>NW_027270934.1:335000-1625000 GCF_040938485.1 Diadema antillarum
GGCATTGTTCATACTATTGCTCCCAGAAATCTTATCCCATGCAATGACCGGAGGAGCTTATTCCAACATGACAAAAAGGAGACACTTTTTGACATGTTAAACATTTCAGTCCGGCGCATGTTCATTCTATAGGCACACAATCTGCCGCTCTTTTGAAGAATTTATTAGCATTACGTTTTACCAATATTAGGTGCCCAGCCTAGGACAAAACAAAAATAAACCAGAGGGATAAATAGGAACTAGTTATAGTACCAGAGACATATAGAAAAAAGAATGTGCCAAAAAAAAGACAAAATTGAATTTTACTTATTGTGGACAAAAACACAATAAAAGGGGTGCCTGTTTGCATGTAAGAAAGACCGTGTTCAATTGCAATACCATGAATACGTAAACTACTTTATATGTTTAAAACTCATTATCACGTGGTAACCATGTCAAAGCTATGATTGTTGTTTGTGGCGTTCAAACGCCGTAGTAATCTACGTCAATTAACATGTATAAATAATTATCGATATCATCGTCATTAATATTCTCACTTCTATAGGTTCTTCTGTTCATTTGCAAACTTGTTTCATTCAATTTGATAGATTTGTAGTTCAATTTCGTCCCTATAGAAACCTCGAATATGTGAATTCTAGTTTCAATTTCGTCTTTTGTCGATCATTTTCGAAGAAAGTCTATTCAGTTTAGCCCATTTGTCATACATTCTCGTTTACAATTTACAATTCAAATTCGTCCGTCACGCTCGCTGCACACATAATAGCAAAAGCAAATTCGTCTTTTAGCTATCATTTTCGTCAAATTTTCCTTCCAAGTCATATCGTATCGTTCTTGTTGGAATATCTTGGTTATTTCATTTTTTCCTGCAACTGTTCACTTTTTCCACATTTAGAAGTAACATACACACACGTGTACCCCACCCCCCCCCCCCACACACAAAAAAAAACAACAGCAAAGCAAAACAGACACACATACACACAGGGGTCATGTGCACACATACAAACACACCCTAATCAGAATACACACGGAGACAAACATAATTATGTACCGTCATATAAACGAAAACAGTAATCCATTATTTCCAGGCACATGTGATTAAAGACAATTTTACGTGTGCATAGTTTAAGCTCATTTTAATGTAAAAAAAATTAAAGACATTACGTTTTTGCCATTTTCATGAATAAAGTTTGTTACATATATGAGATGCAATATGCCTCCGATCCGAATACCGGTAGAAAGTGAGATAATACCACCGGAGTAGAATTGGTTCACCCTCACAATAAAAGACCAGTGCCATCCAACTAAGTTGATTGAAAAATAATATTCATGAAATTGGGCGAACAAAGACGAATTTGATCCTTACATTCTCCAGTCAATGGGCCGTGGGGATGAATTTCAATGACAATTGACGATTTTGATCGCGATGTCTTTGACAATGGTTGACGAAAAACGAATTTCAATGACAAATGACTGAAGTGAAGTTCGGATGTGCATTCTGTGTGCTTCTCGGGACGAATTTGAATTTTAAAAAAAATCTTGAAAATTTGATTTTTAAAAATTCGAAAATGGACGGGATAACCTATACCATTATTGTTATTATTAAGCCATATCATTACCATCAATCACCACCATCATCACTATTGTTTTTATCATTTCCATGTCAAGTCCAATTTTGCAGAAAATATTCTTCGCATTATCATGTCATCCCCTGTTATCCCCAGGAAAATTATAACGGCAACAATATTGTGCAATGTGCATTATGTGAACGTGACTCCAACGCAGCATTACCCTACTGGAGTGGATTAGCTTCCAGGGATAGCAAATGGCGCGGCTCAACACCCGTGTATACGGTCCGCCATTTTTGAGTTACACCCACAGTGTGCGATGTAATAGTCTTTGAACTCTAAACATTCGTAAACAAGGTCGTGTATTTAGCGTACATTTTGTGTAGATGTATCAAGATAATTGAATTGCGGATATCGTTGAGGTAAAATTTAATATTCAAGTTGATTTACTACTTAGTGTTATCGAACTATAGGGAAAAAAGCTTTAAAGATGATGACGTTTCAGATTTCAAGAGCAGTAGCCTATATTTTCCTGCAGTCATATTTACTTACATGTTTTGTAAAACTTAAAATGGCTGTTAGATAAGCATATCGCTTTAAGTGACTTGAAATGCATGCTAGATAGCGTTTGTGCTGATTTGAGTTGAAATTGCTCCACACCCCTGTACGATCCGCCTTTTTTAGTCACACCCACAGTGTGCTATGTATTCACCACTGAAATGCAGAAAAAAGAAGCACGTGTATTTAGCGTACATTTTGTGTAGATTTATCAAGATAATTGAATTGCGGATATTGTTGAGGTAGAATTTAATATTCAAGTTGATTTACTAGTTAGTGCTAACATTGAACTATTGGGAATAACGCTCTAAAAACGACGTTTTGCAGATTTCGAAGGACAGTAGGCCTATACAATATCATTTTCTTGCAGTCACATATTTATGTACATGTTTTGTAAAAGTTTAAATGGCTGTAAGATAAGCGCATCTCTTTGGATGACTTGAAATGGCTGCTAGATCATTTTGGGTGACTTTGAGTTGAAATGGCTGTCTATTCTTGTGGCTTAATATGAATTTTCGAACCAATGATCATTCAAAGCATTCAAGAAGCTTTTGTGTCCATTCTACAAAGGTGGTGTACATAGTTCAACTGTATTGACGTTTGGGTGGTTCTTGTTTGCTATGATCACGGGCGAGTGCAGGATAATAGGTGTATTTGACCATCTTAACTTTACGTCATTTCTACAATATTTGTTGTAAAGAGTAAATATGAAGGATGCCCTTAGCACGACTGACTCAACAGGATGTTTTAGCTTCTTTTTGAATTTACATTCTGGAGAAAATCATTTTCGCGACTTCATCCTTGTTTTGATGAGTGATATTCTTGCCGAATGATAAAAGAGTACTTAGTTTCCATCCATAAAGACCTTTTCTTCATTAGAATGACTGCTAAAGTATAATTCAATGGCTATCGTTATTGCTGATATGTTTCCACTAACACACATCAATCGTTTTGTTTGATACTAGATATTCTGCCAAACTCATCAACGCGGCACCAACTTCTCAGTCTTCCCGTGCTCAACACAGATGTCGTGAGTGAGATGCGGTAAATATTAACTTGTTGTCTTTGATTTCAGATCTAAGAACGTTGACAAGAAAGAGAGAATATGACCTACTAATCAACATGAACGAGTCTATAATTCATTCATTGTACGCATTGAATTTTCCGTTACAGTTCTTATTTCGAAGGTTCGTTAATTCGAAAATACAACAAGATTCGTTATTCGAAAGGTTCGTAATTTCGAGGGTGCGTTATTATTATTATTATTATTATTATTATCATTATTATTATTATTATTATCATCATCATTATCATTATTTATTCGGCTTTCAATCCGAAATCAATTCATTAATCCGAAAAGGCAATAAGGTTCGTTTTTCTGAAGGATTATTATTTTGTAAGACTTTTGAAGTAATGACAATTGTATTTTTCAGCAATCATCCATATCATTTTTCTAAATAAAGCAGAGTTTTTCATGTGTAAAGCATCACTTACAATGATGTGCATACCATTCATTTCAGGGCGAAACCAGTAAATGATAATGTTCAATCTGCTTATCAATGCTTATTTTGTTTTAATATGTATAAAGACATGATGTGTAAACGTGCAATTTCGACTGTGATGTAGGTCTATGCAAAGATATCCAAACACGAGCATTCCCTCCCCATTCCCATTTCCCCGCATTAGAGTCTGGTAATATATTCCCAAACGGGCAATGTTTCTACTGAAAAGCTTGCTCTTTCCACCTTATTTTCATGCAGGAGGAAATTTTTAGTGCCGATGGATGTACAAATATTTAGAAGGGGAATCCCCCCGAAGAGGATGGAGGCATCTAAGAAGCAGAAGAAAGTCTTCAGGTTAAAACAAACTCACTCTCCACACAAGGTGGACACTTGCTCAATCGTAGGGAACTCTGGTGTCCTACTCGACAGCGCTTGTGGCGATATCATTGAAGAAGCTGACGTAGTCATCCGCGTAAATCTGGCGCTTTTCGGGGGCGAATTTTCTCGTGATGTCGGATCAAGGGTTGATTTCATGACGCTGAATGGAAAACAATTTGAGGCACTAGATGCCTGCATCAATCAGCAGAACGCTAGTGTTGCAATTGATGAACTTCAGGGCAAATGCAGAAATTGGGTCCACAACATCGCGCTGATCGGGGACAGCATTTTGTGGTACCATAAAGGCATGAAAACATTTCGCCAGATGAAGTCCATTCTCATTTACTTGGACAAATACGGGATTCGACCTCGATATGCGTACACTCCTTATGACGTGGTGAACAATATTCGACGGTGAGTCTTATACAGCTCGATATTTTAACGATATAGTAAATAACCT
The DNA here is from genome assembly GCF_040938485.1 of Diadema antillarum. NCBI lineage: Eukaryota > Metazoa > Echinodermata > Echinoidea > Diadematoida > Diadematidae > Diadema > Diadema antillarum. The sequence goes on from NW_027270934.1 coordinate 339,464, forward strand.
TATAAACCGTTCAAAAACCTATAGTCACTTTGAAATGACGCCAAGCAAGTTTTTACCCAAAAGTATCATTATATATGAAATCATAATCGTTTAAATCCATCTTTCTCTTTGAAATTTTTCCTTGCTATCTCAACATGAAGTAAAAATTTGATCGGCTTCGAGAAGAAAAAGGGACCGAGAATAAGCGCTGTTTTTAGTTTGCTTGTAGACAATGACTTGCATGTTGATCTGCTGTTCAAATCATCACAATAGAGCTGCTCGCTTTCTAAGTCGCTTGTATAACTATTGTATGAAGTCCCTCTTTCAAACGTAAATGGAAATAACCAAGAAGTTTGTCTTTGGATGCGTGAGAAAACAAACTGAAAATAAAACATATTGTATTTGAATATTTAAATCACATTTTATATGTGACCAAGAAACGTTAAAAATGTAAATAAAAGAATAATCCGTCACCACAATAGCATGAGGTCACCAAAAAGTGTTTTCTTGCTTTGGTACTTTTAAATTCTCCATTCATTGTGCTTGAAACACGTTGTCCCATTTTCACAAATTAGTTCTTTCACAGAAGTGCAAGAAAGCAAGCTATCTTACACAGAAAAGTCAAGTCAAAAGAAATCAAGTTGCAGTCAAGTTTGAGGGAAATGATAATGATAATAATGATAATAATAGTGGACACTTATAAAGCGCTCATTTCTACCTAAAAATATATTCCTGAATGGCTAAAACAGAATGAATACTGTAGTTATGGTACATTGCAACATAGTATCATAGAAGTGTGGGCAACAACATAAGAGCAACAGGCAAAACAAACACACAATATACGTATATGATATGCATACATGTAAAACAACAATCTTTAATGCAAATTAAAAAGGTAGGTTTTTAGGTTCAATTTGAAAACATCAATAGAAGGTGCTTGTCGTAGAGAAGGTTGCTCCAAATTATATGTTTATACAGTATCTATTTTACATAGAAGGGGAAAAGTGTGGATGGTTGCTTGCTCTGATACCGGTCACGTGATATCATAGTCTTGTTGTTATTGTTGTTGTTGTTGTTGCTGCTGCTGCTGCTGCTGCTGCTACTGCTGCTGCTGTTTCTGTTGTTGTTGTTTTTTTTGCAAGTGTTGTCAACATCACTACTATTCCATTTTCTTCAGCTTATTCAACGTCAGCGACCCATCTGCTGGTCTGCAGGTCTACGCCTCGGCGACCCAGTTCTGCTCTCGAATCACTTTATTCGGCTTCTACCCTTTCTACAAGGATCCGACAAACCGCACCCTGAAATACCACTACTTCGACAAAGCACGTATCAACTTCGGTAGCAATCTTCATCACATGCCGAATGAATACAAGGTACTGCAACAGCTCGAAGACCGAGGCGCGATTCGTGTCGTCAATGACTGTGCGAAAAAGTGGGACAACCGTACACTGACTACCAACAATCGCTCAACCGAAGAGGACGCTCACTCGCATTAGCTTGTCTCTTGATGGTGCTTGTAATTGCAACCCAAGATGGAAAGTGATCTAGGGAACACCAGCGTCTTTCTTTGCATTGTACTGAGCTTGACACCGAACGTCATCATTGTATATCATAAGCATCGTCTCTTGTACTAACCACAACAACGCTTGATACTGGAAATTTCATTCGGTATAGCGAATGACGTGGTATGATTTTCAGACAAGGCCCAAATGTGGGCAAGGAAATTGGAAACGGGAATTTTGGAATAAACTTCTTGTACAATGTATCTGCACATCCCATAGAACCCTTAAGGCACTGCTTCCTCACGCTTGTACAGGTATTTACATGCATAAAAAATAGGAAGCTGTGATATTACATGTACATTATGAATATATTTGCAGCTGTTTCCTTTTTCCTTCGTGTTTTCAGCAAAAGGATGCAAAACACAATTTTCTGGCACTAGTTTGTCAATGTGAGGGAGAGGACTCCCATGCGGCCGAGGTCCCTGGGCCTGTCTAGTATATTTAAAGGCTGTTACAAAACTATGGGTATACGAAAATATACGCTGATTGTGCGATATGAACCTACATTCCAGAGCAATTTCGATGCTTTTTGGATGCTTATAGGAAAATGAAACCCTAATATAATATACTCAAATTGAGATAATGCCGCAACATTACAACACATCAGTAAATGTCAGCGAAGTTTGCAGAAAATTTGTTCTAAAGTTATGGAATTTTAGAGTCTCGGTGCCACCATTGCTGGACAAGAAGATTACATTATGGAAGTCACGCATGGGCAATAATACAAAAAATATAAAGAAGAATTAACGTATTTTCACTTTTCTAGCATAATGAAAAAGCACCTGACTTACTTCTTTTAGAAAGCAGTGCAAATAGCGGGGGAAAATTATTACCCCTAACGTGTCAGTAACAAGCCGAGAGAATGTGTACTCTTTAGATAGTACTTTTCATTGAAAGATGAAATTTTGTGCATGCGTCATGCAACATAATATTGTACTTTAGAACTTTGAAATTCAAAAGTTCAAAGTTCTTCAACGAATTGTCCGATTTCTTCCGAACTTCGCTGCGTGGTGTTTAACTAATATTGCTGATGTGCATTGACTTAAGCCTCATGTTTATTTTGGTTTCATTCCCTTTCAATTGGTAGGTCCTATACTGGCATTTATCTCTTTTAAGATTGTCATAAAAGAAGAAAAGAGAAATGTCCCCATTAAAAACTCTGATGGTTTTCGAACGGTTTCGATGATTGATTCAATTGAGGCTGCTTTCTTTATGATCAGTTGACCAGTTTCCTGTTAGCGATGGTTCAAACAATCCGAATTTTAATTTCGACTTGCTTTTATGATAAGACGCTCCCTTAAATGATCAGAAATGTTCTTTTTTTTTTCCTGCAGTATAAAGGAACCCTTCAAGCGTTGTCCATGACGTTGCTCATTACAATATGCTCATTCATTAATCATTATGCTATTTCCCCTCAAAAGACCTTTATCTGTTCATGCGTAGAATGTATATAGACCTTACTCCGAACCAGCTTATAACAAAAGGTTTTTGTCGTCTTGCAATTTGATTAATATCTGTGCCCTGACCAACGTGTCGCGTAACCAAGTTGCAGTAACAAAGTCGCAGCTCTTCGACGAAAGTATTTTCCAGTTTTCTTGACTTCAGTGAGTGCCAGTTTATTAAGTTAAAGTGGTGAATTAAAAAATAGATTGAAATACAGTATACATCTTATTTGAATCTCCGGAATTATTTATATTGAGAAAGGGGAAAAAACTTTCAATATGTTGACGAATATAGGTTCGTCGGTAACAGAATGGTATACCATGAGGTGGATCCCTATTCGATATATCTCAACAGGGTACTGTTGGGCCGTATCAGATTCGCTTTACAGAAAACATAATCCTTCAATAAATCATGATCCATAGATGGTGTACATTATGTTGAATTGTAAATTTTGCTCATATTATTTATAACGATTGATGCATTTAAATGACTTCTTATCCACTGTTTTATTGATTAGTTTTGAATCATCAGCTTTGTTTCTGAACACATTTATCATGTGTTAAAGGGTGACACATGAGGGCTCACGTGCATCCGAATAATATTAGTAAAGAATTCAATTTGTGTGAGCCCTGGCCCATGTATGTCACTTCCTATACATCTTATTCATATACACATGTATTGATACATTGTCTGTACAATATACGTTATATTGCAATTATGTATGTATGGGCAAATGAATAATAACAATCAAAATGAAAATAAGGACAATAACAATACTGATAATAGCAGTAACAAACATCGAATTTAGAAAATGAAACTAAAATCTGTCTCCGCAATAAACTGATGTCATAGCCCGGAGAAAGGAGTGAATAATTGTCATCTGTTAATACAGCCTTATGAATGCTACATCATTTTGTGTCATCGCAGTATGATAATAGTGTTTGGAGTTTTATTACATCTAAATAACGATTTTTAAAAACATTTTTGTTAATGACAAACAAAATCATACTCTTAAAAAAATCATCTCCATTCCGAATTCGCTCACACCTTTTATACATTGCATGTAAGTTATTATTCTATGATCATGTGAGTCGTTTTATGATTACATCTAAATAACGATTTTTTTTTCTTTTAATGACAAAATCATATACGCTTAAAAAAATCTTCTCCATTTTGAGTTCGTTCTCACCTTTTATTAATTGCATAAATTATTATTTTATGAGTATGTCAGTCGTTTTGTGATTGTTGGAATTAGTAGATGCCCTGCCTTGTCCCCTTTCTTCTGATTAGTAGAATTAAATCGACCTGTCTAATCTCCCTAGCGCCTCATCTTTTCTCTCACCGAAACGAACCTATCAGCAAATCTTCATTTTTGTTTTTCCATGTTGTCATTTTCGTTCAAACTGATCCCTGAATGCACTTCAAAAACGCTACTTTATTCGGATCCTGTAAAATCTAGTGAGATACGGTTACGCTTGGTTTGGGAGCAGATATTAAAAAGATCTGTGGACCTGACAGATACAAGGAACGTAAGATCTGCTCCCTATTAATCTTACAGTGTATGTTAAAACCATCTCTAAATGAACAGATAGATATGGATATCTGATCCTGAATTATAATCAATTATATGATAACATTCCGCGGTGTAGAATTGTTTAATGTTATACCGTAAATGTAATCACATGATATATACTAGTATTGCAACTACTTACCTTAATTCTGATAAACAGTCTAACAGCCATATGTGAATTGGTTTCTATTGGTTCTTATTTCTAATTCAATTTTACAAGTCATTATCATTCCATGCACTTCGATAACATTGCGTAAAAGCATTATACGTGTAACAATGTATGGTGTAAAATGTAAATACATTCATATTGTTTTATGTCTGCCATTACGAGTTAAACCAGCATTATGATTATACAGGTAATTTGGGTTTATGTTCCAGCCATGTTCCGTAATTCAGGCTGGAGAAAATCTGGTATCGGTGTTAGACTTACCTCTCTCGGAAAGAAAGGTGCCAACACAGAGAAGGAGACCTGATCTAGCAAGGTTGTGATTGCCAGACTGATAAACGTAAGGATCTGCGGCCTGGAAAACCTGTTCGACGATTCATGAGAGTCCTTGTTTCCCTCATCTCTCTGGTAACTGGTAGAAGCATCTAATCCTCTGTCTGAATCTGATTGGCTAATTTGAATGTCCCCAGCACGATCAAGTTCGTCGATGGACTGATCAGATGACTCCGATTTTACTGCTGTAATGTCACTACCATTACATATCGAATTCAGTTTTTCTAGTGAAGAATCTGTTCGAATAGGGCTTATAGTTCCTCCTGCTGAATGCCTGGGTGTTCGGAAACTTTCATTGTAAGTTTCATCGTGATCATAAAACGCACACGTCACAAACTCGGATATATCTCCACTGCAGTCGGACGTTCTTCGTTTAGACGTGCTAGCTGGCAAACCTGTCTTTGAATTCATTTTCTCTAGAAGTGGGCTCTCTATTGATCTCCTCAACAGCGTGTCATCTTCTGTTGCATCATCATTTACTTGAGAATTAGCATTGAGTTTCTCAGTGCTCATAGTTGAAGGACTCTCCATATTCCTTGATAGGTCAAAATTGGTTCGCAACCCAAAAGAAGTCTTACTAATTTTGCTCTGTTTGTTGATATAACGAGCTCTTTTGTAGCTCTTTTGTGTCAGTGTCTCTCTATTTGACGGTGTTATTCCATTTTTACTACATGCTGGTTTACTTGTTCTTTTTCACTCTCTTCCTTGTTCGACGGTGGCAAATCAATTATTTCTCCAATTCGGAAGTCACAGTACCTGGGCATTGGAAGAAGTATGCAAACAAAGAAAACGACAAGGAAAGCTTAATAACAAACTATGGAAAAGCACTCGGAGAGCGCAGACCTCCATCAAGCACATGTGCTAAATCGACCCAATTTCCCAATGACAAAGGGTCTTTCAAATTTTCCAACAAAATAAAATCCTAGTCCTTGACGATGATCCGGATCACTAACAAGTGTAATCACCTGTTCCTTGTGTTATTATCAAATTACCCTGAAAATTTCACCAGAAGCCGTTCATACAACTCTTTTTATTCTTAGTTGTATTACAAACAGACAGAAAACCAAACAAGCAACGATACTCATGCCGGCAAAAACATAACCTCCTTGGTAGAGACAACTATAAAAGGGATGAGAATTTTAATAAAAGGGAAATTATCTCCCAGAAAGTAGCGGGGATATATTTTGTTGTGTTTTTTTTTTCTTAATGGAATCGTTGAACCACTTTAAACAAATGAAACATTTTCAAACAGATCTCCATTGGTTGGCATCATTGTCTTCTATGAAATACACGCACAGCCAGCTGCTAGCTAATGTATCTTGTGGGAACCGCGGCATTGAACACATAATTTTGTTTTAAAACAGTTCCCTTAATTTGTACAATAAACACATTCTCTCATATCACAGTGGTGTTATAGAGTTATTGCTAGTTGCCCAAAGTAGATTATTACTTCAATAAATGGAAATAAATTGAGATATTAATATCTCACTCATTCGTACATCACTGGAGAAAGTTCACATGTGCTTGACTAAGACTTACATCACGAGGTGACGACAGTGTGCGCATTTCCAAAAAAACAAAAACAAAACAAAACAACCAAACAAGACATTTAAACTTACAACTTCCTCATAATATCATTTCTTTAGTTTAATCGTAATCTCAGTTTATATATGTGTTTTTCTGATACTCTCTTGTTGAGGAAGCATGTAAATTGTAATGATGTTCTATGATTGATAAAGGAATTGTTCAGGTGTTTGCTTCTACAATTTGTCTCCTACAAATGAAATTTGTTAAGATCGCAACGACTAATCTATAAATTAACAAACTTAAACATCATCTTGCTTTCAAATGAATTGTTCTTCATCACATTTATGAACCCTTCTTATGGAAGGTTGTATCATCGGGTTCCTGTGAGATGGTAATTATGATCCCGCCATAATTGAAATATTTTCATTATCAAGCATGTTCGCCAACACGTTGCCCTTTTGCTGTCATATACATGTATTTGTGAAATTTTAAGCCAAATATATGGCATGATGAGGTGAGACTTGGAAAATGTATGCCAATTTCACGGTGGTTCAAAGGACATAAAATTAATTATGTCTATTTGACTATCATGGTAACTAACTTCTTGTTACACCTATGTGTCACATCAAGCTGATGCGAAAATCATCTGAAAACTCTTTAAACCAGCTGACCAGCTGACTTCCTGCTGTATCAATGAATGCACACAAACACAGTATATGCCGGAAGTGAAAGGTAGCTCGTACAAAAAAAAAAACATAACACATACCTGGTAGAATGGAGAAAGCGTGCTGATGAGTGGGAGCGCAGATCACAGCATTCTACATACAAATTACAATCCTGAAGTCAGGGTCTGGATTGTGATTACTGTTGCTCAATAATGAGCTGAAGCGCAGGTTTCGCCAACTTTGGTTTCAGTTTAGTATTATTAAAAACAAAATTCATGGCAGAATCAAAAACAATCGCAAGTCTCAATGGTTACCTGGTCTCTGTCAGCATATACCCTCGGACCTGTGCCATGTTTTCCCTGCTAGGAGGCTGCGGTGGCTGGTGGGTGTAGAGGGAGAGAGGGATCGACGCAGCCAACAAGTCGATGAAACTGCATTTCCGTCGAGGGCAAAGCTCAACCAGCACCAACTACTATACTGGTCATTGTTGGTGTACTAAAGCGAAAGAAAATCTACCTACAATGAAATGATCTAACATCCTTTCATCGCGTTAATTCGTACACTGGTCAATGGCTGTAGTAATCGGGGCTGGTTCTACCCTCGCTTCTTCAAAGGGAAATCCCTTCTCGCATGATTCCTTCCTATTCAAACTCGACTGAAAACTTAAGAAGATTGTAGAAGTTTTAGGAGTATAGAACACACGCAGAACAAACCCCACGATCGCACAGTGACAATCACCATCACTATACATTATAGCCTAATCTGTTTCTGCGCCTGAAAATGTCATAAAAATACATTCTCCAACAAGATTTTAAAAGATTATTGGTGTCTGGGGTATTCAGCATTTCATGGATTGCCTAATCACATTAAAAAAAACCACGAAAGACAAGAATGATGACTTATAATAAGCATGAATTTTCTTAACAGTTATCAAAGTTCCACAAGCCTAAATGTCTATTTATAATGGAGACAATTTTCCTCAGAAGTTAGTGTGCTCATTAGCATAACATGATAAATATCATCTACGGTGATAACATACGAAACTCCCAAATAAATCCTCTGAAACCCTGCTCTAAGCGAAAGACAGGCATATGTATTGTAGGAGTTCAATACAGGAAGACGATTCTTATTAATAGATGGGGGGGGGGCTAAAGGGCTAAACAAAATTTCAATTTGTTTTTACATAAATCTGGATAATGTATGCTTCCATGAAATGAAAGGAAGTGAATAATCAAATTTTGGAAACAGAGCGGAAGATTGAAGGCAATGATCATTATTTGGGCTTTGATAAGGTAATTCGACATGGATAGATAAACGATAGCTACTTCACACGTGACGTGCACCAGAAATTGATATCATTAGATAAAATCATACTGCCAAATATGCTGCCGATTTGCTACTAGTTGGGCACTATTAGATCACAAAGCCCTCCATGAGGGTATAAAACAATACATTTCCGAACTCCTTCACGTTCGTCAGCCATCAGCCGGACTACAACGCCTATCATACTGGACCAAGAACCCACCCGTCTGCTGACTATTATGGGAGTTACTGTATGGTGGCAGATGTCATGAGCCCTCAACTACGGAAGCGTTAATCTTTCGAAAAGGTTTTCAACCATCATCTACTTAAGAAACTCTGGAAAACTCATCTGTTTCAAAATGGGATGTATTCTGTGTTTGAAGTGATATGATTAAAGTACCTTTAACGCTTTGGATCAACTATCTTATATGGTGTTGTATAGGACATTGGGTCATTATCTTTATTATCATTTTCATTATCATCCTCATCCTCATCACCATTCTCATCATTATGATCAGACGACTGCCCATCCCAGTAACGAACTATGTAGCAATTATGATGGCTGATACTGAGGGTAACAGCTCAATATTCCAAATGTTCGTTAATCCCAAAATGAAAAAAAAAAGTTTATTATTCCAAAGTTTCGTTGATCCGTAAAAAGAAATAAGGTTCGCTGCTACACACCTTCTTTTCAATTTCTGAATAACGACCCTTGTTTCATTTTCAGATTAAGGAACCTTGTCTCATTTTCGGGCTCGCAAACATCTGTCATGAGCTGTCGACTTGATCAGAGGACAACAATTTCAAATTTTCTACTGGTTTCAAACAACATTCCAACTAATACATACAGAAGTGACTCATCACACGACCGCTCACCACTTTACTGAAATTCTAGTACAAAGGGGAGAACGATTGTTTATTATTAAAGTGAAAGGTAACAAACAACACATAGACACACACAGGCACATAGAATATACCAATACACCGTACACACACTGCTGGACTTGTATGGTATATAGGAACTCAGTTCCAGAGTTGCAATGTCAAGATAATAACTTTATTGATGCAATCCATTGCCCATGATTCCAAACAGTAAACTATGGACATTTTCAACCTTGTACATGTATATCAACATCGTATCATTGCTTTTCACACTTGGGTTTTTACATGGTGCACAATGTGAATTAATGCACACTGTAGTCTCATTAAAAAAGAGAGGTATAATCATTATTTTCTTGCTTTCTTAGATGATTATTATGATCCAGTCCCGAACACTCATTTACCGCATTATCTGCTTTGAGTAGTGGCTAGGATCCTCACTGGCCTTTCTGATTCAGCCAGGTAACGTTCATAAAGGCAAAAATGTATAATGAATCATTGCATCTCGACTTACTGTTTTAGCTCAGAGAACAGTTTCACGTCCGATCCTGGACGCTTCATCAGCTCGTCTGATTTGGTGGGCGGGAAAACGTCGTTGCCGATCGGCGGAGACGCACTGCCAACGTTATTGTTCGGAGTCAGTCGTCGGAGAATTCTCCGACAACTGACTCCGAACAATAACGTCGGCAGTGCATCTTCGCCGATCGGCAAAGACGTTAGGCGGGAAAACGTCGTTGCCGATCGGCGAAGACGCACTGCCGACGTTATTGTTCGGAGTCAGTCGTCGGATCGAGAGTCGTCAGAGAATTCTTCGACGACTGACTCCGAACAATAACGTCGGCAGTTCGTCTTCGCCGATCGGCAACGACGTTTTCCCGCCCACCAAATCAGACTGACCGCAAAAATTAAGAACAACAGCATCACAACTCTGCCACTGCAGAAGAGATTCGGGGCAAAGTCGCGGCTACTCTCTTTAGCGCTAAACTGCCACTTCAAATTTATCGAAAGAGGAAAGGAAAGTTGCTCAGTCTTTGGTAACATACTTGTAATCATTTAGACGTAATCATTCTTCCGGCTGACAAGGGGAGATGCACTGTGGTACTGAACAAGTCAGACTACATAAACAAAATCTATCAATTGCTACACGAATGTAATACTTGTGATCCTTCTTCAATCTTCAAGAAGAAAGTCATTGCCGTGTTGCAATTGTAGCGCCGAAACTTTTAGGGTGGGGGAGGACCTTTCATAAAACACAGATATTAATACGCAGCGGAAGAATTTTCGTTGGGCTTATTGTTATGTGTATGTACTATTATGTTAACATACACTAACATTCAAAATATATCCCCACCTTTCGGTCTACGGGAAGGTTTCAAACATATGTACAGTGTGCAACAAGTCACATCAACATCACTCAGTCACAACTATACACATTCACACATACAGCATGGTGAAACACTTTCATCTCCACTCACCATCATGCATACTATGCTCACCAGTAAGGAGTGGATAAATAAATTCACTACCATGACTGCTAATCAATAACTACTAAGACAACTGTCTTTAAAGGAAATATATAGCTTCCTTTAATGTTTATATAAAGAAACGTATATACATTATTTACAATGTTTACAAAAACTTCATGCCAGTGGCATTTCCAAATTCTTGATCACATTATCTTATACGTGTGTATCTACACATGGCAAACTTAATCTTCATTCATTCCTTATTCTATTTGACACTGTTAGAGGGTTTTGTAACTATTTGTGTTTCAGCCAATTAGGTCTGTTGTAAGAGTAAGAGGGCCATCCTCCTCATTGCTGGATTAGCTGAAAGGAGATCAAAGTTGAGAATCTTTACTAAAAGGGTTGAATCGCATCCTCTTCCTCCAAGAGGCAAGTTCAGAAAGAGCTAGCTTATTAGTATTACCAATTATGGTAAATCAATCATGACTCATTATATTTCTGAAATACAGTTATCAATTATCACATCATCAATTCTTATCAATTAATCCAGTTAGTATAATTTTGTAACATGAAACGCATGCAGAAATAAGTATGGCAGATGCACAATCTGTTCAGCAAAGCTTTCGAAAAGATACATTCCGAGCTTGATGTAGTATTGCTGCCACAGGTAGATAGCTCCAGTCTAACTGATCATCCTGACAATACCACTTGATTTGGTTTATCCAAAAAGTTATGTGACTTTCCAATTCCAGCATAAAATTGTTGCATCACGCGCAGCATTTAAACCAAACTGAACAAATGTACAAATGACCATGTACATGTCTTGAGGTATTAGTATAATATACTAGTGATAGTATATTCCAAATAATCTACTAAAATTATTGTTCACTCAATTTATCCATATGCATAGACATGTGGTAACTAAGTTGTGACGATTTACATCACCAAAGTGCATCTAAAATCTTTCATATCCCTATGCAGAATAATCTAAAACGGCATACGAATGATAATTCTTCAATTCGAATATCATAAAAAGCTGATTCAATATGATTTGCTTACCTGAAAGGAGATCAAAGTTGAGAATCTTTACTAAAAGGGTTGAATCGCATCCTCTTCCTCCAAGAGGCAAGTTCAGAAAGAGGAAGAGGGATGGCTTGGCTGATGCAAGATGGGGATGGCTGTACCATCTTGCTAGATGAATAGGGGTAATACTGTACTTGAGGGGTTATTGGTTGTTCAGGTAACGCAAACCAAGAACTCAATCGATCTCATATTGACATATATTATTCTTTATACATTATCAATCATAACAAAATGTATTTCCTGATTTCTTCATCAGTAAAAATACTCAAATGAATTGTTCTTCCGAACTTTTAGCAAAAATGGAATATTCCAACTCCAGAGCTTTGTTCTCTCCCCTTTGTTTCTAGGAAACAGACAAAAAAAGTTACTTGAGATGGAGAGGGAAAAGGGAAAGGGACAGAGAAAGAGGGAGAGAAGGGGAGTGGTGCAGTGACTCACCATCCCATGGTCCAGTCTGGCATATATCATGTGTGCGTTGCCATGGGAACCGCTCTGAGCACTAGAGTGTGCATGGTCCACTGTAGACTGACCATGGCATGAGTGGCCAAAATGGAATGTCCATTCACTGCACAGTAGCTGACTTTCACTTTGGAGTTGGCACATTCATACACATAGCTTTTGTATGGTCAAAGGTACAAACTATATCTTTAATGTTGCACCTAACAGGGGCTACACAATAATCGGAGAAAGGGGCCTTTATACATTGACAAGTCTACATATTTCAGTTTACACCCAAGTGAAGATGTTCCCGCATTCTCCGGGCTCCCCAAAATCCACAAGGAGACGGCGCCACCGAGACCTGATCGAGTAGCATAAACAGTATCATATATAACATTGCTAAGTTCCTTACATAAATTCTCAGTCCGCTTGCAGGCTCATCAGAACGTAAAGTGTTAAACACGAAAGACTTCGGTGGAAGATGATGAATGTATCGCTTCCCGTCATGTGTTTGCCCTTTTCACAAGAGTTGCGTCCGACAAGCCACATTCTACAAACAGAACATGGATGTTCTATGGGTTCTCGATCCCACCTCGCCAGTTCTTGCCAAGTTGTACGTGGAAGATTTTGAAGACAAGGCGCTGAGTTCATTCTACGACAATTTACCCGGTCTCATTGGTTCAGATATGTGGATGACACCCTGGTGAAGATTAAGATTGCAAAACTAGTCGCTTTCTTTGCACATCAACAACTGCGTCCCGTGTATCAAGTTCACTGTTGAGAAAAGTAAGGACAATCAACTAGCGTTCTAACATTGTCCTATCACCATCAAAGACGACCGTACGCTGCTTTCCTCGGTCTAAAGGACAGCCACCTATCAAGGCCAGTTCCTTTTCTTTGATTTCCACCACCCCCTAATTCACAAACTGGGAATGGTAAGAATACTCTTATACAGGGCTTTTACATTCCGTCTTCTGAGGAAGCAAAGGAGAAGGAGCGTAAACGTCTCCGGGAAGCACTTCGCATGTGTGGTTACCGCCATTGGAGTATAGAGAAAGCTATCCACCCACCCAGATGTCAACATCAGGACTATCAAACACATCCAGTAGAGCAGCATCGGAGCATAGGTGTCTCAGTGCCCCACGTCAGCGGACTTTCAGAGAAAATCCAACGGATCCTTTGGCTACCGTATTCCCATTCAGTTCAAACCGGCTAACATACTTAAACAGAAATTCGTTTATCAGAAGGATATGGTCCCACAGGAAAAGAAAAAACAACATCGTCTCCCCCATTCAATGTCAAGGGAAGGGTTGCCGAGAGAACTACATTGATGAAACCAAGCAGCGTTTACATAAGCGATTATATCAACATCAAAGACCAGGGACATTGGGCAACGATTCGGCGTCTTCTCCCACCTGAAGACAGCCAAACATAACTTCAAAGATAAAAAGATGTGCGCATCTTTGACAAGGAGCCTCGGTGGTTTGAGGGGGGGGGGGGGTTCGGGAAGCCGTCTACGTTAACTCCGAGAACCTCACCGTTAATAAGGTTGGGAACTGCGACACAACCTCTCCTTGGTGTATAACTTTGTAACCCGGATAATTCCTCGACGACTGACTCCGAACAATAACGTCGGCAGTGCTCCTGCGCCGATCGGCGACGAATTTTCCCGCCACCAAATCAGACGAGCTGATGAAGCGTCCAGGATCGGACGTGAAACCGTTTATGGAATTAAGACAGTAAGTCCAGATGGAATGATTTGATTTTGCACCTTTAATGGGTGATATTTCCCAAAAGCCTGCATTATTGGTTGGAGAACTTTTTGTCACTTGAAGTTTATGCTATAAAACAGTGTGGGTTAAACCCTTATGATATTCAAGGTTATTGCTTTTCAAAGTAGTACTCAATTAATTAAAAAACAAAAGTCAAATGACACAAGTCCCCCACAGGTTGAGGCGAGTTGAGAACAATCATATTGAGAGTTGAGCCACCCTGGGAGTTGTGCCACCTTCAAAATCGGAGTATAGAGAAAGACATATTTCGCTTCTGAGTTTGCGTGCATTGTCTATCATAAAGTCCTACTACAATGATAACTGTCGCCATGATTTCATGAATGGAAATACAATGACATTGCTTACGGTGATATGAATTATTTCAGACAGCAAATGCATCCATTATTTTTTTTTTTTTATAGTAAATGCACATTTGATACATCAATCAATACTTTTCCCTTTCTCCCTTTTCTCACACATGGACACGCCTATACCAATGTATACTTCGAAATTCTTGCACACCCCCTTCCTCCATCCCCTCCCTTTCATTCTTTTTTGTTTCCATACTATTCAGCACTGCTTTTCACTTCGCTTTGCTATGTAGATATAGTTATGGTCTTGTGAAATCTACAATATTAGAATGTTTTTATTCCTGCGCTTTTGAGCTCGCCTTACAAATAGATAACTTATTTTGAATCGGTGTTCTTGATGGCACTTCCCATCCATTTGGGTTGATGCAACACAGGCCTAAGATTATGTTATTTGAATATGTCATTTCCTGAGATTTCCATTTTCCAGTTTAATATGACAAAACGGGTGTGTAGATACTGTAGTTGCTTGAATGCAGATTTTGTTTTTAATTAATAATCTCACACAATGATCAGCCAATGTGTACACTTTCTTTTCTCAAACTAATACAAATACGACAGCAGGCAAATAACTCAACTTGAACATTCAGCAATATTTAGACTAAATTTCAAATAGGCAAAATGAGAACGGTTACGGTATAATTGGTCAGAATATCTCGATTCAAGCAAATCTCAATTCTTTGTTTATCAAAGAAATTAAATTAATAAACCCTACTGATCTCCAGTGTTTTAATTGCATTCATTAGTTTCAGTCATTCCGTTGTGTTTCAAAGAAGAAAGTAATCATATGAAGAAGAAAAAATCTAACATAGTAAAATTTGAAAGAAAACACAGTAAGAGACAAGTTTCGACAGTTCTGGATGAAGTCAGTATATATTATATATTGCATATTCTTCAGTTGGCAGTCGTATGTTTACGTTCTCCTTGAGGATCACTTTTCTTTTCATTCATAAAGCGCGCGAGTGTCATTCGGTCCACACCGAATGGTTGTGGCGGGCCCGAAGACTGTTACCTTTTGGACTGCTTGATACTCGATTAAGCAATGCTGCATCACTCCCGTGGTCCGATTTCCTCGTGCAGACGTTTGACATTGTCTGAAAAGAAATATGAATGGCGATATAAGTTAGCAAAAAGGAAACTGAAGCCATGGATCAAGTCTCCTAATGGCTCATCTCTCCCAAGGTCAACCGTTCTGACATGTGCTTTGATTCACCTCGGAGCAGTTGTATCAAATTTAATCAAAACCCCCTCAATAAATCTACAATGCGTAGGCTACATGTTGCCTACAATATCACAAAATAATGACTTTTATGCGAGTAAAGAAAAAGTCTCACCTTTTAAAGGACAAATTCACCTTCATATACATGTGGATTGAGTGAATGCAACAATATTAGTAGAACACATAAGTGAAAATTTGGGGAAAATCGGAAAATACGTTCAAAAGTTATGACTTTTTAATGTTTCTGCTCAGTCACTGATGAATGAGAAGACTGCTACAGCTTGTAATGTCACATGTGTAATTTTTTCCTTATATTGGTGTACGCATGTGACATTTTACAAGTCTTCTCATCAAGCAAGGACTGCACAGATACTTTAAAAATTCATAGCTTTTGGACGGATTGTCCGATTTCCCCTATTAAATGTGTTCTACTGACATTGTTGCATTCACTCAATCCAAATGTATATAAAGGTCGACTCGCCCTTTAACTCTGGAATCCACCTTCTTGAGCAATTCAGAGTTCTTTTATCACCATAATTATGTCTATAAAGCTGTTGAGCAACTCTTTTTCTTGACCGAAAAGAAAGATATGTTACACTTTATACCAACAGATGGCGATTGGACTTTCTTTCTTGAGTATAAGCGGTAGTTCTAAAAAGTGGATCACCTCTCTTTGTGGCTCAACCCAGTTTTGTGGCAGTATATATTATGATAGATTGAGTGGGAATGGGGATGGTGATGACACTAACATCACAAGGATAATTAATGAAAGGGAACTAATGACGTGGCACAACATCTGTATAGGAGCACTATCGTTCAAAAAAGGTTTGATTTGATATCAGTCTTGCCTGTTGCAAATTACTTTTCCCTAGGGCCCCATTCATTTGTTTCCATAAACAACAACAACGCGAACAAGAAGAAGTTTATTACTTTTCAAAGCGTCAGCATGGAGTAGAGGATGTGAATCATGTAATCGCTTGCACACCCTTTTTTCAAGGATTATTGGTGTAATATAAGGTAGTGAGTTTATATGAATCGACCAATTCATAAACCAATATGATTGCGATCTCAAGAACCATGCCATATTAAGTAACATTTATTCAACATTAAGTACAAATGTATATCTATTAGTTTTTTATCTCCACTATTCTTTCAATAGTGCGCCATAATCGTAGCTCCCTTTTTTCGAATAACTGAACAATTACTTTCCTGCTACCTGACAATGATGGCGCTATACCACAACTTGTCTGTCTCAAAGAAAGAGTTCGTTGCAGTCAAATCCACGCCTCGGCAGTATGACACACACTTTCCCATCGGCAATTAAGTAAAATCGATAACAGTCTTCATGTCAAGTTTGGGGTGAACTAACAGGATAGTCAGACGGACAAGGATGAAAAGTAAGAGGGATTAGAGAAATGTCGTGCACAATCAAACAAACCGTTCATAGTTATCTCGTATGATGTCCTCTGCGCAGATTTGTGTGGCTGTGACATTGCTTTCGTATTATAGTTGCCGTGACAGATTTTTATATCTCATAATTGATTATTCCACTAACGGCCTCATGATCGAGTGAATTATTTTCTATTCTCCCTGACAAAATGCTGAGATAGACTTGATGTTCACAACAAAGGAAGAATTCTGCACGAAGCAACACTGCAGTAATGTGACAAAGGTGGATATTTTGCCTCTCGAAAATTAAAGGCACCACCAGTAGCTGGAAGAACTATATAGGCCTACTTACGTTCATAAGGTCATAACTTACTTGTCGTCATCTAAGTTGGTATTATCACTCGTTCTTAAATATCTTCTTTGGGGTGAATTCGTAGTCACGTCACGCCCCAAGGTAGTATTTTAAGCACAAGGGCATAAAACAAACATGGTGTGAGATGTCTTCGGCATTGTCTTCATTATTGTATGCAAAATTATGCGTGAGTTAAAGTATTCAATGTATAAAAGAATATTGAGGATCTTTTTCATATTCTTGCAAATACTGAAATTCATGTTGAAAGCGAAATCCCTCAATCGGAATGCACTCCAAATTGCAGTGCAGTCATGGTGGAATATGAACACAGACAGGGAACACACAAACAAAGAGTTGTTTAACGTGCCAATGGCCATGACTTGACCTTATGTGTGGAAAAAAAAAATTTTGGTACTACCCTCACCTGCAAAAACTATTCCAAAAGAGCGCCATCTGTAAGTAGTTAGTGCGTTCATTTCACATCGCCCATTCCATGTCAAACTCCAGTCACGTGCCATTGGCATTGTTATTGTTACAATGATTTTTTTTTGTATTTTTGTTTGATACTGTTAGTATGCAGGTTTCAAAGCATAAGAACATGCTTGAGATTAAATCAAAACAGTATTTATGAATCTCATTAAAGATGAACGCAAACAGTTATGATGTATAAGCGTACGAAAAGGACAAACATCGATTGTTTTGAAGCAGGTGAACATAATCTGAATCCTGTTTCCGCTATGCAGCTAATTGATCTTGGCTAAACAAAACAAACAAAAAGACATGAAAATAGTTTGGCAGTTATCTACAAATCTAACAAATGAAAAGTTATTTAGTCTGTAATCAGCGAGTGCCATGTATTAAAGACTATAATATAGAGTCCAGATGAAGAAGAAGAAAAAGAAGAAGTAGCAAGTTGTTTGTTTCGCTTATACGAATAACGAACAGGTGGTAGTGTGTTTGTGGAGATGCGTTGCACCTTGGAGCTACAACATACTAGTATCTGTTGTACCTTCATGGTTGCTCTCAAGGCTATTTACAATGGTGCAATGTGCACAGCTTTGTGAATACCCGAGAGTGAGCTGCATCTCCAATAGTAACATCACGATTTCAGACGTGAGCATTATATGTTTTATAAAACGAGTCTATGAGCTATTATCAGGTGATAGTAAAACTTTGGGTTGCAAGAAGACCGAGTGAATCGACGCAATTATTGTTTCGGTTTAGGTTCGTGCCGTCGTCCTCATATAGAGCAATCGGTAATCTGCCTCGATATAACGAGCAGTGAGGTTTTCTGGTTATATGCTTTCAATTTCTGCTGTGGACTTTCGCACTCTCGTGCATGTTAGCGAAAAATGAAGAGTGTACATGTTGGTGACTAATTTTAGTATTTCCCATTCGCTACATTCTTCAATCCACTTTGTAATCGATAATGAGACATGGTTGGCTTTTAGTAAAACCTCCATACCAAAGCAGCACGCCAGTGATACCCTATATATTTGAACAAAATAATGGCACAAAAATGAGCGCTTGAAAGTTTGCATCTAACCAATATCTTGTAGGCTGTTGAAAATAAGGAATAACGTTTCGTGAGCATCGACTTCAAAGTGTGTAAAGTGTTTTTTTTTATTATTGCCTTATTTCGCGTTTTCTCGAGTATGAATGAAGAAACATAACTGTCTTCTTCTGTCTTGTAAGATGTTTAGATTAGAATAGAATGATGATGATGGTCATGATGAAACAACATTCATATAGCGCCATATATATTATATACATGTATATACATATATATATATATATATATTTTTTTTTTTTTTTTTTTTTTTTAAATCTCTGGAAGCATTCAAAGGCGCCCGGCTCCCTTAATGTGTATGTATTGTCCCTGACACTATCTTTGGCAGAATCACGGAGAATTTTTCTTTCGACATAAAAAAAGAAGAAGAAGAAAACCAGCGTTATTAACTAATGACATTGATTCAAGACAACTATAAATGCGGGATCACTCTCACGACCTGACCTTTGGAGGCGCTGAGGGACAATCTGAACGGCAAACCATTAACAGATTATCACGTGCGTTGTTGGTTTTTTTTCTTTCAGTCGAACCAGGTATGTAAGAGCTCTCATGAAATGTTAGATAAGTAAAAAAGGGAGGAGTGAATTCTTTTGTTTCAGTGCTTCCATCCGCATCAAATCTATTGCTATGGAAACTTTCTCCTTCATAGATTAGTAAAGACAATTATAGCAACAAAGTCTTCTATACAAAGCTGACAAAAGCGAACAGCCTCACTCATGTTCCATAGCATTAGAGTACTTCCCCCTTTTTCCTCTACAATTTGTTCTACGAATATGCAGCTCGGAAGTCTAGAAAGGTAATGTGGAGGCAGGCAGGGTTTAGGGAGGTTGCTTGATGTGCCGGTAACCACCAGTTCATCGAACCAAGCAGCTTGTCGCCTCGTGCAATAGTTTCTTTCGTGTGCTTGTTAAACTCACATTCGTGCTTGCTGTCAAATTATACCCACTGCAAAACTTCATTGTGGTCAGCTTTCCCCTCCTCCTCCTCCTCCACCTCCTCTCTCTTTATTCCGTTCCAAACGATGACATGAATTCTTCTTTCCTCAACTGGGCGTTAGTTTTGTGGTTAACAGAATTTTCCCTTTGGCGGCTTGACAATGACCAAGGCAAATGTGGACATTTTGACATCCGCCCTCTCCAATTTCTCCCGCATGAGTGACCTCGGTTTTATCTTTGGTCGATAAATTGGCAACATTGGCACATCGCCAACTTTCACACGGTCCCTTTCTAGGGAGAAGAAGAGAGAGAGAGAGGGAGAGACAGGCAGGGATGAGAGAGAGAGAGGGGGAGAGATGGGGGGGGGGGGGGAGGGTAGAGATACAGTGACAGATCGTGCAGCTGAGAAGAAAAATAATACTAGTTTGCCTTCAGACCCTGCTCGTACGAGGATCTCAAGAAAGCAATGCAAGCAGACATACTGCATACAGTTCTCTGGCGATCAAGAGTCTCATCACATCTTCTCTCTTGTCTCCTAGAAACGCCATCAATTTGTAAGCAATTTACTGGTATTTGTTATTGATACATCGGCCTGATATGCACTGAGTAACCACTGTTCTAACGTACAGCAATAACAAAGATTAGATTCAAAAGACTACTTAGTATGAAAAGGCGAGGGTAGGACTGTACTCTTTGTTATTCCTGCATCATGAGTACGAGAGATCCGGCAGGGCATTCAACCGTGCATTGTGAGAAGCCCGCTATTGACCTTGCCGAAGTGTGCGTTTCTTCCCCTCTCTTCTCTCGCCGCCATTCGTATTCTCCCCTCCTTGGCAGTACTTGAACGGCGATTGCTAATAATGATTTCGGTATTGTCAATTTATATTGGCAAAATAAACAGAGAAGTGCGCCAGTAATGAACAAGGCGCATTGCACTGAACTCTTCGACGGCTGCCAGCACGCCGATGGAATACACGCCGGATGAAAGTGAGCGGTGGTTGTAAACATGGGGTCACCGACCGCCTTTCGCGGGTGCTATTCGGCCGAGCCTGTCAACAGAAATTAGCGGCTCGGGGAAATGGTACGCATAACGCACACGATGCAAATTATCATTTTATAGAAAGCCATTAGGGATTCATCTTTAATAACTTGAATCTTCAAGACTTTGCGGTGACGAGATAAAGAGTTTGGATTGCTCACGCAATAAAGTGTGACAAACATACATCTACCGCTAAATACTACATAATATAACAATCTGGCTTATTGCAGAACAGACAGGAATATGTATCATGTGATTTGCACTGAGTCATCACAGCATGTGACTATACATTGTCCGCCGAGAGACAGATTCCATTAACTAGCATGCGGGATTTCTACCCTTCTAAGGGCCTCATAGGCTACTCTAAACCGAGGAAAAACGCTTATTTTAGTGGAAAGTGACGAATGTCAGTCGGAATTTAAAGAAATGTTGACAACAAACTGGACTCTGTGCGATAAAAATTATTAACAGGGAGCCTGATGTCCACCTTACTACCATTTTATCAATTCATTTACTGACCCAGGACCTCTACCACACTTCATACAGCAAAATCACCAAAATACTTAATACCAACCAATCTTCAAGCAACAGTCAAGATACTATAATTGTGGTGAATCTCAAAGCACTTTGTTTCCAGTGGAAAATGCACAATATACATGAATACATCTATTTCAACTCGCATTGATTTCATAAAGATTTGTATACCATGTGTATAAAAAGTGCATATGCGCAGGTGTGCACACGGACATTTTATTCATAATATTATATCATACTATTGGTCGACATCGAATGTATGTATTGTACTTGGTTCATTGTACGACACCAACATGGCATTTCACCTGCTTGAACAAATAAATCCTCATTGTTATTTCATACAATTTTGTATTATTTGGATATGGAAAACAAACAGATGAAATCAAATCAAATCAAATCAAATCAAATCAGACTTGTAAGTGGTACATTGTGTATAGTTTACTGTAGGAGTAGGCCTACATCCCCCCGTCCCCGCCCATCGGAACAGTTTGCATACCTTTCACATATTTGTGTTGTTTTTGTTTTCTATAACCCAGCAGTGATTAAGGGGAAAATGTAACAGGTCCTGAAATATCTACGAATAACATGATTTTCATTATCAATTTACCTCACGAACCAACGAGAGAGAGTTGTGAGTTGACGACATTATGCACGTCAGCAAATTTGCATGAAAGGGTTGAGGCCATTACTACTGTGCTGTGAAAACATGCATAAAAATATACGGTGATTTTGGTGTGTGTGTGTGTGTGTGTGTGTGTGTGTGTCTGTGTGAGTGTGTGTGTGTGTGTGTGTGTGTGTGTGTGTGTGTGTGTGTCTGTGTGTCTGTGTCTGTGTCTGATTCGATGTTGACATCTACCAATACAATGATTTCCATCCAACTTTACTCCTTTCGCGTTTCTTCTGCAGGAATATTAAACTTACTATCACTGACAGCCGTTCCTCATAAAGTTTTGTAAAAATCGATCGGAAAGGGAATAGAATTAGAGACGATTTTCTGTTGCCAAGTAAAACTTGCTCATGGTCTAGCTCTAAAGTACGTATTTTTTGGATACATCTTATGTTCTTTTTTTACCAGTGTGATCTTAAATATTCACACAGCCTAAGAACATACACCTCCTTATGTAGGCCCATAAGAAGAGGGAGGTGGCCTCCTGCTCCTGCTTAAGAACTGAAATTTATCTCATCAAAAGATTTCGACTTTCGTAAGACGTTCCTGTGCCCATTCCATTACGCCTTCCATACCGCTTATTCATTATTTTCAAGTGCGTTGTGACAAGCTAGGTGACAAGCATACGTTGCACTCATAAAGATATTATTGTATAGGGGCCATGATACAGCCAATAGGGCCTTTGTTCATGGAGAGCCATGATACGCGCTATCGAAAACGTTTTTTGATCTTTGGTTTAGGGTGTTAGTGAAGATTACGCGGAGCCTTGCCGTCCTGCATGCTCAAACATGATTGTATTTTTGATTACACGCTGTCTCCAATTGTTTCGGCGAGTGTTGACAGTGTTCAGTGTTACAATCGTGCCGATACTCTCGTGAGTCGATATGGATTTTCAGCGGTGAACCGTGTATGGTGTTACCATGAACTTTTCAGTGTGACTCATTATCCTACGTGCACCACGTGCAAGTGGGACGTTTACTCTTCCGGCTACTAAGTTATTATTGAGTGGGACTACCCACAACACAAGCCCGCCGAATAAATACGTACACACACTACAACTTTGCCACCTCCGTACGCGTTGTACACGATTCGGATGCCAATCTATGACCTGAAACAGCCGGCATGTTACAAAACAACGCACTGGGTGCCGAGAAGACGTGTGTGAAGTTTGACATTGTTTGAGAAAATGGAATCCATTTTGCAGTGACTGACCGTAGGCTTTACGATTTCCCTTTGATTTAGTGTAAATACAAGGTTTCTGTTGCACTCCTCAAGAAGCTTTGAGAATTGGCGGCATCTCGATTTCTCCGAGCAGACGACAGTCTGTCTGGCCAGGATGCACGATGAAATATTAATGAAAGCGTCCACGAACATCGCCACTTAGGTTTTGACGTGTGTCACTTTTCACCATTTAGCGACTCCACTGTCTTGAGTGGTGTAATACAAAGGACTTTAAAAACGGTAGCATCTCTCTATGAAGGCCATGCTGTCATACTGTGTAATCCAACGATGACTTGTCAACGGCGCTATAGTAGATATGAGAATTAACATAAAGCGAAATCCCACTATACGATTTAGCAAACATTGCAGCAATGCTTTCATGACAATCATAAGGAAAGTTGTGTAATACAATGTACTGATGTCCTGATCGAGGTGGTATCAGCCTCGCTCTCAATTACAAAGCATGAACATTGATGGGGTTTGTTTTTGTCTCCTCATAGGTCATCCGCTGCACTACACATCAAGTCGTCCCTTTTCGAAATGAAATTTAATCGAGATGTATACAGTCATGCGATCTTCGCGTCAAATGGGGAGTTATTTGATGACATTGCCAATGATGTTATTTATAGGGGAAAGAGATGTGTGATTGCCAGATTATCGATCCAAACATGAATGCATTACTATGTTTGATGTAGGAACTAAAAGAGAAGTTGTGAAGCAAGAACACAATAGACTCATAGCATAATTTGCAAGTAATGATTGCAGTGAATGATTTTGAATCATTGTCTTAATGCCTGATATCACTGTTCATTGAAAACGTAAAATAGTGTATGTATTCCACAATTTCCTTGAGATGGTTTTGTGTCTTTTTTTCTCAGTAACCATTTTGAGAGTGTACCTGGACATAAGACTAAAGTTTCACTTGCCATTTTGAATAAACCTAATGGGGTGGCCCATTTGGTAAATGAAGCACTATGTCCTTGATCATGACCCCCTAGTTTGGGTGCAGCTGACAACACTCATCATTAACCTCTCTGCCCGACTGCTCTTTTCCCGTACACCGTACATTTCATGAGGCCGAGCGCCGAGTTCCAAGAAAGGGAAATACGTGCTAGAAGTAGTCTCCGGCATGGCTTACCGTGGGTCGAGTATTACTAATTTACTTGCTCCAATCTCTTCCAGACTTGCTTGATTGTTGTTGTTTCTTTTCCGAGAAAGAGAAATTTTACATAGTGCGCTCATGTATGATATATCTCACTTTTATTTGATTGATATCCCATGAAGACCTAAATAGCAGATGTATAGCTGCTCTGGTTGAAAATGCAAATTTCTCAGGGGAATTGGTTGTGTTGTATCAGAAGGCATCACGATAGTCTACTTCATGGGTCTGTCCATATCCTCTCTCCGTCTTCTAATTAACAGGGTAACATTCTCGGCCACTCCGCAAGGCAACTTGAACGAGAGTTACCTCGACCCTGGGCGTGACCCCCCTGCAGGGTTTTTGTAGTCTACAGCTACTAGACGTTTGACCATAATATGGACGAGTTGATAGAGGCCGCGTTCATGCGAATTTCGTATCCAGAATCACAAACATGAATCATGATTCAAAACGGCGTTTCAAATCACGGTCTCAGCGGAAGAGCGTTCATGCGGGCTTTCGCAACGCTGATTCTGGCTCTGCTCATCCTTTGCCACTGCGCAGCGCACTGCGCAGTTTGACCTTGTCTCTGCAACTCGAGCCAGACCTCCTTATGCCAACTGATCAGTCAATTCATTATAGGCCTTTACGTTTTTATTTCGGTGAATACTTTCCAATAAGCTGTGGCATTCAGGCTCTGCCCACTGATCGAGGAATAATCTTAATTCTTCGTCTCTCCAATTGTTTCCCTTGGTCACAGCAGCCATTATCAACTCAATCGGAGAGTAATTACATGTATTATTATATTAAACAGCTAGATACTGGCATTGATGTAAACAAACAAGTGCAAGTATGGTACCGAAACACACGATTCATAAGACGTAAACAAGCGCGCGAACAGAACAAGAAGTTGTGGGATACCCCATGAGACACGCATGCGCACAGCGCACAATGACGTCATAGAATCATGATTGAAATCACGGTTGCGTTCATGCGGTTTCTGCGATCGTGATTCTGGCAGAATCATGATTCAAAACGCCCCTTTTTCCGCGTTTCAGATCGGCGTTTTGAAACGCGTTTAAATGGAAAAATCGCATGAACGCAACGCAACTAAACACGTTTAGCGACTAAACGTGTTTAGAAACGCAATTCTAGTTTCGCATGAACGCAGCCAGAGAGATCCAGCTGACGTCGCTTTCGACTCGTTCATTTCTCCTACAGTATTGTCAGGGAGGTGGATTCTCCTAATTGCATTTTAAGGAAAATCATGTATTTATATTGATTATTTTATCGTGTAAACTTGAGCTCATTCAATTCGTTGCTAAGCATCGTTTGATGTTCGGCAGTTACCTCAGTGTAAAAAAAGTTTGAGAAAAATTTCTTTTTGTTTTTGTTTTTATTAAGTTGAAGCAAAAAAGGAAATTACAAAATAATCTGTGAATTTAGCCTCTACAAGACTGAGTATATTTGTCTCAAAACCTCAAATTATCATCAGTCTTTTTTTTATTTCTGATGATCGAGATCACATCTGATGACGTTGTTTCATAGTTTTAGCTAAATGTTTTCCTGTGTTCATGACAGTGATGCTGTGATGCTGTTTTGTCGAAGGACCGAAGTCTACACATGAGTGAAAATATGCATATTTTCTAGTTGTTGAACAACAACGACAACAGTAAACACAAAGGCAAACAAAAAACAAACAAACAAACAAACAAAAAACTCACACAGAAACCTATAGATGAGTGTCGGCAGGATTTCGATTGGTAGCCGTTTGTGAACGTGTAATTCACTTTTCACTGAATGACATACTTTGGTCATTCTCAGTTTACTGTTTATATCGACATGATTAAATCACGTCATTATCTTGCTAATTCTATTGTTCATATCCAGGGATGTTCATTTATAACTTAATGTATAACACGCCATGCTAATACATCCATCATCATCAAAATTATTGTCATCGTTCGAATCGTCGCCGTTTATGATGACAATGATCATCATTTATGGAAAAAATATAACTTGACATTCCCACAGCGTCATGAACGCAGTTCCCTACGGTGTGCCATTATGCTAGTTTTACTTTAAATAATGATGCCCTGGACAACAAATATTGAGAATTCGGTCTGCAAGTATTAGAATAGCCCTGCTGTAGTACGGAGAACTGAAATAGCGTCTCAGCAAGGCGTTTTCCTGGAAACAAGCATACAACCCGTTGTTTCCGAACGATGACTTCAGCTGAGGCCCTAATTGATCCAATAACGTTTCTTGGACTGAGCATGGAGAGCATTTTGACGTGCAGACTGCACCGTACACCGGCGAGCGTGTGTGTGCATTACTTTTTGTGCTGCGCAGAAATGTGACTGACCTACAGGGTAAACGAATGCATCAGAATCGCTTAAGCCAATTTGATTGACTGTAATTCAATAAATTTTATTTAGCGTAAAGCACCAGAATGCATCTTTACGTCGTTGTTTTACCATGGAAACGTATGGCAAACAGAAATGGTGAGTATATCCTGGAGTTTCCTGCTTCGGAAATTTCATCTTCATATCGCGCGTGAGTGACTGACGCAAGTGGCGTCTCGTTCTTCCTCTCCTGCCTCACTCGCTCTTATTATATCCGCTCTTTGTCTAGTTCAAGGTCGCCTGCTGCTTGTAAATCGAGGTTTTCCTCGAAACGTAAAGTTCTTAATGGGTTCTACTTCAGCTTTGTTTCTGTCGCCTTGCGGTCCTTCGATTGAACGGAGTCCTTATAGCGTCGAAATCAAATCAAGTTGGAAGGAGATAATTATACGTGTTTTCTCTATTTTTAGTGTGTACAAATTTTCCGCCTCCATTCACACTGCGCTTCCATTTAGCTTGATTGCATTTATCTAATAAATCAATAAACAACACAGCAAATGTTAAGCACTTAAAAAATACACGCATAACGACCATTTATATAGGCACTTTGATACACAGGTATTAATGCTATAGTCTGCAGTAATGTAGATGTAGGCCTGTGTATTAGCAGTGATGTGACGTTATTAGATTGTACAATGTACATGGAGAAAAAATGACACCCCTCCCCCCCCCCCCCGCTAATGATGCCAGGAATTAGGGAATGGCAACCAGTCTTGCCGAGACTAATCCCCCTTTAAAGATATAGGGCCTACTGTTTACCTTTTGGAGCAGTGATTTAGAAATGCTCGAATTATCACATTTGATGTAAGAAATGACGTGTAGGTCAGTATGTATCACAAAATATCCTACATTATTCATTTCTGAGGAAAATTTTGCAATAAAGACTAAAATATGAGGAGATATCATGATTTTTCTCACTAAACCATAACTGTAGACGGTTTAGTCTACAAACAATATTGTTCACATTTTGTATCTTTAACAACACTTAACATTGATTATACTGATGACTAAATTTTTTACACTGGTTTTTTCTATCCCTGACTCACATTGAAGCAATAAAGGGTTTTTGGTTCCTTTGCAAATGGTAAACAATGCCTTTAAATGTCCTGTTTACATTTGGGAGCAGTGATTAAACGAAAATGTCCAAGGTATCACATTTGATATAACATGTGTAGGTCTGTTGTATCACAAAACATCCTACCATATAACATTTTCGCAACAAAGCCTAAAATATGAGGAGATATCAGCATTTTTCTCAAACCGTATAATTGTAGACGGTTAAGTCTAGAAACATTGTATTATAACTATTCCTCATATTCTGTGTATTTAGCAAGACTTAATATCGACTATTATATTACTGGTTCAATTTTTTTACTATGGTTGTTCTATCCCTAACTCACTTTTAGAACTATTTTAGAGCACTAATGCTGGAAGTATGTTTTATCTGCAAATGGTAAAATTATGCCTTTTTAAGCAGAAGGATAACGTTTCTGATTTAGAAATGACGTATCAGGGCAATCTCCCCCCCCCCCCCCCCGAGAAATACTGGTAAGGGATAAGATTACAGTAAAGATTAAGGGTTCGGGTTGGGTTTAGGGTTGGAATTTGAGTTAGGGTCAGAATTAGGTTCAGGATAAGGATTAGGATTTGGGTGAGAGGGAGGGTCTGGGGGAATTGCCCAGGGGGGTAGTTGCCTTAGACCCCCCCCCCCCCCCCCCCCCCCAAAAAAAAAGAGAAATACCGGGATATATATATATATATATATATATATATATATAGTGTGTGTGTGTGTGTGTGTGTGTTAATCTTCATGGAAAGAGAGAATATGAATTTGAATTTTGTTTCTCATGTTTAACAGCAAAATACAAAACATATCACTTGACACAAATCAAAATTATCAAAGTACAATTCTAGACATAGAAACCAGCTACACTTGTATATACAAAGATAAAACTCAATGCAACAATAAGCAATTAGATAACACAAGACTGTATTTGAATATAAACGACGAAACCAAAGCTTTAGATCGTGCATAACGAATAGAAGAGTGAGTTATGACGGAGCCAATTAAAAGCAATGTTTGTAAGTACATGTACAAGTCAGTTCCTTCGATTATGTGCGTCCTTGAATTCTATAACAGCCAACAACAGTGAGATATACATCATCCACAAGGACACCAATACAGCTGTATTCAGTTTTTTGTTTGTTTGTTTGTTTTTTTGCTGATATTGATTATTAACAACAAGAAGATTAAAAAATAATCCAGAAAGGTAAAGAACATCATGTGTAGGCCCTACTTCATTTCTTTTTTTTTGTAATTTCATCTTTAGATTCAGGATTGAGGAAAAGGAATATAGAAATGTCACACGCCCTGAACCTCAATCTGCACGAATACCAAAGGATGGATGACAGCGCTACCGTACCTTTTCAATAAGAAAATTTACAGGTACTGCTTACCATTGTATGGGAGCAGTTATTTAAAAAGATTTCGAGTTATCACATTTGACGCTCATATTGTGTAGATCAGTTGTATAAGAAAAATCCTACCATATAAAAACTTCGCAATAAAGCCTAAAATACACTGTATAGGGAAATATCACTGTTTTCTTAATAAACCATTACTGTATACGGTTTGTTCTAGAAACAAATTTATTACAACCATTGTTCACATTTTGTATATTTAACAATACTTAGCATTGATTATATATTACTTGGTTGACATTTTAACTCTGGTTAATTGTTTCTATTCCTAACTCACATATTAGAACTACAGTGTACTTGTATTTTGAAGCACTCGAGCGGGTTTTTTGTTTCATCTGCAAATGATAAATAATGTCTTTAATCTTCTTGTGAGCATGGAGAGGGAAGGATTGATATTGATGTCATCGGGGAGGTCGTTCCAGACTTTAGGACCGTTCTACTTCATTACTTTCTTTGCCAGAAGCTGTTCTTGATAAATAATGAAAAGAACGGTTTAGTCATCTGGTTAGATAAGCACGGAATATTTCTTCTAAACATGGTTGCAAATACATCGGAAGAGCATCTGTGGAAATATGTACATAAATAAACCAATGTTATACAAGATAAATCATTAATTTTTCTAAAATATTTGTAAGAGTAAGAAATTGAAAAGGTGTCTAGTTACTTTTCTACCTTGTAGCACGTTTTGTCATGGATGTGAATAATCGTATCAAAAGGAAATGATACACTCTTCCCCCACACTAGAATGACATAATACATGCATGCATGAGTTAATGAAAATTCCACACAGTGTTTGTATAGAATGGGGAAAATATCGTTACCTTTGTCAATAATTCACTGTCTTTAGAAATAACCATAAACAACACAAATAATGCTTGTTAAGTTAGATTTCCATAAAAGGTCATTGTCAATGTAAAGTCGCTGTAAATTACCATCATGAAATGTATTCTCACCATGAAGAGGATTTGTTTATGAAATTGATATCATTGAACACAATGTGCACGTATTGAGTTTGTTGTTATTTAATTCGGAGCTAACTTATTTACATGTACATTGCATGCAGCCTTGGACGAATCTGAATTTGACATCTTTTCTCTGGTGACCCGCCAAGGCTATTAAAACCTTTAGAGCTGAAGTTTTGGTGACCCGAGAAAGAAATGTTATAGTGGCCCGAAATAAGTATATAGAAACCTAACCGAGCCCCGTTACAATCTCGAGGAGGATTTTAGAATCACGATGTATCTGGGAAGAGGATGAAAGAAAACAAGTTGAACAAGTTATGGGGAAATCAGTGTACCGAAAAAGAGTGTACCAAACACGGAACTTGTGAAACACAGTCACGATATGCTTTGAATCACTAGATTTATGTGCAAAATAACAACAAATAAATAACAACACATTAAAACCTTTGAAATGAAATATTTGTATTCATTTCAACTTTGACAGTCTATGTTTGATTATAATTGTACCAATCACCTAAAATATTTTACCATTTTGGTATCATTTCATGGAAATAGTCATGAACACAATATCCCACGCGATGATTCAGTGAATTCCATCTCAACTTCCAACGAGAACTATGGGGTCTACAATACTGTGCATGCAAAATAATATACTGGATTCAGATTCTAGAATATCTTAAAAAGTTTGCAAGATACTTTTAAGTAAATCACATTCAAATATATGAGAAAATATTAAATTGTTTGGTGGAAATAACATCATTGAATAGAAAAACAAAGAATCAAAATCGGACCTGAAACACGACAGTCATGGGATTTTGAAAACTGCGTGTATGTCCTGTATAATCATACAAAGCTGTTATATTACAAATAATTTTTTATGCAAATTAAACAAGGTGAAAATGTCATAGCCTCAAAAGTCTTCCATTTAAAGGTCCAGTTTACCTTCGGGAGGAGTGATTTCAAAAATGTTCAAGATATCACATTTGATGCATATGCCTAAGTCTGTTGTATCACAAGAAATCCTACCATCTAAAATTTTCACAATAAAGCCTAAAATATAAGGAGATATCTGCATTTTTCTCGATAAACCATAACTGTAGACGGTTTAGTCTGGGAGTATTCTTATTATAACTATTGTTCACATTTTGTGTATTTAACAATGTTTAACATCGATTGTAAGGATTCAGATTTTTACAGTGGTTGTTTCTATCCCTAACTTACATTTTAGAACTATTTTACCAAACTAATGCTGGGTTTTTGTTTCATATGCAAATGGTAAATTATGCCTTTAAGACACAGCCACACACAGAGACACACACAGCCACACACACATACATACATTATAATAGATAGATTATACACGTCTGTATGTGTTTTAAATGAAAATACATAGTTACGTAGTAGGGCCTACCAGTACCATTGTATCATGTTTCACCTCGCATCAGGTTATGATTATAACGTAGCTATAAGCAGACCGAGGTTTGCATCATGAACGTTCTTTAGCAGCCACTAATACAAATTGCTTTTCAGGCCACCATGGACAAAAAAAGAATGAACATGAAACAAGGCGGAAGGGGGTGAGATCGTGATTGCTGCATGCTTCTGACAAGGTCTCGAGACTGAGGCTTGGAAAAGAGACTAATAACGAAGCAAAAATTGAGTGCGCGACTGCTTTTGCATTCACTGCTTCCTGTCAATGCTGGTGAGTTAGTCTCACTCCTCAGCCACGATGATGCCTTGCCGAAAGGCTTAGATTGCCATGGCAGTCACGGTGTGGTTGAGAAACCCAGAAAACCCTAGAAAAACGGGGTGAACGCAGCAAAATTTGACCATAAAACAACTACACGTATGTAATGTGAGAGTAAGAGGCCGTATTAATCTTTGAGGCTGTCTCTAGTGGAACGGGAAGCACAGCAATTTATTATACTAAAGAAACATCCCTTTGGTTTCCTAGTACATGTATCTCACGGTCCTTTCTTTTTCACGTTCTTCCGCGTTTTGTGCGAAGGTTTTTTTTCCCCCTCTGTTTCGGTTGCAATTGCTTCACGTATTGCTGCGCGTTTTGTCTATTGAGCTTTGTGCACGTTTGCTCACGGCAAGTGCAGTACATGGCGTCGGTGGCAAGTACAGTACATGGCTTGTATTGTATGGTAGCCGTTTCGCCGCATTCAATGGAGACGTGTCCAGGCGTGTAATGTATGTATTACGGACACAGAGCGGAGGCGCAGTGCGTTCTATTACGATGTGACACGTGGTGCGTGGTCTGGGAGGGAGTGCAGTGTATCTATACGTGCTGATATAAGCGGGGCCGGGAGTTTCATTTGGATGTGAACATAACACACTAACAACCGTGTGAACTACACATAACAACCGTACCCACCAAACAGACCAAAGGAAGACAAGACCAAACTGTTGGAAGTCTTTAATAGCTATGCCACCGAAGAAGTCAAAGCGTACGACGGCCCCCTTTCCTGCAATACAACCACCACTAGACGAGCTAGAACAGTATGAAGATGATGAAAGTGTGGTCGATGGTGACTCGCTCCCTGAACCTGAGGCTGAGGCTGCGGCTGAGGCTGATGAGGTTGAAGAAGACGCACCTGCCAGGAAGAAGGCGGGCTCCAGGATCGTCACGAACTTCTCGGAGGAGGAGAAGGAGCGCATTATTTGCTTCCTTCAGCAGAATCCCTCGCTGTACTCCAAGAGACTGGCTGGTTACAAAGACACGGCTGCCAAAGAGAGACTGTGGACGGATCAGGCCAGGCGGATGAACTGTATGCCTTACGAGCTCAAAACGTGGTACGACAGCATGCGCACCAAGCTCGGTAAACTAAAGAAAGCTGTAATGACGTCCTGGCGAGCTATAGACCGCTTCACTGCAACCGAACGGTAAGTCTCACCAAGGAGGTACTAGTACCTCCTTGGTCTCACTCAGGCGTACCGGAAGTAGTTTGGGAGGGGGGGGGGGGGGGGTGACCACGTTCTGAGGAGTTTCACAATTTAACTTTTTTTTTTCTTCCTGTAGTACTGTACGGGATCATGCCAAACCACGCTGACCCCAGACTATACACAAGCTACCCAATCTACGTACACACACACACACATATGAAATCGACACAAACGTATAATGTGTTTTTATGAAACGAAAAAGGAAAAAAATGTTTTGAGCAAAAGTGAAGTCAAAGATTCCGTTGAAGCATATTCCTTTACATTCACCGAATTGCTATAAGTGCAAATTAATTGTTCTTAAAAGCATACGACTTGTTTTCAAGCAACACATTGAAATCCAGTCCAAAAATAAGTTAGTCTGATAAGAGAGAGAAAAATATGAGTTCAACGGTACAATTTTGATTGAAATTGTGTCAAAAATATAAGGAAGTTATGACATTTCGAAGTTTCGCTAATTTTCCAGGAAACAGTTCTTGAACGGTCAATATGAATATGTAAAGGGCAAAGTGAGCATGGCATTCCTTCACAACTTGCCATGTAGTTTGTACATAAAAATGGGAAATTTCCAGTTTTTCATTCAAGCGCAATTATGCCCGAGGCTCAAATCCTGGTATGTCTAACTGATAACTATTCTGAGGTCAATGACAGAAACATTGAATTGTTGTCATTTTTTTTTTCTACACGATCAATGGAAAATTGTGAGGGTATGAGATGGTTCGCTCATCACTCATTGCATATCATATCCACTGTACGAGAACTGTTTTACAGAAATCAGCGCAATTTCATAATGTTGTAACTTCCTTATTTTTCAACCGATTTCAGTCAATTCTTTACCGTTCAACTCGTGAGATTTTACTCTTTTTTTTTAATCAGACTAACGTATATTTGGACTGGATTCCCCCTTTAACAATCTCCTGGTCGAGGAGTGTGGATTCCTTGCGTTACTACGATTGTAGATTTTCGTACAAAATATGTACCAAATAACATGTAAAACTTTTTTTTTTTGATCCAGGCAGAGGTGTAGTAAGTCATTATACAAGAATTGGAATGCCATACTTTTTTATTTCATTATTTCACTTATTTTTATTGTAGTCTGGAGGTGCTACTATCGCCCAGATGAAGCTGACTGGTGAAAAATCAAGTCTTGCGTTATCATGCTTCACCGATCGAAGAGAGAAATCACAATTATGGACTATACTCCCATAACCACTCACCTGTGACATTGTCTACTAATTGCGATGGAAACCGAATACAAGTATAATACTTAATGACAATTAAAACGTATCCCAATGCATCCCTGGAGCTATAGCTCCATGATGCATCTAACGATTTAACGTATATCTCAATACATCTAACAATTTGATGTACTGAAATTCTTTGGGTTATCCCGTCTTTTTTTTTCTTTGAGGACGGGGGATGCATCTCGCTCCCCCCCCCCCCCCCCAACCTCTGGCGCCTGTGGTCTCATACCAGGGTTTTATAGTGTCAGTCTCAGCTCTTGAAATGCATGAGTGATTCCCTCCAGCCTATGGATGGACGTGTGTGTATGAAAACAGATCCAGTGTATTTCAATCTCTATTTATCAGGTGGATATGGTATCGCTTCCAGTTCCTGTTGGAGCACATCGCCCAGCATCCCAGGAGTATTGCAGAAATCTACACACCCCAACGCCCACCCCCTGCGGCTGCTGGAGCTCCCCATCGAGCACCTTCTCCGGAGGTTCCAGAAGACGCGCCACCTGCCGACACTCCAGCATGTACACACAATAATCTGTCGTCTACAGTAGGCGCCATCCCAGATCTCCTAATCGGCATCTTGGAGACCTTCCTGGCAGAGCGACAGAGTCAGGTGCACCCGTCCACCGCCTTTGGTTCCTACGTTGATGGAAGTCTGCGCAGCCTCCCACCAGCCATCCGGCGTACTGCAGAAGCCAGAATCATGGGGGTATTGCACGAGTGCCAGGATGAAGCGGATCAGCAGCACTTCCGGATGGTGAACCCACACGAGGTTGTCCCCGCCGATCAAGAGTGACCCCAGACTTGGTACGGAGAGCCTCCAGCCCAACCTGACAAGCTGTGGTCAAGAGAGGAAGACCAGACATTTTTTTTTACATCTGTTCAAATATTATGCAAACTCATGTTTGACTCTTTTCTAATGATCCCATAGAGTGTGGGTAATTTATGTAGGATAATAACTTCGAGAGAATTAAGCAGAATGAAGCCACAAATCGGATATTTTAGGTTTCAGTTAGAACTCTTCGCACTTCAGTATGGTTAAAGCAGGTTTCTTCAGCTTTGTTTTTAATGAAAGATAATAAAAATCTGAAAGAATGTATAGAAAGACAAAGAGTTCTTCAGATCTGAAAATCTAACGTTCGTTTATCGTTACCAAATTACAGGATGAAGTAACCAGTGCTGTTACATAATTTACATAACTAAAATAGACAAGAGATAGCTATTCCGTTTGTCTCTGTGTTTTGTTTACAATCGTTCTTTCAATAAAGTAGTACTGTATATCTGAACAGAAGCTTTCTCCGACTCTGGTCTTTGAACTAATTACTCATGACTGAGGTGGATGAACTTTGCTGCGTGCACTATACATCACGATTGTATGTGTATGTACGACCATATAACCTTTGGGATGATTAGTGGTCCCGTCATGCAGGCCCTGTTTGTTTAGGGTGTGAATTGTCTTCTACTTGGAAGTTGTCATTCTGTCCTGCCACTGTAAGCACCTGCTTGGGAGTTTATATTCCTTTTAAGGTTCATTACAGGTGGCAGGATAGGACGAGACTTGCCATTCGATGTCTGATCACTCTTTCCATGGATCTCGTCGAAGAGCTCTGGAGGCATTCTCTGATAGTTCTGGAAGACATTGACATCTTCGGTGGGGAACTCTCTGGTGAGCATTGCCGAGAAATGGCTCAGCTGCTGCATTCCGTCTTCTTATAACTATTCACCCACTTGGATCAAGGAGGTATAGGCTCGCCTAGTACCTCCTGGGGCCTGTTGCATAACAGTTACTATTGTGGTAACTTTGCCATCCAATGGTAACTACCATAGCAACGATACTCAACAGCCAATCAAAATCAAGAATTCCATGGAAGTTACCACTGCATGGCAAAGTTACCATAATAGTAACTTTTATGCAACCTGCCCCTGCTTTGATCTTGCTTAACCTCATCCTTTCATTCTTCTTTCTGCGTGCTTCACCCCGGCCTTCACTCTTTGCCTATAGGCTTCTTTTGCTGACGCAAAGACAGGATGCCACCACGCAAACACAAAACCCCTTCATCTATTGCATTCATCATAATCATATCTCATCGAAGTCCTAGGATTCAAAGATTGATATTGCTTGTGAGACCTTCTTTTTATGCCGCGTGCACAAACGTGCTTGACGGCTTCCCTTCGTCCACGCATCATTCATAAGACTCGTGGGAGACTGTGGGCCGAACCGTACCAAGAGCCCATTTGAGCCTCTGCTACTCCTAATAGCAAACCCCACGGCCGGGCATGGATTGTACCCCCTCGGAA
Organism: Diadema antillarum; assembly: GCF_040938485.1. Classification (NCBI taxonomy): domain Eukaryota; kingdom Metazoa; phylum Echinodermata; class Echinoidea; order Diadematoida; family Diadematidae; genus Diadema; species Diadema antillarum. The sequence goes on from NW_027270934.1 coordinate 376,408, forward strand.
AAAACAAAACAAAAACAAAACAAAAAACAAAAAAAACTTTGCAAGATCTAACAATGGACCCTGTAGGGTCCATGATCTAACAAAAGCTTGAATAAGGAGAAACAATAGCCAAAATCTCACCCTGCCTTCCTTTGTTGTTTTGACGTTTTGTTCCTGACGGCCACGCTCAGCAACAAAAAGGAACAAAGAAAGGGGTCTGCAGTTGCATAATACGTTATGGCAGCTTTTGTATAAACCTATGGGTATGTTATGATGTTCTTACATCATCACCCCTCAAATCTGCATGTTATTTTGAGCGACCAATATCATTGTCTCATGAAAACATGTGAAATCTGACATAACCTTATTTCTCCTACGTTCGATTTCAATGAAATTTCTAGATATACCTTTAACCAAGTTAACCTGAACACGCTGTGGCATTGTACTTTACAGATGAAATTGAGGTTACACAAAGGACGTTAACCACGAAATCACATTGTCTATTAGTAGCTCTGGTACAAGGGAAACCTCTCAGGGTATCACAACCTTAAAGTAACAGTTGTAGAACTAGTAACCCTCATTCACATGTCAATTTACAAGCAATATATCTTCATATCTATATACAATATTACAATGTGTGTATATATTTATATAATATACATATTTGTTTAGACTGTAGTACGTCCGGAACGATGTTTATGAATCAAGAGGGGAGGGGGAAAAGAGCGTTAGGTACAATGCAGTCAACAAATTCAATAGTGCAGCTACCTTTGAATGAACCGATGTTCAAGGTCTGAGTCTGAAAATATTCACTGGTATAAACCTTGAAGGGTGCCTGCAATAATGTGTTTTGGAATATTTGTAAATTACATGCTTCCTTAAAGGACAAGTTCACCTTCATAAACATATAAGGATCGAGAACATGCAACAATATTAGTAGAACACATCAGTGAAAGTTTGAGGAAAATTGGACAATCGATGCAAAAGTTATGAATTTTTTAAATTTTTGTGTTGGAACCGCTGGATGAGGAGACTACTACAGCTTGTGAGTCATATGCCTACAACAGTATAAAGAAAATGTAAAAGAAAATTCAACATATTTTCACTTTTTTCGCATAATAAAAGAGCACTTTACTTGCCTCTTTCTAAAGGCAGGGGGAATAATATTACCCATAACATTTGTCGGTAATGATGCAGGGGAATGTATACTTTTTTCAAAAGATGGAATTTTGTGAAATTCTCTTTATATTTTCCTTATATTGTTGTACGCATGTGACATCTAAGTTGTTCATACACTGCAGTAGTCTTCTCATCCAGCGGGTACTGCACAAAAACTTCAAAAATGCATAACTATTGAACGGATTGTCTGATTTTCCTCAAACTTTCAATGATGCGTTCTACTAATATTGCTACATTCTCTCAATCCTTATGTTTATGAAGGTGAACTTGTCCTTTAAGTACTTGTAAACAGACAGATGGAAACACATGCTTCAATTAAATAATTTCTTCGTGTAATTTCATGTGTAACTGTACGGCTGATTTAATTTCCAGCGAACGAGCAAAATGGCACGTGACTAGATGATAGTACTCAATATAATCCTAATCATGACGGTTTGATAACAGTGCACAACGGTATGGCAAAATGCCCAGCAGTACAAGTGCTCCAGTACTTCAGCAATTTTCTTATCTATGAATATCATTATTGTCGTCCGATCGGATGTGGTTGTGTGTTAGTAGCACAGTGATTTCTCTTGCAGAAAGGAGTTGCGGTGCACGGTTAGATGTTATGATACACTATAGTTATACGTAATGAATTATAATAGATCAGGACCGTACATAGTGCTTGGTTGGTTCACGTGCTTTAGCGAACCAGTAGTTGGTCATGTGAAATTTGGAAAGTTTAGAGTTGAATTTCACTCTTTGGTGAAGTTGGCGTTGGTAATTGATAAAAATATATATTTAGAATTTCATCTACACGTAAATAAGAGATCAATAAGAAAGTAACATTTTTTTTAAAAACAAAACAGTGATATTATTCGCAAACTTGCATGCAAATTAGATCAGGTGAATGTTTAGATCATACCATCAATAAGCTGCAATAACCAAGCACTTATGGCTTTTAGGGGACGGGTTTCATCAACATTATGACGGATTATGCCAAAATAACATACTAATGACGTAAGATGTATGGCATTTGTACACTTTGACATAAATGATGACACGTGGCATTTAACAAAGGTCTAAGGGAAGTATAATGTTCGAAGTACCGGTGTACCTCTTCTGACTTACCTGTTCCTCCATCCAATGTTTCCAGGATATCTCGGTGTACGTACCTTCCAGCAATCTCAGATCGCCTCAGGATCTTTCGCACTGCCCTGTTGTGGTCAGACCGAGATTTATCGAGAGCGATCTGTCCCTCATCCTGCCCTTTCACTTTGGTATACCGCCCCATCCTATTTGAAAGACTCATTCACAACACCAAGCTTTAAATTTAGAGGAACCCAAAACCCATGCAAAGAGCGATGTGGATTGAGTGAAAGCAGCAACATTAGTAGAGCACATCAGTGAAAGTTTGAGGAAAATCGGACAATCGATGCAAAAGTTATGAATTTTGAAAGTTTTGGTGTTGGAACCTCTGGATGAGGAGACTACTAGAGAGTATGGCGTCATTTGTGGACGACAATATAAAGAAAATATGAAGAGAATTCACCCCAAAAAAATCATTTTTCATGAAAATTACACATTCCATGAACTTGATACTGACATATGAATGTTAAGGGTAGCAATTATTCCCCATGCTTTTTGAAAGCGGTTAGCCAAGTGCTCTTTCATTACGCTAGAAAAGTGAAATCATGTTAAATTTTCGTTATATTTTCTTTATATTGTCGTCCACACATGACGTAATGAACTATAGTAGTCTTCAAATCCAGTGATTCAACACCAAAACTTCAAAATTTCATAACTTTTGCATCGATTGCCCGATTTTTCCCCTAATTTTCACTGATGTGTTCTACTAATGTTACTGCTTTCACTCAATTCACATTGCTCTTTGGGTTTGGGTTCCTTTAGAACTGTCCTGGAAACGTAATTTTATTCAATTAGGTGCATTTTTAATGAGTTATAAGTTTATATTTGATAGCATCTTTCTGTCCTTTTGTTTTTCATACACAGAAAGTTGCAGTGATAGCGCTACAAAAGCAGCACTATTTGACCCCATGGTTGTTATTACAGTTTTGGTCAAGTCAAGGGGAACGTTGAATGAGATTTGTAATGACATCATCACTACATCTTGCATAGTTCCGACCAACATTCCTCCCTGTTGGTAACAATGAGTGAAACTTTAGAATTATATAAGTTTATCAATTCATGTCAGAAATTTGATGAAAATCCTCCAAATCGGTTTGTTTTAAAAGTCCTTTCATCATAGTCGACGTCGGCATGGAGTTGCATTGCGCTATCACTGACAATCAGTCCAGTCGCTATCCAGGCTACAAGCAATACTGCTTTGTGACTAAAGGCAAGACGGTTCAACAGAAAAACTGGAATAATGTAGTCTCTCGTTAGTCTATATACAGTAATCGAGAGAGCTGTTGTTTGTAGAGCTATCTCCTCCGAAGCCGTCGGATCGTGGCCGCCCAGACCGGTGCCGTCGGCAGCGGGAGGGTCTCTTCTATTCGGTAGGCCGGGTTTCGGCCGCGCTCCTCCTCCGTGTCGACGTCGAGAGCGGCACAAAAAACAGGGAAAAACAAAAGACAAACAACAACATGCAGCGTTTGCGCGCTGGAGCGCGCTGGACTCCCGCTTCAGTGGCGAAAGCTCTATCATCGTTCTTGGACGCACACACACGCACACGATGTATACGGGTTATATACAGCTCGCGCCAGCTCGCAGGCTCAGGTCGCACACACAGAACTCTATACAATCTGTAGTAGCACAGTGGGCATTCTCGCTGGCCCAGCTGATCGTTCGCGGAGACATGATACACGCACCACGGGTACGGGCAATATATCGCGGAGAGTGGTGGTGTGTCCGTGTATGCATTGAGCCTGTCGCTGTGTTGCATTGCATATCATGATGCGTTCTCGGTACACGGGAAGCTACGAAAGCAGTATTTTATTTCGCGAAATTACAGGATCATGTGCAGCTCAGCTACGTTATTTAGTATACTCTCAAGTCGGGTATCATTGTACTCAGACTGTTTAGCAGTGATGTCGACGGCTAAACATCCACTTAAATTTTGTCCGTGCCTTTCCATATCAGTGCATAGCTGCTGTAAACATGAATATTCATAAGACACGTGCGGACGTAAGGGAAAACCTCGCTTTGCCGACCGCCTATTTTTGAAGTTACAAGTGGAAATTAAATGGGTGGTTCTATAGTCTGTCAAACCAAGTTTTGGTGATAAAAATAAAAAAGAGGGAGCAAATGAAGACAAAAATATTCTTCTTTTTCCCTTAACGTGGGAAAAAGAAATATTAAAGAAAAAATACGAGGACCCGAGCCCATGGATCCCCATGGATGCCAATACTTATTAAATCTATAATGACCGTCTATCATCTCCCTTCCCAAAATAATATTTATTAAATGATGATACAATAATAGTATTCATATAATAATGATAATAATGACAATGTATACAGTCTGAAGCAGATAAACGGGCGAGGATATGTAAACATATTGTCGTTGTGTTTTGTTTTTGTTTTGTTTTGTTTAAATGACGTGGTAAAATGAATATTATTCATGACGTACGCCACTTTTCAGCTTTTTCATGAAGAGAAAAGATGTGTGTGCATTGGGGCCAGATAGGGCTCATGTACTTTTTTTTTCAACGGGCGTCGAGACTGAGGGCGAATGGCATGGGGAAGGGGGAGATAATATTATGCAGGGCAAAATGTCAATGGCAACCCCCCCCCCCCCCCCCGTGCTTCGACGGGAAGAATCTTTGCAGAGACTCCAACCCCAAACACCTTCTGATCTGGAGATTTTCCCGCCTGAAACCCCTAGCAAACGGGAGACTCCAAGTTTATGTGTGCGAAGCGCGAAGTTCCTAGGGTTATAGATGCTCTCTGGTGCTATCTAAGGCTTATTTTTTTCAACATACGATAGAAATAAGTAAGAAATCCTTTCCAACGGGAGACATTGAGCCAGGGCGGGAGAAATTAAATCTCAAACGGGAGAACGGGAGATTTTGCAAAAATGGGTTTTCGGCGGGAGATCTCCCGTCGAAAACGGGAGAGTTGGAGTCTCTGTCTTTGGTCAAAGAAGACAATCCTCGAATTTCCACGGGTGCTGCTAAGTTGATCTGTGATAACAGCAAGCGGGGCGATTTTAAAGGGAACGTACAGTTTTGGTTGAGACCTAATTTCAGGTTTCTAACATTTTTAGGAGAGATAATGAGAAACCTCTTATGAAATATGAAAGAGCATGTAATTCGATGAGGAATTCAACGTTTATTTGATGAAAATTGGTTTTGAAATGGCTGAGATATCCAAACAAGAGCGATTCTATTAAAGTGTGGGACCCACACTTTATTACCCTTGCTTTGTTTTACTTTGTTTTTGGATGTTTCAGTTATTCCAAACCCGATTTTCATCAAATAAACTTTGAATTCCTCATAGAATTACTTGCTCTGTGCTATATCACAAGTGTTTTCTTGGTATCTCGAAAAAGTTAAAAGTCCAATTCCCATCTCCACCAATACTGTACCATCCCTCTGAAGTCCCATTCCATGGACCGGCTCCTCAGCTCAGGTGTTAGGAGGGGATGGCCATGGGTAGAAGAGGGTGCAAAAGAAGAAAGGAGAAAATAGTAAAGTTCTTTCTTTTTGACTACTAAAAACGCGGCAAAAATGATATGAATAAGTTCAAAAAAATATGAGGCCCTCAGACTCGTGGATTTCCACGGGTGCTGCTAGTTTTAGTATATACATGACGGTACAAAATTAGCAGTCATTCTATTCCTTTAGGTACCAGACAGCTGTAAGTGAACGAAAACATTACCACAAATTCTATAGGAGAACTGTGAAATCTTTTAGGCTGTCCATGAAAGAAGGATCGATTTTTCACTTCCCATGCACCTAGATTTTTATTTTCAGTTGAAATACGTTAAGAACCCATCGAAGAAAAAGAAAAAAAGGTATATAAAACAACTGCAATTATCGGGACTTGACTAAGAATGTTACAAAGCGATCAGAACGGACAGTCAACTACAAACGAGTTTTAAAAAGGGAGAAAAATGCACAAAATTAGCAGACATTAGAATATGAAAGCAAAATAGCGTATCCTCACGCCCAGTGTGCTCCGAATCATACTACAGAAAGAATCCTGGTGAACGCAACCTACGAGATGGTTTGGTTGTTGTGAGGCAGCTACATTGTATAATGTACAATAGGAGATCCACGCAATGACGTGATGACGACACGTTCACCTCAAGTGCTTTCACGTAGCCCTCTGTCACCCCGATCCGGAGGTGGGGAAGCCCGGGTATGATACGAGCACTGATCTTTCTGGGTACGACCAACTCGCTCACGCGACCTCATGTTATCAAGACAGCGATAAGAGAAATTAAAAAAAGAGAGAATCAAGAATGTATAGCAGCACAAAATAGAAGAAGAAAAAAACAACAACGTGTACATTACTTTTGGTACCAGATTACATTTCCTGAAATCGAGAGAAAATGTTTTCTTCATGGTAGTACTCTTCTTTAAAATTGTGTTATTCGGTTCCGAAGAATTCTGCGTCAGCACTCTAGGCTCTGACAAAAAGTCAAACATAGAGCCTTTGTAAACAACTCTGTCGCTACCTATTATAATGTATGAAGGAAGGATAGAAGGATAGGGCTATAAATCATGACAAGACAATGTTTTGTATCATCAATGTTGTATGTTGCATATCACTATCCTTATTTTTCTTTCTTTTTTTAAGCAATGAAACAAGTTTTTTGAAAAATCATCTTGTCACAACTATACCATAAATGATTCAAAATGTGCAGTCGGGCACCAAAATAATGGTAATAATTTATATGCAACTAACAAGATATTTTCGTTTCACTTTGTAGATTGACGATAATCGTATAACACGACCTCAAGAGGATTATGCGTGCATACGAGATATCAAAAGGAAGGTAATTATGTTTTACATCTGCAGATCTTCGAACAGAATGGTACATTGAGAGGGTAGACTCAAGCATGTGTTATCCGTTAATGGGACAATGCCCCGATATTTGAATGAAAACTAACGACTGAAGTAGACAAAATGGAAACTGGGATCGGGTAATGAGAGTCACTACAGTTTCTTCAATCCGGTGCAATCGATCATTCCTTGGCCGTTTTGATAGCTCGTCTTTGCAGACGTTATCTTCTTGATTAATGGCGGGAATCACACGAGGTCCTGGAAAGGGAATGAACAAAAGAAAAAAAAACTAACGAGGAGGTAAACGACACCTCTGCAAACCAGTGCTCGAGCTCGAAAGGGAAACGGTGCACCATAAACCTGAATAGTCTTTTGTCAAATCTCTTATTGCTTGTAGTTGGCCGATTCTGGCACATCCATTGCGACTAAGTTGTCATTATCAAAGTCACGTGTTCGTATGTACACTGAGCAGTGATATCGGATGCAATTGCATTTTAATTGAGGAGAGGATAAACATTTTACATTACTCTAGAATTAGTTTGTTTCTTCAGAAGTATGATAAGAAATCATGTCTTTGGTCGATAACTACAACCCTTAATTTCCCCATGAAAGTCACTCACTTTATGTTTTAACCTTTTTATATTAAGTAAAAGTGAATAAGTCAAAACCGGAGATAATAGTTGTTTTTGTCATTGTGGCACAACTTTCACCATTCAAAGACATTGTTTTGACACAGGTTTACGGCCTAAGTCCCTGAAAACAACATTTCTCTGTGTTTTTGTCCCTTTTTTAATTTATGCATGTGAACGATTTGACTGAAAAGTTATCCACTTAATATATTTTCATTGATTCATAATTATACATACGTGAATGCAAAATAAACACATCTCTACTTTGGGTGAGCAGTTACGCATGTATAGGTCTTACACTACATTAACGGATACTAGTACGTATTTATGGCCGATGATAGGGGCTTAATCGAGGCTTCAGTCACCGCCTAACAGGCTATAAGTAACCAAAGGAAGTAAGTTGTTCCTGATGATCTTGAACATTCATCGGGTGTTTACGTCAGATAAATTGCGTCTATTAATTTTGCCTAGTGTGTGCATAATGCACATATTCACACTGACATACACTGAAACACACTTTTCCTCTCTCTCTCTCCTATCTATCTATTATATAAAGAAACATTAAGGGAGATTCCATTGAGGAATTTTGTTAAGAGATTTCTTTCTCTTTCTGTCCCTTTATTCCATCCTCTGACACTCATGCATGTATACAACATAAGAAACAGTGTTCAGATTCATGTTTATTGTAATTATCTTGTGATTAGACCAAGAACATTGACAAGACAACATGCCACTGGCTGAACAGCAGATTACATTAATTTTTAGTAGTATAGGCGAGATAACGATACAGCTTTCTGTTCAATATTTTGTAACATTTTCAATGCAGTAGCATGTATGTAAGAAAGCAAAAAATTAATAATCTTGCATGACACTAAGCGTTTTTGTGGCGGCTGATAGAAGGCTAATCGGGACGGTAGAAGAGCCGACGGGGAAGTGAAAATGCCCGAGCAATAAACGGGATGGCGGACGATAATCCCAGGAAGTGTTGAAGATGTAGTTGGCTGAGAATAGCTGTGTCTAGGAAGCTGGTAGAGAAAAGATAGAAAAAGACTGATATTCTTCCAAATAGCCGAAAGTGAACAACAACTGAAAGATAAGTTAGTATAAGAGAGGCCGAAAAAAGACTTGATAAGGCGTGATAGAAGATATTTTAACGAACTGGTGACGATTAATACCTGAAACTATACTGTCGAGCAAGTTTCGAGCATATCAAAAAAATATAGTACATGTAGACTGTTTGGGTATGTCCTTGCCTGGTAGATGTGTTTGCGAATCAGCGACACAATTCATTCACAGCTTGGTCATAATGCGCATGCGGGACCTTACTGATGTGGAGGCGGTGACACAGAAAGGAAAACTGTACTTTTTCAAATATTATTGATACATGTCCAAGCAAAACGAGATTAAATTTTAAAAACTAAGATACAATACGACTAACTTAACTTATCAGAAAATAAGAAAGCAGGTTGTCTATTACAAACAAAGAGAAAGTGTGAACCTCTCGTATCAAATTTTGTTTTGCTAAAAATCCCTCGCAACAACCAGATGGCTGATGATTTGGGTCTATAGGTCTAAAGGGAACTCTACATGTAGATACCAAAGCGGGTCGGGGTTACTGCATAGTGCTGTAAATATATAGGACGACCAAGGAACCTTTCGCTGCATGCACGATTACCTCTTCATATTCTGAACAATCTATGTGGAATAATGAGTGGCCTCCGAAAGGCACGGATCTGGAATATATCTATCGACTGTGCCATGCAACCCGCACCAGTAATCACATTGTTAATTACAATCAATATACGCTGAAGGACAATTTGAGCATTCTCTTGAAATTTCCCAAGTTATGAAATCTATATTACATAGAAAGTAATATTACAAATTAGTGCATATCATATTGTGTGAGAACTTCGCTGCTTCGCACTCATCTAAATCAAAACTAGTACAGTGGTCTCGGATTTCGTTTTGCTATCTTTTATTTCATTTTGAACAGAATGTGTATGCGTGTTTGTGTGTGTGTGTTAGAGAGAGGACCAGGAAAGATTCCTTTTTACCATCTTATTTCTGAATGTCTCAGGTAATGATTCATCATTTATAAAATCGATTGTGTACAATTAAAGGAAAGTTTAAACTGTACATTCTTTTTTTGTAGTACAACTACACTGGGAAGTATTGTGATATCATAGATGTATTGCTTCAATTCCGGTGGTGTATTCATCACTCGTGCTTTTGTTTGTTTGTTTGTTTGTTTTCCTTTGGTGGATGGGGAGGGGGTGTTTTGGCAATAATTTAAACATAATAATATATTTTCTGCTACTTTATCTCTCTTCCTCTTCTCTTCCCTGCCCTGGTTCCGTTTCCTTTATTCTATATTATAGTGTTTCTCTCCTTCTTCATTCTACTTTTTGGTGTCCAGTTTGTGTCCTTCTGCTCTATCCATTCTTCCTCTTTTTAGGCGATGTATTATTATATCAATATTCCAGTTGTTTTGCTCCCATTTTGAACATCCAACTACTGTGTGAATAGTCGCATGCCATGCATCTTTATGTAGTTGTAAGTTGCAACAAATGGGAGGGGCAGTGGCCTTCATCAGATTTTAGTTATAGTTTTGTGTTTGCTCGTGATGTGGCATGTACTATCATGTACGACTATTGGAAATAGAAAAGGTGGCTACATTAAAAGTCCTTTCTGTTATGTCACACTTTTCAATCTATGAGAAAATCTGACATTGTATAGAAATTTTTATCAAACAATGACACGTTTAATAGGAATCCTAGCGTACAAGCAAACCCTCATACTGATTATTTAGTTCACGAGCAGCACGAACACAATGCCGTCACTATAGTTACGTTCAGACGACAAGCCTTTACCTCGAGGTTAGGAAACCTCGAGGTTAAGCTTTTAGTTAGGGACCGTGTAGACGCACTCGTAGTTAGCTAACCTCGAGGTTAGCTCGATGTTAAGAGCCTCGAGATATCTTAGGGTTAGCGCTCTAAGCACGAGCCGCGGGGGGTCCCCACTCGTAGTTAAGCACAGTGTGCACACAAAAATCAACGAACTCAAAGGGGCAGGAATTTAACCTCCAGGTTTCCTAACCTCGAGGCTAAGCTTCGTCGTGTGGACGCACGTCGTCAAAGTTAGGGGTCAAGAGCTTAATCTCGAGGTTTCCTAACCTCGAGTTTAGGGATTGTCGTCTGAACGTAACTTATGTTTCCATTAATACATTGTGGTTTTAATTCAACCGCTGTGCATTTTTCTTTTCTTTTCTTTTTCTTTTTTGCAAAATGTGATTGTAATGTGATTATAAGTGGATGACATCATTTCATCAAATTTTATGGCAATTTACTTGGGATAGCGTTGAGACAGCCCCCCTCGATCCCCCCACCGAAAATCAAGCATACACACAATGAAGTCCACATCTTCATAAGATGGTAAAGTTCATTCATTACTTGGACCAGATGATCCTACCTAGTGAGCTGTCTGGTAACTCTCCTTAGTCGGATTTATGGGTAAATAGTATCAAATGCACAATTAGAATGATTAAGAAAGAGCACAGAATGACGTCTGTAAGGTTAAAATTGAGAAACACGCGGAGACGTAAGGTAAACAATCACTGATTCAGCTCTGTCACAAGTGTGTATCTCTGTACACTAGGCTAGAGTGAACAAGTCTGTGAGAAATATGGGAAGCTCGAAATTATTTTGCCTTCTACATCTTTCCTCTCTGTGCCCTGTAAGTTGCTTGATGGTTGTCGATTGTAAATGTTGATATGATCTGATTTGCAGTCCGTCAGATCGACGCTCCCCTTAATAGCTTCCGCCTCCCCACCCATTAATGGAGCCTGCTTTCAGAATGGCGCCCTCACGAAGACCACGATATGCCCACCAATATTTTCGCTCATCTCGAAATTCTTTGCACCAACAACGGAATACAATCGTGGAACAAAATTGCGTGTCAAATACTATTTGGCTACCCCCTCCCCAAATTTAGTCTAGATATGTCGACAATCTATAACCTCTATAGGCCCCGATATGATTTGTAATATTTTCCCCCTGTATGTACAGTTTGCTTGTTTTTGTCAGGTTAGCTTCCCCCATATTTCAGCTGATACCAGGATACATGGGTGGATGGACGAAGGCCAAGGAAAAGTGTCTGAACTGTCGTTACCTCTGACCGGTTTGATACGTTATCAGATGTCGATAGTATCTTCAAGTAGATGGCCCAAGATGGTAAGTCCTGGGACAGAAGCCGCAGACATTTTGCCCGGGCTATAGGCTACATCGCCTCCTTTCTCTGCATGCTTTATTACACCGTTCGTATGCAGGAGAGGGGCACTGATATCCCATTGACATAATTTCCTGTACAAACACGACGGTCCGACCTTGACGAACAAACTAACCAATCATTGCTCTCTTACGTTTTGGTGATAAAAACATACCAGGGTCACTGTCATGGTCTGTGCTTAGTGGAGCATTTCATATCTCTATCCGTAATAGTCTAAACTAAGCATTTGAGCAGAAGAATTATTGAAAGGGTGCAATACTCATATATTTTTGAGTGTTTTTTTTTTTAGTTTTAAACCAGATGCGCACTTGAACGTGTGAACCAAAGTGTCACGGCACGGTATTGAATCAAAGATTCTGGGTTACACAGGACGATCATCATATCCACGACCTTTACTTCGAGGAATTGGTCATGTAATAACTTTGCAACAGTACAGTGTAAACTTGCAAATTCATTTTTATTGTAGACATGCAGAATCGCCAAAAGGCCAATAATCTGTTCTTACTATATATACGTAAATACGTTTTATTCCCGTATTATGAACCTCAAATGAACCAATTTTGGCTTAGAGGCATGGAGGTCACTTATTATCAAACTTCTCACGCAGTAGACACACGATGAATTAAAATATAAGACGAAGAAGGACTTGAAAAAGCGGGTATCAAAAATGGGGGAACCATCAAACATTTCATGCATTCTAATGTGAGTTTTTATGTGCGTTATACAGTGCTGCTGAGCAACAAACAAACATAAGAAGACAAGACATATCAAATCAACGGTTTGAGGATCAGCAAGAAACGAAATCAACCCATCAGACTTTGTTTAGTTACGCTTTTATGACTATGAGGCCGCGAGTTATCTTCCTACATTGCTTCTGCCTGATTCACGTGTCCATCTACCATAGATATTACCAATGGTGATATAACTAATATAAGTACTTATCTTTCGTATTATATAATCTTATTGTATCTCATGGTGCCTTTTATCCATGTCATATTTCCTTTGAATAGATGCTCACAAATATTGTCATGGAATGATATAGCTATGTAGCGTATGTAATCTTATAGTGTTCTGAGTATATTGTTCGGCTATAATAAAAGAGTAAGAATTATTGACGTAGTTGGAACAGATTATTGGCCTTTTCGGCGGTTCTACAAAATAAATCATGTCAAGAAATTCTATTCCGTAATCTTGTGCTAAGACATAGAGTGAATTCCATTTGACTGTGAAGACAAAGATCATGAGTATCAGCAAAATGGTGAAGATGTCACGACCTTGGAATAATACAATCAATATAAATATGAATGGTAAACTTAAAATGAAAATGATACGTCTATATACATCACTGTATACGTGCACGCATTCTAACCTACCCTTGAGTACAAAGTTTAATGACAATTTTTTTTTGAAGCCTTCCGAAATTCCTATAGCAATAAAGAAGTTAGCAACACCAGTCACAAAACCTCAGATATTGAACAGACACACTATCTCCCATTGGTCTGGAGATGAAAGGTAGATAACTACTTCAGCCTCCTTTTTAACTCTCTCTGTCTCGTCATATTTCTTATGACATTTCTGTATGTATTTTCTTTATCAAGTGGGAGAGAGAGAGAGAGAGAGAGAGTGAGAAGGAGTGGATATCATTGTTATCTTATAAATGAAGCATATGTGAGTAATAATTCAATGGATAAGCATGATATTCGTCTCTGTTTGCACCATCAAGCCACTGTCTGTTTTTAAATGACACTGTACCTTCTGTCCTGTCGCTCTCTCATTCTTCTTCCTCTCTCTTTTCTCAACTCCTGCTTCTTCTTGTTTTGAGTGCTGCTTTTTAGTCTCGTCTCTGCTGGATTTATACATTTTATCTTACTATTTCAACCACCTAAACAACATGACGTAATTATGAATATAATTATGTTTGATTTGGTCAAATGAATAAGTAATATTTGCCACATTGGGTCACCATCCACTTCATTTTTGTTTGTTTATAAGTGACATGGTGAGACCCACAATCTATCTAGAAATAGTAGGTCCCCACGAGTCATACAACCCATGAGTTATACAGCTCATGAGTGATACAGTCCATTAGTTTTGACACTAAGCTAACAAGGCTCACGAGACCAACACATTAAAGGACAAGTTCACCTTCATAATACATGTGGATTGAGTGAATGCAGCAATACTAGTAGAACAGATCAGTGAAAGTTTGGGGAAAATCCGACAATCCGTTCTGACGTTATGAAATTTTAAAGTATCTGCGCAGTCACTGCTGGATGAGAAGACTACTACAGTGTATGATGTCACATACGTACAACGCTATAATGAAAATAAAAAGAGAATTACACAAAACTTTACATTTTGAATAAAGTGCAATTTCTTCGACTTGTTACTGACGTATCTTAAGGGTATTCCCCCTGCCTTCTGAAAGAGAGAAGTCGAGTGTTCTTTTGTTATGCGTGAAAATATGTTGAATTTTCTTTATTCTTTCTATAAAATATTGTTGTACAAATGTGACATCACAAGCTATAGTAGTCTTCTCATCTAGCCGTGACTGAGCAGAAACTTCAAAAATTCATAACTTTTGAACAGGTTGTCTGATTTTCCTCAAACTCTCACTGATGTGTTCTACTAATATTGCTGCACTCACTCAACCCATATTTCCATGAAGGTAACTTGTCCTTTATGCCCCGTGTTGTATCTGTCGAACTCGTGGGCTGTTTTTACCTAGTGTCGAACTCATGGGCTTTATTTGCCTAGTGTCGAACTCAAGGGTTTTATTTGCCTAGTGTCGAACTCATGGGCTGTATGACTCATGAACCTGTTTTCAATGTCGACAATGTTGACATTTCTTTCCTTTTATTCATGTTGTATATACCCGTGCTATTGATTATGTTGGAAATGGAGCAAAAAGTAACCTTGAACTCGAGTTTGAACTTGAGAGGGTGAGAAAGAGAGAGAGAGAAAGAGTACAAGAAATTACACATCGTAAGAAAAAAACGCTTTCACGCATATTCCTATAACCTGTGAGACACGCTTGAACCATCAGGAACATGATCCAGCAGCTCGGATACGCCCATGAAGCTTATGCCGAACATTTATACCGAAGAGGGGAAATTCTTCGACACTTTACTGACTGTGTATTGATATACAATTATAGGAAAAGAAAACAAAAGAAATCATCAAGCTGACGAAACGAAAGAAACATAAACTATTTTCCCCTTTTAAGCATAATAATTCTATCTCCTATTTATTTATTCATTTATCTATTTACTTATATGTTTGTTTGTTATTTTTTGGCGTTGGTAAGACTACTTTCGCAGAAAATCAAGCACGGATTCACAGTGTATATAGGCGTATCATATGCATCAGTTTAAGTAGAAAGATTTATACGACTCAACTGCCCTTTGTTCACTGAAATTTTCCACCGTCCCTAATAATGGCGTCGCGTTTGCTTAGATTGGGGGCCTACCCGCTATCTAACCACTCATTACATGTTCTTCATTACGTGGCTGTGCCTCGCTGATTGGCCAGATCGTAATGATGAGTATTATGACGACATCACTGAACGACACGGCGCGACCTAAACCCTCACCATGAAGTGCAATTCCATTGGCACTTGATTGTAAATACATGTATAAGGTCTGCACTTTGATCATCGTGCGATGAATGGAGGGTGTGTGCGTGTGTGTGTGTGTGTGTGTGTGTGTGTGTGTGTGTGAGAGAGAGAGAGAGAGAGAGCATGTGTGTATGTTTTTTGTGTGGTTATATGTGCGTATTTGGCGTGAGTGTATATCTAGCAATTCCGCACGGGTTTTCAAATGGGAACACAAACTCACATTATTTGCCACTTGGTGACTTGAAGAACACCCTTCAGGGCGTGCTTGAGACGTTTCTGTCACCAATGTCATTTAATCCTTACAAACTCAACATAATCTCCTTTGTTCTTACTCTCATTACTATTAACACGAACGCAAATGACGCTTAATAACAGAGGGAAGAAAAAAGTATAGTGACCCTTTAATCAGGACAGAATCTTTGATGCATACCACTCACCGAAGCTATACGAACTGTCTATGAAATTATCTCATCTGCGATATTCCCAGGGTACCGGTATTATGATAAAACTAGTCTTGACACAAAACCGGTCAATCGCTCTTTGATGGTATCTAAAATTAACAGACGTGGTGTTGTTTGAGACATTCACTTTTTAAACCCACGCATTGCAGTTTAGCTAAACTGTGTCTGATTTCAGTCTCCATATCATCTACACTTCCTGCGTGGTAAGGGTTAAGGTAGAATCCATTATAGATCATCTGTGTGTTCTAAGCCCGTCTCCGTAGGGAAAAAAGAGAAAGAAGGCTGCCCTGTTCTCTAGGATAGCCGCAAGTGTTGCGGAAATAGACCAAGATGACAGGGAGACAGCATGCTATGATGACAGTAACTGTTGTACTAAAGACTGACTCGGAATAGAAAGTATTCAGGAACATCCTGATTTTCTGTTACGCGAATCCATTGATTATAATGATTGTAATTCCGTAATGATTGATGTAAAAACAAATGATTATCACAACGACATAATGTTCTACTATAAAACAAGTGATATTACAATCAAATGTTATCAAGCACCCGTCACGTTCATCTGTCTTTGTTCTTTAATTTACATTAGTGCGAAATTCGCCATAATACTCCTTTTCGGAAGTCGACTCGGCGAAAAAGCTATAAATATGTCGACATACACCTTTTTTTTTGGGGGGGGGGGGGGAGTCAACTTGGCGAGACAATGTATTGCTATGTCAACATACAATTTATAAGAAGTCGATCTGGCGAAATAAGCTATGTCGCCTTGTCGAAATACACTTTTAGGAAGTCGACTTGGCTAGATTTAAGGTATGTCCCCATGTCGACTTATTAAAGTTGATAAGTCGACGTGGTGAGTTACATGTACATATCTTGACATGTCGACATGATATGAATATTAAGTCGACCAGACAAGATGAAGTATCTCGCCATGTCGTCAAGTCAAATATCACTTATACGCTTCAGTTAAAACAAGAGCATGGATCATGGAAGGTTATTCAATCTCGTACACTGAAATACTCCCCTGAAAGTGCTAACAGATTCCGTCGTTGATCTTTACGTAAAGTATTGTAGTGAATAATAATAATAATAATAATAGAACGGATAGTTTCATCAAAAGACAAGAGGACAATTTGAAAGACACATTCATCTAGCCGTTATACTTCACAATTGGAACACCTAGTATTAATAGTACTTTAGATTAAACCCTCCCCCTTAAATCAAAAAGTGGCAAGGGGAACTGTACAGACTTACATTGTGATAGAAAATCTCATTAAAACTGATGTAGAGTGATGACTACACCGAGAAAAAGCCACAATCATCAAACAATGTACTGAACTCACAAGAATTATGCTGATTAGTGTTTATGTATCTTTAAATTGTTCAGTGACCCCTGGCCAACCAGCGAGTCGGCTCCTGTATGGAGACAGCAGAGGCCGGCCTAGCCACAAGGGGCAGATCGCTTGTACTCTTCGTCTGAAGAGCAAGAGGAAGAAGAAGAAGAAGAAGAGGAGGAGGAGAAAGAGGAAGAAGAGAAGGAGACGGGAAGATGCATGGCATGAATGGCAGAAGAGTAATATTTGAAAATTGAAAAGGTGGTAGCAACGGGGAGAGTATAGCATGCGGTATAAAACTAAATGTTGTTCATGTCTTCTTTTTTTGTTGTTGTTGAAACTAGTCACTTCAGAAGTGTTCGGTTTGATACTGCCAGACATGGTATGGGGTATCCTAATCACCTGGCAGTAATTACTACTACTACTACTACTACTACTACTACTACTACTACTACTACTACTACTACTACTACTACTACTACTAGGTCACTACTACTACTACTACTACTACTACTACTACTACTACTACTACTACTACTATACGTAGAACCAGTCAAGCTTGGTGCATCTTCGATCATTATGTGAATGATAGATAGTTATTCGTGAATTTTAATTAAATCTATGTTGTGACCACAAATATTATGATTATTATGTTGCTGATGTTGATGACAATGAATATTGATTTAAAACACACGAGGAAAACATGATACTATTACTAAACTGATGTAGTAAAGATAATAACAATAATGATAATGACAATGAGAAGCAGTGGAAAACTCACCTCTTTCTCAGCCCTACTTCTCAAAAACAAATCAAAACAAGATGAGTAGGGGAATAGTTTCTTTGGCGCCTTTTATCTGCATAATACATGCTTTAAGTCTGTTTGTTTTTTGTCTCCGTGAATGAAGCATGCATACATGAAAGATAAGTCATGGACTATTTTTGAACATGCTTTTAGGTCGACGGTGGGCATTTGATGTAGTCACAGCTCGATGTGTATAAACAGTCCATAATTTCCAGTGTTGCCGATGGTGTAAAAGATGCTACGGGGGGGGGGGGGGGGGGGGGGGGGGGAAGGAGGCGCGGAAATGGAGGGATGAAGGGGGTATGAAGTTAATAGCCTCACTCTCGTTTTTCTTACGTTGTGGATGTATGGACGCCGCCAGTGGCGCCACTGGGTAGACAGAGTGAGAAGGAATTCGTAAGAGCATTGTGTAAACTACACACAGAGGGTAAAGATGGGGTCATGACCGCTAACAATCGCCGTAGCATTATCATATCCTCTCTGTATAGACTTTATTAGCTAGCTGTGACCTTGGTTGTAAGATATGATTGTTTAATTCTTTAGGGCTCATAGAAAAAGTGCTGAATTTTCCATTCAAGGTCTCGGCAATTCTTTAAAGGGACCCACACTGGTTTCTGAGCAATATGCGTATATGACTGCCCATCTAGATAATCATTTATGTCAACGACTTTAATGTTCCTCGCTGCAAGTATGGCAAATTGATTTTTTTTTGAAGATATATTTTATTTTCATTGTTTCTGTTTATGTAAATAGAACACATACAAAAATGTTTCTTCATGTGACATAGGTCCTATTCTGTTTCTGTCAATTTCTGCATCAACAAGACGGAATTACGCGGATTTACACATTTAACTTATTTCAGTATGCAGAAAGAGAGGTAATCTAATAAAAAATATTTTCTTCATCGTCTACATTCTCCTTCACTCATTTCAAGAATAAACTTACCTTGTCATCTTCATCGCGAAATTCTAAATCTTCCTCAACCCCCCCCCCCCATTTTTTTCTTCTTTACAATGCACACTGGACAACACCGTCGGGATTTTTTTAATGGAACCTGCAGATCTGATTAGACACCTAGACTTGATTGGAGCGCCGAGACTCCGCGAGAACTGATATTACCTCTTTATCTACTCAGCGGTGTTTTGTGAGGATGAGTCCTAACAGAAAATATCGTCCTAGGGCAGCATACGAGCTCGAAAACTATGTTCAATCTATCACCATCGAGGGTATGAATTAATGGCTTGCCTACATCAGCTCAAGTTTTCCCGACCAGCGCTCAGTGACCATGGCGACATCTGCAATCTGATATAAATTTTCTCACACTGTTCAAACTTATATCGTATATTTGTTCACGTATATTTCATGTAGATCCTCACAGGTAGAATTGATTTCGGAAGAATGAATCCCATTCTGATGGGAAATGACAAGATATCATGTGAAATCCTGACAGCCTGAGAGAGTTTTATGTCTGTAGGTCTGGGTTCAGCCATATCTGCACCAGGGACTTTGGACGGTGTGTACGACGCTATGAGACTTCTTGTGCCAATCGGAACTAGAAAGAAGACACAGGGCTAACAAATACAATAGACACTCTACCTTGCGAAATACCATTTGTCTATAGGAGCTTTCTGGAATATTTTGAACACATAGAGAAGCACATAGCGTGGTTTTCATGTATAAGCCATGGGCCATGAGTAACATATTGGTTTACCGGCAATCACTCAATTCCTTTGAAGGTTTCAAATGCTTCCAGTGTACTTACGGCGCGGCGCCATAGACAGAACAGCAGGAAATAATCTATGTTGGAACCATCATCATTAAAATCACTATTATCATTGCTGTTATCAATATTACCATTAATATTGCTATAAAATGTATGTTTTAGAGTTGAATATCTTAATTTGTTTGTGTTATATATTAACTATTTTTCTTTCGTCATTTTTTTTTGTGATTATGTAACTGTAATTGTTAAGTGTGTCCTTTATTATGTAAGATGTATTCACTTTTTGTTGTATTACCCTTTGTCTTTGCCTTGTGTCTCCAGTTTAATCCAAAAGGCAACCTAGGCCTTTTGTGTCACATTTTATTATTCATATGATAAAGAATTTTGAGCAAAAACCTATGATCATTATCGTTATCATAGTAGGGGAACGCATCATTCTTGCAAGGGCTAATTACAGAGTGGTCCTTGGGGAAATACCCCCCTCTTCGACAGTGCTTGGAAGAGCCAGAGGTGTACTAAAAGCGAGAATAGTAAATGCCATCATTAGCATGTTACCTCATCACTTCTGCGCTAGCGTGTAATGGGAATTGCGTAATGTCCACGCTAATGGTTAACGCAGATTGCGATCAAAATGAGAGCATTTTGCATAGAATGACATGTCATGCTTTCATTTGGATTGTGGCCATTGCAAATGTAGCCACAATAAGAGAATGCCGGTCACAAAAAGTGATGATGGACATTATTTTACCCGACTGACTGACCTGGGAGCAGGCGACCATGTGATTAAGGCGTCCCCACTCCGGGCCCGTGGCTGCCGCGTGAGAGCTTGTCGGCACCAGACACGCTTTGATATATTCCCCTCACTTCTCTCTCCCTCTTCTCCCTGGATACTGAGACTTCAATCCATGCATGCATGTTTGATATGATGACAATGTCAATTCTCTCTGGTGATATCTGCGCTCTCACTTCCCATCATCATCTCCCCTATTGTTCTTCTTTCTTGCTTGCTTCATTCCATCTCCCTCCCTCCTCCCCTCCCTCCTCCCCCTCACAAACACACACACACTCACACACACATACACACATACACGCACACACACACGCACACACACACACATACACACACACACACAAACACACACCACTTCATCGTCTTCAGTCTTCATGGATTGATATAAATATAGTCAATGCCATTAAAAGGTTGTGTTCATGATTATTTGTCGCCATTCGTACTTCCATGTCCATTATGAAGGTTTGCCTTGGTTCTAAATTCCCCTTGATTGTTTGTCTGCCATACACATATACCACATAGTTATACTAACGTACTAATGAATCCAGGGGTGATGTATATTATATTAAATGCTCCCCTGTGCGCTCAATGAGTACTTTCGGTAATTCTTTGATCGAATTATCCCAATCGTTTGTTATTGTTATTCATTATCTCGCTCTCTCTTATAATTGATTCTCTCTTTGAAACTGACACTTTGTGAGCTCTTCCATCGCTCCTCCAGCTCTCCTTTTCTCTATCTCTCCTCCCCTCTCTCACTCTCTCCCTTGATCTATCTCTCAATCTCTCTCGATCTCTCTGCCAGAATGATGAGTCATAGACCAGATGCCCTCACGGATGTTGTACATTCTCAACACCATTGATAAGATTACGTCTGCTTGCCCCATCCAAACAACAGAAGCACTGATCCATAAATATCTTTACAGCTTCATCCCATAACCTTTCATTATCTCGTCTTAGGGAGATGTGAACCTCTCTTTCCATCAGAAGTAACATCACGCGATAAGTGTTTACTTGTCATGACTCTTGTAGTTTGCTATTCGAGCAATGTTTCCCAGTTTTTTACCATCTATTACCTCCTCGAAGAGTATGCTGTGTAGGGAGAATTCCCGAGTGAACATATCGAGGAAACATGCAGACGTTGGGGCTTTTTGAAAGGTGCAACATGTTCAAATTGGCTTGGATGAAAATAGAGTAACGTCATGCTACCAGCATGGTAGAAATTTCACCAAAATCTGACCTAAAGATAAAGAGAAATGGAATCGTAAAGTTCCATTGTTCTTAACGAATCTATGATATTGATAACAACCACATTAGCAAATCAAATGGGGTGATTTTTTTTTTCATTGACTTGCACACAATTTTTCAACTTTGATTTGATTTTGATTTGGTTTGGTTTATTTTGCATTCAATCAAATGCAAATTCAGCACATAGCTCAAAGACACAAAGGATAACTAATGCAATGATTTAAACTGATGACGTAACATCACACAAAAGATAAACATTAGCAATAGCATTGTGCAGTAAACATACAAAACATGTAAATAAGATATCGTAGAAGTATTTGTCCGGTAAATATGAGAGATAACTGAACACAAGAGATCGCCATCGTGAGCGGCTAAGTTTGACATGGATGGGGTCTCATAAAAAGACACAACTGTCTTGGAAATGCTTGGGGGAAATTGAGTGATCAGGTGGGTGCAGTGCAGTTGCAGGTGTGGGTGCAGAATGCAGATGAATGATAAAGAATAAAGATAAAAAATGCCGATTAGATGTCTGCTATAATTAAAAATGTATATTATTATCTTAACTTAATGAGTGGGAGGATATAAATGTATCAAATGCCTGTTAAGTGTAGCTTTTGAGGAGTAGATAGTTACACAATACTTGATGTTGTCGGGAAGATTATTCCAAATGTTCGGACCCGAATGTCTGATAAATTATTGTGTGCTACTAATAATTTGGGATTTGTAAGATGGAAATTTCCACATATGCGAGTAGGCTACGAATAACGTGTAAAATTTAAACGTGTTACTAAAAGATGAGTAGAAATTGATCATGAATCTATTTGAATGTAAGGACTGTTACTTGAATAATGTTGAAATCAGAAATCAGTATTGCTTTAAGTTCATAAAATAAAGAATCAGTGTGAGCAAAAAGCTGCGATACCAGTACAAATACGTTAACTTTGTTTCTATAATCTACAGATAGAATTCATTTTCGTAGAACCACTTCATTTTTCCCCGGACATGAAATGAAAAGAAGAAAACTTCTAGGGATCCTTCGCACTTATAATTTTGTCGTTCTTGTTGCGTTGCACTGTCCTAGAAATGGCCATCCATAAAAGCATAAAATGTTTTGAAACTTTCTCCTGTCCACATACCAATAGCCACATAGCAGAGATGTGAGTTGATGGAATCATCGGGTCATTTAATGTAATATATGGATTATAGTATTATTATGATTGTATTCATGGCGAAGGCTACCATTCGTTGTAAACATATTTCCTCTTTTTTTTTTAGTATTCCATGAGTTTAAAATTTAATATCAGAGTTTGATGAACCTTGTATCATTCTGTTCAACTGATATTATTTCTCTATTCGTTAGGTCAACATTTGTACTTTTGTGGATTCGCAAATCTTCCCTATGCCTTATAACTTGATCTTTCGAGCATTTGAGTTTTTTGTAGTGAAAGGAAGAACAGGCTAATCACATTGCTCCAGGCCAGGAGAGTTTTAATGAATCAATAAATTATTCTCTGTTTAACGATAACACCTGTTCTTGAGATAACCGGATGATAAAGTTTTCAAGTGACTTGTAATGTCTTAATAATTTTTCTTAATGAAACTGGGTAAGCTTATCCTATGGTAATACCAGTTTTCTAAGATACATGCCCAATTTCGCGCCACCCAACAAAACAAAAAGGATCAGGGATGGCTTGAGGGAGACAGGATAGTGCAATGTGTTTATCTACACAAGTTTTCTAAACTAACTCGGGGTTCGGCTTCACTTGTGAAGTAGAAGTGCCGAGTGTGGAACTCGAGATTACAAGTGCTAAGTAACAGCTGACATCTCATCGGGCTTGTCCCTTTAGAAAACATCTCCTAATAGCCTTCTTCAACATCATATGGAGCTGTATACTAAGCTCCATGAGCACTCACTGACCAGCACTGAGGCCCTCATTAACGGGTTGTTGACCTTGTGGGCTGAATCTCCCGCTGATGTGTGCCCACGTAATAATCATGTGGTCTCCATGGCAGTCGAAATGATATCTTTTATCACTTTATGTGATCACTTCATAGCGACGCACATAGTACACAAGCTGTAATCAAGCACAATTTGCATGGGTAGTTATTGAAAGACATGTAATGTGTGTTAGTAGTATACAACGCACTTCGGTACTCAGGGCAGCAATGTCATTATACCTGTCAGTTAGAAGCACGAAATTCTATATTCATATGGGTGAAGCAAGACATTAAAAATTGTCATTGTTTGTTTGTTTGTGTGTGTGTATGTGTGTGTGTGTGTGTGTGAGAGGAAATGAGACATTTGCAATAAGACCTATTAAGCTCTCCAGATTGAGCACAATGATAATACGTAATAATGACGTAATAATACGTCCGGGTTTGTTTGTTTTTTCATCAAATCTCGGATATTCTGTTCTGATATTCTCATTTCCACCCAGAAAATGTTTGGGTTTTTTCGCTCCACCCAAATACCTATGAAAGTTAGTGTTTGGTTATAGAAGTAGATTATTGTTCGTCCCACCGCAACCCACAAGCACTTGACACTTCGCCTTACATAAATGATAATGCTCGGTTACCATCCTGGAATACTCCAAGCAAAGCGAACGTGTGTTGTTTTCAGTACAGTACTCACCACAAATTGGTTACCGCAAAATAGTGTAATTCAAATTTCGGCAGTATGAGGCAGAATAAGACTCTTCTTGACTTTCCCGTTTTGCCAGGAGAACAAATTGTATGAAGCCTAAGTTCGTAATTGGGTAATGAAAACTTCGTAGTCAGCGGTCTTATTGTTTGTCATCTGTTTTGTTCATTGTGTCCTCGGCAGTATACGAAAAAAAAATATTTTCAATGTCCTCTTCTATGAAAATATCACGTTACTAGCAGGCTATTATAATGCTTTCACTGTATTCTGAATTTCATAAGAGCGTATAAAAGCAGAAAACAGCTAATAACGATTAAAAAAAAATTGAACAAAAATACTTGTTTAATATTCTCCGCCCTTCAGTCTTCCAATTAAAGTCGTTATAATTTTATTGGACATATAGACGCGAATATGCGCGGGTCGAAGACCGTCGTATATGAGGTAGTTTGAACTCTCTCCTCGGGCGTTACACGCATCTGCTGGCACGGGTAATATTCATACCTCGCTCACAAAATATCAGTCATTACCCACGATTAGTCTCTGGGCAACCTAAACAGGCCTTTATTTCCAATTCACCTCGCGGACGAGAGTGTCTTAAAATGACTCACACGCTGAAATTACGAGCAATTTTTCAGTGTCGTTCCAGAACCCTCAGATGTTATGTCGCTGTTTCCCCCAAGTTCAATACACTGAAAAATAACTTCGAGCGAAAACATAAACAGAAACAAAAATGAAAAGGTCAAGAGAAAAGCACGGAAAGGCATTAATTGTGATTGATATCTGATCTGGACATTGTGATAATCATTATAATTGTCAAGTTTTCAGAGCAATTCGTTGAATTTTATCATAGCTTCCTCTCGGCATCCTGATAGCTCCGTTAAGGCTATTAACAATCCAAGCTCTTATCATAGTGGTACATTTTATATCTTAGATTGGAGCTGCATTATTGTTTACGGGGATTACATGGAAGGGATAAAAGCGCCCCTTTATAGGTCTACCTGTCTTATATTATCTGATTTCTGTGATAATTTCTCGCAGATTTTCTCAAAGGAAGACAGAATAACGCCATGTCAGTATGTCAGGATGTAGGCCTACACCATGTAGTATTTACATATACACTGTACTGTGGATCTCAATGTGTCCGTGGTATATTCATGACTTTAAGTCTTTCGTAACGATGAACAAAATTATGGGTAACCATCTCGGTTTTCCCATCGCTTCGTCGCCTCTCTGAAAATCGCTCCGTAGTATAGCGTCCAACCATCTGGCTTGCTCCGGGAAGGGCTATGCCCTATGGAAAGTAACGTGAGGCAACATCGCACGAACGTGACGAGCGGGCGGGCATGGGAAACAAGTTCCGAGAAATCCAGCCTGATAAACGAGAAGATGTAGTTCGCCTTCTGAGAAATGCACTTACTCTTTTATCCTCACCGTGTTTACATCTATCAGTGCGAACGAGGCGAATGGCCGTGTAGTCTTCAGTAAAAGCGTCACTGAATATTCGTACCCGACTCTCCTTAGCGCATTATTTTTCTAAATCGATGGTTCTTTTTTTTCAGTCTTCCGCAGTCGTTGACGAAACAGTTTTGACAGGATGGTTGTAATGTGCTTCCTTCATCTGTTCATAATCTGAATGCTCTTTCACCGCAAAACACCGGTACTTTTTTTTCTTTCAGTTGAATGAACGTTGTTTCATTGAAAGCGCCTTCACCAAGTGTACTCGTGCAGTTCTGCTTGTTGATACCCCGTACGTGGAAGTAGCCTATGACGTTTACCGGTTTGTAAGACGTGAACAAATATTGACCAGGGAAGGCAAACAGCGTGTGTTTGCCAGGTCAGACTTTACCGCCTCTGCAAGGTGATGGAGTCTAATGTACTTACTCTCGACCGAACTTGCTTACACTCAATAACATGATAAGATCGTCATTAATTTCCATTCGCCCATATCTTGAGCTCTACAAAAACAAGAAGTTTCGGCTCCTTTGGCAGTAACTGGACAAAAGGTGAAATTTGCGTCAGCCATCCATTGTTTAATATCGGCTATGACGACAAAACTTTTCAATTTCCCAGAGCTACTAATGAATCCAGCTAGCCAGCAGTTTAGATGTCTTTGTGGTGCATATGTAATTATCTGTCTGATAACATTGCTAAGCGAAAATTATGTTGACATTTTGAAAAGGCCATAAAGTATGAACGGAGATGGAAAGATAATCTCCTGATTTATAACAACTTTGAAGACTTCGCAGAGAGAGGGAGGAAGCAAAAAAAACCCAAAAAACAAAACAAAAACAAAAACAAAAAGAAGAAAAAACTCCCCAAGATAATTAACGTGAGAAGTTGTCAAAAGACATCCAGAAATTTGATGAGCATGACCTCTAGAAACTGATAGAGTTTGTATACTTAGTAGTTAAAGTCAATTAAAGACAGTATCGAGGAGGCATTTCATTATGAAGAAAGAAAAGTTGAAAAAAGATGAGAAAGTCTTCTCGACAAAATGAAACAAACAAAAGAGAGTGCAGAAGCCGAAATGAGGAAGAGAGTGGGATAATGAGGAAGTGCAAGGAAGAATTGTGATGTACGATAATTATTAAACATCAAAGGAGTCTCAAGGGCATATGGTAAGCTCCACTGAATGAGACAGTGTTAAAATGACAACATGTTTGCGTGGAAAGATTGCAGACAAGGGGTGGTGTTAATTTCCTTCATTACGTCACGTCCTTCGCTGATATTTCCCGTCTTCATAAAACGTGCCATTTTGTCTAGTATTGATATCACTGAACGTAGAAAACCGCGTTCCCTCTCGCCAGACTCCTCTCCCCATGTCTCGTGGTAAATAAACCTCAACGTTACGTGCAATTCTTGCAACTCGCAAAATTCTCCATTTTGCCGCTCCTTCGTATCCAATGGCACGCCAGTATCCGGATCATAAATTCAAAGTTACGGCTTCAACAAGACTAGTTCTATACTCCAGGTCGAACGTTATGATCCCTGAACAAACGAAAACATCACAAGAACTGCATGTGTAACGAGCAAATGTTTAATTGTCGATAACAATTCTCTTCTTCAGATCATGAGAGTAAACACTCGGCCTTCATCGTATACCTGGCCTACTAGTCTTGGCATGCAAACTCATATTTCGATATATTTTGCATTTTAGACTACCGTTAAAGCATCAGCAGTTGCAGTCAACTGTAAATATGAATTCATGATATATCTGCATATTTCAATCACACATACAAATACAAGAAATATTACGATCTATAATTTGGACGCTTTCCATTGTAATTCATACACATCGTTTCACTTTCCATGATTGAGACTGACTATCTTATTATGCTTCATTGTATTGCCAAATATTGATATGATCAGAGAGCTGCTTATAGGAAAGATCACGGTCTGACTGACCATCTAGGACCATAGAATGAAAACATGTAGCCACGTTGTGAACTAGATCGATGCACTAGCTATAACACAGTCGGGCCTTGGGTTTGAAGAACCCCCAACTCAAGAGAAGAGCAAACATGAATGGATCAACACTATAGAGTGGATCCACTGTCTGTTTGCCGTGTGATAGCAAGACAAGGACGCTGGACCTTGCCAGATGTGGATCTTGAAGAATTTGTTTGGGAAGAAGGAATGATCGTCACGTTCTACACGTCAAACTCAAACCTCATTCTAGACCCAAGTCACAACACATAGAAGTCAACAGAAGATGAAATTCGAGACAATGTTTCGAATTTATACTGTTGATGATATGGAAATGATTTCTTCGTAAATCCTACTGTTTTTTTTTTCTCAGTGGCCACCGACGGTGAAAGAAGACGTGATCAATTAATGCAACACACGCCGACGTCCAACAACAACACATCCTTCAGGTATACTAATATGGAAGAATAAAAAAAAAAAGGAAAATAAAAGAGAGAATTGGTTAGCGCAAATGTGTCACAATATTGTGCCAACTCTGTGAGTGTAATTCATCATAAATCATCATTGTGACTATTCTAGTATCGTATGATTAAAGCATAAACCACATTGCACTCAACAAGAGGATTCCCAGAACGTTGCGAACGAGCGATAGAGGGAAGAATAATGTGTGTCCATGTTGTGAGCGTATGTGTGTTTTCCCAGTGGATTTAAAAGTTTCTTAACACTTTCAGTAATGGCTTGCACATGTGCATTTGCATGAGTACAGCACGAGTTTGACTTCCGAGAGATAAGAAAAACCGCATCAATTAATGATTATAACCTCGATGCAACAAGCCACCAGCGAAGAAATGTATCGACTGCGGCGCACTGGACCTGTTACACGTGACAATAGGCAGACGATACAGGGGCATCTTCGTCAGCGATAGCTGGAAGGTCAAGGATGGCAGTGATCGATACCCACAGACACCGACAGACAAACATAGAGATAGGTTAAGGGAATGATGAACAGAGAGAGAGAGAGAGAGAGACAGACAGACAGACAGACAGACAGACTGACAGACAGACAGACAGAGTCAGAGACAAAGAAATGGAAAGAAACAAGAAGAAAATAGAAATAAGAATAAAAAGGTAGAAGACGAGAAAGAATTTGGTTACATACTAGTAATAAAAAAGAAGTCAGGGAAACTGTGGATAGCGGCAACGCTTGTAAATCTTTGGTCGTAAAAAAAAATATCGACGTATGAAAATAGGCTACCTCAATTACTTTGCTTGGCGCCAAAATTGGTTCATACTAGTAGGCTTACCTGTCTGGTTATGACGGAAGCAAAATATTATATCTAACAGGAACAGTTGTCATCTTTTCGGAGAATTTAGATTGCTTCGATTCATTTAGGCTTCTACATTATGAAAAAAATAATTGTACGAGGCTGCTACACGTAGTCAGTCATTCACATATTGTGCATTGACATGATGACCTTATACAACCTTAAATTCTACATCCACATCAAAATGAGATATCGCAGGATATAGTGACCATTATGAGATGGTCATCTCAGTGGAAACGTTCTATTGTTACATTTCTTTCGTGACGGACATAACGTAGACATTTAATACGTGGAGCAATATTTTCATTTCTCCGTTGCGCACACGTCGTTTTGCTGTGGTGTCTCGCAGCTTTTAAATCGTGTTATCTTGTACGAATTCTCTCCTTGCATCACATGTCCTTGTACACCTCAAAATGCAAGGCAATTGTTATGACGAAGGCCGATTAAGTCCCATGCACACCTCGCATTTTGCCTTATCTACAGGAAGCGTATAGGCTCTACACTCTGAAATGTTTTATGTTATGATTATGCTCATGGATCTACACTTTTGAATGACGTATTTTCTTGTCACTTATCGAATATAATAGGTCGCTTTTTTTGTCTTCGCTATATACGAGAGAGCTTGAAGTACTGCTATAGCCATGAAACGCAAAACGTAGTTGTGTGTGTGTGCATTTATGATCTTTTTGTGATCTCCAGCCCCCATTGGTTCTTAGTGCTACTCTGCTGGATCAAATAGGTCCACCTATATTAGAGTTATGATAATTTTCTGCCTCTATATACCTCACCTTCTTTTATCACTTACAAATTAAAGAACAGATCGCCTACACCTCCCTGGCATGACCAATTTAGGCTATTTTAAGTAGCGCGAACCATCTTTGCAAGACGACATCAACATGAATTAGAATAAAAAAATATTCCAAACGCTTATGTCTTTCCTTTTAAAGCTTTTTTTAACGCTTATACGCAGGAGAACGTGATTGTATGTTTACATTCATGCAGATAAAAAAAAATGAATCGTACTTCATGCGGATGATTCATATTTCCAAACTATTATAATCATGTTCACTGTCAATTTCATCTTTTCTTGAACAAAGAAAAGAAATCACTGAACTGCGCAAGATCATTATATGCTAATAGTGAATGGTAATTTTGAGGGGAATCTTGAATAAACAGTTCACAACTCAAAGCTATTCAATGACTTTTACTACTTAAATATTGATGATTTACGGTATTATCGGCATGATATGCAGGAGCAGAGGTTTGAGAAAGTGATTGTTTATCTTTGTTTTATATCTCGAAAACAATAATGGTTATTTGTAAAAACTTCTTACTTCCAGAGATTACATGATGTTTGACACCAATGAAGGGAAACGCATGGTGAAAAGAGATTATGTCCTATAAAGATTGCAATATTACTGTATGAAATAGGCCTTAACTTCCTTGATAGACATACATAGAGAGAGAGAGAGGGGGGGGGGGGAGGCGGGGTGTAGGTATATATAAGTGTTAATGATGTATATGAAATAGTAATTGTTCGTTATTCCATTCGAGAATACAGGAGTTACCTGAAACTGTTCACACATAATTATGTACATAATGAATATTCATGCACATTATAACGAACAATATTTATTCAAAATATATTGAGATCTGTTTGAAAATGACATCTCATATATCAGAAGGAGGATTTGAATTAACAATTGATAAGTTTTAGATGTCATTACTTTCATCTTTTGCGCTGTAAACGAGATAATAACAGCATAATCAAGAAAAGACAAACCATTCAAAATGATTCAGTATTAACGTGTTTCTTTGGGCAGTAGTCTAACGAGGAAAAACAAACAAATATCTAAATGAAATATCGGTAAACCCCCCCCCCCCCCCCAAAAAAAAAAAAAAAAAAAAAAAAAAAAAAAAAAAAAAAAACAGCACTGATTGCCACACCAGAGTCATTTGGAGGAGTGGATTTCCCATTACCGCAAACCGAATTGATCTGGTTTATCGGGTGTTTCAGACTATTTACGTGTAAGCATTACCACGCTCGAGCGAGAGTCTTGTGGTCACGTGATAAGCATGTAATCTTCATTTTTTCTCTCTCTCTCGTGTTTTCCTTCCCTATTCAATGAATGCTCTGCTTCCCGTGCACATGCGACGCTGCACGTAGACTGGGATTCGACATTGACTCGACGTAACGCCCCCCCCCCCCGCCCCCCCCCCCCCCTCCTCTCTTTCTCTCTCTACTCTTCTTCCTCTTCACCATATGCAATTTCGCCGGCCGGTAAATTGTCGATGCTTGCTTTGGCTGTGACGTTCTAGCAACGTTGATGCCTTGAAGAAAATGTGTTATGGAGTTAAATGTCAACATGTAGATTCGAGAAATAAACGACAAGGACGTCACTCATGAAACCGAATTGTGCCAAGAATAATAACACAATGTACGATATCAGAGAGGGTTTTTTCCTGCAATAGACGCATTCGTTGTGAAATGCGTTATTGTAGGACTTTGGTATTGCCGTCGCACTGCAATGTCACTGTTCAAATCATTTATATTTGTATAGTATAACGGTATTTAAAGCGCACAAATTGTTGAGTCTGCCTAATAGGTCTTTACAAGCAATAGATATTGTTTTTCGGACCTTGTCCTGCACTCTATCTTTCATAAAATAAAATGAAATATGATATATATACATTATTCTACTATTGATCAAAATATTATGCGGTTTAATTGTTACATACATTATGGTAAATATGATACAAATATGTTTGAGGCATATTTATCGGAGTTTATCCATTGTATGCCTTATAGAATAATAATTAAAATCTTTTGACTAGTTCAAGGGGATGAAAAAGTGATTGAGTGTTGCAAGAGATATTGCGATATACACACGTCAACAACGAAATTCAATCAGTGGTCTATTTATACACAAATCTGACATCATTGACTTCTTAGATGATGGTATATTATAAGTGTCAGAGATAATTGCTCTCTGTCTCACTTATGTAAACATATACAGATAATACGGTAAAGCTATAAATTATGATGACCATTAAGTTTGATGAGAGAGATTATAGTTATCATTTAAGCAATCATGTCCTTGTTTGACAGAAGGATGTCTCATGGCAGACATTGTGTGGTCACCATGTGTGTCGGAAATGTCATTTCCCATGGTTCACCGGAATTTGCCCTGTCTGCGTGCTAAGCGTCATGTCGTTCTAGTGAATGAAACGTGTCATAATCTTTGAAGGATTTGTAGCAGCGGTTTGACGATGGAAAAGACCTTCAGTGAGTAATAAAACGCGGATACGACTAGACTGATATCATATCAGGTCAATACATTTCAGTGTAATAGTAATTCAGATTCACTTATATCGACAGTGTAAACATGTTATTATTTCATCTATATTCACATTTTCAAATGGAGATATATCAGAATATCTTAATGAAAATATACCAGAATACTAAATGCGGGAGCATGTACAAAATGCTAAAAATAGAATAACAGTACTCTCAATATGACCAGGAAGAAAAGAAAAGAAATCCAGGCACCTCGCATACTACGTGTGTGTGTGTGTGTGTGTGTGTGTGTGTGTGTGTGTGTGTGTGTGTGTGTGTGTGTTTAGATCTTAAGCT
Organism: Diadema antillarum; assembly: GCF_040938485.1. Lineage (NCBI taxonomy): Eukaryota > Metazoa > Echinodermata > Echinoidea > Diadematoida > Diadematidae > Diadema > Diadema antillarum. The sequence continues at coordinate 409,430 of NW_027270934.1, forward strand.
TTTCGGTCAGATTGGCGTTCACCAAGAGATCTTTTGTGTGAGTATGTTAACAATGATAATGATGAAGATGAAAAAAATAATATAAATCGTAGATATTATTATTATTATTATTACTATTATCATTATTATCATTATCATGATTATTATTATCATTATTATTATTATTATTATTATTATTATTATTATTATTATTATTATTTTTACTATCTTTATTTATTTATTCATTTTTTACAAACAACGCATTTCCGAGAGTGAGAGTGAAAGAGAGGGAGAGGGGGAGAGAGACACTCGAAGGCCTGGTGTCCTGATATAAATTAGTAATGCCTACGCCACAAAGTAATTGCTGCATATTCGGTCAACCGCGAGCAACAATTCGCTCTACTTGATGATTGTTTGATTACACGACCCGTGGTTTGACGTGGTGAGGAATACGTTTAGCCGAGCATGTAGCACGCCGAACCAGGGCCTTGTAAAACACGGCGACCACCGGCGGCTCTTTCATGTCGGCTGGTATGCGAGGTGCCTGGATTTCTTTTCTTTTCTTTGTAGTCATATTGAGAGTACTGTCATTCTATTTTTAGCAATTTAATGTTCAGTGCAGAGTAGAAATGACTATATTATTTGAAATATTATTGGAGGGTTGTCTCAGTTTCACCCGTTAAACGAAATTATTTCGCAAGCTCCTCGTCCAGTGTGTTTCTTTCCAACTTGTTGAATCGCTCTCTGCGAGATTTGAATTTTTTTCCTGAAGTTCATTTCAACGGGCATGCGATGTGATAGAGAAAATGTTGTTATCATTCCCAACCACGTGATTGCCCGAGAAAAATAACATAAATCGATGTAATGTACGCAGTTATACAGGGTCAGGGTGAGTTAGAAACATCCATATTATATCACTTAGTTTCGAAGTAAATTGCATTTTGCGTTGCAAATTGCATTTAATTCTGATTAGAAATGTAACCTCGATTGTGTTGACCAATAGTCCTTCGCTCCAGCATGCAAAGACTCATCCGTCTAAATCCAAGTCTCGATTTGTCACTACCTAAAATCTTACCTAAATTTCAATTTCACTCTGTGTTTGTTTTTGTGTCTGTGTGTCTGTGTGTGTGTGCGTGTTTTACATTGATACCTTTTTACCTCTTAACCTTTTTCACACTGACGAACGCGAGCGCATGAATGTCTTCTGTCACTACGTGTGTGCATTCTTTTCAATTTTGAAACTTGAGTATCACTCCCAAGTTAAGTCCTGATTTAGGCTTTAAAGCATAATCTAATTTTGACACGTCATTTTGTCTAATGATCCAGAACTTGTTCCAGGCTTTGGATAAAGAAAACCCACAATGATAGGTCAATGGTGCCCTAGAGAAGGTATATATATTTTTCTCTTTAAGCCATATATTTTTGATAAGTTAATATCATTACACCATGAAGCTATTGTTGTGATTATCATTATGATGAAAACTCATCCCGTTCGAGAGCAGACTCTACGTACTTCGCAAATGACTCGTAATGAGAAGCATGCAATCAGAAGGCGATTTGTGCTATGGGCGTCGATCCGCTGTTTGTTCCCAGACTGTCGAATGCTCAGGAACAACATGAAACATGCATCTGTGAGAGATCAGAGAGAGTGCTAATAAAACTAATTCGCTCATCGCTGATAATTAACACCATGTTCCAATACGTCCCATTAATTTAAAAAGAGAGAGCGAGAGAGAGAGAGAGAGAGAGAGGGAGAGGAAAAATACATTTTACTTCACTTCTTTGTGAGGTCATGCACAACACAGACCGTCATTTTGTCGGGCGCTGATGATAAAGTGGGTTATCCATCTAAATGTTCATAAAAAGAAAAGTACAGCGAGCAGTCTCCTTTGTCCTTCCCAAATCGAGTGGCGGTAGGATCTAAAGTTCCGTACGCAAAATGCCATCGACCTGGGAAGTTTAATGAAAATGGAAGGATGCATGTGCAAATGAGGATCATGATAACAGGGGGATGTTTGTTCGACGGGGAATTATAGTGTAAAAGCAATGAACTAAAAACACTACTGAAGAGAGGTGTAGAGAAAAGGCGTGGATGGGAAGGAGAGAGACAGCCCCAAAAGGTATTTCCATTAGCAGTATGGACAACTCAAAGCGCACTTCAAACCACTGTTCAAGCTGGCATGGAAAACGTGTTCAGCACTTCATCAAAATATAGCCAAAAAGTAAGAAAGTGATGGAATTTTAGTGTTTTACATGTTTTTACAAAGCAGTGATATTTGTAAAATGCATACAAGATTATGAGGCGGTGACATGGTCGCTAAAGAAATCTCCATGCAGTTCACCCGTATAAGATATTACCATACACGACTATTTAAATCGTAAATAGGGGCCTAGATATTTTTTCTTTATACATTTAAGGACGGAGAGAAGAAAAGAGAAAAAAGTAAGGGAGAAAAGCTGGGGACAGACAGACATATCAAAAGAAGAAATCCACTCCAAAATTGTATCAATTTCATAAAAAAGAGAACAATAATCCCTATACAGAAAAGTGCAAAAATGATCAAAATCAGATAAGAAATAAGCAAGTTATGACATATTTAAATTTCAAAAGTTTCCGGAAAACACATCGTGACCAGTCGTCATGAATATTCAAATCAGCAAGGTCATGATGTCATTCTCTCACAATTTCTTATTCATTTCATATACAGAAACGACAAAAATCTCATATTTCAGCTGTATACATACAAAACTTGCCTTAAAACCACCCAGAATAAAAAGAACAAATGTTAACTTTGATAATCTTTGGTATGGGAATATGTCCTTACCTGTATTAGCTTGAAATAACTTTTTTTTTTTCGAATTTCATACATAATTACATGAAAAAAATTTGATAATATGACATCATCAACTAGCTCATTTGAATATTCAAAGGACTGGTCAAGAAATTTTTTTCGAAGAAATGTGAAATGTCAAAATGTAATTTCTTCCTTTTTTCTTATCCGTTTTTTTTTTTTTTTTTGGTAATTTTTGCAACGTTCTGTAGGGATTTCTTTTTAGGGTTTATTTATTTTTGGATTGCATTTCCTCTTTAAGAGAGGTGACTCGGAATGCGAACAAGGGGACAGGCTAGAGGTACATGCTCCGTGGTTTTTATATTACATTATATCAGTCTTGGATAGACAATGATGAGCACTTTATTATATCGACCCTTACAAGAGATACGATGAGGGGCAGAGAGTGTTAGGTCACTGTATGACGCATACTTGCCCCTTGATTAATGGAATACCCACAAGGGAGACAAATCAGAAGGGGGGGGGGGGGTAATATTAGACTTGTCGGTCGAAAAAAGGCCCCTATAATGAATCCCATTTTGACCTCGTAAGCAAGTCATAACAAATATTGCCGAATTATCATTATAACACAGAAAGAGCGTTTTGAAGCACTCAACTGGATAACAGGTCTACGATGTATATGGAAGCGAAGATTCTGAAGGGCAAAATGGTTGGATTGTGTGTAAATTACATACATTCATGAGGTGATAAGATAATAGCAACAAGTTTCGAATAGAAACTTGGACATCATGAAGAACTTAAAAACAACTTTAACCCAATTTAGGGGTATTATCTAAGTTAGCTGTATATACGTATAGGCCTATACACTCTAAGCTAGAACTTGCAACGATAAGTCCACTTGTTGAAACTCTCCACTCCCGCCTTGAGGACAAGGGCAAAGTAGCGACTTCTTAAAACTCGCTTTGTTTACCTCCAGGAGAGAAGCTTTTTAAGTGAAACTGAGAAGACTAAATAATGAATGGCCTTCTCGACCTTTTCGGACCTGAGAAGGCGAGTTGTGAGATCTCGTCTTCCCGACATCTCTGGGCCGAGAAGGCGAGGAGACGAGATCTCTGGTCTCTTCTTCTCCCACCGAAAAATATTTGATATTTGTCCTCTCGGCAAGCTCTTGAAGTATACACGGCGCACTTGGCGAGTGTTTCCCGCTTCGTTCGGGAAATGTAGCCGATCCTACAACGGTTCTGTAGGGATCTGACCTCATTGGGAATATGTTAATACTTCCCATGACCTCTCCTTGAAGTGTCCCTTAATTACCACTCTAGGAAGATTTTTTTTTTCTTCCGGGCTGTGACATGAGTTTTGGTCAAGTAAAGAAGGCAATTAAGAATGCATATGACTGAACGATCTTTCCGGCGATGATCTTTATGTATAACCTTTATGAGACAGAAATTTGTCACTGGAAGACAATGCGGGATGCAGAAACCTCAATCAATGACCCCATGGACCACTGTACGGGGTCCAAACTGACATGACTGAAATACAAATTGCAGCAAATTGATAATCTCATCACGTGGGAGCTCGCATTGCGTGATCCACAAAAGCTCAAGTTATCCAATGAACGTATTGGCTTATTATAAAGTCCCAGCAGAATAAAGTAAACTCAGAAAATAGATATATAGTCATAGTCATAATTGCTTTAGATACAGAAAACATAAGAATATCGGCTACGCCCCTCCAAGAGGATGGCGAGTGAATTCATATGGCGAATCTCATGTAACTATGATTATCAAGGCTGAGATTACGGTATTTTGAGCATTTGCATGGACACAAGCTGACATCACAAGACATGAAGGAGGGCAGGGAAGGGGAGATATGCATCTTAATTCAATTCATTTCATTTCATTTCATTTCGATTCAATTCAGTTCAGTTCAATTCAATTCAATTCAATTCAATTCAATTCAATTCAATTCAATAAATGTTCTATTCAATTCTATTTTACTCAATTCCATTCCCTCCAATTAAATTCAATTGTACTTTTATTTCCATCCAACAATATTAGGTAATACAAATGCAAAGCGTACATTTGATGAATTGTATTGTTAACAGTTTGTAAAAAAAAAAGAATAGAGAATAACGAAAAATATATGAACGAATGATTATAATGATAGAAACAACGCATACTTGGTAATCATGACAAAAAAGTAGATATTCCGATGGAAAAAAGTGATTTAATGTAACGTGGATCTCTCGAAAAACTATTCTAATATCCTAAATGTGTCAAAACTGTACGAGCATTTTACAACTGACGCAAGTAATGCAAATATATATATATATATATATATATATGTATATATAAACTTTTACTTGTTTTAAAGTATAAGAGGACATACAAACTTAAAATGTGATAAATGTTACGGCACAAACACTATTCATTATGTGTGCCAGGAAAATATGGTGACAAAACAGCAATACATATACAAACAAACGTACAACATAATTATGCAATGCCTGAATACGGATAAATCTGATGAAATAATATTCACCAAGAATATTACTGCTCTATTCTGTCACATGGATGAGTACAGATTGTCTATATAAGGATATACACGTATTATCGAAATAAAGTATGAATTATACTTGTATCAATAAATATTTCTCGTGCCAGATCTAGAGAACGCATTTTGCCCATTGCGACTTTACTCAAAGAAATAGAATGGGAACTTTCACTTCGTTGCTCTATAAATCAGAGGTGGTTTGAAAAAGATCTTACATTATTACAGCACATTTATGTATCTGAAATAATCATCACGTGCTAAAAATCAAAATTGATTTGATGGAACTAAGGAAAAGGATCACAACAATGATACAAAGTCCTTCGATATCAACCGACATAGATCATACAATCACGCTTGACATTCCAAGGAAAGGAAAAGAAACACATGATTGACACTTCATTATAAAGTATATGGAATAATCGTTTACCTCTCTTATACAATGGAAAGCATGCGATTGAATAACAACAACAAAAAAGTTGTTGATAAACGAATGTCTTCAATGGACAGCTTTGATAAACTGCCAGAACGGTCTGATTTTTTTTCTTAATTGACCTTAAGTAAAGGTGAGGAAGTAGTTTTGAAAAAGATTTTTTTAGTGGGAAATAAAATGGATTTAAGATAATGTATATAAGCAGACTAAGTAATCGTATTTCGAAGGTTTAACTCTGAATTTTACACTATAAATATTCCTTCCAAGCTTATTATAGAAGATAAAACCGGAGAGGAGGAAGGTCATTAAAGGTATGATCTGAATTGTTCACAAATTGTTATTAACTTTATTTCTGATCTATTAAGATATACTTTGTTTTCGTATCACTTTTCTTTTGGATGAAAATAAAAACCCAATTGAATTGAACTGAACTGATTAATCGCGGACCCTAGTAACTAATATTTGACTGTATTTTATTGTTATTGTGTGGTCAGACAATTTACTCTTTTAATAACGATTTGAGGGGAAATGAAAAACATGACGTCATCTTATGAGAGACAATCGGTTGACTTTCTTTTTCTCTGAAAATGACTGACTATTGAAGGTAATAGGGTGATGACGGGTGTACCGACATCAGCTTCTACTCTAAACGTGTGTAGAGAGAAAGCAAGAATTCTTAATCTCTATGCACCTCAAATTGGCAAGGTCCTTTGAAACAAAGAAATGGTGATATGTCAGGGAAGCAAACTCTCATCCATCTCATAGAGCTGGCCTGGGTCCTCTGGCGAATGATTAATTCCATTCTTTTCTTTGTCTGGCCCGTCCCAACCGACTCAGAATTACGTCATGTGCTATTTTAAGTCCTATGACTCACAGTTGCTTGCAACGTCACAGCCGACTTTAGCCATGGCAATAATTTTGTGACTCACTTGTTGAAATTGTTATCAATGAAAGAAAAAAAAATGTGCATAATTAGTATCGAGACAATCTCTCGCGTACCTCTTCTTGTGCTGAGAATCGGTTTAGGCGAATTATCTTTCCTAATGCCAAAACACTTCCCACCTCTTTTTAATTCGTCTTCATTTGCATCATTGTGATTGACGCAGAGTGATTTCAGATTCTAATAAAGACTGGCTGAACCATCGGCATTAATTACGTCCATCTCTTGAATTACGTGTTGAGGCACCCCAACACCTCCCCGTGCAACACCGCGTCATTTGCATGCAACCCCCATTGTAAACCCTATAATGGCTAAATGTCACCCGACCCTCTTCTATATTGGACAGTCATTAGCGGGTACCTTATATTTTGCACACCTTTCTAACTTCTATACACCCGTCCGTCACAATCGGAATGCATTAGTTCCTGATCGTTCCATAAACATTCTAGGCCTACCCACTATTATCAATAGTGTATTACATAATGATACTCCTTCTCAGCTATTCAACTTTATCAAAATTGGATCAATATGTATCTCATCGAAATAATCGATCAGAATCTTCGATATGATGTCTATACAGGATGTTTAATATCAAACTTACAGAGTTAACATTCTATACATGCGTGCCAAATTGATTACTATAGGTCCTGTCCATAGGAATGTGTGTGGAATGTGTACACCTTTCACTCATTGACTCAGTGAGGGTTAGGGAACAAAGTGACTGATGTGGGGTATACAGGTGAAGAGTTGTGCCGGCCGGGCACTATATGCTGATCGATGTTTTTTTTCATTCACAAACATGATTCAAGAACGAGGGTTTGTCTTCAATAATCCTGTAGAAACAAACCAAGGCCAATGAAACAAGAAACCATTCTCTGTGTACCTGATGTAAACATTTCATGTCGGATTACTGTATAGTGTTGAGAAGGACACCTGGAGAATCCAATGGGACGCTCCATCAAGGAGAGCTTTCAAAGCTTGAGGGTCACCGTATTGTCCCCAACCTTGTTAAGTCATAGGGGAAACACACTTGCTTCGTTTTCAAGGGCACTATTTATAGGGGACACTGTCTTTCCTCCGTAGTGATTCATCAAACTTGAGTCATTGTCCACCTTCCACACGAAGAGAATGGTTGTAAGCATGGGATACATGGAAATGAAATTTCACTAGCCCTCCCTTCAGCTCACCCCCCTCCCACAACGCACTTTCTCTAACCAGGGAGGTGGTAAGATTCCACCTCCCTGCTCTAACGTATGCATACTCACAATGAGTATGGTTGCATAGCCAACACTGCGTGGAACAGGTAATACAAGAAACACACAAACAAACAGATCAGATTGTTTATATGAGAGTTATGTCCTTCGAATATCGGGAAATCATCGGTTAAGAGTATAAATGTATATGATTTTACAAATAAATGGGATCATTGACATTTTACCCGTATTAGAATGTCAAAACTTTCATAATTTTTCTTCACAAGATTAATCTGATCTGTATGGCGCAGAACTAACTTAACAAAACTTAGTAAATTATGTCGTACATTGTAGTTTCACATAAAAAAAGTGCAAACTGTTCTGATATTTTCATTTTATTAAAAGGAGGAGGTGAAGAAAATGAAGAAGGAGAAGAAGAAGAAGAGGAGGAGGAGGAGGAGGAAGAAGAAGAAGAAGAAGAAGAAGAAGAAGGAGAAGAAGAAGAAGAAGAAGAAGTAAAAGTTCATCTCGGGAATAAATCATCCTTCAATACATTTTGTTGTGCACGTTCTCTTTGTTGAGCGTCCCCCGAATTTACTCTCTGTGTACACAAAGCGATGAATGGAAAGAAGCCATTATTGTCTACCAATGACGTTACTGGTTTTGGTCTGAAACCAGAAATCGACGTGTTCATGAAAGTTTCACGTTATCTGGGCTGTTCATGATATCTTTCACACTAATATTGATTGGACAAAGCGATGTCATGGCCTGTCCGTAGGCCTATACATTATCATTAATGTATACGTTTTAATTATCTTTTTACATCGTTAAGATTTAAAATATTATCGAATAGTAATAATCATTGTACTTCAGTTGTGTTTGTTTGTTTGTTTGTTTGTTCGTTTTTTCTTTTGTGCAAGTGGAAATGAATTCAAAGTCAATCAATCCATTGAAACTATATACTAAACATCGGATATAACGTGGTAACATATCACTGCTGCTCGTGCAGCACATATCAGTGTGGACGTGTTTAAAACAGGATAGTATCTTCTTGAGTAATAATGTGAGAAACTGCCAAAGCTGATCAAGCAATACCTCAATACCTAATCATATATAAAGGTCTATCGACTGTCACGTTGTTGAACCGCATAACTGACAATTGTTGCAACCTCTTCACTTGTCAAATAGCACGGAAATCTGGACATTGTGACGGAAAAATGCACACTCGAATCATTCGTTTGCCTTGCTGGTTTGACACCACCTTTGATTTTGAATCAAAGAGACAAATATATCAGGTGGACAATGGAATTTCGGTCATTCACTGATTGCCTATGACATGCAAGTCACTGATGAAAGATTTGACTCAATATACCATTTTTTCCTGTGTTCAGCAGCAATAGGTATTGTGCGTGAGTCTTGCAAGTATCACAGCTCAAGATATTCTTAAATAGGGCCTAGAATATGAGATGTTATTCCGTTTGTCATGCACCTGACAATTATAATGAGAAAATTGTCAGACACACAACAAAGCAAATTATCTGCCCCAATATGTAACTGAACTTGAAAATCAGGTTCATTGTATAATGTTGTAAACATACATGATTATTTTATGTGTTATAGCATCATGTCATATATAAAGGTTGTAAAGCTTTCATGTGGTGACATGCAATAAATATAGGATAAAGGGTAGGTGGGCTAGTATGCACACCGTACATGACTCGTTTTCCATCTCCCCCTCCTCCTCCTCCTCCTCCTCCTCCCTCCTCCTCCTCCTCCTCCTCTCTCCTGTCACCACTCCTCAACCATCCGTCTCCTCAAAAAACATATACCAGATGCATTGTATATAAATCATATGTTTGGGGGCACGGGGTGGACGAGTTAGTCACCGTCATGTAACAGATCATTTGCATGAAACATACAGGGACCAGTTACATTGTTTAGGGACATCTCACCGGTAATTCCAGGAAACATGCTCAAAAGGACGTTAGGGAACCATTTTCTTGGAATAATGGGATTTATTTACAGGTATTGGGGACACGGAAATGGGACCTCTTCAATGGTTGCTTCTCAGCAGTTCAGCACAAATCGAAGACAGTGCAGCTGAAATTTCGTATCAAGACAAGAAAAGCATTACGCGCATTTTGTTTAATCACCGTACAGGCTTGTTTTGTTTCGTTATACCATGAAGGTTAGCATTGTGGTCACTCTGCACGGACACATGAATAAGGAATGGATAAGACATACAAAATGAGGAAATTCGACACACTTCAAATATCTTTCATTTAAAGGTGTATACTTAAACACCGATAAACATATCAATTTAATGGAAAAAATGTCGAAATTTAGAAGAGGATCGAAATCTGACGTTTCATTGGCATTACTGCATTTTCCGATTTACATTTGGGTAATCGAAACAATCATCCTAAGTAATTTTGTATTTCATCATGTACATTCTTTATTTGGTTTTACTGTTAAGGCTATGGTTTGTTATCAATTCATGTATACTATATCATCTATAGGTGGCCTAACGATTTACACACGCAACCATTCTTCTCTAACTTTGACCATGGAGTTTAGCTCCATGGTTTGACATCGCAAAGTATATTTTGCAGGACAGGAATGGCTATAATCCAAGTAATTCGACAACCTGCTTTAACCAATCTGTACGGCAGATAGAAGCAAGCTTTAGTGTGTGTGCTGAGAATTAAGAAAATGTGACAGACGGCTGTTGAAGCAGGTGAAATGAGGCATTCATGGCAAACACACTTTCTGCTGTGTGAGGTTTAGAATAGTCATCTGATATAGCAAAAGGCCAAAGGAACGCCTGAAATAAATAACGTTATAGTAAGTATTACGCAACATAAAGCATCTCAACCATGTAATGAAAATAACATTCTTGCAATTGCTGTTTGTTGACAGCTATCGTTCAGCACAAGGTCACGGCCGGTTCCAGTTGCAGAGAAGAATGTTAACCATTATTTTGGAAGTTATTTCTTCTCTATTATAACAGAAAATGTCTCGAATTCATAACATAGTCCATTTCGCATTCATTTCATTTCTGAAGTGTATCGTTATGGGATCATGGAAAGTTCACTGTGATGGAGTATACCTAATGGTTATTGTCACCTTTCTGTCACGCGTTTCAACCAAGACTTGATAGTCCAGCAAAAAGCCCCATGGTGTTACCATTCATGGACACTGTACATGTAGATTGTCTTCTTGTTTTATAATCAATTTCCCTATAAAAAGATTTGGTTTGGTTTGACTTCTTAATAAGAAGCACGTTCATATTAATTTGGTTGCATTAAACGGCGTTATACAAGTATTCCATTCTATGACGGTGTGAATGTGAAACGTATTCAAATATCTATAAGATATGCCCACAATATACACGAATCTATAGGGCCTAATCATTATAAAGCTTCATAAGAGGTTAAATTCGGAAAGCTTCTGAATTTAGGATCGTCGTCGACGTAGTTTAAAATGTGCCTATAGAATACCCATTATCCATGCGCTAAACTTGTAGGCTTTTTTTTTTCACTGAGATACAAAATGAATTCATGCTTGTGTAATAATGCATGAAAAACACAAGGACACATTACAACAACAACAACAACAACAACAACAACAACAACAACAATAACAACAACCGCCACCATCACTGCCACAACATTAACAATAATGTGATCATTTTGTAAATTATGTACATCAAACTTGTAGTCCTTGGTAATTCCCGGGTGAAATGATTCGAAACGAATAGTATAACATCTACTACATTTTTTATAGACTCATATGACGCCTATTGCTGAATGCCGGTAAGCAGGGGGGGGGGGGGGGTGAGACGTTCACCTCCCTGCATGGTTGCAAACAATGTCAGCTCTGCTAACAAGAAGCAGGAGGTTGGGAAGAGACAAGAGACAATCTTGTCATAATGGAAAGGGAAGCACCCACTTGTGTAATTATCCACTTTATACGAGCACAGACTCGCCCTTTCGGCTATTTATATCATTTTGTGTGTGTGTGTATGCGTGTGTGGGTGTGTGTTTATTGTTATTCTGTGTGTCTCCGCAAACTGTGTGTAAAGTCATGGAACTGTAGCACCGTGGTAAAGTGATCTAGGCAAACAATGTCGCCACATCAATCAACAAGTAAACGAGTCTCGACAAGTTCAGTTTGAGCTTTCAGTTTTATTACGTCATCACACATTGATTAGTCCTATTACACAGTAATGGTAATACATGTCATAATGATAGTTATCAAGATAATTATTATCATGCAGGTTGTTGTTTTTCTCCGAGAAAGTGCATGCAGCCTGTCCCGCGAAATACACGTTCATGAAATTAATTATTCTTGCACGTGCATCGAAATTATGTGCAACACCTGTCCCTGCGCTGGATTGTTCTGTCATGTGGCAAATAATACTACGAGCATTTTATAGAACTGCATTCTTACCACAGAAACAAAGCGTTGTTTACAAACTGCATGTCCTGACCAGGGTGACACAACATGTACACTACAGAAAAATACCATTCCAATGACTGGAAAAACAGCTGCAGGCACAAATGTAAAAAAAAAAAAAAAATGCTATGTTAAGCATTGGTAAACATGAGTGTTGTGCTGCAAAAACAGCGGGAACCGACATGTCAAAAAACAATATCTGTTAATACGGGGTTGTAACAATTCGGCTTGGCGCCTGCACACGGGCGGCGCCATCCTTTGGTCCACGTATACCTTACTCACTATGCCCTTCGTTATACACTTCCTTATGCCTCTTGCTAAGAACTAGTAATGACAACCTGGTAGTTTGTTAACCAACATATCACGACTGGAGTTCATTTTCTCGACAGAGTCAGTAGAGCTTCATCTAACATCCAATCACAGTTGAGGCTGATATTTCAATATCTCTTTAATTTATACAGAGTAGTATAAAACGAGTCGATTTCTCTGACTCTTATCAGGATTAGCTAGTGGGGTATGAATTAGTTGACACAAAGACGCTACGATTACCTGATTACATTGTAATAATCTGTTCCTATATGTTGTCTTAGTCCCACTTGCGTGTTAGACAAGCCAAGTTTGTCTGTTTCCGTCAAATAACTGAAATAATCGAGATACTAGAGTTATGAACGGTTTTTTAATTTTTTTTTTTAAATTTTCATCCATCGGACATGTCGGATGTAAATATTGACCAGTTATTGTCTACCTAGATAAGATTAAGCCGCTATCTTATCATCTTGTTTTACAAGTCTTGGGAGTAATAGACTATAACACGAAAAGGAACTAAAGTGTCTAATGAACGACTTGCGAGTGTTGATTTCATCGTATTTTCGAAACTTGAGGTTTGTTTTCCCTCTAAATAAAGTGGAGACTGTGTTTCCGTAAGTGAAAAGTCACGACTTGTCTGCACACTGTCATGAAAACGAGACAGAGGAAAACATGCGAAGAGGGCCGGTCAACAAAACTCTACACGCTGATAATACATGGCGTGATTTTCATCGGATTTACCTCTGAATGAAAGTAGAGCTGTACATGTTTTTCCTAGCAAAACTCAAGTCCAAACGATTTCATGGTCATTCATGCTGTAAAATAGTCACGTGAATGCGCTATGGTTGCAGCGCTCGCCGTCAATAGCTTGCTCGATTGCAAATACATCGTACTCATGTACTGGCATTTTCCACATCATTTTAACTTTGTCGTGTTGTTGCTGCCGTTTCATATGTTTGTTTTGTTTGTCTGCATGTTTGTTTTTTTAAGGAGTCCGTAGATCAGAGGTGTGAGAAACACCCACACGAAAGACGACCTGCAGATGTATGGTCCGGGTGTGTCGTCGATGATGCTAAAAAAAAAAGAAAAAAAAAAAGAAATACAGTTTCTTGCTCTTATCATCGTCGATAAAGAGATTGTCAGTTTGCTGGAAGCCCGCTGGTATCGCGTGCTTCCTAGAAATTACTTGACAGTGAGGTTGTATGAATTTCAGTGGGTAAACTGATAGTACCAATATTTACCAAGCATATAAGCACTGTGAAAAATAATTACATTGATAGCCATTAATATGGTTATACCCTTACACTGAATATCTGATAAACGCATATCGTTGTCACATTGATGAGAAAGAAGAGTATAGATTGTGATTATGCCTTGATTGATCGAACACCTGATTATATTCATAGAGATAAGAGATTTCGCCATTGTAAAGATGAATCGGTAACCTTCTAAGGTCCTTTGGGAGCAGTGTTTAAAAAAATTTCAAGATATCACATTTGATGCATATGTGTAGGTCTGTTGTATCACAAAACATCCTACCCATATAAGATTTTTGCAATAAAGCATTAAGTATAAGGAGATATCAGTATTTTTCTCAAATAAACCATAACTGTAGACGGTTTAGTGTGGCTAAGCATTTCCTATTATAAACCATTGTTTACATTTTGTGTATTTAACAATACTTAACGTCGATGATATGGATTAAAATTTTCACAGTGGTTGTTTCTATCCCTAACTCACATTTTAGAACCATTTTAAAGCACTAATGCTGGGTTTTTTGTTTCATCTGCAAATGGTAAATTATGCCTTTTTAATAAACGGCAAACTTCGGAGGTTGATGAACGGACTAATGACCTCCCCGTCATCTCAGTGCACCTCGAGATGTCGACACGGAGTATTGATGATTAAAGCAGGGCCTTAGGTATAATATAAGGAATATTCGCACGCAGACTTGTCACTTTATGGTTATATTATGCAACTGAATGTTCATCGAAGCAATAAACTTGCCCTTGTCATCACAAAAAATACTCTAAATAGATCAATGAATATTATGATATGCCCTCCGATACCAAAACTTAAAAACAGCTTTGAGTTTACGCTACCATCACAGGACTCACAAAGAAAGTGAAGATGGCAGAAGTTTTCTTCTTGAACGCCTAACCTGACTCCAAATTTATCACAGTGCTTTAGGTCTTAAAACAGCATACATGTTATATACTCGGATATAAGTTTATGAGTCAGTACTTTCGATTGAATTCTCCTCTCCTGATCTCTTCAAGTCTTCATCCCATACACGAATCATTCTAAAAATCACTTATGAGGAGTTAATGTTCTGATACAAAATGCATACGGAAAAAAATCCTCACTACTAGTCTTTGTAGTACAACCTGTATCATGAATGTTGCTATGTACAGTTTATTACAAATATGTTGTTTCAATCAGTTTTTGCCTCACTGTCGATAAGAAATGTTTTGTTATTGATGTTTGATCTATTATGGCAGAATATTTCCCCCTTTCAGCTTTGCATCGTATGTGTACATAACATAAGTGATATATTACGCACATGCAGAACTGAGCACACGTTTGATTCCGATTACACTCATACACTGTATAGGTAGTATAAACAATTATAATAATAAATCAGAACAGCAGCCCATGTGTAAGGTTATACCATGGAGGTACATTATGTTTATATCATGAAAGCCGTGCATACGAATAGGCCTATCTTCAAAGTATTTTTGGAGGAATACTGTTTCTTCTTTCCCTCTGTTTCGCTTTGTCGGGTAAAATTGATCAGAAATATATTATTCAGTGCTTCTCTTGATGCAAAATGCCTTCTCCACTTCAAAATCACAACTTACTTGCTTTTTGCTTTCACGCAACATTACAATATCATGCTCTATAATGATGCTCGCTGACAATGCCTTTAAGAGAGGGCATAGAAAGGCTGAGCTCCTCAGTAAGGAAGGTAAGGGGTCACCCCACCTTTTTGATTTGGCAACGCTGGAAATCCATCTTGTAAGGACATGAAGGGGCAAACATCTGGTTACATAGCTCGAATGCTCAGTCATGATGGGGGTCATTCAGAGTTTGATAGATTGCGCTACCATAGCTCGGAATATAATTCCTTAATGATGCGCTTCTTACGACCATCAGTAGAACACTCGGCTATATCAAAACTACACAACAGCTAAAATAACGCACCATCAATAACCATACAACAGCATTTGATTTATGACGACTTTGAGCCAGCCAGAAGGATATTATCAATGAATGGTCTGAGGTCTGATAGCTTCTTTGGCATCAGATTCTCATATAGAACACGCACTCCGTTCATTGGATGAACACAGTCTGATAGGTCCATCGGCAACCTGCTTCAATTTTTTTTTTTTTTTGTTCAACGGCATTGAGACATGGTGATCCAGAGAGTGTAAAGAAGTTGTACTGCAAAAAGAGGGGTATTCCTTGGAAGTAGTCAGACGAAGGAATAGGCTCTAATGTATCCTCCTCTTCATCTTACTGAGAGCTAAAACCTCACAAGAAATATCGTACAGCGTGATTTTGTTCTGAACATATACCCCAAATAGGCCTCCTTAGAATTTTATTACATTGCAAATTTCTCAGGACAAACGCAGTTTGTTCTTTTGTGCAAGAAAAATACAAAACAGCAAACTCTATATATTAAACAGAATCAAGCGTGATGATACATAGTCTATGCGGTGTATCGAAGTTCCCATTCGTCATTCGTTATGCATGGTTCTATAGACGCCACGGTTGCAATACAACCATGTGTGAGGAAGCTGTAACGCGTGACACAGCAGCACGAGGCAACAAGGATTGAAATAAGAAACTGAATTCCAACTGAGTAAATAAAAAACCATAACAACGGAGGTCAAGAAGTAGCCGACCAGATACTGAAACCAACATCATGAAACGAACATCACGCTCTCTATCACACAAACTTGGGCAAGGACGATCAACATCTCGTGCACTCAGTGGTGATTGTATAGGGCATACTCCAGCATTTGATTCAGTTTCATATCACACATGCCAAGGTGCTGAGTAAACAAACTGCTCCTCATGTTCAATGCATATTTCATGTCCCAGTAGTCCAGGTGACCCTAACATAATTATCATGCTATCCACATCTGGATTGCACAGTGGCATGCCTCAGCAGCTGGGTGGTCACAGTACATTACAGAATTATGATATCAATACAGTGTCAGGTATGCATGCATTGCGACACCGCTCCGATTGTGCAATAGAATAACTGTCAACCACAAAAGTGTAGGTTAAGAAATACACACATTCATTTTTCGTAGTCCTGCCAGCAACCCAAGGTTAATGAAATGAGGTCAGCTGTTCTAGAAGCTAAGCACGGGAATTTGGTGACTGAAAATACCAGTGTCAAACTAACCAGGAAGGTGACAGACTAAATCAAAACTTTTCTAGTTTCCACGCGTAATTTGGTAAATTAACATGATATAAAGAAGGCTTGTTTTACTCTATCAAATCAAGGAGGTGCTATAGAACCTCCCTGGTCAAACCCAATGAGATTGATCAACACTTTCACGCCATTTAATGTCCACTTGAAAGATATTGCATGCACGTTAATAATACTTTGTTAGTGTAGGAAGTGAACTCATGTTTCCCGGTACAGAATAATGACACTCTTGTGATGCCTAATTGCAGTCAGAAAGAAGTTTTTCGTAGTGCAGATTCACGTCGATAGTCAATTAACGTCTTTAATGCACGTGCAGGGCCTCAAATCAAACGTGATAATTTACATAGCTCTGGGCCCCGTTTATGAAAGAGTTAAAATTGATTATAATAGTTGATCTTCAACTGTAAGTCTATGGCAGCCTGTGTGGCAACGAAATTTAAAATGACTGATTTATATCTTTTGATAAAACGGGGCCCTGATCATTAATGCATCCAAATAGCTGATTATCAAAAAGAGCAAGCGTTTTTCATGTTCGACATTCGCATGCATCAGCAATATTATTAGATAATGTGTTTATACCAAACCGTGAGACAAATGAATGTACTCTATAATTATTTTTAGTGATTTTTGCGTCGAGTTGTTCCTATTGTAACTGGTTGATAAGTTGCCCTTCATCAACGTAAATAAACACAGATTGTTCAGTGTTCTGAGTACCAGCCATTCAATAAAAAAGACTATTATCATGCACGACTACGTGTATTACTAAAAACACTAATCGGTGCACATGAGTATTTGCGTCGATGAAGGGCAAGTTGTCAGCTGGCAAATCAGTTGCAATGGGATAAAATCGAGCATTGCATGACGGGAAAATATAAGTAGTCTGTCGTCACCACTTTTGTGCGCATTACCAGATTTAATACCACTCCTGTGTTTTTGTGTTACACATTGAATCGGAGAGCATATTGTGTGAGTAAAATTTCCCTATATTGAGATTGTTATCCCTATGATATCAAGGTTTATAATGAGGATTTCGAATATTTTTCTACTACAATGGCAACTTTTTATACGACTTTTTAATGGCGAAAATATAATGTAATGCGGACAGAGTTTTGGTCAGTGGAAAGCATAATTCACTGAATTCATGGCCGATGCTCGCACGTTGTCATTCCATTTTAAGGTCATGAGGGGACTGGTATTTCATCAATAGGAAAGATACACAAATAATTCCACGCAGATTATTAAGCCTACTTAATAATTTAAATCGAGCCACACGACATTTGCCACGTAGATTGTGATACGGTATTTTATAATACTTAGTTAGATAGTTCCATTATGTCGACTACATGGGTAAGTGATCGTCCCTCGACTGGATGCGGATCGCTTCAAACCAACGCCATATTAATGACTAGATTCTTTTCTTCTCTCTTTTTTTTTCAGACGGGAACGCCTGAAAACAAGACGTTGTTATGAATATGATTCCACGTTAGTTTCCAGGGTTTTTTTTTGCCGTTTTACGCTACGGGCTCAAAACCAGGAAATATCAGTTCGTATTATTTCGATGCATTTTTTGAATACGGTGCCAAAAATACCATGTTTTCATTTAAATCTTGTCATGGAGCATTGTTTTTTAGTGCGTGCACACATTAAAGAGACAGCCCCTCCCCCCGAAAAAAAAAAAAAGTTAGATAGATTTCGGTTAAAGGAAAAGTTGTTGCTGTCTTTATAGTGTATGAAAATCAATATGTTTTATTGAAGTTACCATGGAATAAGTTGAAAAGCTGGCATTGCAGCAGGTTTTTATAGCCCAAGGGGTGTACAAGTTGTATGCTGCATGGTTGCCTGCTGCATGCAGTGGCAGTCCACGAGCTCCTTGGTCCCCAAAAGCAGACGGGTGTACGTCCCGAGTTCGACACCCATGGATCACAGTCCATGAGTCATACGGCCAAACGAGTTATACAGCCCACGAGTCGTACAGCCCGTGAAGCAAACAAGGCCCGTGAGACCGAAATATTGATGTGGGCTGGATGGGGTCATCGTAGGTGTCGGTCTCGTGGGATGACACCACAGCAGTGGTCTGTTATACATTAACACATACGATAACTAGACTCACCTATGATAAATTAAAGGACAAGTCCACCTTCATATACATAAGGATTGAGAGAATGCAGCAATATCAGTAGAACACATCAGTGAAAGTTTGAGGAAAATTGGACAATCCGTTCAAAAGTTACGACTATTTTAAGTATCTGCGCAGTCACTGCTGGAAGAGAAGACTACTACAGTGGATGATGTCACATGCGTACACTATATAAGGGAAAATAAAAAGAGAATTTCACAAAACTTTACTTTTTGAATAAAGTGCACACTTTCTTTCGACTTGCTACTGACGTATGTTAAGGGTAATATTATTCCCCCTGCCTTCTGAAAGAGAGAAGTCAAGTGTTCTTTTGTTAAGGCGAGAAAAATGGAAATATGTTGAATTTTCTTTATTCTTTCTTTATATCATTGTACTCACGTGACATCACAAGCTATAGTAGTCTTTTCATCCAG
The DNA here is from genome assembly GCF_040938485.1 of Diadema antillarum. Lineage (NCBI taxonomy): Eukaryota > Metazoa > Echinodermata > Echinoidea > Diadematoida > Diadematidae > Diadema > Diadema antillarum. The sequence continues at coordinate 429,078 of NW_027270934.1, forward strand.
CCGTGACTGAGCAGAAACTTCAAAATTTCATAACTTTTTAACGGATTGTCCGATTTTGCTCAAACTCTCACTGATGTGTTCTACTAATATTGCTGCATTCACTCAACCCACATGTCTATGAAGGTGAACTTGTCCTTTAAAGTTAGCTTCTCTTTTCGTCTATAGGCATTAGTCTACAGGGCAACCTCTGCCTGTTTAATACGCCTATATTATGTTCTGTTGTGGGGGAGGGGCATTTTGTAGGAATTCCTAGTCTGGATCCGTGGGGGATCGGGGAGATATCTTAGAAATGCTGATAGGTCCTTGTATTGAGAGAACACAAGACGGATTAAGGTAAGGAATATAATGATACTGCAGGACAGGTTTGTTGCGACACCTACATCGTAATGTCAAGTCAGAATCGACTGTAGTGTCAGAAGAATCATTTTCGAAAACTGTTTGGAAACTGGCATATTATAATTGTCACAAAATCATATGGCGATCGACAGCAGGATTTCCATGGCTTGGCTGTTCTAAAAAAACGTATGGACATGCAATGACATGATTTTTTTGACAGTTGTGAGCTATAGTAACACAGCAAGCGAAGGCAAAAATAAACATGAAGAAACCTATATACATGTAGGCCTACATGAAAGCTACTGTAATACGATGTGGCACAACTCTACATCACGTATTGTAATTTCACTGGTTTGTGTCCTTTGGTTGATGTCCTAGCCATTCTGATACATGGGAATCCCCCCGTTCGTTTGGCATGACGTCATCGTCTAAAAATCCTTGGTTTTTATTTCGTTTCATGATACGTAAATGTGCAATATCTGTAGGTGTGACAATCCTTTACATGTCAGCAACGAAATGAAAGCATTTAGCTATGAACTTTGTAATTCAATGATGGCAAAGTAAGCTATAGACCAGTCCCTATTATCAATAAAGAGTCATTTTTACTGCATGTATGCGGCAGCGAGAAGAGAAGTCTGTTTCATTGTTTCAAACAATTCTGTTTCATTATTCTGAACATTTTGAACAAACGACATCGCAATGGGAGGGGGGGGGGTCGAATGAGTGAAAAGCTATACATACGATATTGTTACTAGAAAAATCTATAGAAACATCTGTCATCCAGTGACCACAACCACCTGAACTACATTATCGGTCACGTGATTTGACAAATGCGATATGTCACCTTGGAGCTATACGTCACGCCAGGTATAGGCCTGTTGTACCAGGGAAGTGGACTCTCTTTCACTTCCCTGGTTGAAATACATGTTTGTACTTGGCTGAGAATGTGAGGCCAATAGCCCCTGTGTTTGCATCACTCCTACCGCCACGCTCTACATGGATGATGAAATCATAAAATCGTGCCCAGTCGGGGAATTTTAAGTCCACACCCATGGCGGGGATTTTCTCTCCTACCATGCACAGTGTTTGCGACACATGGCTCGGCCCGGCGATAACATGCAGTCTATTCGTGATATCACTATCAGTGTGCTGTATAGCTCCATGGTGAGATATAATTCCTTGTGGATATATGATGTCATTAATATTTCCCTTCTTGTGAACAACACATTACTGTTCGCGCTAAACTGAAAATTTACAAATAATGCGTAATATTCACATGCTGATAGATACTTGTCTCCCCCTCCCCCTCCCCATTTCGAGAAACAAAAACACAGATTTGTCACTGGTCGCCCTACAATAATGGTCCCTTTTACGTTTAAAAAAGCTTTATTGCAAGAAAGATAAAAAAATCTAATCATAATATCATACTAAATAGTGTAAGAAAGGCATTTTGTTTTTCCTTTTTGCGGTGAGAGGATTTCAACATCCGAATGACACTTTTTGTTTTGTTTTGGGTTTCCGGATGGCCACTCAGATGACGTCACGTAACGTGTTCAGTTTTTGGATTCAGACGATAAATCAATTGCTTTCGACGAATAACCTATAGACATATCCGAAAGCCATCCCCATTCATGAAAACGATATGGTGGGTTCAGTACTCATCTGTAATGTTCGACAGCAGAGCTTGCGTCGGTTTCCCGGGAAGCATTACGTAACACCCGGCGCGTCTTTATTTACCTCTCTCTCTGCGATCGCCTCATACCTGCTAGTCTCAATTTCTAAACTTATTTATCCTAACGAAATCATTATCTTGGCTGAGAGATCAGATACTACTTATCAAGTTAAAGGTAAAGATATCTTTTTGTTTGTTTGAGGATGACAAACACAACAAACATGTTTATAAATTGTAGCCTAAGTTCATGAAACAAAGGAAAGCAGGGGAACGATTTACACTTGAACACAAAAATAGCATTCGTCATTCATTTCGTAGGTTTTCGCACTGTTTTTTTACTGTTTAGCACCGCACCCACTCCACGCTCAACCCCCTCTCCCGCCCCCATACACACAAAAAAATGAAAAACGAGAAAGAAAGTCTGAAAAGGAGAGATGGGAGAAAGGGTCGCAACAGGTAGACTAGAGGGAGAGGGGAGGATAGAAAGAGGAAAAATACAGTGAAATGGTCGTTCGTTGAGAGTTTTTTGGCACGATCCCAAATAATAAACCGAACCATAATAACACTGGCCTGGTGCAGCACGATTTTTTCCCTTTATGGTGTTTGTGGAGATTATCTCCTTCGCCTCTCCGCCCTCTGGTATTCCCTCGTTCCCCGCCATGTGGTCGCTCGCTCCCTTCTCTGCGCTCGTGTTTCACTTACGCGCAGAAAAGGGCTTGGCAACTGGCGAAGACCGGCGTACCAGCCGGTTTTCAGAGGGGGGAGTCGGATCAGGTGGAACTAACCTCCAACGGAACAGCGCTCTGACCTCGTAAATACCAAATCGAGAGACAAAACTCCTCCAGCTTAGGCATGTGTCACGCGCAAGTGGGATGACAACAATCGTTCGTCGCAAAAGGAGTATCTGATTTATGTCCCCGCAACATGTTTCGCTCTCTTCTATTGTTATCCTGCCCATCTTACACTGTGTTCATAAATGATATCATGCGAAAGAAGTGAACATATAACTATATACCTCGAGGACTAAAAAAAGTGACAAGAGTTGCAATTCCCTTCACTTTCGCCCTAGGCGCTTTACACATGGGTCAGTAAGAACCTTTATTTACATGCATCAATCTCACTCTAAATGTAGTGCAGGTTTTCATGCCACACGAATTTATTGCAGAGTCTCGACCATTTCTCATCATAGGTTAGTGTTACTATAAATAGTATACTAACAGCAAGAAATAACGAAGGAGAAATGCATTCTCTCTAAATCGTTAATTCACTGAGATGCTGTAAATCACTTTTTTATTGTTGCAGATATCAGCAGATGTGAGGTGTAATTATGAGCTGGTACAGTACATCATACAAATTTGACCAATGCGCAAAATATTTGTCAGTCACCCTCTACGAGTTCCTCAACCCCGATGTCATGTTCAGCTTGATAGACACTGGTCTGGCGTACAAAGTGACTATAATAAAGCACTCACATTCCAACACAAAATCTGAAAGAAAGAAAACACAGCAGAAAATGATTTGCAGATACAGAGAGCCTTGATAATAGGCTATATCTATAGGCTCAATACACACTGTACGACATTGGGACGTGGTGTTCGTCGCTCGCTGCACGCACCTAGGCACGAAAGACACGTGCCAATTACCGCAGTCCGTGTGAGCATCGGGAATGGGGTTTCCTTCCATACCCATATACACCCAGTGACCCATCCCAACAACTGGAAGCTCCTGTTGCGGCTTACGAATGTCATATGTCCACACGTAGTAAACAGAAATATGTATCGACACGTTCGAAATAATCACGTGCATGTACATTCAATCATTCATGATTAACACGATATCGTGATGGCCAAACCTTAAAGCAGTTTATATATTTTGCGACGCACCCAGCACGTGCTCTCTTTGTTGTCATGTTTTGTTTTGTGTTTTTGGTTTTGATTTTATTCGCTGCGGGGCCTTGATACTTATGAAGATCTTCTGCATGTTGTGTCTAAAGCAAACTACCGTATGGATTTGGATTGGATGTGTCTATCTTTTGGCATCAGATTGCAGAAGAAACGATTGGATCGGGGATTGGATTTGGCTTTCACAATATCCCATCCTGAGAAACTAGTAACTACATTACTACTGACCGTCACGTGTTAACCAAGATGAAAGTAATAAGAGGAATACGGAGAAAGAACTAATGTTTATTGTTATGCTTGCGAAGAAGACAAATTGTATTATAGCATAAGTACCGCAGGAGCAATACAGCCATGCAATGAATGTGAATCTCCACGCATGGTGGATAAGCTATCAAGCACATACATGTACATACACACTGTGGCTCACTCACAGAATGGACAGGGAGAGAGAGAGAGGGAGAAAGAGAAGGGTTGGCAGAGACTCATTGTAAACAAATACCCTGGCGAGTCCGTGAGTGCGAGATTTGCCAATCAAAAACCTCAACCAATCAAATGAGGGGTGCGTCATCATCAACCAATCGGAACAGGAGTATTATCTCCGCGGTAGGACTTACTAACCAAGCGTATAAGACCACGCCCACTATCTCATTGAGGGATCAAAACATATTACCGCATGTTTTGAAGACAGGCCATGCTTCTCGCTGTTAGTAAAGAAATAAGTTCGCGTTGGAAGAAGAGCACCAGAGACTTGAATGCATGTAGTTAGAGAGAAAGACGGGTATTTTCGACGTCCATGTCAGTGGGATAGCACCGTCTAATTACCTTTCAAAACACAGTTTGTTAACGGTGTAAAGTTTGATTTTGGAAAACAAGATGCACGCGAAGCGAAATTCAAAGCGTTCCATTATCGGTACCCGTGTTGGTGCCATGAGACCGGACGGACATTACTATCCCGGAATAATTCGAAACATGAAGTCTCCCCGGGCAGGCGAAACTCTGCCTCTGGTCGAGGTCGCCTTCGAAGACGGCATTCACAACTGCACTTCAGACAGCATCATTGGGCCGGGGTTTCGCTCCATGTCGTCGACACACCTGAAATTCAACCAGCCGGTCTTCGTCACGGTGAGTGGCCGAGAGGTCCGGGCCATCGTACAGAAGCATCTGAAGCAGACCAATGAAGTTCTGCTCAAAACCTTAGACGTGGCCGAGACCATTTTCAAGCACAAGATCGAGGATGTCCGGCTCCTGGAAAGCAGAAAGTTGCCCAGGAGTATGGAGCAAGGAACCGACTTCAGCAAGCTCGTCGACATGTCTTCAGAAGCTAAGAAAAGACCCGTTTCCACAAACATTGAAGTTCCAAGGTAATTTATTTTTGGAATAAATTTATACGTAAATTTACATATAGACTAAAGTTTATGATATTTACCTCCTTTTCGTCAGAACGTAGTGATGATGAAATATCTCTATCTCTTTCTCTAATTTAGAACTCACATTCAAATTTGCTCGAAGCAAGTAGTATAGCTGCTAGGCAATGCAATGTCGATATAAAACTTATAGGAGGGTAAAACTTAAATTACATCTATGAAATCTGTGAGATGAAAGTTTACTATGTGCCAGTCTCCGTTTTGAGTATGCGGAGATGCAAGATGCGGCTTTGGAAATATTTAGTTATTGAATCATAGACTCGAGCGTGTAAGATTTACCTTTAACAGTCGAGATTCCTGTCAATACAACACTGTACTTCTAAAGCTGTGTAAATTTTAAATTTACAGGTGTGTGAGTGTCGTTTATATATGTATCGTTTGTTCAGTTCAATCCATGTAAAGTTTAAACTACCGTCATAAACAAACGAACATTAAATGAGAAGGGTCATCACTTCAAATACAACCAATTTACATGCTGTTCCACATCTGAATTAACTGCAACGCATTTTATAGCTTGTGATGCATTATTTGTAGTATTATGTTTCAGGGAATTTTTTATCTATTTGAATCCTGCAGTTCACCTGCTGAACAGATTACTGAGGCCACGCCATTCATATTTTAACCATAACCGAAGCGCTCAACTTGCTATGAATCCAAGAAGCGTGCTACTGGTGCACCGCAAAAGATAAACATGTACAGTCTGTGCTCCCTGTCGCGGGCCCCCTCATTCATAGATCGTAAACAATATTGACAAGAAAGGAAGGGAGAGGTAGGGAAGGCAGAGGAGGAGTTACGGAATACATCGTATGTGCATGTTATCTTCGGGCATGCTTGATTGCGTGAAAGTACAGTGGTTTAAGGAGAAAGAAAACATTTAAATGCATGGCTGAATGAGGGAAGGAAGGCACGGTAATGAAAAAGAAAGCGTAAAACAGGGCGAGTTTGGCAAGCAACTGGCCGTTTCCTGGCCGATGACAACATCACACCCATCTCAGTCCTTCATTATTAGCTTGGCATTGGTTTCAAGCAAGTGAACATAATAAATAGTATAACAGTCTCATTTTGTATGGCTGTTTAGGGTTGTTTTATGGTTTTAACATGGAGCCGTTGTAGCTCCATTTGTTTAGCCTTCTGCTCAGTTTACACGAGCACACAATGATAGAGGGATGTGGAAGCACTGATTTAGATGTTAATGGTTATCATCAACGTCTTAAAACTGCAATAGACCTGCCATTGTTGGTAATAAAGTGCAAAATGTCAATTGTATTATTGAGCGTATTTCTTTCAAAGGAGACGTGAACTTCCTGGAGTCGAAATGTTTAAGACGTTTCTTGTCGGAGAACTTGACAGCTTCATTATCGTATAGAAATAGAAATTTGACTGTGTCATCACTAACCTCATTCCAAAGTCGGGAAATGGACAAAGTCGCCAGCAAACGAGCATTGTTTGTCCCTCAGCCCTCTGTTCGGCCATGGAGCTAGTAGCTCCATGGTTCGGCGTAGGCTAAACTATTGGGTCCGACAACAACAAACGAAGACGATTGCGAAATCTGCTTGTTGGAAATCACCGGCCGGCTGGCCGGCCGGCAAAATGCGCACATCAAAATATAAATGTGCTGTGAGATTTTCACTCTCGGCTTGCAATGAAATGCCTACTGAAATTCGAGATGAATGTCTTAATGGGATTAGAATTTCACCACTGTATGTTTGTGAAACGTTATTCGCTTGGAACCATTTTGCTATTGATGTTGTTTCGTCTCGTTAATATGGCCAGGAGCGGATTTTTGGGGGTGTTTGCAATGAGGCAAAGGAGCCAGTCAAAATGAAAAGAATTTGAGAACAGGCCGAATCTGGAGATGTCGCAGTTTGATTAATCGCTGGCTTCGTGCCAACCGGCAAAGTTCCTTTAGGAATGTTCCTCACACACACTAATCATCGCCAATTCACCCGGTTTTTTTTCTTCTGTGTGTGTGTGTGTGTGTGTGTGTGTGTATGTGTCAAACATGCTCATCTTGGCGCTTTATAACTCAGCAAGTCGGTCATGCTATAGGGGTGTATTTTGCTTTGAAGTACAAAGGGGCAAGGTTGTTTTCTTGCTTGTGGCCTTTACGAGTAGCTGGCGAAGCGCTAGCGGATAAGATGTGATAACAAAAACAACGAATGCAATGCATTGCCTATGAATAACTTTGAACATAAAAGTCAATCCAAGTTGGCAGCCCAAAATTAGCTTGTCTTGATCTGACCTTACAATGGATTGATCGACATTATCATTTGGTATAAAATCATGTTTCGCTTTTATTCCTCTTAAAGGTCTCCCTCGTGATGTGTTAAAAGAATTTAATGAATCTATGAGTAATAATTGCTAATTGCCAACGGCAGTACGATGTTATAATACTCAGTATACTTATTAAGCAAAATAATAACTGTTTACGATCGCCGTCATCTGTATTGCCTTACATTACGGCCATAGATACACTTGGCCCTGACCTGACATGGAATATCCAACGATCTTTTCATCGCACCTTCGTTTTGCAGACAATATAGGAAAGTATCTTAAAAAAGAAACAAATTGTTGTGATTTGCTTGTGATGTACAAAACAAAGCGAAAATTGTTATGAATACACTGGTCGTAAGATACCGAGACTCGAGAGGCGAGATGTGGCCGCAGCGACCATGATTTTGTTTTTCTCCCTCTCGGGAAACTCACTGTCTCGAGATCGAAATCACACATACAACCATTATATATACACAAACACCCTCACGAGAAAAACTCTGCATAGTGTTCCGTAATGTGGGTTGTTTATGAGTTGAATCGATGAAGTGACTGCGCCCCAAATGGTCTACGTGTGTTTTCCCCACCACGTGGTCTTTGTTTACCTTTGTGAGAATTTTTTTTCCTCTCACCTCCCTGGTATGACGAAGTGCTTGCTATTGCGCGCGCATTGATTTCATAGCGCGATTACGCAGCAAGCAGCGGCCGACTCGTGGCTCAAGTCGCAACAACAAGGCGGTCTCTTCGTGAATTATGTGCGCTATTTGATCTGGGCAGTAAGCACGCAATTTTCCTGTCTTTGATGTCGCAATTTTAGAGTCTCTCGATGTCGATACGTAGTATTCTGTTGATTCCGTCCGGAGAAAGCAAACAAAGAGTTTACTAGTACAGTATTTGCGATCTTTGGCCAGTTGGCGAAGCCCGGTTATGACGACAAACAGTTAAGAAATGGAGGATTGTAATGCAACAATGTAGATATTGATTGGTATCCATATAGCAAAAGTTTAAGGTTTGATATCAGAATCGCCCTTCGCTGATTGCGTTAACTGAGTTGAGAATTACGGTGTATTCTTGATAAGGGCCTATACCACTGAGAGAATGCCTACTACCGTAGTAAATTTAGGTCTGTTTGTGGCTTCAGTAATGTCATGATATGGAGCACTGGAATCCTGAAATAGAGAATATTTATATTAAGTGTGAGGATCTGGGCTTATATGGCAGTGTTTTTCAGAAGTGAGGAAATATGTGTGTGTGATAATTCTACAGATCTAGAGAATGGAGATCTTTTGGGCATTTTTGTTTTTTAAATTTAAGACTTCAGGGCTTAATACCGTAGGCCTACAATATTTGTGAGTAAACTTGGTCTTAAAGGGGTAAACTTAGGCCCCTTGTAAGTTGTAAATGGTATCATGTAGGGGCTGAGTTTACCCACAAATATGGTACCCTGTAATTGATAGACACATCTCAATGGTTCATACATTTGTCTGTGTGTGTGTGTGTATGTGTGTGTGTGTGTGTGAGTGTGAGAGAGAGAGAGAGAGGGAGAGAAAGAGCTAGGAAAGGTCAATGACAGGGTGGATCAGACAAGACCTTTAGATTTACTAAGTGGGTGATCATCTTCTTTCCTGTCCACAGTGCCAAATCACAGAAGGTGCAAGAGACAGAGCCCCCAATGGATGACGTCATGGCAGCCATGGTCTTGACGAGTCTGTGTGGAACAGGAAGTCCCCTTGTCCACCGAGAGAGAAACCCATCAGGTGAGTAGGAGGAATGATGATGCTGATGATGGTGTTAGTGAGTTGGGATAACATGGAGACCATGAGCTTCAGGATGAGTTGGGTGTGATAGTCTGCATTTTAGACCCTTCTCTTATAATGATGCTAGTGAATCCATAGTGATGACGAGAGTTGTGATAATCATGACTGAAACATGAAAGGCTAATGACGATTTGATATAAACACTACAAATGAAAGGGACGTGTTCTTGACACATTTTCTATACTGTAAAAGTGGAAATTTTCGTGGTGTTGAAATTTTCGCGCGTTTCGTGCAACCAGAAACTAGCGCGAAAATAAAAGCACGCGGATATTTTTGCTTGCCATAATGTTCCTGTGCTTGATGTCTTGATTCCGCGGAATTAAAAACACGCGAAACTCTTCTCACCCGGCCAAGCGCGAAAAATTAGTCGCGCGAAAATATCCACTTTTACAGTATCAGGTGTTCCTCTGGCCTGTGAATGTGATGCTGAACATCTTGACATGGCTAAGGCGGTGAATCTTGACAATGAACTTTGAGTGGAAGTGTGTATGAAGGGAACATAAAACAATTCACACAAAATTTAATTGATAATGTGAACCCAGTAGTGAATATTTTGCCTCCTAAATTTTCAAAAACATATCTCACACACACAAGGCTTGTGTGGCAAAATTTAGGTTTATTGTTGATTGCAATCCTCTCCAATGATTTCAAAAATTCACTTTGAAACATTTCATCTGGCATGATGAAAGTGAGCAGATACTATTTGTTCCTGTCTGCCTTATCACCAAGACATACGTACTGGTATGTATGCATTGTGCCTGCTGAAAAACAACACACTACTCCCTCACATATTGGTTGGTACACAAGGCATCTTCATTTTCCTGATCTCTGTTTGTTTAAATCAAGCACACATGACACAAAAGCTTGCCAGGAAGTGCGTGGTTTCCCCATTCAAGTGCTATCAGTATCACAATGAAGATAGCGCTGAGCCTTGACAGCTTTGGGTCAAGGCTAAAGTTCTGGTATTAAACTTTTAAGAGCCCCTTGATATTATTTAAGTGCACCTCAAGAATCATCAGAAGAGCTGTTGAGAAACTGTAGTATTGGGACAATAACTTGGCAAAATGTAGTGGACAGGGACCGTTTTCATGGGGTAAACAAATGCTGAACACTGCAGCATGTTGTCATAATCAGCTTGAAGTCACAGTCACAGGCAATCAAGCCCCTACAGTGTGTACTCTGAAATCTGAGGCATATTGTCTGGCTGTAGAAAATCCACAATATTCTTGCTCATAACTTCGAGACTTGCCGATAAAAATTTCAGTCCCTTTAAGTCTCTTGCTTCCTTCAAGCACAATATTTGCTCTCTTTCGTTTGTTTTTCCTCATACGTGTTGGTAAGGAGCAGAGTGCACGATAACTCTACTCTGACAGTGAGCAAATACTGCTTGGCCAGTCAATGCTCAAGTAGTGGTACAATCTGTCCTGCACTGGGTGACAAATAAGCAAAGGATTTGTTGAATTGGGCAATGAACTTTGATTGGAAAAATGGGCCACCTGCTGCCAGAACTTGACAGGAATTACGGGATTCCATGCTGAGGGAAGCACTTCAACAGATTACTGTAAGAGGTTGGTTCTACACTGTGAAGTCCTGTTGTTAGGGCAGCACAGTTTCAGACAAAAATATTTCTCTGATTATGAGTGTTTTCCCTTTCTTCTTTATTAATGTATTGTAGAAAGCTTTTGATCTAATCCAAGATACGCATACGTCACAAGTAGTGATTGAAATTTGTCTATTTCAAAACAGTTTCTGTACTTGAAAGCACATAAGGATAGTAAGAGTCATGAACAGAAAAAAAAAAAAATCCCCAGTGCTTTATTTTTCTCTCTGATGAACTGAGTGTAACCTTGATAAAGCATACATACTCTTCTCATGACTCATGCAGCATTGCAGACATGCATTTTCGTCAACACCAGCGAGAGGCTACTCGTATTTGGAATAACTTTATTGGTTTTGATAGCTGAGATATATGCATTGATTATAACCCATCCGTGACTCTAAAGTTGAATGCGTCGGGTCATTCAAGGCAACTGTAACTGTGAACTAGGCTATCCAGACAGACAAATCTGTTTCATCTTGACCGCCTGTGTCAAGCGAGCAAGGGTTCAGGTACCGATACCTAGTGTTAGAAAAGAACTGAAAGCTGATGAACCGCTTGGCTCTAGCTGGATGATTGTATGCAAATAGGAATCAATCAGTACGAAGGGAGAGAGACTAGCCTCACGTCCAGGCTGTGGGTTTTTTTTTTTATTTCACGGATCAGTAATCTTGGGACAATTTGATACATCCATGCACCAATCAAAGGGAAGACCATCTTTACTTGGTCTAACCATTGAAACGACTGGACCTCCCTACCCTAAGAGTAAGACTGATGCCATGACATACTGATATGGTAGGGGTGGGGGTACAGGTGTGGGGAGAGATAAACAACAGCTGCCTTATCACAGAAAAATTGTATACTTGTTCATGGCTTGGGCTTGTCTTGCAGTTCGTATTAAAGACCTGATGTTCAAATGATAGCATGGGGAGATCATGCAATGGGAAGCTGGCCCAACTTGGATATATTTGGAAATCCGGTAGCATATTATGAACAACTTTATCACTGATCTCCATATACACAAGTTTAGTAGGTACACACACAGCCAATCTTGACTGGAGTTGAAAGTTACTGATGGGAGTACACGTCGATGCACATGGATTATTTGCTATAAAAGAGCAATTCTATTCCAGCAGGCTTGCTTTAGTCGTAGTTTTCAAATGAACCACATTGATTCAATGGGGAACCCTTCTCTCCCACACCTACTGGGTCTTCAACTTTTTTTTTTCTTTTTTTTTGCTAGAGAATTTAGAGTGTATCTGAATTTTAGTATTTTGTGAATGAAATTATCATGGTTTGATAAAAAAAAGATATAGCAGTGTTGGTCGGCTTAAGAGCTACATGTTGTTATGGACAGTTTCTTTTGAAATTGAGTTTGAAATTGAGTTTTGAGTTTGCCAAATTTGTACATAGTACTGTAATGAAGTACACTGTTATGCATATATATCCTGCATTTAAAGAAACTTGTGTACATCTACCATAGAAATGTATGAATACACAGGTAACTTGAAAGTGCTTGTGAATAGAGCAGTCGTTCAAAGAAGTGCATCTTTTGTAGTTTGTAGATTGTATGCGATTTGTGGAAGTATCTATGAACAAAGAGCCTTACTATGTACAACCATTGTACAATTCCTCCCCATTGAAGTAATGCTTAAAGACTTTTATTTAGCAAACCTTAATTGATATTTATCATTAAACTTTTCTCAGCAGTGCCATTAGTAGAGGTGTCCCTACCACACATTCAGTAATTAGTGGCATGCATACATATGGAACCCTGTGCATGCAAACTTGCTCAGAGGGTACAATCAATATCTAATCTGGCTTATCTCGGCCCCGAACAATAGAAGGAACGTGACTGTCTGCACATGGCATCATCAAACCACTACAGCTCCTTTTTTCTTTTCTTTTCTTTTTTGTCTTGGTTGTCGTGTGAACCCAATTGATCATGGAAACTGAAATCTGTCAACATCAGTTGCTGACTGAGTAAACAGAAGTTAATGTGGTTTAATATCTCTCCTATAACCTCCATAAAATTTTGACTCGCACAGTTTATTACATGTTGAGCAAACATACAAAGATAACAACAAAGAGAGTATTGATAACACGTCAATTACATTCAGCCACAGCAAAGAAACAAAACAAAAACATGCCAATGGAAGAACTTCCAGTTGTCTATATCCACAGGATTTAAGTCAGCCATATCTGTTCCATTACCAAGGATGTAGTCATTGTATTTTGTGTGTGTATGTGTGTGTGTAATCCCCCAAATTACGATCATTATTGTTTGATGGCAGTATAAACTAGGCAGTAAATGTGTTTCCCCATAGAGAACCTTGCAACAAAGAGGGCAGTATATAAATGCTGAAGTAGATTGTCTGAAAATTTGTTCACTGTGTATGGCTGTATGGCTACCACAGGAAATGACAAATCGAAGCAGTGCAAAGTCCATGAAACTGTCACTGTGTGTCTACTTTGAAAAGACACAGACTTGATGGTCCAATGACTGATTTAAACTGTCAATTGAAAGCAGGGAAAGTAAGTCCTTTTGTGGCTTTCTTGTTCATTGAATACTGTATACTGTATAGCATGCATAGATTTAGGGCCTATAATTTCCCAGTTTTATATACTCCGCAGGTATGTGTTCATAAGCGTGCGATGTGGTGCAAGCAGGAGGCCTATTATTTTTTTATTTTTTTATTTTTATTTTTTAATGTAATAGGCATCCTCTTTTATATCCGCTCTCTCAATATTCAAAGTTGGCAAACCAAAGTTCATCTAAAGCTGCAGATTGGTATCAGATGTCAGAATCTTGCCCTCACAAGCTCATTTAATGTACAATGTACAGTATATGGCATATTGAGGCAGGAAAGATATACTGTAATTTAGTCTCCCTTCAGAAGAATTATTATCTAGAGATGAGGCATTACAAAATGATCGTTTTGTATGTCAAGATGTCTGCCTCATTGAAAATGTTCCAGATTTAATATTAAACTCACACTCCTGACTCATTTTATTCTCAAATAAACAATGAATTTTGACTGCAAAAAATCAGAGGGGATTATAAATGACAAGGCAAGTTGGCAAACTTCTTTTTACCGCTCCTCCCCCCCCCCCCTCGAAAAAAAAAGAAAACCCACAGACAAACAAAACACAACAAAAGCAGTACTTTTCACATTCAGACATTTTGAATCTGAGAGATTGTCTTCTGATCATATAGAGACCATTCAAACAGTCTTTGGCCTTGCTAATATTGACCTCAAACACGTCTTGACCAGCGGTAAAGCCCATCCTCAGGAAATCCATAAAAACCCTTGGACAGGGAAATCAATAACTCTCGATAGGACTATAATGCTGATCTGTCATTATAATCAGTGTCGGTTAATGAGAAGGCCTTGTGTGAAAAAAAAAAGCAATTTGTGTCATCTCTGCCCTATGCATTTATTTTGAGACTAGGCTATTGACCCTTTTATTGTGTTTGTCCTCTCTTCTAATTGTGAGTATAACAAAGGAGATGAACATACCACTGTATGTTTATATTCTTTTTCTAAGGATACTGCTTCTTGAAAACAGATCATTTGAAATAATTGTGAAATCATGATTTGCTGAACACACCCTTGGGCAGCTAAAGCTATCTGAGCGGTGCCAGACACCAGGAAACCAGAAATGTAAATGCTTGCAGAATTTATCTGTGCATATTTACTTTTTAAAGTCAAGTGGTTTTCAGATTAATTCCCCTGTAAGCTGTCACTGAAACTGTCCAGCAGTGACAAAGGTCTTACAATTCTGTCAGGTGAAATTGCAAAATTGTAAGTATCAGTAAAACTGGTGCATTAATAGCAAAACAACTGGTAGTTATATGGTAAAGTTGTCTTGCTTAAAAGTGTGCTTGATTCAAGAGATTTTGGGGATATTTCTGCAATGCTTGTGTCTTTACAAGTTGGCTACGATGACCGAGTAGTGAAGCTCTACACAGGCAGGCATATGCCTCGGTTGTGAGAGCCAAAATTTGCCGGTGTTGTTCACTGCTTTCTACAAGGATTTGGCAAGGTCAGGATCAGCTGTTTGCATCTGACCCAGAATGCTCTCTGTTTGCTGGCAGGCAGTTTGTTGGTTGACATCTTTTTGTGGCTTAAATATTCCTTTTATGGGGTCACCTTCAAGGAAGCAGGAAGAGGTCAGCTTTCTAAGCTGTCCAGTAGTAAAGCAACTCACCAAGTTCAGCTTGATAGTCTGGTCAAGAATTGTTTGCACTAGAGTAAGCCACAGTCTCAGTTACAGACCCTCAATTCTAACCCAAGTGTATGTGGTTTTTTTTTTTTTGGTTTTTTTTTTTTTTTATACCAACTCATCCCTACTTGTGTTAGGCTAAGCCGTGAGTGAGAATAGACTATCCATTGCCTTGGTGTAAGTATTTGATCAAAGTCAAAAACAAAAACAAAAAACTACCAAACTACCAAAGAAAAGTAATAAAACAAACAAACAAAAAACAAACAAACAAAAACTAACAAACAAACATTGCTCAAACAACCGATCCATGGTGTGTCCTGGAAGAGGAATTTTGTACTTTGAAAATGGGTATATAGTGAGTTTACATAGAAGACATTGCACTCATTAATCATACCTGTGAGAATTTGTGTAAATTTTGGTACATGAACAGTTTTAGTCACATTATGTCTAATTGTCTAATTGCGGGGACAAGTTATTTTTAGAATGAACTATATCCGTGCAAATGAGTCTTCTACAAAACGATATAGTGCTTTACTGAAAGTGCAAGAAATGTACTTGAACCTGAGTGGGGCTGGAATGATAAAGGTGTGTCCCTGATAGTGTGCTTGGTGTATACAGTGTTGTTGGCAGAGAATGCCATGTTGCCATGCCTGTCCCATCTGTTCATTCCCTTTCCGTTTTCCTCTTGGCTGGTGGAGTTCTATGATACAGCAGCCAGACAAGCTGCAGGAAAGTGATACAGCAGTGAAGGCTTCGTGCTGCTGGGCAAAGGTGTGATTGCATCGTGGGCTTGTTGTCTCTTGCCAGTCATTGCCAAGTTTCTTCTCACTTTTGCCCTTTTATGCAGATGTTTCTGCCTGTTTTACCATTTGTCACCAGCCTTTTTACATCGTTCAGGAAGCTCATGACTCCAGCCCACATGTTAGGCCTATTTTCCCCACACAGAGTTTCAAAGCTATCATCGCAGCATCGTAGGGCTCTCCTAAAGTCAAATTGCGCTGCTTACATACCAACATCCTGTGTGGTTTGTTTTATCACAGAGGTATCCATGTTCCAAGTGAAATGTGGAGGCAATTCTCTGAGGAACCTACCAATCATTTTCTTTTGATAACCTTTAGCAAAATGTTAAAAACTACTTCAAGCATTTGTAAATTTTGAAGGGATATAGGCCTACAGACTACCAGCTGCTGCCGGCAGGAATGTTTGAACTGAAGACTTTTTACCAGCACTCTTGATGTGTAATTCTCTCTATCTTGACAGAAAAGCGGGAGAAATGTGGAGATGTCTGCACATATGGACTTGTTACTTAGTCCCAGAAAAAAAAAAATGAAATAATATACAACAAAGTGATTAAAAGTTGAGAAGAAAGCTACTCATGTCAGTCCAACCCTTGACACCTTGATTTTTTATCCCAAGAAGGTGTCCAATGAGATGTCTTACATTGTTATGGAGCATGCAAAAACCACAGAGCAAAGAAAGACAGAAAAGTCTGTTTACACCGAGTGTCTGAATGTAAGGCTAATACCTCCAACTAGCTATTGACTTTGTGTGAGTTCAACTTGTTCTTCAGGTTGGTATAGCCGGTTGGCTGAAGTGTGTCTTCAATTTCGTTTCGTTTCTTTCTGTTTTGTATTTATATTCGCTGAGCTGAATATTTCTTCATCTCCCGCCCTTCCATGTAGTGTTTTCTTGGTTTTCTTTTTCCTCCCCCTCCCCCTTTTTAGAAAGGGGGGGGGGGTGTCTAGTCTGAAGGGTCAGCCTTGGGCTGACCTTCCAAATCTGTAATGGAATTGGGTTAAATCCAATTTAGGGCTATCAGAATGTAAGCATTTCAGGAGAAAAAAATGGAACAAGATTTTCAGCTCTGTGTATCGTGATACTGAGTCCCTTTTCCCCCTTCAAGTCAAGGTACCTGTGTGACTGAAAATCACTTGTATACAGTTGCAGTCGAACCAATTAATGGAAACAAAGGTGTAATTATGGAAAACAGAATAGATGCCAATGTATTCATCTCCCACAGATTCCTTTCTTTGTGGGAGACATAATATAATCTCTTATTGAATTTCCTGCGTAGGGCCTATATGTACCAAGGCCTACAGTCTGCTCATGGATGAACTACAGTGATGTTAATAAGTAGCAAGAACTTTTATGTTTGCTGACCAGTGTGGTACATTGTGACCAAAAATTTGTAATGTCAGTGTTAATTGATATGAAGTAAGCTGCCACTTGCTGTAGCAGTCCATATTGCACACAAAAGATGCACACACACATGCATACACGTACTGGGCATATAGACATTTAGGCACGCACAGATCATGTTGGAATGCTAATGGCTGATGCCATCAGTGTGTTGTTGATGAACAAACAGTCCGATTGATTGACCTGTCAACTAATCAAGAGGTCAATTTGTGGTGGGCCATCTGGGTTATCATCCTCATGCATGACAGAGCTTGCTTTGTTAATGATTGTTATTCCTCACCTAGGAATTGTCTTCATTGAAGCGATATCACATTTTACTAATAGCACTCAGAGCTTCAGCCATGTACAATGCAGCACACTGCGTTCGAATCTAAACTGAACAAAGTGATATGCAATAGCCATAAGGTGAAATGTTCATTGTTTTATGACTGGCAGTTATTGAGGTTTCAGTGAACTCTGTGTTGACATGCTGTAACATGTGAGAGCAAGAGAAGCTTTTTGGTGTTGTAGCACTAAAGAAATAAGAATTGCTTTATATATCCCATATATAATGGGCGGGTCCACATATGTGGAAAGGATGTGTGAGTTTATTACATTGTTTGTGTGTGTATGCATCTGCCATGTGTGTGAGTTTGTAAGATCAAAATGAGAGGTATGTATAAAGCATTAAAGCTAGAAGAAATATTTGGGTATCATTGTTCATAGCCGTAGGGCACAGCTGTGGATTTATATCAAGCAGCATGCACCGATATTCTTGCTTTGTCATGTTTGTGATGTACGATGCATAGCCGCTAGGTACCATGGTGCATGGTCATGTGACTAATGCGCAAATGTAGGACGCTCGCATCAGGGGTCATGAGACATCACATGGGTTGAGCGTTAATGGTACAACTCAAACTGCAAGTGCGAACTTGCCACAGACGCGCAATTTTTGATGAAGGAATATTTTATAGGGAGTTTTATCATGTTACTCCGATCCGATGATGTTATTAATTCATCACAATCACCATCAACAGTTGCTACAGCTACAATTATTGTACCACTACAACTTGATTGCTACTGCTGCTACATGTACAGTGTACCACTACCACTACCACTACAAAGTTCTCTTGTAGGAGTATGAAATGAGTTTTTCATACTTGTACAGTATATAGTATAGGCCTATGTACAATGTAAGGTTTAAACCAATATGTGTCTTTTCATCAGGGTGTTGAATGAACTGTAAACTGAGTTTACCAGCTTATACCATTTTTCAGCGTGCCATCATCTGTGCAGCACAGACTTACAACATTTGTTTGTAAACAAACTGTGCAGAGTGCAGCTTTAAAAGTGAAGGTTGTCACCCAAGCAGAACAAAAGTGCATTTTCAAGGAAAAATCCTTTATTATCAATGCAAGGATCCAGTGCTTCTTGCGGTCAGTAAAGAGCCTGATGTAAATATGAGAGAAGGTTGTGATGGTGAGGCTATTTTGAAGACCTGCAGGGCCAGAATTTCTCAGAAAGCACTTCCAGTGATCAATACATGAGTAAAATCCTGTTGCTGGTCACATGACTAGGGTGCGTTTTGCCGGCAGCGAGGAACCCTGTTTGTGTACGTTCAGTATCGGTGTGAATGAGCTCAGTTAGTCAGTCATGAAGAAAGGTTGTCCAGCAGAGCGAGATCCAGAGGTTGTCTTATTCAAAGCCATTGAGGTCAGAAAGCTCCTTTGATTATTTATTGTTGGGTTAACCATTGATTAGCAGTACAAAAGCATTCATCTCATTACCACGGGGTTCCTTTCTCCGTATCCAGCTCCATTTAGCTCCTTACCAATCAATACAGTTTTCTCCTCTTTGTTCCCCTGCCTTCTTTTTCCAAGAGATCCCTATCAGCCGCAGGTTTGCTTGGTGACATTTATCTTGCCTCTAATGCTTTTTATAACAGATTTGGAATTGATCTGTCCTTGGAAGCCTGAGAGAGAATAAAAGGCAGG
This sequence comes from Diadema antillarum, assembly GCF_040938485.1. Classification (NCBI taxonomy): domain Eukaryota; kingdom Metazoa; phylum Echinodermata; class Echinoidea; order Diadematoida; family Diadematidae; genus Diadema; species Diadema antillarum. The sequence goes on from NW_027270934.1 coordinate 448,495, forward strand.
CATGATTATAACTTCAGTTATGATAATTACATTGTTATGAAACATCCTGTGGTGTGATTCAAAAGAAGAGAACCTAATTCAGATCATATAACTCTTCAATATTAAAGACATGAAATTATTTTTTTACCACCTTTAGGAAAGTTAAGCCATTATAAAAAAGTCAGAGAAACTTCTGTATCAAGTCAACAGATAACACAATTCTTCATTATGGTTGTCAAAAGACAATCCATTCATAATCTTCCGTATTACGTCAAAAATATCATATCAGTATGCTGCTTTGAGACTTGGAATTTTCCTTCAAAGAAGCAAGAAACATACCAATGTGTAATAATCTGCTCAATACAATAAATCTGGAAATGAATGTAAATATTACACCATGTGACTGGATGGCACTATTCCTTGTCACCTGACTTGCTGTCATGTAATCCTTCTAAGTGGCTTGTCTGTTGACATCAAATCATGATTTGACTGACTTCATTCAAGCAACTCTCTTGCCTTGTGTACATAGGCCTACGTCTTGTCTGAAATAGTTTACCATAAATACTGAATCAACTTGATGGATTTAACTGCTTAAAACTTAATTAACAGGGAAGATCTGCACAATATCTTGTGCAACATTCACAAAGTTATGTTGGTAGTCTATCATAAATTTATGCAGTTTTCAGCAAGATTTTAGGCATTGTCAACTATGGATGGCAATCAAAATGTAGCAGCACACACATGGGTTCTCCAAAACGCCATCCAACAAGAGAAACAGCCAAAACAGCTGGGATGAAGACTAGAGCTCTTTATGAGACACATCAGTTATTGAGGTCAGTAAAAGGCAAAAGGGAATTGATAATGATATGGGCACTTCTTATGTGCAGTAGTTTGGCCTTGATGGAAAACTCTAGCTACCTTGGGAAGTTGATCGCAGTAGGTGAAGAGTATGTAGAGAAGCTGTTAGAGGTCAAATATGGTCGTAGGCAGTGGTCTTGTGTGGGGACTGGCTTCTAATAGGGTACTATTAATGATATATGATAACATATATTTAATGATAAAATTTTAAAAAGAATTAGGCGTATCTAAATTGTCAAAGTTGGTACCTCTTTGCATGAATAGTTGTGTTTGCACTTAACAAATTTTATAGAAAAGCAGACCTAACTGCCAAAAAAAAAAAAAAAAACGAACTCCCTAGGATATGAAATAATCAGAGGAGATGCAAATTAACCAGAAAAAAAAATCTTCCAATAATGCTTCAAATAGCCCCCTCCCCCCCCCCCCAAAAAAAGGAAAAAAATATGGAAGTACAGTCTTTCTCTAGACTGCATAAGAAAGGTATTCTCCATTAATGTGTTTCTCATCAAGTCTTTGTGTGCTTTTAGTGTTGATTAGCATAGAAAACTTGATAACGTTGTACACATTGCCCAAAGTTCCTGGCACGGAGGGGGTTAATTCCATTCATAGTCAGGGGTACATGTATTTCACTGTTGTCACAGCTGATAGAAAGGATAGAGGAACATGAAACCAAACAAACATTCTCAGTGTTAGAAAATCTCTCATGATACTTTGCAGTTTAATGAGACATGGTATCCTCATTGTAGCTTACCTCTGATGATGATGACCTTTTTGTGCCAGATTTCAGAAGACTTGAGAACTCTACTTTTTGTCAAGTCAAGGTATATTGGCCAGTGCCTTTGTGCCTTTAACTGAACTTGAATGTACTTGTGAGAAGCACATCAACAGGTCTGTAAAAGCAGACTATCCCAGGAGGTTTTGAGTGGATAGTGAGGCTGTGGTTCTGCTCAGATTGAGAAATCAATATCGTTCTCCATGTGGTTACCCACAGAAAAGCTCCTTCATGGCGGTTTCTGTATTTCTCTGAACACCTTTAGGGGTGAGATTGCATCAAATTTCGTTTTCTTCGTGTGTATTTTTGTTTAAATATTATTTTTTTAACCCCTTTACAACATGCAGGCTATTGCTTAATTGAATATGACCATTGATCTAGCCTGACTTTTTAAAGCCTTTTGCCTGTTTTCCTATACCCAAGACTTCAGTGATTAGGGGATATTTTTGTTTCATTCACCATACATCTGGACAGCATGGTTAAGCCCTTATGATGCTCCAAATTAAAGGGACTGACAGTACTGGTTTAGGTAGGAATTCATGTTTTAAACAATCCTAAGTGAGATAATGAAAAGCCTCTTATGAAATATGAAAGAGCATGTAATTTTAAGAAGGATTCAATGTTTATTTGATGAAAATTGGTTTTCAAATGGCTGAGATATCCAAAAAAGTGCTAATAATAAAAGGCGACATGCCACAACTTTATTAGGATCTCTTTGTTTCACCTTGTTTTTGGATATCTCAACCATTTCAAAACCGATTTTCATCGAATAAACTTTTGATACCCCTTAGAACTGCATGCTCTTTGACATCTCATAGAGTGGTTTCTGGATATCTCGCAAAACGTTAAAAGATAAATCTACACCTCGACCAGAACTGTACACACCCTTTAAGCACATTTGAATGAACATCTGTTGAGAGCTGCTGATTTATGGTAGAAAGTAAACACATGCACTCTGAATTATCCTTCCCTAAAATATTATTACTTTGTTTTTAAGGATTTGAAGTTTTTGTTACACAAGTTTTCAATTAAACATAAAGTCAAGTGATAATATACGGTCTGTACTAGTGTTGTAGTTCACAACATCAAGATGCATGTTGCTATTGGAAGTAACTTTCTCCAAACTAATTCCACTGATTTTTTTTTTTCATAATAGTAATTTGTTCAAGTAGGTCTACACTTTGAGCTTTTAGTAAAAAAAAATAAAATGAACCACTAGCTTGTGTCAGTATGATGCCACCTGCTCCTAAATTTGGAAACCAAGATGGTGACTGTAAACCATATCTTGTTTACATCTAGAGAGAAACAGCAGATTTTGTGCAGTTTCAGACTCCAGTTGGAAGCGTCTGAAGGAGTTGGCAAAGCACAAAATAAAGAATCCTCAAATCCCTCCCCCTTCTTAGCCTTGACCTTTCTGTGGTTGCCTGGCTACTCATTCTAGTGGTCAGTTTACCATGCCTACAATTCTCACTCGGGACATGTGAGTGGGATTCACACTGATACGAATTTAAAGTGAGATGCAAATCGCGAGATTTGCATTGCGATCCAAATCTGAAGATTTAGACCAGTGTGGTCATAAAAGTCTCACTGAAAAGTGCCATCAGCATTGTGATCTAAATGCCAAGAAATCTTGTATTTATTTCAGAATTATCACCATATTTTGAGAAATAGTGAATAATTTGCACCGTGGCAAGTGTGTGAATGCTGGAGCAAAAATGATCTCAAGATTTCCTTTATCCCATCATTTGAAACACACATCACAACAGTGCACAAACACAAGGACCAGGGTCACCATTTTTGGTAGATTCATCAACAATTATTTTGATTGGAAAGGGCACTTAGCGATATATTTCTGTCCATCTGAACAGGCGCAAAGAAAACAAAAATCTTCGCATGTGGATCACAATTAACATGCCACTATTTAGTGTGTGTGAATGGCATGGTTGACCACCAATACTGAACTTCAGCTTGTAAGTTGTGTAAAAGAATTCTTCTCCACAAATTGGTGGTTGCTAAATCTTTGACTGCTACCTCTGATCATGGAGGTGAAATATTTCCATCTCCCTGCTCTGATTATTCATTTGTCCTTGCTGTCACAGTTTGGATGTAATTTCAATCATAAATTTTATCTCAAGTTTTATTGATGGGGGTGAAGAAGGATCTAGACAATGTAGGCACTGATAGTTACGATGTAAATTGAAGTACCCTGGTATAGAAATTTTATTTCCTTGGACAGAGAAGCAGGAGTTTAAAAGAGAGAAATATATAAGGATGATAAGGGAGAGAAGGAGAGATATTAGAGTGACCAGAGGGGATATACAGAAGTGGAAGATGCCAAATGATATATTAGGAAGGATGGCTGTTATAGAGGAAGAGAATTGTGTCTGAGATGTAATAACAGAATTGAGATGACCTAAAAGAAGATGTTTGATTTCCTCACTGGGACAAAAACGTGCTTGGGGAAAATTGTGAGATGTTTGGTTGGTAGGTAGAAAGAGAGAAAGGAACACTGGCCGCTGGTCAGTTGCGTGACAAATCTCTCTCAAACTACACCAAGGGCCGATGTAATTTGAGCTTGTGGTCATCTGTAGGCGCTCAACAGGCCTTACTTTTTGATGCATGGATGTGGAGTGACCATTGGTCTGGTCAAGCCAAGACACAAATAGGCTTCTTGATGATGTCCAGGGTCCTGGCAAGAGATGAATGAATCATGGACCCACATGGCAGACATCTTCTTTTCTTTATTGTGGTATAAACAGAAGAAAGAGAGATGGGAGGAGAGAATGGCAGGGAGGGGAGGGATGAGGGGCGAATGGTGTCAGCTCTGTGAATCTGGGACAGATTAACCCCTTGATGGTCAGATGGTTGTTCTGTTCCAAGAGAATTGTGGAACAAAGGAACGAGGCTGTGCACAAAGGCACTTGTGATGGCATGAAGGAGAGAGTGATAATTACTGGGGGAGGGGAGGGGACAGGAGGGAAGAGAGAAGTGTGTGATGATGTCATGCCCTTCAGTTTATTCTCATTAACATGAAGATGATGAGCATTGACTCCTAGTGTTCTCTTTGTGAGTAAAATTGCTGTTGTGATTGGTTTGATCCTCTGTATGAAGATCTCTACATCAAGAAGAAACCAAATTTCACCTACCTTGAAATGTGATGTGATGCATTATAATTCCAGTGCATTGTATTTTGATGTTAATGTGATGCCTTCATTGTATTAGTGCACTGCATTATTACATCTAGTCATGATTCAATATGTTTGTCCCACAGTGGATTTTCTGATAAACAATAATGGTGATGAAAGTTTCCAGTAGTCATGAAGCCTACTGAATATTCTAAAACAATGAATTGAAATTGTTCCATTTTTCCATCTCTCTCTCTTACAGGTGACAGTGTGATTAGTCTTGGTCCTATGAGTCCTGCAAGCTCCCTCAGCTCAGGTTATGGGAATGTGTCCCCCAGCCCATCCCCTTCCACCCTGCAACATTTCACATGGGATATTGCATCGAGAAACACGCCCAGTCCAGCTTCCTCCAGCAGTAAGTTGGTCATCTCAAGCTGTTACAGAAATGAGTGTATACTGTACAACAGTGAATCTTTGCATGCACAATGCTTATGCAAATTTTGTTAGGAGCCAAGAGTCACAGTTCAATCATTAAAAAAAGAAAAAAAAGTATTGTTTGAATGCCAGTGGAAATTTGCGACAGTTCTTGCTGCAAGAAAGGCAATCAGCTCCAATTTAGCAAGTTCCATGTAACGAATGTGTCTGGTTTTACCGTTTATTACTTCACTATATACATGGTATCTCTTCAACCCTTTTGCGGTAACCAGGGATATCACGTGTGATACCCTTATATGTTGAAAAAAAATGGTATGTGTGCAACTGCCCATTCATGAATAGAATCAGTCAGTAACCTTAACTGGAGTTAGATGTCTTTTGTTCAGACACCAGTTGCAATGGTTTTAATGTTTCCAAATTTCATGAAAGCATTCTACTTTGAAAAAAAAGGGCAAAAAAAAAAAAACCCCGAATATACTTTTATTGCTGTATCTCTGTAAAGCTCATGAATTCATGAAGTCCTGGGGGGTGTTTCATAAAGCTGTTCGTAAAGTTACGAACGACTTACGAGCGACTGGTGATCAGTTCTTGTGATGAATTATGGAAATTCTGATAAGTATAGCACATCAGAACTGATCACCAGTCGCTCGTAAGTCGTTCGTAACTTTACGAACAGCTTTATGAAACACCCCCCTGTTCTCATGTATTCAAGGGAATGTGAAAACTTCTATAGACTTTCACAGATTATATAAAGTGATTCATTTATGCTGGTACAATGAATGGTAAAATGTTCAAGTTCATTTGAGAGATGCATCAATTATACCGTGATGAGAGAATCCTAGTTGGCTGCTGTAAGGACTTTGTTGTAACCTTACGTCTGTTTTCTGCTGTCAGGTGACATGGAGAACTCACCTCACCCCAATCCCAACCTGCACACTGCTCAGGGATCGGCTACATCCTCCGTGCTCTTCAGCTCCTCCGTCGACGAGGGAATCGACATCAGCGGTGGCAGCCTGCCGTTCTCTCTAGAGGAAGTTGCACCATGCAGTCCGACCAAGAAATTTAAGGTGAGAGACATTCCCAACTGGCAAAGCAGTAGCTTAGGTTAATTGCATGCTGAATTAATGACACAGTCCAAGAAGTGACATTGGGAATCCCGTGCAGTACTGGCAAATTACTCTATCTTTCTGTTTGTGGCTTTAAAATCAAAATTTTATGTATGTAAATACAATTGAAACTTAATTTGTGCAAAGTGAAGAATTGTACATGTTGCCATTCTACTTTATCAAAAAAAAGTGTGATGTTTTTACAAATGCAATGAAACTGAGAGCCACATGCACAAACTCACGAGATCTCTAAATTTTGCTTCTAAGGTACGGCTCTCTCTACCTCTTGCTATTTGGAACCAAGAACAGGATATAAACAAAAGAGTACAGGCAAAGTATATATCGTGCTATCCCCCGAATGTTGGGTTATTACCCTATCGCTTGATGAAAAAGCCGCAAACCAAACTCTCAGGTTGAGTTGCAATATAAGTAGCAACCCTCTGATTAAGGAAATGAAGTGCATTTAAACATCACTCAGTTGAATGAACTGTGAAGATGGAAATTCAAATTGTAAATCAAATGTAATTTCCACGTGTTCAGTCTTATTTTCTGGCTGTCCGGAAGCAGTCTCCTTACCTCCCCCCCCCCTTTAAAAAAGCTAAAAAGAAAAAACACAGACAAACAATAGGTAGGAGAGGAGGGAGTGAGCTGAAGAGAAATAAACACTGCCATCCATCATGCGGTTTCCTGGCTGATGAGTAAATATTGAGGGGCAAAGAACTTGTGACAACTCAAAGGCAGATGCTCGGAGATGAATGTTTCAGCAGAAACAGTGTCGGGTGCTGTCTGCTGGATGTTCACCCATCTCCTTGCGGTCATTACCACTTCTGTCGTCTCCCATGCCTTCTTGTCATGTTTCCTTTCTGGTTATATCAAATCTTCTTCTCTTCCTCTGTTAAAAAAGAAAGAAAGAAAAAAAAAATCCCTTCGTGCAGCTAGCTGCATTGTACCATGTAGCTACTAGCTCCATGATTGTACAAAGCTTGTCATTAGAACTGCGGTTTTCCGGGGCAGTTGTTTGGATTGTTCCCTCCCCCTCTTTCCCCCATAGCTCTTTGGATGTGAATGGAAACATGCTACAGTGAGCACACAGCGCCTATAACGGTGGTGCACCTTGCCAGAACCTTGAATAGGGTCAGTAGGATTTATATTCCCTTCTATTTTAGCCAAGGTAAACAAACAGGAGCCACCACAAAGTGAGTCTTCAGAAATGAGTGGTGACGTTTGAGGTACCCTGGGCATAGATGTCTCCTGGGTTTCCTAGAGACCACATGGCCATTGTCACAAGTATGTCAAAAGTGAAAGTCTTACTGTTTAGCATCACTGTCAAGACCATTGGAGGCCTGATTGGCAACTATGTTGGTAGTAAAAAGGACACGATGATCCTCACAGGTTTAAAGACAACCTAGTTTGCCAAGTTCATGTGTCCCTAATAGAATCTGATATAGATTTGATGCCGTCAGTGATATCATGTGATGACACATAGTTTCAGTTGAGATTCTATCATGTCAGACATTCTGTATAAATGCAGAGCTCTTCACAGGATAAGTTCAGATTATTTTGTTTAAATGCTTGTATTGGCTTGCAAGGTGCTACTCAGTTGGTTGCAAAGTGGTCTGGGCAAAAATTGGCATAAGTTACTTGAGAAGGAGAGGCAGCAAGATGTCATATTTCCTGCACACTACATTATTCAGTGTCCTCGGACTGTTCCATTTTTTGTTATCATAGGTGATGCCCTAAGATCAAAGTATGTTGGATGAGTCAATACATCCATGCTTTTTGCGGTTGATTCTGTTTGCTGTGAGCAAATTGTTAACACAAGTGTCCTGTTGGGTGCCCTCCCTGCTCTTTAGGCATGACTATTGAAAGTATTTTAAAAAAAAGAAAAGAAAAGAAAAAAGATGATACTACATTTGCTCCTGCACAATTGCTCCAGTCTTATTTTCTCCAAGGAATTAGGGTTAGGGTTGTGATAAGGTTTTAGTTTTGGTTGATGTGAGGACTAGGATTAGGGTTGTGTTTGTGAGTAGATTTATGCGTGACTTAGCGTATAACCTAGATATTTCATGGGAGCAATTGTTGCAGGAGCAAGTGTCATGGAACAAAAAAAAAATCTTGTCATGTACAGGGACATTTTCTCTATATGTCTATATTGCTGAAAATCAGAGTATTGAATAAAAACAAAGTGCAATAACAGTTTTCCTCTGTAAGGATTTTGTCATGGTATGATGACACTTTCCCATGCAAATTATTCATATGATTAATGAATTACTGAATTATTTCTGAAATATAACCACCAGGATTGATTGAAAGCACAGTATATAGGCCCTATATCCTAGGCTCTGATTGAAAGAGTTCTAACAAAAAGGTATGCCTAAAGGCACAACTGCAACTATAGCATTATGATAAAAGAAAAATGGCTTACATACACCAAGACCCTGAAACCATGCATCTGAAAGAAGCAAACAAACTTGCTTGGGTAGTGACACAATGACATGATTTTTTTTGTTCTTTTTTTAAGTGTACCTATATGAATACAATAGTGGTATTTTTCTCACCATGGACCGTTCTCTGTTTCCAAATAAGAATGATTTTGAGTTTATATTCCTTAATCTGCATTTCCCTCGCCTTCCAGAGGCAAACAGCAAATGAATTTTGTTTTCTTGGCTGTAATGGACTAGAATTGTATTTTTCCCCATTTCTTCTTCCAATCCATCCTGTGCCAAGCTTGTAACGTAACTCTGCCCGACCTCCCTCCACTTTCTGTCAGGGCTGGTTAGGCTGCAACAAGTTTAGCACTGGAAAATTGTAGGGCGCTGTTTTCTGTCAGGGGTCAGGGGTCATGCGACAGGGGTGGAGAGAGACGTGGGGTGGAGAGCTATTTCTGAACTTCAAATCTTCACTGCAGGGAGTATCAAGTGACTCTCTCCACTCTAGATGCAAGTTGAAAAGTTCCCCCCCCCCCCTCTCTAATATCACCTTAAGAATCTGATGTAAAGGAGAAAAACTCTGGAATGCATTGCTCTTCTCACAGTCATTGATAACCTGATGAGACAAATGTGCAATATTAGCAGTAATTTATACCATATCTGTTTTGCAGGCATGGGAAATTTATCTGTTTAATGACTTGGCACAAACTGGTCTTCCTTTCACTGTCTTCTGGGGTTCAATATGCTAATACTTCTACTTCTGTCAGAAGTTAATGGCATCAGAAACTTATCCTCACAACATGTGATTTGATCTCTTGGCTGCCTTGCATCTTTTTACCCATAGGCCCTACTGCCTCTGCTCTGGGGGTTTTATCCCACATGTCATTTTGACCTTTAATGTGACTGTAACATGTCAAGACTTTAAAGTTTGCAATGCATGGGGGATAACTCTGTCCTTCAGAAGGTGTGATGGTTTTCTCCGTTCAACTCATAGGCCTACATTCTCACCTCAGTTTTGATCACTCCTGATCTTGTGAAAGTATGATGCACCCTGTCACTGTAGGATATCCCCCACACAGGTGCTATGCATTCTCCCTTTAGCAGCTGTGTGTACTGGATAATAGAACCCTGTTCCCTTTCTGGATAAAGAGGTATAAGGTGTATTCTATTAACCAGCCTTTTATTGATAAGCTACATGTTTTTGATAGCAAGAAAAGTTGCTGTGTGCTTGTGTTTATACCCAACCTCCTGTCCACAAGGACATGAAACTTGCTGGAATTTGCAATAGAAATTGTGCTTGGAAGAAATGGGGCATCCACACAATAAGTAGCAGATAATTCCTACCATTAAGAGGAAAGCATGTAGGGTCCTATTGTTACCAGTGAATTGCTAACTTTTGCCCGGTCTTTTTTGTGGGATGGATTTTGTGCCGCCGCTGTGTACCACGTGACTTCCACAGAGCACAGGATGCCGGAGAACCGGTAGGTTGGCTTGCCAAAAGACCCTGGGGTTTTTACAGTATGTTTGTGGGGGGAGGGGTGGGTGATTGTATAGCCTTAATTTTGCAGACCTGACAGTCTGTTGCAACTGTATCTTGCATTCAATATGGCAAGCTGGCTTTATTACTTTAATTGTAGATGAAGAACTTTTTCCAAGATTTCTGCTAGACCTGTCATGTTTTCTCTGCATAGTTTCCAGTCTCTTCTAGGATGTTGAGTAACTATTTTTACACTTTTGCCAAGGCTTGGTTGCTGCTAAGGAAAGGTTGGCTATTATTGTGGGTGAATCAATGAATTCATATTCCTATTTTGCTTTACTGCCAATGGAGATAGGATGATTTTTACTTTATTTTCTCTTCTTTTTTTCCAGGAGCAGCATACAGTAGTAATTACCAAGACTGAACTTCTTGGTCTGAAGAAAAAAGACTAGTTTATTTCCTGGGTATAATCTTGCTGGTGGTCTTTGTGGGGATGAGGCACCATGCAAACAAGCCGGTTTAGGCTGGTTGGCCAATCACAGCGCAAGAAATGCTTGCAAGCTTGCCACACCCCTGCAATGCCCACTATTTCCTTTTCTGCTTTGAGCCTGGCGTAGTCTGAAACTATACAGACCCCTTTTCCGTTTAGTAACACTGGGACATTTCAATTACTGTAGATTGCAATACATGTACGTGTTTTCAGTTCTCATAGCTCATTAACTGCTGTCTGAATACTGAGATAAAACATGATGAGAAGCTCATATTGGACATATTCTGGTGTTGCATTAACACAGTCACTGCAGTTCATATGATAACCATTGTATCTGTGTATGTCTTGTAGTGTTTTTAAAGTCAGCCGACATCTACTCTGACTGTAATAAACCAATGTGTAAAGATGAAGAGAATGAAATCAAGAGTTCCAAGGCTACTATGTGTCCATGAGGAACCTGAGAAACCTAACTCCATGCTGAAGAGAAGAGTAGACCTTGGTACATGGATATGATTTTTACCAGCCTGATGTAAAAGAGAAACATACTTTTGAAAAGGTTGTATGAAATGTAGGCGAATTTAAAATGGATTAGATGGAGCATTTTTGTAGAGCCAATGCTTTGCCTACTTTGGTTAATGATATATTCCAGATAAATTATTTCTGTATCTCTCTAGGTAATGTGATCATTGGCAATAGAGCAGCAAACGCTACTATGTCGTATATGAAGCTGTCCTTCCAGGCTTGCTGAAGTACAGATGTTCAGAATTTGTAGTGTGAGCCTGGACGCTTTGTCCTGATAAGACTATTACTTCCCAGGGACCCAGGATTGTGTTTGTAAATCTATACACTGGAGTGTGGTGGTATTGTACGTGTGTGTGCGCAGTGATATGGGTGTGTTTGATGTTTATGATGTGCTGCTGGTTTTTCGGGACTACCCTTGTGCATTGTGTGTGTGTGCATGTGTGTGTGTGTACGCACTCTTATGTGTATGCGTACATGATATGGGCTCATAGATGCATGCTTGAGATGGGGGGGGGGGGGGAGGGAGGAGTGGGTTGAGATAGCCAACCATATGGGCTTTGTTTGATGTGTATTATATGACCCATGTAGCTACAAACTGGAATTTGAATTGGGACATTTGTGCAATAATGGAAAAAGCAGATGAACAGGGGTCTTTTCCATTAATTTTCTGTCAAATTTTCTTTTAGGTTTTGTTTTCTTTAAACATTTTCCCCATAACTGTAAAACGAGGAATGTACATGTGCATTTTAATTTTGCAAATTTCACGAGAGCCAAGATTCGCAAAATTAAAATGTACGCAAAGGCTCTTGTCCACACTATATGCATTGAATGCTAGAGGCATTATGCAAAAATTTCATGCCGTGAAAAAGGCCAACGGTTCCAATTTGCAAAAATGTCATGCCACTAAAATTCCATGTTTTACAGTATTGGGTTAATTAGAGGTTGCATAGATTACTGTACATACTCTATATTGATGATCAAATCTATAGCTTTGTTTGATATACTGTGTGGGTTTTTTTCCAAAAGAGAACTAGAGTTGAGATATTATGACAATACATTACTTCTTTACCATTTGAAGGAATCAAACACATGCAAATAATCTTCCAAATCTCTCTGACATGCTTAAAGGAGTGTAGATCCCACTCTCTCAATTATATTTCATGTGATGATGGAAATGATGGCGGCAGATAGATGTAGGATATTATACATGTACATTTGGTTCATTTTGCTAAGTGAATTGGCAATCAGATAGATGATTTGCACAGACCTATACCATCAATGGGAATGCATACAGAGAGGGAATAACAGTTGAATGGGGGAAAAAGAGTCTGACTGAGATCTGACAATTAATGAATCTATCTGCTCTTTAAGCAGGCTTGCACATATCATCCAACCCTATGTGGATGTTTCAATCATGACTCTGGGCTGCAAGCTGTGAAAACCATCTCCGTGTCCTGCAAAACAACGGGAGTGCTCTTTCAGTGTGTGCCAGCGAGCCGGTTGGCAAGGGTATACACATGGTCGATCAAGCTCAGCAAAACAACTGGGCATAGAGCCTAGTCACCTATATCCAGGGACCATAGTGGTATATGCAGCACACATGGCTGGTTGGGCAGGACATGGGGGAATTGGCACATTCTTCTATCGTAAATCTAAAATGGCAGGGTTATGAGATCAGGCACCAGATTTTGTTTCCAGCAAGCTATGAGAGGCATGTTTAGCCTCACTCCCAATACCAGAAGGCTTTGTCATATATTATTGTGAAATCTTTCTTTTTTCTCTCATATCTCTCACTCTTTCCCTTCAAGAGAGCATGATCAGAGTGTGTATGAACTATTCATCTCAAAATAGATTGGGGTTTACTTTTGGGAAACTGGTATCTGTCAGAAATGGCTCTGTTTTGTTTTGTATGCATGAAAAATCTATTGGCATGTGATTACTAGCCCTGGTCTACAATCTGACAAGTTTGAAGTCCTGTCACAGGATCCAACAAAGAACAGATAAAGTCCCCATGGTCTGGTTGTGGAGCATGAAAGAGCTTTTTAGGAGTTCCTCTTTTGCCTGAAGATAAAAGCAGCATGAAGGAGGAGGCCTTGAGCTCTGTTATTATTTTGTGGAAACAAAGATGAGTTCTATTAAAGTATTCCATTCCTTTGCTAGGATGAGCAGATCTTCCTGTCCTTTGTAAAATATTTGTCTCTTTTATGGCTTTAGCTTTATCTTTCTGTTACACTGCTTCTGTCATGCAGCTGCGCTCTGTGGTAGAAAAATCTTCAGCTTCACAAATTAGTTGCTGTATTTGAGTGAAAGTTGAAGTGTGTTCATTACTAATCACTTCATGCTTTGCAATCCATTCTCTCTCTTTTATCTAATTTACTGGTATGCATTCATCACTTAATATGAATTCATTACTACAATTGTATGACAACTTGTAGAAAGGAAATTGGTATAAAAACATATGCTCTGAGCTGGAAATGAATATACAGCGTACAAGAAAATGTGACGGCAAGCACCATTGTTGCAAATTTTCAGTGGTGTTGAATTGCAAGTCCTTTGTTTATCTATCATCAGTGTCAAATATTGAACTAATGTATGCCTTTCCTTGGGAAGGCAACCAAACCAATAAAAGATGAAGTCAAGACCAAGTGTAACCAAAATCCACCACTCAGGGCAGGGCAGGGCATGGTAGGTATCATTTGAACAGCACATGGTTATTCCTCAGGAGGGATATAGTTTACTAAACATCAATCCAGTCTAGTTCTTGCTGACAATAGGCAGAAGAGAAAAACATGAAAACATGTGTACTGTATGTTCAGAGGATCAGGGAGGAACATTATAGGTACCTATAGCTTGTAGGCCCTAACAGGACAGAGTGAAGTGAAAGAGTGGTTGACTATGAGCTTTACTCAAACTTGTTGGTAGAGTGTGATCAATAGCATGGTAAATATGGCCCTGGTGTTCCAACAAAGGACCACCATAGTATGTATGTTTTGTAGGCTGGGGGAGAATGTAGGGCCTACCCAGCTGTACGCCTGTAGTGCACAGATGCACTGTTCACATGTAAAGTGATTAAATGGCGATATGTGAAAATTGATCAGAAATTGTGAACTAAAAAATTGTGATGATTGTGATGCTGATTGTCTTTAGTTGGCATGTGGAAGAAGTTCACTGCCAAATGTTACATAAATGTGATATAACTGAGTTTTATCATAATATCATATAAGGTTTTTTTTTAATACACTAAATTTTCAGAATACACATGAAATTGTTTCTCACTTGATACAGTTTATTAATAAACTTTTTTGCTTCATAGACACGGTTTCTCTTGAAAAACCTAATTTGATTTTTGAAAAACCTAGTTCAATTTATGGAACATTTGGCTTACGCTATGGCAAGCCAAATGTTCCATAAAGGTGATAAAAATGAGTTTATCAGTCAATGAATGAAGTTTACCATGTGAAAAACTAAGATAATCACACTAATTTTTTTTTTTGCTTTTTTTTTGCTTGTTAAATTAAGTTTATCAACAAAAAACTAAGTTTTCTGCTCAATAGACAGAGTTCCTCTAAACTGTGTTTTTGCAATAAGTTAAGTTTTAATGCTCGATAAAGCAGTTTTGATTAATGGGACATTTGGCTTGCCATGTATGTCAGCCTGTTTTATTCTCCTTATTCCATCTATTGTGTTGATCTCGGGGTCAACGCCAATGTATGTGTGTACTTTTTACCATAAATCAATGCAATGGGTGTTAAGTTGATATCCTTGAAAGAGAATATCCAAACATCATTTGGAGCTCTTTAGCAGTTGAATGTCCATCGTTTGCAG
The DNA here is from genome assembly GCF_040938485.1 of Diadema antillarum. Classification (NCBI taxonomy): domain Eukaryota; kingdom Metazoa; phylum Echinodermata; class Echinoidea; order Diadematoida; family Diadematidae; genus Diadema; species Diadema antillarum. The sequence continues at coordinate 463,513 of NW_027270934.1, forward strand.
ATTTTATTTCTTGTTTACATGTATGTCACATGTTTTGTGGGAAGCATGTGACAGTGATAAGTGATTTATATCTGTATGCCCAGGCTTAAGAGAGCAAACTGTGAATGTAGTTCTACTTACAGCTAACTGCTGCCAAGTTTGGCAGATGTCTGGGCTTGCTATTTAGACACAATACTTATCATTTAGTCTACTCTCCAGCCTACACGGTATCACTTTGCCTTTTTGACTGTGTCAAGTTTGCAGTCATAAAGAGAGCTATAATACACCTTTCCCCATCTCTACCTCTGTAATATATCCAACTTTATGTTTCTGCCCCATATATTTTAGTTGCTATACATCAGGGGAAAAGATGCAATAAGGAGTGTCCAAGGCAGTATTAATATACATTGCATAAAAGGAAGGACAAAGTAAACAACGTTGTTTGGGAAGACAGACTTGAATGCAGTAATAGGTTCTAAAGATTGGCGAGAAATCAGCCTTGTTTACCTCTTTCTGCTATTAAAGTACAAGTAATTCATTGCATGTTATCAGTTCAGTAGATATTTATTTCTATTGAAAAAGTCTGGCTCTTCTTCTATTATTCTGATCTGAATAATTGGTGGGACCCAACTTTTATTAGAATCGCCTTGTTTTACTTTGTTTTGGGGATATCTCATCCATTTCAAAACCAATTTTCATTAAATAAGCTTGGAATTCCTCTTAGAATTTAGTGTTCTTTCATATTGTGCAAGAAGTTTCTCATTATCTCACAAACAAGTTGGAAACGTAAAGCCCCATCTCAACCAAAACTATATCATCCTTTTAAAGTTAACCTGTGAAATTTGTGGGATGAAAGTGGGGCTGGGCATAAGCAAATTTTTTTTTTTTCAGGAAAAAAGGCCTTATGCTGCTTTTTGAAGGCCAAAAGAAACAAGTGGCAAATTGACCAAATCTGGGTTAACTAATCATTTCTTTTTGGAAGAAACCAAGCTCGGTTTAAAAAGCCAGAGATGTTATCAAGTCAAAACAATATTGCACTCTAGGGATATATTTTGTGAGGGGAGACAGATAGTTTGCTGATTCTGAGATGTCACAAATTTTCATTTGCCTCCTTTTTTATGGCAGTGTTTTACATGTAAGTGATTGGTTAGACAGAATGAATACCGACGGTAACACAGGTTGCGGGAGGGGCTTGGCATAATGACAATGTACGTGTCCTTTTCTGTCTGATCAACATGAAGCTTGTATAGCCATGACAGCAGGCTGAGGTGAACCAAGCAACCTACTTTATTTCCCTTTCTCTCGCTCTCTCCTCAGCCCTAAGTATAGACCCTTTGATAGCATTGTGCTCAACCATCATATCAGAATTAATCTGCATGATATGTGCAGTGTGCAAACAAGGGTGTGTGAGTTCTCTCATGAACTGAAAGCAATTGTGCATGCTCCAAAATCGGGGCCAAATCTCAACCAATGCTTTTTGCATCTGCACAGCCAGCCAAATATGTCTTTCACCATTTTCTAGCATTTTTTTTTCTTTTGAGTGAATGTCTTACTTTTCAGCTGTAGTATATTTTGGTCAGAGTGGAGGGAAATACGCTTAGTCTGCACCATTCAGGGTCATTGTTGCATTTAAAAAAAAACATGAAATGCAATGTCGTTTTCAGATGAGGATTCAAATCAACTGTTTTGATAATTCTATGAGTTATGGCGTCTAGACTTAATGTGTAATTCCCGTACATCCACCTTGACCTTCTGTAGTGGCATGTACTATGAGATTTTGAATAGTGGTCACTACTTACCGAACAAAAGACATTTGCTTTAAAAAGGTAAACTTTCTGTATGTGAATACATTCAATAGTGTAAGGACAGAAATTTTATTTCATTGCATAGAATGAAATAGAGCAGTGATGATAAAGCTGACTTTTTGTTGTCAAATATTGAACATTTCAACCTGTGAACTTAAAGGAAAATATTGTCACATGATGCTGACCTCATTTGCACACTACCCATCAGCATGCCTTCAGACATAGTTTGAGTTTTCCTCTAACATAGTAACAACTGTGTGTCTACTGCATCGTGATAATACATGGTGTGCTAGATTTAGTTTATTTTGAGGAAGTTAGAGACTACATGTATTTCTCCTGTGACTGGGAGGCATTTCAGCCATGACGTACAGGCAAGTTTTGATATTCAAGTACTTCTCATGCATCAGTTTTTTGATGAAGTTATTGTCGTCTCTTTTAGCCTTCTCACTCTCCAAGGATGTATCATTTGTGATATTTGATAGTGTGAGTAAGTGACTTGGTTTGTGATATCAGAAACTACATGTTCTTTTGGGCAAGGTACGGTACTATGTCTGCACACTATGAAATGACTAGACATAGTTCTAGCTATGAAGTTACAGCTGTTAGTATGCAAGACTATATACTGGCCTGGGTTTACTAAACTGAAACTGTCCTGGGTTTCTGTTTTGTTTTATTTGTATTCGTCAGACTTGTAGTAAATGACAGAAAGAACAGAGGCACAGTGTAGAAATACTTGCGGCAGCATCTTCCATGGATCTGATTTTGATATTTAGTGAATTTATCTTCATTTTTGCAATCAGTGAGATAGTGCGCATAAATTCGTGGTCTCCTTCTCTTACTGTCTCACCCACCCACTGCAAATGAGGATGTAGTATGTGTGGCAATTTACGGAACAAGGCTCCAAATGGTGTACAAATGATTTGTGCTACACTTCCCTGGATGCAGCTATTTTTGTTCTCAGACAAACTTTGCCTTTCTGCTGTTTCCATTCAGAACGGGAATCAAGTCTTTTCAACATGCTTCAGTGACCCAGCGCTACTTGTCCTTCCATGGAGCGGCATCTCACCTAATTTTAGAAGCTGTCTATGAAAAGTCCAATTGTCTCCTTTGAATGATGGATTTCGACTGCTTGAAATCCATGTTTACTGACATTCTATCTGGAACCAGCTGTAGTCTTACTCGATCAGTTAGTATAGTAATTTTTTGCCTGAAACCCACAGACTTCTTCATGGCTTCCATTAAAACAAATGTTGTAGAGATGTTGGTTCTTGCAGATCATTCTTTGCCAGGTTTGTGATGAACTAGAAGCACATAGTGATTATGTTTGAAGTTGATCTGATGCCCAGACTGGGAGATTTCAGTTATCTTTGCACATGAAGGGTCTGGCTCAGAGACTAATATAAATTGCCTCGCAAAGGAGTATACCGGTACTGGTGGGTGCTTTGTGCTGCATGGATAATAAACCATTTTTATTTTTTTTTGCGGCGGACTTTGAACTTGAATCAATTAAATAGGAATCGCCTTTGTATCTTTTCACCGTCATTCGTGCATTTCACGTTTACTTTGATGCTGGATGGTATCATGTAATTTTCATGTTCTCAATGCTCTAGCAGGTCATAGCCCAGGCTTTTCTCAGTGCATCAGAACTAATTAATGAAGACAATAGCTCTCTTGACAGCCGTCTATGGAGTGAATAGTATGGCAAATAAATGGCAGTTTTGTGATGAGCTCAGCCAGTTTCAGCTGGCAAAGCAAGTTGAGAGAGAACACTTTCAGTAATGGAATGATCAAGGGAAGCTTTGTACATTGTCTCCATGTACACCAACTGGTACTAGTTGAATGACTACTGTGGCAGAATGAAATATCTTGTCATCCATCTCAAGTCAAACTGTGATGAGTGTTTGTAAGAAAGACTGAAAATCAATTTTGCAAACTGATGTATGTAATGGCAAAGAGATGAGCTGAAATCATACATTGTAGGCACCTTTTTGAGTTGCCTATGGAATACCATGTTGACTTACTGTCAACATTCAGTCAGTCCTACTGTAGTGTCACTCTTGTAGTTTTCCAAATTTGCTTTATGAATATATTCTTGGCTCAGTTGCATATGTTTGCACTTCAATTTCATAAATTATGAATTGATATTAAGGGTGCATGTTCCAGGTGTACTTGATTTTGCTCTTGATATCACCATTCACTGGCATTTGTTTTGCTGCCTTCATGTAGTACTGTCTATTATTTCTTTGGATAGGCCTATAATTCTAAAAGTCCTTTCGATAAAATAACATCAATTTAATGATCAGTTTGTTATTTTGTACTGGTGTAGGTAAGTGAAACGTATGAGACATCAGTGCAAATGGCTTTGAACACCAAATGTTTTTGTAAATCTCCCATTTTCATGTATCATTTGTCCATGGCTACTGCATCAAGATATCCATAAATTATTATATGAGATAGGTATGAGTCGGTTAAGATTTGTATCCTTTATCATACCCAGAATTTTAAGGAGCATTTAATTCACTAAAGAAGAACCCAGACTTAACGGGAACCCCAAACCAAAGAGCAATGTGGATTGAGTGAAAGCAGCAACATTAGTAGAACACATCAGTAAAAGTTTGAGGAAAAACGGAGAATGGATACTAAAGTTATGAATTTTTACAGTTTTGGTGTTGGAATCGCTACATGAAGAGACTACTAGAGGTTATGACATCATGTGTGAACAACAATATAAAGAAAATATAAAGGGAATACCACAAAAATTCATTTTTCATGAAAATTACACATTCCATCAACTTGATACTGACATATGTTAAGGGTAGCAATTATTCCCCCTGCTTTCTGAAAGTGGATAGTTGAGTGCTCTTTCATTATGCTAGAAAAGTGAATTTTTGTGGAATTCCCCTTATATTTTCTTTATTGTTATCCACACATACATCATAATCTCTAGTAGTCTCCTCATCTAGTGGTTCCAAAACCAAAACTTTAAAAATTCATAACTTATGCATCGATTGTTTGATTTTCCTCAAACTTTCACCAATGTGTTGTACTAATGTTGCTGCTTTCACTCAATCCACGTTTCTCTTTTGGTTTGGGTTTCCTTTAATGAAGGCCTGGCAGTTACAAATCTTGGATAGTCATTTAGCCGTTTGCCTCTGTTCATCATATCTTTACCCACAAAGAAAAAAGAAGAAATATAGACAGCAAAGAAGAATCTTCGGCATTAAGGCAATCAAATATGGCACAAGTACGGGTATATCACCTCCATGTTTTCCTAGTATCTTTCCGCATTTTTATATTATGATGGGATGAAAATTAGTACAGATGTTCACACTGTGTTTTGTTGTTGTTGTTGTTTTATGTGTCTGTGTTATCATACAGCTGTACCTGCAAACCTAGGGGATATTGCATTTCACTCCAAGGGAACACACTAGAAGCAGCTTTTATATACGAGCTGGAGTTTATTGAAGTTAACATGTTTCTTTTTTGTTATTATCCTGGAGAAAAAAAAGTGACGTAAACAAAGTGATAAAACTGCAGAAGCTCAACATAATTTCTCTTAAATTCAAAATAGTACCTGTTGCATATGCCTAGGTTTTCTTTATTCTATGAAGGTGAAGTACCATTATATTTTTCTATAGTGAAATTGCACACCTGCTTTGAGGGTTACCTGATGCTTGATAGAGAAGGACTCTGAAATTATGTAGCTGGAGTTATGTGTTTATACTGATTCTTGTGTATCATAAGCTTGTTTTGCTGTAGCTTTAATATGGCCTTTAGCCTTGGGAAGCACATTGTATGTTGAAGTGCTTGTGAATGATAAGTTGAGTGACATTCCCTCCTACATATATCTAATATCTCTTTGTTGCACAATTTGTATATTGGGATCAAAAACACATTCTGCTGTGACTTGGGTGAAATTGACCTTGATTAATGGCAAGCAATGTGACCTTGCCTCCCTTCCCTTGTTGCCGTAGTATTTGAGGCCTGCCCTTGTCATGAACGATTGAAATGATTCTGATTTTATCTGTTGGATGGAGAAAAGTAAATTACATCAGGTGAAAAACTCTTCTGTGTGGTACATGACATTCATTGACTTCAGGCAGAGATGCTATTCATTCAATAAGAATGTTCACTCTTATGTTCCCTTTTTTATGATCTGTTGATTAATTTTGACACTTTACGAGTCATGAGAGGTTGGAATTTTCCTGCAATAATAGGTCATGAGAGGTTTTAACCCATTGAGGACGGACTGATTTTGCTACAACACGCATTTACCATAGACACCTGCCCGAGTGTACGCGGGGACTCGTTCTCAACGGGTTGATATTCCTGTAATAATAATGCATTCGATGCTTCAGTGACAGTCTCTGAATAGGGTCTGGGAGAGAAGACTAGCATGTTCCCCCCTGAAAATTGAGGCATGGGTGTACATAGGAAGCATTCATGTCATATCATGTGGCATAGATGAGAAATGAGGTAAAGCTTTAGCTATCTGGGCAGGGTGCCAGAGGACAGGGGATAACATGGGGGAGTGGTCGGTAGATAGATAAATAGATGGAAAGAGAAGGGGAAAAGAAGAAAAGGAAACTTAGAGCTATGATTATTGCAGACCCCTCAGGGTGAGAATGCAAAGAGCGCAGAGCATGCTGTAGATTCTTGACTCAACCCAGCCATGTCGTACAGAGCTGTGGTCATGATTGTATCTACATGTGCATGCACATATTACTTCTATGTTGTAAACATATGCGATTTACATTCATCTTTATCTATAGCTTTAGGCAGGTTTATTAATCTACTTTGAAGATTCATGAATAATTTTTATATTATCTGAAGGCTTAATCAACAAGATATAATTCATCTAAAATTTGTGTCAATACCGGTTGAAATGTAGTTTAGGTTGGGATACACTGTATGGTCGGCAAACCTGAAGCAGAATATCAGTTTGTCAGGAGAATGTCCATTAAATGCATTAGAAATCAGATTTATTATAAGCCCCTGGAGGGATTACCATGCAGCCTAAAATGGCATAGCCGTTGTACATATTCCCGTCACTATAGAGAGAGTTGATGAACCAGTCTGTTCATTATAGTTCATTATGTCAGGTTGATGGGGCTGGTAGAATGCATTGGCTGATGGAGATTATACATAATGCAGGAGGCATAGAAATGTGCAGCAAGGCATTTTTTACTAATGAGGAAATAACCACATACTGTATATTGAACCACCCCTGTATTATCAAGTGGTGCTAGCTTTTTGTTGTAGTTGACACTTACGATTGGTTTTGAAAGGGCTAAACACACTGTGTATTCACTGAGCAGACACGAGCCGACAAGGAGGGGGATCGAAAGTGAAAGCATGGGGGAAGCGAACTCGTTATTATGATAAACACAGCTGATGTCATCATAGGCCCCAAGGGAATGGATGATGGGCCGTCAAGGCAGTCTGCATATTCAGAATGAGCAAGTGATTTGGCTTTGATTTTGTCATAGGCTATTTGACATCATGATAGGTACCAGTTTTTATTTCCTCAAAGTTCTTTGTCTTCTTTGTACCTGTAACTCATATTTGGGGTTTTATAGGAAGCACGAGTTTAAGGTTAGCAGTAATTGACTGTTTGTCCTACGTATTTACGAGATAAGAATGGTAGACAAGGATATGAAAAGAACCTACAGTAGTTTATTTTTGATTGAAGAAAGAGCGATAACAGGATAATGGGTTTTTTTTAATTCATTTAAATCATAAGCGCATTTGAAAATGATACTGGAAATGCACATCATGATGACACACCAAATGCTGAAAGTGTATATGCGAGACATTCTCCTGTTTCAACTCACTTTGTGTGAAGATATTCATGAGCTTGGCTGTATGTTGTTTCAGCGTCATGCTCAGCTGCATAGAGCATATTACCATGCTAGAATGCCCCCAGACGTGATTAATGACAAACATTGGCTGGCAAAGTGTGAGAAAAAAATATATCAAAATATTATTTTCATCTTTGTTGAGTCTCCCTTGGGGGACATTCATTTGGAGGGAGGAATGGAGAGAATGGAAAGTGGGGGGGGGGGGGGGTAGTTTCTTCCTGCTAGTTTTATAGTTTGTTTTGTCTTTTAATGATGGTTTGAGCCCATCAACTCTTTTCTTTGCAGCAAAAGGTGATGGGGCATACTGTGCGATTTCTCTTTTGGCCTTGCATGATAGTCCAACAATCACATTATTTCTCAGGTGTTCATGTCTGGCCTCTATCACCCTGAATGTTTTGGTTTTTTTTTTTCTTATTGTCATCAAGCAGAATTTTCTGTAAGAGCACCTGAATTGATAGAAGTAGGGCCTACATGTCCAGAATGTGAATGAAACGTCTACTTCTCCTTGTAGTTTCACGTCAATCGACCAAATTTCACAACATTATTCTCTACAGTGAGACCAGCTCTTTGTGGATTTATTTATCTATTTTTTTTTAAAGATGTCACTAAAAGAAATGCATTATCTGTCTTCCAAACACCAATGTGGTTACATTTTATACTGTGTTCTCTTCCTTCTCCAGCCTTCAGTGAAGACGTCCTACAAGTGTACGTGGCAGCGCTGTGGGAAGACACTGTCCACTGTTCAGGGAATTGAACGACACATCAGAACGATTCATCTCAGGTATGGTCGCCCTCTGTCAAACCCAGGGTAGATAGTGGAAATACAGAGACTAAAGCTAGTTAAAAGAACATACTTGACAATAAAATGGAATGACTGATAATAAATATAAACTCGGAGTTTGTCCATTCATGGTGGAATTTCAGAATCAGTTGTTAGTAGAGAAAAATAAAGAGAATAAGTTCAAAAATTCAAGGCTTCGCAATGATAGGATTTGGGATATTGCTGTTAGGGGTTGTGTCACATATGGTACATTATTTAAGTGTTCTTTTTCATGGAAAAATAATAAGTGAGGCTAGTAAAATGAACGGATTCTCCCCTTGCTCTACATTTTAAAAAAGTCCTTGTGCTAGTCATTTGTGTTACAGGCAAACAGTGATGGTTTACTTGTCAACAATAACAAAATCGGGGCCCGTTTCATATAACTTATCAGTGACAAGTTGTGATAATTGTTATAAGCTACGGAAATCCTTGCATCTGATTGGCTGAGAGCAAATTTGTCACAGAAATGTGGCAGTTGTCACTGATAACAAGTTTTATGAAACGGTGAATGACTCTACCATTTCATTTCAAATGGGTGAGAGTTATGTCTGCATGTGAGGACAATAAAGATTAACTTTTGAGAACAGTGCCTAAAGCAAGAGGTGAGGATAGCAAATAATGAAATTGTAGACAGTCAATCATGTCGACAACGAATGAGACAAGGCACATCCCCTCTCCTTTCCCTTTCATCCTCATAAGCACAGTAGCATGCTGAAATTACATTACATGTTCGTGCTTGTCAAAGGTCTTGGTAATACAGCATATGTATCACTCTTTGACAAATAGGCCTAATTGTATCATGGATTTTACAATTCCTCTATAGAAAAGTCAGGCTGACATGTATGTCTGTTTTTCTCTATGATTACACAACAAATATTCAGAATGACTCTCAAACAACCTACTGGGAACCTTGTACTGAGTGTGGTTATGTGTTTGCAAGCTTTTCACGACCTGTAAATTGTTGCAATTATTTACCCACCGACCCGCTTCTGCCATCTCGAGAATAGATGACAAAGTATTTTTGTTTTAGTTTCAGTTGTTAATTTTTTTGGGCACAATGAGTGTCTTTCACCAGGAGTGGGAGATATTCTTCTATTGTGTTTGTTGTTTGCACACATGTGTTCTATGTGAGCTTAGTTAAAGGGCTGACCAATCTTTACTTGTGACATGATATGAAGTGTGAATTCTCTCAAAACAAAACAGTTCTCTCTCTTACAGTATTTAGAAGTTGGAGTTAGCATTATATTGACTAATCTAACATGTCTGTGTGGCGTAAATGCAGATTTCAATACAAGACACTTGCCCCCTTTCCACCCCTTGTCAAAACTGAGAACCGAGTACCATGAAAGGTATCAATTTCACATACATTTTTTTTTTTTTTTTTGCTATTAGCCTTTAAGATAATCATCAACCAGCATTTATCAGATATAGAGTCTATGGTGCATTTTAGGTGGTAATAAATCATTCAAGGGCAGAGAAATAAGCTGGTAAACAAAGAGATGTGAATTTTACTGCCATTTGCCCTGCATCATGAATTACTGACAAATGTCTCAAATTTCCTTTAACAAATCATAGGTGGCCCCATACCATAAAAAGCTTTTAGTTTGTATGCACTTGGACAAAGATAGTGAGCTGCTGATTGGGTGAAAAAGCTTTCCTTGATGATCGCGGAGACCTTTAAATGAAATAATATTTTTATGAAATCATGTCGGTAAATTGAGGAGACGTTAGATTGGAAAGCATTAATTTTGATTCCCCGCTGATTGAATTGGCGAGCACTCTTTGTGCTCTGAAATACACAGTGCTGCTGCCCATTTTTAGTCCCAGGATTTGGTCATCTCCATGGCAACCACATCATCATAATTTCCCTATCCTAGTATCTGATCAGGGTAGCAGCTAATAACATAATTGCAATATGTATCCAGGCGGGGATGTCACATTTAGGGCTGACTAATGCTTTCCAGGGTACCCAAGTAAGTCTCTTGGCATTGCGATAAGCTATTGTAAATTAAGTGCTTAAATGTAGATTATTTTTCCAAGAGAGGAATATTTAGTTTGATTCCTTTGTTATTGGGGGTATTTGGGACAAAGAAAAGACTCAGCTCAGAGTACAGAATATTAAAGTATTGTTTACCTCAGTTTGTAGGCCTACTCGTTTCTGTGACAGTGATCTTTCTTTTCCCTTTTGTGTTAGTTGATATTTCTTCAGAGGGCTCCTCATGTATCTAATGTACACCCTGATTCTCATGAATGTAATTCCAGAAATATATTTCTCCCCCTCTCTCTCTCAACAACTATCTAGCTATCTGCCTCATGTACTGTTTCTTTCCCTGTCGATTTCCTGTTGTATCGCATCTTTTTTTTTAGGCCTTCTCTTCTTCGTGGCCCCTCCTCCTGCTGTGCTCTCCTCCCAAAAGGAAACTCTGTATTAGCCTATATAGTGTCAATGAACTTACGCTGCTAGCCTGCATTAACACAGGCATAATTTGTCCCAGGTCTGTGGCAAGCACAGTTATCAGCATACCTAATCATTTGCCTTCTACCCACTGGCTTGCATTAGAGTAGTCTTGATGTCTTGATGTCTCAGACCCAGTTTTGATTTTGGAAGCAAAGAATGATTATAGGCTTACTACATTAAAACCAGAAGTTTTTGCATGTATTTTAATTTCACAAAATTTTGTGAGAGCCAAGATTTCGCTAAAGTAAAAGTAAAATGAAAGTTCTTGTCTTCATTATGCATTGAATGACTGTGACAATTCGCAAAAAATTCATGCTGCGAAAAAAGGCCATCGGCTCTAATTTGCGAAAACTTCATGCCACAAATATTTCTTGCTTCAAAGTGAAGGGCATTGCAGAAGCATTTTTAGTGATAATCTGTATTAAGTCACAGTGTAGATGTACAAAAATGTGTAAATTATTTCAAAGGGAAGTTAATAAGTGGGTTTGGTTTAGGGTGTAATATTTCCCTGATGTCTTCACTGCAAACATACGTACATTGCCAGAGCATCCATCTTCATTATGCATTGAGCTCTAAAAGTCTCATTGCCTATGTATGGAATAGTGCAGGTAAACTGTTTTATGAGTAAGATATCACCACAGCCAAGTTGGAAATGAAAACATATATTCAGTGATGATTTCTTAGACGGCCCATTCTTACCTATGACAACTAAGCTAAGTACAATACCAACAGTCTGACCTGTTAGCTGGAAACTTCAAATGCACCAAGTGACGTCTCATGTTCACCAGGAGTTTGTTGTACTACAGTTATCTAGGTAGATCAGATGAGAGTTTTCTGTGAGGAGGATTACCAGTATGAATACATAGACAAACTGCACTATGGTGTGTGATTTTTCTAGCTGTTTTTGAGGTGCCACTCGATGGCACTCAGAAACTTTCATAGTAGTGGATAAGCTGGCACGTTTCCCAAAATCATTTATTTTCCACTGTCAGTTTAAATAGCCCTCAGCAGCCATGCAAAGGTCACCATGAAAATGATTCTACATCACGAGTATAATTTATTTTACTCTATGGAAATAATGCCTGAATGAAAGCTGTGTATATACCTGAAGTATTAAAGTTCATTTAATTTATAGATGCAAGGCAGTATTGCAACACCTGTTGATAGTCATCAATGTAGGGCCCTAATAATTGTTAATTTATTATCATAGCATGTTTCTCATATCTTCCATTTTTCTATGGGGCTAGGTCTCCTGGTAATGAAAAGAATCATTGAGAATTAGAGTCAGCACCTAATGCTGAGAGTAGTTTTGCTACAAAGAGATGAGAGATCTAACTGAGCTGAAACAAAATAACAGGAGGATTAGTTTTGAGACAGGCCAGCTGGTAATCCAAGGAAATGTGTAAACATGATTAGCAGCAAATGGAGCTGGCATTATGATATTGCATAGACCTTGAATATCAATTCACCTGAGGCTTTAGTGGTCACAATCTAGGGCTATTAGAGTCATTCCTGGCTCCACAGCAGTGCTTTGCAATTACGTCATACATACAACACACACAATCACCATCACATGTTTTTGCCTCACAATACAGTGATTAGTTCAGGGCGTCTTTTTGCAGGCGCAATGTACATAATAATTAGCAACTTCTACATTTTGATTAGCTTGAGTACTTGCTCATTATTGAGGATATCATCCCAAATGCCTTAGAATTGGGAAGCATAGCATGTTGTGTGCAAGGAAAATCTCCTTCCAAAATTCTGTCAGCTTTGCAAAATACACCTGCTGTTGTTACACAGTGTGCATTTCTTGTATTTCATAGTTGACGTAATTTTAGCTGCATGCTTTCAGATTACAACACTTTGCAATAAAGAGGCATTAAAGATTATTATTGATGAGAAAATGCAAATAGAATGTTGACAAAAGATTTGCACTGCCCCCAGTATGAAAATTTGTGTCTTCACCACCGCAGAAACAAGTGCTGCAAGCAGTGTTATGCTTCCTCTGCATGTTCATTCTCATGTCGTTGAGGAGGACGAAAAACTTCTTTTATTTAAAAAAAAGGACTGTAAAGGAGTACATGCTTTGTCATTCTGATAGGAGCATTACCCGCACAACTTCCTCTAAAAATTATACTGTAAAGCATGAAATTTTTCATGGCATGAATTTTCTGGAATTGGAGCCAGTGGCCTTATTTGCGGCATGAAATTTTTGTAAAATACCACCGGCATTCATTGTGTATAGTGCAGACAAAAACTTGTTACCATCACTGGACTGCTTGACAATAGCTTGTGTACAATGACCAAAAACAAGGTATAATGATATGGAAATTCATCATTTTTTTTTCATGTCTTTCTGTGTAAAATTTCCATATAAAAAGTGACCCCTTTTAACTTAAGGTAACATTTTTTTTCAAAATTTCAGAATGTTTTATATCACATGAAAAAGAAGGAATACCAGGTCTCTTGCTTGTAGGTCAGTATGAAGAATGAAGATAAACCTCTATTCTCATCTCCCGTAATTAGTATACGTAATATAAAAAAAAGGAGAGAGATATAAAGAAATACAAAAACAAAGATGCATTATATTTGTTGGATGGAACTTTCCCACAGTAGCAGCTTGCCCTGAAGAAGCAGTGGCCATTCTAGCCCAGTGTGATGTTGAGATGAGCTCTGGTGGAATTATTGTCAGCCATGTCTGTTTTGATGTCAGACATCTCTGTTTGCTGTTCCATCGATGCACACGGTAATGAATTTGAAGGCCATTGACCAGAGAGATTGGAAAATTCATCAGGCAATATTGGTTGTGGTTCAAGGATGGAAGGATGGATGGTCTTTTTACTATGGAGACTCTATTGGATGGAATGTCCGCTTGGTAGTTGGCTGACCCGAGGAGTAATGGATGAAAATCATAACTGAGAGTGGATTTCTCATCATATTGACAGGGAGCATATCTCACATGGCGGTGTCGTTTTGAAGGTTCGCCAAGAAACATTGTCCACTACTCTCCATATGATCCCAGAGTGCATTGTCGCTTGCTTCATATTTCTGTATTGTATCCACTGCAACTATGCAAGGGGCAGAGGAATCAAAATTTTCCAAAAGCAAACTAAGATGTTAAAACTGCTGGTACAACCATACATGATTCAGGTAAATCTAGCACTTGTCTAAGCCATCATATCTAGGGGATTCTGTCCTTTCGCTATTTAAGGTTTTTTGACATTTTATGATGATGAATTAGGGTTGTTTTGTGCATTGCGTATTTGATAATGCTTTCAGGGAAAAAGACAAGATCTCTCTAACATGTTAATAGGGTCAGCGCAGATGAAGTTACCGCTCTACTGTTTCTCTATAAATATCCCAGCAGTGAGAAGATGTATTTGCTGGAATTGTAGGTAGTTAGTCTTTGTGTCAGGAGTCCAATACTTCTTACAGTAGCTAGTGTCGTACATTACGATGCGTAGGGGTATAGTCATGTAAAAGAGCTCTATTCCAAGTGAGTACTGTTTGTGAAACTGAATTGCAAAGCTTTTAATGATAGTGTATCTGTCATTCTTGCCGGGTGGAGATTAATTGGATGGAGAAAAATTACAATTACATGCCCTCGGATTACTGTCCAGTCCTTCCTGAAAGCAGCCGCTTATCAAATGTGATGAGGAATATGAGCAAGAAGAATGGGTCTGTGAGGTGTAGACCATCTTTGTGGGGATTTGTTGTCCTGGGGCTGGAGTAGTGGTGAATTGCATTCCCTGGTTGTGTTTACAAGCCAGGCCGTTGAACTCACTCCTGGGCTCTCTTTACACTGCCTGACTGTTGTTGTTTTGGTTGTAGTTGCTCTGTTTAGCAAGACTGAAAGATCCAGGGGAAGTGGCCATATGTTAGAGTTGTGAGGGCCAATTTGGACTGCATGTGTTTCTGCTTACTTCAATTACACTGTTGGGTTTAACTGGTAAACTTTGTTCGTTAAAGTGCTTGTCGGAGCATGGAATGTATCCGCCATATTGACCTATGCTTCGGTTTCTCTCTTCAGTCGCTCATATTCCTCTGTCAATAGCATAGCATTTCTTGTCGTAACAGGGCTGTTTATTCTCTCTGTAAAAGAACATTTCTTAACTTCTCATCAAGGTAGGGTAATCTGAACGATGATAATTTGTAAAAATGTGAACTTCACAGTGTCCTGTATTATGTTTAATTTTGATGTATCACATAGATGGGGTTTGGTATTAATGAAGATTGATTCTGTTGGGTTCTTTCATATATCCTAGATGTTGCTAAACAAAGAATTTAAGTAAAGAAAACATTGAAATATGCAAACTGACAGTATTTTCTCTTTTAGCTTCATATGATGCTGCTTTATCTAATTTGAGCTATGGGTTTTTGTTCCCTTCATGAGAAAGGCAGAGGATTGTAAATCTTTGTAGTCTCAAGCAATCCAAACGGGCTTGGGTCATACTGCTGTGATTTCATCTGCTTGATATTCAAGTACCGGTATTATGGACAGGTTGAATCAGATGGCATCACAACTGCATGCTAAATAGACATAACAGTTGTGAAAACAGTGGATTTGGGTGAACTTCAAGCAGTTTGTTTTCATCACAACCTGCAACACTCCTGTCCTCTTTGTCAGACTTCATGTTAACCCGTTGAGGTCGAGTCCTGAGTATACGTGTAATACTAGGCAGGGGTCTATGGGAAATATGTATTGTAGCAAAATTAGCCCATCCTCAACAGGTTAATGTTTTCTCACACCATGAAGTGAATGTTGCCTCCAATTAGGGAATGTTTAAAGGCATGCCTCCCCTCTCCCCACCCCACCCCCCCCCCCCCCCACATCAGCCTATAGGCCAATGCAGTGCCTCAACCCTCAGCCGGCTACAGAACAAATATGGCCTTGACCCAGGCTAATTATCAGCTCTCTTTTATCATTCATCTCATCAAAGGGATTTTTCTCCCTAGTCTCCTTTTATCTCTGCCTCTGGGTCAGAGAACCGCATTCAGGATTTATCTCTGCTTCACTCACTGGTGTGTAACACCGCAGGACTCCCTCTACATAATGAGAGGTCAATTTACATACTACGTGCACAATGCCGCTCTTCAGAGTTGAAGAGTGTGGGAGGTGATTATACTGTGTAATTACTTGTTCTTATGTGAGAGTGTTATGGAACCATCTGCCAGATGAAAGCCTGATTATGATAGCTTTCAATTCAAGATAGAGAGACAAAAAAGATGTAATCACTCTGCCTAGCGATGCTGAGGTTTCCGAAAAGATTACAGTCTCTGTGATCTCATCAGCTCGGCAGGATGCCAAGGCAACGGATTTCAGCATTCGGTTCAAATAATTTAACCTGTTGCATTGACTCTTTGTCGTGAGGGTCATGACATGAAGATGAAATTAAAATTACAACACACAGCTGCAAGGATATTAACATGATTAAAATATTTTTCATGCCCTCTGAGCACTGAGACAGTGGCAAAGGATATTACAAATACTCGATAATTAATATTATTATCATTATTGATGTTGTGGAACCCGGCCATTTTTATCAAAGATGTGTGGTGTTATCACATGATTAGGATTTTCCAAGGAGCTGCTGCGTCATATGTGGTGCTGAAGTCATGGTACATGCAGGTTCCATCAGCCTGTCAGCATTTCACAGCATACTACTTACTTGGAAAAAAAAAACAGTGGAGACTGAAATACATATATCTCTTTATTCAGGACTATGGAAGGTGTTACTTCGTCAGTCATTCTTTCTTTATCTGATATTTGGGGGTCCCATAAAACTCAGCTTTTTTTTATGCTCTTCTAGGATGGGTTTTGATATACTACATTATGCTGAAAGGTCATTTTGGTGAAAGATTATTGTGATTTGCCAGATACCATTTTATGACTGTGATGTGAGCCATAAAGTTGATGATTTCTCCTCTCTTTTGTCTTGATGTCACTCCAGGAAGAAAGAGGGAGAGGAGTACAGTGATCATGAGGAAGAATTCTATTACACCGAAATCGACACGACTGTAGAGTCCGTCTCAGACACTCTGGCCAACATGTTCACGTCATCTCCACCCCCAACGTACTTCAACTTTGACCACAGTCGCCTGCCCCACCCCCATCCTGATGGCTTGGCAGGAGAGAGACACATGGAGGTTGAACCACCAACCTCCTCATCGTTACCCGTCTCGACGACGACATCACACAAGAGTCGGGCGAGGGGTAGGAATCTGTCTGGATCCAGCGACACCAGCAGTGTCACGTCTGGCGTGGAGTCTCCGCTCACTGTCGGCTCTGTGCCAAACCAGGCAATCA
This sequence comes from Diadema antillarum, assembly GCF_040938485.1. NCBI lineage: Eukaryota > Metazoa > Echinodermata > Echinoidea > Diadematoida > Diadematidae > Diadema > Diadema antillarum. Next base: position 480,743 of record NW_027270934.1, read on the forward strand.
CCATGGTAACTATCTGAAAATATCTGAACCTCCGCCCCCTCACGCTGTTGTTTGGCAGATATCAGGGGTCAGAGGGGGATATCAGATTAACCGCATCTCTTCAAGAAATGTGAGACTAAAAATAAGATGTCACATCTACATCTCGTATCACATGAGGCTGTTGATGCAACTGGCTGTGTTTAATAGCAACAGGAAAAAATGTTCAGAATATGAACCTCCTATTGAGACAAAGCATAACTGAAGTACTGTAGTTCCAGCCCAGGCAACATAAATCAAAACATAGTATGGAGCTGCATTTAGACATAACATGCAAAGGTCATTATTTCTTTTTTGTTTTCTTGTAAGGTTTGCCAAGGAGATAAGGAGACCAATACAGTATCTTGCTTTGCCTTTTTATTTATCTGTAATAGAGATGTGCTGTATTTACCTGAATAAAGTATTACCATGGAGAAAAACATGGTGGTGTAGTTTTCACTTCCTGTGTAGAGCTATACAGCTTCTTGGGGGTTAATTGATTGGTTTAATGGCTGTCTACATTACGTGAAAATTCCGGTAATCATGTCCTGTAATGACTCTATTGTAATGCATAAACACAAACATTTATACCACTCTTGGTAAGTTCTGAGGAGAACATAAACTTGAAGTAAAATAACTATAACTAACAGGTGAAGGACCTGGACCATAGCTTGGACTTATAAGCTGAAGGTAATCTGCAGGTCTTGGCTGATGGCAAGCTAAAGGGTACAAGTGTCCTACTTTTTGAGAAAAGTTCAAATACAATCTGTGACTAACACACAGTAGGGTGACTAATCAAAGTCAGTCCCCCAATAGAACACACTAGTGCTACATGTCAAAACAAGTGTGTGTGCTTATTGCATCTACAATTACTTCTCATTTGCCAATTTATGTAAGGGATGTAGAATAGTCATCTTTTTGAAGTTTTCTGGGCTTTTGTTTTTTTTTCTGGGAATATGCTTGACTGGATAGAGTTTGGGCTTATTACATGCCAAAGAAGTTTCTGTCTCAGACTAACATTGTAGGCTGCCAAGTAGGTTGCTCCTTGCTTCCTGCTGGATAGTTTGTCACGGAAGCAGAGGCATACTGTATCCCAGAGTCTTTGAGCCTGTTTTGTTATGTGAGCCAAGTTTTTGTCTAGCCTCCACACCCTAGACCCCATTCTGTACAAGTGGTTGTGGCAAATCCATTCTTACAGTGTGTAGCTTGCATTGTTTGTGACTGGAATGAGCAAGACTATGATATTTTGATAGGCATGCAAGAAGAAAAAAGAATATTATAGTGAAGCATGTTTATGTAAAATTAGAAATTAGCAACAAGTGTTTTGAAGCCCACAGCTGTACCCCTCTTCAACAAAGCTTGGTGTTGAAAACTTTGTTTAGTCTTACATCGTAGCCTGTCATAGCTTGGCAATTGATGGCAAGCTATAAAAGTCAACAGTGACATATGTTCAAACATTCTAGAGTGCAGCTTCTTGCAAGAGAAAGATCAGAGTAAAAAACAAAAGATCAAAGTTATGAGTTCACCCAGATTTGTACTCTAAATGCAAACATAGCTATGGAAAGTTTGACAGGTTCAAGAGTAGAAGCGGTGGTGGTATTACAGTAACAGTTTTCCTCTCTGACAGTTGTAATAGTGACTTGGCCACAGACCTTTCACAGATTCCAACAGAACCTGTGTAAGGAGACAAGTTATCTCCAAATCTTAGGTTTTCTTTCTTCAGTTGAACACAATCATAGCATAGGTGTAGGTTGCTACAAGTAAAAAGGCTGTGGTAGGAAATCTGATACCTTGCATGTGGTGATTTACAAATGTATTAATCTTCGTAATTCTTTTCATCTCTTCTTGTCTCCCATTTGCTATCTGATCTATCTCATACTCCCCACCATCACATATTTCAATTCTTTCCCGGTATATCTACCTGTCTATCAATATATCTCTATCTATCTATCTATCTATCTATCTATCTATCTATCTATCTATCTATCTATCTATGTATCTATCTATCTATCTATCTATCTGTCTGTCTGTCTGTCTGTCTGTCTGTCTGTCTGTCTCTTCATCCATCCATCCTTCTGTCTATCCTAGATGGCGTCTCCAGTGACCATCCCAAGCAGCAGCCAGTACTCCTGGTCTCACGTGTCACCTCTCTTTCAGCTTTCCGTCTACCTCAACACACACATCCCAGGTGAGTCTGTACTACCATGAGCTTCTATCAGTGTCATCTCTACACCTAGATTCACTCCTGTTCTGTTAACCTGTTGACAACAGTTCTGAGTACAGTGCACTCCCGCTATCACAAACATGGTTATGACGAAATTCCGGTTACAATGAAGTAAAAATTCAGGTCACAACGTTACCCACACTATGTATTTTTATTGTTTATTTGTTCAGTAATAACGAAATTTTGATATGACGAAAGAAACTGCCTGTCCTGAGGACTTCGTTGTAACAGGAGTCCACTGTATAACAGGGCAGGTGTCCATGGGAAACTGTGTTGTAGCAAATTCAGCTTGTCCTGAATGGGTGAGACCTTTTGCTCTCGTAAAGAGAACATTTTTAAGCTCGTCACTCAGGGGTATATAGCAGTTATTGTTATTGCCCTGTGGTGTACTACATAGCACCCCATGCCTAGTAGTACTCCAGTGATTGCCCCTGGTTTTCAGAGGTTGTACAGAAGAGATACCGGTAGCTGTGTCTGACTTTGCTTGAACTATGGACTTTTAGTCATGGGCTCTGTGATTCTAACAGAGCACCAGCTGAGCCTTTGCAAGTGCAAGAGTGACTCTGCCCCTCTGTACATTGTTCTAGTAAAGTTTGTGGATGCCTTAGGTCTATTAAAGTCATAACAGAAGTTTTGTTTAGACACATGTCAGTGTAAGCAAACTAACTCCCCCAAAGGAGGAGAGGAAAGTGGAAGGTCATTTTTAGGACTGATCCTTTCAAAGATAACTTGGTGAGCAAATCTTGAATGTCATGGGAATTAAGTAACCTTCGTATTTGCCATTGGTTAAAGGTTTCAAGCAAATAACCCACTTTCAAGCACAACAGTGGTATGATTTTGCATTGATGGGGGAAAAGTAATTTTGATGAGAGATCTTTTCTATGAATAACAGCTCAATTTTCTTCTCCTTTTTTGTTGTCTGTATTCCACCATTGTAGGCATCACATAACGGAATTCGCCAGAAGACCAGCACAGCACACCACAAATCGGTTCACCACAGTGCTGCCGGGCAACCCAAGATCCGCTCTGAAGGCAAGAAGTGCAGAAAGGTGTACGGAATGGACAACAAAGACATGTGGTGCACTCAGTGTAGGTGGAAAAAGGCGTGTGTGAGGTTCACGTAAAGTACTCGCCGCTCAAATACACAGAATGGATGCACAGCCTTCAGCAGATGATAGTTTGTTTTCTCACATCAGATCTGTGTGTGTGTCTCATACACTGTTGGTCACTCTTGTTCTTGCTCACTGACTGGTTTTCTTGCTTCCACATGAAGTGTAAATAAGAAAAATATAAATAAATATATATATATAAATACATATATATATATATATGTTGAACCTTGCATCATGTTATACAAATATCATGTTATGAAGCAGAACACTGACTTACTTGCAACATGGAAGTTTTTTTGTAAGGTTTCAGTTGAGATCAAGAAAGCTTTAGATACTTTAATTGTCAAGCACTGCTAGAATGATGCTTTGTTGCATATCGGTGGAAAATGAAGGATATTGATATATGTCTGTACTAAAGCTCAAATTTCTGGACCTTTATGCTGGCCAGTTTGTATAGTGTGTAACGTAAGCTGCGTAAGAGCATATAGAATTCACAAGGTAACAACTACTGTACAAGCAAATCCTTAGTGAGGTCTGTTGTGTGAGACACGTTATATCATCTTGTCATTCTTTCTTTCATTTTGGTTCATTCTCTGTGTAGAAAGAACTCAATATTATCAATCAATGCAACATAAAAGCAATGCATTTCAGCTTGGTGAAACAACTTAATTTTTTTTTTTCTTTTTTTAAAGACAGTGCATGTGTATAGGTAGTACTATTTTTATTGTGTAAAATTACTCAAATAGGTTGAACATGTAATTGTACAGCTGGATTAAAGGTTATACTCCTCTTTTATTTGTTATGCTGGAGAAGTGAAATTTGTTTGAGTCCTGGCTCACTTTTGCAAATACTTCATGCAAATCTTGGTGAAATCCTGCTTTTTCAAGCATATCTGCAGAAAATATGTTATGCTTTGCATTTTGTCACAAGCAATTCAAGGATTACACATGCTTTACTACTCATCTACATGCTGACATTGCACGATTGGATATAGTAGACAACAAGTTCCATAGAAAATGAAAAGCTGTAATTTCTTGGGTTTTTTATTCAGAAGTCTTCTGTTCTAATTTTGGTTTCTTATCCTTCATGTATGATCATGTACTTTCTAAAGAGTATTGAGTTTCAAGTGTTCTTGTTTTATTTGTTGAACTTTCTTGATAGAAAAAAAAGAAACAGGATATAATGTAAACTCTATTTTGATGTGTAGCATGTACTATTTCCACTTTTTTTTCTCTTTTTTCTTTCCAATTTTTCAGAACTTTGCTACCACACATAATATGATGGATTTTAGCAATTATAGCTAGTGCCTTAAACTTAGCCACTTATCACCAGTCTCTTGTGGTTCCATCTGTAGAAAAATGAAGCTGGAGAGTCAATGTGTCATGTGGCACAGAAATGGTCAAGTGAGAGAGAAACACTGCCCAGTAGAGAATGCCGGGTCAGCTCAACATGGCTGGTGGACATGAAGGGACAGGTGTATTGGATACAGAGAGAGTGCACAGTAGACTGTGACTCTATAAGAGGAATTCAAACAAAGATGGCTACTCGTAGACTATACGAATCACATGGTTTCTGATGTGTGGGAGTGGTCAGAGTACAAACATTGTGAGAAGAGGGGAAAAATGAACTTTTTTGTCTTTGAAAATTACACTAAATATCACTATCATCGTTGGCCGATTGTATCTCTGTATGATTGGTAATAATATGTGAAGCAGAGACCACATGGGTTGACATATGATGTACCATGTGCTGGCTGTCAGGGATGTGTGTTAATGCTTGACTGTACTAGGTATTTCTTTCTGGACTTCTGATTTCTAGTTTGAATGTTTTACTTTGTATTGCATACAACCATTTTTTGGGGGCGCACAGAAGATTAAAAAAAAACACTCAGGAATTTTTTGAATCATTTTCAGTGAACTCAGAATGCAAAGCAGAGACATGTTTTATACCGGCATTGTAAAAACAAATCAGAAAGAAAACCCATTTCATTGGAAAACAAAAATGGCTTTCATAATGTTAGAAGACATGTACATAGTATACATGTTGTACAAAGAAGTGGAGGTTGGAATGCAGAGATGTAACGCATTCCTCAGGAAACATTCAGCTGGTTGAGGTGTAAAGGTTACTGTGCAGGGTGAGAGAAGACGAGTTTCATTGTGATATATCAGCAAGACTGGTACCATATCTCTCTCTCTCACCCACAGCTGTAATGGATGAAGAGTGGTTTGCACCTTATGCAAGCGATGGACATCATCGAGGGTCGAAAGTGTGGTCAGGAGTATGGGAGTTGGTGAATCTTTTGTTATACATACTGCCTGTAGATAGCCTCTTTAAGCATGATATCTCTGAGATGATTACATATTTTGTGGAAGTTTCTCAAGTCGGTGGTTAGAATGTTGATTCTTCAGTGGGTAATATATGGTGTTAATTTTTGGCATACTTGATGTGAGAAGTGTGTGTGACAGGCTGTTACGAGGGAAAGAGGTATGGGTGGCTGAAACTCTACGCACAAAGGATGTCACACCTGTATTAAACTGCTGCTGGCCTCACATTAGGGTCATGTGCCCTTTTGACAGTAGAGGTGTTTGATATTGAATGAAGTGTGCCACAGTGAAGCTGTCAAAGCTTCTGTGCTGGATCACTCAAACTTGTTCTGGAAGCGAGAAAAGAGATGGCCAGCATGCTAGAAATGAGGTGCGCACAGGGGGAAGGTGCATTTTTCAGGGGGAAGGAACATTTTCCAATTGCTGTCGGGTTCATTTGAATTGCAATGTCTGCAATTATATTACACTGCAATAACTGCAGTTATCACAGTAACCACTAGAGTGCTTTCTAGCTGTTTCCATGGTAACTGCAATCATTGTAGCTTATAGGGTTGTTAACCTCTGTATCATATGGGCCCCTGATGTTTGTTGTTCCCTAAGGAACATGTTTAGCAATACTCAGAACAGGGGGATCTATTAAAATACTCTCTGACTGGATAATAAGTTTCTGATCCTGTGAGTCAGTCCAGATTGTATGGTTGTCTTTGAGAAAACACAAGGGATCTGTCCAAAAAGCAGTGCAGAAGGCTGTAACTTGACCTCATTTTGTAGGAAGACCACCTTGCCAATAGCTGCTTGAAACTGTGTGGCAGTGCAGTATCCATCCTTTGTGTGGGGGAGATTTTGGAAAGATTCTTGAGGTGACTTAAAAAGCAGGTAACAGAATGGGTGTGAAACTGCAGTGGAAATGAAACACAGGGAGTGAAGCCTTGAAAGGTGGCTGGCTGAAATGAAACCAACTCAGAATCTTGAGAATATTGTTTCTTTTTCCGTTTTGCAACATTTTGACTTCAGAACACATATCAGTTTCAAGCCGCTGAAAATGTTTTTCTGCAGGTTCATGTTGATAAATGTATACACCTTTGCAGTTGAGTCTTGCTTGTACATAGTGATTTTCCCCAGCTCATGAAGTATCTAAGTTGTGCATATTGTGCCAACACGCATTCCAAACAAACCTAATAGTTTTAATCTCCAATCATCGCCAAACATGTCCAGTTGATGGTTGAATGGAAGATACCCAAAGCAACATACATTATATAGAGCAGCTGTGTAGATGTAATGGAGAAGAAGGCTTTTGTTCGTTGCCAACCTTACCACTGGCAGGTTGACAAGGTACTTATTTGAACCAGATTAAGGCATACACACAAATGAGAAATGAAATTATAAACCTGACACTGTAATCATTGTATCATTGTGTTGCAGTCTAGCTCAAGCAGCTCATTCTCATTCTGTATCTCAGCTCTCATTTAAACCCATGTAATATCCATGGAGAACAAGAACAACAAAAATGAATAAGATTGAGGCTGAGAAATGTGTCAGTCAGAGGCAGAGATCCTGGGTTCCTGTTCATTTTACCTTCTGCACCCCTTTCTCTCTCTCTTCACTTTGTGTAATCAAAAGTTGAAGGTCATTGTTAGTGCGTAATTACTCAAGCATTTCTTAGTTTTGCACCAGCTGTGTTTACAAACACACTGGAGTGAGTCCTACTTTCTCTGCTCACTGAAAAAGGGGGTAGAACTCTTTGCGGTTTTTGAGGTTGATGAAGCCATGATGATCTCAGCCTCTGTCATCTGTAACCAATATTCCTCTCAATTCTTCTGGTCTCAAACTCCCAAGGCCAGCTTGAACAAAGGAAGGACCCCTCCAATACAAACAGATAGGTGAGAACTGCTGCCTTCTAAGAAACGGGCAATCCAGGATGTGCCTAATTTCATGAGTTCTTAATTGATTTCAGTCGACTCTGAAATCTTGGTTAGTGTTTTCCTCTACTCCCTCGTTTCCCACGTAGTGACGCATGTTGGCTTGCGCCCAACCTGCTCATGAAATCTGATTTCCTCTGCGAATAGGGCAAACCTCTTCTCGTGAAAGAAACATCACATGCATATGAGCTCTATACAGCCACACGCACACAGAAGTAAAAAGAAACAAAACAGAAACAGAAAAAAGCCGAGGTGCTTGTTTTCAAATTGTCATCATCGTTGTTATGCCGGCAAATGTCAGGGAGTTGGCATGTGTTCAACTTCAGATGTGAGGGAAACTGTTCAGCTGATGTAGTGTCCAGCAGGCATATTAACTTGTTGAGGATGAGCTCATGTTGCTATAACACACATTTCCTATAGACACTCGCCCAAGTATACTTTGGGACTACCAGTAGTCTTCAACAGGTTTAAAGAGTGATATAAGTATCACATCTCTGTTCAACTAGGGATTGTTTTGGTTGTTTCTTAGATACCATTAAACTCACAATTATGTCAATCATGCTGAAAAAAATTGTCAGATTGAGAAATTCTGTGTGTAGGTTTGAGACTGTTTGATATGTTCATCCTCGATTCTTTGTGGGCATCTCTCCTTCATAAATGTGCTGGACATTTTTAGTCACGAGTACAAAACTATTATTCACAGAGACCATGCAAGCCTCTGTCTTTGTTTGTATTGTAAATACATAATGAAATTGACTTTTCATGCATTTTGATGACAATACTGCTCTTCTTTAATGGTGCAATTACTTCCCAAGTGAAACTTTTGTATTGCTTAAAAAAGCAAGGTGTAACTTTTCTCTGTGGATTTGTTTTCCAGACACAAGTTACCAGGGTTTTTGTTTTCATCTCTACTGCTTCTTCACTGCATTATTTTTATTGCATTTTTTTAAAAGTTGCTTCAGCGTCCCCTTCAAATCAGTGTTCAATGTTAACGAGGTATCTAACCTGATGGTTTTGATATGAACAGACGATATATCATTTGTGTAGTATGAATTAGCCGGATATTTCCATAGCACACTGTGTTTACACCTAGGCTGTTTAACTCACAGCAGGGAGGTATATATGAACCCTTTGTTTAGAGTGCCTTGGTGTTTTAATTTGTTTAGAGTAACTTGGTGTTTTAACACATGAAGCTCCCATGTTGATGAATGTATTGATTTGCGTCCCCCCCCCCCCCCCTATGTTTGCCCAGGGGCTTTCCCTTTCCCTATGTCTGAGCTGTATGCTACAAATGGTTAATATCCTGTCTTCAAGAAACAATTCTTTTTATTACATTCATCTCTTTTTTCATTTACTGTAGACTTAGTCATATGCAGATACATTTCAGTTTTGAAAACAAAAGAACATTCCAACATGTCTGCCAGCTGGCTTTTAAAAGAGCATTTTTAATCCCATTTATATGGCCTTTTTTGAGAGCAATTTTTCCAAATTAAGTAACTCTTGGGTTTTTTATTTTTTTTTCTTTCGAAGCGTGTGAGTAGAATTGATTGCCACTACTATAAATGTATTCACAGCTGCATGTTTATGCACTCTGCTCAACAAAGTGTTAAGACTTTGCCCCAATGGAAAGCAAGCTCTTTTTCATTTTTGTCTTCAATTTGAATGTGTTTTAGTAGAGAGTCAGGATTGTTATTTTGTGCACTAGTAAAAGCAGATTCTTTTGATATTGACTGGTATATATTTAAAGGTGACAGGCAGTGACACAAAATATTTTCCCTTTCTCAGTGTGTGTGGTGCAGATCCATTTTTTTTCTTTTTCTGCGTAAGTAAAAGATCTCAAAAACTACAGTGAGCTGCATAGGAATTTTAATTACCTATGTGAATGCCATTATCTGTTCAGTCTAAGATTAATGATGCACAATTAACAGAAGAATATTGTCACTTTAAGTTGTAGTAAGTTAAAGTAGTACACCTTTTTTGTACGGCTGTAGATGCATGCTGTTTCTTTTACAAATATAAGTACTGTAAGACAGGATTGAGATGAAGAACACTCCTTACATCTGCCTCATAATATGCACCCAGTAGTGTTTGACTCTCTGGATGGTGAAAACATCTTGGTGAAGATCTTCCACAATCTCTGACATCAATGTAAGTGGTATGGACACTGACAAGAGTGTACTAGAAAGGATTTGCTTTCAGTTATTCACAGGAAGGCAAATATAGTTGTTTCTCAAACATGAGAAAATTTAGGAGACAGTGCAAAAAAACAACAATAATAAATCGAAGAGGAATTTGTGTTTGATGTATTCATGGCGACTTCAGGCACAGACCTGTGCTGTACTCTACTGATGAATTTTTCTGAGATATGTATAATGTTATACACAATGTAAATCTTCATTCTTTATTGTAAAGATGGTATCGCATCAAGACATGGAAAGTATGGAGTGAAACAAAGATCACATGGGTTTTATGTTGACATGTGTTCTCAATGAGTTTTTGTACAACACCTTTCCTTTTCACTCTACTAGATCTTGTAAGAAATTGGTTGAGATGTATCTTTGAAATTGTCTATACTTGTATGTTTATATTCATTGTAAAAAGTAAAACCTGACTTTTGAAGTCAATAATCTTGTCAATAAAAATGAAAAAAAAAAAATTCTTTCATTCAAAGTTTCTCCATTTGACGTACAAATGACTTCCTTGTTACTAGTACAGAACAAATACAGTTTTTATGATAACTCTCTATTATTATTTGATGTAATGTTAGAGGAATGATGAGAATTGATACTATATTTTGTGTTGATGAGACAAGTTGATGGAGTGTTGTCATGGAAATGGTTGCATGAATGGTAGTAAGCTGGTGGTGCTACATTGTTGTGACTTGTGATGGCATGTGATGGAGGTGGTTGTTGAGAAGATGTGGTGATGATTGTAGGCTTAGAAGTGGTAACCTGCAGGGACTTATTGACACTGAAGCCAGGGCCCTGTTGCATACAAAACAAAAAAGAAAAAAAGAAAAAAAAAAGAAAAATCAAACATGCTTAAGTCAGATGTCGGCCAATCAGTAATGAATATTCAACTACAAATGTTTGAGATTTTTGACTTCTATTAGATCTCACTTTTCTGCAACAGGGCCCATGATGGTTTTAATAATATGAGCTCCAAGATTAAAACAACTTCACAAGTGTTTCCTATCATGCAGAACATCAGACAGAATTGGTGACAGTTAACTGTGTCAACGTGAATATGATCTAATAGTTGCTGATGTGAATCAGTTTTGATAGAACACAACACCTGGTAATTCATGATTATCATTTTTATTTACCAAAATTCCTCTTTAGTCATAAAAAAGATGAAGGGGGATGACTTCGCTACTCTGAAGGTACTACTTGTAAAGAGACAGGACCATAAAAACAGTGCATGAAGCACAAGATAACACTCATGGAAGAGATCAACACCATATGAAAGTCTTCTTAGGTTTCTCAAGGGGAAAGTATTTATTCACTGGGGGAAATACATGTACACGTACTTCATTAGCTCTTGGTAACAATTTTGAAGGTGATTTATTTATTTTTTTTTACAGCAGCATGATGTACACCTTGCATGACATATTATATTCTGAGGTCAATTCATAGTAATCCTATTCTATTGCCTTCTACTTACATATGGCTGATGTAGAGTTTACTGTCCTTGATGTTTGATATTTAGAGTTTATTGAGAGATAGGAAGAGTTAGTGACATGGTGGTATATTGCCTGCTCAAAACATGTATTAATGAATCTATATCATACAAACACTGATCCAGCAGAATTTAAAGACACCATAATATGAATAAATGACTGCTCGTAAGCCAAAATTCTGTTGCCAAGGAGTTGTGCAGTTCCATTAAAAGTTGTGATCACATTACTGCATAGTACCTCTCTGACATGTCTGAAAAAAGGGCAACTTTCTGGTTATGATAACTTCCTGTGTAGATAAACTTGTAAAGAGTACCTCTCGTTATTTTCTTGCTTTAAAGCAACTATTGACATAGGCAAGAGAGAAAAGACAAGCAAACATAATTACAGACATTTTACTAGTGGACTAAAGAGAGGGGACTCGGTGTGGTATACTAACCAGGCATGTGATGTTTGCAGATTTAAAAAGAAAAATGAACACAGAACACCACCAACCATGCTATAGGACTCCCTGGTATAAAAAGTAATTATTATCCCTGGAAACTTGGCAACTTCATCAAGGACGTTGGGGGGGGGGGGGGGGGGTTGTACTCGTAAGGGCACTGTACTTCCCTTGTTTCCTTTTAAACTCAATTAATGCAAACTTATACATTGACAAGCTATTCATAAACAGCAAAAAAAAAAAAATGCTGTATTTCGCATCTGTGTATGTTTTGCTTGCTGGTTGGTGAATGTCGAATATGAACGTTGATGGAACTACAGAGTGGGATGGGGTTGGGTTACAGGGTTTACCCCCTCCCCCTTCGGGCTCCCAAGTGAAAATGTGATGTGCATAGAAAACGGCATCTGTGCAGACCCACACAGTATGATATTGTTACCATTTTGTTACAGCACATGTTAGTGTGAACATAATTATCATAAGAGCGAGTCGTTATGTTGTGGTTTGGCAAGCACACTGTAAAGATGGAGCAAGAAATTCTATTTAAGTGTAGGCCTGCTGCTAACTATGGCCTGAGGGGTTAAATAATGGTGAATAAACAACAGCAGAATGTTTCACAGACTCTCTCCACAACTTTTAGGGACTTTGAAAAGTGATCATTTATGTGTGCTCACTCATGCATGACTCAACAGCTCACTCATTTTCACACAGAAGTTAGTTTAATAAGCGTAGGAATATACCTCTGCTACATTATTTTGCTAAACACCTACTCATTCAAAAGTTAGGCCATTTTGATTGAAGGGAAATAAAACCTGAATTTGATACTTGTAGATTGAGTAAATGCAGCGAAATTCGTAGAAGACAATGAAAGCTTGAAGAAAATCGGACAATTGTTCGAAAGTTATGAATTATAAAGTTTTTGTGCAGCCATCAATGGATGAGAAGACTACTATAGTTTGAAATGTTACATATTCTTTCTTTCTTTCTCATGCATTCATCTATTAACTATTTATTCGTCTCATTCAAACAGGGTTACCTCGTCAATAGTTGTACGCTGTTTTTCTTGGGGCCACTATCACAAAAACATGAAAATCACATGACTATAAAGCATCGATTAACACATCACATATAGCTTACATATAGAGAACGATAAAGGAAATGTAAAGACAATTCAACACAGTCATATTCTCACTTTTGTAGCATAATGAAAGAGCACTCGACTTTAATACATCTGCATGTCAGAGGGAAGAATGTTTCCATTGACATAAGTCTGTGTGTCAGTAACAATTCTGTCGAGGGAATGTGTATTTTTCATTAAATTTAAAAACAAAAAACAAAACGTTGAATTTTTTATAGACAAATGGGACTGACACGTCGGAGACTAAACTATGCTTACACGATTACTGTTTCTTTTTGATTTTCAATGACATCAAAACTAAAAACAGGGTAAGTAGATATACATTCTACTGTAGAAAAAAGATTTGTAGTTACCGTATATAGAAGGCTTTCGACGCAATTCATCAAAAGTAATGATGAAAGTTGATATGATCATCATTCACTCCAATTTATAAAATGAAGGTATGATCCCAGAGCTGTAGAAATCATGATGTGGTTGTTCATATAGGAAAGAGAAAAATATATATACCAAGAGTGAGACAAGAATGAAGTGGAAATAGAAGCACGATGGAAGGGTTTTGCCGATGGGTGAACAAAGGTGGTCTGTATAGACAGCACTGACAATAGCCTTGCGCGTTGAATCAATTTGACTGTAAATTGTCGCACTATTTGTATATCGTCCTTTTATCTTGCTTTCAGCTTCTCTTCCACCATTTTCTTCTTCTCCTCTTTCTTCCTCCTTTCCTTTTGTTCTTTATCTTGTCTCTGCCTATTTCCTTCCTGTTCTCTTCCTCTCTTTTTTCCCTTCTGACCTCCTTCCTTCCTTACCCGTCTCACTCACTTTTCGCTCCTTTTCATCTGTTCTGTCTTTACTATAATTATACTTCTCCTTGTATTTGTACCGCCGTTTCTGTGTGATCTGCTGTATTGGCAAATGATTAAATGAGCCAGTGGCGAAACTGAAAACTATCAAATTACATGTACCAGGTATATACGTAGTGCTGACTATAGGTTTACGTTGTGACAGCGATTGAATACTTAAATAAAGAACTCTCGATTTCATTCTGTGTGTAACCTATTAAGAACAAGTACTCTGAGATTCATCATTGTCAATTGCTATTGTCAAATTATTGATGTCATTATCGGCATTATTGTTAATAGATGTCCCGTTGAAATGGGCCGACTATAATCACTATTTTATCATCATTGTCTGTGTCCCACCTGACGGAGATGTGTACGTGTGTCGATGGCAATGCTACGATAATGATAATGGCAGGGCTCTCTGGTAGACCAGTGGAAACACTACGGAGGCTAAAACGTGTATGACTGAGTACTCAGTAAAATAATAATAATAATAATAATAATAATTGCATTTATATGGCGCTTCATACTGACGTTTCTAAGCGCACTTTGCTGCTCATACAAATAGACTAGAAAACACAATAACATTAACAAAATTAACATCAACAGTAACAAAAGAAGAAGAAAGAAAAGAAAAGAAAAGAAAAATACATGTGATACAATGGGACAATAAAAGTGGAATTTTGTACGTATTTAGCGCGACATGAAACTAGCGCGAAACTTAAAGCACGCGAATATTTTGCTTGTCATGATATCATGTAATTCCTTTTCATATTCTGATCCCACAGGATTAAAAACCTGGGAAAATCATCTTGCCTGGCCGAGCACGAAAAGATACTCGCATGAAAACTTCCACTTCTATAAACAGAATGACTACGGAATAAGACGATATTAACATTTACATCCGCCAGCGATAGGTGCATGAAACCTCCAGCCGACGGAGGTTATGTTTTCGTTTCCGTATAATGTCTGTCTGTTTGTATACGAGATAACTTGGAAACGGATGAACAAATTTTCACTTAACATCCAAATTGTATTCATAATGAGGTAAGAAAGAAACGATAAAAGTTTTGGATCATGAGGTCAAAGGTCAAAAGTCATGGGGTCATAAAGAACATAAAACAGCTTAATCTGAACTTATGAATGGAGGATCGGATTTTCACCAAATTTGCAGACTGTGTTTATCATACAGTAAAAAAAGAAGACATGGTTAAATTAGGGGTCATGAGGTCAAAGGTCAAAGATCATGGGATCATAAAGGACATAAGATAACCTTAATCTTCGGTAACTCAACAATGCATGATCAGATTTACACTTTCACT
Organism: Diadema antillarum; assembly: GCF_040938485.1. Taxonomy (NCBI): domain Eukaryota; kingdom Metazoa; phylum Echinodermata; class Echinoidea; order Diadematoida; family Diadematidae; genus Diadema; species Diadema antillarum. The sequence goes on from NW_027270934.1 coordinate 495,751, forward strand.
AAATGTATTGTGTAGATGTACATGTACCTTCAAGATACTGCTTACAAAATGGCGATATTTCAATCACGGCTGTTTTGGCGGAGGTCTGCTCTCTCGGAGTACTCTTGTTCTTGTCATGAACTGAGTTAAGTTTATTCATTTAACAACTAGACCTAAATGTAAAACAACAACAACAACAACAACAACAACAACCAAAAAAAAACAAAACAAACAAACAAAGAAACAAACAACCAACCCCAGTTTGTTTATTTTTTCCAGGAAGGTTGCGACATGAGGTATGCCGCACATCACGTGGAATAAAGTTTTATTTCATTTAGCAAATAAGTAAGGCCTTCATCGCAATATTCGTTTTTTAAAAACGTCTCTAACAAGTTAGAAAAACAAAACAAAAAGTGACATCGTTGGCATAAGTACAGAATTAACTTCTGGAAAACAGAATTGCATAGATAAACGTGAATAACATTTCTTACAAAGGCACTGGAGGTATGTATAAACAAACATGATAAATGTGATTATCGTGATCAATTTCTGAAGAAATTTGAAATTGCTATAGCTTAAAAGAATATGCACGATAACCGATAGGCTCTACCTGAAAAAAAAAATGATTAAAGCGCGCGGCACTACATAAGTACAAAACAGAGAATTCTCAACAGCGACGAAATGCCTCACGCTGAACTCATCATGCGTGAACAAAAGACGAGGAATGATTAAATGGCTCGATATTGCGTTTCGCTTTCGATGTAGCGAAGCGAGGGTTTCGATGTCTACGTTGTTATCAAGAAGACACCAATCTGGCATTACATGTACTTTAGTAGGCCTAAACACATTGTTTGGTGTTTGAAGCTCCTTGATGAAACCACTGATCTCTCTAACTAGAGATCAGTGGGGGAAACTGAGAACTGCTGAGGTAGCGTTGGTTGAATTTCGACGCAGATGGCAGCACATCGATACTTGCCTCTCATAATCTGCCTGCCCTGACTCTCTCTCCCTCTCTCACCCTCGCTTGTATCATTTTCGTCTGTGTTTGGTACTGTAGCTTCCTGGTTTCGTGTACATTTCTGGCAACAATCAACCAATGACGATCAACATAGCTCCTTTGTCTTGTGTCTTCTATTTTTTGTACTTTCTTTGTGTTAACAAGTTTCGATACATGATTTAATGACGCTCTGTAAGAGCAAGACATGCATCAACACCCAATAAGGTTTTATCATAACTCTTAGAAGAGCCTGACTGCTTTCTCTTCAAATAGAATCATGATAAACCTCACCTATCAAGCATTTCCCCCAATACCATATTCACTTCCATTCAAAGAATATGAAACAAAAATCAAATTGGTATTCATATTGTACATCATAAAAAAAGTCCCCTTGGTATATGTAACAAATACCTGCAAAACATCTGAAAAAGCCGGGAGGGTTTAAAAAAAAATCAAAATGCAGAGAAAAGATTGCAACTACTCTCTCATACTTTTATTTTTCCGCTTCACTCCACCCACTCTCCTGGAATGTATTGATGTTTTGCTCAAAAGCAGATTTTTTGCATTTTTTCAAAACAGTTTGTGCTAATGAAAGTAAAAGAACTGATGATGATGATGACAGTGATGATGAAAACAAGAATAACGCTTATTATGATATTGATAATGATGACAATGATGAATTAGCAAGTATCAAGAATCACCCTCAGAAAGTGATTTCTAGACGAAACACCCAAGATTATCTCCCTTTAAAAGCTGTCTATGTGCTACATTTGATAAGAATTCTTCTATTTTTATTTATTTATTTTATTTATTTATTTATTTATTTATTTATTTATTTATTTATTTATTTATTTATTTATTTATTTATTTATGTATTTATTTATTTATTTTTCTTGGCCAGCTATTGAACTTACATTCATGGGCGGTACACTCACAGTAAATCAATTTTGAACAAAATCAGGTGATCGTGAATGAGTCGTCATATGTGAGAAATACAATCGCATGATGAGTCACTAAAATATCTATATACTGAACTCGGATATATATCGATATGTTATCGCCCACATCGGTAAGTCTTACCTCTGGCGGCATGTTTTTGTTTTGTTTGGTGCTTCGTTTCGTTTCGATTAATTCAGGCCTGTAGGCATTGTCATCGTAAATTGCTCCAAGCTGACTACGAAACGTTTTATTGTTGCAAAATTAAGGGAAGATTTTAAGGGGAAATTTATGTCAATTTAAATTTGCAACGAAACGTTTTATTGTTGCAAATCTAAATTGACATAAACGTAGAGAGTACATTGAAAGAAGCAGAATGCTACCCACTTGTTCAAGTTTCACTAACGTGTTTCAATTTCATAATACTGAGTATTAATGTCAGATATTTTTTTTTTTCAATACATGTACATGTATTTATGTTAATATTGCATCATCCAACTACTACGTCTCCCAGCTTAAAAATCATCATGGGAAAATGTGATATTCGATTTATAGGAACTATTTCAAAGTTACTCGTCAGACATATTGAATTGCCTCAAACAGCTGCGCACGTAGCAGAGGCAACACGTGGTCCACCTCTCCATCGCTGCATGCTCTTTCCCTTGTTCCCGACGTTGATCAGGGGTGGTAGTCATCGCTCCGTAATCGACGGACGCTCTCAAAGCCGCAGCACGCAAAATAATTATGGTCCTTTCACACATAAAAACACAGTGCATAACCAGTGCAAGAACACACATTACACATAGCCATCCCATCCACGAAAGAACAGCCACTTTTACAACAGACGCTCTTGTGTGTACGGCATGGTACGTTTGTACGTACGTACGTGCGCGGATGTTCATCACGCGAGAAGCCAGCGGTAGCGTTCCGTGGAGGATCAGTCAAGGTAAGAGGAACTGCTATCAAAAGATGAACATATTATCCTTGAAAGTGTGGGGATAAAATCAGAATCGAATACCTTAGATTTTTATCATGATGAATGTGTCAAGCTCTTAACCCTGGTCGTGGTGTCGTTAGTGGTGCATATAAGCGTTTGCCAATGTCTTTGTTTCATCGCGGTGTCTTTTGTACAGTCCCAGATGTTACTTTTTATGTTATGACAACAGTAGAATTTAATAAATTTTTGGCGATTGTGCACTTTACGGCCCTATATTATGAGGCGATGGTGATGTTAGTACGTAATTTAATTATTTTACAATTCTTGCAGTAGACACTTCTATAAATTACTTACTTACATGTTACAAGTACAAAAGTAAAAAACTGTATTTAGTGTAGGATGCAACAATTGCAAGGTTTGAAGTGAAATCGAATGGCCCAGCCAGTTTGTCAGTGACAAATAAACGAAGGTTTGAGTGACTTGAGATCAGCGTACTTTACATTTAGCATAGTATTAGTATTTGTCACTCTGACTCTACCAGTACTACAGTGTACAATAGATTCTATTATATCCTGCATATTGTTGACATTCAGCTTGACAGCTGTGGTTACAATTGTAAGTCCTAGATCAGATTCATACAGCTGTATCTACAATTGTATATTGACTTAACAATGCTGCATCATCATCATCCTCATCATTGACAGTTACATAGGTACACCTGGGTTTGTTTCTCAAGCAGTCAACTTTCTTTATATTGCTTCCAAATGTTTTTCAAGTATTAGGAAGACAGAACACTTTTAATCATTGTTACAAATACAATATGCTCATTTCAGAATTATTTTTAAGCATTCCACCATTACATATGAAGATTGAGTAAAAGAGAAAGAGATACATTTGTAGTTGTACATTGTAGTTTAAAGAATTTATAGTTGTACATGTATAGAAGGCATTCGAAATGAAAATACGAATTTGTCGTAGGACATGACATCCATACAGTGTATGTGTACATACACATGTACTGTACATTTGTTCATGTACTATACATGTAAACAGTACATGTAGCTGTTAAAATTGTATTTCATGACTTTTTTTTTTTGCTTCCTTTCAGGCTTTCTCTGTCACGTAGTACATGCCATTTTGTGCTTTGTTTTTTCTTTGAAAGCTACACACTGGGATTGGATGCATGTAATCTTGAAGCCAACGATGGAAATATACCTTTGTAGAGTATGTGCTGTGAAGAGTGAAAGTATTTTAAATGGCTGAGCCACTACCTCAGGTTTGCAGGAGTGCAATTTCAACAGGAAGCTGCATGCATCTGATAGCAGAGATATATCAGCCATGTGGAAGGTTTCAATCAAAGCTGTAGATCAACTGTTGTGATGAGGAGTTTCTTCCAGATTCTCACTCTGCATTGATGGAAAGAGTACTTACAGCCGTGTGATTTTCTGTACCTGTATCTACAGGTCTTGAAGAAACAATCACCTGTACTGCTTGTTGTGTACATGGGAAGGATGAGTGCTATTGAATACACTTAAATTTTGAAGCATGCGTTTGTGACAAATTCTTTAACGATAAACTTCATCTGGTTAAGTTTCAAATGTACATTATGCAGTAATGTTGGGAGCAACTCTAATATCAGTGCTGAGGTGATTCCATTCCTGCATTCAAGTGTAGTCCTTGGATGAAGTGAGCGATGGTACATGTTATAGTCTTTGGTTTACATGGCATTGCTTGGTGCTTGAATATACTCTGTGTACACTGTGTGTGTGTGTGGTCCTACACCTGTTTGTCTTGGAAGATGCAGGAGGTAGCTGTGGATTGCATAGACTAGAGACGAGTCTGGAGTGGACCCAACCCCAGTTATGGGACAAGTTGTCATGACAATGTGCTCCATTTGTAGTCCTCATGGATGAAGCATACAGCTTTCTGAATCTTTTCAGTGACCTTTTGTAACACAGATGGTCGTGTGAAGGTTTCTGGATTGAGATCCTTGTATATGTATCTTCGGTCTCCATAGAGTGTTGTTTACTCTGGGTTTTCCATCTAGAGCAAGATTCTGATGGGCAATTCCGCGGTTAGTAACGTTACATTTGAACAAATTTAGATATTTGTTTTTACTACTAAATTACCATTTATTCATTTCAAGCCAAAATTATGTCAAAAACATGTTCATCATTCCCAGGTTTATGATACAGAAAAGAATGAATACAATCCAAGAAATGATAGCATTGCTATGGCAACTTAAAGGGCTGGTTAGTAACGTTACGAAAAAAGGACATGACAAAAAAATCAATGTCTTGTAACAAAAAGTGTGCAAAAATTCAAGTTACTTCAAACAAAGTGTTGCATTAATTTCAATTATTGCATCATGACAAATGTTCACACAATGTTTTTTAGCAGTTCGACCAATAATTTTTTAGCTAGACCCCCAAAAGCATGGTTAGTAACGTTACGGTTAGTAACGTTAGTAACGTTACATCCACACCCTCCCCTCCCCATCAACCCTCCCCTCCCCCCTCGCTCGTTCGCTCGCTCGGGTTTAGTCGCGTGCATGATATTACGGTTAGTAACGTTACATTTGTCCGGAGTAATTCCGCAGGTCATTTCACCCTTTTGTAATTGACAAAATGTCACATGACTTCTGGAGTATTTAAATGTATTTATCTTTTACCCTTTAGCAAAACTTTGAGGAAAAATTTTCAAAGGAACCCACTGTAATGTGCATTGAAGTGAATTTCAGCATCCCCAGTCCCACATGTACATTTTAAATGATGGTTTTAGATCTCGCGAAATCAATCAATACGAAAGATAAAATCTACTGAATTTGAAGACCTTAATGATTGGTGAACATCCATGGCATTAGTTGATACCTAGATTAAAGAGTAAGATAAAGAGACACATTTCTTTTATCCATGTCATGTCCACCTAACTGCAGAATTGCCCTGATGATGATGAAGAAGAAGAAGAAGGAGGAGGAGAAGAAGAAGAAGAAGAAGAAGAAGAAGAAGAAGAAGAAGAAGAAGAAGACTGGCATTGTGCCCTACATGCTGACAATCACAACCATTTTCATGTCATGTCACATTTTGTTGATACTACACATAATGTACAATTGTACATTCACTCGTGTGATGGTACGTGTGGATATGTAGTTTCCTTTTCTGGGTAATCATATGGGCAGTGTGCTTCTTAATGTTGATGTTTTAAGGTACATTTAAGACCAGTCTGGCATGGTGTTAAGTTCCTCTCAGGGATGTTGTGGTTACTTTCAGTTTAGACTTCACTGCAGCCATTTCCATTTTGAGTGAGTATGTACAGAAGGCACTAACAGGCCTTGAGTAAATATGAGTTTTTGACAAATGCTATTCAATGTATTTGGTATTTAAAAGCGCAGTGAAAATTTCATGGTGCATCCTCATCTGTATTTCATGTCAGTAGTTGTTTTGGCTTTTAGGTTTAAGTTTAAGTTTAGGTTTAGTGTTGAGTCAAATTCACCCCTCTCCATTTAGAGTATGGTAAACCTTGCCCAATTTGAAACCTACAAAAACAAGTGATTTCACACAGTTAGTATTGATCAGTATGGTATTGTGTGTAGTCTTTACTTTTCTCATCTGAAAGGAAATATGACCACTGTATTGAGATAATGCTCTTAAGTGTCATGTTAAAATGAGACTTTTTAGGATGTTATATTGCATCTCCGACATGCATTTGGGCAACGTTATTGACTCTCAACATTGACAAGATTCTGCCTGCTATGTTGCCATGCTCTAAATAGACATTGTAGGAGGTACGTTGTATGGTGTAATAATTCAGTACTCAGAACTATGCCCTTGGAATGAGCTTTTTTTTTTTGTGTGTGTGGTTATACAGTGTACAGTAGTATCCACAAACCACTGAATGGAATAATTCTTGATCATCATCACCCTGCCTGTCTGGCCTTCCCTTTACATGTATCTCTTCATAATTCCCACGCCTGCATGCATTCCATAGTCTAACCACCACCTCTTGCCCAACAAACTTCCATAAACATCACGAGACCACCTTCCAAGTAGAATTTAAAGGGACTGTACAGTACTGGTTGAGGTAAGGGATTCATGTTTTGAACATTTCTAAGAGAGATAATGAGAAACCTCTTATGAAATATGAAAGAGCATGTAATTTTAAGAAGGATTTAACGTTTATTTGATGAAAATTGGTTTTGAAATGGCTGAAATATCCAAAAAAGTGATAATAATAAAAGGCGACATGCCATAACTTTATTAGGATCTCTTTGTTTCACCTTGTTTTTGGATATATCAGCCATTTCAAGACCGATTTTCATCAAATAAACTTTTGATACCCTTTAGAATTGCATGCTCTTTGGCATCTCATAGAATGGTTTCTGAATATCTCACAAAATGTTAAAAGCTAAATCCTCACCTCGACCAGAACTGTACACACCCTTTAACATAACACCATGCCTACTCTTCCTGAAACAATTGAACCTCTGTGTAACTGCTTGTATGTACAGTATATCGTAGCATTTCATGAATGAAGACACTTATCCTCTCAGCTACATTGTATCAATGTGTTCACTTCTCAGTTATATCATCTTTCTAAGTTTGTCTCCCACCAACACACCGAAACAGTACATTTTTGAAAATGGTAAGTTCCCTATTAGTACTGGTGTCCATCTGGCTGGAAAGATCAATTTTAGTGTAAAATTTGCATTTCAGTGTGAATCTTTGTGAGCATTTATATACAGTAGCTTGCTAAATGATATACATTGTATGTTACTCAAGGAAAAAGTCAGCTATTATAAAAATGAACATGGCTGTATCGCATTGATTAAATGTTACGACAGTAATACTCTCCAATTGTCTGTTAGATGAGCCGGCCAGTGATGTCAACGAGGATCAAGCGCAAACCGGCGAAGTATGCCGATGAAGATGACCCCCCGCCTAAGCCGCCAAAGCAGCCAAAGACGCCAGCCGTGACCCCCCAGAGTACGCCAAAGTCCACCCCAAATGCTCCGAGGTCCACCCAACGTCCGAGCCAAAAACGCTCCCCAGAGACCAGTGGGGAGGGGAAGAAAGGGGAGAAGGAGGCTAAGAAGCCAGTCAGGAGCTGTGAGAAGGCTCGATGTCCAGCAAAGATCCCTCAGTGCTTTGCCAAGGCAACCCCCAAGTATGTCACTCCAGTTACCAAATCAACAGTTTAAGTTTATTGTCCAAACTAATACAGGTACAAGTGTATGTGATTTATAGTGTGTTTTTGGTATGTGTACAATATTCTATTCTGTTAATTGTCCCCGCCGAACGAGTTCGAGCAGGGGACTATGAAACGGGCTCCATACGTGTGTGTGTCCGTCCGTGTGTGCGTCCGTGTGTGCGTCCGTGTGTGATCAAAATGTTCAAAATGCTACTCCTTCGCCATTTCTAACCCGATTTTGATTCTGTTTGCTTTATATGATAGCACTACATGGGAGCTTTGAAACTTCTATACAGAATTTCAATTGTGACCTTTGACCTTGACCTTTGACCTATATTGTACATTTTGCTTCAAAATGCTACTCCTTCGCCATTTCTAACCTGATTTTGATTCCGTTTGCTTTATATGATGGCACTAGGTGAGGGCTTCAAAACTTCTACACAGAATTTTGACCTTTGACTTCTTTGACCTTTGACCTTGATTTTTGACCTATATTGTACATTTTGCTACAAAATGCTACTCCTTCGCCATTTGTAACCCGATTTCAATTCCGTTTGCTTTAAGTGATGGCACTAGGTGAGGGCTTCAAAACTTCTACACAGAATTTTGACCTTTGACTTCTTTGACCTTTGACCTTGATTTTTGACCTATATTGTACATTGCCTACAAAATGCTACTCCTTTGCCATTTCTAACCCGATTTTGATTCCGTTTGCTTTATGTGATGGCACTAGGTGAGGGCTTCAAAACTTGTACACAGAATTTTGACCTTTGACTTCTTTGACCTTTGACCTTGATTTTTGACCTATATTGTACATTTTGCTACAAAATGCTACTCCTTTGCCATTTGTAACCCGATTTCAATTCCGTTTGCTTTAAGTGATGGCACTAGGTGAGGGCTTCAAAACTTCTACACAGAATTTTGACCTTTGACTTCTTTGACCTTTGACCTTGATTTTTTTACCTATATTGTACATTGGCTACAAAATGCTACTCCTTCGCCATTTCTAACCCGATTTCGATTCCGTTTGCTTTATGTGATGGCACTAGGTGAGGGCTTCAAAACTTAGAATTTTGACCTTTGACTTCTTTGACCTTTGACCTTCATCTTTTTACCTATATTGTACATTTTGCTACTAAATGCTACTTCCGGCGGGGACATATATTACGTACCGCGTAATTTCTACTTTTCCTTGTTGTAATTGTGCTATGCACTTTGTGTATATACTCCAAGTCTGTTTTTTTTTTAGCTTGTGAAAGAAGGCAGACATAAAATATTGCATTTAGTACAAGTTCATTTCTATCTTTCCCTATTATATCATTTCAGTTATAAGCATTCATCATTATTGATTATGATAATTATTATTATCTTCAGTAAGCATTTTGTTGCAACAATGAGACACAAAAGATAACAGTGATTTGCTCATTCAATATGAATATTTTGCTTGCATGGAAGTCAGAGGGTTTTTATTGCTCTTTTTGTAGTCTTTTTCTAGAGTGGAAGGATGGTTTTCCCCTCAAACTATTCATAATCTTTAATCTGTCACAAGTAACAAGCATCACTTTGAATTCATTCATGTCGCAAAACAAGACTTGTACACCATTTAGAGTCCCCCTGTCTACATGTAGGAGAACCTCAAGAGGACCTCCAGAAGACATGTCAGATGAAAACAAGCATATTAAAAGAAATTAATTCAGCGAGGATAAGAGAGACCCCTGTTTAGAGTCCTCAGGAAAGCACTCTACATTTATAGTTTATTTCTGAGTATACACATTTGTCATTTTTGTCTGAACACTTCAAAGAAAAGCTGTAACTGGAGGCTTTGTGTGCCAACTGTATTGTCATGGAGAAGAGTCTTAATAAATGTGTCAGTTGCAAAACTAGCAGCCCTCATTTGAAGATTGGAAAGGACCTGCATGATTATAGGCTCAGTGCCACATTCTATGAAGAATACTTCTGGCAATGCGTGTATTACTGTTTGATTCATGATTCATATACAGACTTTTGTAGTTCATACAGTTGTGGTGTGACGTACTAGTGTACCTCAATTTCAAATTGTCATGAGGTGACTCACTACATTATTTGCTTCTTTCAAATGAAGTCGCAGCAGTTTTGTTGAAATGCGCTGTGCAATATATCTCACTACATTTTCGTTACAATGTTAGGGCCATGTTATCAACTACTAGGAAAAATTTGATTTTAAGGACCACATTGAGCCACTTAAACACAACACAAAGAACAGTACACAGGCTGTGAACACCATGTACATGTATTTGTGTAAAATACATATATGTCCACACACAAAAAAATGTGTGTGTAAACCACAGACCTTGTAGAGACCAAAGTGGTTTTGTGTGGCCGCTGGATAGTCCCATATACACAGATCAAAACCTTGCTCAAACTTGAGTAGCTGCCAAGTAAGGCTGTATTTGTCACCACATGCCAACCATAACAGAGTCAGGTGACAGGTGTCTACAATGTCATATTGGAGCCACAATGTTTGAAGAGCTGTGCTATATGTGACCTCATGACTGTCATCCCCATGATGCTATTGCGGAAAGCTCCAGAAGTTATCTGGTACTAGGGAAAGTGCTTTGGAAAGCCAACATTTTCTGCTGCAATTTAGCTGAATCCTAGTAGAACAAACACATGTGCCTTTGATGTCTGTGGAGTGGAATAAAGTAGCGCAAGGGCATTTTAGCACCATGTATTATGCCACCTTAGTGGTGTAACAATGTGGTCAGTCGGTATTGACCCTGGATCTAAACAGGGCTAAATCGCCAAGATCTGTTTGAATCTGTAATTCTATCGAGCAGTAAGCACTACAAACATTAAAACATTGTAACTATGAGATACTGTTGCCAAGTAGCCCTTCCTGGCAAATCTTAGAGTATTATACTCTGTAATATCAGATATTGATATTTTCAGATATAAAATGCAAATTGTAATCTTAATGCATTGTGTTACTAAAGTGCAAAGTGTAAGTAATAATCTATTTTCTTTGTATTTCTTTCTTTTATTTTATATCTGTCTGTCTGTCTGTCCATTTATCTGTCTGGATGTCTCTCCCTCCCCAAATCTCTCTTACCTCCCCAATATGTTCCCATCCCATCTTCTCTTACTCTCTCTATTCAATACCCTGTCTCCCACTCAAGATGCGCTGGAGACGGACACACTTCTCGTTGGTACCATTTATCAGCCGGTGAGCACCACTGCAATGAGTGCTTTGACTACTTCTACAGGAGGTAAGCTCCATTTGACTTGTAACCTGCTGTTAGGTTTGATCCTCTATGATGTGCACCCCATCTCCAGTAACACTGTGAGGTATTAGGGATGCAGTATTGCTGTCAAGGATTAGTCTTGAGAGTTAGGACTCAATGCTCACGGTAAAGGATTTAGATTGGGATTATGCTACATACAAATATTTTAAAGGCATAATTTACTATTGGCAGATGAAACAAAAACCCAGCATTAGTGCATTAGAACTAGTTCTAAAATATGAGTTAGGGATAGAAACAACTACTGTAAAAATATGAATCAGTAAAATTGATGTTAAGTATTGTTGAATACAAATGTGAACAATAGTTATAACAAAAATGTTTCCAGAATAGACTGTCTACAGTTACGGTTTATTGAGAAAAATACTGATATCTCCTTGTATTTTAGACTTTATTGCGAAAACTATATGCATCAAATGTGATATCTTGAACATTTTTAAAATCACTGCTCCCAAAGGTAAACAGAAGCTTTAAGGCAATAGTTTGGGATGGTTCTCTGTGAAATTTCATATCAATGGAAATGTATTTAGTGTAACCATTTTTGTCTCGCCCACCGGAGGTGAAGGCGAGACTAAGGGATCCAAATGGCGTCCGTCCGTCGTCCGTCGTCCGTCACAAATGTTAAAGTTTACCTGCAAGACTCTCTTATGATACATAACTTGGCAACTGTTACAGCAATGGCAGCCACACTTGGGTGATAGAAGCACTAGGGGTATCTTCATGTTATGGTGTTGTCAGAAGTCATGTGATGATGTCAAAGGTCATTTGAGGTCATATATTAAAGAGTATGTGCAAGACTCTCTTTTCTATGTTAAAGTTTACCTGCAAGACACTCTTTTGACAAATAACTTCACATATTTAAAGTTGCTTGGATTACAACCTAACTTGGGTCATAGATGCACTGGGGATACCTTCATGTTATGGTGCCGTTGGAGGTCACAGGATAAGGTCAAAGGTCATTCTATGTTAAAGTTTACCTGCAAGACACTCTTTTGACAAATAACTTCACATATTTAAAGTTGCTTGGATTACAACCTAACTTGGGTCATAGATGCACTGGGGATACCTTCATGTTATGGTGCCGTTGGAGGTCACAGGATAAGGTCAAAGGTCATTTGAGGTCATACGTTAAAGTTTACTTGCAAGACTCTCTTATCACATGTAACTCGACACATGTTGCTACAATGGCAATCAAACTTGGGTGATGGATGCACTGGGGGTACCCTCATGTTATGGTGCCGTAAGAGGTCACATGATAAGGTCAAAGGTCATTTGCGGTCATACGTTAAAGTTTACTTGCAAGACTCTCTTATCACACGTAACTCAGCACATGTTGCTACAATGGCAATCAAACTTGGGTGATGGTAGATGTCTCTTGGGAAGTTGAAGGTAACCACAAGGTCAAAGGTTACAGACAGGGGCCAACGAACTGTTAGGGCCCAATGTTAAGTTTTTAGGGCGTATTTCGTTTATGGCTCATAACTTTTGATCCCTTTGTCCGTTTGTGACCAAACTTGGATGGAAGATGTCCCTTGGGGAGGTGAAGGTCGTCACAAGGTCAAAGGTCACAGACAGGGGTCAACAAACTTTAAGGGCCCAATGTTATGTTTTTAGGGCGCGTTTTGATTGTGGCTCATAACTTTTGATCCCTATGTCCGTTTGTGACCAAACTTGGCAGTAGATGTCCCTTAGGGAGTTAAAGTGAAAACTAAGTTTCGGTAAGTGCTTGAGAACCCGTCTAGCACCATTTCATTTTTGCTTGCAATATATCGAAAGAGTCCACTAAGAAACTTACCTGGCTGACGCGGTTTGCCGGAATGATGAGTCGGTTTGGAGTATTTTGAGAAAAATAATAATAGTAGGAAAACCGACTTTTATTCCAGAAGGCTCCAGACTAACTCGGTCTCGGGAAAAATTCGACCCTACTTCAGACAATTCACACGCAGTTAGTGATCGCCACATTCTACCGGCCACTGCATAATACCAAATGCGGCCTAACTGAATGGACAGGAAAGTGCGTGCTAACCACAGGTGCTAACGTAATCCTGTACAAAACAAAACAAAAATGACAGCGCGCGGTCCTCAGTTGCTGAGACGCGCGGTCTTTGGAGTTTTTGTTGTTGTTTATCAAGCGCCTTTGATTGTTTTAGAGGTGCTTGATAGGCGCACACTAATTTTGCATGCGCGCAAAAGAGGTTTTTGATGCGCGCGTTGTAACAACTCGGACCATTACTGTGAGTAGCCAGAACACAGTTTATACAGTCCGCTCCCATAGGACAACACTGTACAATCAGAGGGACAACCATTAAAACTCATCCCGCCGTCAAAAGCGAAGCCGAGTTATCCCCGAGTCCGAGTTTAGCCTGACCCCGTTCGGGTAAGTACTGAGACTGAACCTTTTTGGCTAATATTTCGCATTTTCGTCGTTACCCATCGAATATCTTGCAATAACATCGTTATCCTGCACATTTCCTAAGCATACGTTCACATTTGGGAGCGAAATTTGACAACTTTTGCAGGCGTACCAGAACTTTGTTTGGGCTTTAAAGGTCATCACAAGGTCAAAGGTCACAGAAAGGGGTCAACAAATTTTTAGGGCCCAATGTTAAGTTTTTATGGCGCGTTTCGATTATGGCTCATTACTTTTGATCCCTTTGTCCGTTTGTGACCCAACTTGGATGGTAAATGTCCCTTAGGGTGTTGAAGGTCACCACAAGGTCAAAGGTCATAAGCAGATCAATTAACTTGTGGGAGTTACAAAAAATATTAATTCCTTGTACGCGAATGGGCGAGACACAATTTGGCGATTGCCTTGTTTTAAAATTTGGTTTGTTTGATAATCTTACTACAGTGTATGTATGCTGCAAGTTAGATTGAAAAGTAACTAACTTCAAATTGGATTGGTGCTACTTTTGCTCTCCCAAGTAAAACAGTGGCTGTATTCTTGATCTATGATCCTTACAATCATTGATATTTTATTGATAGTTTTAATACTGCATGTGGCTGTCAACTAGTAAGGGAAGGTTAATCAAAGAATTCATGATTGTATTTTTGCAACTTACAGCCATCGGCAGGGCTACCAACTGGTTGCTAACTGGAAGCGAGTGTGGGGGAGTAACGGCAAGACGGAGCCCAGTCTAAAGTCCTACATGGCGGACCGTGTGCTGCCCTACTGGGTGCAGTGCACACAGCCAGGCTGTGACAAGTGGAGAGAACTGCCAGTGGGCCAGGAACTGACTTTTGAAGTCTGCAAAAACTTTGTCTGTGGATACCAGCCTGGTGACAACAAAAAGGTTGGTAGTTATTATGATATCTCAATAAAGATGATAGTAGGGGCTATAGGTCATGCTATGTGATGATGATGAAAACAAAAAAGATTGTAGTGCATCTCATGATATCACTGTCTTCACATGCATCACTATCATCACATGAAATGATGATAGTTTTCCAATATATCCATTTATGTTCAACCCTTTTAGCTCTCCTGGAAAGAAAATATGTAACAACTTTCCATTGTCTAGAATTTAAGCAGTAGAACAATAATAATTACCTACAGCGATGTGAAGTGATGCATAGCATTGATATTGTGATTGCTCTTGAAAACACTGAGTGCAATCCATAGTGAGATGTTGGATTGCAGTAACGCTAATGACAAATACCACGTGATATTTATTATGTCATGATTAACATGTACCATGTGAGATATATGATCTGGCAAATTTCGAATTCACTTTAGTCTGTGATTCTTACACTCTTCGTCCCCCAAATGTAGCCTTTGCAATAAGTGGGTGATGATTTACCAGTACAAGATTCCAGAATGTACAATATATAAAATCCTAATCAAAGATGATGCCAATGTTGCTATCGTCTACTTGTGCTCTTAGATGCTTGGTCACAATAATCAGGGAGTGAATGTGTGATAACTTGTTACCATGGTGATGCCAATGTTGTTATTGTTTATCTGTGTTTCTGACTGATTGGTCTTTAAGGGAGCAGCGGATAACCACTGCAGTGTGACTCAGGACCATCGGGTGATACAGACCTTTGACCTTGAGTGGCTCTCTCTCCTCGTCATGCCCCCACTCCTCAAGTTTTCTCCAGCTGCACCCTTCCTCACATCGTACTTCCCTGATGGTGTAGGTCTGAGTGCCTCCTGCCCTGTAGCTTCCAGGAAAGATGGTGAGTGTGGGGCTGAGAGAGTTTGGTAACCCAAAGAGCAGTTTGTGACCTCACATTTAAACTGTTAATGTCTTTGTCCAAACTTCCTTATGCAAATTGTCATTGTATCTTTGTTGTTTGTGTGTGCTAATTATTTTGCCATTATCTTGTTGTGATTGGTTTTCAGTTCCGATGCATAGTAATTAGTTTATTTTCAGGAATTCATATATTGATTTCTGTACTCATTGAAGTCAGTTACATGATATGTTGATAGATGATATTTAAAGTAATTCTTGGTTCTGTGGAATTCATGATACTCTCAGAAAGGTGGTTCTCACAAAATTGGAAACGTTCAATTTCGGTTGACATTGCTACTCGTGGTTCATTTTGTTAAGTACACCTCATATTAATGGTAATAATAATAATAATAATTGCATTTATAAGGCACTTATATACTGGTGTTTTTATTAGCACCTGGTCCATCTAGCGAGCTAGTTTGGGAACCCTATTGGACTGCCGCTCCTTTGCTACAGTTGCAAATTCATCTTGTGTGTCACGTTTATAAGTCCAACAAATTTCCTAATATCCTGTGTTCTATCAAAAGTTATGCAATAATTACACCCTAACATGTCAGAGAAAATTGTGTCTGTTGCCACTTGAATTATCATTACCTTCATTTATGGTTCCATTTATGTTTTCACATGTCATTAATGTATGACTTACTGTTGCATCATGTGGCTTCTCTAAGTCTTCTTCATGTAGTACCATAAATATTTTTATCTTGTTTTTTTTTTTTTCCAGTCAATTGTTTAGTCTAAATAGAAATCTGTTCTCCGTATTTCCTTGCATCCAATTTTGTAGTAGGGTCATTGACTTACCAAGATTCCTGGTATGTCGGCCCGAGCATATTTCTCCTTCTTTGCAAGATTGTAGCCACTGTAAATTGATAATAAAGTTTATTTTCATATCTGGATAGTTTTGTACATTCATTTCAAAGTTTCACCTAATTTGTACTCAGTTGTTTTTGTATCTGTATGTTGATATTTTCTTATCATAAATGCTATTTTCCTGATAAAATTGAAATAAGTTGAAAGGAACAAGAAATTCATGAGACTTTAGTGTTTAATATTCTTGTTAATGATTGTTCCCTTGACTATCAGGTACATGGATGAGTGACGGAGAGAGCTCTGTAGGTATGTTTGAAAAGTTCTGCTTCACATTCTTATGAATTTTTGTACAAAATGAATCTTAATCTACCCACACATGTTATTTGAGAAAAGAACTGACAGAATTTCAATGCTCTTCTCCCTCTCTTTCTCTTTCATTCTCTCACATACTCTCTCCCTCTCTTTGATGCTCTTGTTCTCTCTCTCTCTTTCTCTCTTGAAGGTGATGCGAGGAACTGCTGAAATACAATTTGCACAAACTTCATGGTATTCAGTATTGTGCATGAGAAATGAGATGGACAAAAGAAATTTTCTTGTTGGATTTATGTACATTATAATGTTTAATGCTGTGATGTATAGGGCTGTCTCGGTGGAGATGAAGAAGTACAGTGTAGGAGTATGAGAAACTGAAGATTGATGGAGTGAATAGAAATGATGTCATTGTTAAGTTGTATTGTAAACTGAAATGTGTTTTTACCTTTTGTCCAAAAGCTGCTGGAGTGAGCCCCTATTTCCAGCCGTTCTACCAGCCAGACGAGCAGGGGAAGGCGCTCTGCATCTGTCCTGATGTGATGGAGCATGAGGAGGTAGAAGAGTTCCCTGAGTTTGAGAAGGAGCAGCAGATGTACCTCGCCCTCAGGAATCTAGTCCTGGCCCTCTGGGCACAAAACTGCAAGGTGAGTCCAAATCATGAACAGAATGCTGATTCCCAGCTCTAGACGACATGGGAGACTGACGAAGACCTTGGCCCAGTTTCATAAAGTTGTTGGTAAAGTTATGCACGACTTTACGAATGACTTGAATATGGCAAGCCAAGTGGGTTTCCTAATCTTATTTGATTTCAATAGCTAAAATTGAAATTTGCAGATAATAATGATTATTCTTACATGTTAACTCATGTTTTTCGTTGAAAGTGTATTTTTGCCACAGTGTAGATGAAATATTGACGTACAGTCATACTTTGTAAAAATGTAAGAAAAAAATGGACAACACATATTGGTATTTCATATTCCAGTCATTCATAAAGTCATGTGTAACTGAACGAACAGCTTTATGAAACAGGACCCTGGTCTGAATGTGTCAGGGCTGACAGTAAGATGTGTGCCCTGACCCTTATTAACCTGTGGGACAGGGTCACATGGAAGGCAGATGTTAGACATTAAGCCACCTGCTGCCTACCCCAGAACCTGGGACTTCTGCAACAAAACATAAAAAACAGGGTCAATTCAAGTCGAGTCAAGTCAAGTTGTCAAGTCAAGTCAACACAAATCCACCCACAGAGTGTAACAAGTTTGCAAATTACCTGAAAAAAAAAGAAAAAAAGATGTGATCTGAGACAATGTGACCTCAAATCGTTTATTATGCCAGTTGAATTGGGAAAAAAAATGAACTCAATTTGTTTGCACTTCTTAGCTTACCATGGAACCTACCATGGCACCATTAACTTGGTCTAGAAAAATCTCTTTGTTACAACAAGAGTGTACTTTCACTGATGTACATGTATGTTGAATAATCTTTTGTGTGCATCTTTTGTCTGTGTGCATGTGTCTGTTGCCGACATCAGCAATTCCTCACAGCACAGAAATGTACAGAGAGGCTCATTGTTCGAGGCCTGGTCCGCATCAAATGTGCCGAGATCCTGGAACCAATCGTAGCCTTCCTGACACGGAAGGGACTCATCAACACAGGGCTCCTCAAGGACCCACCAAAGGAACTCCAAATCTGCCGTGATGTCATCAAGGCAAGTTTATGGTCTTATTTCCTCCGAGCTGGAAATACATCAGTGCATTCACAGTGGCTCCTGTTTCTGTCTTTTTTATGCCTCCGCCAACGAAGCGGCCGGAGGCATTATGTTTTCGGGTCGTCCGTCCGTCCGTCCGTACGTCCGTCCCGTTTTGTTTTTGTCGATATCTCAAGAACCGTGTGGTGGTTTTACATCAAACTTGGTATGAGGGTATATCCTGGGGGGATAATACTTTGTTTGGATTTTAGGGTCACGGGGTCAAAGGTCAAAGGTCACAGGTTATTTTGTGAAAAAAAAAGGTTGAAAATTCATGTTTTTCTCCATATCTCGCAAATGGTTCAAGGTATCTTCATGGAACTTAGTATATATGCTTGTTCCAATGGGCAGTGATTGTCTAGGGAAGTTAGGGGTCATGGTTCAAAGGTCAGGGGGTCAAAGGTCAAGGTCAACTCCTCAAAATATCACTACTTTCCTTATATTTATGCAATGCCTGAAGGTTTTGTTTTGTTTTTTTACTTGATGTATACATGTATTACCTAATATATATTCTGTGGGAAGTTTCTTGCCAAAAGGTAAAAGGTCAAAGGTCAAGTGAAAGTGCTGAATTGCACTTTTTCCTCCATATCTCAAAAGTAACTCAAGGTATCATCATGAAACTTACATATTTATGCATGTTCAACCTAACAGTGATTCTCTTTGGAACTGTGAGGTCAAAGGTCAAAGGCCAGGTTTAGATAATGCTATTTTCCCATTTGATACTGAAATTATACTTTTTCTCTATACCTTGAAAATTACTCAATGCATAAACTTATAAAAGGGTCAAAAGTCAAGTAAAAATCATCAGTTCCCCAAATACCTGCACTCTGACATTTTAATCATTCATCCAATTGAACCTAGTTCTAGGAAAGTGAACATTCAGCACATTTGTGTCAAACCTGTCATTTTAATATTTTGCCAATTGTGTGAAACTGTCATCACACATTGTCAAGACATTGTACTATAGACCTATTAGGAGAACCATGCATTATGGCGGAGGCATATCAGTCGCCGTAGCGATATATCTAGTTAATTGTATATTGCTCGGTGGGAAAGAAGTTAACCACTGGATGAATGATTGAGTGCATAACTTCTACTTGTTGATTATCTCTTACTCAGATTTCACAGTCTGCTCATAGCTTGATCACAAGCAATTATATGGTTTTCAATTTGAAAAAAAAAATATGGTATGCCTGACACAAGGAGCTTATGGTCATTTGAGCTCCAATTGCTAGGCATTACAAGAGGTATAGTTATCATTAAAGCTTCACCTGGTCAACATTAACATACATAAGCTTTCTTTTTTGTTTCACTTTGCCGAAAAACATGTGTGTTAATCCTTGAGCTTGAGAAGCATTGCAGTGTATGTCTGAGTAATTTGGTCCAATTTGATTTATATATGTCTGACACCCCACAGGGAAAGCTGGTAGTGATAGGTGCCGGAGCCGCAGGATTGGCTGCAGCTAGACACCTGACCAACCTGGGTTGTGATGTCACCGTCTTGGAGGCCCGGGACAGGATTGGGGGCCGCGTCTGGGATGACGACTCACTGGGCACCTGTGTGGGTAAAGGTGCCCAGATTGTGAATGGGTGCATTAACAACCCTATTGCCCTGATGTGTGAACAGGTGAGCCCTAGCTGTGTGTGGGCCTTGCTCCCTACCCTGCAAACTTGGTCAGGATGTAGATGGTAGTTCAACCACCTCTGATTTAGTTGTAGTGCACGAATACTGAATCTATGGCAGATGGGATGTTTTATTCACGCCTTTGATAGTTTTGTATTTGCTCTTTTACTTGATATTTGCTCAAGGTCAGACTTTGTTTAAATCAAGAATCAATTTAGTGGACAGAATGGAAGAGAAAATCATGTGCATTTGATGTATTGAACCCGGAGTGTAGGAAACATTCGAATTATGGGTATTTTTATCGTATAAAGTATGCATTTTATGACCATGTGTGTTATTATGTGTCAGAAGAAAACTCTGCTTGTACAAGATTTATTGTATTGTATTGATGTGAATTTGATATTTTGCATGTATGTAGTTGTAGAAACCAGTTGAATGATTTACATGTTTCAGCCCAGTGTATTCTTATCATTGCAGTCATCAATGGAACTTGGGACTTGATATCAAAGAATGTGTCCTTGAAGTAATATGTGTTTATGTCGAACAATGATATCACATTAGATATACTGCTGGCAATTGTAGGAGTGAGTGTTGTCTATACAACCATTCAGAATTTTCTTGTAAACTCGTGTTCTAAAAGAAATGACTTATTATATGCATTGTATCTCTTTCCATAATCACCACCAGGGTGGCTTCAAAATGAGGAAGATGCATGAGCGATGTGACCTCTTGACAGTAGGGGGCGCTGTGACAGACACACACACAGACAAACGGGTAGAGTTCCACTTCAATGCAATGCTGGATGCCATCGCAGAATGGCGGAAAGACAAACACTCAGAAACAGATGTACCTCTAGGCAGTAAGTGTGGGATAGTGTGGAACAGTATTAACCCATTGAGGAAAATTCCAAAGTATACTCAGGCAGGTGTCTATGGGAAATGTGTCTTGTAGCAAAATCCGCCTGTCCTCAATGGGTTAACTTGTAATGTGAAGAGTTCATCATTTTCTAGTTTTCCTTACCATTGATCCTCAGAATGTAAACATCTGTTATAAAGCACAACATTTGTCTAGAAGCATGTATGTGTTTTGACAGTATGTATTTACAAGTGTAAAGCACCTTTCTGTGAAGGTTCATGTTTAGTTTTACAAGATTATTGTTCAGCAAATGTTTCTTACATAATGCTGATGGCGCAGTCGTTCTCTGACATGTAACTGTAAGATTGACTAATACAATAGTTAAAAAATTCCCTTCCATGTCAAATGAAGTGAAGTGTAACAAAATGAGTCTGTCTCCATTCTAAGTTGTATCAAGAACAGAATATGATGTATCAAAGCTTAGGCTAAACAACTTCTTATATCTACAGTCAAGAACAAAACTAAATATTTATAGAAAGTCCAGAAAGTCCAGTGCATGGTACTTACCTATCTAAAAGTCTGGATTTCTTGTTGTTGTTTTTGTCAATGCTGGAATTTGATTTAAGAAAGTGAAAGCCTCATGTGTTGCATTATATGTGCATGTAGTTCAAAACTTCTCATTTGAACATAGTTTTCTATCTTACACCTCTCTCCATAATATTATGCAAATTATGCTGCAACTTCAGAACTAGTGTCACAACAATTTAGGCACAGGGACCATTAACTTGAACAATTTTGTTTGATTGTCTTTTAGAATAACTTTGTTTCACAATGTATGTAAAATTATGCATCCCATTGATGTCTTTTAAGCCATGATGATATATACTCTGGATGTTGGAATCTTTAGGAGAGCCATGCTGTGTTATTTATGACTCCCATGTGACATTGTTTTCAGAGAAAATCATGGACATGCATCAAACGTTCATGGATGAGACGAACCTAACGTTCACGGAGGAGGAAGACAAACTACTTCAATTTCATGTCTGCAATCTTGAGTACGCTTGTGGCAGCAGTCTCTCCAATGTAAGTAGGTCTGATATCAGCCGTGATATGAGCTTTCTTTCTTAGTTACTCATCCCTGCTATATCCCTGTACAGAACATAAAAACCATTATCAAGTATCACATTATTTGCATGACACTTAATCACAAATCAGGACTGACTCAAACATATTTGTCAAGTTTAGTTGTATCTTTGGCAAAAAGACATATTGAAGTGTATAGTGTACATGTATTTGAAATCCTGCAGCTGTGAAAGAAATTAATAGCTTGTGGAAATTGGGTGCCAGTTTTTGTTTTAAGAAGTCAGTTTTTCACTTTTGATCTCCTTTGAGAATTCTCACATTAATTAATGCAAGTGTTTACTGAAGAGTAAACCCCTTAATTGCCTAACATAGACCACTCTCTGATTGGTAAACCTTGGTGTAACTCCAGCAAGATCTAATGAACCCTTGTTGTTGCCTGTTAACATGCTTATCTCCATCACCAAGGTGTCATCCCTACACTGGGACCAAAATGAGGCATTCGCTCAGTTTGCTGGGGACCACTCATTCCTCAAGGAGGGCTATGGAACCATCTTGTCAGAATTGTCCAAGGGCCTGGATGTGAGACTAAAGGAGGTGGTGACCTCAGTCGATTACTCAGGACAGAAGGTCGTTGTGAAGACGAAAAGCGGCAAAGACTTCAAGGCAGAAAAGGTCAGTGGTATGAGCTTTTCTCACTGAGATGCTGTAAAACGAGGAATGTTTGCATGCATTTTAATTTCGCTAAATTCGCGAGAGCCAAGATTTGCAAAATTAAAATGCATGTGAAAGTTCTTGTCTACACTATACGCGTTAAATGTTAGAGGCAACTTGCGAAAATTTCATGCCGCAAAAAAGGCCGTTGGCTCCAATTCGCTGAAATTTCATGCTGCAAAAATATCATGTTTTACAATATGAGGTCCAGGGAGGTAACAGCAGAATTTACAATCAAATATTTAAGCTCACTGTTTTAGAATACTTTCAAGTTTCAGTTCATGAATTCTTAATTTGAAAATCATAGTCTTCCCCCACTGGCTGTAGCTTAGTCAGAAAGAGCTCTGTTCTTCCAGAGGGGCCTGCCATTGCCATATCTGCATCATCACATACCTTTTTTTTTTATACACCCAGGGTGAGACAGGCAAGATGGGTAAAGTATCTTGTCACAGGATGTCAGCACTAAGCAGGATTTGAATCCATGATTTCCTGCTCACAAGCCAGCAAACCTTATTCACTCTATCACAATGCACCCACACAGTGATTGTGTAGGGTAACTGACAATGGACAAATTAGTGAGCAATTGGCATTTTATCGTGATGTGCTTTGTAATACTGTTTTCAGTTATATTCCAGTGATGCAGAAGAGCGGCAACCACACATACAACTGAAATGATCCTATGTGGGTCCTTTTATTGACAGTGGAATAATTAAAGTCCCTGTTTACCTTTGGGAACAATGATTTTAAAAAAATTTCAAGGTAGGACATTTAATGCATATGTGTAGGTTTGTTGTACCACAAAATATCCTATCATATAAAATTTTCATGATAATGCCTAAAATATAGAAAGGAGACATCTGTATTTTTCTCAGTAAACTGTAACTGTAGATGGTTTAGTCTGGAAACATTTTCATTATAACTATTCACTAACAATACTTAACATCGATTTTATGGATTTTACAGTGGTTGTTTCTATCCCTAACTCACATTTTAGAACTATTTCAAAGCACGAATGCTGGGTTTTTGTTTCATCTGCAAATGATAAATTATGCCTTTAAAGGCAGCCGATCGCCATCCCTAATGGTACGTAAACTCCGAACGACCGAAGTTTGTGCATGCAATTGCGCAATGCTATCTCCATAAACGTGTGGGACAATGCTACCACTGAGACAAGTGTGTGTGTGTGTGCCAGAAGACGCTGCGGCGTGTGTGTGTGTGTGTGTGTGTGTGTGTGTGTGTGTGTGTGTGCGTGTGTGTGTACGCATCATACACAAATATTGTCACCGCGAGCTGCGGTGATTGGAGGAGAGAGGCAAGAAGACGCGTGTCTCTTTTGGCCTCTCTTCATGCGCATGCGCACTGAAAGTGTGCGTCCATTCGGAAGCTCTCGTGGCTCGCTGGGACAGCCATTTTGGGTTAGGAGATAAGCACAGGGAGCTCTCTTGTAGCCTACCGTATTTTCGCTGACCCATTGAGCCAGCGCTATTCTCATTCGGGGGTCACTACATTTGATACAGAATGGGGGAGGCAGCGTGTTGCGTTCGCCTCCGTGCCGCACAAACCACTCGCCACGACCGAGTGTCTTTAATTACCTTACATTGTCACCACAAATCCTGTATGGCAAATAAAAATACACATGGACCTTCATCACATGAATCAAAGTTTTTTTGCAGGGTAAGCCAAAGCCCTTTGTTCATATTCACATACTTCACACTCTTTCCACCCATACCAAGCCCTCTCTGTTCTGTGGCTGAGAAAGAAGCTGCTTCAAATTTGCATCTGGTGTGACACTTAGTGCAAGCCAACACAGTTTGATAGTCACAAAAGAAAATGATATCTTCAGATAGGAATTCAGTAAAGAGTAAATGAGCATTTAGATCTGCAGCGTTGTTTTACAGTTCCATTCTCTGTACCTGGAGTAACTGTACATATCCACAAATGTTTCCCAAATGTTACCCAAGTCCACTTTAGGTACTCAGACTATAACTTGCAGCAGTTTCTATCTCACACATGTTTGACTGCAGGTCTTGGTCACTGTACCCCTAGCACTCCTCCAGGCAGATACCATCCACTTCACCCCTCCCCTCCCTGAGGAGAAAAGGGACGCAATAAACAGCCTTGGTGCTGGCATCACAGAAAAGGTAAGGTTTCTGGCAATTTTCTGTTATCAGTAAATCTCACAGCTAGTGATATTTGAGTGTACTGACACTGATGTCAGAGTAAAATTTAAATGTGAGTTAGATAGACTTGTCAGAATGTCAGCAGTTGATTGGTGGTGACAACCATCGTTCTTCCCCAAACTTAGTGTTCAACCATTTTGAAGATAGCATCTATCCTTATGGAGGACTTTCATAAAAAAAAAATACAACGTAGAAGAAGGGCTTTTACATATTGGATCACATCGAACATGGAAAACAGATATACTCATTGTTGGAAATAATGCATAGATGATGGAGTAATAGAACCATCAATTACTGTGTATGTCATATATATTGCATGGTTCTTATTTTGGGGAATTTTACTATGTGCAAATTTAAAAACATACAAAAATGTTAACTCTGTGTGACATGTACACATATATTTTTCTGTTTGTACTGTTCTCCATGATCGTGAATTTACCACTTGCAAAATTTTCTGGAAGCCCCAATTTGCAATAAAAATTAGACTCACTAAATGAATGTGTCTATGGCGTACACAGTAATTTATTCTCAGTGAATGAGGTGATACAAGTAACTGTGAAAATTTGAGCAAAATCTTGCAAATGTATGAACAAGTACCATATCCGTGAGCATTGTAACAAGCCCACATGGTCCAGTGACGTTTTTTGAATGTTTGCTGTGATTCACAGGTTGCCCTACAGTTCCCTGAGAGGTTTTGGGATAGGATGGTGCAGGATAACGATTACTTTGGCCACATTCCCCTTGACCCAGAGGAGAGAGGATTCTTCTCAGTCTTCTATGACATGTCAAGTGGAGTGAGTAGAGTTTTCATCTTTTTCCCTGATTGTTTTTGTTTTTGTTTGTTTGTCCATCCATCTGTCTGTGTCTTTATTCTTTGTAAAGGCAGATTGAAGTAATATCGCGTAACATTTGTAGGCATTTTCCCCCACTTCTTATGTCATGCTGTGTTATTACCTCCGCCAAGGGAGGAGGTTATGTTTTCGTTACCGTTGGTTTGTTCATTAGTTAAGTTCGTTATTTAGTTAGTTTGTCCGTGTGCAAAATAACTCAAAAAGTAGTTAACGGATTGGGATGAAACTTGCAGGAAAGGTTGAAAATGACACAAGTAACAAACGATTAACTTCTGGTAGTGATCCGAGAATTTTGGGGGAATTTATGAAGGATTTTTGATATTTTGGCAGGTAGGGTCAATGAACTTGGGAGTTCAGGCTGGGCGCATTTGAGGTTTGCATGCGCGCACTAAAGTGCGTGCTCTAGTTTCTGCTAGGGCGAGGCGCGTCGTGCAGCTGAGGGTTTATGACGTAACAAAGGCTTCTATATTGGGAAATTGGGCGACTTTCAGCACACTATAAACACTTTCAGCATGGTGCCTAAGTACGTATGGGTGGAAATCACTGATACTATGGAAAAACAAGATCAGTGGTGGAAATGAGCTGCATGCTTGGCGGAGGTCTGCGCTCTCAGAGTGCTTCTCTAGTTTTGCTATTGGTTACAAACCAGGTCCATCTATTTTTATCTGAAAAAAGTAAATAGGCTGCATAGAATCTTATAATATCATGCTTAATATCTTGCCATTGAAATGGAATGTGTTCTCTTGAGGTTTCCAGATGGAGTGATATGCATAAGCATGTCTATGCAGAGCAAGAAAAAAGAAGAAGAAATAATTACAATTGCTTATTTCACACTGTGGTGATATTTCAGAACAAGAAGTCCGACTCACACATCCTGACAACAATAGTGAGTGGCACTGCTGTGGAAAAATTCAAAGAGATGTCAGAGAAGGAGGTGGTTGACAAGTGTGTGGAATGTCTGAGGAAACTCTTCCCAAAGGAGGTGAGTCAAGTGGGTTAAAGCCCCTTGCTAATATTTACAGATAAAAAAAATCCAGCCTTAATGCTTCGAAATAGTTCTGAAATATAAGTTAGGGATAGAGATACCCTATATGAAAATGTTAGTCAGTATAATCAATGTTAAGTATTGTTGAATATACAAAATGTAGACAATAGTTTGATTAAAAACTGTTTCTAGAATAAACCATCACTGTGACGGTTCATTGAGAAGATTAGTGATATCTCCTTATATATGTGGCTTTATTGCAATTTGTGTGTGTGTTATAGGGTGTTTTGTGATACAACAGACCTATACATATGCATCAAATGTGATAATTCAAACATTTTTTTTAGTCACTGCCCCCAATGGTAAACAGTGATATTAAAGGTGCAAACAATTCCAAGCTGCAGTAGTCTAACCTTGTCCAAGTTGACCTTGCACAAATTTGATGATTGGCTATGGCAAAGACAAATTATTCCCTGGGTGGATGTAGACATGTAGTAACTTTGTTGTGTTGGGCAAAATTTACATTAAATGGAGAATTTTCTCCTGTTCCCTCAGATTCAATTGATAGGTGAAGTTGACTGTATTTTCTCCCCTCACATCAATTATTATATGTGGCCCTGCATCACATAATCACCAAAAAGTCGCCCGACATGGATTTTTAGTTCAGGGCAGATTCTGAAAGAGCAGACTCTAAGCTTTGAAATTATGTATAACTCTATTACAAATAGAGTTTCCTAACCTATCAAAATAATGGATAGAATGTATGCACCCCAGAAAGGTGTTTACTACTACTCAAGAAAAGAGACTTTGAAGTGTAGGGTCTCCTCACCATGCTACGCTCAAGTAGTGAATAGGAAAAAAAAACGAAAAAAAAAAACCAGGATGTAAACTCCATAGTAACCACTGCTTGCCATAATGAAGAGATTATTAAGTTAAGCTGAAATCTTTTACACTCATTAAACACATCCATTCATTACTGCAATTAACTTTCAAAGCAGTGGCATCATCCTGTCAAAAGTTATCAAAGTGAAAAGTGAAGTGTGTGTACAGCATTTTTGAGAAACTGAAAGGGGCCATTAAAACATTCTCATCACACTTCTCTACAAGACTATGTTGTAGATAAACTGCAATAATCACTCTTTCGCATTATTTCATAATCCCAATTGTAAGAATTATGTAAAAGAGGAATTGCTCTTTCGGCAAATATAAAAATCTAAAGATTACGTAGGTTGAACCATTTCACCTATTTTGAGTCCTCATGTAAAATAAACTTTTTGTTGGTTTTGTAATGTATGGTTACATGCACCTGACTGTTAGAACGATGACTTTGGAATGGTTGATTGCTGTGGTAGGAAAAGCTCAAGAGGATCTACTGACTGCTGAGATGGGTCAGAGTAAGATATCCTGTTAGCCCATCAGTGTAATGACCCAGCAGTGTGAAATGAATGAATGAAATGTGACCAGTGCACAAGGACTCAAATTGTTTTAGGTTAAACCAGAACAGGTGACTTTGGGTGCACACACAGATTCCACCTGTCTTGGATTGCTGCCATGATTGTCATGGACTTCAGCCAAACACTCCTAGATTAGATCATGTCCTTAAGGTGTAATTATGCTCTGTGTCCGAGGTGACACAGATAGAGAGCAAATTGAAAACACTCCAAATGTAGAACTGTCAGTCACTGGCAGTGTACTAATAATGCTTTGGTAATAAATGAAAGTAAAACAAAACAAAGCATGACAAACCAAAACAAAACAGAGCAGTACAATATTGTGAGACATGAAATGCAGTTTTGAAATGTTGTAGTTTCTCTCATGTCTTGTAAGACTTGCTAAGCGATGGCAACTCCATAACAGTCATCATTGGTGGTTATTACAACACAACAATTACTGGATCTAATTTGCATATTTTGTTGCCACTAATATCACAAATTTGTGAAAAATTTGGAAAGTTCCATAAATTTGTTTTCATGATTTTTGTATGTATGAACGTCAGCTGGCTGGAAGTTTTGTATTTCTCCATCTCCAGGGGGTTGAGTCTTATTTGATGTTTCTTTCTAATATTCTTGTTTGCTTGTGGTGTTTCCTGGCCAGACCGTCCCGGAACCCACCCGATACTTTGTGACTCAGTGGCACAAGGACGAGTTTGCCCGAATGTCCTACAGCTTCATTGCAGCGGGAGCCAGCGGGGACACCTATGACATCATCGCTGATTCGGTCAATGAGAAACTCTACTTTGCTGGAGAGGTAAGAATTATTCCATTCAAATGTGAAATTCACTGTTGTTCTCTTTGTGCTTCTTCTGCTGCTTATAATTGTCATTGCTGTTCAATACAATGTATTGTCGCTGGACTGTAGCTCTACTTTCTTTCACTCCTACAAACTAACCGTCATTCTATGGGTTAAATTTTCCTTCGTTATGTTTTGGTTTTCGTATCATGCAATTGGTCAAGAAATAAATTCTTGCAAGGGGTGACTTTTTTTTTAGTATGTCAGAGTCAATTCATTGGTTTTAAAATCTTCTTAGAGGCAAATTGGAAGCTTTACTCTAAGACAAAATTTTGCGATTCAAATGTATAGTGGTTGCATGTGACCCTATTTCTACAATGACTGCATAATGCGTATTATTACCGGGTATTTTGATTACAGATGTTTGATCAAAATTACACTTAATGTACAGTACATTATTTCCTCTTGCTTTAACTATTTCATTATTTCATGACAGCAGTGAGGTATCTATAAAAGTTAAATCATATCAAGCACTCAATGTGGAAGTAAATGGATAATTATTATGACTTGTTGCCATGGTGAAAGTGAGCTTTTAATGTGTTGCAGAAAAAAGCCCCAAAACTCAGTATTATCTGTTTGCTTGTGTAGCACCACTTCCAATGCTCTTCCAATCTTTCTGTTATTCTGAGCTGTGATTATTCTCATGTCACCCACCAGGCCACCAACAGGAACTTCCCCCAGACTGTCACAGGGGCCTACCTCAGTGGGATTAGGGAAGCCAACAAGATCATTGCTTTATGATGGCATGGCTGTGTGATGGCAAGGACCATGATGACAGAGATGTGATGGTAAACCCAATTGTGGTGGCTTTCAGATGGACATCAGAATGTGAGAGAGAATCTGAGATTCCTGCATATCAGTCTGGGTGTCACAAAGGTTTTCACCATGTCACATATCACATTGTGTCAAAAAAGTGCAGGCAACAATTTGGCACAGAGTTAGACAGAGCTTCTCTCTTGTTGATATGATACTAGATGAGCAGCAGTCAACTTGTGTTCAGGAGTCCAGGACTTGTGTTGCAGAGATCTAAGTCTTTGCAAATTGAGGACATCAGGAAGAATGTGCTGAATTGCCTCAGATTGCACTTGACTGTGAATGCAGCGAAGACTGAAGCAATTTGTGTAAAGTGTTGTTGGGCAAGTCACTGTCATTTAGAGGATATCAGAACAGAGTAGTGGCAGTACTTACAAATTGTAGGGCTTCATTACAGGAGGGACATCTTGAGGGTTTGCTATTAAGGTGGAGAGAGGAGAAGTAAGAAAGAATGATAGATACATCAAGAGTTCAGAAATATAGCATGGCAGATGAATGGAGACATTGTACAAGCAGTGACCCTAACTTCTTACTACAACTGTACGTATCTATCTTGGCATTGAAGATCACATGGCCATCAAATACTGTGTGCAACAATCAACCTTATCAGACTCACTGAGGGATGCAATTATCAAGAATGAATTACAGTAAATGAACCCAATATATGATATATTTGCAGATGTGGTGACTAACTTCTAACTAACTTCTTACTTTGCTTAGCAATGAAGATCAAATGGCCATCAGATAGTGTGTGCAACAATCAACTTTATCAGACCGATTAGAGGAATACAGTTATCAAGAATGATGAACCCAATATATGATATTTTTGCAGATGTGATGAGCTAGTGTGGGAGGGAGGCTTCCATGTTAGCACAGATATCTACATCTGCAACTGACAAGCAATACTGAATTTACACCACTGCTTGGCACCACTAGTCAGGTGCTTGTGTAGAGAAGTGTAAATCTGATCTGATCAAAGCTTTCATGGAGAACGCAATATGTTTTCTGAAACTAAAATTTCTGGGCAGCATTTAACAGACCATGGTAGGATCTTGGTTGACAAGTTTGAAATGAAATCTTCTCTTGTACCCTGCTAATCTGGTCCCTAAATATGAAGTCACTCAGTTAAAAAATCGTTATTTCTTTAATTTGTTTTTAATGTGTTGATGTTATACAAAACCTACTTGGCAGTCTGATTACTAGTGTTCATGGCTGTGAAGGTGTGATCTAGCAACAGTCTTTATTTCAGTTATTATATATGAACAGAGTAAATGCTGATGAAATACCTTGTTTGTCATTCTTTCAGTATTGCAGTGCAGTCACACATGCTCTGATATATGCAAACATATTCATGCAATTCAGCTGATATATAGTAATTCATCTAACCAAAACTAGGTTAGGAATATATTAGGCATTCATTATTCCTGATTAGCATGATTCAAATCATGAGTAAGAATGTTTATGGTGAGAAGAGCCATTCAGAAGAAGTCATGAATTGATTAATGCACTGCTCTCCGTGTCAATAATTTGGAAGGTATGCTAATATAAGATGCATGACTAAAGTTAAATAGCACTTGCCAAAGATAATCATGTGAAACGACCTGCACATGCAGGTGCAGCTGTTCTACAATGAAAGATGAATGAGTTTGATGTCTTTTGACACCTGCTATACATGATATGTACCCCACTCAACCTCCCAAGTGCCATGTAAAGTGGGTGTATCTCATTGGGCTGCAGATTAGTTGACAACTTAGTAGCAAATCGAGTCTCCCTGGTCAATGGTCATGGAGTGGTTATGGAGACGTCTCCATGACGTCTCCGCGACATCCCCTGAAATGCAGCCAAGTCTCTGGGGAGTCGCAAGAGAATTGAACATGTTCAGTTTTTTGTAGGCTCTTTCCAGTCTCCAGCTTGGTTGTGGAGATGTCTCCGCAACGTCTTTGCTACTGTATGTCTCCTAGTTGCAGCCAAGTTGCAGGAACTAAATTTATTTGTGGGGTCTTGCAGACCTCTCTGTGACTGAGACAATGTCTCCAAGACATCATGGCGACATCTCCACCACTTCTGGACAAATAGATTGTCATCCAATTTGCAGACGTCTGTGATGTTGCCATGGAGTCCCCTTCTTGGCGAGAGCATAAGCCCTTTTTTTTTTTTGTCTTCCGAGTTGCACAAGTTGCAGCAAATTATCAGTTATGGCATCCGCAGCAATTTCTCCTACAGTGAGCTATGCCCTTACATTGTCAACTTCATTGTGATACCAATTGACCAGACATGACATGTGAAATACTATTCCCTATCCAGATCTGTTGAACTGAATGTGAAAATGTAAGTTTATGATGTACAGGGTAAAAGGTAAGCATCACCTTGGACTGCGAATCATGCTTCCAGAGTTTTCCTGTGTGATAAGAATGAATAGATGTGTATATACTGTGGAAGACAAGGTACCACCAGTTGTGAGGCAACATGAGTCAAAAGCTACTTGTATGCTGCAGCCAGCTTCGAAATATTGAAGTAACATGTCTCATGATTTCTTTTTCTTTCTGTCTTTTCACCGAGTCACTCGTCTTGACTGTGGGTTTCTGTTGATGAGTAGACTGTCATTATTAGCCACAAGCTTTTCTCTTGTACAGTCTCTATTGCCAGCTTTCACCAGAGTTATCTATGATCACATCCTGGCATCTATGAGTTTAATCATTTGCTTTACTCCTTCAGGTATATGTGGAGAAAGTATGGTTTTCATCCAGTTTGCTACTCCAGGAATAAAATGAAGTGGAAGTCCCATACTTTCACAGATGTACTCAAAGGGAAAATTTCCAGATACATTTGAAGTTGTTCTGAGAAAGGATATATATTTTTTTGCTCTCTCGTTTTTGTACAGTCCTTATTTGATTTCAGGGATTAATGATGTCAGAACTATGCTGCATGTGGTTTCATCATCTACATGGAGTGCAAAAGAATTGTGAACAGTAATAACCTAGTGTAAAATATGGTGAGCATTGTAAAAGGATTTTTGTTTCTAATTTATGTTTCTCTCAATTTACCTGCATGCTTTTCACAGGTAGATTTTCATAGTAGCGATATTTACCTGTATGTCGATGTCCGACTGTGTAGGCCTTTGCTATTTTAGCGACCTGCAAGTAAGTGTAGACTTTTTAGATATCTGATCAAGATGTATGTGTGTCTGTAGTGACCCAACTAGCTATGCATGTCAGAAGAAACCAAGACTGAGGGGTAGTGTGAACATGGGTAGCTCCACCCACTGGTGTAGAGTGGACTGTCCAAGGAGTGACAGACACCCAGAAACCTGAAACAAAGTTTCTGTATCCTGTCATGATGTGAATCTCTCATCCCAAGTCTTTAAAACCTGACTGCCCTCTTTCAATCATTAACCCTTTGAAAGCTGTGAGCACTGATAAGCACAGAAACCCCCATAGCCTTGTACACACTGTACACAGTCCCTGGCACAGAAAGGGTTAAAAAGCAAGTCTCCTTCATGTTCAAGTTGGTTTTAAAACGAGAGTAAAATCTAACAAATGGAACAGTGAAAGTTTGATAGTAATGAGACAAAAAGAAACAAATTATGGATTGTAAAAGTGTGTATATTTATCATATGGATGTTAGTGAATTGGTTACAAGCACGAGTGTGAATGAGACCTGTCCTGGCCTCACAAATCCTATACAGTACCTTTGAATATCAAAGCTTCTGCTTTTTGTCCAGAAAGAAAGGAATCATATCTCATATTGTATATATAATTATAAGAAGAATGAGTCTCAAATATGCCATTTGTAGATCCAACACGAAGGTTTTTATTCACAAAATTTTCAACCCACCTCTGGCCTTCGTCAGTGTAGTGTATACTAGGACAATGATAAGTTTTTGCAAACATGAATCATAACAACATAACATCACAACATGTTATGTTGTGATGTCACAGAAAGGGTTAGAAAGCAAGTCTTCTTCATGTTCAAGTTGGTTTTAAAGATAATGAGGAGAGTAAAGACTTTGAAGACCTGTAAAGATCTATCTATAATTTGTCAAAGGGACTGGCCTACAGATGCTAAATTATTGACAAGAAAAATAATTGTAGATTTTGCATGCACACCAAAGGGTGAACTGTTTGGTGATGTCATCATTACATTGCCTAATTAGGATGTGTGATTGTGGTCTATTTTACTGTGTCACAGATTTTATATACAGTACCTCTAAGAAAAATCAAATCACAATTCTCTTTTGCTTTGGCTAAGATCAATGAAACTTTGACTGTTCGCTTTGTTTGAGTTATATTTGGCTTGGGCAGGAATTGAATTTACACTGTACCTGCATCGGCAGTAGATTGATATCTTATTTGTTTCCTTCTTTTTTGTTCCCTTTAACTTGCTGTGAAGTCATACTGAAGAATTGACTCTTGGAGCTGTTAATTTATCACAGTGTGTCTTAAACAGATTTTTACAAGGCCATTTAGGCAGATTTGGCAAATTGTTTAGCAATATTGTCTTTAAGACTAAAAGTGTTGACTACATTTCAGAATATCTGTCATTTATTGGCATATATTTTCCATGCAATTGTTTGAGAACATTTTTTTTTCTTTTCTTTTTTTTTTGCAATTCAGTGAGTTCATACATTGCAATATTGAGAGCAAATAATTTCTTGATAATTCATAATTCTTGATTTAAAAGTTAGAAATTTCATTGTTCATTTAACATTATTTGTTGTTGAAAAATCTTTGTTTGCTAAACAATTACCAACTATCATACAACCAAATCTCACAAAATGGCAGATTTGCTGTAGATTTGTTGCATGCAAATTATCTCCTTTTGGTGAAAGTGACATTGATCAGTACTGAATGTGATAAATATTGACACAAAATGCTGAGACATTATAAAGCCTCTTTGGATAATGTATTCACCTCATTGGGTTCAGGTAATCATAAACTTTTCATTATGCTGTTTGTGCATGTCTCTGGGTCCAGTTCTCATGTTTTGCAGTTTATCAATCAACTTTTACTTTGAGGTGGGAGTTTTCTTCAATTTTGTTTCTCTCTACAACTCTACAAATGAAATTTTGTAAGATTGCAACTGTTGATCCATAATTTTGTAACAAACATGTCGGAAAAAGGAACCAGCATGTTTGTTAAAATTATTAAAGATCAGCAGTTGCGATTTTAAGAATGTCATTACTAGAGGGCGACAAAAAAAAACCAAAAAAAAAAAAACCCTCACACCTCAACCTTCACCCCTCTGCGTAATAATCTCTTGCTTTCAAGTTTGACATTGTCTCTCCAAAGCATCACCTTTTTGTAGGTTCGCTGTTCAAAGTCTTGGAATGATGGTAGATGAGGTGGGATGCACCTAGCTGTCTTTGACTGCCCCAGAAACATTCACCAGTAGCTGATTCGGGTTATAAGTGATGAGTTTACTGTGTCTCAAATGTGGTAAATGATATGTAACATATTTCATGCTGTTGCTAGGTCATAGAATATATATATATTTTTGTAGTCTAACAACTCCCACATCAGGCTGTTCATGGAAAGTCTGAAATGTAAATGTGGCTTAGTGCAGTCAGCCAGTGGTTATCATCATTATACATGAGACTTTACTACTGTGATAGGATTTCTCATTGTAAGGCAGCAATCACACCTTGCTGGGATAGTGTTCAGTGATGTCCGATCGATAGACAGTTTGTGAAAGAAAATTATCTTGTGGTAAAAGTCATCTCTATTCCTGGGTAATGCTCTCATGAACAGAGTAAGAAGTGAGTGCTGGTAACCAAAAATCAAGTCTCGTAGAAATCTTTCCCAAATTCCCTTGTCTTCAGGACATCAACAGACACAAACTGACAAGTACAGGACGAGGAACACAGAAGTTCCAAACAAAACACCTGACCAGTGTAAGACACCCTTGCAACCAAAGGACACGTGTGGTGGAGTCCATTCCAAGCTTTGTGCATGCACATATCTTTCTGTCACATTAGACAGTACTCACCTGACAATGACTGCACTCACCAAACAATAAACAGGCAAGAAATGTATGTGAATAGAGGTGAATGGATTAAATGGTTTTCTGGCATGTCTGCTAGCACTCTGTGACAAGGTTTGACTGCTGCTTTTGTGAATTATGTCAATTAGATAATTGGAAAAACTCAAGATGGCAGCATGCTTTTACCCTGGAAGCCTCTGATTTTTAAATAATCCATGGAATGCTATTAGATGGTTGCCATTACTAGTTTTACTGCAAACAATATGCACCATACCCAGCAGATGTTTAGATATACATGTACATGTATACTAAGATATTCATCTGACTGTAGAATTTCAACTTTCAATCAGGAAAAATGAATAAATTGTCAACTTCCCTGTATAGTCTTCATCTTTATTGTATTGTACTTAAAACTCAGTCAGAAATTGGTTAGACAGCTCGAAGTGTGTCCATGTATGAATTCAACTTTGGCCACCTTTCTAGCATTGACAAGGATTATGTTAGGGTTAGTTGGTGGATGGATAGGAGGTCGTAGAAAGAATTTATGAACTGGGTAAAAAAAAGAAACCCTTTAACAGTACCCATGATACTTTGGTATATGTCTTGAAATGTGTAGATCTTTTAGGCTGTGAGTGGAGTGAAAACCTTAGTTTGCTCCCATACAATACTATCAAAATGTCGACATGATATTAGGATGCCTACCATGGGAGATTTCTGGATGTTGCCACTGTGCTCACAATAATACTGCTGTGATAATTCTCATGTTCAAAAAATCCTCATTGAAAGAGTCATTTCATCGACAGAATAGACTTAGTAACTTACAAGTTGAAGACATTTACTGGATCTTTACAGTACAAAATATCAGGACTAACATTTTGTGAACCTCTGCAGAAGGTCTTTGGCAGTCTTGGGCATACCAGTGCTTGTCACATATTCAGTTTTTGTTTTTGTCTTTAACAAATTCTTTTTTAATCCTCTTGTATGTTAGTATTCAAACAGCCAACATTGGAATTTTGCCACAATCTTCTACTGTGCCATATTTTTATTTTTATTTTTTTGTTCTTTTTAAAGCTGAACAGAGAGTAATCATGCTGATAGGAAACAGTACTGCATGTGAGACAAAAGATGTCTGTAAATTGGGCTTAAAAGGAGAAGGAGAAATTGAGAATAAGCAAATGACATCTCTTCTGTATGGGATGGGGAAAAACCTCCACAAATTTGCACCTTTCTATTCAAGATTCTTGAAAATGCTTGTCATGTATACAGGTATTTCCATGACACACCACACTGTATAGTTTACTTCTATGTATATTGTTGACCTGGTAATTATTTATTGTTTATATGTATTGTCATTAACTAGATGTGTAAATATAAGATAGTGCATATGATATTGTTTTTGAAGTTTTGAAAGGAAAGGATGCAAAGAAAGAGGGACATTGATAGTTCTTTTCATGAGATGTCTTAAGATGAAATGGGGTTAAAATATGAATTCTAGGTCAAGAAATATCTTGTGTCCATATAGATGTGTCCTCAATGAGCTATTAAATATTATCTTTTCCCCTTCTTTCCATCCCAGTGATTTTCGTGTAGTCAAGAATTTCAAGAGGCTTTCATGTTTTTGTATGAACCAACATCATTATGAACTTCTGAAAATAAGATGGCAAAAGCACCAACACATCAGATCATGCTTGGTAGGCAACAGTGTTGGTATAAAGTATTTAAGTTTTTCATTCTTTGAAAAGTAGCCTTGATGGAATGTGAACCTCTTAGGGTGTGATTTGTATAGAAAAAACATTTGTTTAGCTTAATATGATATGAAAAGCCAGTTCTAGAGTATTTCTGTCTTAAAGCAAATGAAATTATGTCAATTTATGGAAGTATTCATTTTGTTCTCTAGTATCAATCTCCAGTTGGATAGAGTAATGATATTATAAGAGAAGATGCATTGTAAATATGTTGATATGTAATATTAAAATACTGTGTGAGTCAGAGATTGAAAATAAATATATTCCATGTTTTCATGTCTTCTTTGTTTTGGTCACAACAAATCTAACCACAGGTGTTATTCCCATTGACATCATAATTATCACTTGTTAAAACAAGTGATGATTATGATGTCAATGGGAATAAAAATGTCAATGATGTAAAAACCACTAAAACACTGAAAGTTTGACCATGAGCAAGGGAGAGGTAAGCAATGATTTTGTGAAGCTTACAGTATGTCCATCAGGTTTGGAAATTAAGGAATTAAAAAGTTTCATATATTTTCACAGAACAGTGAAATTCGTAACTACCTGACATGCACATTACATGAGGTAATGATGACAAAACACCCACTGAGGTACAGGCATATTTACTGAATTTCCTTTTGACCTGAAATGAAAAGAAAAAAAAAATAAAAAGAATGAAATACATGTACTTAGAAAAAAAAAATCTTGTATCCTAACCAGCAGCCAGTACTTACATGATGTCACCACTATAACTTGTTATTAATTAAAGGGTTGCAGTTACAAAGTTATTGAGCAACAACATAAATTTTATATTTTTGTTCGCAAACTGACGTTGTGAATTGATACATCATTACCTCACTTAATTTGCATACGCGTGGTTGCAACCAACAATAGAGAGCTTTAGATTTGCGACGTGGACGTTGCGTTGACAGTTCTCCTCTTTCCCTGCGTCGTGTTGCAAAGTAGCATTAGATTTCGCGAAGACGCAGCCTATACAAAGTAAAGCAGTCTTTATGTCATAATGGCATCAAGTAGCTCCGTGAGTCGTGGATTTGATCGGATGCTAAAATGGCCCAGAACCGTCATAAAAAACTCAGACGCCGCGAGATCGATTTTGATTAGTGGTCTTGCCCATGCGCAGAATATGACTTTTCTTTTCCTCCAGATCTAAAGCTACTTAATCACTATGTAGTGACAGCATGTGAAACATTTAAAATGATGCACTCTCGTACTGGTAATCTAATTGATGGAACTTCTACCAAATTATCCATTTGTCAAAACTGATTTAAACATTGTGTTTAATTACACGCAATTATCGATATAAATGTCATTATCACGCGGCGTTAAGAAAGTACAACAATCACACTGCACACACACACACACACACACACACACACACACAAAGTAATACAAGGTATTTAAAAAATGGTTTTCCCGGAAAAAAACAATCAATCATAATAACTATGGCCTTTGGGTCTTTCCAACCAACTTTAAGAAGCACATTAGGGAATATCGGAAAACTATATAAAAAATATGGTTTTGCAATGTAAATTCATAAACAAGTTATAATAGATTCAAATTCAATCGAGCACACCAGTGATTTGAGAATGTGAGGAATGTTTAGGGTATTTTACGATGAATTATGAGATTAACAAATAAATTTCCATTTTCTGTTCTGCCTTGCGATATCATGGCCTGCTTGTTTGTTGTGTTCAGGGAGGCAAAATTGTTTCACAATACTGTACATGTATTGAGATAACCACAACAGCAACAACAACAACAAAACAATAACAACAACCGTGGTTGTCCTTACACTTATGTACACGTAGTTTTGATTTCCAAATAAGACATTGCACATTACAAAAACAAAACAAAAGAAGACTACATATACTGTGGTACATTGGCACCTTTGCGACAGCCAATCGACTGAGGTTCACAGGTCATCGTACTACAACTTATTCACCTTAAACATTTTGACTGCCCGTGCCGGGTGAAGAAAGACTGTTGGCTTTATTTGCTTTTATTTTTTAAGTCACGTGTTCATGATCATTCAACATCTGCTGCATGGCTATGATTTCTGTGAAGAGAAAACCAAAAATTATGTGATCTCGTTTACAGAATTTTTCGACTACAAGTTGTATGTACATTTCATTTGAGTATTTTAGTGACACGCATGTGCGTTCGAATAACTACGTATAACTCTTTCTCCGTCAAACACAGAGAGACACGGGCGTGGATACACAGACATAGACACACACAAACCAAGGAGATATGAAACGAGCACATAAACAGACATACAGGTGCACGTCACGAGTTCGACACCCACGAGTCATACAGTCCATGACTTCGACACTAAGCAAATAATGCCCATGAGTCTGACACTAAGCAGACAAGGTCCACGAGACCGACACGTTAAGCCCCGTGATGTAATGCTGAACTTAGGGTCATTTTTACCTAGGGTCGAACTCGTGGATCTTTTTTGGTTAGTGTCGAACTCTTGGGCCTTATTTGCTTAGTGCGTATTATCAAATTCATGGGCCTTGTTTGCATACTGTCAGACTCATGGGCTGTGTGACTCGCCGACTTTTTTTTTCCAATGTCAAACTCGTGGTCTGTTTGACTCGTGGGCTGTATGATTCACGGGTGTTGACCTCGTGACGTGCAGCTGTATATTTGTGTACAGTATATGTTTGTCTCATACCTCCTTGGTTTGTATGCTTGTGTTTGTGCGTCTTTGTCTTTGTGTGTCCACGCCCATGTGACGACCCCAAACATACACCCCAAGGCAGCGGAAACTTTCATTGCAATTTTTTAACTTGTCGCAAATGAAATGAACTCTGTGAATAATTATTAAGCTGTAATATGTAGGGAAAAACAAATTCTCTTTGAACTGTCATTCCACTGAGAACAAATTTGAAAGGTTTGTTTGTTTGTTGTTTTTTTGCCTCTGTCATTATCTTCTGACTTCAGAAGACTTTATTGATAGGCATATGTATCTTTTCTTTTGGCAAGAGCAATGCCAAGAAAACTTGACACAATGTATGAAGTTGAAAATGATCCATAAGTTTTTACTATGACGTTCACACGGCGGAACTTACATACCGTTGACACGCACACAAAATAAGACGTTTGTAAAAAAAAACAAAACAAAACAACAACATATGCATGCAAATATATAAATAATGGCAGGGCCGTCTGGTCGAGCAGTTGCAACACTGAAGAGGCTACCCTTGGCAAATAAGACTGTATTATTATTATTATTGTTATTATTATTACACGTTGAAACAATGTTTTGATGACATTTTGGCCGTTTAGAGGCTGCTTTTATATCATTCATATTAGTGTCAAAACTTTATGAATGCGCTCTCGGAACGAGTACTATTTTTCAAGGCAATAACTATGTTCATTAATTCAATATATTATTGAGGTGTCAATGAGTTAATATGAACTATTATCTCCGTAACAAAACAACAACACAGTACATTATTTGATATCAACATAACCACTCCTTGAAATTCACTTCCGTCAAAATTGAAACAAATGTTAAAACATTTGAATGAACAAGCAATGGAACATAATCTCATGTATGAAAGGTGTTGCCTGTTCAATCGCTAACATCGGGTGTATATTAACACACTGTGTTACTATCAAAATACAAGTACAATTTCCAACAATCAACAAATGAACACCAATGTATGAAGAAATACGATTCAACTTTACGTAATATCCTTTGTGCTAGATACACGGGGAAGCTTGGGATAAGGGCAAAAACAAAACAGGCTCAAAACTCGGTTGAAAGAGCAGTTTATTGAGAGTAAAATTGATTGTATGATCATAATATTATGATCATACAGTGGTGACCAAAATCAATGCAACGCCTAGAAATTTGTGATATTTTCGATGCAAGTCTAGAAATGAGTTTCGTTTCGTTTTTTTTTTTGTTTTTTGTTTTTTTTTTGCCAGTGCATTCATTTGAATGCTAATCAAAATATGAGGAATATTGTATTTCTTTCTGCAGTTCTGAAGAAAAACAGATGTTGGGTGATTCATTAATAGAGTCCTTTAATACGTGCACAGTGACCCTAAACAGACATTTTGGACGAATGCACATGCACTTTCGAGTTCATTTATATTCTGTTCGAGTTGACGTTAAGCCTGTTTGGTCTCGTCACTGTTGCGGTTATTTCCGTTTTGTTCTGAACCTTCAGGCTCTTGGGCCCATGGCTGGACTTCGGCTGTCCCAAAGATGCTGAACACGATGAGACCAAACATTGACACACCTGCTGTGGTCCAGAAGACTAACCGCCATCCGTGCACGTTTCCCTGGCAACGGAAAAAAGAATGAATTAATCTGTGTGTGCAAAGCTGCTGGAGTTGCCGTAATAATGACTTTCACAAAATAAATCACGGAGGTGAGTACATTTGACTGATTCTTTTTTTCTCAAGATATCTTATACACAAACCGACAAACAGACAAAACGACAGACAGACATAAAGAACCATAAACATAACCTCCGCCGACCCAATGGCGGAGGCATTGCAGACTTCCGAATTTGTAACAAAAAGCATTTTGACATTACTGCCGTTGGTAGGTTCAACATTACTGAAGCATTATAATACAATATAACTGATACATCCCCACGCCAAGGTTACCAACCTCCTTGGTTGTCAATGCGCCTATGAGGAGCGGAACAAGAAAGCCTGTCGTGCCAGCGAAACAGTTGATAATGGCGCTGAGGAAGCCCGCGTATTTAGGAGCAATGTCAAAGCCACAGATAGACGTACCGCACAGACAGAAAGCACTGGTTCCAAGACCAAGAGTAAGCAGCGCCACACCCAATGTGACGTCACAGCCGACGTAGCCAACGGACACCAGGCAGATAGTGGATGGGACGAAACCTTGGCGGAAGACAATGTGTAAGAAGAAAATGGTTGGCAGCATTTTACGGATAGGCGACATGTAGCGTGCTATCTTGCGCTTCGCCAGTACATTCTCACTATTTAAAACCTCCCACCACCTCGTCAGATGATAATCACTATGAAAGCTTCCTTTGCAGAAACATTTGGGTGAAGCATTTTAGTATCCTAAAATTGATGCCATCATTTTTGTTCGTCATCACTACAGTAATGTATGTATATCTTACCCAAGACAGTGAGAAGTTTTCTCGCTCCGGTTCTGTTTAAGATTGAACGGCTGATGATAAAGTCAGCCATATATCCTCCGACGATCATTATCAACCAGTAGAGGAGAAAAGGCAGGGCTGAGATGAACCCAGTCTGCAATCAAGAGAAGATAAAGAAGACGTTCTTCTTGAATATTTCGTCCATAGTGGTCGTCTTGAAGGGGTCATCCCACGCGACTGATACCCACAAGTCATACAGCCCATACACGAGTTCGACGTTGAAAAATAAAAGGTCCACGAGTCATACAGCCCACGAGTCATATGGCTCATTAGGCAAAGGCTCATGAGTTCGGTATAGGTAAAAACAGCCCACGAGTTCAACATTACAACACGGGGCGTAGTGTGTCGGTCTTAATCTTGTGGGCCTTGTTTACTGAGTGTCGAATTCATGGGCTGTATGACTCATGGACGGTATATGACTCC
Organism: Diadema antillarum; assembly: GCF_040938485.1. Lineage (NCBI taxonomy): Eukaryota > Metazoa > Echinodermata > Echinoidea > Diadematoida > Diadematidae > Diadema > Diadema antillarum. The sequence goes on from NW_027270934.1 coordinate 538,875, forward strand.
TGGGCTGTATGGCTCATGGGTGTCGGTCTCGTGACGTGCACTGGTCTTGAGTATACATCGCATCCCTCTTTCCTCAGCACAGTAGTCTGGTGCTTCGCCAATACACCGTTTCTGTCATGAATTGCAAGTTAAGGCTGTTTCTTTATACGTACCATTAAATTCACCTGCTCCCTCCAATCAAGTTTCTAAGGCAAGAAATGCTGTTGTTAAGGGCAACCTAGTTGTGAACAAACATGCATAGAAGTTAAATACATCACCAAAATGGTCCATTATTCTCACTATCACTCCAAACTCAGCAGCGAGTGTTCACTACTTCGGCCGTAAAACGTCACTTGGCATGATTCTTATGTAGAAATATTTCTCCCGTTTACGTCGATATAGGCACTTTGTCAATCAGTTGCAAAGAGATATTTCTATTAAGCAACCACGGTATCATACTAGCTAATGAGGAATACAATTACATTGATGTCAAAGTTTTAATTGATAATATAATCGCAGCAAATGTTTTGGTCTTATTTTTTTTTGTCAGTGTAAATTTGATCTAAATAAATGTTTCTTGGTATCATCCCCATGTGAGAACAAACGGAAGCACGATTTCCGTATTAGATATCTCTTTCAAGAATATCATATATCAAGGGAGTTTCAAAGCTATAAAAAGATAGTCTATACCTTTCTCTTGACCACTGCTACACACGCCCAGATATCTCTGAAACAACACTTGATCTATTTTTTTTTTCAAGACATATAATAGTCCATTAATTCACAATAAACATGATCTATATGATCGGTTATGTTGTATCTTTATCACGTTACGTTGGTTTGCAGTAATTTATTGCACATGATTATCATGACAAGATGCCGTCATTGACCGCTTCCATGGTGGCAGACAATTTTTTTCCTAATCGCTGAGGAGAAAATACAAAATGAATCGAGTGATTAACGTATGCAGCGTATTTCAAAGGTATAACACATTGCAAACAAATGCATCATGACAAATTATTCTCTCTAGTCTGCTCGAAGTCTATTCCACTCTGATTTCCCTCTTTAACATGACAACTGATTTGACAGATATAAATGCAAATGAATTGCCCAGACACAATTGACAAAACGGGGAAGTATGACAGAGTCATGAGAATATTGAAATTCGCCCCGTAAAATTTGTAGAACATTTCCATAGTTAATTTGCAACGGTTTGAAATGCCTAAGAATCTCACCACATCATCCCCTTGGTTTAATATGTCCCCTTAACCTACCTGATATATGTCAAAGTGGAGCACGTCATTCAAGTAAATAGGAAGGTTTGTAGAAAACAGGTAAAGAATCCACAACACTGCGAAGTCTCCTATGCACACCGCGAGCAGCGGGACTGACGTCATGATAGACCGCCATGGCGTCACACTGGGTTGCTATGCAACAGAGAAAAAGAGTACGGGAATTCACTTGTAGCGCTCTTTTGAATATATATTTAGGGAGTATCTTATGTGGTCAAGGCAAAATCATTGAAGAGCACATCTACATAAGTGCTGATAATTAAGAAAAAGAAACAAAGCTATTCCAAAAGTGCAGATCAAACAAATGCAATGACACCAAAATTTCAGACAGAAAAAAAAAGACAAAGGATGAAAATAATGGTTAAGTTGCGAGTAATAATGATTATGTAGTAAGCTAGAGAAATCTAAAGAAGTGTTGCGAAAGCCAGAAAACAATTGATACAGCAAAGAATAAAAGGGAGCTGTAGACATGATAATCGGATGGGTGGAGAGTATGCTGTGTCCGTGATATTTCGAGCTGATTGCATGGAACGAGGCAAAGAAGGGGATGGAGGAGCAGGCGGTATGGGAATTAAAGGGTCGGGGAGGATTTACGAAGGGGAAGGCTCTTAAAGAGGTAATCCAGTCCAAATATAAGTTAGTCTGATAAAAAAGAGTAGAATTTTACGAGTTCAATGGTAAAATTTTGACTGAAATCGGATGAAAAATAAGGAAGTTATGAAATTTTGAAGTTTTAATTTCTCCAAAACAGTTCAAGTACGGTGGGTATGAATATGCAAATGAGTGAGCTAACCATGTCATACCCTCACAATTTTCCATTGATCGTGTACAAAAAATGACGAAAATTCAATGTTTCTGTCCTTGAAGTCTGAAAAATGACGTTATTCCTGGTTGAATAACTTCAGAATAGTGATCAGTTAGATATAGGAGGATTTGAGCCTCAGGGCAGAATTGCGTTTGAATGAAAAACGGGAAATTTCAAAATTTTATGTATAAACTATATGGTAAGTTGTGAGGGAATGACATGCTCACTTTGCCATTTACATATTCATATTGACTGTTCAAAAACTGTTTCCCCCTATAGCGAAACTTCAAAATGTCATAACTTCCTTATTTTTCGTTCGATTTCGATCAAATTTGTACCGTTGAACTCGTAATATTTCACTCTTCTAATCTGATTAACTTATATTTGGACTGGATTTCCCCTTTAAGGGGGTTCGAATACGCCTTACTGTTTGCTCAAGTCCAACAGATTTGGTGATATAATCACGTTCGGTGTCCGATATTCTTGGATGCGAGGAGGGCGAGTCGTACACTAGGCTTAGCCAAACTATACACCCCATAATGCAGAGTGTACCTGCATGCAAGAATGAAACATCGCAATTAACTCGTTGTAAATGTGCATGTTCGTTCAAGGACCTACGGATTCGGTTTCGAGAAACATAGGTATATCTCGAAGTTGCCACCAGCATTTTATGATAACGCTACAAACGGAAGGAACAAAAGTGTTGTTGCGTGAAATAATATAGGGCCAAAGTTAATTGTCATGGCCACAGTAGTTATTCGTGCTATGCCACTTATCACATTATTTATTTAATTTCTATTACAAAATGATTGCAGATAAAGAAAAGGCGCATCACGACAACGATGCACATAACACAAAGACATGATAAAAAGCGACATACATGATTACAAACATACATCATTTTCTCGGATTAAGTCGTACACGTGAATCTAGAAAAGATAAATCCGAACAAAATTAAGTGAGTATTCTTTATTAATTTTTCTTCTTTTTTTTTAAAGCCAAGCCGTATTTCTATTATAGAAGAATGATGCAATGCTTTCTCGATTCAGGCTAAAGGAAGCAATCAGGGTGTTGGATTGTTATAGTGAAGATTAGAAAACAGATTTGTTACAAATCAACGACTGCAAATAATCAGTTGCATTTGTAAACTAAGCTACATTTCAGACAGAGTGCGACCGTTCAATTTACCATTTTGTAATGGACTGGTGGTACTCTTTGCATCCCCATGGCAATCTCATGGGGTCATCCCACTAGACCGACACCCACGAGTCATACAGCCCACGAGTTCGACATTGAAAACAGGTCCATGAGTCCTACAGCCCATGAGTTTGACACTAGGCAAATAAAGCCCATGAGTTCGATACTGTTATAGATAGGTAAAAACAGCCCGAGAGTTCGATAGATACAACACGGTGGTCGGGGCTTATTGCGTCGGTCTCGTGGGCCTTGTTAGCTTAAATAGTGTCGAACTAATGGGCTGCATGACTCGTTAGCTGTAAATATAACTCGCGACATGGGCTGTATGACTTCTGAGCTGTATGACTCGAGAGGTGTATAACTCGTGGTTGTCGGTCTCGTGACGTGCACCCCAATCTCACGACACCACGCGACGTGTCGTGAGATTGTCAATCTTTTACACAGTCTAACGGTTAGCAGGATAATAATGTTATGTTTGTATACATAGGTCACTTTGTTTTTTGTCTTGTGTGCATACAGCATGTTTGTCTGTGTGAGTATTTATATTGTGTAGGATGGTATATCGTGTTTGGTTGGTTCATCATCTTTCGAGTGTGTGGCGAAAATCCTTTGCATCGTATACCTGTATGGTGATTATCTCTTGAAATATAATTCATCACATGTATAGTAAATTGTAGTAAGAAACACAGACTTCGGGAATAATGAGAGAGAGAGAGAGAGAGAGAGAGAAAGAGAGAGAGGGAGAGAGAGAAGCCAATTTTCTTTGTAACTGCACTGGGTAAGTAATCCTGATGTTTATCAAACAAAAGAAGAATTCGCCCTGAACCTGTGAAGTAAAAAGCAGAAGGCCAGCCGCCTGCTTCCTCTGAGCTTGTCCACAGCCCAGCGATAGGTAGGCCGATTATCTGCCCCAATGGGATTCCTGAAAAAACAACAAACAAACAAACAAAAAAGAAGGTTATTTATTCATTTACATAACACTTCACGAACTCAACTGATTATAAATTCGGATATATTTACCACTGTCTACTATTTTTTCGCAAGAAGACAAACTCAGAAATTTATGAAGAGTCAAATTTTAAACACACAATGTTTCAGATTATCCCCCAAAAGGTGAGGAACACTTACTGAAAATATGATGATTATGAAAGTGACCGTAATTTTCGTTTAAATGAAAATATAGAACCCAGCTCGTTGCTTTACGGATCACACAAAATCAGAATGCTTCAGTAACAAACCTGAGAGTCCGATCGATATCAGGCGACTTCTTTCTTCAGGAGGAGCCCATCTGGCCATGATGGCGTAATAGACCGGGTACCTGCAGCCCTTTGGAAGGAGGAATATGATATTCATACACTATGATATGGTGATATCCAGGAAAACATGGTATCTCTGCAGCCATAGATCGAGTCACAGCAAGACTATTGTGATTTACTACGTTTCAGCCAGTGAAGGCTAGTCTTACATTAATATCACAGATGAATGTATAAATGAAATGAAATTCATGCTTTTTCATAACATTGTGTTTGCACCGTCTGACAAAGGACTAAGGCGCGAAACGGTTTAATGCAATTACAGCGACATCCATTGATATCTTATTCATAACTCTACATCTCTTTGTTATAACTGCAAGTTACCCCACATCGATGGGAAGCCATATTGTACATGATCGTGACTTCCTTCTGTGTCTCGATCCGGACCCAAGCCGAATATCTCGTTTACTGAATAAGGATGGAGATCATTTCACGTTTGATGTTCAGGCACTTCCCCTGTCTTCACTCCAAAAAAAAAAAAAAAAAAAAAAGGGGGGGGGGGGGTTGGAAGCGGATTAGGAGACATCGAGGTGTAAGGGGTGGGAGACGAAAACAGGGACATGCAGCATCAACAAGTGGAGAAAACATACCTCCAAAAGATATAAATAGGGGTAGATCAGTGAATGCTCAGCCTCCTGCCATTGCAAAATGTGCTGTTCTAAATGCACGTTCAGTTTGCAACAAAGCTGCTCTCATTCTCTCATTTCTCATCGATCATGACAATGATGTCTTAGTAATTACTGAAACCTGCCTGACGGATGGAGATGAAGTCACCCCTCGCCAGTTGCTCCCAGACCCTGATGGCTACAGCTTCATCTCAGTGCCCAGAAATGGTCGTGGTGGTGGTCTTGGTATTGTAGCTAAAAGTCACATAAGCATCAAGCTGCGACCCCTCAAAAATGTGAAAGCTTTGAATGCGCCGAGTTCGATCTTAGGGCTGCTAGTTTGTCAACGCTTCTGGTCGCAGTCTGTAGACCTCCACCCTCTACGCAGAATGGACTCTCCAGGCATCAGTTCTTAACTGAGTTCACCCCTTTTCTGGAAGATCTTGTCACTAGACAGGATAATTTTATCATTATGGGGGACTACATGGATAATCTTGACAATCCGGAAGCTGCCTAGTTCGCCAACTTTTTGAATGACTGCAACTGTATTCAGCTTGTAAATCAGTCAACTCACATGGCAGGTCATATCCCCGATATCATTATAATCAAGTGTTGTTATGAGTTCCTGGATCCAAAGGATGTTTCGATCGGATCGTTTATCTCTGATCATGCAGCTGTTCATTTCTGCTGTAGACTTGGGGAGTCTTCTCACAAAAAATGTGACAAGAAATTTCGTAAACTGCGCTCAGTTGACATTCCTTCCTTCCTCGACGATATTGAAACAGCTCTGAATCAGCAGGATTTTTGGGACAAAGCTGATGCTAATGATCTTGCTGACTGTTATGATGCCAAAATCGAATGTACTTTGGACAAGCATGCCCTAATGAAAACTGTACGTGTACCTGAACGTGAGCCAGTGCCGTGGTACACAGATGGCTTGCGGCAAAGAAACAGCATGTAAGGAGGGCAGAAAGACGCTGGCGTAAATCAGGACTCACTGTGGATTGCAAAGAGTTTGCAAAGCAACGAAATATCTTCATTTATATGGCATCTGCAGCCAAGAAAGATCATATTATCAAGGAGAAGATAAAGGACTGTGATGGTGATCAAAAGCTTTTGTTTCGTCAGGTTAATGAGCTCCTAGGAAGGTCAAAATAAAAAAAGTTACCTACCATCTATGATAGTGAAGCAGATCTTGCCAACATATTTAGTGACTTCTTTCATGAGAAGATATACACCATCCGCAATATGCTATCCAACTTTTCTGCCAGTGGAATAGCTCATTAAACTCCCCACCCTCCTTCCTCTACATGGCTCTCCTTCCAACTCCTATCATCAGTCGAGGTTTCCAAAATCATCAAAAGCTCACCCTGCAAGTCGTGTGCCCTTGATCCTGTTCCAACGTGGATGGTGAAAGCGGATAGATTTGCAGACATCATCAAGATCATTAACTCTTCCCTTGAAGCTGGCATTGTCCCAGACATCTTCAAGCGTGCTCATGTCACGCCCCTGCTTAAGAAGACTACTCTTTATCCTAACTCTCTCGACAACTGTAGACCGTTTGTCTCCAAAGTTCTTGAGAAAGTTGTTGCAAATTTCCTGTGCAAGTATCTCAAGGGAAATGATCTGTTCGAGAACCTGTAGTCCGCATATCAACCAGGGCACAGTGTGAAAACTACCCTTGTCAAGTGACAAATGATATCCTCTTAGCCCTCGACAAGAAACAGATGGTACTTCTTGTCCTCTTAGATCTATCCGCGGCGTTCGATACTGTGGACCACGAGTTGCTGCTGATGAGAATGTCGTTTTGGAATCTCTGGAAACGTGCTCAAATGGTTCCGCTCTTACCTGACTTTGAGATCCCAAGTACAGGGTAGTTACTTTATTGGATTCTTCATCAAAGCAATGCTACATCGAATGTAGTGTCCCGCAGGGCTCCGTGCTGGGACATATCCTCTTTTACCATGTATACTTCTCCTCTTGGTGACATAGCAAGACATGTTGGCCTGAGCTATCATCTCTATGCTTACGACACGCAGCTCTATGTTGCCTTCAAGCCAGGAATAACCGATCAGGTCTGTTGTCGGCAAATTCAGGATTGCTTGGCGGCAATGCAGGATTGGATGAGTGGCAATTTCCTGAAACTTAATAATGACAAAACTGATGTGATCCTGATTGGTTCCCGACACCAACACTCTGTGTTTGAGATGGAACATATTTCCCTGAACGGCCAGAATCTGTCGCTCTTGGAATCAGTTCGTGACCTTTGAGTGATCTTAGACAACAGATTGAATATGAATGACCACATCACAAGTGCTTGTAAGAGTGCCAACTACCATCTGAGGAACATTGTAAGAATTCGCAGATTCTCGTCTGAATCTGATGCAGTCAAGGTTATTCAAGCCCTAGTATCATCGTGCATTGACTATTGTAATGCAGTATTAGCTGGTCTGCCTAACTCTTCTATCTCTCGCCTCCAAAGGGTACAGAACAGTGCCGCCCATGTTCTAGCTCGTGTGAGGAAGAATGTCCACATCACCCCAATACTAAGACAATACCACTGGCTTCCAGTCAAGAAGAGGATTAAGTACAAGATTCTTACCCTTGTTTTCAAGGCATTACATAGCATGGCTCCGAAGTATCTTCAGGACTTGGTCACAGTGAAGCAGTCAGCGTACGGTATACGTTCTTCGCCTTCGACTGTGCTACATGCTCCCAAAACTCGGACAACCTACGGGGATCGCGCCTTCCTCCATATGGCTCCTTCACTTTGGAATAAACCTCCGGATAATGTTCGCAACATACACAGCTTAGATACTTTTCAGCGACATGTCAAGGCATATCTTTTTGCTCAATCACATGATTAGTTTTTTTGTTGTTGTTAGGCGTTGTCATTGTATAGTATTGCCTTGTATGGTATTGCACTGTATTGTAATGTATTATTTCTTTGTACCTTTTCTATTTCCTTAAGGGAGAGCAGCAAGCGCTTTGAGTAGTTTGTAACTAGATACAGCGCTTTATAAGAAAGTACATATATATATATATATATATATATATGTATATATAAGATTCGACACTAACCTCTTTCTCTAATGGTCCGTTCCGGCCACTGAAATTTTCATTTTGAAATTCTTATGGTCCGAAATAAAAGGAAACTTAACAATTCATTGTCAATCTCAAATGCTCGATCGCGCCAACAAAAGATAACCTTTTTGGAAGTTTGATGAATAAATGGCGGTTCTGGTAGATAAACATAATTTTTTTTTAGTGGCCCCTAGACACACCGGGCCATCGCTTACGTCGAGGCCTGTATACACAATATACATGCACACATACGTACTTTACATACATACACACATAATGTATGTACATACATACACACATAATGTATGTACATACATACACCTTACCTACATACCTACACACATATTATATACATACATACACATACATACATACATACATACATGTGTATATACGTACATACTGTACATACAAACTAAAAAATTGAATTCGAAACTATATGAGGAAAATAGAATACCTCTACCAGACCAGGAACCACCTGGTTTATACATAGCCATGCCACGCCTGCATGGGCCGCCACTGGTACCAACACGTTACACACACCAGTCACACCAAGACTTAGACCGAAGAACCAAACACTAGCTCTGCTGTATCTATTAGCAAAGTAGCCGACAGGGACCTGAAGTACTAGGAAGCCATAGAAGTAGGACGCCAGGATAAGTTCTTGTGTTTCTATCGTCCAAGAGAATGGACCATCCTGCTGGGAATGGACAAACAAACAAACAAGCAAACATACAAGCAAACACACAAATGGAAAAATAATAACATAGAACCTATGTAACTTTACTGGTATAAACAATGAACTTATGTACTCGAGCTCTTTAAAGATAAAGCTGGAACAAGGAAAGACTGTGTTATTCATTGGCCCGTGTTACAATCAAGTAGCAAGACAGAATGCCACAGACCTATCAGTTGGACCTTTGTATTACACTTGTATTTGATGTTAATGCTAGATCTAATGATAGATATTATCTATCCTCAATGTAATCAACTTTTATCCCTCGATGTAATATCAACCTTAAGTACAATATTGGATGATGTCCGTTATTTCGAACAGTCATAATTGGAAATGAAATAAGGCTTATTATTTGGAAACACGCAAATTCCAAGTTACAATGGATTGTAACAGGGGCCTATGAATAACACACTTTTTCCTCGTTCCAGTGTGTTCGTAACTCTGGAAAAGAAAAAGGGGTTTGTTAATCTGAATATTAATTTTGTGGCATTATTTCGAAGGTTCGTAAGTCCGAAAATGAAATAAGATCCATTATTTCGAAGTTTCTTTGACCTATAACTGAAATAAGATTCGATCCTTAATGTAAATGGACGTAGAATGTACAACTTTTAAACCTAAACGTGATAACATTTACCCTATTCATATTACCTTTTGATTGAGCATAAGTGTAATATCGGCAATAAATCTCATAAATTTAAATTTTAAACAATTTAACATAATATTGACCCTAAATACAGCATCAACTTTAGATAAAATAACATTTAACCCTTTATACAATGACGACTTTTAAGTGTTGTAACTCTTAACCCTATAACTATAACTTTTAATCTATAATGTAATATCGAAACTAAATGTAACCCTAAATGTAATATCGACCCTGATTGTACTAACTTTAACCCTATAATATCGACCCTACATGTAATAACTTTTAAACCTTTAATATCGACCCGATACATGTAATTAGTTTTAACCCGTAGTATTATAATAACCGGGGACAACCACAGATTATAATAACCTTTAACCACAAATGTAACATTGACCCTGAGTGTTATAGCTTTTAACACTTGATACAATATCAAAGGTAATCATTCTTAATATAATATTGACCCCAAACAAGACACTTTTAACACTAAGTGTAATTTAGATCCTGTCGTTGTGTAATGATATCCCAAACATTTACTACCCATTCCATTTCACGATAATTACCGCATGACCATTGACCTCTGTCATAAACCTTTATCCATATCTACCTCCCCACCTCCACACGGTAATTGATCCGTATCATTTCTTAAAGGAACCAAAACCCAAAGAGCAATGTGGATTGAGTGAAAGCAGCAACATCAGTGGAACACCATCTGTGAAAGTTTGAGGAAAATTGGACAATTGATGCAAAAGTTATGAAGTCTAAAAGTTTTGGTGTTGGAATCACTGCAGAAGGAGACTACTTGAGTTTATGACATCATTGTGTCGACAACGATTTAAAGAAAATGTAAAGAAAATTCAACATGCTTTCACTTTTCTAGCGTAATGATATAGAACACTTCACTAACAGCTTTCAGAAAGCAAGGGAAATAATTACGATATACCCTTAACATAAAATGGCAGTATCAAGTTAATGGAATGTGTAATTTTCATTAAAAAAGTTTTTTTTTTGAATTCTCTATATATTTTCTTCATATTTTTGTCCACATGTGACGTCATGAAATCTAGTAGTCTCCTTATCCAGTCATTACAACACCGAAACTTTAAAGATTAATTGCTTTTGCATCGATTGTCCGATTTTCCTCAAACTTTCACTGATGTGTTCTACTATAATCAGCCAGCTAGAATAGATTATTCAGAGACTTATGTTTGATATTCTGACCTATGTTTGATTTCAATTTTTATGCAACAAGGTTCAGGTTGAGTAAACTCCAAATATCCTATCTGACCCTGTCAAAATAACCCCACTAATTACTTGAAATTGATGTGAAGTACAATTAAAACCCTCTCAAATTAGTCCCGCCTTTTCCAACAACAACTAACATTGACTAAGTATTACCCTATTGATAACCTCTCTCTCTCGTATCAGAAGATCCTCGGAATGAGAGGACTTACCAAAGAGGCTTCTCTAATAAACTACAATTCAAAATTTTCACTGTGTGTGGCATGTGATCATTCTACGTACCTGTAGCCACAACACAACACTAAATTACTCGGGTCAAATGTAAGAAAAAGAATGAATATGTATGTCTGTATCTTTAGAAACAATACACACATTACCGTATCAAAGGGATCATTTCATAATATAATAACGTCTTGATCAGACACGATCTTAGTTATGCATGTCTGACACAGATCACCTTATGTTTTTGTATGATTATTTTGGATTATTACTTTCTGTACAAATCTTCCCTGCTGGAAAGAACACAGTGTCACTCAGTGTGAAACACAACGTGAAACACAGTGTGAAACACAGTGTGGACACATCGTGAACCAATTGTGAACGAATTGTGAAATTTCTTCACATTGTTATAATCAAGCGTTTTAACATTGTGAACACGTTGTGAATCCTCATTCACAATGTGAAACATAATATAACTATGTAAAATCATCTACACGCTGTTAGATTTTTCACGTTTTCACATATAGTCGACTACGTGGACACTGTGTTCTTTCCAGATTGTCTAATGACTTCAAAATTACGTCACCTGTGTTTCATGTTCCACAGATGGCAAACCTTATTTTTTAACGTGATCAGTTAACAGAGACGTCATTATGACATCATTATTTCATGACATGACATTACTGTGTATGTATTTCTCCATCTAAAGTCATTTGTAGTGAAAATTATAATGTAAATATTCTATGTAATTACCTATGATTACAATACCAAAACTTGCCCTGAAGCGCTTACGTGCACGTACGCGCGTGTCAAAATAATTTAAAAAAAATCCAAATGAGCTAGATTTCATTTTGCATAATGTTTTGCACTCTGTGAGCAATTCAAAATATTACATGAGCGTCATTTCCCCTGTACACATTCGTAAAGCAGAAATGATTTTGATATTTTGCATGGAATCGATGTACAACATTTATTGAAAACAATATGTTCACCAAATTTCATCTCTATCCAACTTTCCAAAATTGTAATTAAAATGCGTCGATGACGATATTACCGGAGAAATAAGCGAAAGAATGGCACTATTTTTATTAAATCTGTTGCAGCTAGTTAGGATATACAATAACCTCCACGTTTTGTTTACACATAATAGTGCTGATGAGCTGTATGTGTGATTTGATGAGTTACCAAGACTGGAAAAACAATTTGAAATTATTAAATTCCTTGATATAAAAAAAAATAAATAAAAGTACGCAATTTCACAATGACATCATGAAATCTAAAAATCAATTTCAGCGTATCTCTTTTATCCTACAACAATTTCCCCCTGATTTCAGTACATTGTAACTTAATTACTAAACTTCATTTTGAGTGAATAACATGGTATTTCAATTTGATGACGTCATCAATATAAAAATATCGATGAAAGTTGACCATGTTAAATATTTCGATTTTACGTGTTGTCCCTACGGCTGTCATTTTTTCCCCAAATGATTACTTTTGTTTATTAAACAATACCTCACTTTTGGTTTGACAATTTTCTCCTAACATTTCATATTTTGTAGGTGATACTTTGGACTTTGCGCCCTTTGGTTTTTCATCGAATAATTTGATTGGATTTGATTAATCAAGTTTACATATTATTTGGTTGAAATGGAAATTTGTATCAAGGAGCTTTTTGATTGTGTTTCGGCAGAACTTGTAGCTTCGCCGCAACAAACCGGATTTGATTTCTGGCGCTGATTAGGCTTTTACTTTTGTAAAATATGATGAATGTCTCCAAAACTCAAATGGCCAAATCATCCCTGATCTCAGTCCTGACAAATTCTAAGTCTACTTTTCGAATGCTATATGATATTATTTCAATAAACAGCAACAGCTCACTTATCCTAGGTCGATTTCTTTCAGCTTTTCATATAGGCTTTTTCCTCAACTAATGACCTAATTCCACGGATTGATGGGATCGCCTTATATGTTATCTTGGCAAATTTCTAAGTCTAGTTACATTTAGGGTTGATATTACATCAAGGGTTAAAAGCTATTACATTTAGGTTTAAAAAGTTATGACATTTAGGATTGATATTTATACATGTATATTTATAATAAAAGTCGTTGAAATTACGGGCAACATTACATTTAGAGTTGAATCTATGTGGGGTTGGCTCCATTGTTTTAAGAATATTGCACATCTAGAGTTATATACAGTTATTACACTTAAGGCCGATGTTGCACTTAGCGTTGTTATAATATTTAGGGGTGATAAAAACTTTCTCTGTGTTAAAAAGACCAAGGAGAGATTCTCACCTGTCTCACAGGAGATGAGCTGGAGTTGTACTCCGAACAGAGTTGGGAAGATGCATTGGTGTCCCTGTGGTGTAACTCTACATTAAGAGCACTGTCGTTAACCATTGCAGTCATGGCAATGCTTATGGTGACCCTTGACATGAAGCCGCAGGTAAACATGCAAAAGGCCAGGTAGGCAATGATGTAACGTGTTGAGAACATCATTTTCAAGGCCGCTGTAAAGGAATATAAGAGCACACAAAAATCCCGTAAAAAATCTACTTATATTACCAAGGAGGTTTTATACATGAGTTCCAACTGGCTGTAATTATTCAAACAGTTGTCAGATTACTATTGATGTACAAAAGAATTCAACAGGTGTACTTGTGCCTTTGATGATCGATGTTCGACGCCACCGTCTTGCTGAGCAATCTGAAGATTAATTTTGAACGTTATCATAATGTTGGCCATATTTTGCTTATTTATCTATTAAATGAAATGAAATTTCACTTGATGATAAAGCATGTAAAACAAAAGTCAATTCCGTCCAGAAATTTGCGCAAAAGTGTAAATCAGAGCTGTATCCTGTGAAAATGTTTAAAACTGTACCATCCTGGAAAGCTGGTTTTATCACTTTCCCGTTTAATTTCCACAAATGAAACTAATATGGAATAATTTTCAAGTATAATTCTTTATTGATAGATATATCAAATTAGTGCCCGGGTATGCCCAGTCGAGTAATTTTCATCTTTATTTCAGCATTTTTTGCTCAATTTCTATTCGCGCATCCTCGTGTCTGTACCACCTACCTTTTACAATAAGGGATAGCGAAAAGTAATTACCATCACAAAGACATATCTTCCTTTGGAAGTGGCTGGTGACTATGTGATGAGACAGGAGTCAATTGTCTTCGTATCTGCGCGGCAGATCCTGTTTGGTACATGCATCAAATATTTTTGAGCGGCGGCTTTGAACATCTAGTAAAGGAAATAAGACGGTTGTGACTCCATTCTCTAGAACCTCCTTGATATTACTATTGTACTTTATTATGTGTTTCAAGTTGAGATTTCACGTATTGGCTCCACGAATAAACTCATGCTTTATTGGCCAAAAATGCATTACCTTTGTTTCTTCATTATATATAATATTATACACAAAAACCTGTTAAAGGGTCGAAAGCTTGGCAGCAATAAAAGGCAATAATTGAATTACTGCAACGTCCGCTACCAGTCTTCTTCCTTCGTCACGGCTATTCATTTATATATATATATATATATATATATATATATATATATATATATATATATTTACATATATGTATATATATATATATATGTTATATATACATATATATATATATATATATATATATATATATATTATATATAAGTAACAAAGCTGCAACAAAGTTCATGCTGTATTCACCAACGGTTTATTTCTTCACACAAATTTTCGAGCGTCTCGCCGCCCTTTCTCAATCTTTCTCAAGTGTTGATACTTGTATCAACACAGATTGATGGAATGGCTTGCTGCCGAAGGGAAAGATGTCTTTTTGAAGTTTGAATACAAGGATATGCTGGCCTTTCGAAAATGCCCAGAAGATAACAAGTAGACAAATTGGCATTGATATTTTAACTACATCTTTATAAACAATCTAAGACAGAACAAACCTCACGGTATTGTGATATGCTAGGGAAACCTAGGCCAGTTGGGCGCCACTATTAACAATGCTATACATCCAACTCATAACCATCCGTCATCCATCCCGGTACAACCTCCACTCCTCACAGCGTATCACACTAAATCATCCCATTGCCAAGATGCTTACCACACTAGGTGATGAAGCATTTTCATCTGCGGTTCCCAAACTGTGGAATCAACTACCCCAAACTCTCCGCAACCAGCAGTCTCTCATCATCTTCAAAAACATCTAAAAACTAACTTGTTTCATTAAGAATATTATCAATTGTGAATTTATATTGCGCAGTTTCTATGAAGCATATATCCTCAACTGCGCATAACAATATGATATAATCAAAGGAAAAAACAGATAATAAAAGAAAGTAACACAATTTAATTCTTAACTTAAAATCGTACAATATAATGAAATCAAAGAATAATTGCATAATCAGAATTTATAAAGGATATCTGATATCTGGGAACCATGCGGATAATGTACAGCACTAAGATTATGTGAATTAAACTTTGCTGACATAGATGTGTTTTAGTGTTAATAATCCAATGGTAAATCGCATTTAAACATGAACGTTTATGGAAAATGCGCTATACTAAATGTATAATATTATTGTTATTACCATTATTATTATCAAGTAACTTATAAGATTATAAGCGAACTTACGTAGCTTGCAGAATTTCTCCTTCCGACTCGGCGTCTCATCGCGATAGTTTGGGACTTCAACATCCACGGTACGTTTGATGTCTTCCATGCTGCTGCCCTGATGTCGAGGTGTGTCATCACTTGACCGCAGTGGTTTCTCTTTGTCGTCGTTGTTGTTTGTTGTCGTCATCTGCTTGACAAAAAGAGTAGCTCGATGTCATAGGTAAGTGAACACTGTATAAATTTGCTCTCTTGACCACGTGACATCCCATGACAAATACAGAATTTGCAGATATATATATATATATATGTATATATATATATATATGTATATGTATATGTATATATATATGGGTAATGGAGTAAAAGAAAGTTATAAGAAAGATAGGAGGGGAAGGTAGGGAGGGGGGGGAGGGAGGGAGAGAAAGGTAAAGAGAACGATCTATAGTAAAAGGCAAAGAGAGGAAAAAATAGAATGAGATAAAAAATAGAATGAGATAAAGTTCTATTATGATAGAAAGGTATGTTTTGAAATCAAATATTGTATATTTTAATTTGTTTGTGTATAGATGTATTTTTTTTTGTCAATCTGTTTGTGACCATGTAACTGTACCTGTTGAGTGTGCTTTTTTATTATGTAAGATGTATTTACATGTTTTTCTGTAGTGTCCTTTGCCTTGCCTTGTGCCTCCTGTTTATTCCAGGAGGCAACCTAGGCTTTCATATTACATTGTTTATTGATACAATAAAGAACGTTGAACAACATACCGGGCAAACAGGAATTATCATAGGCTACCCTTTAAGGTTGACATTCTTGTTGTATTTCTGGAAAATGCTAAGTGTAACGTTCCAGTGGAATTTGTTGTTGTTGTGAAAGTTGTGAACCGAACATCAACCTGATATGAGCACACCGAAGCCGAAAAATGCAGTGCTTAAGCGAAATTCAGGAATCTTGTCTTTGTAGTTTGCAGATAAGAAATTTGCTGCCAATTTCAGAGACACGTTTCTATATAGTGAACTGAAATGAAGTTGAACTAAAAATATCCGTTGGGCACCACGCAACGAAAGCGTATCCCTGGTCATTCAACTACAGGAGGTTTAGTCATAAGATGGACCTGCATACCGAAATGAAGAAGAAACAGTTAAAGAGTGACGCCAGTATAGTCCATATTGTATACGAGTAAGCAACCTTAATATGACCTTGAGTCTATACAAGACATCAAACTCCGAGAGCGGCATCATCGAAGTATATAGATAAGTCCAAATTGACAATGCATCATTCAACAGAATACAAATTTTTGAGCGATATTCGTCACGAAATGCCACCTGCATGTATAACGTTTGTCGGACACCCAGCAATATACAACCCCTTGACCTTATAACAGGCGGAAAATGGGACCAGCATTACCTTTAACTATAGGGATTTGAATTTCACCATGATATATATAGGTGTAAAAGGCATGAAGTTTCAAAAGTGAATGAAAAGAAACAAAATTCGCAATACAACCCTCTAATGGGAGAAACATGCATGGGGACAGCAAAAAAAAAAATAGTTCAGAACAAGATGTAATATGTGGTTCGGAAAATGAAAAGGAGCTCGTTAATCTAAACTATTTTGTGGCATTATTCCGAAGGTTCGCTTTTCCGAAGGTTCAAATCCGAAAATAAAGGTGCGAAGTAATGAACCTTTGGAATTATCAAACGTATTTCGTTTTTTTTTTTTTTTTTTTTTTTTGGAAATAACATTCGGAATAATGAATTGTAACCGTGATATCAGCCCAAAATACATTCAGTTATCGCGGTCCAGTTATGTGTTAAAACAAAAAGATGATGATAATAGGCCTACTATGGAACGCCATTAGGGAAACAATACAAAATTCATTTCACTCCAGCCAATATTCATTTCACTTTTAACAAATACATTTCACTCACCAATATTTATCACTTTTTACAAAAATACATTTCACTTTTAGATAGAAATTCATTTCACTTTTCACAAAAATACATTTCACTTTTAGATAAAAATACATTTCACTTTTAAATAAAAATCCATTTCACTTTTCACAAAAATGCATTTCACTTTTCACAAAAATACATTTCACTTTCCACAAAAATACATTTCACTTTCAAATAAAAATTCATTTCACTCTTCACAAAATGTATTTCACTTTTTAACCAAAAACATTTGACTTTTCACAAAATTCATTTCACTTTTCAAGAAAAAAAAATAGATCATTTCATTTTTCCGTAAAAAAAAATCATTTCACTTTGGCGTACCGTATCACTCTGACGAAACCATTTCACTGCACTAAAACTCATTTCACTGCACTAAAACCATTTCACTCTGATAAAAACATTTCACTCTGATCAAAAAAATACGTTCCTCTCTTTTCCCGGCCAAAAGGTGGCGCCAGTCTGAGAGGAGTCACAGTGCTATGCGCTATGGCACTTTGTTAGCACCAAAGAGCGTACAATGGCGGCTTTGCATAGTGTCCTGTTCGCTCTTTCTACCCCGACAAATTGCTGAATTTCTCCTTTGATGACATCCGTGCGATCTTGGGAGTGTTCACATACCGGTAAAAAAAGGTGTCATTTTTCGTTTGTTCAGTTGCTCGTTTGGTTTTCTCGAGGTTTTGCCATTTGTTTCGATCCTTCACAGCGGTCACTCTCTTGCAGAGGCTACATTGCAGATTGTAACTTTCCACGTATTTTGCCATAGACGCAGACTAGACTCGCCAGCGAAAGAAAGCAGTCTATCAATATCACAGTCCCATGTATACGCCTATCTATGTCTGAATACTCTGATATAGTATTCTGCCAACGTGGTGCTGAAGCCTTGAAGTCTAACAGAGTAACCCGCTAGATCTAGAACTAGTACTAGGTCCAGTAGGAGCACTCCTACTGTCCGACTAAAAATAGTCCCACACGTACTAATGACCAGTAATGAGATGGGTCCATAAATGGGGAGGACTTCTCATATGATAAATGGACCACAATATGGTCGATTGTATCATGTTGTATAGCGGTGGCAGGCGGTAACGCTAGGGCCTAACATTCGTAGCAACATCCTCATTAGAAAAAAAAAAAAAGGTTACGTAGACGTATGCAACCTATTTATAATAAGCTTCTTAGTAGACTAGACTAGACACTCTAACGTTAGATATATTTGATATCATAGAGTACTACCTGGTATTTTTGATTTATTTCTAATAAAATTAAAATAATGCAGGCCCTGCCTAGGGAAAATTTTGGAATTTGAAGTTTCTAAAGTAATTCACAAGTAACATTTTGGCGTAAATTAATACAGGGAAAAAATGATCAATGGTAAACGGCAACTAGATTCAAATAAAAACAACAACAGAAACACCTAGCCTCTATCTAGGCCTGATACTCTGACTGTAGTGTTAACGTTAAGGCCATGTCACACCATAACGCGGGCTTGTGGCGAGGAGGTAGTTTCCAGCACGTAGAAGATTTTCAGCGGGCGAACAAGAATGTTTGCAATTTTCATTCATGCCTTGTCATACCGTACGGGGGAACTTCTGCGGCTTGACTTGCGGGGAAACAAATTTACTCCAAGGAGCTCTCCGCAGTTGGTCCGGACCTGACAGTATCTAGCGCGTAGTTGCCCGGAGGTGCTCACGCAAGTCCGATTTAACCGCAGCCAAGTTTTGAGCATGACCAAAACTTTTTCCGGGTGAGTCGCAGGAATGCCCGTAGAGGTCCACGCAGAACGCCAGTAGTAGGAGACCCTTAGCGGCAGTACTTCCCAGGCAATTCCCACGCAGGTACTTCGCAGTCCCGTATGCAGCCAAGATAATGAAATTCTGTGAGATTTCAGCCATTCCATTAGAGAAATTCCTTCACTAAGTTGTCAGCCCCCACGCGACTGGTACAAAGGTCACACAGTATACTCGCAAGTATAACGCTTCCAGCAAGTAAGACACATGCGCTGACTCGCACAAATCCTTTTCCGCCCTCAGGAATGTCCGGTATGCTAGAAAATCCCTACACGTAACAAGCCCGAGTAGCTTGCGCGGAAAGGTGTGACAGGGCCTAAACACGGTTGCGGGTGAAAAAATATGCGTGCGCACCTCCGGGCGACTACTTTTGAGATACATGCTAGGTACTGTCATGTGCGGATATCTACAGGGACCTCCAGGTAGTCAAAATTGTTCTTTGCAAGTCGCACGCAAGGCTGGTGTGACACGGCCTTTAGACATAATTCTAGACTCTAGTCTAACAGAGTTTCTAGACCTAACGCGCGTTAGGCCCTAAAAGGTATGTTCTGGGTATTGACTCTGCCTCTATACAGGCCCAGCCTAGATCTAGTTCACGTACTACATACAGTTGTAGTTGTTGTTTTTTGTACTGCCATACTGTCACTGCACTGGTATAAATGCATACACATAACCACAACTTTGTCCATTGACATTGGCATGACAAAGCCGATCTACTTGAATTTACTCGCGTTCAGTCTCGCATCATCAGACAGGCAGTGAAGTAGGACTGATTTGTCTTGTTAGAAAGTGAATCAAATCCTCTCAGGCTGAGTCTGACCAAGTTAAGGGTAATGTTTTAAAATCACTTTAACTGTAACTGTACTGTAGCTGGTAAGCATGTGCATTATCTTGTCTTGCCTTTCCAAAGATGCCCACATTTCCCACAATTAATAGACTTGGACGGTTTCTTCAATGTGTGGTAAGGGTACCAGCTATCGGCAGGGTACATCGACACCCTGCGTATCATGGCTGTTTGTGCGTATAGAACAAAAAGGTACGCGTGGGATTAAGTGCCATTTTATAGCTATGAAAACAGTAACAAAGAAACGAAAATCAAGCCAACAAAACAAACTAAACACGTTTCAATTACATATCCACTCAGTAACAACGCATGACTATGAAATTCACTTGTATTACCTATGGAGGGAAGGGGTGCAGATCGTGAGGTACCCTTTTTCAGCCACGCGAAGAAAAATTGCATAATTTTACAATGGAGATTCAGAATCAACAGAACAGTCACGAGATTTGAACTGCAGTATTTACAGCTTATTTGAGGAAAAACTTAGGCAAATTTGTTTTATACTTTTGTAATAAACGAGCTGCAAATTCATAGGGTGCCGATAGGTGGTACCCTCAATCACAAAAATGCCCAGTGATGCAGTGGTTGGTTAATTGCTGACCCTTGACATATTGTATCAAGGGTTGAAGCAGCCACTACTTCTTCTAAGAGGCTGTGCCAGTCCTTTGTGTTCCTTGGTAGGAAAGATGAACCTCTGTATTGTGTTCTGCAGGTAATTCAGTGTGTTAATTCATGTTGGTAGCAATACCAAATGTATATTTTCATGAATAGTTTCGTTGATATAAGCACTTGGCATTTTAGTAGCACTTACACTGTACTGCAAAATGAGCAATTTAAGAGCAAAAATCAGATACCAAAAGTTCAGGCAATCAATTCCTGCATGTGGTGTTGGTTATTGGAGTGAAGGGCTAAGGTGCTTTTTAAAAGAGACTCGTTTGTATTACATTTTCTTTGTGCTGAGTAAAAAGTTCCCCCTATTCATATAAGGAAATAATGTAATAATGCATTGTATAACACATCATTTGTATAACACCTCACTTGTATGAATATTATTTACCCTCAGGTAAACAGTTATTGAATCTGCTTCCCTCCTATTCAGCGAATGCGGAAAGACCATGCATAAGGAGGCTGCATCCCTGACCACGCTTTGATTCAAGCTCACTCATTGACTGGAAAGCTGTGAGTTTCAGCTTTCAGGATTTACTGAAAGTGCATTATTCAAAAGATTGACATTCTAGGTACATTTATACCATAACCATTGTTCACAACTTGACCTTACTCCTGTGGGAGGAAAAAAAAAACAATTTTTTTTTTGGAAGTGATGGTACATGTATTGTACCGTACCAGATAATTCTAATGACAACACATGTACATATTTTGTATGTCACCTAGAACTAAAGAGTGAACTTAAGAGTGAAATTTCTGTGAAGGCACATCTTATAATCTTTACCCTGCCCTTTCATTCCAAGGAAATGTACATGTATGTAGATTCTTCTCTTTCTTTATAATGTATAGTGACTATGGCAACAGCCCATACATTTGACAGGTATCACAATATGCAGCGTGGACCAATCAATCATTTTAATAGTGTGTATTATAGTGTACCATAGGTGCCTAGGTCTAGTAATTGGCCCGTACTGATACCAATTTAATCAGTTTCGGAGGACATGAAAATGCAAGTCAAATGTAACTTTGAATGAAGAATTGTCTGTCACTGATATATATTTTTCTTTTTTTTGGGGGGGGGGGGGTTGGTCAAAAAAATTGACTTTAGACAAAGTTACACTTCTTTGCAAAGATAGTTCTGGTTTTTAATTAAGCTAGACATGGGAAAAAACAAACAAACAAACAAACAGATAGCACCATGAAGGCCAGAATTGTGTGAATTGTTCTGTTGTGATCTATAGCTTTCTTACAGGCCTGTACTACCTCCCCATTCCCTTCTGAAACAAGTTTTCCCTCTGTTTCCAGATATCATGTTTGACTCACTCCTGTATGTGCATAGTAGATCTTCAGCTTTGAAGAATGACCTTCTGATCTTGGTCATTCTTGCTTCTAGTTTGCTGGAGTTGCTAGTAAATATATGATACAAAATTACTGGAAATATCATGTGTATGAAGGCATAAGAAAATAGTGCACATCAATATGTCTTCAAAATGTTTACACGCTGTTTCCATATATGCTTGCCTTTTTCATTCTTCCAGGAAGGACTGTTTTAACTGCTCATACGTGGTCGACACAGAACATCCGCATTCACAGCCCTTCATCCTCCTTATTGGAGAAAGCAAATTATACCCTCTTCAGGTACATGTATCTGCAGTTGTAGAGCACAGGGCACAGTCCTCAAGGCGTTGTGGGTGCAGCTGATCTTGTCTTCAAGTTGATCTTCGTTCTAAATCGCGACTGCTGGCCACATTGTATGGCAGTGAGACCATTTTAAAAGGGACTCCTGTACAAACAAGGAGGATTTGAAACTTTGGCATCCATCCCTTATTTTCTAAATTTGCTGAGTCAACCATAATGCAACCATTTATTTGTCATCTCCACCCTTCCTGTATCAAGTCTGCATAATAAAACAGCATTTGCTTGAGAAGTACTTACAATGTTATAGGGAAATAGGCACTGACCTTTAATTGTGGTCTCCTCATAACAGTGGCCATGTTATTTTACAAGCCATTTGCCATATGATGGATATTGTTGTATTTTGACTATACACCTGTACCATGTATGAATGATAAGGTACATTTATATTGATACTATTAGTGGTCAATGCTTCTTTGAAACATGTATTCACTTTTCAAGGAGTTAGTTTTACTTATGATAATGTAGACAAGTATCGAATATGTGAAAAGCTGCTAATACCATTATTACACACCACACCCACATATAGTGTGTACAAGTTGACAAGGGATGTATAGAGCACCAAACTGTGACATCGCCATGGAAACTAGTTCTAAATGACCTCACATGGCCCAAATATCTGTCAACACTATTGTTGCTTGCACCTGGTTCCAACCCAAGTTACAACAACTCTCTTGCTTTTTTAGGAGTTGACCTAGAACTTGGCATATGTGGCCACTATTACAGGTAAATGTGGTATGTAATTAATGTGTTTCCATGGTAATGAAAAAAAAAAATCTATAGAAAATTTAACCAAAATATTGCGGATCAAACTACTTTCAATCTTTATAATGTGAATGGTAATTTGAAAACACAAGATATAATTGTCTTCAACTGGCATCCTTCATGTATCACTTGAGTAGTGTACCCCAAGCAATTTCATCTATGCTCGTAAGAAGTAATCAAGTTCTTCATGATTATCATACAAGGCAGGCTATTGTGTATCACTTCGCAGTTAGAACTCGACTCAGGAGAAATGTGATAGCATATACATGTACAGGCCCACAACACAAGAATTCTGTGCATTGGCCAGTAGCCAACATACTACATATTCAAAAATGTGATGAAATTCCACCTTTTCATTATGCACCTACATAGTACCTGTCACATGTGTGTATTTGACTTTGGAGTATGGATGCAATATTGTATTATGCTGCATTGCAATGAGTAAAATAATTAGCAGTAGAACAAGCACTTTATAGTGTACCTGAAGCATGTTACTACAGATTTTTGAAAGCTTCAAATTTATCTTGGAAACCCAAATCTATAAAGTTGACATGGCATCGAATATTATTTTCATTACATGTATAATTTTGAACACTCAGTTTGTACTTTCCTTGCATTAAATTAGTATTTGATGTCAGATAACTCACAACGGGTCATTGCATTATATGCGGAATATGTTGCTATTCTGTTTGCTACTTGATTTTGTTATCTGACTAGCTAAATTGAACCATGTAAGCACCTAGGTGCCCATTTTTGTTGTATTCCTTTGCTTATCCTGATTTTCTTGTGTTTGTGTTTGTAACTTCAATACATGTCCATATCATTGTAAATCTCAAGCCTCATCCACCCCTATGTATCTGCTCTTTCTTGCTCACTTCATTTGATGAACTCTGTACTGCTCTTTTCTCTCAATCCTATTCTCTCCTATATTTTTCCTGTCCTACATGTATGTACATGCGTATCCGAGCAATTGCCCCAGAGGGCAATTACCCCCTGGCTAAATACTGCGTAGTGGTAAGGTAAGAGTAAAGATTAGGGTTAGGATTAGGATTAGAACCAGGGGAAGGGTCCGGGGTAATTGCCCAGGGGGTAATTGCCCTAGACCCATGTACATGTAATACAAGTACTTTTTGTTTCTTATTACTTAGAAAGATTGGTCCTTATGAGGTTTGAAAGTGAAATGTAAACAACTGATTTGTTTTATGTTGTAAAGTATGCATTTCTGCTAGGAATTTGCACTGAATTAATTCTTCTTTTTTTCAGATGTAGGAGATGAGAATAATATGCTTATTTTATAGAAAATTGGTCCAAGATACAAATTACATTGGTGTTAATTATCATACATGTACTTCAATCATTCATAAAATCCAGTACCATACTACCATTACTGTATTGTTTTGACAACTCATGTGTATCCATTCAGATTTACAAAGTTGCTCATACAGTGTCAGATCTTGTGAATTTTCATTTTACATGTGAATGTGCTATATTACTTCCCTTCGCAAATGTTAACAGTATACCACTGTACTTTATTTCTGCAACAGACTGCCATATTAGATCACATCAAATGAGATTGTATGTTGGAACAATTGTCCTGAATTGGTGTCTCAAGTGCTAAATTTGACATGTGTGGTTTGTATAGTGTATGTACATTGTTTGATGTGTATTTCGAGTGATGTTTGTCATTTACCGACATAAGTTGGTTAAAATTCCTGTTAACTAATGTTTTCATTCGGGGGTTAAATTTCGAAGAAAAGATTTAGTGCAATTCCACAAAACTTGCTTAAGATAAAACCGACCTCAGTTGGCTTTTGGTAATCACTTTACCCAACAGTTATGTGGTTCACTTGGAAATCGACTGTCTGTTAAAATGCTATCCAGATTTCTGAAAGCATAGATTTGATGGTGTAATGCAGATGTGTGAATTTGAAATCCAAACTGACATTGTGTGTGTGTGTGTGTGTGTGTGTGTGTGTGTGGGTGTGTGTGTGTGTGTGTGCGTGTGTGTAGTTTTTGTTTTTGTTTGTTTGTTTGTTTCTTCTAAGAGGATGCAAAATTGCCATTAATTTCTCCCCCATGCATAATATAAAACACATGTTGTGGAGAGTGAAAATGCTACTCTTGTTTTTCCATAGCTGGGAGTACAGTATGTGGGTGAGTTTATTATGGGCCGTTTGTGGATTACATTATACTCTACATACATACAGTAGATCTAGTAGGTTTGAGTAGGAGAGTGAATGGTAGGCATATTCTCTAAAACATCCCCTCACCTTTGTAACTACACTTCCAAAAAGAGCATGAACTGTGACAGAAGTCAAATCAAACATTAACATTTCATTCATATAGAGTTAATAGGTAATAATGATAATAATAATACAGTATACGTTTAATGTGCCAATTTCACATGACTAACGTGCTCAAGGCGCAGTAGGAAAAGTGAGTTATGAAGTACAAAAATCATTACACAAACATGCACATGAAAATGACACAATCATGATGATCTAAAATATATATATATATATATATATATATATATATATATATCATAATACCGTATACTATTCTATGGTAAAAGATTGGAATAACAAGTAAAGAAGTATTTTGCTGGTTTTTCTTTTCTTTTTTTTTTAAAGAGCTCATCTTTCATACAGTTGACGACTTTACCGACACCAGAAAAAAAAAAAATACTAGTCATTTTCTCATTAACATGAAACAAGATAAGATATCATTGCTTTGGATGCTGACTAATTTTGTAAAAAAAAATAAATAAAATAAAACAAGAACAAGGATAATGTGACATTCGCAGATCATAATTTGAGATATTGAGGTGTTGGATGTACACATTTTATGTACCGCCTTCTCAGTATATATGGCAGTGGTCCGATGCAATAATTTCTGCGTGCATACCAATATCAGTAACACAAGGAATATTTTGCAGTTTCATTGAACAGTCTGTGTTGAAAGTATTCTTTTTTTTTAAGCAAAAAGTTGAAAAGTTGAGATTCCAGTACTGATTGTCCAATAGTCTTCTTGCATGTTACGCATCCTTGATTTCCTTTATTGTTGGTTTCGTTTTGGAAAAGTGATTTTGTAAATTCTCAGATCCATGGGGAATGTATTCACAGTATACATGTGCATGATAATTATGTAAGTGATTACTAGTAAACTGCAGGTGCCCAAGGGCAACAATCTAATTTGCATATTACGCGCGGCAAACCGCTCCAGTGTGCACAGCGTGCCGCTGCGGCAGAGTTTAGCGGCAAACCACCGCCGCTGCCGCTGCCGCAAAACCGCTCCAATGTAGGGTTGTGTAGTAGTAGTAGTAGTAGTAGTTTATTCTTTAAAAATCACACCCGTCACACGGACGGCCGGCCTAAAAAGGCCTATGAGTGATACATGTATACATCAAACATTATAAGTAATACAAAATATATAAATGAATCATGTAAGACATACAGACAATAAAAAATAATTTAACATAACAAAAGAGAGAATATGGTGGGCTAAATAATACATAAAAGAGATATTCAGCTGTGGGAATATAATAAATTGTTACGGCACGTTAAAATAAGGTTGGCAAAACTGGCTACTTGACAGCACAGTGACTTTGATGACATTAAAAAAAGGAATTGTTGGTAAATAGGTAACTGAGGGAAGGTGGGATCTCTTTCTGATATAATACTGAATAATTGTGATCTGAAATCATCGTATGCCGAACAAATCATAAAACAATGAAACTCATCTTCTACATCACCAGAATTACAGATTATACAAAATCTTTCATTGTGTGGGACATTTTTATAACGTCCGGTTTTAAGGGCAATAGGGGCACAACCACTTCTAAACAGAGCTAATGCTCGCCTGTTAGATCTATTCTGACACTGCATAACATAATTAGAAGTATTCATAGAATGTTTAAAATTACGATATGTTCTGAGTTTGTTTCTGGATTGGGGAACTCTCCTTTTATCATCAAACCGTGAACATTTCCACTTATTTTCAACAAATAATTTACATGCTTTGGATACGGTGCTCACCTGTATGTGTACTAACAATCTCAGCCAATGGTTCAACATGCATACACTGCAGTTTTGCAAATAATTGTTTAACCTTATAACACCAATTCTTAATACCATGATTTGCCAGGGACTTTGACCACAAGAAAATTTTTCCAGGGTAATGGTCACTAGTATACTTACTCAGGTTACACCAAAGCCTAGCAATTGATTGACACTGATAAAAAAAAGGGGGATCCCAACCCATATCACCCATAACTGCATCATTAGGGGTATATTTCCCCACTCCAAGGTAGAAACGACATGTTCTATAAAAAACACTATTAATGGCTGAATATTCTTCTAAGCCCCAAATACCGCTTGCATATATTGCAATATGGGCAAAATCATAGCATCATACAACTTTTTATAGGTCATAAACAGAGAACCACCGATCAATTTAAATTTACTAATAACCACTCCGAGGGCTCTAGTTGCAGATTGAGCCAATATCTTGGTTCCTTTTTGTAAACTTAAAAATTCATCAAACCACAATCCAAGATATTTATAGGAGTCAACAATATCAAGCTTTTGACCATTACAATAAAATAAAGATGTGGTTTTTGCTTGGGCTTTTCTCCTGAAATGTACAATTTGAGTTTTTAAAGTATTAAATTCGATCCTCCACTTCTGAGCCCACAAACATATACAGTTGTACTATCAAGCTTCAACTGAAGGTCATTTTCATTGTCAGCAATTACCACAATGTCATCTGCATACATAAGCATATCAATGTTTGTATCTAACACCTGGATACCTCTGTTACACAGCCTCACACTATCAACTATATCATTAATGAAAATATTTAACAGGACTGGGGACAAAAGACAACCTTGTTTTACCCCTAGATCCACATTAAAAAAATCAGTAAGGTTACCATTCACATTTACAGTACATTTGGTATCTTGATAAAGAGCCTTTATGGAGTTATACAACTTGCCATGAACACCAATAGACCTCAGCTTGTACCATAACAAAATCCTATTAACAATAACATGATCAAATGCTTTTTTTGCATCAATAAAGCCAACAAAAGTATCTTTTTTACACAGCTTTCTGTTTTCAATTATAGAATAGAGGCTATATAAGTGCTCAAGACAACTCCTTTTCTTTCGAAACCCGTACTGTTCCTCATTAATAACACCTTCTTTTTCAAGGAAATTAATCAATCTTTCTTTTATGATATCACAACAAATCTTACAAATCACAGATATCAATGTAATACCTCTGTAACTTAAAGGTTCACATTCATCCATACCAGGTTTAAGAATTGGATGAATAATACCTTTTTGCCATATCTGTGGGGAAATACCATGTTCAAAACAAAAAGAGTATAAAGCATGCAGGAACTGAATAGAAACTTTATTTTTTACTACCTCAGCAATAAAACCATCTATTCCTGCTGCTTTATCTAATTTTGCTCTGTTTACTGCTGAAGTTACCTCTGATAATCCAATAGGATGATTCAGATCATCTCCCCGTGAATCAATTTCCTGAACATTTAATTCCAACTCCAATAATTTCTTTTTTATACCAAACAAAAAATCATTGTCAAAACCAGCATCATTATCAGTAAAAAGAGAGGAGAAATCATTTTGCCATTGTACTCAATACAATATCAAAATTCTCCGTTATTTCTCCATCACTATTGACTACCTCCACAGGAATTTTATAACACCTGTTACTTTCATCTGAGCCAATCTTCCCTATCTCCTTCCAAAAACTACTAGAGTCTTTATTAACCATTGCATCCAATGCATTAATTTTTCTATGCTGATATGCTCTTTTTGCTTGACGTACAGCTTTATCAAAATTTCTATGTACAGCTTTATAATCATCAAACTTCATCTTTCTACCATAAGCATTTTTACATTTCAACCATTCTTTTTGTTTACATTTCACTCTATTCCACAAGGATTGGAGATTTTCATCCCACCATGCTTTAGGAGTGTGAGGGAGACCTTTTACGGGTCTATTGGTTTTCTTTTTCCTACAATGCCTGTGTACTGCATTTTGCAGAACTTTTTCAAATTCACCATATACTTCATCCAAATGCTCTTGTGATGGTACACCATCTGCTAATCTTCTCAAAAGAGAATCTACTGCATTGTTACTTTCCTCATCACACATAAATCTATCATTTATATCATTTAAATGATACAGTTTAGACAGATTTTGAGGACTAGAATTAACAGGCTCTGTGCATTTGGCTCTATCACCTGAAGGATTTCTGTCGAGTGACCAGCATAGAATAGAATGGTCAGGAATTGAACCTAACACTGGAATAGAATGCTTGTCAATTAACTCTGCAATGAGCAGAACATAAAAATTGGAGTATAGGTTTAAATCATGGTAGGGTACTATACAGTAATCCACAACTGAACTTCCTTTATAAGACACACAAGTAAAATTATCATTTGTATATCTACCATTTAGGCAGCACAAATTTGACGAAACACAAAAATCCATTTC
Source organism: Diadema antillarum (assembly GCF_040938485.1). Classification (NCBI taxonomy): domain Eukaryota; kingdom Metazoa; phylum Echinodermata; class Echinoidea; order Diadematoida; family Diadematidae; genus Diadema; species Diadema antillarum. The sequence goes on from NW_027270934.1 coordinate 568,842, forward strand.
TTCCTTGAGAGTTTGTTTCAAAGTCAATAGTCTTTCTTTGTCTAATGCAATCTATGCCTTCGATAATATCTGATAAATCTCCATTTCTCGCATTAAAATCTCCACAGATTTGAATTTTACCACAATCTTTGTATTTGTATACTCCGGAAAGTAGCTTATCAAAAAATTCTTCACCATGTCCCCCTCTGCTTGAGTTTTCTGGGGGTAAGTAACAGACGCAACATATCCTTTCCTTGCTTGTCTTTCAACTGCAGCCATAATATCCCCTCATATGATTTCTCCAAACATTTAACCGAGCAATACTGAAGCATGCGACGATGTATCAAGCAGCCGACTCCTCCAGATCCTTTCCTTGCATTTTTGTGCAATTGTAACCGGTTTATGCCCAAACCAAATGTAGTTGCTAACTTGAATTGATTGACTTTCAAGAAGATGAGTTTCCACCAAACAAATAATATCAAAATCACACTTCGCTAAAATGGTTTTCCTCAATGAACATGAATCAGACCAACCACCAACATTCCAGCAGCCGATGTTTAACTGACAAGAGCCGTCGCTATCCTACGCTATCTCCTTGGTGGCTCCTTCCACTTCCGCTTGGGGGCCAGCGTTTGGCTTCTTGTATTCTACTCCGTCAATGAAAAGTTTGTCGTGCCAGAAACATTTTCTTTCCTGCTTTGAAGGCCTCAGAAGCTACAAATTTCAGTTGCTGCTTCGCTTTACGATCAGACAAGGTCTCATCCTGCTTGATGTACAACTGTGACTTTGCCTCACAAAGTTTGCCTTTGGCCCGTAGGATCCTATCTCTCACCTCGATTGAGCTGACTTTGAAGATGATAGGTCTGGCAGCCCCATCACTCCTTCTTTTTCCAACTCTGTGGGCTACTTCCACCTTTGCATCAATGCCTAGCTCGCCTTTCAAGACACTGTTGACTATTGCGGCAGGGATCGCATCCTTTTTCTCTGGACCATGGTTGCAGAGAAGCAGGTTACATCTGCGAGAGTGACGCTCTAGGTTGTTATTGACGACCTGCAGATTGTCAATTTTTTTTTCATGCATGCAGACATGTTCTTTGTGAGAGCCTTTACTAATTTTTCTCAACTTCATCGCTTCTTGCTGCTTCGAAGTCAATCGAGTCTTTCAGCTCAGCTTGCTTGTGTAGTTTTAAGTTCCTGGATACACTGCTTCATTGATTCCTGGCCATCTAAATTGGATCTAAGTGCCTGTCTGACATATGATTTGAAGTCAGAATCGTCCGCTACATTGCCCGCGCTCATATGTCGTGGCTTTGCTTTATCCCTACTGCCGCCAGCGCCGCCGGCGGAGCGATCACGCAGCTCCACACTGGACCCGAATACTGGCTCCCACAGTAACACAAGACGCAATACGTCGGACTGGGCGAGCTGTTTTCACCGAAGACACGTTTGTGGCGCAACAACAACTCTAGTGAATTCGTCAGTTAATAGGGATTCATAAAAGTTACAGACTGAACAAACGAAAAATGACACCTTTTTTTACCGATATGTGAACACTCCCAAGATCGCATGGATGTCATCAACAGGAGAAATTCAGCAATTTGTCGGGGTAGAAAGAACGAACAGGACACTATGCAAAGCCGCCATTGTACGCTCTTTGATGCTAAGTGCCATAGCACTGTGACTCCTCTCAGACTGGCGCCACCTTTTGGCCGGGAAAAGAGAGGAACGTATTTTTTTGATCGAAGTGAAATGGTTTTATCAGAGTGAAATGCTTTTATCAGAGTGAAATGGTTTTAGTGCAGTGAAATGGTTTCGTCAGAGTGATATGGTACGCCAAAGTGAAATGATTCTTTTTACGGAAAGAAGAAATGATTTATTTTTTTTCTTGAAAAGTGAAATGAATTTTTGTGAAAAGTCAAATGTTTTTGGTTAAAAAGTGAAATACATTTTGTGAAGAGTGAAATGAATTTTTATTTTAAAGTGAAATGTATTTTTGTGAAAAGTGAAATGTATTTTTATTTAAAAGTGAAATGCATTTTTGTGAAAAGTGAAATGAATTTTTATTTATAAGTGAAATGTATTTTTATTTAAAAGTGAAATGTATTTTTGTGAAAAGTGAAATGAATTTCTATCTACAAGTGAAATGTATTTTTGTAAAAAGTGAAATAAATATTGGTGAGTGAAATGTATTTGTTAAAAGTGAAATGAATATTGGCTGGAGTGAAATGAATTTTGTATTGTTTCCCTAATGGCGTTCCATAGCCTACTGTAAATCGGCCGGTGAAGTCTTACGAGTTGTGACACACATATAGCAGGTTGTTGTGAGACATTATACATTTTAAAAGTATCGTGAAGAAACCAGCTAAAGCGAAATATGAATTCAAAGAAGTTAGGATGACATTCATAAATGAATTAATTTTTGATTGAGAAACACGCGATTAATGATAATCACTTCTATATGTACTTATTACAGTGTTATGTAAATCAGGCCTAAATTGTGGACCAAAGCTGTGAACATGAATGATCTTCTGAAGATATTGATTGCTCTTTGGCGAATTTCAATGCAAGCTATGCATTTCGGCTACCCTCGGGCGATTTTGAATGACCGTTTTGCATTTTTGGTTGCCCTATGTGAATCGGAATTCCAGTCAGGTACAGAGCTGTTGAATTTTTTTTTTTTGTTTGTTTCCTCCGTGTATTATGCATGATGTACTTTTTTTTAGGGCAGTTGTGGAAGCCCGGGCTTGCTGATGGGAAATGGGATCGGGAAGTGTCGTGGCGTGGCGCTTCTTTTGTAGGCTGGTATACGGGGGGGGGGGGGGGGGGGCAGGTCCGAGAAGAAGGCTTTAATTTTGTTCCTCTGATTTGTAGAGGGTTGGGAGTGTTTCCTTGAAGATGGCTGATATGTTTGCTGCTCATCGCAACATGTATGCATACTTTTCTACTTTATATATCAGAATGTGTGTTTGTTCTCTATACAAGCGCCGTGAATACTACCTTTGTACAGATATTGTTATACATGTGTATAAGTCATACTATTACATGTACTTACAATATCGCTGGCAATGGCACACTATGTCATTTTTGTGTCTTTGTTTAGATTCTGATGAAGGCCTATAGTGCCGAAAGCTTGAGAATTAAACAAAGGAAAGAGAAAACAGAAGCTACGTCTGGACCAGAGGAACACTAGGGCCTACTATATTACGCCTATATGGGATGCAGTTGGTGCTTGCCCATACCTTTGGGTTTTTTTTTTTGTTGGAATTTGTGAGTAGTAATAGCTGAAAGAAGGTGATGAAGTGGCAGCCATTCTATCAAAATTTGTGCAGATAGCGTTCACCATTTTCTAAGATCTGAATAGCATGACTAGACTATTATCACTGTTTTTTTCTTTGCCCGTAGCTACTGCGCTCCTCTTGTTACCGTCTTAACCCGTTGAGGACGGTTTGATTTTGCTACAACACGCGTTTCCCATAGACACCTGCCCGAGTATACTCGGGACTCGTCCTCAACGGGTTAACGGGTCTCAAACGAGTTTGCACCGACAATAGCGAGGGAGGTGAGTGCAACGGCGCAAGGTTAATTTCCACTGGCCCGTGAATTGACTGGGGTCTCGCATGATGAACTGCTCGCTCGCAATTGCGTTATCCTACATCTGCAGCAGATAGATACCGTCTCTAAAGCGATAGACCACTGTCGTGCATTGTAATGTTTCACGAGTTTAGACTCAACTGAAGAATTCTTAACAATGAGGAAGAGCACACAAGCGTATCAAACACTCTGCTCGTCTCTCCAACCGTGTTGTGAATATACAATACATCGTTACTGACTTTTCACATTGCAAAATGAAAATTCTGTTGGACATACAAACTTTTGATAGCGAGGTGCCAAATGGCCGTTTTAGGAATAAAACAAAAACAAAACAAAACAAAAGAAAGCAAAAATCCTATATGTGAAAAAGCGTTCCTCTGTGTTCCGTTTTTCTTCACTAATTTATTCCCTAAATGAGTAAAATAAAACTGTGTCTTTTCAGTGTTTGTCTTTTTGTCTGTCTGTTTGTCCCGGAAAGGGATTTTACTTTGACTACACTTAAAATTATACCAAGGAGGTACTAGGCGAGCCCTTAGTACCTCCTTGATTATACTATCATTTCAGTTTCACAGCTGACGTGGATGAGTTCACGCCAACCTTCCCTGTTGCCCGATGAGGAAGCAGCCGAGCAACTAACACTGTTCCAGTCCAAATTGCCATTGGACTCCCCTCATCTCCTTAAGAGGCTTTTCTACATTATGTTTTCCCGTGATGTGTCCAAAAAATCGGAGCCTTTGGGTGACTACATTATACTCCCTTTACGTATGACTAGCTGTCCTTGATGCCATTTTCTTTTGTACCAAAACATTATATTTTGCCATGTGTGTTTTTCATGAGCTTTAGTATTATGCGGTAACACCACATTTCAAATGAATCCAACTTCTTGCAATCAGCCTGTTTCAATGCACGTAAGTCTCACATCCATAACGTTGCAATGGGAAAAGTTGTGTCCAGTAAGATTCGCACCCTAGGGTGTTTGTTTGTGTGTGTGTGTGTGCTTATACTTTGTCCTTCTCCAAACAATACCAAATGGTTTACATTTCCTGCACTGTACTCCTTGCCATAGCTACTCTCCTTCTGATTTCAGTGCTGCTGAAGATCTCACTGTTTATCTGTGAACCTAAAGAGATGAAGTCCTATACACTTCAATTTTCTTCACATCTAACTCGAAATCTTTTTCATTCACTCTATAGCTGTCATGCATTTATACCATAATCTTAGTTTCCCTAATGTTTGAGAGCATATTGCACTTCTTACTAATTTTTCCTGATTTTGTGCACAAACGTTGGTAATTCTGCTTTATATACTCGTACGTGAGGGGGTTGTCATCAGTAAACCTGAAATTTTAACCATTCTCCATTTACAATAGTGTTATCGGAAAAGTTCTCTAAAAGGCCTGTACCTCTCTCATTAAGTCCTCTGAGTGAAATATTGTATAGGCCGGTGACATCACAAAACTTGTCGCACTCTACGACCAATCTTGAACCAATCAGAATCTCCTTCTGAAGTTCTTACAGATGATTCTTCATCTTCATAAAGGCATCTGATCAGGTGAATAATGTGACCAGGTGCAGGAAATGTGGTTCCCATAATTGTTACCTCATTCACCTGATATACATATAAAACATATAAAATATACAAAGTTGGTAAAAATCATTCAGTGATCGAAATGATGCGTTTTAGAACGTCGTCGTGTTTCATGTTCATGCCAAACTTAAGGCAGAAAAGGCTCACTTACCCTCACTCATTTGTCACTCAAGGGACGGCAGAGTACGTGTAGCTCTAGAACCAGTATTCTCCTCCTGTGAGAAGCTGTACGCATTAACGAACATCGAATGTCTCCATAGACTGCACTTTCTAATGTGATTGTCATCTGGTTAGATCATCGGAATCGGGGTTATGAGTTTCCTGCCCCGGAGTAACGATGATTCAAACCAAAATTTCCACTTGTACAAGTGCTGTAGGGAATCCCAACTAAAAAATCTGGAAAATGTACAGCTGCTAATGGTAAGCCAAATGCGCTATCGGCAGATAGCTTGACAAAACTGGCTGGCACACTTGAAGAAAGTGCGTAATCACCTGTAGAGGGAGTAGATCAACATGTTCGGAATCCAGATAGGCCTACGACACAATGGCCTACCTGGCAGACGAGTGCGAGTGTCTCCCCGTGAAGGCCAGCCTTCTACTACTTATTATTGGTTACACAATGAGGTCGACGATTCCTGTTTCTCTTCCCTTTTTTTTTTTTCTAGTAGTGGAGCGGCACAGCCGAACAATTGTGCATTTTGTGATAAAAGCACCAAATTTTGTACACAGGTTGACAATAACGTTTAGACTAAATTAAGATATTGGGCCATCGATAATAGCGCCCTCAACGTCCATGGCAGCCATTTTTCAAAATGGCTGCCATAAATGCCATGTTTTCGTAAAATTTGCTAATTTTAGGAGAGAAAAGTCAATAAGATTTTGGTTACAAATGGGAAATTACATTCAAAATAAATCTAGATATCTGGCCATCGGAAATAGCGCCCTCAACGGCCATGGCAGCCATTTTTCAAAATGGCCGCCATAAATGTCATTTTTTCAAAATATTTGCTAACTTCAGAAGGGAAAGCCAGTAAGGTTTTGCAAACAAGTGGGAAATTACATTCAAAATGCATCTAAATATTTGGCCATTATTAATTGCGCCCTCAACGTCCATCTGTCTAATAATGTACCTCTTCTTCGATGATTTTGTAAATTTCAGAAGGGAAAAGTAAATAAGATTTCGCCCATAAATGTTGATTACATTCAAAATAAATCTAGATATTTAGCTATCGGAAATTGCGCCCTCAACGGCCATGGTAGCCATTTTGTTTCAAAATGACCGCCATAAATGCCATTTTTTGTTCAGAAATGTAGATTTCAGAAGGGAAAGCCATTTTTTCTTTTTTGCAAACAAGCGGGAAATTAAATTCAAAATAAATCCAGGTATTGGGCAATTGAAAATTGCGCTCTCAATGGCTATGGCAGCCAATCTTTTTTTTAATGGGCACCATAAGTGTCACTTTTTCATTAAAAAAATGCTAATTTCAAAAGGAAAAGTGAATGAAATTTTGGTTATAAATGGGAAATGACATTTAAAACAAATCTCGATATTGGGCCATCGGAAACTGCGCCCTCAACGGTCATGACAGCCATTTTTCAAAATGGCCGCCATAAATGCTATATATTCGAAAAGATTTGCTGAAATCAGAAGGGAAAGCCAACGAGATTTTGCAAACAGGTGGGAAATTACATTGAACAGTAAACTTATTGGGCCATTGCAAATTGCCCCCTTAATGGCCATTCCAGCCATTTTTCAAAATGGCCACCATGAATGCATTTTTTTCGTAAAGTGTTGCAGACGTCAATCAAAATTTCCACAAAGGTGAAAAATTACATTCAAACTGAATTTGATAATAGGCCATCCAAAAGTGCACCCTCAACAGCCGTAGCAGCCAAGTTTCAAAACAGCTGCCATAAATGCCCCCCCTCCCGTTTGTTTGTTTTTTTGCAAAAATTTACTGATGTCAGAAGGAAAAGTCAATAAGACTCTGCAAACAAGTTGAAAATTATGCTCAAAAATAAATTTAAGTATAGGGTCTTCTTAGAAGGCGCCCTCAAGGGCCATGCTGACCGCCATGGATGTCTGCTTCCTTTTTTTTCTTTTTCTTTTTGATAGAAAAAAGAAGAGTGTATTGTAGCCATTTTGACAAATAGCTGAAATAGCAATTGAGAACACAGCTTATGATGGCTAAATGTCTAAACTTCTTTGTTTGTAATTGTCAACTTGCGCAAAAAAAGTGTTTATTGTCTTCTTCCGGCATTAGGACATCTTCATTTTAAAAAATGGCATCTATGACAGCCATTTTGAAAAATGGCTGCAATTGCCGTTATTAACAATTTTTTCTTCTTGAAAATTTGTGAAGGAACAATTTCTAGAGTTAATCCAATCTAGATATATTGTTTGATTTTAAACATGATTTTTCAATTTATGTACACATTTGCTAACTTTTCTCTCACTTTGTTATTCGATGTGAAACACGGCCTTGCTGAAAAACAGCTGTCCAGCTGAAAGCAGGCTTTTATTTCCGTGTATAAATAAAATAAACTCAACTCAACTCAACTCTCAGAAATTACCATTTTTTTAAAACAAAATGATTATGACAATCGCAGCCATTTTGCAATATGGCGGCCATGGCCGTTGAGACCAGTATTATAATAATATAATACAAACATTTATTTCAAACATAATTTTCAAATTGTGTGCAAAATCTTATTGACTTTTCTTTTGGTAAAATCAGGAAATAAAAAATAATTGAATCCATGGTGGCCATTTTGAAAAATGGCTGCAATGGCCATTGAGGGCGCTATTTACAATAATGTAATACATAGGCGCAAGATATATTTCAAACGAAATTTTTGAATTGAGTGCAAGATCTTATTGACTTTCCCTTCTGGAATTAGTAAATTCAGAGAAAAAGGTGGTATTTATTGCATCCAATTTTAAACATGGCTGGCGTTGAGGGCGCAATTTGCAATGGCCCAACATCTAAATTTATTTTGAATTTTATTTCCCACTCGTTTGCAAAATCTTGTTGATTTTCCCTTCTGAAATTAATTTTTATAAAAAATTGCATTTATGGAAACCATTTTGAAAAAAAAATGGCTGCCATGACCGTTAGGGGGCGCAATTTGCGATGGTCCAATATCTAAATTTATCTTGAATGTTATTTCCCACATGTTTGCAAAATCTTACTGATTTCCCTTCTGAAATTTGTAAAATTTTACGAAAACTGGCATTTATGGCGGCCATTTTGAAAAATCCCTGCCATGGCCGTTGAGGGCGCAATTTGTGATGGCCCAATATCTAAATTTATTTTAAATGCTATATTCCAGTCGTTTATAAAATCTTATTGATTTTCCCTTGTGAAATTTGTAAATTTTTACGAAAAATGGCATTTATGGTGGCCATTTTGTAAAAATGGCTGCTATGGCCGTTGAGGGCGCTATTTACGATGGCCCAATATCTGAATTTATTTTTAATGTTATTTTCCACTCGTTTGCAAAATCTTCCTGATCTTCCCTTCTGAAATTTTTAATTTTTTACGAAAAAATGGCATTTATGGCGGCCATTTTGAAAAATGGCTGCCATGGCCGTTGAGGGCGCAATCTGCGGTGGCCCATTATCTAAATTTATTTTAAATGTTATTTCCCACTCGTTTGCAAAATCTTATTGATTTTCCCTTCTGAAATTTGTAAATTTTTATGAAAAATGGCATTTTATGGCGGCCATTTTGAAAAATGGCTGCCATGGCCACTGAGGGCGCTATTTACGATGGCCCAATATCTGAATTTATTTCAAATGTCATTGTCAACATGTGTGCGAAATTTGGTGCTTTTATCATAAAATGCACAATTCCTCTAATTTTTCAAGCTATGCCGCTCCACTATAGTCACTTTCCCGATATGACTGTCCTGAAAGTGATGGCCTACAGCTACACGGAAGTAGCTTTCAAGCTATCTCAACGCTCAAATAAGACATTTGAGCTATTTAGCCGAGCATTTGAACACGAAGTCGTCCCCAGAAAGCGCTTCCACTTTTTCCCTTCTGATTCTTTCCATGCAGAGAATCCGATAAGTTTTGATGTGATGACAAGGAATTAGGAGTGATGTTCGTCGCTTCGACGGTTTGTTAATCCGAAAATGAAATAAGATTCTTTTGAGGTTATTCCGAAACACACAGATTCCCTATACTGTAAAACATGATATATTTATTCGCGGCATGAAATTTTCGCGAATTGGAGCCGACAGCCTTTTTCGTGGCATGAAATTTTCGCGAATTGCTACTGGCATTCAATGTATGTAGTGTAGACAAAAGCTTTCGCGTGCATCTTGATTTCGCGAATTTTGGCGCTCGCGAAATTCGCGAAATTAAAATGCACGCGAAAATTCCTCGTTTTACAGTACCTATAAGAGATTTGTTAATCCGAAAATAGAAAAGAGTTCGTTATTCTGAACATTTGTGGCAATATTGCGAAAGTTTGTAATTCCGAAGGTTCATTAATCTGCAGATAAAATAAAGGTTGCTATTCCGAAGGTCCAAAAATCCAAAAATGAAAAGAAGGTGTATATAACGAACCTTCGGAATTACAAATCTCGTAGTTTGTTACCTCCGCCAGTAGGTGAAACCATGAAGAGAGGTGGGAACCCCCTTCCTAAGTGAAACCTAAGGTTGCCGGAGGTATATGTTTTCGGTTCCGCTATGTTTGTTTGTTTGTCTGTCTGTCGGTCTGTCTGTTTGTGCACAAGATAAATTGAGAACGGATGAATGAATTTTCATCAAACTTGAAGGTTGTGTTCATAATAGGGAGCTTTAGATTTTTGACGCGCCGACGTTCAAAGGGAAAAAAAAAAACATGTTCTGAGCATGCGCAGAAGTGCGCGTCAAGTTGATCTATTTTTAGCTTGCGTCGCCTGAGTTTTTCACTACGCGTACTGGGCTATTTTTGCGTCCGCACAGTTTGTAACGTAGAGAACTGCTTCATGCACCGATCTATGGGGGCGCGATTTTATTTCTTATACGTTGCGTCCCAGCGTAATCTAAAGCTACTTTTCCACACGACGCAGGGGGAGAGGAGAACGTCCAGCGCACTCGTCGTCTCAAAGGTCCGCGCGTCAAAATCTAAAGCTCCCTAATGAGACAAGAAAGAAACGATTGAATGTTCGGGAGATGAGGCATGCCAAAGGCCACAGGGTCATAAAGGACATAATAAGCTTAATCTCCCAATAATGCAGAAATGGAGGATCATATTTTCACCAATTAGGTATGATTTAATATGTTTGTGTTGAAGATACTGCCTACGACACAACGACATTCTAATCACGACTGCTTGGCGGAGGTCTGGTCTCCTGGAATGCTGTTGTTTTGGGGCTATCAAACCTTCGGAATGACGAACATGTCTTATGCTAGTTGTGAATAGCGTTTTGTCAGCGTGCTTTTCAATGCGCGATATATCAGGGTGCGTTTACTCTCAATTTGCGACGGTAAAATCAGCGTTTTGAAACGTTGATTCAAAACGCTGATTCAAAACGGCGTTAATGGGAGTACCATCCTCGCTTTTATCGAGAAAGATGGTTTTCGATTGCTGCGTTGACCTAATGCTACAGTCACACGCGACCGGGTCACAAAACGGATTTGATCCGGGTGAAAATGAGCCGGATTAGTCCCAGAATGGAGGGCAATTTATGCTGCAGTCACACACGGCCGGTTCGAGCCGTAATGACCCGTATTGACCCGTGTCGAACCTTATAAATATCCGCTTTAAATCCTTAACTGAATCCTTCGCGACCCCTATCGTCCCGTGTCAACCCGTTTCGACCCGTATCGACCCGGATGTAAACCTTGTCATCATCCGTTGCATGAAGGAAATACGGTATAGGCCTACGGCAAGGGTCCATACGGGTTTACGCTGCGGGTTGCAGCGGGTCGATGCAAGTCAATGCGGTTCGAACCGGGTCAATTTGGATATCAATACGGAATTGAAATCCGTGAGAAAATTTTGAACATGACCAAAAATTTTCACCGCCATATCGTAGCCCTCGGAATCCATCAGGAATTGACACTGGTTAATGCGGGTCTCTACGGCTCGAACCGGGTCGATACGGTTTTAATTCCTTATGGACACGGTTCGAAATCCCGCCGTGTGTGACTGTAGCATTAGCAGAGACAGAATAAGTACGCACATGGTTTGTAGACAGTGATAAGAAATGCGAGAACTTAACAAATAATTGATAAAATCGTATTTTATTGTTGAGACCTCTTCATGCATTGACCCAAACCCAAAGAGAAATGTGGATTGAGCGCAAGCAGCAATATCAGCAGAACATATCAGTGAAAGTTTGAGGAAAATCGGACAATCGATGCAAAAGTTATAAATTTTTAAAGTTTTGGCGTTGGAACCGCTGGATGAGGAGACTGCTAGAGGTTATGACGTATGTGTGGACAACAATATATAGAAAATATAAAGAAAATTCCACAAAAATTCACTTTTCTAGCATAATGAAAGAGCACTTGACTAACCGCTTTCAGAAAGCAGGGGAATAATTGCTTTTCCTTAACATATGTCAGTATATCAAATTGATGGAATGTGTAATTTTCATGAAAAATAACTCGTGAGTTCGACACGAAGCAAACAAGGTCTACGATCGAAACCGGCACATTAAGCCCCGTGTTGCAACGTCGAACTCGTATACGGGCCTAACTAGTGTCGAGCTCATGGCCTGTATGACTTGTTGGCTGTATAATGATTCGTGGGTGTCTGTATCGTGGGATGACCCGGATTAAACATAATATTTCAGTTCCAAATAAAAGAGATTTCTTTTTTTTTTCTCATTGGTCACTCTTCGGAAGCGAAGTATTTTGCTTCCGGGCACTCACAGAAGTGTATCGGATCGAATTATGAAAATTGCGATTTGTGTTGGTTGACTATCAGGCCAGTGTCAACATGTTGAGCGTGATCAGATGAGGCAAGATGAAGCTCAGAGGTTACCATCGGATGCCATTTCCAGTTGTAAGTCCAGTCAGTGTCGGATAAATGTCGAGTCAGTCCAGTAAGTGTCGAGTCAATCCGAATTTTTTTTTTTTTTTTTTTTTTGGGGGGGGGGTGACATTTTTGGAGTAGAGGCTTAAAACAGTCACTGAGTGGATGTGTAGTACTGTATCTGTTATCTATTTCTTCAGTTTTGATGAAATACGTTTATCATACAGTGATTGCATCATTGAGAGCTCCGGGTTTGATCAATTATTTTTCCCCTTTGTTCGTTTGTCAAGTTTAATACCGAAAGTGCAAATGATGTTCAAGGTTGTTACATTGTCAATGATGAATTAATTAGAACGATGTTAAAGTGGTCCAGTCGACTTGCTACTTAAAGGTTGAATATTTACGCCAAAACAAATAGCTTGGCCATGGTTGCGATATTTCTGGTCTTGTTTGTATTTCGGGAAATATGATCGGATTGTGACAACGACTGACAAGGCCATCATCCTGGAATACATTCTCATCTTACACTAATTGAACAACTAGACCGATATTGCGGTGTCATCAGCGTATTTTGTAAATGCATGATGGTTTTGCGACTGCCCATTTACTGGTAGGCCTATACAATAAAACGAAGATTTAAAGTTTACATCTGACATGCTGTTGCCTTCGAAGTGATGCACAAAACGATGAAATGTTTACAAGTTACTCGTATATTTTCACTTTTGTGGCTACAATTTTTTTTTAATACAATTGTATGTGATAGAAAATGGTTAACTTGATAGAAATTAACGTTCCACGACGAAATCAGAAGTGACAGCTATCTGCACCTGATGCCGCGAGATGACACGTTTTGGCGCTACCTAATGGAGGACTTTTGACAATTTCATTCATTCATTCATTCATTCATTTCATTTCATTTATTTCATTTCCAATAAAATGCAATTAATTATAATATGACACTACGTATACAAAGCTATACGAGCTGCATTTTTCGTCTCTTTTTCAGTTATCACTTTCTATTTCTTCATCTTCTTTTCTTCCTTCTTCTCTTGTACAATCAAAAAACATCATTCTCATGGTTATCATGATGTTATGTTCTCAATACTATCATGATTATTATTATGAACGAGGGAAAAAATATTTGACAGCCGGCAAACTCCCAACGCCCCTATTTTATTAGGCAAACCCGTTGTTTTGGACAAACCATGATGCGGTTCCGCTAAGAAGCACTACCAACGCACATTTTCGATTTTATATACTTTGTCCGAGTTCGTATGGATCCTGTTTGGTTTTGGCACTGCTGCGGTCATTATTTCCTTGTTGCTCTGAAGCTTCAGGCTCTTGGGCCCATGACTGGACTTCGGCTGTCCCAAAGATGCTGAAGACGATGAGACCAAACATTGACACACCTGCTGTGGTCCAGAAGACTAACCGCCATCCGTGCACGTTTCCCTGGCAACGGAAAAGAGAATACATAGCTAATTAATCTGCATGTTAGGCCTTGCCACGAAGCTGATAGAGTTACCGTAGTAATAAGAGTAACAAACATATAAATCACGGAGGTGAGTATATTTGACTGGACCCTTTGTTATGAATGTAGTCAGTTTGGTAATACATGTAATAAGAATGTCCAGTTACCTTGGACAGTTACGCAGCAAGTGTCACTGTACGAGTTGGTGCAACTGAAGCAAAGAGACAAAATAACTTTTAGTTGATGAGAATTGTCCCACTTACGATCATAATCATTACTATATAACTACTCTGACGATCAGTAACTTTACACTGTACCATCTCATTTATTGTTATCTTAATCATTTGATGATGATGATGATGATGATGATGAAACAGCATTTATATAGCGCCATTTATCTGTAGAAACATTCAAAGGCGCCCAGCTCCCACAAAGTGTCACACATCATTCACAAAGTTGCTGAAAAAGATAAGTCTCCCGTTCAGACTTGAAGGTATTGAGGATGTTGCAATCCCGAAGACTGGTAGAGAGTTCCACAGACGTGGCGCTACAGAAGAGAAATGAGTTTGTTTTGTCCATGGGGTACTCGTACTGTACTACAGACATCTTGTGTATGGTGGCTTATCTTTTTTGTTCAATTATTTCAAAGAAAGTTTCAGCTGATAGTTTGCACACATTTTCAAAACAAAATGTCTTGCTCACAGGATCAGCACATTAGAGTGAGTGAAGGCACTTCCACAAACCCCTGAAAAAAGATAATGTTTTAACTTAGCCTAGTTTATTGATACGTACTCATCTCATTTCTCAATGCCATTCAGACAGATTAATCTTCACGTCGACTTCCGCTCGAATCATAATCGCCATTTCTAGGTAATGATTTTGGTAAAATTTGAGTGACAATCATTTTTTTTTTTGGGGGGGGGAATAGCACTTCGAACTTATAGCAATATTTGAAAGACTAAGTGTTGACATGAACTCAAGAGGGTCTTTATTTATTGAGTTAATTTGACCGTTAAGATTCGAATAATTCTTTTTTTGTACTACGAAAATATTACAAATCTAAACTGCTAGTCTAGTTTTACAGACCTGTGTGATGCACTTATGTAGTTCATGTAAGTGGTGTGTTGAAGTTTGCCATAGATAACAAAGTAGAAGAAGCTAATGAATTCTTCCTTTCTGACTGCTTAAACATGCATATCTTTTGTTCGAAGTATAAGTATCATAATTATTACAACCACAGGAGGATTAGTATATGCAGCTGTGCCTCGTGCACAGAATACGTTACGGTGAGCATTTGGTGCATTATTTGAATTCTAACGGCTAGCAACCTTCAAATATCACAGAAATGTTAAAGCTTTAGTCTTGTTCATTCTGGTGGAATATATCATGTTCTGTGTTATTTGGGAAGGAATGCAAAAGGGATGGCCCATCTTTAAAACAGGCACAGAGTGGATGGGTAGTATTTTCTTCATTTCTGATAAAATACATTTATCATCACAGTGATTGTAACTGTGAGAGCTCTGAGCTTATAACCCTCTGTGCAAATTTCCGGGTTTGATCAATTATATTGCCCCTTTGTTCGTTTGTCAGGTTTAATACCGAAAGTACAAATAAGATGTTAAAAGGTTGTCACACTGTCAATGATGGATTAATAGCACGATGTTAAAGTGGTCCAGTCGACTTGAAACTTTACGTCAAAACAGATGGCTTGAGCATGGTTGTGATATTTCTTGTCTTGTTTGTATTTCGGGAAATATGATAGGACTGTGGAAACAACTGACAAAACCATCATCCTGGAATACATACTCATCTTGCTAATGGAACAATTGACGGTTATTACGGTGTCATCAGCGTATTTTGTAGATACTGCAAGATGGTTTTGCGACTGCACATTTACTGGTAGGTCTATACAATGAAACCATTAATATTGATGGGTGATGAAACATAACCCTAGTTCCACCTATGTGGGTTACTATCAGTTGAGAATGAGGATTTCCAGCTCTGACTGACTGAATCTTAGAGAACAAAGAAAACTTTGGATACAAAGGAAAGGTCTAGGATTTACGGTCATGTTTATTAATACACGATCTAAGCAATGTCGTGCAATCTTATTGAATGCCCGCGGGAAGTCTACTAAAATTGACCGATGTAAGACTAGGCGCGGTCAAGGTGTTCATGGGTTATAGATATAAAGGAGGGAAGCATCTACTATTTGCTCGATATGCGAACTGATAAGGAGCGTCCAACAATTCATGCTTTTCCTTTACCAATTCAACAAGGAAGAAAAAAAACCCAAACAAACTTCGAAACCTTTTTATATGATACATTTACTGAACTTTGTTCCCATTAGGGATGGGCATAACAATAGACGTCTTCCTCCGTTTGGGGATATTGCCTGGCCTGTTCAAACAGATCTGAAGTATATTACACAGCAAAACTCCGTCACCACGACGGTCAGATAGATTGTGTCCCTCCCCTTAATGAAAGGGAAAAAAATACACATTCGCTGGAGATTAATTCCCAGCGTGAAGAGCCATTGACACAATGTTCTAACCAGGTCTCGAACCGCCATACATAATGTCTGGTTGCGGTATGATTATCGAAAGCCTTGAAATCGCTGCTATTATTAGAGCAATTACAATTTTATGATATTTTCGATGGAAATCTAAAGATAAGAGAACTTTCATCAGTGAACACATTTTGATGCTAATCAGACTATAAGAAAGGAATTTGTATTTCTTACTGCAAATCCACAGAAATACAGATATTGGATGTTTCATTAATAGAGTCCCTTCACAGAGTGACCCTAAACGAACATTATAGACAATACAAGATCTGTGTGTACATGTATTTTCCAATGACCTATGGCACTGAATTAATCTTATATATATATATATATATATATATATACGTATATATATATATATATATATATACGTATATATATATATATATATATACATATATATATATATACACTCAGCAAAAAAAGAAAGTAAACGCTTTTTCAAGTTTATATTTCTCATATAATACTTGGCTGAAAGCTAAAGTATTATATACCATATTAAAGGTAATTAATTGGCTATCAACCTGGTAGGTCAACAAAAAGGGAAAATTAACGCATGAGTGAATGCCTTTGTTTTTCTCTTCCAGGGCACAAAAGTAAAAATTGCAAAACTGAACAAGTTGTCATTCATGTGTATGTGAAGAGCTTGTTCGCAAAAACCGATAAGTCCATTTTGAAGATTTTGAAGTACGGTCTCTGTCATAAAGTATAAAATAATACCTTTTAAATGATATATTGGTCAGTACAATAAAAGGAAAATTTTTAAAGTTATGGTCAAAAGAAGCAAAAATTTTCTTATTATCCTCTATATTTTTCTTGACCTTTAATCGCAAATATCTCCATTTGACAAATATGGACTTATCGGTTTTTGCGAACAAACTCTTCATGTGCTCTCCCATAGAAAAATAAGAACAAACAACAAATTTCACACGAAACGAAACATGAATTAAGTTGCAAAAATAAACCTTTGATCTTTATGATATCTTTAAAGCCCAAATTATCAATAAAGGCTAAATAATGGAGGAAAATAAAGAATCTTATGTCAAATTTAAATTCAAATGAAATTAGAGAAGTAATAATTAACAAAAATGGTAGAAATCTGAGGGGCTTTTTTCAAATTAGGAAATTGTAAATATTGTTTTGTTCTTGAATTCGTCTCATGAATTCTTAAACCACTAGATTAAAATAAGTAAATAAAGAAATTCTGCTTATTTAATCATCTGTATGCTTATTATCCCCTATGTCATCTGAAGTTTGACTTTACGGAAAGTTCTTATTTTCCCCTTTAGTTTCCCACTTTGCTTTTTTTTAGAGGTTTTGAAAACATAAAGAGAAAGGAAACTTGTTTTTGCTATTTCATTAATATCTCTCATTGTGTTAAAATGGTCTTTTGTTGTCAATGTTGTCGTGAAGGACATTTGCAAATGAAAGAAAACATGTCAATTTTTGCAATTTTTAATTTTGTGCCTTGGAGGACGAAAACGAATATGCTCACTCATGCATAAAGTTTTCTTTTTAATCAACCTATGAGCTTAATAGCCAATTAAATTACCGTCAATATGGTATATAATACATTGATTTTCATCAAAATCTTCTATGAAAAATATGACCTCGAAAAAGTGTTTACTTTCTTTTTTTGCTGTATATATATATATATATATATATTTATGTGTACATTACATTTATATCGCTACATTCAGATTTAAAGTTTACATCTGACATACTGTTGCCTTCGAAGTGATGCACAAAACGATGAAATGTGTACAAGTTACTCGTATATTTTCACTTTTGTGGCTACAATTTTGTTTAAATACAATTGTATGTGATAGAAAATGGTTAACTTGATAGAAATTAACGTTCCACGACGAAATCAGAAGTGACAGCTATCTGCACATGATGCCGCGAGATGACACGTTTTGGCACTACCTAATGGAGGACTTTTGACAATTTCATTCATTCATTCATTCATTCCATTTCATTTATTTCATTTCCAATAAAATGCAATTAATTATAATATGACACTACGTATACAAAGCTATACGAGCTGCATTTTTTCGTCTCTTTTTCAGTTGTCACTTTCTATTTCTTCATCTTCTTTTCTTCCTTCTTCTCTTGTACAATCAAAAAACATCATTCTCATGGTTATCATGATGTTATGTTCTCAATACTATCATGATTATTATTATGAACGAGGGAAAAAATATTTGACAGCCGGCAAACTCCCAACGCCCCTATTTTATTAGGCAAACCCGTTGTTTTGGACAAACCATGATGCGGTTCCGCTAAGAAGCACTACCAACGCACATTTTCGATTTTATATACTTTGTCCGAGTTCGTATGGATCCTGTTTGGTATTGCCACTGCTGCGGTCATTATTTCCTTGTTGCTCTGAAGCTTCAGGCTCTTGGGCCCATGACTGGACTTCGGCTGTCCCAAAGATGCTGAAGACGATGAGACCAAACATTGACACACCTGCTGTGGTCCAGAAGACTAACCGCCATCCGTGCACGTTTCCCTGGCAACGGAAAAGAGAATACATAGCTAATTAATCTGCATGGGCCTTGCAACGAAGCTGATGGAGTTAACGTAGTAATAAAAGTATAAAAAACATATAAATCACGGAGGTGAGTATATTTGACTGGACTTTTTTTTATGAATGCAACTCTATTTTTCTGTTACCAAAAAAGTGAAATGTTTATGTTCTTTTCGAAAAATGAAATTTAAATTGAATTGAATTGAATTGCATTACTAACTGGTAGGTTTAGACCATAGAGCTATACGCCTGGTTTCCCCGTACAAAGGTTATACATTACTAACCTCCTTGGATGTCAATGCACCGATGTGGAGCGGAACAAGAAAGCCTGTCGTGCCAGCGAAACAGTTGATTATGGCGATGAGGAAGCCCGCGTATTTAGGAGCAATGTCTAGACCACAGACGGACGTACCGGACACACAGAAAGCACTGCTTCCAAGACCAAGCGTGAGCAGCGCTACAACCAATGTGACGTCACATCCAACGTAGCCCACGGACACCAGGCAGATAGTGGATGGGACGAAACCTTGGCGAAGAGAAAGGAAATGGTTGGCAGCATTTTACCGATAGGCGACATGTGGCGTGCTATCTTGTGTTTCGTCAGTATTATCATTACTATCAATCTCAACCCCACGACCTCGTTAGAAGAACTTCACTTCAAATAGTATACTGCCCATACATGTACAATGCAGTGCAATATCTTTTCTTTATGAAGAATTTACGGACCATAACGTGATGTAATTTTTCCATCGTTGCTGTCGTTATCTTATAGCATAATTTTCACATACATCACACTAATAAATATGCATGTGTATGAATGTGTGTGTGTGTGTGTGTGTGTGTGTGTGTGCGTGTGTGTTCTGTGTGCATGTGCATGTCTTACCTAAGACAGCGAGAAGCTTTCTCGCTCCCGTTCTGTCTAAGATTGAACGGCTGATGATAAAGTCGGCCATATATCCTCCAAGGATTATTATCAACCAGTAGAGGAGGAAAGGTAGGGCGGAGATGAACCCAGTCTGCAATCAAGAGAAGATAAAGAAGAAGTCTTTCTCTGAGATGGTCGTCTTGAAAACACATCACTCCTTTCCTCAGTCTTACGTACCTAATCCAATTTATATTTTCCCTCTAAAAAAGGAGGAACAATTAGCGTAGGTAATAATAATTCCACTCTCAATCCTGGATCGAATGGATAACTCGCCGCTCCCTCGTCCTAAGAACGGCACTTTGAATGATTTGTGTACAGAAATATTCTACTAAGCAATTAATCATTAATTATTAATCATTATTATAGTCCTAATAGTCAATGACAAGCGGAACTCACTTCAATGTGCTGGTTAAAACGAAAGGTTTTCATTTTATTGAATCTATTGTAGAATCAAATACTTGAGGGAAGGAATGGTCACCAGTTTGTACGTTTGTACATGAAAGCAAACGATACTAATTACTAATGTTATGTTCATGAAAAGATTAATGGAAAGTAAGCATGATACCTCAATGATTCAATACAATTAATGCGAAGAGCGTATCTTTTTCTGTATTGAAAGTAGAGATATTTACGAGGAATATGAAGTTCCCTTATCGAGTAAACCATAGTTTAAGTAGGGCAAAATCAGAGTTGAATAAAACATTAATAAAAGAACACTTGGAAGAAGAATATTTAATCCATGCTTTAACTTTATTTACAAATAGAAATTAGAAATTAACTGCGATATGAAATAGAATCGATGTGTTAATCCAAAGTGGGTTTATTTTAAAGAATCAAACCTAAGAATTTGCTTAAAAGCTCTTCTGCTATGACTGTAAATGTTCTTAAATTAACTTTTCAGGGAGTTGCCAAAAATATCTATTCTAATCTATTGATAAATATAATAGTTTTTTTTTTTCCATTGGAGTAATTGTACTATCGCAATACCTAAACTATACCGGGGTTAGAATCCTACGCGAATAATAAAAAGAAGAAAAAATACTTGATGAATACAGCATATCGTTGATATAGAGAACAAATAATAAAATGATTGTTCAAGCTAGTTTCCTTCAGGTACACCACAATTGACATTTTGAGCAATCCATGTATTAAAATACTACGGCCATTTATGAAAAAAAAAATGCCGATTAGTATTAAAAGGCAATTCCTGAAGTACTCCAAGGCATTTATATACCATAGTGGGATAAGTTATTAAGAAGTATATTTCGGTCGATGGTATCAAAGGCCTTGGAGAAGTCCAAGAAGACACCCATATAGTATGAGAAGACATATTTGTATCAGCAAGGAAGGTAATGACTCCATGGGAAGCACTGTATGTTTGCTAGAAACCAAATCGTTTAAAGAATGATTTTACTAATATTTCAATAAACCAGAATCTTGATTAAACAATGTTTTCAAGTATTTTTGAGACAGAGGATTACCAAGGATATTGGTCAATAATTATAAACTGCTTCCCTTCCCCTTTCATGTGGAGTGGAATATTTTTACAAACGTAGATAGCCTGAAGGACAATATAGTTTCTTAAAGACCATTTAAAAAATGTACCAATAGATCCACAATAGACCTTATAATACCTTTTAAGAGAACGTTATCAATATAGAACTATGTCAAGAGTTGCTTTTACATATCAAATTCTGAATTATACTGAATCTATCAATTCGTTCTGTGCAAGTGATCTTTTGTAATTTCCAGATTTTTCTACCTGATGGACCATGCTCATCCAGAAATAAAAGCAAGGTTCTCGTAAATTAATCAAAAGCTTCATTTGGCTCCTCGGTATTATACACTTCAGACCAGTCCACTTCATTTAGGCTGTCTTGCAACCTGACTCCATGAGACGTGGCACCAATCTAAAACCGCACGTTCATTGCACTTTACATAATTATTATGTCGCACAACGTCGTACCGTGCGCTATATTTGTACTTTCTTTCCGGTTTACTACAGGTGAATTTACAATGATTTTATGATTAAAGGGAATGCCAGTAAATGCGAGATTACATAATGGTTTGATGAGTCTGACAAGACAATTCCAGAAAGTTTTTCCTATAAAATATTTTCATTTATCATTATGAAACATTTCCATGGTAAATTTCATATAGCTTTAAATACCTTAACATCTCACACGCATCATTCCATTGGTTTATGTCTCTTAACCGACCTGATATATGTCAAAGTTGAGCACGTCATCCAGGTATATGGGAAGGTTTGTAGTGAACAGGTAAAGAATCCACAACGTTGCGAAGTCTCCTATGCACACCGCGAGCAGTAGGACTGACGTCATGATAGACCACCATGGCGTCACACTGGGTTGCTATGCAACAGAGAAAAGAGTACGGGAATTCACTTGTAGCGCTTTTAAACAATAAGTGGTCATTCAGGAGTATCTGACTAAAGGCCACCGCACACTATACGACTTTCGGTCGCACGACTGACCAACTATTACTATGGATCTGAAATAGATAAGCGTATTAATTCTGAGGCTTTTGTGATTTATTTCGGATTTAAAGTCGGTCACTTTTGCGACAGAAAGTCGCAGTGTTGTTGCCTTTAGTGATGAAAGCAACATTGAAGAACATAAATCTAAATAAAAATCCTAGGGATTTATAAAAACGAAAATTTCAAAAGTGCAGATCAAACAAATGCAATACCACGAATATTTCAGACAGGAATGTGTCACGTGAGTGACTTTTTTTTCTCTCTGCTACTCTGACATCGAAATAATGGAAATTCAAACTGTTCGTATACAGTTATGTTCGAGTTTAATCTTTCAAATCTTTGCAGCTTTCTCGTTCATAACAATACATTGAGCATAAAATATAATACGAAACAAATCACAAATACATAACTTAGGTTGTCTTGGATGACCTGAACTGGTGATCCCCTCAGCTTGGCTCAGTCGTCATCGATGTCCGATACCCTCGTCGTCGACCTCGGCACAGTCGCTTGGCTTGTCTCTTGGAAGCACCCCTTGACTTGGCCACTCAGCTAGACGCTACCCTATCGGCGGTCCTTTCAGCTCCCCGGTCTTCACTAGTCCCTGCTACCACGCAGACTCATGCCTTGATCTGCGATGCCCGAGCTCAAACGACGGCGAGCAGGCAAATGGAGATTGAGCTCCGTTCCAAAGTTCGGATCATAACTGTCCGAGTTCAGTTTTATCGGCAGCTGGAGCTCGCATCTCACCGACGTAGAAAACCCCCAGAAGAACGACTGCTGCCTAAGCGGAGATCTATGCTGGATGTCTGATCAAAGTATTTCTCCTCGATCCTCTACATTACTCAGCTTTTTATTAGCTTCCCTAACGATAGATGTTCACACTAAAGTCCCTTACACTCCCATACACTTGCTTTTTCATGCCTTTCCTACACTAAAGAAATCATCCAATCATCATGCTTAAATATAGCCCTATTGAAACTCTACACAATATGTCTAGCCGTCGTCTAGACTGCTGTTACATAACATCTTTACTCATGAACTTGTGAACAATAAACTTGCAACCAACATCCTACAGTGACACTGACATAGCTGAGTCTCGACTGAGCTAGAGAGCATTCCTAGCCACCACCTGGATGGGAGCTATTGCATAGCACCTCCATTCACTCAATTTCTATAGTCTGAATTAATACATAACACTACAAATCGGGCATGCTGTTGCCATGCTATTTCTTTAACTTTTGCTTTGTCTCATTTCATATGACTGCCCTGTCTGACTTTGACTGATCTAGACATGCTGTTGCTATGCCAGTTTATTCTTTAACTTTTACTTTGTCTCATTTAATATAAATTTCCAGACAGTCACTTTCTTGCAATTTGACCTAGTGGCTTTCTAGGACAGCTTTAAAGCTCTAAACCTTTTGCAAACTCAACCAGATTCGATTTCACTTCACCGGCAAAATCAAAGATAAATTTCTCTCCTGACAGAATGAAAATGACAAATTGATAATGACTGCAAATAATGAAAATACTACTAAGATATTTGCTAATGAGTAAAGGAAATCAAAACGACATGTTGGAAAAGGCAAAAAACAAAGTGATGCAGTGAGAAAAAGAGCTACTGAAATTATAAAGAGTGGAGTGTCCTACGTCTGTCGTCGAATGCTTGGAACGGATTGCATGAAAGTTGGGAGCGCAAGGGACTTTTTGGTTCAATTTTCCAAAGGTATCAAATTTTGCATACAGCCCGAATCATACTCTATTTCGATCTTTGACGATCTCCAAGAAGGGCGCCTCTAGGATGGCCATAATACTGTTTGGCCAAAACCAATATGTCGCAAATCTTTATTTGAAGGCAAATTGCAGTTAAAAAACAAAACAAAACAAAACTAAAAGGGCCGCAATTATTAACAAAATCAGTTTTAGAGGTGTCCTGATTGGTCAAGAAAGCAGATTCTTTGATTAGAGTTTTATTTATGATCTTAGGTCATTTCTGCTTTACAAAATCACCCTAAAATGTCAACCCATTTCATTCATTGGGAATTAATTTTCACAATGGCTCGCCTACAACCGCTATAGCAGGGAAGGCAACCTCGCAAAAAACATTGTAGCTGTTGAAGACTGAAGAGTTGTTATCTGGTGGAAAACAGTATTTTTACGTTTTTGAGGTAGACATGCGACCTTGACCTTGAATTGTTAAAATTGCATTAGAATCTTACTTTCTAACCCCAAAACCCCTCCACAGTGGAAATTGCATTTCAAATACTACAGTAGGCCTACAAACCGACGATTAACTTTTTACCTGCATGGATGACAGTTATATTGGTGGAATCCAATATGGCCACCCAATAGGAGTTAGACGCCAGTCTTTTCGCCCGTAAGGCCCCAGTCACATAATGCTCTGCGTCCGGCATAACGTCCAAAAAAGTCATTTTTTCTGCGGACTCCCGCGGATCCTTTGCCGTCACCAGAAAATTTGTGCAAAACATACGGGGAAAAATGCGGGCGATATGGACAGATACGACCAGATGCGAATACTTGCGTCCACTTGCGGATATTCTTACGAATTGGCACATAATGGTTCTGAACGCTTGCGGAGAGCTGCGGATATTTTCGGATAGTTACGGATAGTTACTGATTGTTATAAATAATTATGGACAATATGGTTTTCTCTGACGATCCCTGCTAGGCAGTGTATTATGACAGCAAGGTTATCACATATTGGACCGTCTTACATTGTACGCTGGGGAAAACTGAAATGGAATTACGTACAAGTTGTGAAAAAAATTCGTAATCCTTTCATTTGCTTTACAGTATTAAAAGATATATGAAATTTTGACCTTGAAGTTTGAATTTTATTTGTGCGGCTCAAGTATGAATAAACGTCATAAATGTAAAGAATACATAACATAATTATACCACAAATAAGATACAATATAGATCGATAAGTTAAACATTAGAGTAAGAAAATATTACTTAGAGTCAAGGAATGGACAAACTGTGGTTACGCTGTCGTTGTGCAGCGATATTCATGACTTACTGGGTTATGTTAAGAGATTTTTACAATGCTAATTAAATTTACAGAAAAAAAGACATCAGGACCTTCAAACACCCCTCCATACCCAAGTACAATATATATTTAAAAAAAATGTAATACACATTCGATGGAGCGTAAAGTGGGTAAGGCTATAGAGAAATATTGAATTCGTTCTCATTTTCTATAGTTATCACAGTACCACACCTCCCCCTGCTAGAAAAGTGAGTAAAATGCTCTACCCAAAATATTGCCTTTTTCGAAAAATGTACATTCAAAGAGTGCAAGAAAAAACGTTCAGCACCAAGGGTCAACCGATGTCATGAGTATATGAGTGCCACCTAAAATGACCATTTGTGGAAGAAATTTCATAATTTGACCATGCGGTTCTGCCTCTCCACCGCTCCGACTGTGTTGTAGCATTCTTTCGGGTAAATGCGCTGCAGCTTGGCAACACGAGTTGTGTGGCTTCCCACGAGTCTCTGTGTTCCCATGCGAGTGGAAAACAGAAACGTCGAAGGACGTAATCGTCCGCAGCATCCGTAACTGTCCGCAAATATCCGTAAGCGGACGAAAGTGTTGTGATACGTTAACTTGCGGTTAATTTCGAATACTTACGATGGACGTAAACGAACGCAAACGGACGGGAGGTATTTTTTTTTTTTGCGGATGGTCTGCGTCCAAGCTACGGGTAGTTACGTTCAGTTACGGATAGTTACGTTTGGTTACGGTTACTTGCGTAAGTTTGCATCCGTGGAGTCCCTCTGCGAAATTTTGAACATTTCAAAATTTCGCAGGCTTGGCGCCGTCATTTTGCGTTTCTTTACGGATGAGTTACAGACAGTTACGTCTACATACGTCCCTGCGGATGCCTGCGTCCACTCATCCGTATCTATCCGCGGCGGACGTAACCTATCGTAAAGCACTGTGTGGCTGGGGCTTAAAGAATCGAAAAATTCATAGGATACATGACTGTGACCTGTGGGCCAAATTTGGTGCTTTTGGAAGAATCTGAACCAAACACCCCATGTATGTCCTAATAGACTTCTTACCCGACTGTGATGAGGCAAGTTAAATTCTTATTAAAGGGACGATATAGTATTGGTGGAAATGAGGATTAGGCTGTTAAGTTTTTGCGAGATACCAAGAAGCCACTTATGAAATAATACAGAGCATACCATTCTAGGAAGAATTCAAAGTTAATTAGATGAAAATCGGTTTTGGAATGGCTGAGACATCCAAAAAGCAAGTAAAACAAAGCGATCATATAAAATGTGGGTGGGTCCAACCTTTTATTAGGATCACTCTGTTTTGGATACTTCAGCCATTTCAACACCAAGTTTCATCAAATAAACCTTTAATCCCTCTTGGAATCACATGTTCTTTAATATATCATAAGATATTCCTTTTATCTCACACACACACACACACACACACACACAAAATGTTAGAAACCTGAAGTCACGTCTCAACCAAAACGATACGATTCCTTTAAACGAACTCCAAGGGACAAGGTAGAGAAGAGTGAGAACAAAACCAGGAGGATCCAAATTACGAAGGAAAGGGATCTCAAGGGGTTCGAAAACACCTTACTGTTCGCTGAAGTCCCACAGCGTTGATGATATAGTCACGTTCGGTGTCCGATATTCTTGGATGCGATGAGGGCGAGCCGTACACTAGACTTAGCCAACCTACACACCACATGATGCTGAGTAAACCTGCATGAATGAATCATCGCAATTTACTCGTTTGTATGTGTAAGCTGGATGATAGATTCTGTTTCGAGAAACATGGATATTGCTCAAAATTTGCAGCATTGGAATTTGCATCTGATGATGCTACAAAAGGGTA
The DNA here is from genome assembly GCF_040938485.1 of Diadema antillarum. Lineage (NCBI taxonomy): Eukaryota > Metazoa > Echinodermata > Echinoidea > Diadematoida > Diadematidae > Diadema > Diadema antillarum. The sequence continues at coordinate 595,850 of NW_027270934.1, forward strand.
AAAAAACCAGTTATCATGGGAAGTACTGTAAGGCCAAAGTATCATAACCACAGTCTGGATGTTTGCTATTCACTAGAAAATTCCCATTTTACAATAACTGCCGAGAAATAAACACCCATTACGATGATGATACATATAACATATAAACACGACAAAAAGCGATGTAGGCCAATATGGGCCATCATCTATCTATATGTCATGTATCAACAAACCTTGTAACTTGAACAAAATGAAGTGAGTTTTTGTTTTTGCTTTTGTTTCTTGTTTTTTGCTTTTTAGGTTTTTTTTTTTATCATAAATGAAGTATAGTGCAGTGCTCTTTCGGCTCACCCTAGGAAGGAAGCAATTCGGGTGTGGGATTGTTCCAGCATGGACCTACCACACATGGACATATATCGCTCGTTTAATCATTCAAACACCTGTTTCTGTGAAAAGCGTCTCAATAACTTTTTAAAGATGCTTTCCTGCTTTGATCTCATCGTGCATCACCGACAGCCAGCCTGGAGTAAAAACAAGACGGCGCTTTGAGACATCTTAAAATTACATGCGCAGAAGATAAAAACTCTCTTAAATCAGTGAATCAAGAAAAATGCATGTGCAGTTGTAGTGTAATGGGAAATCATCGCTCAGTCAATTTCATTTGCGAAATGCACGTACTTTACGAGAGACACCAAGTGTTTCTGCAGGTTGGTTGTAATTTGTAATCTAATTTTTCCCATTTTCGCACATTGTTTCAGAGTAAATATGGAGTAGTGGTAGACGACATGTATGTCTTACCATTAAGCGACGTTACATATGAGCGTCCATATGCGTCCACTTCAGTAATTACTAATTTTGTGACACGAAATTTGTCATGATTTGAGGTTAGCTGCTCTCCATCATTGTCGATTTTCCAAAGGCAGTTAAGTCTGAAAAGGCACGTCAGCGAAATAAAACCGAAATGAGGGAAACAGTTCTTTTGTCAGTGACGATGAACGATTACACACTCGTCACTGTCCAAACATCTGAATGTACTCATCAAGATGCGCATGATCATGCAGGTGGCGGCGATGCAGGTCGGATCAAAGAAAGACCCATAGTCCATGTGTGTGGTAGGTCCATGGTTCCAATGACAGTTATGAAATGAGCCGAAGATCAGGAAACAGGCATGTGATGGTTGGTTCCCACTGCCAACCAGATCTACTCGATCAAGCTTTTGACTGCCCCCCCCCCAAAAAAGAATAAATAAATAAATAAATAATAAGAGGCCAGACCCAGGTAGATCGACCCCAACATCGACCCCGATCACCCTGGCCAAGCAAACCCGGTCAGGCCAAAATAATTTGTTTTGGCTTGATCGAGTAGATATGATCGGCAGTGGGAACTCACCTTGATATACTATCGCTTCGAAATTGGGCAAAAATTTGCAACCATGAAATAAGGTAATCTTTTGTCAGAGTGTAACTTGTTACCATATTTCTTAATGAATCGGTGGTTCTCTTTGCTTTCTAGAGGTAAAGAGCGCCACGGCCATCATCGTGTCGCCTTACAGACGGTGTGGTATCTGTTTCATAGTAGGATGTGTCTTGTAGATACACGTGGCACTTCTACTTGACGTGTGTGGATACAGGCATGTTTGGCATGGTGAGAATATATATTTTGGGTATACCGTGATTGGATGGTGTATGTTGCGTGTGAGTGTCAGACGTGCAACTTTCATCTTACACATATTTACGGTAATTTCTTTTGAACCCTAATACTTCACGTGCACCGTATGTTGTCATTGAACACACACACACACACACACACACACACAACCTGGTGTCTGAAAACAACGTTAAGAAATGTGTTTGTAACTGCATCGGGTAAGTTGATTAAACCTGAGGTACATAACATGAAAGAAGATTTCGTCCTGAACCTGTGAAGTAAAAAGCAGAAGGCCAGCCGCCTGCTTCCTCTGAGCTTGACCACAGTCCAGCGATAGGAAGACCGATTATCTGCCCAAATGGGATTCCTGCAAAAAAAAAGGAAGTCATTTATTCATTCACTTCCCGTAGATTCAACATTATTATTTCGCAAATTCAAGTGATTGATATATTCGGATTATAACTATTTGATACTGACTACTTTTCTCAACAAGGTAAATTCTGAAATATTCGAAGAGTCAAATCTAAAGCACACAATGCTTCAGTTTAGCACAAAAGAAACAGTATATTATCATTTACTAATTTGTATGAAAACATTTGTTGTGGGACTGTTTACACAGCATCAGAATGCTTAAGTAACAGACCTGAGAGTCCAATGGATAACAATCGACTTCTTTCTTCAGGAGGAGCCCATCTGGCCATGATGGCGTGATACACCGGGTACCTGCAGCCCTAGCAAGTGATATGATAATTATTTGTTATCTACATTTCATTTTCAATTCCGTAGAATTTGTATTTTTGCCCGTGTGGCAGCTCTGAAATGTGTGACTGCATTCATGTCTGCATGCTGAGAATTGAATACTTTATATTGATACGTCATTCAGCATGAGTGGAGTACGAATACTGAAGTTGTGCTTGATGGATGATCCAACTTTATCAACGAGATACGTTAATTCTGTGCTTTGTGGGAGGATGCTTGGATATTTTTTTTTATAATTATTCTTATTTCATCTTGAATGTGAGCTTATTTGGAACTTTCATGGTACTTTTGATAGATACATAGTATTCTCGCCAGTTAGTGGTTTTTGTTGTTGTTGTTTGGTGTGGTTTTTTTTTGTGTGTGTGTGGTCCCACGCACTGTGTTTGTGTACAGGGTAGCTACTTATAAGTGTGGTTCATGAATTCAAAAAATTATACATACATATATATATATATATGATATTGTATAATCATAAGAAGAATGACTCTCAAATACGCCATCTGTAGATCCAACAAGAAGGTTTTTATTCACGCCAGTATATATATATATATATATATATATATATATATACTGTATACATATAATGAGTTTATTGGCAAAATAATGCATTACTAGTTTATTTCTTGATTCTTCTGTAAATGGTTATATATATATATGTATATATATATATATATATATATATATATATATATATACGTATGGATATAGAAAGTGAGTGAGGAAAACAGAATACCTCTGCCAGACCAGAAACCACCTGGTCTATACATAGCCATGTCACGCCTGCATGGGCGGCCACTGGTACCAACACGTTACACACACCAGTCACGCCAAGACTTAGACCGAAGAACCGAACACTAGCTCTGCTGTATTTATTAGCAAGGTAGCCGACAGGGACCTGAAGTACTAGGAAGCCGTAGAAGTAGGTTGCCAGGATAAGTTCTTGTGTTTCTATCGTCCAAGAGAATGGACCATCCTGAGGAGAAATGGACAGACAAGCGAACAAAGAAATACGAACACAAATTTATAGTTGATATGAAAGAACGTATGTAACATTACTGATAAACCTGAACATTTGCAAACAAGGTTCACTGAAAAGAAAGTAAGAAAGAAAAAAGAATAAATCAGATAACGTTTGAAAAGATTTTAAAATTAATATAATCATGAATTTCATTGGACAATTGATTATACATTGATATTCCTCTGTAGAAAAAAAAAGTCCTTATGCAGTTATTAGAATTTGGCTTAGGAAGATTGAGATTCTAATTTGAACGAAGTGAATAATTTAATAAGAAATATTATCACACATAAAATTTGGGGGAAAATTATGCACTATCTTATAAATCATCATACTCATACATTGTATATTTTCTATAACGGTATTCAACAGATTCCCAGCCCAAAATATCATGAATATGTTGAGTAGGAACAAAAGAATATGGATTTACTCTCATATTTATACGGCCCGCTCTATTTTGTAGCCTTTGAAGGGCTGACAGAGAACCTCATGGAGCGGAATACCAGATAACGTTTCCGTACTCAAAATGTGGAAGAATCACGGATTTGTATATCAAATTCAATTATGACTCATTTACAACATGTCTTAATCTTCCAAGATAACCAATGAATCTAATGATTTTCTGGCTCATATTTTCTACATGAATATTCCATTTCAACTCAGCGTCGATGTAAATTCCAAGATATTTTGTCATTTCAACATTTCCAAATTGGGTATATTTTATTTTACGTCTAATGCATTACACCTTGAGAGCATAAATCTCGTACCAAAAAAAAAAAAAATACTGGATAACTGTATCGTTCGCACAAAGATGAACACGACATGAGGTCATTAATGAAAACACAAAACAGTAGAGGGCCAAGAAAAGAGCCCTGGGGCACACCATGGGTTAAATACATTTCATCAGACAATGCTTTGTTGATCTTAGTCACTATCCTCCTGCCCGTCGGATAACTCTTGAACCACTGAAGTGTACCTCAATTTACGCCGATACTCGACAACTTTTCTGTTTTTTACTTTGTGATCGGCAGTGTCAAACACTTTCCGTAGGTCGACGAATATTGCCCTTGTGTATTCACCTTCAAGGCTTCATCCATGACCAAAAGCCATTCATCGGTTACCTTTACAAGGGCAGACATAGTGGAATAATTTGCCCTGAATCCAGACTGAACCGGTGTTAAGACATTGTATTGTTCACGTTAATATGGTGCACGTGATAACTGCAACAAAACTATGCTCTCAGGTATTTTCGAGATACAAGGCAGCAGTGAAATTGCGTGTAATTGTCAGGGTTCGACTTATCTCCTTTTTGTATATCGGAATTACGTTGGCTATTTTCCATGACGCTGGGACAACTCCTTCAGTAATAGATTTATTTATCAAATACGTTATAGACTTAGTCAATACATCAGCACATACTTTCAAAATCTCAACCGATATACCATCAAATCCAGTCGACTTTTTATTTTTAGTTTGTTGAATCCGTTCAAAACTTGGGCCTCAGATACAATTGTAAATGTGTCCATATTATCATAAGAGACTGATTCTCTAATAATACCTTCTTCAGTCACGTCAGTTTCCCCAAACTGATGTTGATTTAACAGATTTATGGTGACATGAGTGAAATGTTCATTAAATTCAGAGGCTTTACTGTGTGCATCATCACAAAGAGAGATAATAAGACAATGTGCCGTTATTTGGCAAAAAAAAATTAAGAACATTCCAGGATTTATTTCTTCCAGAGCATTCATGTAATTTGTTGTTATGATACTGTTTCTTTTATTTTCCTGACAGCATTAGAGACTTTATTTCTCGCAGATCTTGTCATTTCACAATGATCGGTGTAAGATGTGTAAGACTGTCCCTAACAATTTAAGCGATATATAGTCATTATGACAACGTCGAAGTAGGTTTTAATGCAAACACATCACGCGAGCCATAATCTCGAGTCAGTGCTGTCGGGTGGGCCCGTTTCCGAAGTACCAGAAAAGTCGCAAAGACTTTTTGAGTTGAGATGCTGAACACATCCTCTCTCTTTGAGGAGCAGAAACAAAAAGCAGATGCAAGATGAGGTAGACGATACCATCTTGCTAAATTAGAGGGCGGATACCGTAATGTGCGGGGTTGACGGAGTGTCAATGAGATGTTTGCACTGCTTTCGTGCTGATTTACTTAATTGTAAACAACACTTACACACAACAATCTCGTTTTGTTTTGTTTTTGTAAAGCAAATAAACTTAATCTAAATTGCTTCATAACACTAATCCACCTTCACATTTTCAATTTTTGATTAGACTTGAATTGTTTTCTTTAGGCAAAGCAACGAAAAGAGAATAATGACATAGAAGTTTTGGTTTAAAAAAAGACTTTCTAAGGAAAATCAAGTTTTACAAACAAACTTAATAAATCATCAAAATACAGAAAATTTCTCTCCGATATTTTCTACGTTACAAATCCTTGTTTGTTTTTTAGCACAAGATAGGGGCTACATACACAAAGAATGCAAAGACATGGGATAGGTGTATCTTTTTCTGTTCGGTTAAGAAAAGCTACTCAGTAACTGTAGGCTTTTAGATGGTCGAAGAGAAAAAGATACTTAATACTCACCTGTTTCACAGGAGATGAGCTGGAGTTGTATACCGAGCAGAGATGGGAAGATGCATTGGTGTCCCTGTGGTGTAACTCTACATTAAGAGCACTGTCGTTAACCATTGCAGTCATGGCAATGCTTATGGTGACCTTTGACATATAGCCGCAGACAAACCCACAGAAGGCTAGGTAGGCAAGGGTGTAACGTGTCGAGAATATTAGCTTTAAAGCCACTGTATAGGGATATAAAACATGTAGCCCTTGTTTTATGCCAGTGAATCCGAATCCCCCCCCCCCAAAAAAAAAATGAATAAATAAATGGAATGTTATCGTCTGTACTCTTCCTGGAACAATGACTAGAGGATAAAAACAGAGGCACACACATGCACACGCGCGCGCGCGCGCACACACACACACACACAAACAAACAACACTTGACCTCACGTAAGTTGATGTCAGCGGAGAAGTAAGCTGTGGACTTACACCAAGCAGACCTGGGGCGTCGATCCGTTTTCATGTTCGTGAAGGGAGGGAGGGGGTGAAACTTGGGAGATGGTTACATGCGATGGACCGAGCGGGATGAGGGTGTGTGAGGGTATGGATACCCCTCCCATACTGCCATACGAGAGAAATTTTGCATTTCAAATCTGAAACTCAGGGATCCGTTCAACACTTTTGGTAAAGTATTTTGATTTTTTTTTCTAACAAAAAAGGAAGGAAAATATTCAGAGAAATGTAATTGAAAATGAAAATGCAAAAAATCATGCTCTAGTGTGCGTCATCACTGTGCGCAAAGTCTATGGTGGAAGAGGGGAGCTTTACTATTTTTATAAATTAAATTAACAATCTTGTGCACATCTTTAATGGAATACCTTGAAATTGTCCAGCAGAGAATTGAGTGCAGTAGGCTAAGAGTGTGGAGGGAGCTTTTGCATTTTAGGGTTGCAATTCAACGATATGGTGCACACATTATTGAATATTTGGAAAATCGTCAATCTCTGTAAAAATACTAGCCAGAGGGGAGCCAAGCAGGGGGAGGATGTTGAAAGGGGTATTCTTCAACCCCTCCCATACTAGGGAGCTTTGACATGTTTAGAATAAATGAATATATTTCTTCGCGATCACTCATACGTCACATTTTCCTGAATTTGCGCAATAAAGGAAACAAACAAACTAACAATTGAATCGGACCTGATCGTACAAACATCATTTAATACGTAAGGGCATCTTAAAGCCATCGTATAACCGCCAGTGAAGTTTCTCAGGATGCTAAAAAAAAAAAATCTTACTTGCTTAGGCTACTGATCAACTTCTAACCAGGTTAAGGGCCAAATTCTTCCGCCTAAAGGCATATTTTGCAAAGGAAATGTGCATGAAACTAGCACACAATGTGGAACGTGCTATGACATAACTTACGAGTCTGGGTTAATAATATACTACTACAATGCTATGCATAAAATGATGGCTTTTGCTAACAGCTATTAAGATTGTTTGGATTCTAAGAATTGAAATGAAGGTGTACAGATGGATGAAGTTTGAATTTTGAACGATGGTTCAAGTTTGAAACCATGAATACAATGACCTTTTCAAAATGCCCAGAAAATGTCATATTGACAAAAAAGAAGAAGATATCTTTACATCTCCTTAACCAACCAAAACCAGATGAACGCCCCTGTAATGCAAGATGCTAGGGATAGATCCTGAATGTACTGCGAGGGTGAGACTTACACTCCAACATATACTATAATTTATACTACTAATATTGCGTTTTGCATAATATACTATATTCTCTGAATATGGCATTTGGGCGCCGAGGTGCAATGTAACAACGCGATACAGCCAAGTATAGCTTCCTGTCAACGAACTCACGTATCTCGCTGGATTTTCCTTGTTGTTTGGACGTCTCATCGTGATCATTTGGAATGTCGACATTTCCCTGAAGTGTGTTGTCTTCCATGCTTCTGCCCTGATGTCACCAGACCAGATTGGCTTCTCTTTGTTGTTGTTGACGTTGTCGATATTGTTGTTGTTGTTGTTGCCGTCTGCCTGAGATAAAGAAAATGTAGATGCCATAGGTCAATGAACACTATGTACACTCACGTTACATTCCATGACAATTATACAATATGCAGACAAACATCATTAATACCTGTAGCTAGTTTACAGCGGTAAGGTGTTTCGGGCCGCGACCAACAGAACATTTCAGAAGTGAGGCAAACATAATGGCCCGAATTCACGAAGGTGGTACAAATGAAACCATGGTTTCAACCATGGACAAAAAGCATGGAGCGCCAAGTGTCGCATGGAATATTTCGTTACGAAATCAGTCATTTCGTCGATGAAATGATTATTTTATAACGAAATGACAACATTTTGTAACTAAATGAACAGTTCGTCCACAAAATGATAATTTCGTTAACGAAGCGGTCATTTTGTTTAGTTTAGCTTCCCTCTCTTCCCTTTCATGCACCCTTCTTACCTTTTTTTAGGCCGCCTCCTTATTTTTTTTCTTTTCCCCCTTTTTTAACTGTTTAAAAACAAAGAAAATCTAATGATCTTTTCCCATTTTTAAAGAAAATATCGCATTTTATATTATTAGAAAGACCGCATTGTTATAGTTTTAGACTCCAGCATCAGCATTTCAATTTGCCGTATAAATTTTTATGTTTGTCAGCAAGAGTCTACGATTTCGTTCGTGGCGTTTGCTCCGTGTATATCGTACAGCCGCTTTGAAATTACAGCCGCTTTGTTTTCTTCTTCAGCAACATGTGTTCCGTATATTAAGATCAAGAGTTTTATGAGTAGATCCATAATTGGTGTTGTATTAGATTAGTATTACATATATAGATAAGGCCTCTTTTGATTTATCCTTTGTTCATAAATATAGTATGCCTTAATAGTTGTAGTATGTTGTTTTAATTCATGTCATTACACACTGATGTTGTTAGGAAATTGACATTTCTTGTACTGATTTGTATGTTAAACTCTCCTTTTTTTTGCATACTCTGTATCACTTTGTTTTAATTTGTTATTGTATTTGGAGAAAGAAAATGCAGAAACAAACCAGACCAACCCTTATGGAACAAACACAGTGTTACCATACTGTGTTCACATAGTGAACTATGTGTAAAATGTGTGAATATACTGTGTTCACAGTGTTGTTACAGTGTGAAATTACAAACTATGTGGTTCACCACATACAACCCATATAGTCATACACAGTTACCACAGGTTACCACATAATGGTCACAGTGTGTCACATGCTGGAGTATGTGGGCATGGTGTGTTCATAGAGCTGTCATCGTATGACTTTTCAGACTATGTGGTTAACCACATACTATAGGGTGACATGCACTTACCACATAATAGCCACAGTGTGTCACATATTGCAGCGCCAGAAAATAAAAGGAGGGAACCGTGGGCGATTCGGATGAGGTTTGGATCTGATCTATTACCGTGGCCGAGACAATCGACTACGGCAGGCCAATTGTGCACAAACGTAGATTACTACATACACTGTATATAACACAACCAATACTGGCGTGACTTCTTCTTTCTTCCTCTGTTCTCTGACAGCTTAATCATTACTTTCCATTAACAATCAATCATATATTTATACAACCTCAAAATTTGCCTCTGTTACAAACACTCTAAAAAACGGAAACTAATCACTAAGTAAAACCACAACTGAACAATTAGCATATCACCCATCACTGTGATAACAATCACTATACTGTATAGTTAATAACAAAACTCTATCGCTGTCAACAAACAATTGATAACCTTATGCATAAACACATTGATCATACAGACTAGCAATGTCCAACAAAAATCTTTACCATTTAACCTCTACGTACATGTATATCGACACACCAATATAACTTGACTTGCTTTATGATTTTCACCAAAAAAACCCCCACAAAATCATCATATTCATGTAAACTACACTGTATGTGCATCAAACTCCACTCAATTACCAACATCATATTGTTCCTAGATTTCTGATAACAACTGAACACAAATCACATTTCACAACAATCTCACTATTGTGTACTGTAGCCCAATATCTTCTCTTCCCCCATTAATTAGTTAACTACGCTAACATGACACAAATAAAGCATTACAAAATTGAAAAAAACCCTATACATGTTTATATCATAATCAGATACATAAACTATACACGGTCATCTGAATTAAACATGAAATTCCTCACTAAGTTGAGCACGTACAATGTACATGGTACTTATAAAAACATATCTATATATGGATTGTAACATTAAACCAGTGCAGACCTGGAAAACACTCTTTTGTTTTCATGAATCGATCCTGCTCAATAATAGTGAATAAACAATCCTGACAACCACACTATGTAAATATACATACCAATAAATATATTTAAGCTATACATATGTGTGCCAATCTTATGGGAAAAATGAACACAACTGTGCTAATAAGGGGTATGAGCATGATAACACTGCAAAGCTGTAATACTGTACTGGAAACATACAATGTATACAGTCGTACGAGTCTAGTTTACCATGGACAGTATTCAGGTAGTAGGGAAGGTTGCCACCATTTATCAACATTAATACAAAAAACAACAAGAAAACTTATCAGAATTTTGATATACCATGCTTACAAAACAACATAGTAATAGATGTGTATACGACTGTACTATATATGTACCGGAAAAGGCGAACAGACAAATACAAAAGTGTACTGTCTTTAAAAAATCATACATACCAGTACATTCCACTCCTGTGTCCTATACATTAGGTCAGTAAACAATCTATGACCGTCAGTAAACATAAATGACAAATAATATAGATTTTAGGCTAACTAAATACGACATCAGCATAAGATATTTGTATGCACTTGCACAGACTGCAAAACAAAATTATTATCAGATAGTGTGTGATTCAAAATGAAACTCTGGGGAAATGATAAACATTAAAATAACTAGAAGGCTTGTGCATTGCCATACACAGTCAACCGTATGTTGACATCAACCTTGACAAAAATCGTACATGTCCAGTCTATCTACATGTCTGGTTAAATACTGGTATAAAATGAAATACAGTGTAGTACATATAGCTGCCATACTAGGAACAGTAAAAACAAAAAGGCACCATATTCCTACCCGATAGCCAAAATGGCAATACATGTAACTACAAAAACACACATCGCATCCTTAATCCAAATTCCAAAAACCTTTCCTTGAAGAAGATTCAGATCTCAAAAAATCACAACAGAAACTGTAAGAAAAAACGGATTCACAAAATTATCAAAACATCAAATGATACCCAAAGAATTTCACAAGACGTAAGATTCACTATCGCAATGACAAAAAGGTGGGTACCGGTATACAAACTACAATACATACAGCTGATGTGTGTGGAAAAATGTGAATTACAAAAACACGCACATAACATTGTGCACCTATATACACACTACAAACATGGGTACAGAATACAACTGATAAATGACCAATTAACCTGGAGGAGATAGGGGCATGGGAGGACCACGGGTTATCGCTGATGGGCGGGAGGAGTCAGGGGGTGATGAGGGAAGGGGAATCCGGAGTACGCAGGGGAGTAGGACATCCATGATACCCACATCAGCGGAGCCATGGGTAGGAGCTTGGGGATCATCAGATGAATGTTCAGTGGGAATCATCTGGTAGAATGCACGCGAAACTCCATCATCGGGAGAGGGGGAGGGATCTCCTTTGGACCACAAACAGGACAGGCACGGGCCGTTGTGCCGTGATGGAGCCTTCCAGGTTGGGTGTGTGTCACGGCGATGCCAACGTCATCCATAGGGGGGCGGAGGCGAACAGCATTGTTGTAGGCAGTAGAACCCTCTGGGTGGATCTTGGGGACCACGTTGAAGACCATCATGAACTGGTGTTCACTGTCTGGCGGCGTGCAAGAGGGAGAGGCATCAGCAGGAGTGAGGTATTTGCCAGGAGGAGAACCTATAGAAGATGGTACTTCACCCTGGACTGGCTGATGGGCGAATGTCGCGGTTGTCTCCTCCACACAGGCAGAACCATGGCTAGCACAATGTCGATCGATGCCAAATACACGTATGTCCATGTGGGTTGACACCTTGGGTAGAGGGACATGGTCTGTGACAGGAAGAGCGTCCTTACCTGTCTGACTGGGAAGAAGCTTGGAGAAACCTTGAGGTAAGGTAGCTTCCACAAACTGGTACTGCTCATTGTGACTTTGAGGATCACTGTAGGTATTACACCAATTGTCAATGGGCGTGTATTGACCTTGGTTGTTAGGCTGTGAGTGTATGTGTGAATTCACTTGTGGTTGGTGTGAATTGTCTGTGAATGTATTGTCAATGTCAGCGTGAGGGTTTGTATTGCCCATGAAAATGTTTGTGCTAGACTCAGTGAAGAGAGTAACACAGCTAGGCTCAGTGAAGGGAGGAACAGGGCTCGGCTCAACGGAGGGAGGACCAGGAGCTGGGCTCAGTGGAGGGAGAACCAGAGCTGGGCTCAGTGGAGGGAGAACCAGAGCTGGGCTCAGAGTGGGGGGGGGGGGGGGGCAGAGCTGGGCTCAGTAAAGGGAGGACCAGAGCTGGGCTCAGTAAAGGGAGGAACAGAGCGAGGCTCAGTGAAGAGAGGACCAGAGCGAGGCTCAGTGATGGGAGGAACAGAGCTGGGCTCAGTGAAGGGAGGAACAGAGCTAGGCTCAGTAAAGGGAGGACCAGAGCGAGGCTCAGTGAAGAGAGGACCAGAGCGAGGCTCAGTGAAGGGAGGAACAGAGCTGGGCTCAGTGAAGGGAGGATCAGAGCTGCGCTCAATGAAGGGAGGAACAGAGCTGGGCTCAGTGAAGGGAGGAACAGAGCTGTGCTCAATGAAGAGAGGAACAGAGCAGGGCTCAGTGGAAGGAATGGCCATATTGGGACTCTCAACATCACAGACTTCAATGCCAACCGCACCTGCAGGATCAAAAGTCCATGAATCTCTGTCAGAATTTGTCCCATATTTCTGTTCACACTCAAACCAAACGCCTTTGTCCACAGCAGTGATCTCACTCTGTCCGTCATCATAATTCAGTAACACACACTCTATTACTTCATCTTCAGTATTCCACATCTCACATTCAAACCCTGGATCTTGCACTTTTGCCTCTTTCACCATTAAGCCTACAGCAACACCTTCAGGCTGCATGTTGTGTGACTTACACTCTGCTTCAGCATCCTCTGTACTTTCCATCTCACACTCAAACTCATTGTAATCATGCGCACGTATCTCCTTCTCCATTACACTGACATGAACGGCTTGTGCGTGATGAGTGTTAAGTGAATCATAGGCTGCGTTTATCAACCTTCCCCTGTTTAAACGACTTTCGAAAGCCCTTTCGAAAGCCCTTTCGAAAGCCCTTTCGAAAGCCCTGTCCACTCCCTGTACTATTAATGTGCCGCTTGTTTTCGTCGGCTGCGTTTATCAACTTTCCCCTGTTTAAACGACTTTCGATAGCCCTTTCGATAGCCCTTTCGAAAGCCCTTTCCATAGCCCTTTCGAGAGCCGTTTCCAAAGCCCTGACTGCCTGTACTATTAATGTGGCCGCTTGTTTTCTAAGAAGGGACGGCGAAAAGCAATAACCATCATAAAGACATAATATTCCTATCTTCCTTTGAGAGTGACAAGTCATGATACAATGCCACATGAATCAATTGTCTTCTGGTTCTGGTTGAATACTGCACACAACGCCCTGGTGGGCTATCACGGTACAGTGGTCGAGGTCATTTGCAGCAGCAACAATTAAATCTTGAAGTGTGCTTTTTGGGTTATGCTAAACACATCTATATTTAATAGATCTGCTTTAAACTTGTCAAGGTTGTGGGCCGTTTTCACACTATCTGGTAGTAGGTTCCACTCTGGAATAGTGCGAGCGTAGAGGGAATACTTAAGACAATCCTTACTGAATTTAGGCCTCTCATTGGAAAATTCTCCATGAAGTCGACGAGTATGATAGTTTCCTTTGTGGGTGAATTTCTCTACATTGTTTGGGATCAGTCCATGGGTTTCTTTGTAGATGGTTGTAAGTCTGGCTCTAATACGACGGTCTTCAAGGGTCTCTCATCCAAGTCTTTGGACCAGGGAAGACGAGCTGGTTTCTCTGTTGTAATTGCTGGTTACAAATCGTGCAGCTCCATTTTGGATTTTTTTCAATTGATGATATGTGTACCTTGTGGTAAGGATCCCAGATGGCATGGCAGTATTCCAATCTTGGGCGTACCAGTGATTTATAAGCTATTGACTTAACTTCAGGAGGACAGCAGTGAATGTTTCTTCTTAAGAGCCCCAGCATGCTATTTGCCTTGTTGCATATTTTGTGTATATGACGCGACCAGGTAAGATCTTTAGATATCTCGACTCCCAGATATGAGTAGTGTTCCACTACAGCACGGGGGCATATCGTTCATCTTGTATGTGAACTTCCTTTTTGTGAGGCAGCTCCAGTTTAGCACATACATGTACTTCAAATATTTCTGAGTGGCGGCATGAGACATGGGATCAAAGGGAATGAGACTGTTGTTACTCTATTTCTCAAACCTTGTTGGTGAGAGAAACACCTCCTTGTTCCAAGCATATGCGTGCATTACACACAGCTGTATGTATACACGTGTGTACACGTACTCGTGTGCACTTTACACTTTTACGTGGCGCGCGTCTTTTTCAGAAACCGGAAACGCATGGTTGCGTAACTGCAGTAGGGCGACCTAAAGGGCTTTCAAAACAGCTTTGCATTTATCAACTTCGAAAGGCTTTCACAAACAGGTTTCTGATAACCTGTTTAGGAAACCCGTTTGGATCGTCACAAATTTGGGGCTTTCGAAAAGGCTCTCCTAAAGGGCTTTCAAAACAGCTTTTCGTTTATCAACTCATGAAAATTCCTTGAAAGCTGTTTGGATAACCTGTTTCTGCCGAGAAAGGAGAGTTGATAAACGCACCCTCTCGTAAAAGGCTTTCCTGAAGGGCTTTCAAAACAGCTTTGCGTTTATCAACTCGTAAAAATTCCTTGAAAGCTGTTTGGATAACCTGTTTCTGCCGAGAAAGGAGAGTTGATAAACGCACCCTCTCGTAAAAGGCTTTCCTGATGGGCTTTCAAAACAGCTTTGCGTTTATCAACTCGTAAAAATTCCTTGAAAGCTGTTTGGATAACCTGTTTCTGCCGAGAAAAGGAGTTGATAAACGCAGCCAACTTCGAAAGGCTTTTACAAACAGGTTTTTGATAACCTGTTTAGGAAACCTGTTTGGATCGTCACAAATTTGGGGCTTTCGAAAAGGCTTTCCTAAAGGGCTTTCAAAACAGCTTTGCGTTTATCAACTCGTGAAAATTCCTTGAAAGCTATTTGGATAACCTGTTTCTGCCGAGAAAGGAGAGTTGATAAACGCACCCTTTCGTAAAAGGCTTTCCTAAAGGGCTTTCAAAACAGCTTTGCGTTTATCAACTCGTAAAAATTCCTTGAAAGCTGTTTGGATAACCTGTTTCTGCCGAGAAAAGGAGTTGATAAACGCAGCCAAAGCCAGCGGATCGATCGCTGATACTATAAGTGTACATAGTATCATCTCCAAACATAATCTGATCTTTCGAGGGACGAACAGCAATATCATTTTGCTCCATGAAATCTGCACCTGCGAGCACATCTACACCATCATTCATCACATGATCATCCACAACGAAACTGTTAAACATCAAGTCACACTCATAGTGGTACAATGTACACGAAACAATACCAACAATATCAACCTCTGGAAGATCACCTGAGTGACCAAGGGGTGCATCAATGTAATCCTCGTATCCAGACCCGACAAGGATTTCTAAACTAAGCATATCAGCTGCAGTTTCACTGATCAGACTACAGACAGAGCCACTTCGAAGTTCAACCTGTATCTGATTATCCTTCCCTTGCCCTGTAGCAGGGAAGTGTGGAGGTTCACGTTTTGTCGCGTCTGACAACGCGGATTGCTGGCCAAGGCCAACCTGCTGGCCCGCGGGACACCCCCGCTTGGGTGCCTCAGCGGCCGGGGCTGCGCGTCGCTGCATCGACGGGGAGCCGGTGGACCCGGCCACGGCGGCGCATCGCTTTGTTGATGCAACGTGCACAACGTGCATATCACTACATGGGACTACACACTATAAATCGCCCAAATACTGTATACGTCACCCGAATTATCACTGTAAATTACAACAGAACGCCTACTCCTGCGTATATCAGGCGAGATTCTCCTTTCTCTTGGACTAGGGTAGAGCAAATTAGTGGCGTTAAATTCGCATCCAGCTGCCACCACGCCAGAAAATAAAAGGGGAGAACCGTGGGCGATTCGGATGAGGTTTGGATCTGATTTATTACCGTGGCCGAGACAATCGACTAACGTAGATTACTACATACACTGTATAACTAACACAACCAATACTGGCGCAGTCCATGGGAATAGTGCCTCCACAGAGATATCACAGTGTGAAACGATGGACTATGTGGTTTATCTCCCACTAGTCACATAGTAGTATACAGTTATCACAGCTACCACATAAGTCACAGTGTGCCACATGTTTCAGTCTGTGGGGAAGATGTGTTCACGTAAGTGCGCAGTGTGTATTAAAGACTATGTGACGTACACCACATGCTAATCTCATAAAAATCACAGTTACCAAAGCTTACCATATAATGACCACAGTGTGTCACAAACTGCAATGTGTGAAATTTGTGTTTCCATAGAGTTCCTACAGTGTGGAATTCTAGTCTATGTGGTTCTTCACCGAAAGTCACATAGTAACCACAGCTTGCCACACAAAATCCACAATTGTGTCACATATTGCAGTATGTGGGAATATTGTGTCCGCCGAATTGTACCAGTGTGAAATTCTAGATTTTTATGTGGTTTCTCACCTAAAAGTCACACAGTGGCTCGTCACCACAGCTTACCGCAGAATAACCACATAACCTTTCACATGTTGCAACATGTTGGAATGTAGTTTTGCAGATTTGTCACAGTAGACCGACCCAAAAGTGATTGGGGAGGGGGTACAATGTACGTTATAAAGTGTATGGCTTGGAAAAACATTCATTCACAATTTACATGGGACACGGGATATTTATGTGGTATTTTGGGACACATATCACAGGACAATTATACACCGCACTTCAGTACCACACAGGAGTACCATACAGCAAAACCACATAGTATCGCACAGCAGTACCACATAAAAGTAGCACACGATAAAAGAAAATATCATAGGATATTTCTGTGGTAGTTTGTCACATATACCACAGGACTATACCACAGGACAATACCAAACAGCAGTACCGCACAGGAGTACCACACAGCAAAATCACACAGTACAATGTATATCGCGCAGCAGTACCACATAGCAATACTACCAGGCAAAACCGCACAAAATACAATAGAAAGTAGGGCCTACTACAGAAAAATGTCGCAGGATATTCTTGTGGGTTTTTTTTTCTTGACATGCTATACCACATGACTATCACAGGACAATACCACACAGCAGTACCACACAGTAGTACCAACTGGAACAAAAAACAAAGCAAAAATAAAACAAAACGCATATTCCAGAATCTCATTAATAGGTGAGTTATGCTGTGAATTATGACAATTAATCTCAGCAGTACTTAACCTGTCCTATACTCCTACAGTATTACCTATTAAGTGGGAGTGCTGAGGTACAGCATGTGATACTTCATGACCAATTTCTGTGGTATTTCTGTGGTATTCCTGTGGTATTCCTGAGGTATTCCTGTGGTACAGATTTTTGCATAGCTCATGAATATTCATAAAAAGCAACCTAAATTTTAGAAAATTCATGAAATACTTCTAAATTCGAAGCATTTATGATGTGATTTCCTTTGAACTATTGTCTAATAATGTTATACCCAATATCATAAATTTTGTTATGAAAAGGTAATTTCATATTCAATAACAGTGTTATCTAGTCAGTAACCGTGCCTTCATGCATTACCTGATGAATATGTGGTTAATACCATAGTGTGGTGGACTATGTGGTGACTGCCACAGTGTGGTGGACTATGTGGTGAATACCATAGTGTGGTGGACTATGTGGTGACTGCCACAGTGTGGTGGACTATGTGGTGAATACCATAGTGTGGTGGACTATGTAGTAAATACCATAGTGTGGTGGATTATGTGGAGACTATCACAGTGTAATGGACTATGTGGTTATAACCCTGTGGTCACAGTGTGTGAGACTGTGATTTGATTCACAGTGTATTTAATATGTGTTTTGGACCATGTGGTAACGCTATGTTGCACAGTGTGGTGACGCTGTGTTTCACACTGTGGTAAATACACAGTGTTACCACACGTCCCAAAATCACATATTAAACACATATTAAACACATGTGTTCGACACTGTGTGCCACACTGTGTTGCACACTGTGTTACATAGTGTGCTAAAACTGTGTTCTTTCCATAAGGGAAATTACATATTTAAACAGTTGGTATGTGAGGTCCTAACACCAGCACCTTATCTTATTTGCCCTATTGTATTCTACTGCTATCAATGTTTTGTGAAGACGCACGAAACTTTCTGATTTGTCAACTATTGTTATGATTTAGGTTTCATTTCATTCAACTTCATTTGATTTAATTTCTTTCATTTTCTTTTCATTACATTTCATTTCAGTTTACGTTAATTATCAAATTTCTTTTTCCAACAACATGTACCAACTGATCAACAATGAAAAATCACAATACCATTATAAGAACACTATCAATACCCTTGTGCCCAGCGTTTAATTGTTTTCAAATTCTGAACTATAATTATATATATTGTTGGTTGTTGTTGTTTTTTTTTTTTAGGGAATGAAAAACAAAACGTTGAGATTAGGAGTTTGTTTAGAGCAAGATGCTCTGGTCTCCTATTTGCGTAAAATACCAATAAAATATTCGCTATTGAATTGGCGTCAGCAGTGACAATTTTGTTATATTCTAGTAATGCGTGGATTATCCTTGTCTTCCACTTATTTGCATATCGTGTTTAACCAAAAATATCTGGTGAGTGAAATATTTACGTTTTTCACGGTGTAATCATTGCGTTAATATAAGATTTCTGACTGCGTTAAATTCTATCAATGTATATGATACAAATCATTTTTATGGTTTACCAATCGCAGAAAAAACTTAGATACCCAAAGGGAGCCTGGGGGATCTTTTATTATTTCTAGATTTTTTTTTTCTGATTACAGGAGCATGCTTATTTCAAAAACAAAGTCAGTGGTCTCATTAACAAAATCACAAACTTCATTAGGAGACGCAGTAATCCTCTTATACACTTCATACCTGTTCATTTCACTAAGGTCATTAATTGCAACCTGATGGCTCAAAGCTGATGGTCTGGTTTGGTTTAATGTATCTAGCAGAGTCAACGTGAACATGGAGTACATTGACATGAGCAATGATAAAAAAAGACTTCGGGGTTAAGGTTTTGAACACGCATAGCTTCATTCGTGTGTTTGACTTCTAGTGGTTCTTTTCGGATTTACTTCCTGAATTAATATAATGATCATGAAGATGATAGAATTGATCAACAACAAAAAAAGCCCAACAAGTAAGGGAAGGGTTACGAAAAGAATGAAAAGGGGTATTCAAAGATACCTGGCACGACAACTAATGGTAAGACAACATGCGAACGGAGGGACCCGTAGAGAACATTATATAGATTGATGATGACTGGCGGGGGAGGGAACATACCGAATGTTCCACCCGAAGGGTTTGAAATGCTATTGAGGGAGGTTATAAGTCCCAAGACGAAGTCGAGGGACTTATAGCCTCCCGAAATAGCATTTCAAACCCTGAGGGTGGAACGTTTGGTACATGTTCCCGACAACAAAAGTCATCATCTGTTATTATGGGTTAGTCTAATACGTCAAATACGTCAACGTCAACCACCAGCACAACCTCCTCGATCGCTCGCGCAGAGCCAAATTCAATGTGCGCTGGTCCTTCTGTCATTTATTACGTGAAAATGTTTTACCATGGGAGAACAATACAAAAATGTTCTGCCCATGGGCGAACATAACCAATGTGCCTCCATCACGTGACTGTGTTTAGCCAATCACTAACCGGTATTTGACTAACCCATTTAATATAAACTGTTGTAACGACTGACAAGCTGTGGGCGCGACAATGCAGACGTGATCCCTTATCAGATATACGTGTACTAGTATGTCATTTTCATCAGCGGCGATTACCTTCGGTACGCTTGCAAAGTTCAACTTTGCTACTCTCCCAACACAAGGTCCACTATTTTTCAACATTACCAAGTCAATGTACATACCTCAGGGGCCACACTGTTGATTTAAAAAAAAAAAAAAATCTTTCTCTCTCAAGGAGTCATTTTTGTGATCGATTAAAAAAGTTGAGATTTGTTTTATTATATTGTATCGTAACACGAAAAGGGCACCACACATCATATGAAAAACATCCAAGAGATAGCGATTGAATATAGTCATTAGCAAAACAGTCAATGACAGAAATTGTCTCATCATGCAAAACACGCGTGTACAAAGTGAGTGACAAAAGATGGGTCAGGAAGAGGATGTCAAAAAAAGACTAGGCCAGCAAATTAAATGGCGGAACCCTCAACTGTCGTAGTGCGGTATAACCCCTTCGTACAGTAGAGCTCAAATAGCTACCATCCCAACATTCAATGATAACAGGCTCACAGGCCCGATAATTTTCAGCGTCTCGTCCGTTTTTTTGAACTCTCTCTCTCTCTCATTCTCTACCATATCAGAAAGATCCAAAATGATACAATAAGCTTTTTTGTTCATTGCGGCACTAGATTTCTGAAATCGACATTCCAGTCCATGGTCGAATGGCCAGACCCCATTCTCGACACAGACCCCATACATACGCTCTACATTGTCAATGACAATGACAGAATTCAAAAAGATCACATTTCGTGCAAACTGCTCTCCCCTTGGGCGCCAAACCCGTTAAAACCCATTAAACACGTTAAAGGTAAACGCAGGGTTCAGGTTAACATGCTGGCAATTCACGTACCAGGTCCCTATCTACAAAGTCATGAATCAAAAGGTTTTTTTTTTACGTACACTCAGCCGTTGACTGCCGTCATGACAAAGAACAAATGGCCAGTAATACTGCCATTGTTGTCAATACATGAAAATTGAACAAACGGTACCCTTTGTTTTGCATAGCTTCATTTCCATCTGAAAAGGTGGTTAATGGGTAGCCCATATTCAGCTGCAATAGCTGGTATTTCATGGGGTCCAGTTAGATGTACGGCGGGACCACTTCACCGTGTTTAACCCCCATCTCTTTGCACAGTGAATAAATGAAGCGAGATCTTTTACGTGCATGAGGTGGGAATCTCTCACACACGGGATCGATCTCCATTTTATGTCCTTTCCGAGGGACAGAGTATTTTGCCTCTTACTATATATAGAGGGGACGGTATGATTACACACAACATTGCTCAGTGTGACCCGGGAATCGAACCAGGGCCCTTTCTTGGATCGTGAGGCAGACGCGCTGCCTATGTGCTATAACTCATCGCACTTAATATCCTCCATCATAATGTTTCACTTCATTCACCAGTTTCTGCTATCATTGATATAGTGCGTCTAGAGTATGGATATTCAGTTGAAATGTAGGGCCTACATGAGGGGGAAGTCTAGAAAACATTACTTTCTTGATCCAAGATCTATTAAAAACACAATGATATAATGTCATTAATCACGAGGTTTCTATCAAAAGCTTCTTTATCACCCCGATAAGTTTATGCAAGCTGTACTCAACCGTAATTGTTTCGGGGAAGATATATATATATATATATATATATATATATATATATATATTTTATTAGTTGCTCCACGTATTGGCAGTACTAGAAATAGCAATAATAATGTCACAACAGAGAAATGCATTAAATGTCAATCTTGATTTTAATGAATAATCCGAATTTTCGAGGATCCTTCCTCTTCATCAGGGGATGATGAAGAGGAAGGATCCTCGAAAATTCGGATTATTAATATATATATATATATATATATATATATATATACATATATATAAACAGTTCTCAGAATATTAACAGGTACAAAAAATCACAAAAATAAACTAACCACTTTCATCTGATTTCTCGTACGCATCATTTTCTCCAACAAATTACAATCTATCAAAATGACAGGGGTGCCTGAATCAGCTCTAGAGAAAGATTTGGCCTAATCTATTTCTAATTGATGTTTGGCTTCCCGATTTTATCCTTTAGATCATCTCGTTCTTTGCGTTTTTACATATGAGTTTACACAGGGGGTAAGTTTGATTTTCTCACTAAAGCAAGCAACTTTCACTCTTGAATTTGTTAATCTAAAGGATTAATGAATCAGCACATGGAAAATAGTTAAAAAACTGAATGAAAATGAAAATCGAAGTTATGTTACTGATATAAACCCTGCAAAAGTTGTTTATCGATATCTCAGAAGCTCATAATAACTCTGAAAACAGTGTCATTGACTTACCGTATACCATAGGTACCCTTGTAGGTCATAATTCCTCTGTGGACTGCATATCGAAAAATATAGCTGGCACACACACATGAAACACATACACACATGCACACACACATTATATGCCCCATACACAAACACTCACATGCAATACACAAAAGTTAAGCCACATTCATATATAGATAAGCACATGCTAACATACTATGGGTCTGTACAATCACTAACACCCGACAGACACATAACTCACTTGTTTCCGTACGTTAACACAGATGGACCTACTATCTAAAATGCGCTCTAACCACTCCTGTACTTTCCTTTTCATTTCATTTCCTTACTCTCGTTTAGGCAAAAAAAAAAAAAAAAATATTGGCGTAACCCGCCCGACCCTAAAAAAACCCCTGACCCTGAACTTTTCCAAAAAAGAAAAAAAAAGAAAAAAAGGAAATACATCGTTTTTACCGAGAGAGGGCACGATAGGGTTTGCGAATTATCAAAGACAACAACAACAACAGCTGGTGTCGGAAAATGGTCGCGCAGTACAGCATGTCGGCGACCGGCAAGTCCGGTTCGAAGATTTTATTTAGTATTATTCGGAGAATCGATTTGTCTGTGGCACTGGGTGATTTAGCCCAGGAATTTGTTCGTTCGTTTTCTGACCGGTATGTCGTGACGGCTTTTAAACCGGTGATATAACAAACTTTGGATGCAACAGACCCTCTCTATCGAATGGGGTTTTGTTAAATATGAGTTTTACGCGTAAAATACAGGTAGCAAAAAAAAAAAGAAAAAAAAAATCCGCCCGCCCGACCCTATTTTAAAATCTCATGTTACGCCAATACAACATTTTTTTTTTGTGCCTTATTTACGAAAAGCCCACACATTTCTCCCCCGATCAGGCCGCCATCGAATTCAATGAATTGCTTATGATGGCGGTCTCCTGTCTTTTTTTTCTTCTTGTTATCACATCCATGAGATTAATTGAATGACTTCACAGAAATAGTATAAATGTCATTTGTAAGACATTTAGTCATATTGGTTTATTATTTCGTTAAAGTACACCGTAGTATACATTACATATTTTATTTAGGGCATAAGTATCCAATGTATGTTATGTTTTGTAAGTTTGATGTTATGTAAAGTTTTGTGCGTTTGAAAGATGCTTGAAATAATCATTGATTATCTAAACAGTAATGATTATACGGTAGGGTCCTATAGATATTGCAATCCGGGAAATTAGAAAGATAAGACAGGTGTGTTATTGTCCAACGGTTGCATTGAACGTAATCATGCAACTGAGTTTGGGATGAACAATTTCCTGAAGTGTGCACGAGTTAGGAGAAGACAGAACCTTATTCCAGAGCGATTTAAACGGAAAACAATTACTGAGTGGATGGGTAATGTTTGTTATTCATTTCTTCAGTTTTGAATAAATATGAAAATAAAATGTCATACAAGGATGGCAACCCATTGACAAACTCCCCCACATTGATATACAGTGTAAATATGCACTGAATTCATCTGTGTCTTAGAAGTAGCCATTAAAAAAAATCATGGGCATCGTGACTCGGGCAGGGATCGAAACCCTGTCCTGATCACTGGACAAGCGTCTTATCCACAAGACCACCAAACTTCCAATCGACAGCCAGTGCGATATGATAGTGAAAACCTTATATTCGCTGTTGTTATTATTAGAATAATTACAAATTGATATATTTACGATACAAGTCTACAAAATTAATGACAGATTCTATATCAGTGTACACATTTGAATGCATATCAAACCATAAGAAAAAAAAATCCTCGCTGCATATCCCTACAGAAATAGATGTATTAGGTGCTTCAATGATAGAGTCCCTACATAAAATGGCCCTAAACAAACATTGTCCAATGACCCATGTCACTAAATCAATAATATTCTAATATAAAACAAGAAAAAAAAAAAGCATTTGGAGAAAGCGGGCACAAGGAACTTCAATTCCTATGGCATGTATGGCTAGATACTTAAGGTTCATATCTGACGTAGATAGGACCTACCTGTCGCCTTCAAAGTGATGCACAAATTAATGAGACGTATACAAGTTACTAGTATTTTCACCTTTGTGGCTGCAGTCTTTTTTTAATACGTCACAGAATGTTGTTGTTTTTATTGCTGTTGCTGTTTCATTTTCCATCCAAGAAGATGGCTGGATAGCCCATATTCAGCTGCAATAGCTGGTCTTCCATGGGGTCCAGTTACTTAATAGAAATGATTAAAAAAGTTTCAGGACGATACCAAGAAGTGACAGCTATCTTTACTTGATGCCGCGAGATGAAACATTTTTGGCATTGCTTTATGGACGACTGGAAAATAATTTTAACAATAATTTCATTCATTCAGTCATTTATTTCATTTCCAATAAAATGCAATCAGTCAAAGTAAAGCATTTTACCTAATATATTTTTTTTCTTCTTCATTTCCATCTTTTCTTTCTCCTTCTCCTCTTGTATATAATAATTGTTATATAATAATTGTCATTATTATCATGATTGTTATGATCACTGGGAGAAAAAAACAAATGAAAGCTGGCATGCTCCCAGTGCCCCCTTTCGGGAAAACCCGGGACTTTGGACGAATGTAGAGATGCCAGTCAACGTGACGAGAGCAAACACTCCCAAAGCACATTTTCGAATCTATATCATTTGTTCGAGTTCATATGCTTGAATCCGGCTTGGCTTTGCCATTGCTGCAGTCATTTCGGTTTGGCTCTGAAGTTTTAGGCTCTTGGGCCCATGACTGGACTTCGGCTGTCCCAAAGATGCTGAAGACGATGAGACCAAACATTGACACACCTGCTGTGGTCCAGAAGACTAACCGCCATCCGTGCACGTTTCCCTGGCAACGGAAAAGAGCATGAATTAATATTTGAGTGATGACAAATTGCTTGAATTGGATTAATGACATTCAGTGTATTTGCCTGGACTTTTTGTCATAAATGTAATCAGTTTCTCAATAATACGAATGCCTGGTTACTCAATAAGAGATGCCTGGTTACTCAATAAAAGAGATACTAAACTTGCATGCGAATTGGAACTTGTGTTTAACGAGTTAACAATTGATGCAACTCCAGCAATGAGGCAGAGCAACTTGTCGATGATGAGAAATTTTCCAGCTGTGATCATATAATTACCGCTATTAAAAACGACTCTCACCATCAGTAACCTTATATTATCATCGTACCACTTTATAATTGTCAAAATGATAACTCGTATCAGTATCATGATTTGCAAATCACATCAAATCAAACCAAATCCAGGCATTAAGGGTGAGCAACGAAATACCCGACATATAGATGATATAGTTCAAAACTAAAACTAATAACAACACACGTGATATTTGTGTTACGATGGTAATGTGACGGAGTAAACTGCCGTGAATGTCAGTATATGAACGCTCATTTTCTTTTGAATGCAGTTAGGACCAAGAGAAGCGTGTCCATAAAATATGTGGGTGATACTAGTATTGTCACCGAAGAAGGCAAATCCATGACAAACACTTCCTTTTTTCGAAGACAGTTTCAGCTAATATTGTTTGCATACATTGTCAAAAATCTCGCCCTGAGGATCAGCATATCAAAATAAGTGTAAACACTTCTACAAAATAATGTCTGAAGAAAAGATTACACGATTATCACTTAAATGACTAAGCCTAGAGTGTTGGTACGTGCACAGTACTCTTTGCCAGCTAGAAAAAGATAAATGCACACATCGATACATGTATCTTCTTTAATCCCAATTATTATGGAATGATTTTGTTTGAATCTGAGGGACAGTTTAGCTCGGACAGAGTTGCATAAGGGACTGTCTCGTCAAGGTCATGATTCAAAACACTGTATAAACAAAGGACTTCCGGATTTGAAACAGTATCTTAAAGAACGTTTTGACATTACAAACTGTCGTTGACCATGAAGCTACGCCAAGTATCCCCATACCAAAGTTACTGTACCTCATTGGTTGTCAATGTGCCGATGAGGAGCGGAACGAGGAATCCTGCCGTGCCAGCGAAACAGTTGATTATGGCGAGGAGGAAGCCCGCGTATTTAGGCGCAATGTCAAAGCCACAGATAGACGAACCGCACAGACAAAAAGCACTTGTTCCAAGACCAAGCGTGAGCAGCACTACAACCAATGTGACGTCACATCCAACGTAGCCCACGGACACCAGGCAGATAATGGATGGGACGAAACCTTGCGGAAGAGAATGTATAGAATAGTATTTTGAATTAATACGACAGACTCGAAATATATGGCGTTATATATTCTGATGTGCCTGATCATCTTCCATTTTTTCAAAGGAGAGCTCCGGATGATATATTTTCTAACTTTTTACATTGTATTTTTTTTTAACAACTATGAATTTGTTAAACAGAACAGAGTTTCAGAATCTATCGTTTTTGGGATGAGGAATAAGCATCTTTTCAACACAATGTACATGGATAAGGACATAGCAGCTTCACCATAAGAATGCATGAGTGTGGACTCAAGGAAGCAGAACAAAAGAAGAAAACATGCATATATTATTCACAGTAATGGAATTACATTGCTGCATTTTTGAAATATGTGAGCTTTCTATCATGCATTCTTATGGTGAAGCAGCTATGACATCATCCTTGTTCAGTGTAATTTGTTTTGGGGTTTTCAGAGTATTGGTTCTCTGCTCAAGAACCACAACAAATTAAAAAAAAAATCTAAACATGGAGCTGTAGACTTATGTAGGCCTACTACAATGTGAAATTATGAAAATCGCTTTGACTTTACCTTTAAATACTCCAATAATCAATCTACTTTGCATCGTGTAACAATATGAAGCAAAGGTACAATTATATTGTATTCTCAGTGGATTCTTTTAAGATAGCACTGAAGACACACCTATTTCATTTAGCATGATTAGTCAATGATTCAATTTCTGAATCTCTCTTTTATGCTGTGTGAAAGATTTTGTCGAACGGAATAGTAAGAGGCATTATAACTACCCCTTATCATTATCATTATTATTAGTATTATTATTATTGTTATCATTATCATTATCATTATTATTATTATTATCATTTATCATTCTAAGGTTATACCTCAGCACTTACAAATGCTTTTGCATTTTGAATAATGTTGACTCAGACTCTTCTCAAATTAGATTTCTTATGGTAATATCTGCAATTACAAACATTTTCTTTTACAAAGACGTAAAGCTTCAAAGATGAGATTATAACTTGGATGGCTGCTTGTTTCTACAATCTGTAAAATACAAAAAGAAACTTTAAAAAGGGTATAATTATTCATAAATCATCTTCAACAAATGAATCTGCACATTCATCGTATAGAATAAATACTGTATGTTACTTCTTAGTGCTAGGAGAAAATATTTTGTTTTGTTTTGTTTTGTTTTTTGTAATGCAGAAATAACATGACATCGACCTGGATAATTAACTATGTGTTGAATAAAGAGCAAAGTGATGTCATTGACAGGCTCACGAATTATAATTACGAAGTAACTGAATAAAGTCATATTAATGTTAATTCTTTCAGTAATCTCTTTGTAAATGTGGGTTTCACTCTTAAAGGGAAGATAAACCCCAGGAGCAATGTAGATTGAGTGAAAGCAGCAACATTAGTAGAACACATCAGTGAAAGTTTGAAGAAAATCGGACAATCGATGCAAAAGTTATGAATTTTTAAAGTTTTGGTGTTGGAACCGCTGGACGAGGAGACTACTAGAGGTTATGACGTATGACTGGACATACCAAGAAAATATAAAGAAAATTCTACAAAAATCCATTTTTCATGAAAATTACAAATTCCATCAACTTGATATTGACATTATGTTAAGGGTAGCAATTATTCCCCCTGCTTTCTGAAAGCGGTTGGTCCATTGCTCTTTCATAATTCTAGAAAAGTGAATTTTTGTTGAATGTCCTTTATATTTTCTTTGTATTGTTGTCCACTCATACGTCATATCCTCTAGTAGTCTCCTAATCCAACGGTTCCAACACCAAAACTTTAAAAATTCATAACTTTTGCATCGATTGTCCAATTTTCCTCAAACTTTCACTGATGCGTTCTACTAATGTTGCTGCTTTCACTCAATCCACATTGCTCTTTGGGTTTACCTTCCCTTTAATAGTATAGGTATCACAGACGGACATAAATTTTGTTTCATACATTGGATCATCATAATTTCACAACATATGGTGCATAAATCGACAGCGCCATGTTTAGATTTTTGGAATTAATTGAGGTCCTTGAGGAGAGAAACCAATCCTATGAAAATCCAAATCCCTAGTCCCTTTCTCTGCTCTGTATCTTCATCTATCATAACTTCGTTATAAGTGCATAATTTAAACCCATTTGAGTTAGGGCTCGCTCACCACAAGTTATTCTTTTTTTTTTCTCTCTAGAGATGTGCCCCATCATGTTTAAGTTGATGCCATTGTTATCTGTACTATATTGTTTGCTGAAAACAAATGTTGAACTGCAACGAACTGGACTGAACTGAATTAGAAAGGGTATGTTTGACAGCATTTTACTGACGGATGGCGACATGAAGCGAGCTATCGCCCCGCCTGATCTTGCGATTCGTTACCATATTCTCTCTATCACTCTCAACCCCATCCCACGACCTAGCCAGAAAATCGTCACTTTGAATGCTTCCTATACAGTACAGTAATATAGAAATTATTTTGTGAAGCATCTTCGTTATCATGAAGTTTATGTCATTATTTTTTATCTATCATTACAATAGTCACATTATTATAGTCATCTTCATAGGCACAGTTTTCACATACATTACACACACACACACACACACACACACACATACACACGCATATATATATCTCTATATATATATTTATACAAGTCTAGACATTTCAATTTTTTCAAAATTTTGAATTCAACCAAAGAAATATATATATATATATATATATATATATATATATATATAATTCATATTTAGAGCATTATCATTATATGAGTGTATGCGTGGGCGCGTGTGTGTGTGCATGTCTTATTTTACCTAGGACAGCGAAAAGTTTTCTTGTTGCTGTTCTGTCTAATATTGAACGGCTGATGATAAAGTCAGCCATATATCCTCCGAGGATCATTAGAAACCAGTAGAAGAGGAAAGGTAGGGCTGAGATGAACCCAGTCTGCAATCAAGAGAAGACAAAGAAGATTTTCTTCTTGAACATGTCGTTCGAGGTGGTCGTCTTGAGTACACATCGTATCTCGTGCTTCGCCAACAGACCGTTTCTCTCATGAACTGATTCAGAATAATTCAAGGATGTTTCTTTACTACAGCCTAATTACAAACCATTTCATTTACCTGTTCCCTCCCAATCAAGGTTCTAAGGCAGGGATTCACTTACTAGTAGTTGTTGCCGGGTAGGGCAAACCTCCGGCAATCCTTGTGGTTGTTGAGGGTAACTTTTGTGAACAAACATGCATAGAATTTGAATACATTACCAAAACTGTCCATTATTCTCACTATCACTGCAAACCCAGGGGCTAATGTTTACTAATACCTCGGCCGAAGAACGTCACTTGGAATGATTCTTAGTAGAATGTTTCTGTAAAGCAACCACGGTATCATACTACGTAGTTATCGTCAGCTGATTATGAGGTAGTTATCGTCAGCTGATTATGAGGAATACATTAATACATTGATGACATATATGGTGTCAGTGTTTTGATTGACAATGTAACCGCAATAATTATTCTAGTTTTTTTTTTTTATTAGTCCATTAATCAACGACAAATACGGTATGTATGAACTGTACTGATTATGTTGTATCTTCGTGCTATGTCTATAGCGTTCAGCACCGGCGGCAATTTCATGTGTGTGTGTGTGTGTGTGTGTGTGTGTGTGTGTGTGTGTGTCTGTATGTGTGTATGTCTGTGTGTGTTTGTTTGTGTGTGTGTGTGTGTGTGTGTGAGTGAGTGTGCGTGTGTGTGTGTGTGTGTGTGTGCGTGTGAGGGCGGGGCACAAAAGGCGAAACAATCATAGAATCGCGCGGGAAATAACAGAAATTTTTCCGGGGGGAGGGGGGCAAGATCATTATTTTTTTAATTTTCTATTCCCTATTTCCCCAGTCCAGTTTCCCGCATTCTTTGTAGTTGTAAGCTCTTCACCCCTTCTATCCCCCTTCCTCAGAGGTGTCCACAAAATACAAGCGGGGGGGGGGGGGTAGGTTACTTGGTATGCCTGATGAAAGTGACAAATAACGAACTGTAACCATTGAAATTGAACATATAGCAACTTATGTATTATACCAAACTTATGTATCATGACAACTTATGTATTATGACAAACTATCAATGCGAATCAATAAAAATAAGAACAATTCATGATGATAAGCCTTTAATTCTGCCCAAGTCTATTCCATTACAATCACTCTCTCTCTCTGTTCAAATGTCACCTATTTTTCCTCTTTACCTGAAAATGGAAAAATTCCAAATTCATACGAAGATATGGCGATGTGGATGCATTGCCCACATATTATTGACAATAACAGTGGCGTATGACGGAGCACATTAAAGGGGCATTCCAGATAATTTTCATAATTTTGCACCATGTAGTACATAAATCGACAGTTCCATGTATAGATTTGGGGAATTCGACAGTTCCATGTATAGATTTGGGGAATTGGTTGTGGTCCTTGAACGGAGAACCAATGCTCGGAAAAACCTAAAGTAAATGACACTGAACAATGATAATAACATAGAGGCTCACATATTTCAGAAAAATCGCAAATGTAAGTCCACTACAATACGACTTGTTTAACAAGTTCACCAGTGTAGAATTTATGCATGTATTTATGCACTCATGAATTCCTATGGTGAGGCTGCCATGTCATCATCCTCGTTCATTGTGATTTGTTCTAAATTTTGAAAACATTCTTATTCCTCATCCCAATCACAATACATTCTGAAACTCTAGACCCAGTATAACCAATTATATTTATTCAAGTGTAAAAGCCTGAAAATCACAACGGCATCCAATACCTCTGCATTTCACACACATCATCTTAATGATTTGTGTATCCTATAACCGACCTGATATATGTCAAAGTTAAGCACGTCAGCCAAGTAAATAGGAAGGTTTGTAGTGAATAGGAAAAGGATCCAAAGCACTGCGAAATCTCCTATGCACACCGCGAGCAGCGGGACTGACGTCATGATAGACCGCCATGGCGTCACACTGGGTTCCTATGCAACAGAGAAAAGAGTACGGGAATTCACTTGTAGCACTTTAGTAATGATAATGAAGTACACTTGTACTTGAATCGCAAAACCATTAAAAAACAAAATGTCCTTTAAATGTTGTAGATTACAAAAACAGGGATTCAAAACGTGCAAATCAAACAAAATGCAAGAAGACGATAATTTCACGAGGAAATAAATGGACAAGCAATAAAGACAAATAACGGAAAGATTAAGTTGTTATGATACGAAAATGAATCAAACAGCACGAATTGAAAGACAGAAAACAGAGTGATATACCGTGGAAGGGAGCTACTGGGAGACATAAAAAATGATGATGATGAGTTGAGTGCACTCTGTTTCGAGCTGGTTGCAAGTTAAATTCTTATTAAATGAGCAGCTATAGGGAAGAGGCAGAGAAGAGAAGAGGAGTGGGGTGAAATAGGGAAAATCACGAATAACTAGAAATGTCGCTATGGCGACTGATGCCTCCACCATAATCATGATTCTCCCAATAGGTCTTTAGTACAATGTCTTCACAATGTGTGAGGACAGGTTTCACATAACTGGCAAAATATTGAAATGACAGGTTTGTCAGAAATATCTTGAATGTTCACTATCCTTGAACTGGGTTTGCTATAAATGTCTAAAAGTGCAGATACACATATTTGGGGAATTGAAGATTTTTACTTGACTTCTGACCGACCCCGTTAATAATTTAATGCAATGAGTAATTCTCAAGGTATGAAGAAAGAATGTAATTACAGTACAAAGTAGATTTTTTTCTTTGCATTTAAACCTGGCCTTTGACCTTTGACCTTCTGGCTGGAAATTTCTCAGCGAATCTCCATTAGGTATTAATACATGTATATATTAAGTTTTAAAACTAATAATGCAAGCATTGCATATACTAGTATATGAGGGAAATAGTAAAATTTTGAGTTGTTGACCTTGACCTTTGACCCCTGACTATTGACCCATGACCCCTAAGTTCCTTAGATAATCCCTGCCTGTCAGTGCATGCGTATGTACCAAGTTCCATGAAAATACATTGAACCATTTGCAAGAAAAGTGAAATTGTAACATTTTCACCTAACTTTTGACCTTTTGACCTTTGACCTTATGACATGAAACTCTCTTTGGAGAATCTTTACGCAGTAGCACATGTCTACACTAAGTTTCAAGAAAATACCTTCGGGCATTGCATAGATATGGAGGAAATAGCAACATTTTTAGCATTTGACCTTGACCTTTTGACCTTTGACCTCTTGCCAATGTCACTGAAATCTTCCCAACTAATTGCCCAATCATACATCATCCTTGGACCAAGTTTGGTGAAAGCTGCTTCATCCAGTTTTGAGTTATCACGCAAACAGATAAATTTTAGGATTTGACCTTGATCTTTGACCTTTGACCTCTGTCCGATTTCTCTAAAAAACTAATCAAATAATTGTCCTATCATACATCATCCTCGGACAAAGTTTAGTGAAATTTGCTCGATTCAGTCTTGAGTTATCGCGTAAACAAATACAATTTCATGATTTGACCTTGACCTTTGGCCTTTGGCCTTTGGCCGATTTCACCCAAAATCTAATCAAGTAATTGCCAAATTATACTTTATACTTGGACCAAGTTTGGGAGAATTCCAGTCAATAGTACTCAAGTTATCGCGTAAACGAATGCGGACGGACGTACGGACGGACGGACAACCCGAAAACATAATGCCTCCGGCACCACTTCGTGGCGGAGGCATATATGCTCTGATGGCGGTACGAATACACCTTACTGTTTGCTGAAGTCCCACAGCTTTGGTGATATAGTCACGTTCGGTGTCCGATATTCTTGGATGCGAGGAGGGCGAGTCGTACACTAGGCTTAGCCAACCTATACACCACACGATGCTAAGTAAACCTGCAAGAATTGATTAGAGCAATTAACTGGTTAATATGTGCAATTTGGATGACAGAATTGATTCCGAGAAAAAGGAATATTGCTCAAAATTGGCAGGCTTGCATTGTGCAATCGGAAGGAACAGAATTGTTATCACGAAACGTACACTCTTAAAACATCCGGGTCAGTACTGACTTCCGGGTCAGAACTGACCGGAAAGGGTCCATTGGGATCACACCCCTGGTCAGAAATGACAAAGAATGGCAGTGAAGTTGTACAGACTCGTGATGGTGAATCTTTATCATTTACACAATATAAATGTTAGTAAGATACTATTAGTGTGTTTATGTGTCACTTTGCCTTTGACGAGTATGTATACACGCATGCATGCCTGTGTAGTCTAGCAGCCAGAAAGGGTCCCCGTGCACCCCCCCTAAAACAAAATTCTACGATATGTTCGAAGATCGTCAGAACCTGTATTTTCCGAATCCGGTTGTCGCCAGCGGAAAAAAAGGTTGCGCGCGCGTCTTATTTGCATATTTCTAAGATGGCCGCCGCCCGTTGCTAGGAGACGGATTATTTTTGAATAACTTTAGTTAGGAATAACAAATTACCATAAAAATGGTATCATTTTGAAGAGAATTAAATTTCCTACAAGCTGATACCCCATTTGATGGGATAAATAGTTGTTGTCATGAAATATTAAGGAAGGAATTATGTTTTTTAGCATTTTTCTAAAAAGATAGGGAATTTGGTTATAATGTTCTTTTCCATACATCTAATATGCATTTACAAATAACATTTGAAATTTCCTAAAATTATCCCCCAGTCATAGCTATTATCATGTGAAAACGGCTTTCCAATACACCAATTCCTTTAAAAGTTACACGACATTAAAGGGGATAAGGTTCAATAGGTTTTACAGCAATATTATTTTAAGGGTTATAATGTCTCCGCGCGCAATTGCGTAGGTTCTGTATCTGGGGTTTGTTGTAGATCACTGCTATCTATTGATCAAATCTCATCGAAATCGGCGAAGAAAGAAAGAAAAATTACACTTTCTATTCCTTATATGAAATAAAAATGTTTTTTTTTTTCTATTCTGTGTTACCAAACTCAATCCATTCAGCTTCCCATATGAACAGTTTCTTGTCTTTTTGGATTCCCTCCAAAATCACAACTTATCTGATATTAAAAAGTTAAAGAAAAAAATTTGACGTGACAGTTTCCTCTTATTGGAAGATTAAAGTGAAAAAAAAGAAGAATCTTATGCTAAAAGCCCTAAGAAATAAAGAACTTGTTAAATGGCCTTTCAGAGTTTAAAATGAAACATGGCTATCTTACTTTTTCATAACAAAATGAAGGGAAGTATCTGTGTAGTTCATGTCGGCCCATACTGGGTTACTATTCTTCAGAAATGATCCCCGTGCACCCCCCCCCCCCAAAAAAAATCTACAATGTGTTCGAAGATCGTCAGAACCTGTATTTTGCGAATCTGCTTGTCGCCAGCGGAAAAAGGGTTGCGCGTGCGTCTAATTTGCATACTTCTAAGATGGCCGCCGCCCGTTGCTAGGATACGGATTATTTTTGAATAACTTTAGTTAAGAATATCAAATTACCATAAAAATGGTATCATATTAAAGAGAATTAGATTTCCTACAAGTTGATACCCCGTTTTATGTAATAAATAGTTGTTGTTATGAAATACTAAGGAAGGATTTTTTTTTTACATTTTTCCCAAGAAATACAGATTTCAGTAATGTTTTTTCCATACATTTAATTTCTGTTTACAAATAACATCGGAATTTTCCTTAAGTTAAACCCCATAAATAAGTATTATTATGTGAAAGCGGCTATTCAATACACCAATTCCTTTAAAAGTTACACGACATTAAAGGGAAAAGGTTCAATACGGTTATACAGAAATTTAAGGGTAATGTCGACGGCCGCACTTGCGTAACGCGTGTAATACTATAATAATCATTGCAAGTATGAGACCCTATCACTTCTTACATCCAAATTATTGATTAAATATCATTACATCTTGTGGAATATGAAAGCAAATTAAATCTTTTATTCGCTATCACCTTTGATCTACTCAGCTTCACTTTTAGTTTACGTCTTTTTTCATCAAATAGAATAAAGGCCTTACGAGAGGTGTAATTTCATGACGGCCGAAACGGGCTTACCTGGATAGGGGTTTCCAACATATCGATATTAATCAAACTTCTCTTCATCAACTCTCATTCTTTTGATCATCTTCACACACATACTCACACCTCCAATATCACACACAGGCATTCATGCACGGGAAATGAGCTCAGTCGTGAATTTCGTGAATTTATTCAATACGCCATTAATGCATTCATGGAACATCAAACTCGAATGCTTTATTTAGATGTCGAAATAAGAGTTACATGTATACCGCACAAGCGAAATATTTCTCACCATGCTCTAGCAGGAAATCAATTTATTTTTTTAAGATAAGATCGCACATACGTGTTCTTATTCTTTGGTGGTTCGCCTGATGGTTTTTAAACATATTGCTCACACGTTTATTATTGCCAAGAAACTAATAGATAGATTACAAATACCAAGGAATGGCATTGATAAAAACGAATAGTTGCAAGTCAAATCCAGTCGCTTTCAAATTCTGTTTTTTTTTATAAAAAATGATTTCATGCACTTAACTTTATTACATGGGTTGATTTAAATGCAATACAACGTAAACTTGGTTGTTGAATCCGTTAGGAGTGACTAATAATCAATATTATACAAAAATGAGAGAGAGAGAAAAAAAATGTTATGGTTAAGTAGACCATGGATCTATAAAACATGAGGGAAATGTCTGAGGGAACATTAACCATGCATGCGTGTATGTATGTATGTGTGCATGTATATACTATAACTATGTATATATAATATATCTATATCTATATATAAATATATAAATATATATATATATATATATATATATATATCACGTTTATATTTATGCAGGTTTGTATACTTTTGTGTTGTGTGTGTTTGTGTTCAAGGATGTTTGTGTATGACTAATGTGTTAAACATTAGACATATTCAGAGTGTAAATGTTTAACCACAACGAATACAATATTTTCATGTTTTCCACAGAAATTAGACATCTATTATAATTAGATAAATTTACTAAAATGATTTGAAGTGTATCTGCTATAGGCGCATCTGACGTGCAATCCACTTTATAGAGCGCATGTAAGTTCCGCTGGAATACCAACTCATGCATGAGTTAAATACACCATCCAATGTTTTCAGATATCCATGCCCTACTCGTCCGCCGGTCCTTTTTAGATAGAGTAACTATAAATGTGCATGATCGATACCCAAAAGATTATTGACATTGCACGTTAAACACTTTCACTAGGTTGCCATTGTCGCGAGTCTCGATATGCTAATACATGTATACTATCTACCACAAATCGATTCTTAGTCTACGAGTGACCGTGGTGATCTTATCATGGCTTATCACATCTTGAGGTCTATGGTGGTAATCGTGTTGATCGTAGAAGAATTATTGGACTGTTTGAAAAATTACTACGATCAACACAATGTCTTTGACTGACATCAAGATTTGATTATCTGATGATCAGCACGATTAGTCCGCGAGTAAGACCACGATTTCGGGCGAATCGAGAAAGTGGACCCAGCTTAGTGAATGCCACGAGAGTGGAAACGTACCATAAGGATAATCAACACGACAGTTTCAATACCGTACATATCAATATTTACATATCTTCCAAGATTACTTCACCTATGTAATCTAGATTCTTTTGTATGCCTCCGCCAAGAAGTGGTGCCGGAGGCATTATGTTTTCGGGTTGTCCGTCCTTCCGTCCGTCCTTCTCTCCGTCCGTAATGAATTTTGTGGACAGCGTAACAAAAAAAAAAAAAAAAAAAAAAAAAAAACCCTGAAATTTGGCATGTATGTGTATTGGGGGTGAAATTCTGCCTATCAACTTTTGGGTGCACATGCTCAAGGTCAAAAGTCAAAAGGTCGAGGTCAAATGCTTAAAATTTCACTATTTCCCTCATATCTCTGCAATGCCTAAAGATATTTTCTTGAAACTTAGTGTATACAGGTATTACCCAATTAAAATTCACTGGTAAAAGTTTGGGGTCATAAGGTTAAGGTCAAATGTGAAAAGGTCAAGTGAAAATGTTAAAATTTTACTTTTTTTCTCTGTATCTTGGATATTGTTCAAGGTATCTTCATGTCAGGTCAGGATGATCTGCTACTGGTACCCTGTAGCCCAGTACAACCTGTTTCAGGGTCGGATTGTCGGCGACTAAACCGGCAAACCCACCAGTCTCCAACTGGAGAATGGTGAGGAGGGTGGCTGGACACCCTGGTGGAACTAAAAACAAGATCTATCTTAAGGGCATCGACTCTGGAGAGTCAACGATGGCCATCCAGCAATGCAGAAGGACCCGGCCACCCACTGCATTTTCTTGGCCACGATAGTTCTTATGAGAGTTCGTAAACATTGTGGAAAACCGGCATCTGATGGTGGGACCCGCAGGCCAGATGATGCGTCAATGGCTACTGGGGAAGAGGAGCGTGTTGCACCGACTAGGCACAGCTGTAAGGACGCAGAATATACTGCCGATAATCCTGTGCATGAAAGGAGCAGCACAAACCTGAGAAAACCTAGAATTATAGGGACATGGAATGTTCAAGGAATGAATGCTGACAAGATGGAGATCATCATAACCCGAATGGGAGAACAAAATATCAGTGTGCTTGGTATTTCAGAGACTTGGTGGCTCAACCAAGGTCGTTTCACTACCGAAGATGGCTACACAGTTGTGTATTCAGGCAAAGACGGCGGAAAGAGGGAACACGGAGTAGGCTTCATCCTGGACAAAAACTCGGCTAAGTCTTTCTTGGGTTTCAACCCAATAAGCAAAAGAATTATTACTCTCAGACTGGAAGGTCACCCATTTAACATCTCCGTCATCCAGGTCTATGCGCCAACATCTACTGCATCTGATGAAGCCATGGAAGACTTATGATCAGCTCCAAGATACTCTTGACAAGATTCCGAACAAAGATGTTCTTGTGATAATGGGAGACTGGAATGCAAAAATTGGCAAATCAGTGACCAAGTCTAAGATCGTCGGAAAATATGGATTGGGAGAAAGAAATGAACGTGGAGATAGTTTGGAAGATTTCTGCCAAGCTAATGACCTGATTGTTGGAAACACTTTCTTCCAGCAGCACCCCCGAAGACTATGGACATGGAAGAGCCCCGGGGACAATGTAAGAAACCGGATTGACTATATTCTCGTTAAAAGAAGATGGCGCTCTTCACTGCTCAGTGTTCGGACAAGACCAGGTGCAGACTGTGGGAGTGACCACCAGCTTCTGGTTGCACAGCTGAAACTAAAGCTCAAAGTAAAGAAGAAAGAGACACCACCATTAAGGTTTGATGTAGACAACATACCGGAACAGTACACTGTTAGTGTGAGCAATAGATTTCAGGCACTTCTTCAGATTGATGATGAAGAGCTGTCTCCCAATGAACTGTGGGAAGGAATGAAAGAAGCAGTGTTAAGCACAGTTAAGGAGGTCATCCCAAAGAAGAAGAAGAAGAAGCAACCATGGTTATCCAGAACAACATTAGAACTGACTTGCTGACAAGAGACAGGATGCGAGGAAGAGAGGGGATATGGCTGAGTGGCGAAGACAACACAAAGAAGTGTCAAAAGCAGTTAGAGCTGATCAACGTGCCTTCGTTGAGAGAAAATGTGAGGAGATAGAAAGAGCAGGGAGTGATTCTAAGAGGGTGTATGCTCTGGTCAAAGAAAATGACTCAAAAACCATCAGCAAGGTCAGATGTCATCAATGACAGAAATGGTACCACCTTAACAGAGAGCACAGACATAAAGAACAGATGGGCCTAGTACTGCAAGGAGCTCTACGAGCAGAAGACCCAGGCAGACTCTGCCAACAGCAACCTAGGGGAACAAGAGTTAGAACCACCCCCGTTATTGGAGGAAGTGCGCC
This sequence comes from Diadema antillarum, assembly GCF_040938485.1. Taxonomy (NCBI): domain Eukaryota; kingdom Metazoa; phylum Echinodermata; class Echinoidea; order Diadematoida; family Diadematidae; genus Diadema; species Diadema antillarum. The sequence goes on from NW_027270934.1 coordinate 635,542, forward strand.
AAGCAATGAGAGAAATTAGGAACGGGAAATCACCAGGCTGGGATGATATCCCAGGCGAGTTATGGAAAGCCTCTGGTGAGGAAGGCATAAACATCACGTGGAAACTATGTGACAGAATCTGGAGGAATGTAGAATGGCCCGAGGACTGGGGAAGAGCGGTCTTTATCCCGATACCTAAAAAAGGAAATGTAAAGGAGTGCTCAAACCATCGCACCATTAGTTTGATAAGCCATGCCAGCAAAATACTACTCAAGATCATCAACAACAGAATGAAACGGCAGATGGAAAATGAGATATCTGAAGAGCAGGCTGGTTTTAGAGCAGGAAGAGGCACGAGAGACCATATCATCAACATCAGAAACATCATTGAGAATTGCCGAGGACACTCTGTACCACTCTACCTGTGCTTTATAGATTACAGCAAAGCCTTTGATTGTGTCTGTCATGCAAAATTATGGAACACTATGAGAGAAATGGGTTTTCCTAGCCATATAGTGAAGCTCATTAGCAAGCTATATAAAGATCAAGAGTCTACAGTACGAACAAGCAGAGGTGACACAGAATGGTTCAAGATTGGTAGAGGTGTCAGACAGGGATGCATACTATCGCCCCAGCTTTTCAACATCTATGCTGAACGGATTATGAGAGATGCCCTGGGAGATTTCCTTGGTGGAGTGACAATAGGTGGCCAACGGGTAACAAATCTCAGGTATGCGGATGACACCACCCTGGTTTGTAACAACAGAAGAGAATTGATGGATCTACTCAGAGCAGTAAAAATAGCAAGTGAAGAGAGGGGGCTAATGCTGCATACTAGAAAGACTAAGATCATGGTTGTAGATGGAGAACGGAGTTTTGCAGATGGTGTCTTTTCTCTAGATGGTGATGCCATTGAAGAGGTGGAAAGCTTCGAGTTCCTGGGTTCCATCATAAACACCAAAGGGGACTGCTCACAGGAGATTAAACGAAGACTAGCAATGGCCCGGAATATGGTACAAAGTATGACAAAGCTCTGGAAAAGTAAACTCCCTTCCTCCCTCAAGGTCCGGCTACTAAGATCTACAGCCTTTGCCGTGGCATCATATGGCTCAGAATCCTGGACAATGAAGTCAGCAGACAAGAAGAGACTGGATTCGTTTGAGATGTGGTGCTATCGTAGGATACTGAGGATACCATGGAAAGAAAGAAGAACAAATACATGGGTGCTAGAGGAGCTTGGAGTGGAAAAGAAACTACGGGCTGATATTGTGGCCAGAAAATTGACATATTTTGGCCATGCTACCAGACATCACTGCCTGCAGAAAACAATCATCCAGGGAATGGTTGAGGGAAAACGTAAAAGAGGAAGACCCGCAGCAAGCTGGCTTGATGACATCAAACAGGTGACTGGAGCAAGCATTACAGAGGCTACCAGAGCTGCCGCTGACCGCAGACAATGGCGTTCTCTCATCCGAACCACACCTGCATATTTGTATGCTACGTGACTAGAGAGAGAGATCTTCATGGAACATAGTATATATTATGCATGTACTGACTGGAAGTGATTATCTAGGGAATTTGGGGTTCATGGGGTCAAAGGTCAAGGGCAACACTTCAAAATTTTACTATTTCCCTCATATTTATGCAATGCCAGCAGGACTTAAACTTGGTGTATGCATGTATAACCCAAAATAGAGATTCTCTGGCAATTTCTTTTTTTTTTGCCAAAAAGGTCAAAGATCAAGGATCAAGAGAAAGTGCTGAACTTGCTTCTTCCTCCATGTCTCGGAAGTGGCTCATGGTATCTTGAAACTTAGTACATATTTATGCATGTTCTGCCTGACAGTGATTCTCTTATGAATTTTAGGGTCAAAGGCCAGATGAAAATGGTAACAATTTTCTACTCAATACAAAAATTGCACTTTTTCTCCATACCTTGAAAATTACTTAATGCATAAACTTATGAAAGGGCCAAAGTCAAGTTAAAGTCCTAAAATTCCCAAATACATGCTCTCCTATTCATCCAATTAGACCTAGGTCAAGGAAGGTGACCATTTTGAATTTTGAATGGAAACAATGTCATTATCGTTTTCAAATTCCCAGTAACAGGGCATTTAATCTTGTTGCTTTCGCGTGGCCTTTCTTTCTATGATATACAAGAAGTAAATTTGTTATTGCTTTCAGCAATAACAAATTGGGGCCCGTTTATCTATATCATGACGAACCTCCGGAATAACGAACCTTTGGGGGAAAAAATGAACCTTCGGAATAATAAACTATAACTACTATTGTTATATTGTACAAGCTTTAACGCCGACATCTATTAACATACTATATTACTACTTTCACTCTTTGAAAGGAAACACGCCAACAACCAACGACACAACAGGAATGGAAACAATGGCATTATCGTTTTCAAATTCCCAGTAACAGGGCATTTAATCTTGTTGCTTTCGCGTGGCCTTTCTTTCTATAATATACAAGAAGTAAATGTGTTATTGCTTTCAGCAATAACTAATTTGGGCCCGTTTATCTATATCATGACGAATCTCCGGAATAATGAACCTTTGGGGGAAAAAATGAACCTTCGGAATAATAAACTGTGACCAATATTGTTATATTGTACAAGCTTTAACGCCGACATCTATTAACCTACTACTACTTTCACTCTTTGAAAGGAAACACGCCAACAACCAACGACACAACAGGAATGGAAACAATGTCATTATTGTTTTCAAATTCCCAGTAACAGAGCATTAATCTTGTTACTTTCGCGTGGCCATTCTTTCTATAATATACAATAAGTAAATTTGTTATTGCTTTCAGCCGGCAGCATAGCTTTCGATGGTTTGTGATATCATTAGAATTAAAACATTGAGCTCTCCATAGCTGACAATTGTAAAGTAGTAGCCCGCCAAAGTTGGATTACCTTTTTTTGATACGCACTGTATAACCTGAAAAAAAAAACAGATTTATTGGGTTTTTATCAATTGTACATTATAGCCACTCAAATAATGATGTATTGTTTGAGTTAGTCTTCGTACACCACTTAATTACCAACTGCTAATAGTAGTCGTAATCTTCGTTGTAATATTAAACTAGAAATGTCGCTATGACGACTGGTATGCCTCCGCCATAATGCATGATTCTCCTAATAGGTCTATAGTACATGTGGACAATGTGTGATTACATTTTCACAAAATTGGCAAAATATTATAATGGCATGTTTGTCACAAATGTGTTGAATGGTCACCTTCCTTGACCTAGGTTTAATTAGATGAATAGGAGAGCATGTATTTCACTTGATCTTTGACCTTTGACCTATCGTAGATTTTTTTTTGGGGGGGGGGATGCACGGGGACCATTTCTGAAGAATTTATGATGTAACCCAGTATGGGCCGACATGAACTACACAGATACTTCCCTTCATTTTGTTATAAAAAAATAAGATAGCCATGTTTCATTTTAAACTCTGAAAGGTCATTTAACAAGTTCTTTATTTCTTAGCGCTTTTAGCATAAGATTCTTCTTTTTTTTTCACTTTAATCTTACAATAAGAGGAAACTGTCACGTAATTTTTTTTCTTTAACTTTTTAATATCAGATAAGTTGTGATTAATTTCACGTTCTTGGAGGGAATCCAAAAAGACAAGAAACTGTTCATATGGGAAGCTGAATGGATTGAGTTTGGTAACACAGAATAGAAAAAAAAACATTTTTATTTCATATAAGGAATAGAAAGTGTAATTTTTCTTTCTTTCTTCGCCGATTTCGATGAGATTTGATCAATAGATAGCAGTGATCTACAACAAACCCCACATACAGAACCTACGCAATTGCGCGCGGAGACATTGTAACCCTTCAATATTGCTGTAAAACCTATTGAACCATATCCCCTTTAATGTCGTGTAACTTTTAAAGGAATTGATGTATTGGAAAGCCGTTTTCACATGATAATAGCTATGTTTTGGGGATAATTATAGGAAAATTCAAATGTTATTTGTAAATGCATATTAAATGTATGGAAAAGAACATTATAACCAAATTCCCTATCTTTTTAGAAAAATGCTAAAAAACATAATTCCTTCCTTAATATTTCATGACAACATCTATCTATCCCATCAAATGGGGTATCAGCTTGTAGGAAATTTAATTCTCTTCAAAATGATACCATTTTTATGGTAATTTGTTATTCCTAACTAAAGTTATTCAAAAATAATCCGTCTCCTAGCAACGGGCGGCGCCCATCTTAGAAATATGCAAATTAGACGCGCGCGCAACCTTTTTTTCCGCTGGCGACAACCGGATTCGGAAAATACAGGTTCTGACGATCTCCGAACATATCGTAGAATTTTGTTTTAAGGGGGGTGCACGGGGACCCTTTCTGGCTGCTAGACTAGTGTGAGCACAAAATGGGACGATAAACCCTGTTTGGTGGGTTTATGATAATTATGTGCGAATGTCTGACCTGTAACTTTTGCATCTTACCAGAATTAAAGCGATTTCTCTTATACCCTTATCATAACATACATAGTCTATTCTACCTAAAGCCCCTTTTAAACTTTCACGGATCGCATCACGGATGACCACTGATCGTCGATCCGGGATAATCCGTACTGTTTCCGTAATTACCGTGTTGACTCCGTGAAGCCATCTGGCATGATCCTTGATCATCCGGCATATCCGCGGAAAAAAAAATTAATCCCGGACATCACGGATGAAAATCAATACGAACTCTTCCCTGTTGGCACCGTCTACTCCGTGTTGCCTCCGTATTCCGTCCTTGTTGGCACCGGTTATACTCCGTGTACTCATTCCGGGACAATTCGGGAAGACATCGGGACGTCCGTATTAGCATCGGCTCCATCCGGGATGAAAAATTCGTGCATTTTGCCAATACAAGCTAATACAAGTTCATGAAGTCCAAGAAATTTGCTCACATCTTCCCCCATCAGTACACCCATCAGTACACCCGTCAACCCCTCATACTGTTCGTTTAGGCCTAGTGGTCGCCTAAGAAGCTTCAGTGACCCATACACATCTCTTCACTGTTTTTTGTATTTTGATTTGTTTTGTTTTGTTTATCTTTGTTTATGTCATGATGTTCCCGCAAAATAAGAGTTTGCAACAAAGAGATTTGCCTTTACGATGCAGACAGGCAGAGGCGTATGTAGGCTGCTGCAGATTTTCTGGTGTGCTTATTATAGCTCTGGGCTCGGCGTGTCGCCCGAGAATGATAAAATATCAAAAGCAATTCAACCCGTTCTATTCTGAATTCTGAAATCCCCATATAGACGATACACACGCCATCAGGGGGCATTTCATAAAGCATTTCGTCCGACAAATTTGTCGGACAAATTTGCTCTCAGCCAATCAGATGCAAGGATTTCAGTAGCTTGTAACAGTTTGTCCACAAAAATATTCGACCAAAAAAATCCGACCAAACTGCTTCATGAAATGCTCCCCAGGTTTCCGTATGGAACGGGTTAAGCAAATGTCATCTGTCGTCATTTTGGGGATAACCGTGTAAGGACCGCGAAGGGACCAAGTTGCATCCGTGCTCTTCCCTAATGTCCGTGTTTAAAGCCTAGCTCGCACCTTTGCGTTTCGAGCTTGCGTTCAGCTGCGTATTGCCCGAACGCAGTGTAACGCAGCCCAACGCAGCACTACGCAATGAAACGAGCTAATACGAGGTCAATACGCAGACTAACGCAGAGGCTTTGCGTTCTAGCTCGCTAGTTTGAATTTTTTTCAAACATCCGCAACTGAACGCAAGCTCAAAATCCATACGAGCTAAGACGAGGGGCAACCAGCTAATGCGAGCAAGGACGAGCAAGGACGAGCGACAACGAGCTGCTTAACGTAGACCAACGCAGCTTTACTTTAAACTGGTTGCGATACCTGCTCGCTTCACCTCGACTTACCTCGCTTTAGTTCGCGTTACCTCGCTTTACCTCGCATCACTTCACTCTACTCTATGCTTACTCTGCTCGCATTAGCAAGGACCGTTGCGGATGTAACTCGCTTCATTGCGAATCTAGCTCGTACGTCGCTCGCTCCCCCTCGTTCATCCTCGCCTTACCTCGTTCCTCCTCGATCCTGTTCGATGCTGCTCGCTTTAGCTCGCTATGACTGCGTATACATCTGTTAATACAAAATCTAGTTAGATTTAATCAAAATTCACTTAGTTGACTAAGAAACCAGAATCTTCAGTCTATTGAAGGAGGCAGACTTAATTAGAAGAAGAAGAAGAAGAAGAAACACAACATGCTTATCAAATCATGAAGCTTTTGGAATGATTGTGTGCTTTCAGCAACATCAGATTCAAACATGTCACTTTTAAAAACACCTCAAACTGAGTTTCCCGCTGTTATTGTAGGTTTTGTGAAAAATCTTTTTTTTTTGTCGAATTATTGTATTACCACACAATGTATATTGCTGAAAAGTAATTTTGTGTGTGTGTTTTTTTTAACACAGTAATATGTTCTGTTCAATCCTCAACAACTGCAGGTAATTAGCAAGATTGTCATTCCTGTTATAGTGACCGTAGGCAAGCCATTTTGAAATAACCTGTAGTGAAAATAATGTCTTGACCCAAAGCGACATTTAGGGTGACCCTATAGGGAAAAGTTGACTTCAGACCATGAAAACAACATTCAGAATCGATTTCATTGACCAAGAAAACCTATACTACGGATTTTGACAATTATTGTGAAATGTTTACCTTATTAAACAATGGAAGTGACTTTTGAATTTCAGATGGCGACCATATTGGATTTGGCCAATATGGCCTCAGGGCGCCCTTCTTTGCGCCCATCAAAAATTGAAATAGTATGGTTTTGGCAACATGTGTACCAAATTTAGTGCTTTTGGAAGAATTTGAACCAAAAAGTCCTTGTGCCCCCCCCCCCCGAAACTGTAAAATGTCAAAAATTTATATACCAGTGCAACTCTCTACGAGCATATAAATCCCACGCAGCAGGGCGAACTGATACGCAGCGGATCGAGCCGGAACGAGTAACAGTCGAGTGGATGAGCAGTGAAACGAGGAGAAGCGAGTTCATGCGAGCTGCTAGCGAGCTAGTGCGAGATGCCAGCGAGCAACGAACGAGTGGCGAACGAGGTACACGCGCAACGGGGCGAGCAATCTTCGTACTGAATCTTACTGTTACGAGCAAAAGCGAGCTGGAGCGAGGTGAGAAGCAACCTAAGGCAACCGTAGGTAATCATTTTGTACAAAATATACGAGCTACAACGCAACAATGTGACTGCTACAAAATATTTTGCCGCGGAGTGCTGCGTTAGGCTGCTTTAAGGCTGCGTTCGGCCAGGTCTCACCTCCCTGGTTCGGCTGACGCAGCTATACGCAGCTAAAACCGCAAAGGAGTGAGCTGGGCTTAATAGCTCCTATCGTTTCCGCTGTAGTCCGCGTTCATTCCTTGTCTGTCCGTGTCTTCACCGTACTTGTCCGTGCAGCCTCCGTAATTGTTCGTGTAGACACCCATAATTGGGATCGTATTCACACTGGCATTGAGAGGAAAATCGATATTTTGCATGCCGGAACACCACAGATGACGATCCGTGGTAATCCGTGAGCAATCCGTGAAAGTGTAAAAGATTACACTACGAGAAAAGAAAACATACACTTTTGTGTATGAAAATGATTAGAAAACAGTGTGCTTGCAACTGCACCGGGTTTAACCTGAAGAATGTTAAATATTCGTCCTGAACCTGTGAAGTAAAAAGCTGAAGGCCAGCCGCCTGCTTCCCTTGAACTTGTCCACAGTCCAGCGATAGGGAGACCGATTATCTGCCCAAATGAGGTTCCTGCAAAAACATGGAAAGTCATTAAGTCATCAGTTTCCCAAAATACAAGCGTCACAGTGTCCCGAAGTTGAATACAGATGGACACGCAATAAAGGAAATGTTCCAATGTTGCTCTAAGACTGAATTATGCGTTAGGCATCTGGAAAGCCATACCACATAACAGGGGATCAGGGAAGTACTTCTGAGGTTGCTAACGGAAAGTCGCACTTTGGCCATTGATGAGCTTTGTATCGGGTTCTGCTCCTACGTCGTGCCAATCAACAATGCCATATTCGCATGGCCATCCTGAGTCAATTTCCGAACAGTGTGAAGCCAGCCTTACAGGAGACTTCCTGATTATTTTCAGAGTTTTACAAATGAACACCGCGTGTGTAACACCTACATGTATGAAATAGTTATACTCGACATACTGATACACAGTTACAAAATTCAAAGTGTTTGAAATAAGGATAAAAAGGTTTTCAAAATTCATAACAAATTTCAATGAACGAGGAAAATAACATAGCAACTTCACTTAAGCATATGATGGGGCGCTCAAGGAAGCAGAACAGAGGAAGAAAGCCTGAATAGATTCTTCCTGAGTGGATTTGTTGAGCAAGTGGTATTGTGATGGAATACAGTGGTACATTACTGGAATATATAAGTCTCCTACATGTTATCATCTTTGTTCAGCGTGTTATGTTTATAGAGTTTTTAGAGTATTTATTTGTCTACTTAAGGAACAAAATAAATTCCACAATGGTACTATTGATTTATGTGCTACATGATGGTAAATAAGTATTGTCAGAAATGTTCCTTTAAGTCCAGCATGATACTTCGTAAACTCAACTGATTTACTGTCTACTTTCCGCAGCAAGGCAAACTCTGAAATATATGTAGGGTCGCATAATACTTTGGATCACAGGAGATGTGAGGAAACAACATTTGAAATTACAACTATTATGAAAATGAAAGTAATTTCGTTTATGTTGACTAATCATATCAAAAATAGATAACTCGTTGTTACATTGACCACACAGTATGAGAATGCTTAAGTAACAGACCTGAGTATCCGATGGATATCAATCGACTTCTTTCTTCAGGAGGAGCCCATCTGGCCATGATGGCGTAATAGACAGGGTACCTGCAGCCCTAGCAAGTGTATACATTATAAGGTTTGTTATTGGTTATCTATTTTCGATTGAACAGAAGAGAAGAAATATATATATATATATATATATATACATATATATATATATACATATATTTACGCTAGGTGTTACAAAAAAACATTTCCCACTTTTGATTCTTAATAGTTTAAAAACTATATATCAGATAAAACTGTCATTGATAAGAGTAACAGCTGAATAGTGACAGTGTATAATTTAGTTGGAGGTGATTTGGATATGAAAGCCTATAATCAGTTTCATGAAATCAATGATTTATTTCAATGTTAGGTTTTAGTCCCATTCACTCAACCACAACGAGTTTAAATTGAGATTTGTGAATTTTTGTCTGAAAACCTTGCAAAGGTAATATGGTTTGGGCAGTATCATCAGACTTAAAGAAATAGGTTTTCGATGTCATACCTCATGACCTGCTTTTGTGGAAATTGTTAGGTTATTGTGCATTGTTTTTTTTTCCTTTTACTTTGCTGTCCCTTCCAATTCCTATAAATTATTGGTTCACGAAAAGTAGTAGTGCATTTGCTCAAAGTATATGTTATGTGAAAAGCAAGAGGAAACTAAGGTATTATGAATGATAGGAAAATAAGATGGATGTGTAATATCATGGAATAGCTGGCATGAAATGGAAAAAAATAGGGATGACTAAAACTTTAGCACAGACATGGAAACAAAAGCACATACGAAATCAGACTGTTTGTGCCGACGGAAGCCGACAAGACATTGTCATGGTAACAAAATCATAGTTTAATCATTAATGTCTAAAAGAGGTCTCACTGCATTCTTTTCAATTCATGAATAATACTTCGTTAGACATGCAAATGGCGCGTTTTAATGTCATTTTCGGTTTTCACCACATATGGAATATGTATATGATCTGTTATTTACAAATATTCCATGTACATATATATGTATATATTATGTAAATATATATATATATATATATATATATATATATATATATATATATAGCGGGAGCTTTGAGCAAAGAAAATGTTTTCATCGGGATTCGAACCCGAGACCTCCGGATTACTAGACCGTTGCTCTACCGACTGAGCTATTGAAAGCCCTAGTTCGGTGTTCGTCCTATAACCCTTAATTCTCTTTGCTCGTACGGTCAGATGCTATAGTGTGTGTAGGTCTATGTTTGAAATACCTCTACCAGACCAGAAACCGCCTGGTCTATACATAGCCATGCCACGCCTGCATGGGCCGCTACTGGTACCAACACGTTACACACACCAGTCACGCCAAGACTTAGACCGAAGAACCAAACACTAGCTCTGCTGTATTTATTAGCAAGGTAGCCGACTGGGAGTTGAAGTACTAGGAAGCCGTAGAAGTAGGACGCCAAGATAAGTTCTTGTGTTTGTATCGTCCAAGAAAATGGACCATCCTGTGGAAATGGACGGACGAACAAACAAAATAAACACACACACATAACATAAAATGGCAAATTTACACCAAAGAACCTTTGTACAATGAACCTTTATACACAAGCTCTTTGAAATACTCTTTTAACAACTCTAAAAAAGAGAAAGGAGAAGAAAAGAGCTTATTTTGTAAACCTTCATTAAAAGTGGTACGTGAGAACAAGCAATGCTGGGCCCAAAGGTAACCACATCAGCGGAATACCAAACGCCTATGGGGTGAAAGTTGTGTGCACGTATAGTTAAAAGGGCTATACTGGAGGCTTTGAGGCTGCCGGGGACAAGGAACGGATACCAATTCTCACCTCTTTCAAACGGGATGCATTGGAATTGTACGCCGAACAGAGTTGGGAAGATGCATTGGAGTCCTTGTGGTGTAACTCTTTATTTAGAGCAGTGTCGTTAACCATTGCATTCATGGCAATGCTTATGGTGACCCTAGACATGTAGCCGCAGGCAAACACACAAAAGGCCAGGTAGGCAATGATGTAACGGGTTGAGAACATCGTTTTCAAGGCCGCTGTGAAGGAATGGAACGAGCCCTTTTAGTCAAACATATGCCCGAAAGTGAATGGAAACACATCTTCATATAGGTGCAAGAAGTTTTGTTCATACTTTAAAGCGGAAGAGGCACATGCTGCCGCGACTTGGCACTGTATATGCACACAGTGTTGTCGACTTTTGCATTTCGACGTGCAGAGTCTTACACCTCGACACGTATACGGAGTTGGCAGTGATGATCAACACCCTAAATTTAGGATGGGAAGACATTGTGGTTTTGTAATCACTTGATATTCTATGATCTTTGAACTTTTTCTCTTTAATCTATGACGGGGACAATTTGAATAGCATTCGCCACGCAAATGTGTTGAACCAGGCATGCACGTTTTTGTTTGAAAGGGAAAAACAGGTGAAACTTGAAGACATCAATTTTCCGCTACATTTCCTGTGCACATTTCTTCTCGTTTCCCCACATAGAACCGGGATTGAGAGAGATTCAAACACGGTCATACAGTTAAATCCCGTTATAACGAGGTTCTCCTTGTAACCAACGTCATAAAAGAGACATAAGCGTGAAGTCATGTACCAATGATATCAATCAAATCTATGAGTAGCCCCTTTCCACTTTACATTATTAGATATTATTTACATTATAAGAGTGTATAGGGGCCCTACATTGGTATTGAAATAGATGGATCATTGGTGTTTGATAGAACTTATAAAAAAAAAGACAAGCCTTGAATACGCGTTCTTTATTTTTCTTGAAAAAAATCTCATCGCATGTTGTATACATGTATTTGTTTTTCAGAAGTACACGCGTAGGGTTGAATTCCTTGCAATGTGGCAAAGGGGTACATCCAAGCAGCTTCTTGTTTTACGATGTACTTACATAACTCCCTGGATTTTCGCTCTTGTCCCGACGTCTCATCATGATAGTTTAGAGCTTCCACATGTCCCGCTAGTTTGATATCTTCCATGCTTCTGCTCTGATGTCGATGTATCTCGACCGCTTTACTCTCTTTGTTTTCTGTTGTCATCGTTGAGAGAAGGAACAATCATAGTTTGATAAACGTCGTATACACTCGCTCTCTTATTCACATTACAAATATTAGTACCTACACTTTGGGGCTTATTTGCAGTGTTACATCAGGGGCGTCACCAGCTTTTTTCCAAGGGGGCCGGGTGCGTTTTGACACTAAATGTATTTAAATGTAACCTGCGAGATTCTTTTGTTTCATTTGATTTATTGGTGCCTGTATTATCATAAATACATACATTGACATAATACACTGTACATAATTATACATGTATATATACCAGGAAGGTGGCCACCTCCCTGTACATACATTGTTAATGGCACGTATTCATAAGCATAAGTTAATCATAGTGGAAAAAATACTGTAAAGGACTATGATTATAACATAGGGGGGGGGGTGACGGTGTGAGATACTCGGCGAGGGAGCGAAGCGACCGAGCGGGGGAGGGTGTGGGGAGGGGGATACCCCTCCCACGGTAGGGACTTTTTGTAAAAACAGAGTATAAAACTCGCCTTTATAGGGCATTTTAAATCAAATTTGTGGGGAATTAAACATATCGTAAAAAATCACTGTGAAGGACTATGATTATAACTTACGGGGGTACATTATATTGTGACGGTATGAGATCCTCGGCGAGGGAGGGTGTGAGAGGGGGATACCCCCTCCCACGGTATAGGGACTTTTTGTAAAAGCAGAGTACAAACGTCGCATTTGTAGAGCATTTTATAAGCAAATTTCTAGGGTATTTTAACATAGTAAAAAAAACCACTGTGAAGGACTGTGATCATAACTTATGAAAACTATTCATTTCACTATAAGTACGGGCAGGGGGAGCGAGCCACTTTCACTTTGACATTCTTCTCAAATGTATTCATTAAAAGCTTAAAAGTGATCACATTATTCGAGCAATACAATTTGTTCTCATATTAGCATAAAAGCATAGAAGAAAAGGAAAAATGTAAATGTATGTTTGCGGGTGCACACTCGAGGACGCGAAGCTACCATCTATACATTAAATTTACTCATAAGGAAGTATTAGTGCTATAGATATATTAATGTAAATTGGTTAGTGTATTATTCGCCCGTTATGGGCGAAATTTTTTGCATTTCTAGTTATGAAATTTACAATTTTTAGACGAGAAAGTGCCCTTTATTGTTCATTATTGTTTTTTTCAATGATAGATCAATTATTTGTTACAGGGGCACGGGGGGGGGGGGGGGGTGTGCAAAAACTCGTGTTGTCCCCTGATCGCACACTTAAAATACTCCGAAAATTGTCAGTCCCCAAATGTGTCGAATCTTAATCTCTGGGTAGGAACCGAGCGGGGGAAACATAAATCAAAGGAGATGAGGGAACTTTTGAAAATTATATTTAAATTCAAGTGGCAGATATGTCAAACATGCTTTTTGATGAAATATTCTGAAATTTACGGTCAATCCCTAAAGTTTTCGAAGTGAATGGTTTGAGACCTAACGGGATAATTGTGGGAGGGGTAGCCCCTCCAACGCGACGGAGATTTTGCATTTCCAGAATTGAAATTCAACAATCCGTTGCAGAATGAATGAAAATTTGGACAGTTTTCATCAAAAAGGGGAGAAAATTTCCTCATTTCGAGAATTATAGGGTGACGTTTGCCCCCTACTCCTCCGTGTTTGATGCCCTGCATACGAAAAAGCTGTTGTATTTTTAGAATTCCAATGAAAATAGCTCATAAAGACATTCGGAATTTAGGAAGCTCTCAATCCCCCAAGACTTTCAGCGCACTAATAAAATGAAGGGAAACAAGCGGGCAAAAGGTTAATCGAAAAGAGATAATTATCCTCTTTCACACGACGGAACCTTTGCATTTTTTTTTTAAGTGAAGTGAGAGGTCTGGTGCACACTTGCTATAAAATCTATCTATCTAAAGGTGTATTAAGTCCATGGAAAATAGACCAAACCGGAGAGGGTGTGGGAAGGGGAATCCCCCTCCCACACGAAAGAGACTTTTTTTTTTGGGGGGGGGGGGGTAATTGAAATTCAGCAACCTGGTGCACACTTTGGATTGAAATATTTGGACAGATTTCTATCAAGAAAATCTCATATCGGGAATTATGACTATGTGTGTGTGTGGGGGGGGGGGGGAGCGAATGAAATGCTTACCCTAGCAATATTTTATGGGGGAACTTTTTTTCTGTCAAAGAGCAAGAAAATCTTCTCATCTCGGGAATTATTGATTATGGGGGGGGGGGCAAAATTATAATATGCTTGCCCCTCCAAAATTTTAATAAGGCTAAGGCTCGTACTACCTTGTGCAAGTGTTGTACGTAGACCCTACATCCTTGTAGCACACGAACACGCGACACGCAAAAGTGTACGTGCTCCTTACCGTACGATATGTACTATACGGTCGATAAAGGTGAAAACAACGAAATAGATATGTATAAGATCAGTGCTGCCAGAGCCCAGGGTGCGATTTTTTCCCCTCGAAGATCTTGTCCCTGGTGCGAAATGAAAATAGAATAATAACAAAAATAATAATAAAAAAAAAGTTTAGCGTCCGGCGTTGAGGTCGCTCGGAGACTGCTTTGTTTTTTTTTTTTTGTTTTGTTTTTTTTTTGTCTGAAGGGGGGTGCGTTCTTGCGTTCGCCACCCAACGCCACCCCCCCCACCCCCCCCCCCCCCCCCCGGTGACGCCAATGGACATGGGGCCGTCACAAACAATGTACTTTAATATACTGAGTGCGCGCTAACTTATGTAGGGGTGTGCAGGGGCGGATCCAGTATTTCCGTACAGAGGAGGCGCCTTTGCAGTTATTAAAGGGGGTGCACTTTCTTTTGTTTTTGCCAAAAAAGTTACCGGATCTGGCACTGTATGTATGTGTGTCTACATATATGTGTGTGTGTGTGTGTGTGTGTGTGTTGTTTGGTACGGACTCAAATTTACTTCTCTTGCTGTTCTCTGATGCGAAGTCCCTAGACTGCTTTATCATGTAGTTCCATTTTGATTACTCTCTCCATTCGTTTTCCAAACCCTCGGAAACCTCGTAACCTCATTATGTAAGTCAGGCGCCTTGTTTTAGTGGCGGAGGGGTGGTTAAGGGTGAATTGTACCCACTTGCTCTGACAATTTCAGTTTCAGTTCAGTTTCAGTAAGTTTTATTTCTCCACTTGTACATAACAGAAAATAAGTCTAACAATATCAAACATATTTTTCACAAGTCATGAAAATATAAACAATAGTTAACATTACGAATATATTATCTTGTGGAATAATGCATGAATTTTCATTATACAAATCTTTAAGTATACAGGTGAGGGAGACCGTTATCAATAAGAAAATCGCTTAATTTGGACAACGGCCTCTGAATATAAATCTATGCCTTGTAAAAATCTTATTAACTTCAGGAACGGAACACACACACGTGGAACAAATAACATAAATCTTAAAGTACTTTAAATGTCATTTGACCAAAAAGGACAACACAAGGTGGAATGTAAAGCGACGAAAAAAAAAGAAAAGAATAAGGGACCCGAATAGGAAGAGAAAGAATCTCCGGTGTAACCTTTGATGGGAGAGTCATGGCTTGTGTGTGTTTGTGTGTTCGTGCGTGTGTGTATTCTGTTTCCTTTATTAGCACATCATCAAAACGATCTCCCAATACCCCAACAATAAAGCCCCTTTTCTATACTATCACGATCTGGACCTTTCCGATCTATCAGATCGGCGGAGAGCGGTATATAAGAGGGTACAGGGATCGGTTTCAAATCGTAAGCATCGTATAGCAGCAGCGCTTGGAGAGCGGGGTCAAAGCGGGCATTTCTCAAATTGGCAAGAAATTTTTACAATTTCTTCCCTATGTTCCCAGTCAAACGATACAGCCCCTGTTCCGCTATGCCACTCCCGCCACGATTTGGCATTTTTGCTCAGATGGGGAAGGATCGGGTAAAAATGAGCCGATCTGGACACAGTACGATGTTAGAACGCTCTAAGAACGCTACATTTACGATCAATACGTGTTTGCTACGCTTTTACGATGATCGGAAATAAGACATTATACAATCTCTACAGCTGAAGTTACGTTTGAGAACGATGTAACTACGCTGTCAGTGCAATATTGCCGATGTTATCCGATCTATGCATGCTGTATTTACGCTGTGAACGATCTGTAGTATCTTATCACGCTGTTCCCCCGTCCAGAGAAATGAAAAGTACCCGATGTACCCCTATTCAACTGCAGATCCTCAGTCAATCAACTTAGCATGCAGAACCAAAGAGATTTGTGGACTTCGGAGATGGTCCTCAACTCACGGTTGTTCCGCAGCAATTCAATTAATCAAAGACGTGCTGATCTTTCCACTTTTTCTTGGTGTCCTAGCTTTTATAGTCCGCCTTCTTCCTGCTGTATGATTTCATAGTCTTCAAAATTCTATACCATGTCCCCTTCTTCCTCCGTTGTGAGCATCACACCCAGTCTTTTTCTTCACCTTGTGGGAAGCTGCTTAAAGTCGATGCTTTCTTCTCTTGTCAAGTTGTCTCCATATTTTCTTATTCTTCGAAAATTTGGGCTCCTTCTTCATATTCTGCCTCGACAGGTGCAGCGACAATATCCTCCTCCTCTACAGTTTTGCCTCTCGATCTCTTTGATCTTCTTCTGACTGACATTTTAGCTGCGAATTTTCCAGCATATCGACTGCGTTCCTATTGGAGCAGCGATAGCGGGAGACGTGCGGAAACAGCGTAACTAAAGCGGGAATGAAGCATACTGGGAGCGTCGTAGGAACAGGCCTTGATTCTATACGATAGTAGCGAGCGTAGTAAGAGCGGGAAGGTCGTGCTTTGATCAGGAAAGAGAGGCAAGCGGCGCAGCGGGACCACGTCGCGACGTAAATTAGACACCGACGCGTCGGTGTCTAATTTACTTCCCGTTCTTGTGCCGATCGATGTTACTACCCTCAGAAAGTACCTTGTTACGCTCATCCCGAGATGTTTATTCTGTCACTACGCTCTCCCCGCTTGCCTTATGATTCAAAATAGTTCAATCTTGATCGCGAAAATCGGGAAGAAATTTTGAAAATGTTCAAAATTTCTTCCCGATCTGAAAAAAAAAAAATGCCCGCTCCAACCCCGTCCTCCAAACGCTGCTGCTATATAATAATAATAATAATAATAATAATAATAATAATAATAATAATAGTGGCTACTTGTATAGCGCACAGGTCCACTTTTCAGTGCTCATGGCGCTTCAAAAATGAAAAGACATCATATATTTACATGCATATATATATCAATGTCCTACGCAGTGAATAGAGTGAAAGGAAAACAATACATGAATGTCATAAACGACACATTACAGGGCGGATATCAATGATGAATCAAAATGTTATCAATATAATGCATCACTTTAAAACCAAAGATGATGCTGCTACACGCGTTATATTTACGTGCAATATGAGGAGGGAATGAATTGATATCTGTGAATACAATTAACAAACTAAATCGCATCAATACAAGAATTATCTGCATGCTAACTGAAATAATAGATGGAAATGACTTTGGCTTGAATGACTGCAAACAACAATACACTACTATAACTATACTATAGGTCACTAACACGTTGTGAGCCTTTTCACATTTAACCAAGGTTACATTATCTAAACACATTGTGAGATATTAAAACACATCGTATATTTGCAATGAAGCAGGCAGGATAAAGTATCAACAATTGAATTACCTTCGGGGGATACGTCACGACAAGAAGTATCCGCACGTGACTTGAATTTTAATTTACAGGAGTATGCTACAGAAGAAAACTACTGTAATCTTTGTGACTCTTTGGAACGCTCTGATTGCTATAACAGTATAAAAAATGTAACTTTGGTATAAACGACTGCATAATCCTCCTCTGCATGATATTATACTTATACATCATCGATAACATTGACTCACTGTCATGCGCAGTACAGATTAAACCACGAGCCTAAAATATAATACACAGTTGGTGAAAATGAGGAGATATAATTAATATAGAACACAACATAAATCACTTAATTCAAGTCCTCAGCTACACCTACTGCAACTACGATATCAAGGAGATATGTTCCCCGAATACTCCACTCAATAATGATCAAATTATATACAGCACCTGGAGAACAACTTTACATGCGCATAATTCTGTCATGGGGTGTAAAGTAACATACATGTATATGCGTAATAAATCACTACTTTTTTTTAATCTTTCGTACTGAGAATACCAAAATATCCCTCACACTGATAACATTCTTTGTTGTCAGCCAATACTAAACATAATTATGTCTTATGGCACATGGAGAAAGCAAATTTCATAAATTTTGGAAAGAGTGCAAAACTTACAATTCTCTGCATTTAGAAGGCTGCACGTCTCCCACAGTCGGATCGGGTGGAGGGTTTTAGGAGAGGCTACTGCTCCTAGTCAGTATTTGATGTGAAACGACTGCTCAGATAAGGGGTAAGCTACTGTAGTTTCACGTAGGACCTCATAATTAACAGGTCAATGAAGCAAGCTCGTCTTTGCTTCACCTATGAGGGTCCAGGCCAAAGACGTATTGCTAGTCGGTGTAAAACTTTATAGCACAGCTATCAAAATTCAAATTGATCGTTTATCGTACCACAACCCTGTATCCACACGACGGGTACCTCGGCCTTCGAGGGCATCACCGTGGAAGGTCGGTGTAACTTCCGGAAGTGGTAGCGCCGCGCACGTCGACCATACGATTGGTTTTGTTTTTGTTTGTTTGTTTGTTTTGCTTTGTTTTGTTTTGTTTTACCAGCGGCATTTGTCTTCTCCATTCTTGTTGATGAGAATTTCTGAGCGCTAGCTTCTTCGTCGCGATCGGCTGGATTAGAATTGTACAGCACGCGTATACGTGTACTCGCAAATTGTCAACATTGCAATTTGACCCCGGAAGTTTTACCTAGGTCGTAAGGTATGTAAGGTCATAGATACTCCGAGGGCTTGTCCGCACGGGCAATTTAGTCCGACCGGCTAGTCGTGGTAGCGAGATACTCCTGAAAAAAAACTCAGTCCAGGAGTATGTTGGTCGGAGGAAGAGGTCGTGGTAAGTTCCCCCGACCGGAGGAAGTTATCACGACCTTGTCGAGACGGGCACTACTCCGACCTTTCCTCCGACCCTTCCTCCGAAGTTACTCCGACCAAAACTGCCTTCGTCTGAACGCAGCTAGAGATACACAAGTCAACCCTGTGTGATGTATGATTTATTGTTCCCTCTTCCTGCCTTGACTCTCTTATTACTTCCTGCTTGCCTCTGTGCCCCAGTCCATTACAGTATAATAGACAGGGAAATGTGATAAATGCGCTGCAGTAACAAGGTACATTCTCACAACTCTGCAGAAGACATTAGTAGAGTAATTTGGGCAATATGTAAATTCAACACACACTCATATATATAGGCCTATACACTCAGCAAAAAAAGAAAGTAAACACTTTTTCGAGGTCATGTTTTCCATAGAAGATTTTTATGAAATCAATGTATTATATACCAAATTAAAGGTAAATCAATTAGCTATCAAGCTCATATGTTGATTAAAAAGAAAATTTTACGCATGAGTGAGCACATTCGTTTTTGTCACCCAAGGCACAAAATTAAAAATGGCAAAAATTGACATTTTCTCTTTCATTTGCAAATGCCCCTCACGATAACATTGACAACACAAGACCAATTTAACACAATGAGAGACATGAATAAAATAGGAAAAATGAGTTTTTGTTCTCTTTATCTCTTTATTACCTCAAAGAAAGACAAGGTGGGAAACTAAAGGGGAAAAATAAGAATTGTCTGTCAAGTCAAACTTCAAATAACATAGGGAATAAAAAAAACATAAGGATGGTTAAATGAGCAGAATTTCTTTATTCATTTCTTTTGATCTAGTGATTTAAAATCCATGTGACAATTTCAAGAACCAAACATTACTTACAATTTCCTAATTTGAAAAAAAAGCTCAAATTTGTACCATTTTTGTTAATTATTACTTCTTCTCTTATTTCATTTGACTTTAGATTTGACCTAAGATGCTTTATTTTCCTCCATTATTTTTAGCCTTCATTGGTCTTTTAGGCTTTAAAGATATCATAGAGATTAAAGGTTTGTTTTTGGACTTAATTCATGTTTCTTCTTGTGTGAAATTTGTTGTTTGTTCTTATTGTTCTTTGGAAGAGCACATACGCATGAATGACAGCTTGTTCAGTTGTGCAATTTTTACTTTTGTGCCCTGGAAGAGAAAAAACAATGGTATTCACTCATGCGTTAAGTTTCCCTTTTTGTAGACCTACGAGGTTGATAGCCAATTAAATTACCTTTAATATGGTATATGATACAATAGCTTTCAGCCAAATATTATATGAGAAATTTAAACTTGAAAAAGCGTTTACTTCCTTTTTTGCTGAGTGTACAGTTGTATATATTTAAATTATATACATTTATTCATCTATTTATATTATATGTGACCGTGCACCTCAAAACGAACATAAAGTCGCACACACTGATTTTGCGTGAGGACTGAAAATAAGTGAAATGGGTCAACCTAGCCGAACTTGATTTTTTCATATTTTCTGAAAGAGCGGGTCTTGTTTTACATAATGCTAAAATTTGGTATCATAAAACGGACAGGAAAGTGTGTTTTTTAGCAGTTTATCTCGAACATTTTTGGTAGAATAGCGTGATTAGGTGTGTCTTTAGAATCCCTTTTTCATTTCTGAAAAACCTTGTCCATACTCTTCACTTTCAACTCTAATAACTTTTGAAATGATAGCGCTACTGCTTTGAAAGTTGGCATTAATTATGGAAGGAATGTGTTTATGAGGCATGCTTAATTTCAGTTTAATCTGATAATCCCTTCATTGTTGTTACTCTGGGTTTACTTCCTGTTTTTTGTCCCATTCATCGCACAGCCAGCACGGTTTGGTAAAGATTAAGCACTTGAATAGACACTGTACTTCAGAGCCTCTTTTCTCAGTTCACACTTTTCCTGAGTTTGTGCTTTCTTTCCAATATTTAGATAGGTTAGGAGAGTCCATTTGATTTGAGTTATACATTATTTTAAAGCTTAAAGTCTGCTCTTTTAGAATATGGTCTTAACTAAAAATTCATGTCTGGCGACTTTTTGTTTGTTTTGAGGTGCAGGGTCACAATATGTACATGCATGCGTAAATGAAACTAAAACCCAAAGAGAAATGAGGATTGAGTGAAAGCAGCAACATTAGCACGTTATCAGTGAAAGTTTAGGAAAATCAGACATTTGATGCAAAATTTATGAATTTAAAGGCTTTAGTCTTGGAACCACTGGATAAGGAGACTACTAGAGTTCATGACATCATGCATGGACAACAATACAAAGAAAACATAAAAGAGATTTCTACATGCTTTCACTTTTCTAGCGGAAAGAATTAAAAGCGCACTGGACTCACCGCTTTTAGAAAGCAGGGGGAATAATTACTACCCTTAACATGTGTCAATATCAAGTTCATGGAACATGTAAATTTCATGAAAAATGATTTTTTTGTGTGGAATTCTCTGTACATTATTGCTGTCCAAAGGTGACGTCATGAATTCTTGTAGTCTCCTTAAGCAGTCATTACAACACCGAAACTTTGAAAATCAATAACTTTTGCTTCGATTGTCCAATTTTCCTCAAACTTTCACTGATGTGTTCTACTAAAGTTGCTATTTCACTCAATCCAAACTGCTCTTTGGGGTTTGGTTTCCATTAATCAATAATCAAGATTACCAAGTAAAACAAAATGATTGGGTGAGGGATGAGAAGATGTAAACAATATTGTCCGCTCACATCTCGAATTTAAATTAAGGCCTGTTCCTGTAACGCTCTCAGTATGCTGCGTTCCCGCTTCTATTACGATGTTTTCGCTTAAAAGCCCCCTCACACCTGAGCGAATGTAGGGGGACGAAGGGGGACGAATGGGAAAAACGCACGAAATGCGCGCGAATTCAACGATTTCAAATAAAATTGCCTTCAAATCATCCGATTATAAACTAAAGTCAAATATGATTAACGAACGGTAAGCGAAAGATAAATATGACATGCGAAGGATAGCGATTTTCGGTTCACTTCTTTGAGTAAATTGCGGCCGAAGGCGAGCGAAGGGTTGATATGACCCGATAACACGAGCGAACAATGAGCAATGGTTTGATATGGCGTGCGATCGGAAACGAAGACAAAAGAATGATTCAGATCAGGCGTTCTCGTACTTTTTCGCTTTTATACTCGGGGAGTATAAAAGCGACCAGGTCAGTCCAGATTTCAGTGCGGCCAGAGAAATCATCTACGCAACATTTACATTTAAAGGACGTCAAAGATAAACAGTAAAATCAGCCGGAAGAATCCAGTATTTTTGGCACTGTAAACATTAATGGTTTTTTTTTTCGCAAAAATTGTGCGAGTACGTGGAAGGTGATAGTCATCACGATGACGAGTTGGGTAGATATGAAAACAGTTATTTCTTATGAACATAAGTGCAAAAATGTCAGAAAGCTCATCAATTGAAAATTTATACATAAAATACCAACATTATAATGAAACAAATTTTTACATAGTTTGTATTTTTTGCAAGAGATTTTAAAAAGTACAGTTATGAATATTTTATGATAATCAGTGGTACATAAATCTGTAACGCTGGATGCACCTGGAAGGGATATAGGTTAGGGCGGTCCGCGGACTACAGCTACTTTAGTTAACTTGCCCAACGCCTGGCAGCCCTGGTCAGGTGCATTCAGTGTTTAGGCATTTTTGTGTTATTGTATTGATTGATTGTTTTGAGCTTTGTAATTGATTATGTATTGCATGTTTTCTGCCAAATAAGATAATGATAATAATAATAATAATAATAATAATAATAATAATAATAATAATCAATCAGTTTCAGATTTTTGCTTCTACACAAAAGATTATTTGTGTGAAGTAAATATCCAATATTGTTAGTTATTCTTAAAGCACGTTTTTTAAGAAGAAAAAGGGTATCAAGCAAAAACTGAAATGAATTGCCCCAATTGCTATCATTTTAGCAAAAAATAAATATTGAAACAGTAACAATGGAGCTGAGGTGATAACAAATCTGACGTACCCCTAAATTGACTCGACCTACCCCCTTTCCCCTATTGTATCATACCTACCACCAACATCGCACGAGATAAATTTGTAGTCACTGTCCACTATAGCCAACAGGATTATACTAAAAAGCCCTTGTAGTTGCAGCATAGCGAACCGGACAGAGGAGGCTTTCTGATGGCCACATGCTTGCCATCAATAGCTGCCACACAATGGGGAAAATTTCACCGCTTGTAGAATCCACCAGCAAGTTGTTTCCATCCATCAGGGGTTGAAGGGGCTGTCATGACTTCATCTGCATACTCGTCACATATGGCCTGACACACTTCCCTGGCCACTACAGATAGGGCGTTTTCAGGCACCCTCCACCCATACTGCATGTTGGAGTACTTGGTGCCAGACACAAGATGACGGAGAGTAGCTGCCAACTTGAGACCTTCTTCCAGCGGCTCCCTGTACCAGGTGTACTGCCTCCTGATTCTTCCTCTGACCCTCTCCAGGATTTCATCGTAGAGTTCAGGGGGCATGCAGAGAAATTTCTTGAAAGTCGAAGGGTCTTCTCTTCGGAGCTCAACCAACAGCTGGTCGTAGATTCCAAAAGCCCTTCTTCTGACTGGGTTCAGCCACGTCCTTCTCCAGATACGACGTCGTCTGAAGCCTCGTCTTCATCTGAAGCGGCCTCTGATGAACTGGTGTAGGTTCAGCTGCTGATGTATAATATCATTCTGAGCCATTGCCAGTAAATACTGGACTCTGAGGCGGGCTGCATCTTCCATTTTTCTGAAGATACTTTGAAACTTTCAGGTGGAATGTTTATAAAAATATATGAGTTGCGTGGTGAGTGGCTGGTCACATAGAGCAGCTCAGCATTCGCCAATTTTTTCGTCAGGTCATTCGCTCGTATTCGTATCACTTCGCAATCCATAGTTTGTCATAGTATCTCTTAGACTTGCCTTCGTGTATGCATCGCCTTTCAAATTTAGTAAAAGTCAATCTTAGTTTCCCTTCGCATAGAAGATGGCAAGCGAAAATACGTTTGTCATAGTATCTTCGTTTCTATGCGCAAGTCATATTTAGTCATCGTGTTGCTTCGTTTAGAGTTCTTTCGAGATCGGTCCACCTTGGCAAAAGCGCGATGAGGGACTATGCGTGGCAATAGCACACGAACGATAAACGAACGATTACCGCAGACTAAATAAGAGATGCGAATGACAGACGATTTTTCAATTCGTCGGGAAATTTTAAACATGTTCAAAAATCCCGTGCGAATTTGAATAATCGCAACTGTTAGTTCAGAAGGTGTACAACCCAAACACGAAGGGTAAATATGACTTACTATCAATTACCATTGAAAACGATTTTTTCCAAAAATGCCTTCACCAGCCATCGCAAGTCATATTTCAGGCAATTCGCTCAGGTGTGAGGGGGCCTTAAGCTACGCTGTTCCTACGCTTTCCCAGACTTATTTAGGCACGTCTTCCGCTCTCGCCGCTGTAAACATGGCAAAATGGACACAGCCGACACGCTGGAAAGCTCGCTGCCAAAATAAAATCTGCCAGAAGAAGATCAAAGAGATCGAGAGACAAAACTGTTGAGGAGGAATCCCGGAGGACGTTGTCGCTACACCTGTCGAGAAAAAATGAAGAAGAATAAGAAGCCCAAATTCTCGAAGAAGAAGAAGAAGAGAAGAGAGCAGCGACCCAAGAAGGCAAAGAAAGAGAGACTGCACGTGATGCTAACAGAAGAGAAAGAAAAGAATAAAGTGCCTTTTTAAAGGAATAAATGAGATCATCTACAACCGGAAGACGGACTATAAAAGCAAAGACAAGAAAAAGCCTTGCTAAGATCAGCACGTCTTTGATTAATAATGGATTGCTGCAGGAGAGTTAAGGAGCCTCTCCGAGGTCCATCGATCATAATCTCTTTGGTTCTGCTAATAAGTTGATTGAGGATCGGCAGTCGATTTGGGGTATTTATAGGTACATCGGGCATTTTTCAGCTGTCTGGAAAGGGGAACGTGATAAGATCGTATTGAACGTTCAGAGTGAATGTAGCTTGCAAAGATCAGATATCATCGGCAACATCGCACTCACAGCGTATTTTCATCGTTCTAAATCGTAACTGCGGCGTCCGAGATTGTAATGTCTCATAGTCGTGCCCGTAAGAGCGTATCAAGCACGTGTTGGTCGTGAATACAGCGTTCTTAGAGCATTCTATCATAAGCCCCCGTTCCACTATCACGATCTGGACCCCGATCTGTCCCGATCTAGCAGATCGGGAAAGAGCGGCAAAAGCGTACGGGGATCAGAAACATCGTAGCAGCGGCGTTTGGAGGTCGGGGTTGGAGCGGGCATTTTTTTTTTTCAGATCGGGAAGAAATTTTGAACCTGTTCACAATTTCTTCCCGATCTTCCCGATCAAAATTGACCTATTTTTAATCGTACGGCAAGCGCGGAGAGCGTAGTTACAGCGTAAACACCGCGGGATGAGCGTAACAAGGTCTTTCTGAGCGTAGTACCATCGGCGCAAGAACGGGAAGTAAACTTGGACACCGACGTGGTCCCGCTGCTGCGCCGCTCCTCCCTAATCAAAGCAGGATCTCCCCGCTTTAACGCCGCTCTCACTACGTTCTCTGCTCTCGTATAGAATCAAGGCCCGTTCCTACAACGCTCTCAGCACGCTTCATTCCCGCTTTAGTTACGCTGTTGCCGCTTTAGCTACGCTGCTTCCGCTTTAGCTACGCTGTTCCTACGCCTTCCCAGACTCAATTACGCACGTCTTCCGCTCTCGCCGCTCTAAAAGGGACGTAGCCGATACTCTGGAAAAATCGCAGCCAAAATGTCTGCCAGAAGAAGATCAAGGAGATTGAGAGGCAAAACTGTTGCGAAGGAGGAGGACATTGTCGCTGCACTATGAAGAAGAAGGAGCCCAAATTTTCGAAGAAGAAGAAGAGATGAAGAAAAAGAAGAGAAGAAGGCAGCGAAGCAGCTTCCCAAAAGGCGCAGAAAGAGAGACTGCACATGATGCTGAAAGAGGAAGAAGAGGACACAGCAGAATTTTGAAGAATATGAAATCATCTACAACTGGAGGAAGACGGACTATAAAGCATGGCCATCAAGAAAAAAGCCTAGGAAAGACCAGCACGTCTTTGATTATAACAATGCATTTCTGCAAAAGGACCGTGAGTTGAGGAGCCTCTTCGAGGTCCACAGTATCTTTGGTTCTGCATGCTAATAAGTTGACTGACTGCGGATCGACAGTCGAATCGGGGTACATCAGGGCACATCGGGCACTTTTCAGCTCTCTGAACGGGGTAGCAGCGTGATAAGATCGTATAGATCGTTCAGAGCGTAGATACAGCGTGTATTGATCGGATAACATCGGCAATATCGCACTGACAGCGTAGCTACATCTTTCTAAAGCGGCAGAAATTGCAATGTCTCATTCCCGATCATCGTAGTAAGAGCGTAGCAAGCACGTGGTAGTCGTAACTGCAGCGTCCTTAGAGCGTTCTGACATCGTACTGTGTCCAGATCGGCTCAGGTTTTACCCGATCCTTCCCGATCTGAGAAAATTGTCAAATCGTAGCGAGAATGGCATAGTGGAACAGGGGCTGTACTGTGTCCAGACCGGCTCACCGTACGTTTTTCAGACATGTGCATTTTTCTTTTCATTGCACTTTAGAATGTTACATTATAGTGGAGATACTTGTTGAAGTAGATAAGAGAGTTGTTGGGCTATGGTTTTGGCATCAGCACCTTTTCTGATTGCCCCAGTGGTTGCTACTGATATCAAAGTTTCATAAAGGCACTTGAAACATAGAACTACGTTTGGTTTTACAATATCTAGCAGAGCCAATTTGAACACGGAGTACTATAACATGAGCAATGTCAAAAACAAAAAACAAAAACAAAAACAAAAACGGCCTCGTGTTTTAAGTTTGAGCTCAAATAGCATCATGCGTGTGTCTGGCGCCTACAGTGTTTCTGCTGATATCGACTTCCTAAATTGTAATGACTACGGTAATGACCTATGATGATGAAGACAACAATCAGATTTAAGGGAAAGAAGAAAAGAATAAATGAGGGTATTCAATGATACATGGAATTATGACTATAGTACAGACGACTCACGTTAAAACGAAGTCCTTGGGACCGCAGTTTTCTTTTGTCATATCAAAAATTTTGTCATAGCCGAACAATACAGTATGAAGATAATGTGATCAATGATTTGGGACCTAAATTTTTCCATCGTTGAATGAGATTTGCTATAACTGTGTTCGCTATAACGGGAATGCACTGTATAACATTAAGCGAATGGGAATTTAAGGGCTCTTGGAAAACATGACTGTTGACAAGCTGTCGTGGTGGTCGTTGCCATAGCCATCGTTAACAAAACTCAATACACCGTTTCAACTTTCCATGATAATCCACCTGCTCATCCACACTGTCTCTCCCACTTCAACCCATTCTCTACGACATCAGAAAAATCTCAAGTAATACATTGAGCTTTTTATTCATTTCTGCTCAAAATTGCTGAAATCGACATTCCACGCCACAGTCACTGACCACACGCCATTCACAAAAAATGAATCAGACTATTCCTAAATATGAGAAAGAGGAAATAACCATTTATAATATGGTTTATTGTTTAAATATATATAGGATTGTATTGTATTGTATTGTATTTATTTTCCGTCATTAAAAGATATACAAACAAAGATATATTACATCAAATAGACCTTCAACGGAGGGATGACCCTACTCAGCACTGTTATCGTAACAGCGCTGTTTTACAGAGGGGTCCCTTACATGAGAAATATAAGCAAACAATTATAGGCACATAGGAAGAAAATACAAACATTCAGAGAAATACATCAGCTGTGAAATAAATACAATTATAAACTTCGAAGATAAATATATAAACACAAAAACAGACATCTACGTGGTTACATAAGAATAAAATACAAAAATTCAGAGAAGTATTTCAGTTGTGAATTATATACAATTATAAACTTCGATGATAGAGTATAAACACTCACAAAAAATCACAAATATGATTTTCTAATCCCTTTAAAAATATATCTGGACTTGAGGTCAATTTCAAGGTATGAGGCAGTGCATTGTATTGCATCGATCCCCTATAATGTGTTGTTCTTTTACAATAATCAGTACGAGGCTTTGGGAGAAGAATGTTACCTGCGTTACGAAGAGAATATGAGTAACGGGAAGGCTGGAATATATCATTCATAGATGAGGATAACATATTATGAGTTGATTTAAATACAAACATATTCAAATGCTTCCTACGTCTAGATTCAAGAGAAGACCAGTTTAAAACAGAATGGATTTGTAAATTAGACACATGTTCATAAGGATTTGTTTTCATTATAATCCGCCCAGCGCGATTTTGAAGGATTTGCACTTGCTTGATATACTTTTTATGACTTGAATCAAATATAATATCAGCGTAATCAAAAAGTGGCAAGATAATGGACTGATAAATCAACTTCAGATTAGATTCATTGATAAAATGACGAAGTCTGCCTAAATACTTCACTAATTTTCCTGCTTTTTTACATAATTTCTCGATATGAACACCCCATTTCAATTTGTTATCAACAATAAAACCGAGGTATTTAACATGATCTACTTGTTGTATTGGTCTACCGTTCATATAAACATCTAATCTGTTACATCTATTCAACATGTGCCTTGATCCAATGAGTAAAGATAAAGTCTTTTCAAAATTGATAGTTTATTTGCACACATCCATTTATAAACACAAACCAGATCATTATTAAGGTTCATATGTACACTATCAATATTACTATCAGAAAAATACACGACAGTATCATCGGCATATAATTGGATTGAGCAGTTAGGTATATATCTGCACAAATCATTAATAAAAACGATAAACAAAAGGGGACCAAGAATCGATCCCTGTGGGACTCCATAAGATATGGGTAACGGGGTTGAAAGATGTGAATGGAGTGACGTACAAATGGATCGCCCTTTCAGGTAATCAATGAACCATGGCAGACACTCATCTGATACCCCAATATTGCGTAATTTGATTAAAAGCAACTCATGATTAACACAATCAAACGCCTTTTTTAAGTCTATGAATACGGCCCCAGTATATTTCCCTTCATCTATTGCTTTCATCCATTCATCTGTCACCTTGACTAAGGATGTGATTGTGGAATGCTTTCGCCTAAATCCAAATTGTTTGGGAGATAATATGTTATTTTCTTCAAGGTAAGCCATTAATTGTCTTTGTACAAATCTTTCGAGCAGTTTAGAAACAGTGGGTAGTATTGAAATAGGACGAAAATTGTTTGGAGAATTAACGGTACCAGATTTATGAATGGGAATAACCTTTGACATTTTCCACTTTTTGGGGAACTTATTTTCACACAAAGATCTATTAATAACATACGTTAAACAAAGAACAATAATGGGTGCGCTTATTTTCAAAATTTTGGAAGAAATCTCATCCAGACCTACTGAAATGCTATCTCTCAAATTTTTCAATTCCTTATGTACATCATCCTCAGAAACTACATGAAATCTAAATTGTACATCATCATCAATATAAATATCATTTTCATAGTACGACTCAGTGGGCTGTTCTTCAATATCAGAAGCAAGCTTTTCTCCAATAGAAGAAAAATATTGATTGAACTCATTTCTCTTCGATTCGCAATCTGATACATTACCTTGGGGATTACTACTTTGCGAATTAGGCGTGACAGATTTCAAAATCTTCCACATATCATCGGATCTTCCCTTAGCTGAAGAAAGTCTATCCACATAGTACTTTCTTTTTGCTTTCCTTATTTCAGAAGTGACTTTATTTCTCAGTTTCCTGTACATATTCATAGTATCAATTTCCTTCGTTTTCTTTGATTTCCTTTTAATTTTATCTCGTTGTTTGATTAGATTCATAATTTCCGAAGTCATCCAAGGAGAACATTTACTTTTAACTTTCCTGGATTTTACAGGCATAAATAGATTAACAGTTTCCATGAGATAATCTTCCCATAATTTGACAGCCTCATCAATATCTTTTGCGAAGAGAACGTCTTCCCAAGGTTGGTTTTGTAAATGATCACAAAAAGCTGTTATATCAACATTTTTAAAATTTCTGTAGCTTAATACACGGGGTTGATGTTGAGAATGAGTACACGGAGATCCCCAGACAATGAAATTCATGGAATGGTCGCTTAATCCAATGTGAATGACACCCGAGGATTTCACAAATTCAATTCTATTGGTTAGCATCAAATCAATCAAAGAAGATGACGTATCAGTGACACGAGTACTTTCTGTGATGTTTACAGTTTGCATGGAATAAATATCATGAATCTGCATCACACGTTTTGTGTCACCTTGATAGGGTTTCTTTAAAATGTCACAGTTGATATCGCCCATGATCACGGTACTGTGATTGAAACTATCGATGTATGACAAAAGTGATTCGTAGTGATCAAGTAGCTCGGAATTCCCACTCGGGGGGCGATACCATGTTACAAAAATTAATGGCTGTGAAGATTTCTTAGTCTTACGAACAAGGATAGCTAAGGCTTCCAAGTTCTGTAGAGATGCATGATCTAAAATTTCAATATCATAGTTTTCACGAACATATAAAATGACGCCACCACCATGTCGGTTTCTATCTTTTCGAATGATCTTGTAGTGATCAACATTGATTTCTTTATCCGTAACTGTATCGTCTAACCAAGTTTCATTAAAAGCACAAATATCTATTGCATTATCAGACATGATAGCTCTCAGTTCATCTATGTTTCGCAATAAACTTCTCACATTCAACTGTACCATTTTTAGACCTTTGCTTTGCAATTGACCGAATTGTAACGATTGTTGGTCAGCAGAGAAATCACTTTTATTCATCATAGATTCGACTGAAGAGAGACTTATATTAGCATCTCGAGTTTCATGGTGTGATATATTGAATGGCAGTTCGAGAAAGATACACTGATTACAAATCCAATCTTTGGAGGAATGAAAAAAATCAAGATCTAAAGAAGAACATGAAAGATGTGTCCAGATATTACAAATAACACATTTTATGGCATTTTGATTACTTTTCACAGATTTAGCACAGAAAAAACAAGGATATTTCAAAGTCATAATGCGCTTCGTGTGCTATGAGATTAAACAGTAAAAAAAAAGTGTTTAGCTTACAGTTTAGAGTCAATGTCCACGAGGCTGAAGATGGAGACCTTTTTGCCATCTGCATTGAGAGCAGTGATCCTTCCGTCAAGCGTCCAGACTTTCTTGACTTTCGCATGAGAACGAAGCTTGTTGACAATCGCTTGTCTCTTGGTAGTGAGATCCTCGTGAATGAAGATATCCGTCCCCTTGAGTTTGGATCTGGCAGAGTAGATTTCATGTCGTGTGTTGTACCTGCAGAATTTGATGATGATTGGTCGCGGATTCTTTGATTCACGGTTCCAGTACCTCGGAGTGACACGGTGACTACGGTCAATGTGCCCAGGGTCAAGAGTAATTCCAAGATGGCGGCGAGCGGTGTCGATGACCAGTTGATCGGTATTTTCGTTTTGTTCCTCCGGGATTCCATGAAAACGAAGACATTGTCTTCGCGTGTATTGCTCGAAGGCTGCTGATACGGTTGCTTGACATCATACAATTCACGAAATTCACAAGTGAATTTACAATAACATTTAATATGAAATTGAGTGCCTAAAAACACCAACCAGCCAACCAAAAGTTAACGGAATACCGTAGACGTATAATTATTATGACATTATTGTTGAATGGGAATACAGCGTGTCCTTAGGTTAAAGGTACTTCCCATAACATATAGGACCTATAGACAAATCTGTGAATAAGGTGACACGAAATATGACAAATAAACGGATAATGCTTACTGGGTCATATTGTACATTATGTAAACTAGATCAGATATGACCGATCATTTTCCAATTATGACTCATTTTCCTCTTAAGACACCAGCTAATATTGTTAAACCTTCCGTATTTCCCTCATTTAGTCGCAGAGTGTCGCCTGAAAGGCTAGCTAGTCTGGACGCGGCCCTGGATAATACTGACTGGTCGAGATTTTTAGAAAGTGATGATATTAATTTGTCTTTTGACAATTTTACGGAAATTTTTAATCACCACTTGGATGAAAAAATTCCAAAACAAAAGAATAAATCAGATTATAAAAAGACACCCAGGTTACCGTGGATCTCAAAATCAATTCTCAGTTCTATTAAGAGGAAAAATCTATTATACTATAAATACAAAATGGAAAGAAATGAATTATCCAAGAATAAATATACATCTTATAAAAATACTTTAACAATGATTCTACGATCTGAAAAGAAAAAAAATATTACTCTAAGTTATTATTGAGATATAAGTTTGATATAAAAAGTACTTGGAAGGTTTTAGAACAGGCCATGCATGTTTCAAGTAAGAATTCAGATATTGATAACATAAAGATGAATGATGAAATAATTCATGATTCTGTTCACATTGCAAATGCTTTTAATTCTTACTTTTCAAATACAGGTGAAATGTATGCTCGAAATATTCCTGCTACTCAGAACCATTTCACTGAATTCTTAGGTGAGTTTAATCCCAACTCCATTTTTTAATACTCCTACTAATAAATATAAAAAAATTGACATGGCATCTTCTATAAAGAACAAACGAAGTTCTGGTTATGATGAGATTGATAATTTTATTTTAAAAGTGTTATATCTTCGATTGCTGATAATCTTGCTCATATATTTAATTTGTCAATATCCCAGGGCGTGTTCCCTGAAAAAATGAAATTGGCAAAAGTAATTCCAATATTTAAAAACGGCGATAAACTTGATACCAGTAATTATCGTCCAATTTCATTGTTATCTTCTTTGTCTAAAGTCCTGGAAAAACTGATTCATGTATAAGAGAATGATTAATTTTCTGAAACAATATAGAATTTTTACAAATTCTCAGTTTGGTTTTCGTGAGAAGCACAGTACCAGTCATGCTCTATTAAGTTTTGTTGAAAGAGTGGCTCATGCAATTGATGACCACTCTCATTTGATAAGTTTTTTCTGGACTTTCTCAGGCTTTCGATACAATTAATCACGATATTTTGCTTTACAAGTTATCACATTATGGAATACGTTGGAAGGCCTTGGAGTGGTTCAAGAGTTATTCATTTAGAAATTAAAAATTTAATAATTAAACATTTGAAATTTAAAATTTAAAATTCAAAATTTAAAATTTAAAATTAAAAATCAAAATCAAAGAATTAAAAAATCAAAAAAAATAAAAAGTTAAAAAGTTAAAAGATTTAAAAATCTAAAAATTGAACATTAGAAAATTAAAAAATTAAGAATTAAAAAATAAAAAAAAATGAAAATTAAGAAAATTAATTAAAGAATTAAAACAAAAAATGAAATTAGAATATTAAGATGAAAATTATAAAATTAGAAATTAAAAATTAAGAATTAAAATTCAAAAATCAAAAATTTAATCATTGATTATTTAATAATCAAAAATTGACAATTAAAAATGATGACTCATTGATCAGAAAAGTTAAATGTGGGGTTCCTCAGGGAAGTTTGTTAGGGCCACTGTTATTCATTGTTCATATCAATGATTTTTGTCAAGTATCTGAAGCTCTTTCTTTTATTCATTTTGCTGATGATACTAATGTATTTCTAGTTCACAGCGATATTGATGTCCTTCAACAAAAAGTCAGTAGCGAATTGAAGAAAGTAGCAAATTGGGTTAGAGCTAATAAGCTCTCGTTGAATGTTCAGAAAACGAAATGTATGCTCTTTAGTAATACTGTTGGCACTTTAAATACTGACATAGTTTAGGATGACACTCCTTTAGAAATAGTTTCACATTTTGAATTCCTTGGTGTTATTGTAGATGAGAAACTTTCTTGGAATTGCATATCGATTATATTTGTAATATAATTTCACGTAATATAGGCGTTATTAATAGACTAAAATTGTGTTTACCTACAAAATCATTACTTATGTTATACTCCTCATTGATATTGCCTTACCTTAATTATGGAGTTTCAGTCTGGGGCAACACGCACCAAAATTTGTTGGATAGAGTGTTCCTTTTGCAAAAGAAAGCTCTTCGTATCATTTGTTATTCTCCCATACGTTCTCATACAGATGCACTGTTTGCCTCTAATAAGTTGTTAAAATTTAGAGATTTGTTTTTATTTAATCTAGGACAATTTATGTATATGTATAACAATAACTCTCTTCCTGATGTTTTCCATTCCATGTTCCTAAAAAACAGTAATTTCATGAATATCCAAGTCGTCGCTCTAATGAATATCATTTACCTCTTTTTCGTACGATTTAGAACACATTTGTCTATACTGGCCCAAGTTATTGGAATTCCATGCATCCCGATACCAAAAATGCCTTCTTTGTATACTCATTCAAGAGGAAATTGAAAGGTTTTTTTTTTATTGCAATCTTATAATTCTACTGAATAGAATTAACCAGCTGTTATAACTCCTTTTCTAAGAACCTACGTTCTCACGTAGTAATTGCCAAGTATACTTTAGCTCCCGTATATTACACTCATATAATGCTACGATATTTCTCCGATTATGCGTCTATTACCCTGTTCTTTCTCGCATCACTTTTTTCCCACTCTCTCGACACACTTCTTACGAGATCGCTGTCTCTGTAGAACGTTTTTGTCTGTTCTGTTCTGTTCTATTATGTTAGCTTTGCCTCATTTTGTCTCGTCTCATAGTCAACTCTCCGTTGTACTGTAACTCCTACTCCAGTCTAGTTTCATGTTTATGTTTTTGTTGATCTCTCTTTCTAGTGGGCTTCCAGACTTTTACTTTGTTCTCAACTGATGTTTTTCCTCTGAGGGGCCCACATTCTACAAGCTTTTTCTTTTTAGTTGGTCCCTCCATTTTTCGAATTTTGCATACAGTAATTTAAGTTACTTCTAATCACTTGAGATTTATGATAGTGTATAATTATTGTAAGGTGGTGCAATCATTGTACATTCTTTTCATGTTACATAGTTGACGCACCTTATTTTCTATTACCAAAAAGTGATGTTTATATTTTTGTCGAAAAATGAAATAAAACATTGAATTGAATTAAATTGAAAAGAGATGTGATTCAGTAATTGATATTCTTAGTAATGAACTGAATGAAGTTTTATATGATTTGGTAATAAAACATCATTAAATATTATACAGAACATGGTTGTTTCAATTTCTACACCCTGCAGTATCATTCTGCTCTTCAAGAAAATCTGTTGCAAAATCTGTTTTTGTGATAGCAGAAAAACAATTGACCAAGGATTGAGGAGTAACCCTGGACTCCGATTAGACTGACCATATCTAAAACATAACAATTCTAATCTTCTTTATATTCGTTTTTTTTTTTCACTTTTGTTTTCCATGAGCAATGCCTATCCTAAATATGGAGTCATATACCTGTTGTATAAACCTGAATATGCTTACTTTGACAGGCTAAAATCGTGCAACATCAAATTTTGTTACTTGCTTAAACCCTAAAACGGATTGAGTTTATATACATCATCTACTAGATGGCAGGCCAGTACGTCCTTGCAGCATATAGGTTAGGGGTCATCCCACAAGACCGACACTCGTGAGTTATACAGTCCACGAGTTTGCCTTCAGCCCACGAGTTTGACACTAGGCAAAATAAAGTCCATGAGACCGACACTAGGTAAAAACAGCCCACGAGTTCGACAGATACATGACGGGGTTCAATGTGTCGGTCTCGTGGGCCTTGCTTGCCTAGTGTCGAATTCATGGGCTGCATGACTCGTGGGCTGTATAACTCGTAGGCTGTACGAATCGTGGGTGTAGGTCTCGTGACGTGCACCCATCTGGGTTGGTAACCGGCAAATGATGTATAATACTGACACACACGGAGGAAGTAAAATGACCCCACAGTAGCTGGCCTAAAAGGAAAATTTATCCAAAATGCGAAAAGGTTCCCCTCTGGGTTCTTGCTTTTCTTATATATTTTTATAATTAGTTCCTTTACCAAGTAATATGAAACTTTGCATTTTCATATGTGTTTAACGTGTTTCTGAGTATATTGCTTTATTGAATTTATTTTTGTTCTTTGCCCCTGAGGAAGCACTTAATTTTTGGAAGACACAAATTCCCTTCTTCACAGAAATAATCTATATGAAGAAACACTTTTAGTGCATTGTCTTGTTTCCATTTTATCCCCAATATGAAGGAGGGAAATTATCATAGTACATGTATGTCATATGCACTTACCCTCAACTCGATGAAAGCAGCATGTATTACGTGTAGACTACACCACACACAAACGAGTATCCGTCCTTCTATAGGTGGCCGGGAGCTGCATGCGTCTATGAACATTTCATTGCTTTCACAGACTGCACTAAATTCATGTTGTCAGTAAGGTCAAATACCTCCGCGATCAAACCATCGAATCAAGGTGCTGAGTTTATGGCTCGGGAGTATATGGTTCAAATTGAATCTAGCTCTCTGTAGGGATTCTCATCTCGTGAATCTGGATATAGCTTGCAAGCTCACAGTGCTATAAAGCAGATGACTGGTCAACCCAGCTGATACACACGTGCAATGTGCTATCTCTTGTCTAGAGGGAGGAGATAATTTATATGCATCCGGCTTCCTTCTTATATGCACGGTAACACTATACTGTCTGTACGGAGTCATCCATATCATATGCCTGCAGGCCAATCAAACATTTCTGCGTAACAATGGAGGCCAGCATTCCACTATACATTAAAGAAATGTGATAGTAAAATATCTGTATTCGACTACCTTTCAGAAGATGGCATGCAATCAAACATTTTTAGGACGCAGCTTCCGCCCCTTCTTCGGCACTGTTACAGAAGTGTATTTCCAGTCTGCAGTCCCCCAATACAAAAAAATGTTAAACGCCACAATTTGCCAATGGGTTGATTTCTTTCTTCTCTGAAACGCGTCTGAAAACAAGAGGGACTACCACGTGATGATCCTAAATTGGCAGCTATCGGCCTTTTTCTAATCTGAGCTTCAGTGAGTAGAGGCCCACCTCTTTGAGCATGACTTAATCCCTACAACGCAGTCTGCTTACAGGAAAACTATCGGAACAGCGCTTTTAAAACTCTACAATCAGATTCTGCCTGTCCTAGACTCACACAAGGAAGCTTTCTTCATCCTTCTTACCTATAATGCCGCATTCGACATCGTATGCCATCCCATCCTCTTTCAAAGACAAAAGGTAACCATGCACGCTTCCGGGGAAAGACCGAACAAACGTTGTGCAGATTACGGACCATACATGATTGTGATATCCACCATGACAGCTGTAGTGGCGTCCCATAAGGGTCAGTAATGGAACCACTGATTTTTACACTCTATAGTAATCCAGTCATCGATATCATCAGCGGTCATGCATGGCTTATACAAGCGATGGTTTATGCAGACGAGACACAGATTCTAGTCATTTTCAACCCTGCCTATGGAAAGGCGCCTGTTGTTCTCTAAGTGTCTGGCTGACATCAAACGCTGGTCTGTGCACAATTCCCCTAGCTTGATTAAATCCAAAAAAGAAGTTTCGATTCTCCTCCAAATTTCGTACATCACCAGATCTTTGGCAGCACATATCGGTGACGCCATCATCACGTAATGAATCTATATTAAAGTTAATCTATAACGCTGTTATTTTACCACGCTCTGATTATGGTGATGTTGTTTATGGCTCTGCTTGTAAACTGCATATTGATAGATTACAGAAACTACAAAATAGGGCTGGCCGGTTGTTACTCCAGATAAAACGGGAATCTCATGGGGATTCACAGTGCTCTGAGGTAGAAAGAAGAAGCAAACACCTGGGGGGGGGGGGGCATTTCATAAAGCATTAATTTGTCCTACAAAGTTGTCGGACAAATTTGCACTCAGCCAATCAGATTCAAGGATTTCAGTGGCTTGTAAAAGTTTGTCAGAAAAATATCCGACCAAAACGCTTCATGAAATGCCCCCTGATGACATGTATGTTTAGAACTCTCCATTGTATGACCCCAGAATATTTGTCTGAATCTTTTGATTATCTCTCTCACCCTTATTCTTTGCGTTTCGGAAACAAGCTTAGTTTACCCAAACCCTATACTAAATTTCTCAAAAGATCATTTCATATCGAGCGGCATTTATGTATAATTACCTACCGCCGGCTGCTCGATCAGCCTTAAATTTGAATGTTTTTCTGAGGATATGTACAAATTCATGAATCCCAGTTGCAATGTATTGTTTATTGTGACAGGATAGCCGGGTTTATTTTGTTCTGTTCTGTTACGTAATGTTTGATTAAGTGATGTCACGTATGTTTGTTGTAACCTTAAGATCTGTACTTTCTTTTTTTAATTCTCTTTCCAATTTCATCTCTATGTATCACTCTATTTCTTTGTATATTGAACATGCTTGTTTAATTGTTATGTAACTGGACCCCATGGAAGAACAGTGGTGCCATGGCCGCACCGCTTAATATGGGCATTCCAGCCGTTTTAAACTATAATTTTTATGTTTTTAAGGCAAATAAATACCTACCTACCTACCTACGTCATCGTCCTGTGTTCGAAGTCTTGGAGACCTACTTGACAAACATCTCACCACAAAGGAGCCCATAGAACAGGTCTCCAAGTCTGCTACAGTTGCGCTTCTGTGTCTTGAGAAACTACGACCCTACCTCACGAAAGAGATCTCTCACACATTAGTTCATTATTTTGTTATGAGTAAGTTAGATTGTTGCAGTAGTTTATTGATTAATCGTCCTCAGTCGACTTGTCATCATCTTCAAATTTAGTGATTCTAAGCACTGCTATCGGCATCATTGAAATGCTCCCTTGGCAGGCATCATTGAAATGCTCCCTTGGCAGGCATCATTGAAATGCTCCCTAGGCATAATGAAATTTCACCTATACCTCTACCCAACTTCACTGGCTTCCCATTGAAAAAGCGTCTCTGAAGATTCTCCCTTGTGTTTACAAAGTACAAAATGATATCAGTCCATAATATCTCGAGGAATTACTTACCTCACCTGTACTCACGCGCAGTAGTATAAATATCACGACTTCAATCCCTTCTTCTGCTTCCTAAAGTTAATACAAGATTTTATGGTGACAGGTCGTTTTCGGTTGCTGCCACAAGATTATGTGACTCACTTTCATAGCATATCCGTCTGTCCTCTACATTGGTTTCATTGTAATCCACTTTGAAGGCTTAGCTTGTTAATACGTACACCGTATACACGAGAAAAGAGTCAGTATTAAAGACTCACAGTAAACAGACTCCTCATTCCTTCCATATGTGACCGTGCATCACAAAACAAACAAGAGGTCGCACTTCTTGATTTTACGTGAGGACTCAAATAAGGTGAAACCGGTCAACCAAGTCAGTCCTGAGTTTTTCATATTTTTCTGAAAGAGCTATTCTTCCTCTACATCATTCCTAGATTATGGATAATAAAATGATTGGGAAAGTGTGTTTTCAGCAGTTTTTCTACTACCTTTTTTTTTGTACGGCATTGTGATGAGGTATATCTTAGAGGCCCCTTTTCATTTCTTGGAAATCCTTTGCACACTCTTCACTTTACTCTACTAACTTTTGAAACGATAATGCTAACTGCCTTGAAAGTTGGTTAATTATGGATAGAATGTGGTAATTGAGCATGCTCAATTTCAGCTTAGTCTTATAATCTCTTCATCGTTGTTCCCCTGGTACATCCTGCGCCCCCCCCCCCATTCATTGCACATCTCGCATAGCATGGTAAAGACTAAGCGCTGGAATAGACGCTGTACTTCAGAGCCTCTTTTCTCAGTCACACTATTCTAGAGTAGGTGCTTTCTTTCCAATATATAGGTAGGTTAGGAGAGTTAATTCAAATTGAGTTATGCATCATTTAACGCTTACAGTCTGCTCTTTCAGAATCTGCCCTTCTATACCTAAAAATTCACGTCTGGCGACTTTTTGTTGGTTTTGTAATGCAGGGTCACATACAACACGGATTCTTATTATCACTGAGTAGCGAGTACAGGCGAGCAGAGCAAACAGCTCATTCATGTGCAACAGTGTGTAGAAGACCAACCATTATTCAGATTGCATTCAGATTGCATTATACAACTGTAGTATGCATGCCATGAAGGTTGCAGTATATTTGACTCCTGTACAATTAATAGCAATCAGAAGGTAATACAAACCTCACATCCAGTTTGCTGGTCGTCGACCAAATCTCAGAATCACCACACACAAAAATGATCCAGGAGATTCACAAGGCACATACAATGCAGTTGGTACAGAGATATATCAGAATGATATCCACGAACAACACAAAAATCTGAAAAAACAACAACTCAGAGCTTAGAATGGAGGTAATCACGCACAGCGCTCTGACAAAAACCAACCCCCAAAACTTTCTTTTATGCACTCTCAAACGGAAATAACATAAATAATCATTACATCCAAAATGCATATGTCTGCATGTAAATTATCAAAAGAAGTGATTTTTTTTCCTGATCATACGCAATGTGGAACATACAGTATGTAGATAAATCTGTAAGAGCTTGTTGTCCAAATAGTAGAGGCTACTACTAGTATGTAATTCCGTGAGGTTTTTGTGCCAAAATATATATATTTTTTTGGCTAACTTTGTCAATTTAGGGGTGCTGAATCCAAAAAAAACTTTGGTTCCATTTTTTCCAACAACGTCTTCAGCCGCCATTTTGAATTTCAAAATGGCCGCCATAGCAAACTGTACTTTGACACATATTATTTCATAAAGTGAACATTGTAGAAGCTTCAAATTTGGTGCAAAATGCATGGGTGTGATGTCAGACACTCTGATATCTCTTTTTCTGATATTGTCGATTGTTTTGATACAATTTGTAGGCTGCCATCATGAATCTCAAAACGGCCGCAATAACAAACTGTATTTTGACCCATATCTTATAAAGTGAGCATTGTAAAAACTTCACCTTTGGTGCAAAATGCATCATTGTGATGTCAGACACTCTGATCTTTTTCTGATATTGTGGATTGTTTTTTACAGTTTGTAGGTGCCATCTTGAAATTCAAAATGGCCGCCACAGCGTGTTTACCCATATCTCAGAATGCAATTGTTGTAGAAGCATCAAATTTTCAAGAATGCACATGCTTGTGGTGTCCAACGTTCCAGTACAGCTATTTCTTGATTGTGGATCATTTAGGCCACCATGTTGAAATTCAAGATGGCCGCCATAGAAAACAAATATAATACTGTGGTAAACGCCTGAGATGAATTTGCCAAAATTGTACTAGTTAGACCGACTTCATTTCCAGGTCACGCAGAATGACAGCCATCTCTCAATTCAAAATGGAAACCATAAATTCAAAATGTAAGGACGAGTTCCCAATGACGTCATCAAGCCATGCTGAGGAGCAAAAACTGTGTATGGGGGGGGGGGGGGGGGGAGGGGCATACCACTGTCCCATGTAATGTGGGCAAGGGTGTAAGCGTTACATCCCTTATAGCCAGGCGGGTATATGCGGTTCGCGAACTGCGCGTTAAAGTGGTTTGTTTTTGCCTCTCAGCAACACATTATTTTGCGTTGTGGAACCTCGTTAATGATTATATTTAATCCCAGTCAATGAATATTTGTACAAAAGCAAACATTGATACAATTGAAGGTGATCTTCAAAAACTTGATGCTGCCTCGAGAGAACAAAGACAACAAGGAAAAGTCTCGCAATGCCAAGAAATGCCATGGTCATCCTACCAGGCATCCCATTCACAACCTTGTTTGTTGGCCACAAACTGAAACAAGGTGTGCTAGATATATTTCTGGAATAACACAGAATGAATAAGGAATGAGTAGGCTTTTTCCTGATTGCCCTTGAGTGGGTCATCTTTAATTATTAAGACTTCCAAACTCTTACTGTTGTACAGCCAATGATTCTAAAACTACAAAAGAGCAATAATAGCTCAGTTCTGTGGCACTGTGCATGCATCAGAATTCCTCCACAATTTAGAAAACCATCGCACGAGGGTACTCTAAAAAATTGTCACCGCCTTTGACTGATAATGTGGTGTTTGGCAGTCAGGTATCGGAAACATTCAAGGGGGATATGCTAGAAAGAGATGAAAAGGGTAGTTGTTATGTTCTGTACTAAGAATTTTTATCTGAGAGAATTAGAATATATTAATCTCTGGGATAGTACGAGAAATGCCATACATTCAGCTCGTTCAAAAAAAAAAATACACAATGTAAGATTGGATCCAAAGCCATTAAAGCTTAAGAGGATCACCAACTTCTCAAAACATTTCTACTGGTTCTACAGACTGATAGACCTGTCATTATCCAGTCATTGCTGAACGATACAATTATCGAATGGTATAAGTTCTAATTAATTCCACAATCACTCTTCGTCTCATAATTTCATGGCCTTCTCCTCATTATCACTAACAAAGGTTCATTTTTCCTACCCATGCCTTATAAACCCACAAAACTGAGCCAAATAAACAGCCTGAAAAGTTGAAATACTGAGCAGTCCATCTGACACAGAGACCACATCATGGAAAGAAAAACAGGGTTCATCAAAGATGCCATGGGAGCTGTCACCCGTCAGTAACAACAGATAGCCTCATTCCATTGTATGTATTAGATGCTACTTCAAGAGCAAGGGAAAAATTGGATATATTAATGATTATTACGTAGACACTGACATTTCAATTGTCCTGATGGATCTTGTAAGTTTGCTTTACTTACTGCATTGCATGTTGTCTGCTCCATCACTGGAAAAGGAAATGATAAAGGTACAATTGACATTCTTGAGAGATTATGTTCTGCAGTTCGTTGTGAAAAAGACAACAACCAAAGGTCTGCTTTTTCATGCCTTTCATGGTGCTGGCTGAAGTTGAAAATGTGAGGATGTCTCAAAGAGCAGATGGACGAAGAAGTATCTAAACGTTGAATCATGCAGAATGTGCAATGACACAGTCCATGCCTTCCAGAAGTTTGGAGTGGATGACTTCAACCAGGACATTACTCCGGCTTTACCTTCGTAGAGTCTTGATACAACACATCCAGAGAAGTAAAACCTCGTAAACTCTCACAACCTAATTTGTGCCTCTACTACAGGGAATATGATATGCATTACATTGTAGTTATTTCCAGAGGGTATGCATAAACTGTTCAATTATTGTAAAATGCTTCGAGCTTCCTACACCAATGGTAGCCACAGAATTCATTATCATGCTCATATAGCAAGAAATGCAAAAGTCATTGTTTCTGGAAGAATTTAGAACCAATTGTTCCCTGTGTGGTACACAGTGTGTACGGCCTTAAAGTGCTGTTACTTTAAAAAACACATGCAGGGAATGAGCCTAGAAGACATCTATTAAAGTGACTATCCCATGAATTTTTAGAGTATAGGGCTAATAT
Source organism: Diadema antillarum (assembly GCF_040938485.1). Classification (NCBI taxonomy): domain Eukaryota; kingdom Metazoa; phylum Echinodermata; class Echinoidea; order Diadematoida; family Diadematidae; genus Diadema; species Diadema antillarum. Next base: position 679,050 of record NW_027270934.1, read on the forward strand.
TGTAAATTCTACAACCAAATCGTCTAACCGGGGCATTTAGTCACTCAGACACAATTATTAAGAGGTTCTTTTGAAAGTCATTTGATTTGACACAATAATCACATGATTTCCCATTCACAAATTCTACCCAAACGCTATGCTTTTAAAGGAATGTTTCCATGGCAGCCATTTTGCATTTCAACATGGCAGTGTACCTACAGGACAGGAAGCACTCCCGGCTATCCAATTCACTGAAGTGATTGACCTACACATGAGACAAATGTTCCAACATGCTTTGATTTGCAGTTTAAAGATCTTACAGCACCAAATATGGTCGAAATCCATCTTGAATTTCAAGAGTAGCAGCCAATACGAACGATCCATTATTACAGAATGTATAGGCCCAATGTGTGTGTGTTTTTTTTTCTTAAAGAATGAACACTGTACGCCACCATAAACATTGATATGTCTAAAAGTTGCTTGTAACCAGAGATAATAGCTGAAAAGCAGGCATTTTGAATCTTAAGATGGTAGCTTCTAAAGTAAGTGACCTGCAATTTTAGGGAAGGGAAAAGTGCATCTGAATGTTCAACATTATGAGCCCGGTTTATGCCCGAAATGTGAACATTCTGCATTTCCTACAACATAGTTATGGGTCAAAATATACATTCTGGTATGGCGGCCATTTTGAATTTCAAGATGGCCACCTTTGATATCAAAATGAACCATCGTTTCAGAAAAAGATGTTTCAGAATATCTGATAGCATACGCATGCTCTTTGCCCCAAATTAGAACCTTACACAATGCATGCGATATGAGATACAGGCCCATTTACATTTGTTATGATGGCCATTTTGAATTTCAAGATGGCCACCAACGAACATGATCCATCTTTTACAATCAAATGTATATATTAGCATGTCTGACATTATAAGCATGCTTTTTGCTCCAAATTTATACTTTCCATAATGCTCATATTATGAGAATTGGGTCAAAACCCAGTTTGCTATGGCGGCTGAAGACGTGGTCAGAAAAAAATGGAACCCAAGTGTTTTTGGATTCAGCACCCCCAAATTGACCAAGTTAGCTAAAAAAAAACCACTTTTGGCACCAAAATCTCACGGGACCAAATGTTTCGACATAGCAGACTGTACTATAAGGGAGAAACAAGCTAATGGAATGCTTAAACGCTTGAATGCTTTCAAACATTCATGTGTTGTTGTTTTTTTTTTCGCCAGTAGGCCTAGTTATCTTCCACGTTTAGGTATATGTACTATTTTTTTTTTGTTTGAATTCACATGAAACGAGTACAGTCAGTACAGTACATGTATACTACTGACCTTTTAGTTGACTTCATAACTACAATTACGCCCTCTACCGGCAATTTCATGACTTCCATCATAAATCTCTTTATCATCGAGCTATAGAGATCAATGTTCTTTATCAAGGAATAATTATTTGTTTGTTGACCAGCCGTTGCGACGGCTGGTCAGCAGTGAGGGTATGTTTTGATGGTCAAGGAATCTAGTAAAATATACGAATGTTGGATTAGGGTTGAAATGAGCTGTTTGGCGGCTGTCCATGGGTGCGTTTATCAACTCTTTTTCTCGGCAGAAACAGGTTTTCCAAACAGCTTTCAAGGAATTTTTACGAGTTGATAAACGCAAAGCTGTTTTGAAAGCCCTTTCGGAAAGCCTTTTCGAAAGCAGCAAATTTGTGCTTTCCGAAACAGGTTTCCTAAACAGGTTTCCAGAAACCTGTTTCTAGAAGCCTTTTGAAGGGAGATAAACGCAAAGCTGTTTTGAAACGGCTTTGTACTACAGTTGCGAACCATGCACACCTTTGACCTTTTCTCCTCGGGTCGATTGCGCAATGCAGCTGGCAGTGACAGACCAGTTATCGTGTCCGCGAAGAGTTGATAAACGCAACTATTTTGGAAGCCGTTTCTAAAGGGCTTTGGAAACGGCTTTTGAAAGCCGTTTAAACAGGGGAAAGATGATAAACGCAGCCCAAGACTTTCCACGAGTGCTTTTTTTAGCCCTGTTTTTTTTTTATACTTTTTTCAGGAAACTGCAAGTTTTAATGGGGAAGTCCAGACGATTTTCATAATTTCACACAATGTAGAATATAAATCGTCAGTTCCATGTATACATTTTTAGAATTTAATGTTTGTCCTTGAGCAGAGAAACCAATACTCTACAAAAAAAATACTAAAAAAAAAGAATAAGGATGATGACATACAGTGTAGGAGACTGCGTTGTTGCTTCCGTTGTTACCATGGACCTTCTACACAATGGACGTTCATCAATCATTAATTAATTCATGCACCTGTTTCTGTCACAAGTGTTGCAATTACATTTTTAATATGCTTTCCTGCTTTGATCTCGTCATTACCGTCAACAGCCAGCCTGGATAAAAACAAGACAGCGCTTTGAGATATGTAAAATAAAGTAGGTCCTACATGAGCAAAAGATAGTCACTCTCATCAAGAAAAATGCACGTGTAGTAGATATTGTAGAGTGGGGAATCACTGCTCAAGCGATTTTCTTTGCGAAATGATCGTACGTTACAAGAAAAAGCAAATATTTAGGCTGCTGATTGTGATTTGTAATCTAATTTTCCGGTTTTCGCACATTGTTTTAGAGTAAACATGGACAGTAACAGCAGATAACATTATGTCTTATCATTTAGCAAAGTTACATGCATGTCCACAAGACTAAAGTGTCCCCTTCAGTCATGTCAGTTATAACCAAGTTTGTGACACAAAATTTGTCATGTTTTGAGGTTCGCCGCTCCCATCGTAGATGTTTATTAAAAGGCAGTTGAGTCTGAAAAAAAGCACCTCAGCCAAATAAGACCGAAATGAGGGAAACGGTTCTTTTGTATTACAGTGACGATGCACGATTATGCACAATCGTCATCGTCCAAACATTGGAAAGTACTTATTTATGTCAGTTGTCATTGTGTGTTTTCTTTTAATCGTGGCTCTTACACATGAAGCAATGTAAAAGGAGGTCTTACCTTTCTGCGCCAGGAGTGTCACATACATGGCGCATTAAAAGACTCTATAATTCTTTTTCTTCTTCTTCTTCTTCTTTATTTATTATTATCTATTCCCTATTATTATCATTATCATTATTATCATCGTTATTATTATTATTATTATTGTTATCATTATTATCATTATTGTTATTATCATTGTTGTTGTCGTTGTTATTATCATTGTTATCATTATTATCATCATTGTTATCATTATTATCATAATTATTATTATTAAGATGCACATAATCAGTTGGCAGCGGTGGCGATGGGATCAATGAAAGCCAACGACGCAATGGCTTTGAGGGTCGCAAAAGCAAGCGCGCCATCTAGCGTTCATGATTGGCCTACCAACGATAAAGAATAATACGTGCAATGAAAAAAAGAATATTAAAAAAAAAAAATCCTGGATCAAAAGACATAGCATCTTTGGTGGAGGTGCAAAATATGGTCATCCCCCAAGCAGTGACAAAAGTAAACAAAAGTCTTATGGATTATCATCGTCTAATCAGCCATTTTCTCGAAGACTCATACTGCTGGTCACGTTGCATCTGTATGAATCCTTTCTATAGTTCCATAATCTCTTTTATTTCACTGGTATGTACTGATTCTTTGTAAAGCAATGCTGCTAATAACTTTGTGTCCTATTAATGAACCAAAAACTCTCGAAATCAAGTAATTGCTCGTAAGAATAAATAAGCACATTTCAAAAATTTGATATGATCTTCTGTTTGAAATGTGAATATTTTTAGAGGTGATTTCAGATAATTTATTTTTCTGCTGCTTCTTTCCGTAAACAAGATTGAATGCTCGATCTGTGTTATCGTGAACACCAAGTATAAAAGAAGAAGAAGAAGAAGAAGAAGAAGAAGAAGGTACTACCCTGGGATTTTCACTGGCGTCACCTACTGCTTACCGGGCAGCGGCATTACCACTGGGCTACAGCTAGTTCGTCACTGGCGGAGCCAGGGGAGGGGGCGCATTTTAACATTAATTTCATTTATTCAGTCATTTATTTCATTTCAAATAAAATGCAATCAATCAAAGACTCACATTTTGCGTACATAGCTAAATGTACCGAATGCAATAATTTGTGTCATTTGTTGTTTGTTGTTGTTGTTTGTTTTTATTTCCGTCTTCATATAAAAATACACACATTATAAGTTGCATATACAGTGAAACCCCGTTATAACGAGGTCCGTGGGACCGGCGATATTACCTCGTTATAACCGGTACCTCGTTATAACCGTACGCATCAAAAACAAAGAAAAACATAAGCACGAAATCATATACCTATCAATCAGACGTTAGAACAATCTTTACGTTGTTATTACACAATTATGGATCATTATTATTGAGATATAATAAAGGGAAATTATTTGTGAATTAGACGAAAAAGTAGGGTTGAAATGAGTTAATTCTTTATTGTAATTCTTGTTTGTTAATTTTTCTAACACCAGCGCAAATATAGTAAAATACAGGCGTTTTTTACCGTAACTTGCGAGGTATTTTTACGCTGTTGGTGCCCAGCGGGAATGCGATGATTTCATGAATCATTCCGGTTGTAATCTTGTACAATGTATGATCGTTGCGCTCGAAGGGATTGAAAATGCGTTCTTTATTTTCTTCCGAAAATCTCTTCGCGTTTTTTACATCCGTTCTTAAAAAAATGCGACAGGATTGAATGTGGAAGGTTACGTTGTGATCCTTTTTACGCAAATCTGTACCTCGTAGACCATTCTGAAAGAAAGAAAAATCTTCGTTGTGAAATGCAGTGTTGAAATTGCGATAATGAACAAACCAAGATCTATTCAAACTAATAAATGCGTTTGTTTCTTTTTTTATTTAGGTTAACATGCGTTATTCAATTACTTTTTACGCTACTGTCACCTGGCGAGATCGCGATGATTTCAGAATAACATACATGCGTTATGATCGTTGCGTCCGAAGGGATTAAAAATGCGTTCTACATTTTCTTTCGAAAATTTCTTCGCGTGTTGTACATCCTTGAACTGTTGAATGCGTTTGTTTCTTTTTCCGAACACCGATTAAGTAGGTTAACATGCGTTATTCAACTATTTTACGGTATACTGTCACCCGGCGAGAACGCGATGATTTCATTAATTATTTCGGCTTTAATCATACACACTCATATTTAAATTGTCATTTTGTTAAATGATAATGAACAAATCCAGATCTATTCAAGTTAATAAATGCGTTTGTTTCTTTTTCTGAACACCGATTAAGTAGGTTAACATGCGTTATTCAATTATTTTTACGTACTGTCACCCGGCGGGATCGCGATGATTTCATTAATTATTTCGGCTTTAATCATCCACACTCATATTTGCTAACCAGCAAAAGAACTGGAAGTCGAAACTAAAAATGGAAAGGATATAATGACGAGTTGCACACGCATTCCAATTGTCCATTTTTGGCCACAAGACAGTGTCGCCACATGAAAAGTTTTTGAATGCGTGATTTTTTTTTTCTCGTTGCGCTGTGGCCTGATATCACGCACGCGTATCTCGTGAAAAAGAAAATCGAATGATTATGTTTAATGATTTAGTAGGAATATCGGAAGGCATTCCTGTGTCTTATCGCGTGATTTAGAAGAAAACATGGAGGGAACGGTTCTCTGCAAAACGGAGAAAAGACGTGGATAGCGTGAATTCGGCTTTCAGTGTTTCGTTTGTCGCGTGTTTGAAAGCGGCAATTTAGTCAAGAAATTGAACCTCGTTATATCCGATCAAATTGCTTATGTTTTTCTTTATCATGATGCTCTGAAATTGTCCTCGTTATAACCGGAATCTCGTTATAACCGAACTCGTTATAACCGACTCGTTCTGCCATAGGTTTACACGCAAAGGAAAACGGGACCGACGCGATCACCTCGTTATAAGCGGTTCCTCGTTATAACCGAACTCGTTATAACGGGGTTTCACTGTACATTGCATATATACGCACAGAAGAAACGGGGGATTGCCTGTTCAGTCATATTTTCAAAATATGTCTGTTCTTCCACAGGGTCCCGAATTTACAATACAATACAAGAATAATACACTGTATTATACAAAACGAAAGAAAAAATAATTTCTTCTTCTTCATTTCTATCCTTTCTTTCTCCTTCTCCTCTTGTATGAAGGAAAATAATTGTCATTATCATCATGATAATTTACTATCATAATTGTTCTGATCATAGAGAAAGAGAGAAAAAAAATGAAAGCTGGCATTGTCCCAGTGCCCCCTTTCGGGAAAACCCGGGACTTTGGACGAATATAGAGATGCCAGTCAACGTGACGCAAACACTCCCAAAGCACATTTTCGATTTTATATCATTTGTTCGAGTTCATATGAATCCTGTTTGTCTTTGCCATTGCTGCAGTCATTTCGGTTTGGCTCTGAAGTTTTAGGCTCTTGGGCCCATGGCTGGACTTCGGCTGTCCCAAAGATGCTGAAGACGATGAGACCAAACATTGACACACCTGCTGTGGTCCAGAAGACTAACCGCCATCCGTGCACGTTTCCCTGGCAACGGAAAAGAGAATGAATTAATCTTTGAGTGATGACAAGTTGCTTGAATTGTATTAATGACATTCAGTGTATTTGCCTGGACTTTTTGTCATAGATGTGATCATAAAAATTTCTCAATAATACGAATGCCTGGTTACTCAATAAGAGATGCCTTGTTACTCAATAAAAGAGATACTCAACTTGCATGCGAATTGGAACTTATGTTAACGAGTTAACAATTGGTGCAACTCGAGCAATAAGGCAGAGCAACTTGTCGATGATGAGATATTTTCCAGTTGTGATAATAATCACCGCTATCAAAAACAACTCTCACCATCAATAACCTTACATTATCATCGTACCACTTTATAATTGTCAAAATGATAATTCGTATCAGTATCATGATTTGCAAATCACATAAAATCAAATCAGATCCAAACATTAAGGGTGAGCAACGAAATACCTGACATATATACATGATATAGCTCAAAACTAAAACTAAATAACACATCGATATTTGTTTTACGATGGTAATGTAACAGAGTAAACTGCCGTGAGTTTCAGTATATGAACGCTCATTTTCATTTGAATGCAGTTAGGATCAAGAGAAGCATGTTGTGTCCATAAAATATGTGGGTGATACTAGTATTGTCACCGAAGAAGGCAAATCCAAGACAAACACTTCCTTTTTTCGAAGACAGTTTCAGCTGATATTGTTTGCATACATTGTCAAAAATTTCGCCCTGAGGATCAGCATGTCAAAATAAGTGTAAACACTTCTACAAAATAATGTCTGAAGAAAAGATTACACGATTATCACTTAAATGACTAAGCCTAGAGTGTTGGTACGTACACAGTACTCTTAGCCAGCTAGAAAAAGATAAATGCTCACATCGATACATGTATCTTCTTTAATCCCAATTATTATGGAATGATTGTGTTTGAATCTGAGGGACAGTTAAGCTCGGACAGAGTTGCATAAGGGATTATCTCGTCAAGCTCAAGATTCAAAACACTGTATAAAAAAACTTCCGAATTTGAAACAGTATCTTAAAGAACGTTTTGACATTACAAACTGTCGTTGACCATGAAGCTACGCCCAGTATCCCCATGCCAAAGTTACTATACCTCATTGGTTGTCAATGCGCCTATGAGGAGCGGAACGAGGAAACCTGCCGTGCCAGCAAAACAGTTGATAATGGCTAGGAGGAAGCCCGCGTATTTAGGCGCAATGTCAAAGCCACAGATAGACGCACCGCACAGACAGAAAGCACTGCTCCCAAGACCAAGCGTGAGCAGCGCCACACCCAATGTGACGTCACATCCAACGTAGCCAACGGACACCAGGCAGATAGTGGATGGGACGAAACCTTAATTGGCGGAAGAGAGTGTATAGGAAATATATGGCGTTATATATTCTGATGTGCCTGATCTTCTTCTTCTTCTTTTTTTTTTCAAAATCTGCACTTTAGTCACATAATATGTATTAAAGGAGAACTCCGGATGATTTTAACTTTTACATTTGATCAACTATGAATTTGTTATACCGGGAACAGAGTTTCAGAATCTATCGTGTTTGGGATAAGGAATAAGAATCTTTTCAACAAACTGAAAATGGATAATGACATCGTAGCTTCACCATAATAATGCATGAGTGTGGACTCAATTTAGGGGGCAGAACAAAAGAAGAAAGCATGCATATATTATTCACAGGTGACTTTGTTTAGCAAGCGGTATTGTAATGGAATTACATTGCTGCATTTCTGAAATATGTGAGTTTTCTACTCATTCATTCTTATGGTAAAGCTGCTATGTCATCATACTTGTTCAGTGTAATTGGTATTGGGGTTTTCAGAGTGTTGGTTCTCTGCTCAAGGGCCACAAAAAATAAAAAAATAAATCTAAACATGGAGCTGTAGACTTATGTACCACATGATGTGAAATCATAAAAAATCGCCTGGACTTTATCTTTAAATACTCGAATAATCAATCTAGTTTGCATCTTGTAACAATATGAAGCAAAGGTATATATTCTGTTCTCAGTGGATTCTTTTAAATTTTAAGATAATTTTAAATCATTTAGCATATGATTAGTCAATGATTCAATTTCTGAACCTCTTTTTTATGCTGTGTGAAGGATTTTGTTATGCACTTTAAGCACTCGAACTGAATAGTAACATGCATTATAACTAACCCCCATTATTATTATTATTATCATTATCATTATTATTATTTTTATTATTATCATTATTCTAAGGTTATACCTCAGCACTTGCAAATGCTCTTGCATTTTAAATATTGTTAATTCAGACTCTTCTTAAAATTGATTTCCTATAATTATCGTAACATTTATTACAAACATTTTCTTTTACAAAGACCTAAAGCATCAAAGGTGAGATTATAACTTAGATGACTGCGTGTTTCTACGATCTGTAAATTTAAAAAAAAACTTTATAAAAGGTATAATTATTTTTAAATCATCTTCAAGAAATGAATCTGCACATAATTATATAGAATAAATACTGTATGGTACTTCGTGATGCTGGCAGAAAATATTGTACAAGATTTTTTGGTTTTTTGGTAATGCAGAAATAACATGACATCAACCTAATCATATAATCACATACAGTAATCATATAGAATAACTACTGTATGGTACTTCCTGATGCTAGAAGAAAATATTGTACAAGATTTTTTTTTTTTTTTGGGGGGGGGGGGGGTAATGCAGAAATAACGTGACATCAATCTGGATACTTAACTATTCATTGAATATAAGCAAAGTGATGTCATTGACAGGCTCACGAATTATAATAACAAAGTAACTGAAGAAAGTCATATTAATGTTAATTCTTTCAGTAATCTCTTTGCAAGTTATGGGTTCCACTCTTATAGGTAGCACAGACGAACATGAACTTTGTTTCATACCTTGGATCATCATAATGCCACAACATATAGTACATAAATCGACAGCTCCATGTTTAGATTTGTGGAATTAATTGTGGTCCTTGAGCAGAGAAACCAATACCATGAAAATCCAAAGCCCTAGTCCCTATCTCTGCTCTGTATCTTCATCTATCATAACTTCATTATTAGTGCATATCATACTCATTTGAGTTAGGGCTCGGTCGCCACAATTTTTTTTTCTAGAGATGTGCTCCATCATGTTTAAGTCGATGCCATTGTTATCTGTGCTAAATTGCTTGCTGAAAACAAATGTCGTTGAACTGCAACGAACTGGACTGAACTTAGATAGGGAGTGTTTGACAGCATTTTACTGACGGATGGGGAGATCGTATCAGGGCAATTACCCCCCGAGGGCAATTACCCCCCCCCCCCCCCCGGCTAAATACTGGTTAGTGATAATATTAAAGTAACGATTAGGGTTAGGGTTAGGTTTAGGGTACATGCACTCCCGTTACAACAAACACGGTTATAACGAAATTTCGTTATAACGAAGTAAATCTTCTGGTCCCAAAATTATCACCATTAAAGCCTATGGTACAAAATTCGCTTATAACGAACACGGTTATAGCGAAATTTCCGTTATGACGAAGTCTTTTCCGAGCGCCACAGACAAAGAAAAACAAAAGAATTGTGCTCCGTTATAACGAAATGCGAATTGCTTTCGAAAATACGTAGCGGAACAAGCATTTATAGCGTCTCTGCATGGGTGAACGTTTCACACCACTGTGTGTTCGCTCCTTGTGTCACACACAGTTTCTGAGAGGAATTTGCGTTTATTATTGTAATACAGTTATCCCATCACATTTCACATAGCTTTGCAGTGTATTCAGCAAACGTAATATACGTGGTTCCTTGTTTTCGTTATATATTGTATTTGTTCGGTTATAACGAAATTTCGTTATAACGAAAGAAAACTGCCGGTCCCGAGCATTTCGTTATAACGGGAGTGCACTGTATAGAGTTTTTAGGGGGTTAGGTTCAGGATTAGGATTAGGGTTAGGGTCAGGGGAAGGGTCCGGGGTAATTGCCCAGGGGGTAATTGCCCTAGACCCGGCGACATGAAGCGAGCTATCGCCCCGCCTGATCTAGTGGTTCGTGGACTTATTCTCTCTATCACTCTCAACCCCACCCCACGACCTAGCCAGAAAATCGTCACTTTGAATGCTTCCTATACAGTAATGTCGAAATAATTTTGTGATGCATCTTTGTTATCATGAACTTTATGTCATTATTTCCATTAGCCATTTCAATAGTCACATTAATATAGTAATCTTCAAAGGCACAATTTTCACATACATTACACACACACACACACACACACACATATATATATATATATATATATATATATTATATATACAATATATTTATATATATATATATTATAAACAAGTCTAGTCATTTCAATTTTTTTCAACATTTTGAATTCAACCATATATATATATATATTTATATTTATATATATATATATATATTTAGAGCGTTATCATGATATGAGTGTATGCGTGGGCGCGTGTGTGTGTGCATGTCTTATTTTACCTAAGACAGTAAGAAGTTTTCTTGTTGCTGTTCTGTCTAGAATTGAACGGCTGATGATAAAGTCGGCCATATATCCTCCAAGGATCATTATCAACCAGTAGAAGAGGAAAGGTAGGGCGGAGATGAACCCAGTCTGCAATCAAGAGAAGACAAAGACGTTCTTCTTGAACATGTCGTTCGAGGTGGTCGTCTTGGGTATACACATTGTATCCCTTTTTCTCCGCACGGTAATCTTACGCTTCGCCAACAGACCGTTTCTCTCATTAATTACGATAATTCAAGGATGCTTCTTTACTACAGCCTAATTATAAACCATTTCATTCACGGTAAGACATGCAAGCGAGATAATAGCAACCAATCGAGTTAAGGGTATGGGAGGGGTTATGCCACTTGTCGAGGGAGTTTTTTGCTTTGTAGAATTAAAATTCAGCGATATGGCACGCACTTTTTGTGGAATATTTGCAACATTTTTAATAAAAAGAAATAGAAAAATTAATATTCTGTTACGGACTAAAATCAACAGTGGTATCTGTGACCGCTTGATTCGCCATTACGCTTCAACTGTGTTCTTAGTTTATGGAGATGGACTGGAGTGGTGAAGGTTTCAGAACTTAATTTTGTGTTTTCAGAAATGAAATTCAAAGATTTGGTTGCATACTTTTGGTGAAATATCTGGAAAATCTTAAATAAAAAAGACTTCACTTCATCCACTTGTTTGTTTGTTTGTTTGTTTGTTTGTAGGTTACTTAGGATAATGCCTGATGAAAGTGACAAATAACGAAATGTAACTTTTGAAATTGAACATATAGCAAACATATATATCATGACAAAGTATTTTATCAATGCGAATCTATGAAAATAAGAATAATGCATAATGATTATCCTTTAATTCTGCCCAAGTCTATTCCATTCCAATCTCTCTTTCTCTCTCTCTCTCTCTCTCTCTCTGTTAAAATGTCACATTTTTTCCTCTTTTCATGAAGATGGAACAATTCCAAATTCACACAAAGATATACAGATGTGGATGAATTGCCAACAAATTATTGACATTAACAGTGGAGTATACGATGACGGAGAACAGGAGCATATTAAAAGGGCATTCCAGACGATTTTCATAATTTCACACCATGTAGTACATAGATAGACAGTTCCATATATAGATTTGGGAAATCTATTTTGGTCCTTGAATGGAGAACCGATACTCTGAAAACCCTAAAACAAATTGCACTAAACAATGATAGTGACAAAGAGGCTCAATTTATATTTCAGAAAAAATAGGAATGTAATTCCATTGCGGTACGAATTGCTTAACATGTTCACCCGTGTTGAATTTATGTATTTTTTTCTTTTGTTCTGCTTCCTTCAGCCCCCACTCATGAATTCCCATGGTGAGGCTGCCATGTCATCTGCACCCTCGTTTATTCTGATTTGTTTTAAATTTATGAAAAAAAAACATTCTTATCCCTCATCCCAATCACAATGAATTCTGAAACCCTTTACCCAGTATAACCAATTTATAGTTATTCAAGTGTAAAAGCCTGAAAATCATCCGGAGGTCTCCTTTAAATTTCGCCCCAACACTTATGAAGAAGTTTCATGCTTACTTCACAACGGCATCAAATAACCTCAGCATACCTCACACACATCATCCTAATGATTTGTGTATCCTATAACCGACCTGATATATGTCAAAGTTGAGCACGTCAGCCAGGTAAATAGGAAGGTTTGTAGTGAATAGGAAAAAAATCCAAAGCACTGCGAAATCTGCTATGCACACCGCGAGCAACGGGACTGACGTCATGATAGACCGCCATGGCGTCACACTGGGTTGCTATGCAACAAAGAAAAGAGTACGGAAATTCACTTGTAGCACTTTAGTAATGATAATGAAGTCCACTTGTTAATTGGAAAACCATTTAAAAAAACAAAATTTCCTTAAAATGCTGAAGATTACAAAAACAGGAATTCAAAACGTGCAAATCAAACGAAATGCAAGAAGACGATAATTTCACGAGGAAAAGAAGCGGACAAGCAATAAAGACAAATAACGGAAAGATTAAGTTGTGACAAATGAATCAAACAGAATGAATAGAAGGACAGAAAACAGAGTGATATACCGTGGACGGGAGCTAATACGGAGACATGAAAAATAATGATGATGAGTTGAGTGCACTGTGTCCGTCGAATGTTTCGAGCTGGTTGCAAGTTAAATTCTTATTAAATGAGCAGCTACAGGGAAGAGGCAGAGAAGAGAAGAGGGGTGGAGTGAAATGGGGAAAAATTACGAATAAAATAATGCTCTGATGGCGATACGAATACACCTTACTGTTTGCTGAAGTCCCACAGCTTTGGTGATATAGTCACGTTCTGTGTCCGATATTCTTGGATGCGAGGAGGGCGAGTCGTACACGAGGCTTAGCCAACCTATACACCACACGATGTTGAGTGAACCTGCAAGAATTGATTATCGCAATTAACTCGTTATTATGTTCAAGCTGGATGACAGAATTGATTCTTAGAAACAGGAATATTGTTCAAAATTGGCAGGCTTGCAGTGTGCATATTCAATATGATAATTCTAGAATCGGAGGGAACAAAATATTGTTATCACGGAACGTACAAGAAACAAAATTGTCATGACCACGGTATTGATGTTTTGCTATTCGCTAGAAAATTTCATTTATTAACCTGCGTTTGAAAAACAAAAGACAAAAACGTAACTCAAAGCGATGACGATACAAATAACACAAAAGAGACGCACGTGCATGCCACATTATTTTACTCGGATTAGGATTTTTTCAGGTTAGTTTCTTACGGTTCTAACAAAAGATCGTTCTTACTTTGGCTTTTGATCTGCTTTTAACCAAGTTTTGGGCTGACTTTATGCGAAATTGAGAATTCCATTTTTGTATTGCCATCTTGTGTCACCTTCCGGACAGTGTGATGTCAGCATTTGCAATTGCAAGCACGAAATAAGATACTTTTTGTCAGAGTGTGACTGTTCATGTTAGCCATTTACGTTGCATCAATGTTTCTGTTTGTTTTCTACAAGCACGGGGAGCTATGGCTTTCGCCGTGAAGTTGTACAGTCTCGTGATGGTGAATCTATATCATTTAGGCAATATAAATTTTAGTAGGATACTATTTGTGTGTTCATGTGTCACTTTGCCTTTGACGAGTGTGTATACACGCATGCATGCCTGTGTGAGCACAAAATTGGACGATAAACCCTGTTTGGTGGATTTATGATGATATGTGCGAATGTCTGACATGTAACTTTCCATGTTATATAAAGACGATTTCTCTTAGACCCTATCATAACATACATAGTATGTTCTACCTGAAACCCCATTTACACTTTCAAGGATCGCATCACGGATGACCACGGATCGTCGATCCGGGATCATCCGTACTGTTTCCGGCATGATCGTGTAGACTTCGTGAAGTCACCCGGCACTATCCCTGATCATCCGACATGTCCGCTGAAAAAAAGCCCCTTTTGCACCTTCACGGATTGCTTCACGGATGACCACGGATCGTCATCCGTGGTGTTCCGGCATGCAAAATATCGATTTTCCTCTCAATGCCGGTGTGAATACGACCCTAACTGGGCGTCTACACGGACAAGTACGGAAGCTACACGGACAGACAAGGAATGAATGTGGACCACAGCGGAAATGATACGGAGCTAACACGGCTATATCAAGGAAGAGCACGGATGCAACTCGCGGTTTTTACACGGATATCTCCAAAATGTTGACAGATGACATTTGCTTTTGCTTTTGATACTTTATCATTTTCGGACGACATGCTGTATAACAAGCACACCAGAAAATCTACAGCAGCCTACATACGCCTCTGCTTGTCGACATCATAAAGGCAATTCTTTTTGTTGCAAACTCTCATTTTGCGGGAACATCACGACATAAATAAAGCAAATCAAAAAAAAGAAATCGAATCACAAAAACAGCAAAGCCGTGTGTGTGGGTCAGTGAAGCTTCTCAGTCGACCACTATGCTATACGAACCGTATATGAGGGGTTGGTGGCTGTGCTGATGGGGAAAGATGTGAGCAAATTTCATGGACTTTATGAGCTGGTATTGGCAATATACACGAATTTTTCATCCCGGAGTGAGCCGATGCTAATACGGACGTCCCGATGTCTTAACGGATTGTCCCGGAATGAGTACGGAGGCAACACGGAATAGACGGTGCCAACAAGGATGAGTTCGTATTAATTTTCATCCGTGATGTCCGGGATGAAAAATTGAGCAAGCTTATTTTTTTTTTTCCGCGGACATGCCGGATGATCAAGGATAATGCCAGATGACTTCACGGAGTCTACACGGTCATGCCGGAAACAGTACGGATTATCCCGGATTGACGATCCGTGGTTATCCGTGATGCGATCCGTGAAAGTGTAAAAGGGGCTTAAGCTTGCGTAATTTTTCATCCCGGACATCACGGATGAAAATCAATACGAACTCTTCCTTGTTGTCACCGTCTACTCCGTGTTGCCTCCGTACTTATTCCGGGACAATCCGTGAAGACATCGGGACGTCGATCCGTATTAGCATCGGCTCCATCCGGGATGAAAAATTCGTGTATTTTGCCAATACAAAATAATACAAGCTCATCAAGTCCATAAATTTTGCCCACATCTTCCCCCATCAGTACACCAACCCCTCATACCGTTCGCTTAGGCCTAGTGGTCGCCTAAGAAACTTCAGTGACCCATACACATCTCCTTGCGTGATTGTGTGTGTGTGTGTGTGTGTGTGTGTGTGTGTTATTTTTGATTTGTTTTGTATTGTCTTTCTTATGTCACGATGTTCCCGGAAAATAAGAGTTTGCAACAAAGAGGTTTGCCTTTATGATGTCGACAGGCAGAGGCGTATGTAGCCTGCTGTAGATTTTCTGGTGTACTTATTATAGCTCTGGGCTCGGCATGTCGCCCGAAAATGATGAAGTATCAAAAGCAATTTAAGCAAATGTCATCTGTCACCATTTTTGGGATATCCGTGTAAGGACCGCGAAGGGACCCAGTTGCATCCGTGCTCTTCTCTGATGTCCGCGTTAGCTTACCTGCTGTAGTCAGCGTTCATTCCTCGTCTGTCCTTGTGGGTACCGTGCTTGTCCGTGTAGCCTCCGTGCTTGTCCGTGTAGAGCACGCAGTTGGGATCATATTCACATCGGCGGCGTTGAGAGGAAAATCGATATTTTGTATGCCGGAACACCACGGATGACGATCCGTGGTCATCCGTGAAAGTGTAAAAGGGGCTTATGGACAGATTACACAACGAGAAAAGAAGACATACACTTATGTGTATGAAAATGATTAGAAAATAGTGTGCTTGCAACTGCACCGAAACCTGAAGAATGTTAAATATTACGAAGAATTAGTCCTGAACCTGTGAAGTAAAAAGCAGAAGGCCAGCCGCCTGCTTCCCTCGAACTTGTCCACAGCCCAGCGATAGGAAGACCGATTATCTGCCCAAATGAGATTCCTGCAAGAACACGGAAAGTCATTCAGTTGTCATTTTCCCAAATGCAGGCGTCACACTGTCCCGAAATTATAAAGGTGGACACACAATACAGGAAATGTTCCAATACTGCTATGAATGTTCCAGTGTTGCTCTAACATCGGATTATACGTTGGGCATCTGGAAAGCCATGCCATATAACCGTCAGGGGAGTTTCTGAGGTTGCTAACAGAAGGTCGCACTTTGACTATTGATCAGCTTTGTACCGGATTCGGCACCTACCTCATGACAATCAACAATTTCATATTCGTATGGCCATCCTGTGTCAATTTCCGGACAGTGTGGAGCCAGGCTTACAGGAGACTTAATGATGATTTTCAGATACATTGTATTTTACAAATGAACACCACGTGTATGAATAACACGTATAAATTGGTTATACTAAGCATATTTGGTACAGAGTAACAGAATTCAAAGTGTTTGGGATAAGGATAAAAATGTTTTCAAAATTCATAATGGAATGAACGAGGATGATGACATAGCAACTTCACTTAAGCATAATCATGATAGGACGCTCAGGGAAGCAGAACAGAGGAAGAAAGCCTGAATAGATTCTTCCTGAGTGGATTTGTTGAGCAAGGTGTATTGTGATGGAATTACATTGCTGCACTACTGGAATATATGAGTCCCCTATTTGTTATAATCCTTGTTCAGAGTGTTATACTTAGAGTTTTTAGAGTATTTTTTTTTTTGCCTGTTTAGGGAACAAAATAAATTCCACAAATATACACATGGTACTATTACATGATGGTAAATAAGTATTGTCAGAAATGTCCCTTTAAGTCCAGCATGATACTTGGTGAACTCAAATGATTATGTTATCGGCTAAGAACTATTTACTATCTACTTTCCGCAACAAGGCAAACTCTGAAATAAATGGAGGGGTCGCATAATACTTTAGATCACAGAAAATGTGAGGGAACAACATTTGAAATTACACCTCTTATGAAAATGAAAGTAAATTCGTTTATGTAAATTACATAAAAAATAGATAACTCGTTGTTACATTGATCACACAGCATCAGAATGCTTGAGTAACAGACCTGAGAGTCCGATGGATATCAGACGACTTCTTTCTTCAGGAGGAGCCCATCTGGCCATGATGGCGTAATAGACCGGGTACCTGCAGCCCTAGCAAAGTGTATGCATGATAAGGTTGTTATTGGTTATCTATTGTCTAGTGAACAGAAAATCAGTAATATATATATATATGTATGTATGTATGTATATATATATATATATATATATATATATATATATATATAGAATCTTTATACATCTTGGAACTTTCCACGTGTTGGACTTCGAATGTTGTAATTATAAGAAGAACGAGTCTCAAATACGCCATGGATCCAACAAGAAGGTGGTTTTTTTTTATTACAAAATTTTCAGCCTGCCTCAGGCCTTCGTCAGTGTAGTGTATTTGTATACTAAGACAAAAGAGCACTCACTATCGGCTTCTTAGCTACTTTGATGATTCGCAAGATCTGCTTGCTAACAGAACGCTGATCGGGTTTTTAATAAGAGTCCCATTCAATTAACCACAACGAGTTTTTTTTTTATTGTCTTTGTATACGAGTACACTACACTGACGAAGGCCTGAGGCAGGCTGAAAATTTTGTAATAAAAAAAAATAAAGCCCTTCTTGTTGGATCCTTGGCGTATTTGAGACTCGTTCTTCTTATAATTATATATATATATATATATATATATATATATATGAAATTAAAGATTTATTGAAAATAAATAATGAGACAAATAATATTGTATTCATGGGGAACATGTTGTGGATTAACATTGGATTGAAACAGAGTTTAGTGTTATGTTCAGTGATTTTGGAAAATTGTTTTGTGGTAATAATGGAAAGACTGGTAAAATTCAGCTACGAGAAGATTGTTTGAATTGTTTTTCGTGCTCGATCTTTTCTTTCTTTTGATTGAAATAATATGTGCAATTTTTAAAAGAATTTGAGGGATCTCGGCAGTATAAAATCCTTCGGGCTAAATAAACTTCTTCCAAGCTTATCAAAATAAGCACTCACTTGATAGGCTCACCTTTATGGCATATATCTAGGCAGAGGATCATTCCCTCTTTTTTCAAAGCTTGGGGGTAAAACCTTGCCTGTACCTAAAAACAAACTCTCGCGTGGCATAAGCAATTATCGTCATATCTCACTTTTATCCACTGCAGTCAAAAGTTTCGAAAGAGCACTCACTATCGGCTTCTTAGCTACTTTGATGATTCACAAGATCTGCTTGCCAACAGAACGCTGATCGAGTCCCATTCAATGAACCATAACGAGTTTTTTTTTTCTTTTTAATTGAGATTTTTAATTTTTTTCTGAAAACCTTGCAAAGGTAATACGGTTTGGGGAGTCATATCAGACTGAAAGAAAGAGGCTTTCGATGTCATGCCCCATGACTGCTTTTGTTGAAATTGTATAGGTTATTGTTGCTGTTGCTATTTTTTTAAAACTCTGATGTCCAATTCCAATTCCTATGGGTTAACTAAAAGTAGTTGTGCATTTGCTCGAAGTAAATGTTCTGTGAAAACAAAAGGAACTAAGATATTATGAATGATAGGACAATAAGGTGGATGAGGAATATGATAGAATAGCTGATATAAAAAGGCACAAAAAACATAGGGATGACTAAAACTCTACCACAGACATGGAAACAAAAGCACATACGAAATCAGATTAATACGTGCGACGGAAGCCAACAAGGCTTTGTCATGATAACAAAATTAGTGTCTAAAGAAGTCTCACTGCTTTCTTTTCAATTCACAAGTAATTTTTCGTTAGACATGTTGATGGCGCGTTTTAATGTCATTTTAGGTTTTCATCACATATGGAATATAGGATCTCTTACTTAAAATATCTCATATATACATATATATATATTATATACATATACATATATATGTATATAGTGAAAACTTTGAGCAAAGAAAATGGGTCTTCATAGGGATTCGAACCCGAGACCTCCGGATTACTAGACCGGTGCTCTACCGACGGGTGCTGTTCGTTATTCCGAAGGTTCGTTAATCCGAACATTTGTGGCGTTATTTTGAAGGTTCGTTATTCCAAAGGTTCGTTAATCCGAAAATAAAATAGGATTCGCTATTCCGAAGGCTCGTTTATCCGAAAATAAAATAGGGTTCGTATTTCCGAAGGTTCGTTAATCCGAAAATGAAATAGGGTTCGTTATTCCGAAGGTTTGTTTGTTTGTTTTGTTTGTTTGCTTTTATTTCTGCATTCAATCAGATGCAATTTGAATGCAAACTTCAAAAAGTACAAAGACAAAGAATAACAAGTGCAATGAAATAAATCGATAACAGTACATAAATAGATTCACATAGGTGATTGCATTGAGCAATGTAGATACACAGAAACATAAAATAAAATATACAGTATTTTTCAGTAAACAACAGAGATAATTGAATGCAGGAGACCACCATCATAAGCGATTAAGCTTGAAATGGATGGAGGCCTCATAAAATGACTATCCAACGACATAACTCTCTTGGAGGAAGGTGATCAGGTGAGTGCAGTGCAGTTGCAGGTGAGAGTGCAAGATGCAGTTGTAGGAAGAAAATTGAGATTGACAATAAGATGACAATCTATACTATAAATATTTGTTAGCTCAATTGGTTTGGAGAATATAATTGTATCAAATATCGTTTAAGTGAAGCTTTCAAAGAATAAATACTTGAACAAGACTTTATATTATCCGGGAGATTATTCCAAATATCCGGACCCGAATGTCTTATAGATTTGTGAGTCACTAATAATTTGGGATTCAAAAGGTGGAAATTTCTACATATACGAGTAGGGTACGAATGGACAGAAGTATTGAACCTAAACATGTTATCAAACGATGATGGAAGTTGATGATGTATATATTTGAACATAATTACTGCTACTTGAATAATATTCAAATCAAAAACCTTCAATGTTTTAAGCTCATGAAATAAAGAATCAGTATGAGCCAGAAAATGCGATCCTGTACAAATACGTATAACTTTCTTTTGTAATTTAAATATAGAATTTATTTTGGTAGAGCCGCAAGTACCCCATACAACATTGCAATAACTTATATATGGGAGAATTAAGGAATTATATAATAGAAATAAAGTTGAACGAGGAAGAAAGAACTTCAGCTTGGAAATTATCCCTATATTTCTAGAAATACACGTTGTAACATAATGTAAATGCTCATTCCAAGTCAAACTTTCATCTATATATACTCCTAGAAATTTTGAATTCATTTTCTTTTCTAATGGGATATCATCAATGTTAATATGTATCAACGTATCCTCATTATGAGAATGAAGTTTGAAATGAATAAAATGAGTCTTTTTTATATTCAAAGAAAGTTTATTAGACTTAAACCAATTTGATACTTTACTAATTTCAATATTCAAAGTGTCATTTAAAATCTTAAGATCTTTATGAGAATAAAATATATTCGTATCATCAGCAAATAGAACAAAAGAGAGAAGAGAGGATGTATTTATATCATTAACATAAAGAAGGAATAATAATGGGCCTAGAATTGAGCCTTGAGGAACACCACATTTAATTAAAAGGGGGTCAGATTCACAACCATTAAAAATAACATATTGTCTTCTATTAGTTAGATAATCTTTAAGCCATAAAAGTGCTTGTCCTCGAATACCGTAATGACTAAGTTTGGTGAGTAAAATAGAATGATCAAGAGTATCGAATGCTTTACTCAAATCGCAAAATATACCTGCAACATGTTCTTTGTTTGCAAAAGCACTCGTAATTTTGTCATAAATTTGTATTAGTGCTAAATCAGTTGAATAATTTTTTCTGAAACCATATTGATTGGGAATAAATAAATCATACTTATTAATAAATTTAAGAAGTCTATTATAAACAATTTTTTCTAAGATTTTGGATATACTAGGCAATAAAGAAATAGGACGATAATTGCTAATTTCATGAGGATCATCTTTTTTATGTACAGGATTAACTTTCGCTATTTTCAGCAGGTCAGGGAAAATACCTTGTGATAAAGAAAGATTAAATATATAACTTAACGGTTCTGCGAGTGGATAAACTATTTCTTTCAATAACATCATACTTATTTTATCAGAACCACAAGATTTAGAGCTATTTAAAGATTTAGTGATACTAATGATTTCACTGGGACTTGTTGGGTTAAAATAAATAGACTCTTGATTTTGGTCAAAAAGATAATCTGTAAAATGAGCAGAAGTATTGCTAATTTTAGTAGCAAGTTCCGGACCGATATTAACGAAAAATGAGTTAAATGAATTAGCATACATATTAGGATCATTTATTTTAATACCGTTTAATGTGATATCATCCGTTGGCGGAGAATCAGGCTTCTTACCTAGGACCTCTTTAATAATTTTCCATGTTGCATTAATATTCGAAGAAACCTTTTTCATTCTATCAGAAAAATATAATCTGCGGGATAAACGAATCAATTTTGTCAATTTATTTCGATAAACTTTATACATATTCAAATTAGATTCAGTTGGGTTACGAATATGTAACTTATACAAAAAATTACGAGTGTTTATGGATTTCAAAATACCTTTTGTAATCCAAGGATTTCTTGGTTTATTTCGGTTACTTTTTATTCTGCATAAAGGAATATTATTTTCATAATAAAACAACAATTTATCATTAAAACATTTATACACCAAATTAACATTGTTAATACTATAAATATCTGTCCATTCCTCTAAAAATAAATTCTGTTTCAATAATTCCACATTACGTTTTGACTCTTTATAGTACCATATTTTATCATGTAATTTATTACGACCCACTTTACATTCACAAATTGAAAATATTGGTAAATGATCAGAAACTTCAGAACATAATATACCCCCCATAATTGTATTATTATACACATTCGAAAATATATTATCAATCTGAGTTGACGAGTGTGGATTTATCCTGGTGGGTCTATTGATAATCGACATAAAACCATATGAATACATTAAATGCATAAAATTAAGGGAATTATTGTTATCGGATATGGGGGAAAAGTTAATGTTGAAATCACCAAAAATAAAAACATGTTTGCTTTCATTACCTATCTTATGGAGATATAAATCCAATTCATCACAAAATAATTCACAATTCAGATCAGGAGGTCGATAAATTAAACCTATAATAACGTTTTTAGAGATTGGGTTCTCAATTTCAATAAATAACGTTTCTGCATATCTTAACGTGATTTCAGAACGGATTTTGAACTGTAAATTTTGCGCAATATAAAACGCAACACCGCCACCCCTTTTTCCTTGACGATCAGCCCTAACTAATTTATGATTGGGTAAATTAAAGATATCTGGGGAGTTTTGATGTAACCAAGTTTCACTTATTCCAATAACAGAAAATTCAAAATTGTTTAAAGAGTGCAAAAGATTTTCCAAATATTCAAAATTTTTATTCAAACTCCTAGAGTTTATATGAAGAAGTGAAATATTATCTGAACTATACGATACAATATCATTGAATTCAAGGGGTGTGTAATATTTACTGTCGCGCATAGGCATAATGTCAGCAGGAATATCGGGGGTATTCACATGTGACGATGCCATTCCGTAATACAGAGATGTAAATTACCGGAGATTTGAGAGACAACAACTGCATAGGTGCTAATGTGCATTTTGCAAGTGCATACTACTGTGCAGGTGTGTGTGCAAAGTGCAAATGTGTGTGGGGTTTCAATATACAATACAAAATTTGGTACAATTAGACCCATCTTGGTCACACTTACAATAATTACTAGTACGCAATTACAACAGATCACCAGGGGATAGCCGGACCACTCAGTATAAAGGTGTTGTGTTTTAAAACACGTACAGACAGAGAATTCAAGGACCGTGACACTTGCCCAGTTAAAGTTCAGGGAGACTTTCCCGTATACGGGGGGGGGGGGGGGGGGGGGGGGGAGTAAAGGGGAGTAAACAGTAAAGGTACATTTCTTGCAACATCTGTATTGGCTATTGAATGTGGGACTTTTAACCATGCACCCATTAACACACGTATCAGAGAAAAAAAAACCAGTACAAATACTGAATGGAAATCAGGGTGTTAATAGCAACCCGTTTAACATGCGTCAAACGCAGGTGCTACTTGCAGTGGCTTAATTACCATTGGAGATCAGTCGGCCGTGGCGCGAAAAAGCAGCCACGCCTCGTGTCGACACACAACATGTGAACGATTATACATTCATGGAAACTGCTTACTGTACATGTATAATACGGACGTCTTATCAATGGGTTCGGAGTTTCAACAGGTGATTCGTAGAACAAAGGGATTTTTTTTCCGGACAGTTCACAGGAGGATAAATATCTGCCAAAGCAGCGAGGGATGTGCTGTACTAAAAATAATAATAATAATAAAAAAAATCGGAGTTCAATACCAAAAAATGTGGGAGGTTTAAAAGAACCATCTACCAGTTATAAATTAAAAGAGATTAGTGACTTTCTTTAAAAATTTAAAGTTATGGGTTCAAAAACATTTTGAAACTATGAAGTGAAATATGTGGGTAGAAATGTCTGGCTTCAATCTATACGTGAAAAAATGAGGTACTATAAACTGTCACCATACTGTGGAGAATGACCAGGTGGTGGATGAGCATAACCTTGCAAAATTGAACCGTGTATCCCTAAAATGATGACCGAAAAAGGTTTTCTTTTTTTCCCGTTAAACTTTTTTGATAACCGCCATCAAAAAAAAAAAAAAAAATATATATATATATATATATATATATATATGTACATATGAATGTATATAATAGGAAATAAAAATGGTTGAAACAAACCATGGTTCTATCATTCAATACACACAGCGTTGGGAGTCACAGTGGATCAACAAGGAGGACAGATAGCGGAGGCGTGGAGGGGAAACCTCGCCCTGACATTGGTTTACGCACAAGACACGTAATTAACGACACATATATTTGTAGTGATGTTACAAGGTACAATTGAGTTCTACGGTTAAATATCGAAAAAGGAAAAATGTATGGAAGCTTAGTTGACAATTTTTTGACTTTAGATGTTCTTGCTCAATAACAATAAGTTGTAAGAAAAAGGAAAACTGTCAACCAAAGAGCTCCGGATGGGAATGTGCTTTGACATTCCCATTCCCAGTAATGGTGGACTTGGCAATTGAAGGCAACCATTTTCAATCAAAGATTACGTAACTTTTTTATGAGTCAAAGGGCGATGCCCGTCAATAAATCCAACAGGGCAAATAAAATCTTCCTGTATGGTAGCTTTTTAATGGTTCCTGGAAGGTAGTGACAAACATACATTCTTTTCGTGGCTAATGTGTTAAACTATTATTTTTTCTTTATTTGTTTTTTTTTTTAACTCAACCAACGCCATTGTGCCTTACATGATCCTTAGCCACAATAAAACCAATACAAGTTGATCATGAGAGTCAAAGTGTCGAAGTGTTTGACCCCTCCATACGAACAGGAAAAATGGCTCAAAAGACCGATATAAAATATTAGATATAATTTTTGCCGTGGTGAGGAAGGGGAGCCACGCCCTGTGTCTATATTTTAGACGTGTGTGGACAACTATAAAGACTACACATTTGTTTGTTTTTTTTATATATAATTATGGTTACGTTGCAGAAATAACTGAATAAAATCATTGGTTAACACAAATTCATTATACAAATTCATTACAAACTTTAGAGTTCCTTTATATGAAAACCAAAGGACCGTGGCCCTTGTCCAGTTAGGGAGGGGAGGGGGGGGGGGAGTAAAGGGGGAGTGAAGGTACATTTCTTGCAATCTCTGTATTGACTATCAAATACGAGACTTTTAACCATGTACTCAGTACCCATTAAAAGACACGTCGAAGAAAAAAATACTGTACAAATATTGAATGGAAATCAGGGTGTACAAACAGGAACCCGTTCAACATGCGTCAAACACAGGTGCCACTTGCAGTGGCTTGATTAACATACAGAGATATAAGTAGGTCGTGGTGTGAAAGAGTAGCCACGCTCAGTATCTACACTAAACATGTGAACGATTACACATTCTTGCAAAATTCTGATAGTACACATGCATAGAATAAGAACGTTACGTCAGTGGGAACACCTCTGACTTTCACAAAGATGATTTGCAAAACAAAATAATTTTGTTGGGCAAGTACAGGGATAAATGCCTGCCAAAGCGGTGCAGGGGATACTATACTGAGAAAATCGAGGTTCAATAACAGGAAGTATATATGGAGGTTTGTAAAAACCGTTTGCCAGTTATCAGTAAACTTCAAATTGATTAGTAACTTTCATTCAGAAAGTTGGAGATATGGGTTCAAAAAAGTTTTGAAACTTAAAGGGAAACAGGCAGGTGAACATTTCTGGCTTTACAATTAATACGTGAAAACGTAAGGTACTAATTGTCAACATTCAGCTCGCAGGCTGGTGGCGGATGAACATAACCTTGCCGATTTGAACTGTGTACCCCTACAGTGATGACAGAAACTGATTTCCCTTTTTTCTCATTAGGTTTTTCATCTTACCGGTTATCAAAATCTTTACAATATAATGTGATTTCTTTAAATATAATAATTTATGAAGTGAATCTCTATACATTGATTCACAGTGGATCAACGAAGAGGTCAGATAGCAGAGGCGTGGAGGGGAAACCTCGCCCTGACATTGGTTTACGCATGCACAAGACACGTAATTGGCCACATGTGGTGAGGCTAATACACAATTGAGTTCTATGGTTGAATATCAAAACAAGGAAAAATGTATGGAAGCTTAGCTGACAATTGGTTGACTTCAGATGTTCTTGCTCAGTAACAATAAGTTGTAAGAAAAAGGAAAATTATCAACCAAAGAGCTCCGGGTTGGAATGTGTTTTGACATACCCGGCCGCAGTGATGGTGGATTTGACCATTGAAAGCAGCCCATTTTCAATCAGAAATTATGTAACTCTCTTTATTTATCAAAGGATAATGCCCGCCACTAAATCCAACGGGCAAGACAGGGTATAAAATGGAACATTCCTGCATGCATGGCAGCCTTATTTAGCTGCTGAAGGGTGGTGACAAACATACATTCCTTTCGACGCTAAAACGTCAAATGTTGTTATTTCTTTTTCTTTAATTATCATTTCTTCTTAACAAGCTAACGCAGTTGTGCCTTTCAGTTGTTCTTCGTCACAATAAAACCAATACAGATTGATCGTGAAAGTCCAGGTGTCAAGGTATTTGACCCTTCCGAACGAACAGCAAAAATGGCCTAGAAGACCGATGTAAAATATTGACTATAGCTTTACCGTGGTGAGAAGGAGCCACGCACTGTCTATATTTTAGACGTGTGTGAACAACAAATACAGGGATTTCGTGTTTATTTTGTTTGTTTTTTTTATACAAAAGTATAGGTATGCTACAGACATTATCTGGATCATCGGTTGATACAGAGGATATACAAAATTCAGAAGGTAGTTAAATTAAGCTCGAACGTAATTCATCAATAACAATTCACAACAAATGAATAGATAATTTGTGATTTTAAGAAGTACTTTTGAATGCAATGTATCGTAGTGACAAAAGAAAGGAATGGAAGGTCATGCCAGTAGAGGAAGAAGATTCACGCACGTGGTTCAACATTTTTAAAGGCAAAGGACTACCTTACATTCGCCAAAAGAAAAAAGACAACAAAAATAGAAAGAAAAAAAAGGACCAGAGTTATCAGATAAACCTTACTCAAAACGACTGGACAGAATTTCCCTACGAAAAATAAGACAACACAAAAAGCAAATATTTAAGCAGTCGTTAAAGTCAGATTACTACTGTAGTGAATGCATGCTTTGAACAAACCAATCTAACCTTGGAAATATTTCGGTGCTATAAATTTGTTGTTGTAGTGACAAATATACATTCCTTTCAAGGCTCATGTGTTTGACTTTTTTATTTTCTGTTAGTCAACATGAATGTGCCTTGGGTAGTTCTTAATCACGATGAAAGTCAAGGTATCGAAATAGTTGACCCTTCCATACGGCCAGTGTGCCTAGAAGATATTAAGCAGCCGTGGCGTGGAAGAGAAACAGCGTCCTGTGTCTGTTTTAGAAGTGTGTGAACATTATAACTACATGTTTTAAGCTGTGGGTATAAGCTGTGGGGATAAGATTATTGATTGATACAGGGGATATACAAGACTCAGAAATGGGTTGATACATGCTCGAAGTTCAAATAACAATTCACAGAGAATAAATAAATTACAAATTGTGATGTTGAGCTGTATTTTTGAATAAGATATATAGTATTCACATTTTACAAGGAGTGATGGGTCGTCCCAATAGAGGGAGAACGTTCACGCATGACATTTAACGTGTTCGGAAGTAAATGGGATCTTACGTTTGCCGATAGAAAAAAAAAGGCAAACAAGTAGAAAAAAAAATGAGAATTTGACTCATCAGATAGACCTTTCTCGTATGAAGCAAATTGGACACTATAATATAAAAAAGAGGTATTATAAACATCAGTACCACAATCACTAAAGTGAGTGTAATGAATGCATGCCTCCAATCGATCTGAGGTGGAAGTATTTCTCTGCTACATCAAACATTGCATTCCATTTTTTCTTTCGTTATAAATTTCCTTGGGTGTAATAACGTAATAAGCAATGCATAGTACACCGGTAAAAATTCGTTTCGCGGGGATTGTCAAGAGTGTGGAATAGGGTCATCATTGATGACAAATAAGTTCAGATTTAAAACAACAAATAAGACTGTACATCCCTCACTCTGACCCAGTGTTCAGTATGTTCGGCTAACATGAGTTTGTACGTGAAAATCACAGCCGTGGTGTACAGGAAAAGTAAAGCTCTGCTTCTATTTTGCGTTGAGAGCATGTGTACCTGGTACCAGTACGGAAGCTCGTTTTTATTCTGTTTAGTTTTTTCCCCATATTGTTAATTGATATTCATTTTTTATATAGCAAAAAGAAAAAAAAAGGTCATAAAAATCAAACATTCTGTGTACGATATCTTTATGGTTTGCGGTGAGACAGAAAAAAGAAAACCACTCATATTACTTCATTATAATATGACAGAAATTTAAAGTCATAATTACAAATTAAACTACAATACCGAAATGTATCGAAATGTACAATATACTGAAGGTGTTTTTCCCTCTACATGTTATTATAATTTCAAACCGAGGGATTTTAAAGTTTGGATAGAAAACACATTGGAAAAAGGCTTATAAAGAAAGTGCCAAAGCAATGTGAAACGCAAAAGAAACAACGTTTGCTATTTTTCCCCCTCAGTTTCACATTGATTATAATATGTAGCTGTAATTCATTTTACTTCTTATTTCTGAACCATTGAGAAAAAAAAATACCAAAAAACAAGCTAGGTCACCTGAGGTGATGAGGGGTTCAGTCTTGGTAAGGTTTCCATGCTGTTGTTCCTTTCTCTCTCCACTGAAGGACGATGTTGACTCCTAGTAGTTTAATTCTGGTAGACAGGTTTTTTTCCTTTCGCAGCTTGTAAGCCACCTCAGCAAGGTGGCCGCGCCGGGCTTTCAACGTGGGAGGGAGATCGGTCCTGACGGTCATCCGGGAAGGGGGAGACGGGTTGGTTCCGTCTCCTTCAGGGGTGTTCCTCGGTCGCTTTTGATTCTCAAAGGTGGAGAGGATGAGATCCCGGTCAGCCATCCGAACGAACTTAGCGATTATCGGTGCGGGGGATGGGCGGTTTGAGGCTGGGTGGTGGGCGTCAGCGTTCCCGTGTGGGTTGCGGCGGGGAAGCCTGTGGGCGTTAACTAGCTGTATTCCTTTGGCCTTCTCTTCATCCAGGCCGAGGAGTATGAAGACATCAGTAAGCGTAGTGTAAATGTTTTCCTCTCTTTGCTCCTCAACACCGTAGAACAACAAATTCTGCTTCCTGTAGTAGATTTCCGTTAGAAGCAGTTTCTCCTTCAATTGAGCAATTTCTTCTTGTAGGGAGGCACGTACTTTCGGGATTTCCTTCTCAACTTCAGCGACCTTGGATGAGTTCATTTCAACAGTGGCCTCTATGTCAGTCATGCGACGGCTCATAGATTTAATTTCTTCAGTCAGAGTTTCCAGTTTTGTGTAGACTTTGCTGGAAAAGTCTGCAATGTCCCGCTGCAAGTCTGCGTTCGTAGGTGAACCTCCCTTTGGGGAGGAGGATTTGTCAGCTGCACCCGCTACGGGACCAGTCGATTGCTTAGCCGATGCTTGGCGGGTATTAGGCCGCTGGGGTAACATTGTACGTGCTGTAGCAAGTTGGGTGTGTAAAAGCAATAGGGTGGTCGGAGCTAAGCCCTGGTGCGTCCGTTTAGTATGAAAGCATGTCGTGGAAGATTCGTTGATTGGTTGATTCGTTGATTGGTTCGTTGATCCGAAATGAAATAGGGTCAGTAACGAACCTTCGGAATAACGAGCTTTGTTTCATTTTCGGATTAACGAACCTTCGGAATAACGAACCTTATTTCATTTTCGGATAAATGAACCTTCGGAATAACAAACCATATCACATTTTCGGATTAACGAACCTTCGGAATAACGAATCTTCGGAATAACGAATCTTCGGAATAACGAACCTTCGGACTAAAGAACCTTCGGAATAACGAACTGTAACCCTACCGACTTAGTTATTGAAAGCCCTAGTTCGGTGTTCGTCCTATAACCCTTAATTCTCTTTGCTCGTACGGTCAGAAGCTATAGTGTGTAGGCCGTTGTGTGAAATACCTCTACCAGACCAGAAACCACCTGGTCTATACATAGCCATGCCACGCCTGCATGGGCCGCTACTGGTACCAACACGTTACACACACCAGTCACGCCAAGACTTAGACCGAAGAACCAAACGCTAGCTCTGCTGTGTTTATTAGCAAGGTAGCCGACTGGGAGTTGAAGTACTAGGAAGCCATAAGAGAAGGAGGCCAGGATAAACTCTTGTGTTTCTATGGTCCAAGAAAATGGACCATCCTGTGGAAATGGACGGACAAACAAACAAATAAACACACACACGTAACATAAAATGGCAAATTTATATCAAAGAACCTTTGTAAAATGAACCTTTATACACAAGCACTTTGAAACGTTCCTTAAAAAGCTCTTTAAAAAAGAAGGCAAGGAGAAGAAAAGAGCTTGTTATTTGTAGACCTCAATTAAAAGTGGTAAGTGAGAACAAGCAATGCTGGGTGCAAAGTTGACCGAAAGATCGGTCTGTATCTGTCCGTCGGGGAATGTTCCGCGGAGACTGCGTCTGGCTTCACGGATCCCCTCCGTATACGGAGGACGGCGTTAATGGCAAAATATAAAAGAGTCCTCCGGACAGACGGATCTTTCTGTCTAGGTGCAAAGGTAACCACATCAACGGAAAACCAAAGGCCTATGAAGTGAAAGTTGTGTGCACGTAGTTAAAAGGGCTATACTGGAGGCTTTGAGGCTGCCGGGGACAAGGAACGGATACCAATTCTCACCTCTTTCAAACGGGATGCATTGGAATTGTACGCCGAACAGAGTTGGGAAGATGCATTGGAGTCCTTGTGGTGTAACTCTACATTAAGAGCACTGTCGTTAACCATTGCAGTCATGGCAATGCTTATGGTGACCCTTGACATGTAGCCGCAGGTAAACACACAAAAGGCCAGGTAGGCAATGATGTAACGCGTAGAGAACATCATTTTCAAGGCCGCTGTAAAGGAATGGAACGCGTAGCCCTCTAGTCAAACATATTGTTACGGATTTTTGATGATAATATTACAAATAACTACGTCTTATGAGTTAGATTATAGCCTGCTATCATGGTTATGTAACGCTTTGGAATGTAACGGTCATGGTCTCGCTTTCCCTTCCCCCATCTGCTATTCTATTTACTCTGTCTTCGACAAGTCCTTCTCCCTTCCAAGTCCCTTCGATTTCCCCGACTGTTATCTTCCCCTTCGGGACCACAGTGTCCTCGTTCCACTAGCCTTTTGTCAAGGCCCTCTCGCTGTAAGGTAAAGAGAGCCCAGCTGAGTGGGGTTGCGCTGGCGCGCTCGCTTCGCTCGCCCATTACAGCGAGAGGGCCTTGACAAAAGGCTATCGTTCCACTGACCTGACCTAGCCATGTCCTTAAATTGTCCTCAGCGAATTAGGTCAAGGACTAAGTTCTTAGGTCCAGCCTTGTGGCCAATTAACTTTACTCTCTTGGGGCTTGGTCGCGTGCCGCCCAGGCCAGGCCCAGGGACGTATGAATGGTATAAATACCGGCTCCTTGCAGAAATTAGAGAGTGGAGAGTCGGATTGAGATTGCGATTGCTGGTTCGAACTAGACACTTATCACCTTAAAGGGTGTGTACAGTTCTGGTTGAGGTGGGGATTTTAGCTTTTAATGTTTTGCAAGATATTCAGAAACCACTCTATGAGATGTTAAAGAGCGTGCAATTCCACGGGGTATCAAAAGTTTATTTGATGAAAATCAGTTTTGAAATGGCTGAGATATCCAAAAACAAGGTGAAACAAAGAGATCCTAATAAAGTTGTGGCATGTCGCCTTTTATTATGATCACTTTTTTTTGGATATCTCAGCCATTTGAAAACCAATTTTCATCAAATAAACGTTGAACCCTTCTTAACATTACAGGCTCTTTCATGTTTCATTAGAGGTTTCTTATTATCTCACTGAAATGTGCAAAACATGCATTTCCACCGCAACCAGTACTGTACAGTCCCTTTAACACTGCGAGTCGGGCTGGAGAGTCAGCCAAGAGATTCTGTTCTGAATTGGGGAACACTGCGAATTGGAATGAGACAATAAACTTGCTGTCAGGTCCGGAAGACATTGTGTCCCCTTTACTTTCTACTAGCTGTCCGACTGAACTGCGTGTAGAGTGTGTGGTGCAATGCTTTACAATACATTTCTCGTTATCCTTGTATTCTCATCATCAGAAGCAAGGGAAATTTTACCCACTTTCGTTACAATATGCCCGAAAGTGAATAAAAACACATCTTCATGTACGTACAAGAAGAAGAGGCACATGCTGCCGCGACTTGGCACTGTATGCACGCAGCACACAGTGTTGTCGACTTGTGGACTCCGACGTGCACAAGTTAACCTCGACACGTATACGGAGTTGGCAGTGATGACCAACACACTCATTAAATAGGATGGAAAGAAATTGTGGTTCTGTGATCACTTGATATTCCGTGATCTTTGAACTTTTTCTCTTTAATCTATGACGGGGACAATTGGAATAGCATTTGCCACGCAAATGTGTTGAACCAGGCATGCACGTTTCCGTTTGAACGGGAAAAACTGGTGAAACTTGAAGACATCAAATTGGTGATCAAATTGGTGATCGAATTTTCCGCTATGTTTCCTGTTCACATCTCTTCTCGTTCCCCCACATAGAACCGGGATTGAGAGAGGTTCAAACACGGTCATACAGTTAAATCCCGTCATAACGAGGTTCTCCTAATAATCGCATTCATAAAAGAGACATTAGCGTGAAGTCATGTACCAATAATATTAATCAAATCTATGAGCAGCTCTTTTCCATTGTTACAGAATTATACAAGAGTATGCATTGGCAGTAAGATAGATGGATCATTGGTGAACAGTTTGATACAACATATAGAAAAATGACAGGCCTTCAATACGCGTTCTTCATTTTTCTTGAAAAAAAAAATCATCGCATATTGTATATTTGGTTTATCAAAATTACACGCCTATAGGGTTGAATTCCTAGCAATTTAGCAAAGGGGTATATCCAAACAGCTTCTTGCTTTACGATGTACTTACATAACTCCCTGGATTTTCCCTCTTGTCCTGACGTCTCATCACGATAGTTCAGAGCTTTCATATGTCCCGTTAGTTTGTTATCTTCCATGCTTCTGCTCTAATGTCGATGTGTCTTGACCACTTGGCTCTCTTTGTTTTCTGTTGTCATTGCTTGAGATAAGGACACGGAGGAACAGTTATATCTTAATAAATACCGCATATACTCGCTCTTTTATTCACATTACAAATAATTACTAATACCTACACTTTGGGGCATATTTGCAGAATTGCATGGGGCCATTACAAACAAGGTACTTATTTAAGCTATAGAGTGCGCGTTATCTTATGTATTATACATAAGACCTTTCAAGGGTGTGTAGGGGCGGATCCAGGAATTCCGTAAAGGGGAGGCGCCAATTCAAGGGGGCGCACGCACACCCCTCCCCCCATTTTTTACTTTTTATTTCTTCTGTTTTTACCAAAAAAAAAAAAAATAAGAGTGGGCACGCACCCGATGAGCCCCCCTCCGGATCTGGCACTGTATGTGTGTGTGTGTGCGTGTGTGTGTGCGTGTGTGTGTGTGTGTGCGTGTGTGCGTGTGTGCGTGTGTGTGTGTGTGTTTGTTTGTGTGTTGTATGTTGTGTGTTGTATGGTATCAGGGAGGTGGGAAAAATTTACTTCTCTTGCTGTTCACTGATACAAAGTCCCTAGACTGATTTATAACATGGAGCTATATTGTCGTTGCTCCATAATTTCTCTCTCCACTTGTTTTCCAAACCCTCGGAAACCTCGTCACAGAATGACATATGAAAGTCAGGCGCCGTGGTTTAGTGGGGAGGGGTGGTTAAGGGTGAATATACCCACTTGCTTTGACAGTTTCAATTTCAGTAAGTTGTATTTCTCCACTTGTACATAACAAAAAATAAGTCTGACAATATGAATCATTTTTTTCACAAGTCATGAAACTATAAACAAGATTTAACATTACAAATATATAATCTTGTGGAATAATACATGAATTTCATAATTACAGATCTTTAAGTGTACAGGTGAGGGAGACCGTTATCAATAAGCAAATCGCTTAATTTGGACAACGGCTTCTGAATATAAACCAATGCCTTGTAAAAATCTTTTTAACTTCAGGAACGGTACACACACGCGTGCAACAAATAGCATAAATCTTAAAGTACTTTAAATGTCATTTTACCAAAAAGGACAACACAAGGTGGAATGTAAAACGACGAAGAAACAAAGACAAGAATAAGGGACCCGAATAGGAAGAGAAAGAATCTCCGGGGGTTACATTTGATGGGAGAGTCATGGGTTTGTGTGTGTGTGTGTGTGTGTGTGTGTGTGTGTGTGTGTGTGTGTGTTTGTGTATGTTTGCGTGCTTGTGTGTATTCTGTTTTCTTTTTTAGCACATCATCAAAACGATCTCCCAATAGCCCCAACAATAAAGCCCCCTTTCTATACTATCTAGACTCCGACCTTTCCCGATCTATCAGATCGGCGGAGAACGGTATATAAGAGCGCACAGGGATCGGTTCAAATCGTAAGCATCGTAGCAGCAGCGCTTGGAGGGCGGGGTCGAAGCGGGCATTTCTCAGATTGGCAAGAAATTTTGAAAATTTCTTCCGATATTCCCAGTCAAACTAGTCCCTGTTCCACTTTGCGACTCTCGCCACGATTTGGCAATTTGCTAAGATCGGGAAGGATCGGGTAAAATTGAGCCGTTCTGGACACTGTACGATGTTGGAACGCTCTAAGAACGCTGTATTTACGACCAACACGTGCTTGCTACGCTCTTACCACGATGATCAGAAATGAGACATTCTCTACCGGTGAAGTTACGCTTGAGAACGATGTAACTACGCTGTCAGTGCAATATTGCCGATGTTATCCGATCTATGCACGCTGTATTTACGCTGTGAACGAACTGTCAGGAGGATCTTATTGTAATGTGTATTTAGGACATTTTAATAATGTCTACATTCAGTTCAGTTCAGTTCAGTTTTATACATTCTGTATAAAACTAGCTCAGTACTCCTGAGCCCATCCCACCTTTAAAGTCACCCTCCTTTTAATGACCATCTTGTATAATTTCTCCCAGTCTGCAAACCTTCCCTTCCCCAAACAGGTGCTCTCATTCAGACCAATTATGACCCACTCAGCTTCAAGGTTCATCCGGCTCCCCCAGTGGCTTCAAACATCCAGGCCAGTCCCATCTAAAACATGACCCCTCCCCCAAGCTAACTTTCCCTCCAAAAATGACTTCCCCTTCATATGATTGGTCCAAGTACCACACCCACTCCTCTTCCCAAATTGCTGATGTGTCAAGAAGCACGCTGACCATGCAGACTGGACATTCATGTAAGGAGAGCTTGTCAGACGGTCATTGAGAAAAGACCGCTCTCTTGAGTTGCTCCCTTCTCTATACACCGGCTATGTACATTGTACCTTTTGCCTGTTCGTCGTTAACATACCTTGGATGTGGGCGTAAAGTTAGACTTAACTTATTTGCCCCTTTGGCGTTTCAATAAAGGAGCAATAGCTATCTTCAGAACGAAGAACTTTGATGTGTACGAGCTCATCTTTACTGCGAGTACCTCTCTGGAAATAATATACAACTATACATTACATTATCACGCTGTTTCCCCGTCCAGAGAAATGAAAAGTGCCTGGTGTGCCCCGATGTGCCTCGATTCAACTGAAGATCCTCAGTCGGTCAACTTTAGCATGCAGAACCAAAGAGATTTGTGGACTTCGGAGAGGCTCCTCAACTCACGGTTGTTCTGCAGCAATTCATTACTAATCAAAGACGTGCTGATCTTTCCACTTTTTCTTGCTTTTATAGTCCGCCTTCTTCCTGTTGTATACCATGATTTCAAAGTCTTCAAAATTCTATACCATGTCCTCTTCTTCCTCCTTTGTGAGCATCACACCCAGTCTTTCTTCTTCACCTTGTGGGAAGCAGCTTAAATTCGCTTTCTTCTCTTCTCAAGTTGTCCCCTCTCTTCTTACTCTACGAAAATTTGGGCTCCTTCTTCATATTCTGCCTCGACTCGACAGTTGCAGCGACAATATCCTACTCCTCAACAGTTTTGCCCCCCCATCTCTTTCATCTTCTTCTGGCTGACATTTTAGCTGCAAATTTTCCAGCGTATCGACTGCGTTCCTACTGGAGCGGCGGCAGCGGGAGACGTGCGGAAACAGCGTAACTAAAGCGGGAATGAAGCATACTGCGAGCGTTGTAGGAGCAGGCCTTGATTCTATATACGAGAGTAGAGAGCGTAGTAAGAGCGGGAATGTCGTGCTTTGATCAGGGAAGAGAGGCGAGCGGGGCAGCAGCGGGACCACGTCGCGTCGGTGTCTAATTTGTTTCCCGTTCTTGTGCCGATCGATGTTACTACTCTCAGAAAGTACCTTGTTACGCTCATCCCGAGATGTTTATTCTGTCACTACGCTCTCCCCGCTTGCCTTCTAATTCAAAATACATTGTAGGTCAATTTTGATCGCGAAAATCGGGAAGAAATTTTGTAAATGTTCAAAATTTCTTCCCGATCTGAAGAAAAAAAATGCCCGCTCCAACCCCGTCCTCCAAACGCTGCTGCTATATGCGATGCTTCCGATCCCTGTACGCCTTTGTCGCTCTCTCCCGATCTGCTAGATTAAAGGACAGGTTCACCTTCATAAACATAAGGATTGAGAAAATGCAGCAATATAAGTAGAACACATCAGTGAAAGTTTGAGGAAAATTGGACAATCGATGCAAAAGTTATGCATTTTTAAAATTTTTGTGTTGGAACCGCTGGATGAGGAGACTACTGCAGCTTGTGAGTCATATGCGTACAACAGTATAAAGAAAATGTAAAGAAAATTCAACATATTTTCACTTTTTTTCGCATAATAAAAGACCACTTGACTTGTCTCTTTCTAAAGGCAGGGGGAATAATATTACCCATAGCATATGTCGGTAACGAGTCAAGGGAATGTGAACTTTTTTTCAAAAGATGAAATTTTGTGAAATTCTCTTTATATTTTCCTTATATTGTTGTACGCATGTGACATCTGAGTTATTCATACACTGCAGTAGTCTTCTTATCCAGCGGTTACTGCACAAAAACTTCAAAAATTCATAACTTTTGAACGGATCGTCCGATTTTCCTCAAACTTTCAATGATGTGTTCTACTAATATTGCTACAATCGCTCAATCCTTATGTTTATGAAGGTGAACTTGTCCTTTAAGATATTAGATCGGGGGCTTACCCAAGTTTGAATCGTGAGGCAAGCAGGAAGAACCATGTAGTGCACAGTGTAAACACCGCGGGATGAGCAAGCATAGTAACATCGGCACAAGAACGGCAAGTAAACTAGAAACCGATGTGGTCCCACTGCTGCACCGCTCTTCTCCGATCAAAGGACAACCTTACCTTACCGCTCTCACTACGTCCCCCCCCCTTGACATACCAATTGTGTCCACTAATTACCAGCGTGATACCAAACGTACAACTTGCCTCACGCCTGGTTTGAACGCTTGAAAAGAAGGTGTAAAGGAAGACACAAAGCAATAACTTTCATTTCAATTTACAAGGAAAAGGGTGAACTTGTTTATTCAAACGTTCACACTGATTCCACCAACAAATTGACATAAGACAAAGAAACCAAAGCAACACTATTGCTTGCACGTCACTGACTGAGCGTACATATAGATCAATGTCCTACGCAGTGAATAGAGTGAAAGGAAAACAATACATGAATGTCATAAAAGACACATTACAGGGCGGATATCAATGATGAATCAAAATGTTATCAATGTAATGCATCCCTTTAAAACCAAAGACGATGCTGCTACACGCGTTATATTTACGTGCAATATGGAGGAGGGAATGAATTGATTTCTGTGAATACAATTAACAAACTAAATCGCATCAATATAAGAATTATCTGCATGCTAACTGAAATGATAGATGGAAATGACCGTGCCTTAATTGAATTACTGCAAACAACAACACACTACTATAACTATACTACAGCTCACTAACACGTTGTGAGCCTTTTCACATTAATTGTAACCAAGGTTACCACATTATCTAAACACATTATGAGATATTAAAACACATGGTATATTTGCAATGAAGCGGGCAGGACAAAATATCAACAATTGAATTACCTTCGGGGGATACGTCACGACAACAAGTATCCGCACGTGACTTGAGTTTTGATTTACATGAGTATGCTACAGCAGAAAACTAATGTAATCTTTGTGACTCTTTGGAACGGTTTGATTGCTATAACAGTATAAAAAATGTAACTTTGGTATAAACGACTGCATAATCCTCCTCTGCATGATATTATACTTATACATCATCGATAACATTGACTCACTGTCATGCGCAGTGTTATATACAGATTAAACCACGAGCCTCAAGCCCCCGTTCCACTATGCCGT
The DNA here is from genome assembly GCF_040938485.1 of Diadema antillarum. Classification (NCBI taxonomy): domain Eukaryota; kingdom Metazoa; phylum Echinodermata; class Echinoidea; order Diadematoida; family Diadematidae; genus Diadema; species Diadema antillarum. Next base: position 717,856 of record NW_027270934.1, read on the forward strand.
TCTCGCTACGATCTGACAATTTTCTCAGGTCGGGAAGGATCGGGTAAAACCTGAGCCGATCTGGACACAGTACGATGTTAGAACGCTCCAAGTACGCTGCAGTTACGACTACCAAGTGCTTGCTACGCTCTTACTACGATGATCGGGAATTAGACATTGCGATCTCTGCCGCTGCCGGTACGCTTTAGAACGATGTAGCTACGCTGTTAGTGCGATGTTGCCGATGTTATCCGATCAATGCACGCTGTATCTACGCTCTGAACGATCTATACGATCTTATCACGCTGTTACCCCGTTCAGAGAGCTGAAAAGTGCCCGATGTGCCCCGATGTACCCCGATTCGACTGTGGGTCAGCAGTCAGTCAACTTATTAGCATCAATGCAGAACCGAAGAAATATACTGTGGACCTCGAAGATTCATTCTTCTTTTTTTACTTTTGATTTTCAAAGTTGTTGTTGCTTCGTTATTCTCACTACTCTTTCTTCATCAGCGAGCCCGTGCTTCTGTGCCTCCAGTGCCCTGGTTATGACCCACCATTTCCCTCTCCTCTCCCCTCCTCCCCCCCCCCCCCCCCCTTGTCCACCTCGGACCTACTACCTTCTTCACTACTATATATTTCTATCCTCTCATCAATTTTTTCCTTACAAGAGAGCCGCCATGTGTTTGTTAATGTGCGTCCGTATGTGTGCATGTATGTGTGTATTACTCTGTCTGTCATTTTTTTTTTGCTACCGCTTAGGAAAATTTGTTGTTGTTTTTTGCAATTATATATTTTTCTCTATGAGGGGACTGCATTCTAATACTACAAGCTCTGCTTTTTAGCAGTCCCCTCCATTTCCAGCAATATTTTGTATGCATTTACCACAGTGACGTAACTGTTATTTGTATCTCTGTTGATATATTTTGCCTGTATCTCTTTTACAATGCTATTCTGTTCATCGCATTGTGGTACTGATTTCATGACGTCTGTGTATATGAGCGTTTCTTTGTATTTTTTAGTATTTGTTTGTTGGAAGTGAAATAAATTAACTTGAACTTGAACTTGAAGAGCCTCCTCAACTCACGGTTCTTTTGCAGCAATGCATTGTATAAACAAAGACGTGCTGATTTTTCAAAGGATTTTTCTTGATGTCCTTGCTTTTATAGTCCGTCTTCCTCCAGTTGTAGATGATTTCATATTCTTCAAAATTCTGCTATGTCCTCTTCCTCCTCTTTCAGCATCACGTGCAGTCTCTCTTTCTTCGCCTTTTGGGTAGCTGCTTCGCTGCTTTCTTCTCTTCTCTGTTCTTCATCTGTTCTTCTTCTTCGAAAATTACAGCTAAAATTACTTCCCGTTCTTGTGCCGATGTTACTACGCTCAGAAAGACCTTGTTACGCTCATCCCGCTGCGTTTACGCCGTCATTACGCTCTCCCCGCTGCGTTTACGCTGTCACTACGCTCTCCCCGCTTGCCGTACGATTAAAAATATGTCAATTTTGATCGGGGAGATCGGGAAGAAATTTTGAACCGGTTCAAAATTTCTTCCCGATCTGAAAAACTGCCCGCTCCAACCCCGACGTACGCTTTTGCCGCTCTCTCCCGATCTGCTAGATCGGGACAGATCGGGGTCCAAATCGTGATAGTGGAACGGGGGCTTCAAATATAATACACAGTTGGTGAAAATAAGGAGATATAATTTATATAGAACACAACATAAATCACCTAATTCAAGTCCTCAGCTACACCTACTGCAACTACGATATGAAGGAGATGTTCCCCGAATACTCCACTCAATAATGATCAACTTATATACAGCACCTGGAGAACAACTTTACATGCGCATATTCTGTCATGGGGTATAAAGTAACATACATGTATACGCGTAATAAATCACTACTTTCTTCTTTTCTTATCTTTCGTACAGAGAATACCGAAATATCCCTCACATTGATACAATTCTTTGTTGTCAGCCAATACTAAACATAATTGTGTCTTATGGCACATGGAGAAAGTAAATTTTATAAATTTTGGAGAGAATATAAATTCTCTGCATTTAGAAGGCTGCACGTCTCTCACAGTCGGAGCGGGTGGAGGGTTTTGGGAGAGGCTACTGCTCCTATGTATAGTCAGTATGTGATGTTGAACGACTGCTCAGATATGGGGTAAGCTACTGCAGTTTCACGTAGGACCTCATAATTAATTATACAGGTCAATGAAGCAAGCTGGTCTTTGCTTCACTTATGAGGGTCCAGGCCAAAGACGTATTCCTTGTCGGAGTAAAATTTTATAGCACAGCTATCAAAATTCCAGTTGATCGTTTATCTTACCACAACCCTTGTTGAGACCTTGTTGAGACGGGCACTACTCCGACCTTTCCTCCGACCCTTCCTCCGAAGTTACTCTGACCAAAACTGCCTCGGCTCCGTCTGAACGCAGCTATAGAGATACACAAGTCATTCCTGTGTGATGAATGATTTATTGTTCCCTCTTCCTGCCTTGACTTTTTTATTACTTCCTGCTTGCCTCTGTGCCCCAGTCCATTGTGTCCTAGTCCATTACAGTATAGACAGGGAAGTGTGATAAATGCGCTGCAGTAACAAGGTACATTCTCACAACTCTGCAGAAGATATTAGTAGAGTAATTTGGGCAATATGTGAATTCAACACACACTCTATATATATATATATATATATATATATATATATATATATATATATAGCATATATATATATATATATATATATATATAGCATATATATATATATATATATACCGGGTGTCCCAAAAAAAGCGGAACGGTGGATTTTCAGTACCTTGCGTTCTAAAAGTGATATATTTTTTGACATTATTAGAAAGAGCATCTTCCGCAGAAGACCATGATACCAAAATCATTAAATTTGGTTCAGTACTTTTTATTCTACGCCAGTTTCTGTAAATGCAGTCATTTTCAATTTTTGGCGACTTATGAGATAATAATTTGGGCGCGACACGCGTTCCATACGGTGAATTGTGTAAGCTCGTTGATCCATGTCAACAAAAGATAACGCTTTCATATTGGGAGTGCGCACACACACACACACACAGACACACACACACACGGTTTTTTCCTGGCCCGTGCCTAATGTGAAAGCTGTATCTTTTGTTGACATGGATCACCGAGCTTACACAATATTCACCGTATGGATCGCGTGTCGCACTCAAATTATTATGTCATAAGTCGCAAAAATCCGGCGAAATTTGGCAATGACTGCATTTTCAGAAATTGGCGTAGAATAAAAAGTACTGAACCAAATTTGATGATTTTGGTATCATAGTCTTCTGCTGAAGACGCTCTTTCTAATGATGTCAAAAGATATATAACTTTTAGACCGCAAGGTACTAAAAATCCACCGTTCCGCTTTTTTTTGGGACACCCGGTATATATAGAGCATATATATATATATATATATATAGCATATATATATATATATATATACATAATATATATATACATTTATTTATCTATTTGTATTATGTACATGCATGCTTAAATGAAACTAAAACCCAAAGAGAAATGAGGATTGAGTGAAAGCAGCAACATTAGCACGTTATCAGTGAAAGTTTAACTTTAAGGAAAATCAGACAATCGATGCAAAAGTTATGAATTTTAAAAGTTTTAGTGTTGGAACCACAGGATAAGGAGACTACTTGAGTTTATGACATCATGCATGGACAACGATACAAAAAAAAAATATCAAAGAGAATTCAACATGCTTTCACTTTTCTAGCGGAAAGAATTAAAAGCGCACTTGACTCACCGCTTTTAGAAAGCAGGAAGAATAATTACTACCCTTAACATGCGTCAATATCAAGTTGATGGAACATGTAAATTTCATGCAAAATGATTTTTTTTTTGTGTGTGTGTGGAATTCTCTGTACATTATTGCTGTCCAAAGGTGACGTCATGAATTCTTGAAGTCTCCGTAACAAGTAATTATAACACCAAAACTTTAAAAATCAATAACTTTTGCTTCGATTGTCCAATTTTCCTCAAACTTTCACTGATGTGTTCTAAAGTTGCTATCTCACTTAATCCAAACTGCTCTTTGGGGTTTGGTTTCCTTTAATCAATAATTAAGATTACCAAGTAAAACAAAATGATTGGGTGAGGGATGAGAATTATTGGGTGAGGGATGAGAAGTTGTATACAATATTGCCCGCTCACATCTCGAATAAAATTAAGGCCTGTTCCTTTAACGCTCTCAGTATGCTGCGTTCCCGCTTCTATTACGATGTTTTCGCTTAAGCTACGCTGTTCCTACGCTTTCCCAGACTTATTTAGACACGTCTTCCGCTCTCGCCTCTGTAAACATGGTAAAAGGGACACAGCCGACAAGCTGGAAAGCTCGCTGCCAAAATAAAATCTGCCAGAAGAAGATCAAAGAGATCGAAAGACAAAACTGTTGAGGAGGGATCCCGGAGGACGTTGTCGCTACACCTGTCGAGGGAAAATGAAGAAGAATAAGAAGCCCAAATTCTCGAAGAGAAGAAGAAGGAGAAGAAGAAGAAGAGGAGGAAGAGGAATGAAGAGAAAAAAAGAGAAGAGAGCAGCGACCCAAGAAGGCAAAGAAAGAGAGACTGCACGTGACGCTAACAGAAGAGAAAGAAGAGAATAAAGAGCCTTTTTTAAAGGAATAAAATCGCCATGAGATCATCTGCAACCGGAAGAAGACGGACTATAAAGCAAGGACAAGAAAAAGCCTTGCTAAGATCAGCACGTCTTTAATTGATAATGAATTGCTGCAGGAGAGTTAAGGAGCCTCTCCGAGGTCCATCGATCATAATCTCTTTGGTTCTGCTAATAAGTTGATGGAGGATCGGCAGTCGATTCGGGGTATTTATAGGTACAACGGGCAGTTTTCAGCTCTCTGGAAAGGGGAACAACGTGATAAGATCGTATTGAACCTTTAGAGCAGGGAGGTGTCTCACCTCCCTGTTTAGAGTGAACGCAGCTTGCATATATCAGATAACATCGGTATAACATCGCACTCACAGCGTACTTACATCGTTCTAAATCGTAACTGCGGCGTCCGAGATTGTAATGTCTCATAGTCATGCCCGTAAGAGCGTATCAAGCACGTGTTAGTCGTGAATACAGCGTATTTAGAACATTCTAACATCTGACTGTGTCCAGATCGGCTCACCGTACGTTTTACACACATGTGTATTTTTCTTTTCATTGCACTTTAGAATGTTACATTATAGTGGAGATACTTGTTGAAGTAGATAAGAGAGTTGTTGGGCTATGGTTTTGGCATCAGCACCTTTTCTAATTTGCCCCAGTGGTTGCTATACTGATATCAAAGTTTCGTAAAGGCACTTGAAACATAGAACTACGTTTGGTTTTACAAAATATAGCAGAGCCAACTTGAACACGGAGTACTATAACATGAGCAATGACAAAAAAAAAACAAAACAAACAAAAACAAAACAAAAACAAAAACAAAAACAGCCTCGGGGTTTAAGTTTGAGCGCCAAAAGCATCATGCGTGTGTCTGGCGCCTATAGTGTTTCTGCTGATATCAACTACCTAAATTGTCATGACTACGGTAATGAGCTATGACGATGAAGACAACAATCGGATGTAATTGTAAAGGAAAGAAGAAAAGAATAAGTGAGGGTACTCGATGATACATGGAATGATGACTAATAGTACAGACGACTCACGTTAAAATGAAGTCCTAGGGACCAGCAGTTTTCTTTTGTCGTATCAAAAATTTTGTTATAGCCGAACAATACAGTATAATAAGATATGTTTACAATGATTTTGGGACCTAATTTTTTCATTCGTTGAATGAGATTCGCTATAACTGTGTTCGCTATAACGGGAATGCACTGTATAACATTATGCAAATGGGAAGGGCTCATGGAGAACATGACTGTTGTAACGGCTGACAAGCTGTCGTGGTGGTCGTGGGTTTTGCCATCGTTAACAAAACTCAATACACCGTTTCAACTTTCCATGATAATCCACCTGCTCATCCACATTGTCTCTCCCACTTCAACCCATTCTCTACGACATCAGAAAGATCTCAAGTAATACATTGAGCTTTTTATTCATTTCTGCACAAAATTGCTGAAATCGACATTCCACGTCACAGTCCACTGACCACACGCCATTCACGAAAAATGAATCAGACAATTCCTCAACGTGAGAAAGAGGAAATAATCGTTTATAATATGGCTTATAGTTTAAATATAGGATAACAATGCAGCAGCTCGAAGGTTGATACGGTTGCTTGACATCATACAATTCAAGAAATTCACAAGTGAATTTACAAGTGAAGTATTGAATATAAAATTGAGTGCCTAAAAACATCAACCAGCCAACCAAAAGATAAGGGAACACCGTAGACGTATAATTATTATGATACTATTGTTGAATGGGAGTACAGTGTGTCCTTAGGTTAAAGGTACTTCCCATAACATATATAGACAAATCTGATGAATGAGGTGACACGAAATATGACAAATAACGGATAATGCTTACTGGGTCATATTGTACATTGTGTAAACTGCAAGAATGACTTTAAAAAAAGGATCAAAGGATTAAATCGTAAAATTTGTGATTAAGATACAAGATTATGGTTGAAGAGTTTGTAGCTATGTTGAATAATGTACGGTATGTTTTGGTATGATCATAAAACAATATGTTATATACGGCGCTTGGAAACTGTGCATTAAACGCGGTAAAAGTGTACTTATTATTATTGTTATTGTTATTATTATTATTATCATTATTATCATTGTTATCATTATTACCATTGTTATTGTTATCATCATTATTATTATCATTATTATTATTATCATCATTATCATCATTGTTATTGTTATTATCATTATTATTATTATTATTATCATCATCATCATGAGGCCACCCTATGAACAAAAGGGTGGTACTCTTTGCGAAATATATGTAAGCATCCGATCAATTCAGTCTTATACACTCTGGCATGTTATGTGGTGTCCCCTTCGGCCCATTGTTTGTAATATACAGTTAGTGCCATCAGTATGATAATTCATTCCCTCTTACTCGCCGATGTTTGTATTTTGTTTTTATTCCCGTTAAAAAGAGTTATGATTGAATAATTGATATTCTTAGTAATGAACTAAATAAAGTTTTGAATGATTCGGTAATGAAATATCATTACATATTAAACAGAACATGCTTGTTTCAATTTCCACACCCTTCAATCTTATTCAGCACTTCCAGAAAATCTATAGCAAAATTAATTTTTGTGATAGCAGAAAAACAATTGACCAAGCCCTAAAAAAACCCTAAAACGGACTTAGCTGGATCATCATCTACTATAGATGGCAGGCCAGTACGCCCTTGCGGCATATAGGTTAGGGGTCATCCCACAAGACCGATACTCCTGAGTTATACAGTCCACGAGTCCTACGTACAGCCCACGAGGTCAACACTAGGAAAAATAAAGTCCATGAGACCGACACTAGGTAAAACAGCCCACGAGTTCGACAGATACAACACGGGGTTTAGTATGACTGTATGACTAGTGGGTTGGTAACCGGCAAATCATGTATAATGCTCACGCACACGGAGGAAGTGAAATGACCCCACACTAACTGGCCTAAAAAGGAAAATTTATCCAACATTCGAAAAGGTTCCCCTCTGGGTTCTTGCTTTTTGTATATATTCTTATAATAATAATAATAATAATAATAATAATAATAATAATAATTATTATTATTATTATTATTATTATTATTATCATTATTATTATTATTATCATCATTATTATTTATACGGCTTTCAATCACAAATATCGTATTACATTTTTCGAAATCATACACTGGAGTGGTAAGGGTGCACCAGGTTGGGCAGCCCGGGTCTGGAGGCCCTCAGGCCATCCTCCCCAACCCACCTGGTGCACCCAAAACAGTAAATTTCATTAAGAGGCATACATAAAAAAAAACAAGAAACAAAAACAAAAACAAAATAACTGTTTCTTTGTAAGTGTCAATTCAAGATATGTGTAACTACCAATCTTTCTTATTCCATTTAAATATCAGAGGTCATTTTCTACATAAAAAAAACTAGGAAAAAAATATTGATAAGACATTGCAAATAGTATGTCAGCTCTTAAATGGCTACCGACATCAAAACCTGACTCACTTACAAGTACATACAGTTAATGCACAATGTATAAATTTGAAGTTTCCATATAAACCATATTCCCTTACAGCATTTCATTTTAACTTCATTTTACTTGGACAATTAACAAAAAAAAAAACTGCAAGAGAGAGAGAGAGAGAAAGATAGAGAGAGAGAAAAAAATAAATTCATAAATAACTAAAACTATCACTCAATGTGACTAACACCCCTACCCAACACCCAGGGAGCCAGCTATCTGCATGCTTTCTATTGGGGGGGGGGGGGGGGGGGAACTACCATGGCAATGTACCGTTGCGGCGGCTCAACATTGAACAAATGCACACTCTGCTTACTAATAGTCACATGTGCCATATCTCAAATCAAATGCTCATAACCCGAATAAGGTATTGGAATAAACAATTTCTATGATTTTTGTTAAAGAATGCTGTTACCATGGCAACACAATGTTTGACATGAAGAAATAAAATATGAGAAACTAGAGAGGGGCCGTCAAAGGCGGCAGACCCACGCCTAAGTACAAAGTCGGGGTAAACATAATGTGCATTCGGTCATCTACCAGAATTCGGCCACTTAATTGCCAGTGTGCTTTATCACCAGCCAGTGAGTTCTACCAAAGATCGTATACACACTGAAGTGTACGATCTTTGGTTCTACAGTCACATCACACGCAAATCACATCATTACACATACGGTATTAACACTCATTCACGTACAGGAAAGTCCTTAAGTCTCCTCCAAAAATCCATCGAAAATCCCAAATTACACCGTCAAAAGTGCAGAATCGGAACTTTTCCAAGCGCGCGCGAATTAAGTCCAGTTTTAAGAGTATTGTCTACGCGACGGGTCGCGGAAAAAGCGCTAAAAATCGAGAAATACGCCGTTTTCTTGCGGGATATTTTGATTATAGCAAGCCGAGAGTGTGATGATATCAAAGGTCGTATGAGTGTACGATCTTTGATGGTATCCACAAAAGCAAAAAAGAAAAACAAAATTTACGTACCCACTAGGCAATTACCCCTATGATTAGTGTCTACGGGAATTATTCAATGCAAGGGTTGAATGCAAATGTCTACTGCACCAGTATTCGGCCACCAACGAGCGCCGCAACGTCCCCGGTGCAATTTTGCACCAACAGTGTAGAGCGCGATGCATTTTCAGCGGCCTTGCACACGCATTGACATTGAGCACGCATGTCGTGCAGTGTGACTGCGACCGAGCAAAATGCTCCTCCAACGAAAAAAACAATCAATGTTAATTTGAAAAATCATCAAATATCAAAGGTCGTATGAGTGTACGATCTTTGATGGTATCCACAAAAGCAAAAAAGAAAAACAAAATTTACGTACCCCCTAGGCAATAACCCCTATGATTAGTGTCTACGGGAATTATTACAATGCAAGGGTTGAATGCAAATGTCTACTGCACCAGTATTCGGCCACCAACGAGCGCCGCAACGTCCCCGGTGCAATTTTGCACCAACAGTGTAGAGCGCGATGCATTTTCAGCGGCCTTGCACACGCATTGACATTGAGCACGCATATCGTGCAGTGTGACTGCGACCGAGCAAAATGCTCCTCCAACGAAAAAAACAATCAATGTTAATTTGAAAAATCATCAAAATACGGGCCAGTTTGTGATGACGGAGAACGAACTTTCATAAATCTAGAAGGACATAGTCCCTCAAATAGGCCTAAACGTAAATTTCGGAATTCTTACGAACATTTGAGCAGCGAAGTCGGATCGTTGGGGAGTTTATGTGTTCGTATGGTAGCGGAAAATCGCAAAGTGAGAAACGGGAAATTTTCGGAATGGTCACTATACCATGGGGTCAAAACTTCAAGGTCACACAGAATTTGCAAGGGTCAACCGATTATCACCAAAATCTAATCGATTCTTTCCTGTCATTATCCAAACATTCCCTGAACATTTCGTGCAAATCCGTTTACCCGTTCTCTTGTTATCTTGTACACAAACAAACAAACAAACAAACAAACAAACAAACATACAAACAAACAAACAAACAAACAAACAAACAAACAAACAAAAAAACAAACAAACAAACAAACAAACAAACAAACAAACATACGGAACCCTTTACATAACCCCCTGCCGATTTTCATCGGCGTGGGTAACTAGAAATGTCGCTATGGCGACTGATGCCTCCGCCATAATGCATGATTCTCCCAATAGGCGTATAGCACAATGTCTTCACAATGTGTGATCCATGACAATTTCACATAACTGGCAAAATATTGATATGACAGGTTTGTCAGAAATGACTTGAATGTTCACTTTCCTTGAACTGGGTTTGCTACAATTGTCGAAGAGTGCAGGTACACATATTTGGGGAATTGAGAATTTTTACTTGAATTCTGACGGACCCTTTTATAAGTTTATGTATTGAGTAATTTCCAAGGTATGAAGAAAGAGTGTAATTACAGTACAGAATAGATTTTTTTTTTTTTTTTTGGGGGGGGGGGGCATTGAAACCTGGCCTTTGACCCTTAACCTTTGACCTTTGACATTCTGGCTGGAAATTTCCTGGAGAATCTCCATTAGGTAATGCATGTATATATTAAGTTTGAAAACTAATAATGCAAGCATTTCATATACTAGTGTATGAGGGAAATAGTAAAATATTGAGGAGTTGACCTTGACCTTTGACCCCATGACTATTGACCTATGACCCCTAAATTCCCTAGATAATCTCTGCCAGTCAGTACATGCGTTATGTACCAAGTTCCATGAAGATACATTGAACCATTTGTGAGAAAAGTGATATTACAACATTTTCACCAAACCTTTGACCTTTTACCTTATGACATGAAACTCTCTCTGGAGAATCTTTATGCAGTAGTACATGTCTACACCAAGTTTCAAGAAAATACCTTAGGGCATTGCATAGATATTGGGGAAATAGCAACATTTTTAGCATTTGACCTTGAACTTTTGACCTTTGACCTCTTGCCAATGTCACTAAAATCTACTCAACTAATTGTCCCACCATACATCATCCTTGGACCAAGTTTGGTGAAAGCTGCTTCATCCAGTTTTGAGTTATCACGTAAACAGATAAATTTCAGGATTTGACCTTGATCTTTGACCTTTGACCTCAGTCCGATTTCACTAAAAAACTAATCAAGTAATTGTCCCATCATACATCATCCTCCGACAAAGTTTGGTGAAATTTGCTCGATCCAGTCTTGAGTTATCGCGTAAACGGATACAATTTCATGATTTGACCTTGATCTTTGACCTTTGGCGGATTTCACCCAATTGCCCCATCATACTTTATACTTGGACCAAGTTTGGTAGAATTCAAGTCAATATTACTCAAGTTATCGCGTAAACGAAAGCGGACAGACGTACGGACGTACGTACGGACGTACGTACGGACGGACGGACAACCCGAAAACATAATGCCACTTCGTGGCGGAGGTATAAAAAGATGAAGTTTGCACAACTATATATCATAGCTGTCACATGTGCCAAAATTTAAGTCAAATTGCTCAAAAGCAATTAGTTAGTTCCTTTACCAAGTAATATGAAACTTTGTATTTTCAGATGTGTTTAACGTGTTTCTGAGTATATTGCTTTATTGATTTTTTTTTTCTTTGCCCCTGAGGAAGCACTTAATTTTTGGAAGACACAAATTCCTTTCTTCACAGAAATAATCTCTATGAAGAAACACTTTTAGTGCATTGTCTTGTTTTCATTTTATCCCTAATATGAAGGAGGGAAATTATCATAGTATGTCCAACGGCGTAAATCCGTACTGAGGAGTGGGGGGATGATCGGCGATAGTCACCATCACCACGATTACAAGCCCATAACCGGACCGGCGCAGCCCTGGGGGGGGGGGGGGGGGGGGGGGGGGGGGGGGGGAGCTTGGTTCCCCCCCCCCAACACCCACACACTTTACAGGGATCGAATGTCCCACTCTTTTCCATGCAAAGAGGGAGGGAAGTGGCAGCAAAAATATGAAGACTTTTTGTTCTTGTTTTTGTTTGTTTGTTTGTTTTTGCTTGTCAGCTGACTTTCGGCGGAAAATCAGACCTTAAAAGTATGAAAACTTCTTTGTCCTTGTCTTTTGATGTTCTTTCTTCTTTACTGACAGGCGATTTAGACACCCCCCCCCCCCCCCTTTCAAAAACGTAGCGCAGCCCTGGGGGGCGTTTCATCAACGAGTTTGTCGGAGGTTTTCACCGACAAATTTGCTGTCAGCCAATCAGACGCAAGGATTTCAGTAGCTTTTAACAGTTGTCAGTGTAAATCACTGACAAAAAGTTTCATGAAACGGTCCCCTGAATAATGCCCAAATAAATTCAATAAAATGGTAATATGGATATCCATTTCTTTGTGTGTAATAACGTAGTAGATATTTTCCTGTAGCTATTAATTGTATTCTTCAATTTTCTTGATTTAAGTCAATAAAGCAATCATCCCAGGGGCATCGCTCCGTTTTCATGATGGGTGGGGGAGAGACTTTGAGTTTGAATATCTGTGTGAGGGAGCGGAGCGGCCTTACGCGGGGGGAGGGTGTGGGGTATCCCCCTCCCACACGAGGAAGATTTTGCATTTTCAGACCTGAAATTCAGCGATCTGGTGCACACTTTTGGTGAAATTTGGGATTTTGTTCCTATCAAAAAACAAGAAAGAGAAATATTCATAGATAATTGAATGACTGTATATTTTGTAGTATTTCAGCTCTTGCTCCGTCTGTGCGACATTACTGTGAAGGCCTACTAAGTAGTGGGGCCTATCACCGGCGTATATAGCCAGGATTTGATCTTAGGGGGAGCGAAGCGAGCGAGGAGGGATCGAGGGTGTGGGAGGGGGTTTCCACCTCCCAAAGTGAGAACTTTTTGCACATTGATTTTGATGCTTTTTTTTTCGTGTTTTATCGACTTTAAAATGGATTATTATTGAACAATTTTGCCTATAAAATGGTATCATTTAGATAAACTTCTTGTATTAATTCTTACACTGAAGATCATGAACGCGACCGAGGGGATGGGGGGGGGGTGGGAGGAGGGTGTCCCCCTCCTATGGTGAGAACTTTTTGCATTTTGATGTTGTACATGGTGCAATTTGATGCATATTTTTGCGCGGACTTGAAACAGTTTCACTTGTTTAAGGTAGCAATAATGATGTCGATCATTATTACACAATTTCGGTATAAAATGGTATCATTCAAATAAACTTCTTGTATTAATTCTAACACTGAATAATTATCATGGACGCGACCCAGCCGGGGGGGGGGGGGGGGGGTGGGAGGGGGGGGGAGTTTAAAATCCAGGTACTCTTTTAGGAAAGCTGTCAAACAATGTTGCTCTCTGGATATCAGTAATTACGTTGTCATTATTACTGTATAATACACGAAATTCTTTCGTAGAAATATCGCCGCATTTAATAATTACCGGGTATACAATCATGCAACCAACCATGAACTGTAGCTGTTCACCTGTACCTCGATGAGAAAATATTTTGTCATGCCTATACTGATCAGTGGTCCAAGTGAACTAACTCCGTGTAAGCCTGTAGAGAAAGCAGGCAGACCTCTCCTTTCCCTTTCTCCTTTCTACTATTCTACTAGGTGTTTCAAAAAACATTTCCCACTTTTGATTCGTAATAATTCATAAACTATGCATCAGATAACACTGTCATTGATATCAATGATAGCTGAATAGTGTACAATTTTGTTGGAGGTGGTTTGATTATGAAAGCATAAATCAGTTTCATGAAATCCATGATCAATTTCACAGTTAGGTTCCAGATTTTGCTCTATTTTCAACCCTCTGTACAAAACTTTCACTTTGCACAGGGGTCAATGGGTGTGTATGGGAGTGTGTGGTTAACACCCTGACAATGGTCCTGAACACCAGGGTTTGAATGCTTCATTATTATTCATGAGAAATTCCACTATCACAACTAGTCTTTATTCAGCCTCTGGCAGTATCTGTGTAAAGTCAAACCCCTGCCGATACTGTCGATGAGTGGCGACAGTGCTCTCCCTACTTCTGAAAAACGAAATTTCAATGAATACCTTCTGTTCTGTCGTAAACAAGGTGACAGGAAGCAAAGAAAACCAATTACAGTATACACTTGTGTATACGGAACCTTAAATAAATCTACTCACAACTGTGAAACAAATCGCCCCAATGAAAAATGCTGCTGAACTCTTTACCAAAAATGATCTCTTTTTATTGAAAAAGCGACAAATTTGTCAGACTATTAGTAAACAGTTGTATTAAAATGAAGAACTTTAGATCATTTATACTTATTCATATCCCAGATTTAGTGATATGTGAAGCAAAATTTGAAAATGATTGCCAGCTGGAATGAAATGTAGTGTTTGCGAGCACATGGAAGCATGTGCTTACTTTTTCCATGTGCATGCATTTTACCCTTTACTGTGCATGAATTCAGACTAGCAGTGCCCAGGGCAATTCACATGAATTATTGATTAAGCATTCATGTGCCTGGGAGCGCGAGACTGACGCCTCGTCAACAGGTGGTTCAGGCATGTCCATTGTTCAGGGCCATTGTCAGCACACACTCACATACACATCATTGGTTCCTGTGCAAAGTTCTTTTTGTACAGAGGGTTAAAATTTGACCAAAATCTGAAACCTTACTTCAAAATCAATCTTAGATTTAATGAAACTGATTCACGCTTTCACATCCAAACTACCTCCAAAAAAATTGTACACTATTCAGCTATTACTCATATCAATGACAGTTTTATCGGATGAATAGTTTTTGGACTATTAATGATCAAAAGTGGGAAATGTTTTTTGAAACACCTAGTATCTCTACACAAGTCATCCCTTCCTCCTATCTGTTTTTCTATGTGTACCATGTACGAGTGTGGGAGGGGATGTCCCCCCGCCCACGGTGAGAACTTATTGCATTTTGATGTTGTAAAGGGTGCAATTTTATGCATGTTTGGGTGTTTTATCGACTTGAAACAGTCCCACTTGTTTAAGGTATAGCAGAATATTTTGATGTAGATTACAATGAACAATTTGCCTATAAAATAATATTACTTGAATAAACTCATTGTATTAATTTTCACGATGAATAATTATCATGAACGCTGTCTGTTAAGCAATTCAAACAGAAAAAGCAAGCACACGAGGGTGTAGATAAGGGCTAACTCTCCTCCCACACGAAGGTGATTTTACATTTTCAGACCTGAAATTCAGCGATCTGGTGCAAACTTTTTTGGTGCAATGCTTGGAATTTCTTCCAGCCCCCCCCCCCAAAAAAAAAAAAAAAATGAAGAAATAAATACCGCTTTTTCAGGAAAGTGTTAAAATCATGGAATTTATTTCTTATTCCGAGTGTGCACCATCTTTGTGTTATATGTACAAAGTCTGGAGGTAGGGCTTAGGTTAGGGGGAGGGTGAACACAAGACGGAGCTTTTGGCGTTATTAGAATTGAAAATAAAAGCGATCTGAAGCACACTTTCTGTGGAAAATTCGGAAATTGTCATTCCCCAAAGTATGCTAAGTCTATAGAGGGGACCAAGCAATGGGAGGGTGGCAAGATACGTCTCCCATATTCGAGGGAGCTTTTTTTTCAGTTTTAGAACTGAAATTCAACAATTTGGTGCACACTTTTGTTGGAATATATGGAGATTTGTCAGTCAGAGAAGGTGGGAGGGGGTAAGCCCTATTCCCTATTCCCCCTTCCTACACGAGGGAGATTCTGTATTTTCTGATTGCATTTAAGCGTTTTGATGCACACATTTTGTGGCATATTTGGAAAACTGTCTATGTTCAAAGTGTAACCACAGCCTACTTGTATACATAGGGGCAGGGGTGGGGGGACGGGACGGGCGAGCAGGGAGAAGGCGTGGGCGAGTGCTAACACCATCCTTCCAGTTTTCTATCAAAAAACGCAAGAAAATTTTCCTCATTTTCGGGAATCATTGGGGATCATAATGATATGTTTGCCCCTCCCCTCTTCCCCCGTCCGCGCTCCCCGTCCTCCAGGATCGACACCCCTGCATACGAGGGTGCTTTTGCATTTTTAGAATTCAGATGAAAATATCTCGTGAACACACTTATGATGTAATCTGGGGAAATTTCAATCCCAGAAGTGTGTACTATTTTTTTTTTTTTTTAGAGGGGGGGGGGGGGAACCCTCCGTTAATTTAAAGTATCTAGATATCTCCTCCCACCCACGGAACATTTGAATTTTTGTAAAACTGAAGTAACAGACCTGGTGCACACTTTAGATGAAACATTTTAAAATCTGTCAATCTAAAGTGTATTAAGTAGAAAGGACTGAACGGGGAGGGTACAAGGCCAAGGGGTTAGGCCTATCCCCCTCTTACGCGAGGGAGATTTTGTATTTTCAGAATTGAAATTCAGCCATCTTTGGGTGAAATATTTAGACAGTTTTCTATCAAAAAAGTAAAAACATTTCCACATCTCGGGAGTTACGAGGAGGAGCAAAATGATATGTTTGTCCCCAATACTTTTATGGGGGAACCATCCCCCTCCCCCTCCATCGACGCCTCTGCATATGAGGGAGCTTTTGTAAGTGAAAGATCTGTTGTACACTCTTTAATAAATAAAAGGAAATATACGTCAATCTCAAAAGTGTGCAAAGTCTATCGAAAGGGACCCAGTCGTTTAGCGGAGCTTTTGCATATTTATGATTGCAATTCAACGATCCGGTGCATAATTCTGGCGGTAGTTGAACAATTTTCCATGAAGAAAGTTCGAGATTTGTCCTCATCTCGGGAATTGCTTGGGGGGCAAATGATTTGTCTGCCCCCAAAATTTCCGTAGGGCGGGGCAAATGCCCCTTTGCCCCATGAGTATGTCATATGCACTTACCCTCAACTCGATGAAAGCAGCATTTATACGTTTGTAGACTAGATCAAACACAAACGAGTCCCCGTCCTTCCACGTGGCCGGGAGCTGCATTCAGCCATGCACCACCTCCCTGCATGCACCTATGAACTCATTTCATTTCGATTGCCTCCATAGACTACGCTTTCATGTTGTCAGTAAGGTCAAATACCTCCTCTATCAAACCATCGAATCAAGGTGTTGAGTTTATGGCTCAGGAGTAACAATGGTTCAAATTGAATCTATACTAGCTCTCTGTAGGGATTCTCATCTCGTGAATCTGGATATAGCTTGCAAGCTCACAGTGCTACAAGCAGATGACTGGTCAACCCAGCTGATGCACACGATCTCTTGTGTAGAGGGAGGAGATAATTTATGCACCCGGCTTCCTTTTTATACGCACGGTAACACTATACTGTCAGTACGGAGTCATTCGTATTATGCCTGCGGGCCAATCGAACGAAACTGTCGCCCCGCATTTCTGCATAGCAATGGAGGCCAGCCTTCATTCATTAAAGAAATGTGCTAGTAAAATATTTGAATTTGACTACAGGTACCTTTCAGAAGATGTCATATCAAACATTCTTAGGGCGCAGCTTCCATCCCTTCTTCGGTACTTTATTCTATCCCTACGTTGTTGTTTTAGAAGTGTATTTCCAGTCTGCTGTCCCCCATTACAAAAACTGTCAAACGCCACCAAGCGCGCCAGAACACTTCTAATTTTGAGGGGGCAAAAACTCGACTGGGGCACATTATGTGACGGTGTGAGATCCTCGGCGAGGGAGCGAAGAGACCGTGCGGGGGTAGGTGTGGGAGGGACTTCTTGTAAAAACAGAGTACAAAAGTCGCGTTTATATAGCATTTAAAAGCACATTTCTAGGAAATTAAACAAAGTGAAAAAAATAGTGCGAAGGACATATTATAACAAACGAGGGTATATTTATGTGACGGTGTGAGATCCTCGGCGAGGGTGTGGGAAGGGGAAAGTTATGAAATTGACAACTATTAGACAGGAAAAGTGCCTTCATTTTGGTCTTTAAAAAATGATCGTCATTTGTTACGGGGAGGTACTTGCGGAGTGGGGGTCGGGGCGCCCTTGAACGCCACAGTGCCAACGGGTCGATTTCCTTCTTCTCTGACTCACTGACACAAGTCTGAAAACAGAGGGATCGACTGCCACGTGATGATCTTACATTGGCAGCTATCGGCCTTTTTCTAAAATGAACTTCAGTGGAAAATTGATTGAAAGAGCCGCATCGCATGCACAGATTAATGAGTAGGCCTACCTCTCTGAGCATGACGTAATCCCTACAACGCAGTATGCATATAGGAAAAATGGGGCCTACAGTGTAGGAACAGCACTTTTGAAACTCTATGTGCAGAGCTACCAAGTCTCACGCATTGTGAGTGAGACTCAAGCATTTAGGGTCTGTCTCACGATCTCACGCATGACAACCATTTTTCTCACGCATTGGGAGCATAGCTTGAAGGATTAAAGTGAGAGTGGCAATTGAGGGCATATTCCCCTTTTGTCTTTCAGATTAAGTAAAAAATAGTCACTTAAGTATTCACCAGCTTGCACCATTTAGAGCTAAAAATTGAAAAAGCTCCCAACCGTGGGAGGGCGGACACCCCCTCCTACACCCTCCCCTCGCTCAGTCGCTTCGCTCCCTCGCTCACGCACATGCGCGCGCGACGAGATGCTGAGTCATGCAAATCTCACTCAAATTTTTTTTTTAAAACTTGGCATCTATGTATGTGCCTAAGGAAACTGTCTTTATCCTTCTCACCTATAGTGCCGCATTCGACCATCCCATCCTCTTTCAAAGGCTGGACAAGAGGTAACCATGCATGCTTCCGAGGAATCCTTCATATTATGGCTCATATCTGAAAGACCGGACACACGTTGTGCAGATTACGGTCGATACAATATGTGATATCTACCATGACATTAGTGGCGTCCCACAAGGGTCAGTGATGGGACCACTGGTTTTTTACACTCTACAGTAATCCGGTCATCGACATCATCAGTGGACATGGCTTACAGGCGAGGATTTATGCAGATTAGACATGGATTCTGGTCATCCTCAACCCTGCCTATCGAAAGGCGTTTGTTCTCAAGCTGAATGCCGTAAGTGTCTGGCTGACATCAAACGATGGTCTGTCAACAATTGTCCTAGCTTGATATTGACTCCAAAACAGAAGTTATTCGATTCTCCTCAAAATTTCTTACATCATATATATCATGATTTTGTTGATTCAATAAAACATGAAAAAAAATTCTTGCATCACCAACTTAGGCAGTACATATCGGTGACGCCATCATTACGTTATCGTCCTGTGTTCGAAGTCCTGGAGACCTTCTTGACAAACATCTCACCATAAATAAGGAGCACATCAAGCAGGTCTCCAAGTCTGTTACAGTTGCGCTTCTATGTCTTGAGAAACTACTACCTTACCTTCACGAAAGAGATCACTCACACATTAGTTCATTCTTTTGTAATGAGTAAGTTAGATAGGTGCAACAGTTTATTGATTAATTGTCCTCAGTCGACTTGTCATCATCTTCAAAGGATTCGAAGCACTGCTGCCGGCTTCATTGAAAAGCTCCCGATTGGCATAATGAGATCTCACCTACCTCGACTCAACTCACTGCCTTCCTACTGAAAAGTGTCTCTGAAGATTCTCCCTTGTGTTTACAAAGTACAAATTAATATCAGTCCACAATATCTTAAGGAATTACTTACCTCACCCTGTACTCACACGCAGTCGTATAAATATCACAACTTCAATATCCCTTCTTCTTCTTCTTCCCAAAGTTTATACAAAATGTAATGGTGACAGGTCTTTTCCGGTTGCTGCCCCAAGATTATGTAACTCACTTTCATAGCATCATGTCCGTCAGTCCTTTACATTGATATCATTGTAATCCACTTTGAATACTTATTTATTAAAGGACAAGTTCACCTTCATAAACACAAGGATTGAGAGAATGTAGCAATATTAGTAGATCACATCATTGAAAGTTTGAGGAAAATCGGACAATCCGTTCAAAAGTTATGAATTT
The DNA here is from genome assembly GCF_040938485.1 of Diadema antillarum. Classification (NCBI taxonomy): domain Eukaryota; kingdom Metazoa; phylum Echinodermata; class Echinoidea; order Diadematoida; family Diadematidae; genus Diadema; species Diadema antillarum. The sequence continues at coordinate 737,948 of NW_027270934.1, forward strand.
TTGAAGTTTTTGTGCAGTAACCGCTGGATGAGAAGACTACTGCAGTGTGTAATGTCACATGCGTACAACAATATAAGGACAATATAAAGAGAATTTCACAAAATATCATCTTTTGAAAAAAGTACACATTCCCTTGACTCGTTACCGAAATATGTTATGGGTAATATTATTCCCCCTGCCTTTAGAAAGCGGCAAGTCAAGTGCTCTTTTATTATGCGAAAAAAGTGAAAATATGTTGAATTTTCTTTACATTTTCTTTATACGGTTGTACGCATATGACATTACAAGCTGTAGTAGTCTCCTCACCCAGCGGCTCCAACACAAAAATTTTAAAAATTCATAACTTTTGCATCGATTGTCCAATTTTCCTCAAACTTTCACTGATGTGTTCTACTAATATTGCTGCATTCTCTCAATCCTTATGTTTATGAAGGTGAACTTGTCCTTTAATACGTACACGGGAAAAGAGTCGGTGTTAGACTCACAATAAACATACTCCTCAGTCCATCCATTATACCATACGGCTTATTATCACTTACTAGTATTATTATCACTGAGTAGTGAGTACAGACGAACAGAGCAAACAGCTCATTCAAGTGCAATAATGTGTAAAAGACCAACCATATTCAGATTCCCTTACAGTGGAACAGTTGAATGTCCCAACACGTGTGCATGCCATGAAGGCTACAGTAAATGGTTCCTGTACAATCAATATGAATCAGAAGGTGATACAGACCTCAATTTGCCGATCGTCGACCAAATCTCTGAATTACCAAACACAAAAATGATCCAGGAGATCCACAAAGCACATACAATACAGATGGCACAGAGATACGAGAATGATATTCCAGAGCAATACAAAATTCTGACCAGAACTTAGAGCATAGAAACTTAGAACTGAAAAAAAAAACTTATTTCATGCTCTCTCAAACGGAAATAACATGAATAATCATTGTATGGGTAATTCCATTAAAAAGGGTCCCACTAGTTAAATGCCCCTTCTATTATTGTCATTGCTTAAAAATTACATCCCTAGATCAATTTTACTTCTGAATACTCTGATTCAGGTTAAGTATCTTCCTTTTCAAAGTAAAATATAGAAATTGCTTCTTCAAAGTTCCACATGAATTTTCACAAAATGTGCAAAATCACAACTTTTTTGGGCAAAATTGTGTGACATTTTACTGTAACACCAGTTAGACAGAATTACAGCTTGTTTGTGGATTAAACTCTAGTTTAAGGGGTCAAAAATGATAAAAGACGAGCAAATTTTGAACACTATAAATATATTTCATGCATCAATTATTGATACACATTTGCGCACGTAAATCCCAAGAAAGACGTTTCACGTGTAAGTTTTGGTGTCCCCATAATTGCTTACACGAGAAACCTTAATTTATGAGTGTGGAATCCATATTAAGGACCAGTGTTGAACTGTTTGTCGTTATTTTGGTAGCAATCACATAGTTTAAAAGATTTCAAGAGAAAATTGGGGTAAAATAAATAAATTTGAAAAAAAAAAGACCAAATTATAATTTTCACACTCGTGGCTTTGGTTTCCCCCTAAATATTACGTCGGGGCACAGTGAAATCTAATTTTTTGTGTCTTATCACAACAATAATTGCTCCTCATTGGCATATTTTACAATGTAGCTGTGGTTTCGTTGTAACAGGTATAGCAAAAATTGACCACTCTATATTAATTTGGAAAAAAAAATGCAAAAATAATATTTGGTGTCCCCCTTACACGAGAAACATTGAAGAATCTTTTTCCTGGCCAAAAATAGGGGTTGTGTCATTTTTTTTCAATAGTATAGTTAATTTCTGACTTCAAAATAATCACTTCTATTGAAACAAACATAGAACTAGTTTGAAATATGTGGTAAGATGCCAAAATGGATGGTTCACCGTGTAAGGACACCAATGGTGCCCCCTTTACATGGTGAACCAGTTTTTTCCCCATACACTGCAATTTAGTATGCTGACTTCCTTCAATTTCAGTTTAGAATGTTAATTTTCAGTCAGTTTTCAAGGGACTTACTCAATATGAATGTTTTTTAAAGTTATGTTGAACAAAAATCTGATTTTCTGATTTTATTGGCAAAATAGGCATGTCACAAAGTGGGTCCCTATTTTATGGAATTACCCATATCCAAATGCATATGCCTGTGAATTATCAAAAGAAGTGATTTTTTTTTTCTGATTTTACGCAATGTGGAACATACAGTATGTAGATAAATCTGTAAGAGCTTGTTGTCCTAAGGGAGAAACAAGCTAAGGAAATGCCTGAACCACCCTACTAAAACTTCCAAACATTCTTTTTTTTTTTCGGTAGTAAGCCGAAAAAAACCGCGATATATGTGATGCAGATTTGACTTTGAGAGAATTCACGGCGGCTCTGAAAATGGTGGCTAAAAATAAATCCCTCGGAAATGATGGTTTGACGGTAGAATTTTATATCAAATTTTGGGATAAACTTGGTGCTTTTTTCGTAGGAATTATGAATTACAGTTCTACGTCTGGTAAATTATGTTCGTCGCAACGACAAGGAATAATAACGTTGATAGCTAAGAAAGGGAAAGATAAATTATCTATTGAGAATTACCGTCCGATTACTTTATCAAACGTTGATTACAAGATATGTTCGATGGTGTTAGCGATGAGGTTAATACCTAATATCATCCATTCGGACCAGGTATTATATCCTTCATCAAAGATAGGTATGTAGGTGAATCGGTTCGCACCGTTTCAGAGACACTCTTTTATTCTAGATTGAAAAATATTTGTGGTTTTATTGTTAGCCTTGATTTTAAAAAAGCTTTTGATTCCCTCAATCATCAATATTTATTTGAAACGTTGAAATTCTTTAAATTTGGAGAACAATTTTGTAGATTTGTGTGTGTGTTTTATAATGACATAGAAAGTTGTGTTTTGAATAATAATAGGTCAACTGGGTATTTTAGGATTGGGAGGGGCGTCCGCCAAGGCGATCCTTTGTCACCTTATATGTTCTTTTTAGCCATAGAGACACTTGCACTCCATATTAGATCTAGCCTAGAAATTATGGGAATAAAGTTAAGTGTACAGGAGGAAATAAAACTTTCTATGTATGCTGATGATATGACAGTTTTGTTTGTTTGTTGTTGTTGTTGTGTTTGATCAATATTTTTCTAATCTCGCAAAGATTTTAGATGATTTTGCCATCGGTTCGTCTTTATCAATTAATTATGATAAGACAAAAGTGATGCGAATTGGTCCATATGTGTTTACTACTGCACCTTAGACGGGCGTGCAACAATTTAAGAATGTAGAATTTGTATCTGCTCTCACCGTTTTAGGAATAGATATTTCGTATTCTTTTCATGACCGGAAGGCACAATTACAAAGAATTTTGATGAATATTAAATCACAACTGCATAGGTGGAGATTTAGAGATTTATCCCTCTACGGGAAAATTCAGATTGTTAAGACTTATGCTTTATATCAGTTGCTATATATCGCAAGTATAGTTTCAGTGCCAGATTCTTTTATACATGACGTGAATAAAGTTATTTATGAATTTATTTGGAGAGGCCCAAATAGAATAAGGCGCGATGTTTTAGTAAAAGATTATGAGGAGGGAGGTTTGAAAATGTGCTGTTTAAAGTCAGTGATGCAAGCTCGAAAAATAAAATGGGTGCAGAGGTTATTTGGGTCATGTTCAAAAGTGTGGAAATCGATTTGTTTGAATTTGTTATCATTTGTAGGAGGAGAATTTTTGTTCTTCTGCAACTTTGATGTTTCAAAGTTAAAGATTAATGTTTTACCATGGTTTTTAGAGACATTAGAAACGTGGTCCCTTCTTCAGAACAGAGAATTAAGTATACCCAATCAAATAATCTGGAATGATAAATACATTTTGTTTAATGGGAAGTCTATGTTTAATACGCATATAGTATAGAGAAAGGTTTTTTGAAGGTAACTGATATATTAGATGAATACGGCCGACCTCTGCGTTAGAAGGATTGTAAGGGTAATGGTTTGCAGTTTACTCAGTATTTCACTCTTCTTGATTGCTTCAAGAAGATGCCAAGTGAATGGAAACTTTTTTCTTCTTCTTCAAGATTATCACCCCTTTATCATACCCCTGAGTATTTTTCCTTTGATTTGGATTAAGGGTAAATGGTTGGAATTACATAACGTAACAACAGAGCATTTATATAATATATATCTGCATTTGAATAACCGTGGAAAATCTAGTGTTGTTGATCGTTTTGATGTTATGTATGACATTGGATTTGAAGATGTTCAATTTTTTTTCATATTACCTGCCAGTTTGACAATTGATACAAAATTGAGAATAACGCATTATAAGATACTGAATAATTTGATCCCCGTTAATTCGTGGCTTGTTTGAATAGGGAGAAAAGATGACTCAAGATGTTCCTTTTGTAAAAGTGAACCGGAAACAATAGAACATTAAGTTTTGTTTTTTGATTGCCGGAAGGTGTCAGTATTCTGGGAATCATTGTTTAAAGAGGAAAAAAGGAAAATTGATTCCTTGCAATTGTTTTCATGTCAGGAACGATTTTGTTTTTTCGTACAATTTCATAATATTATTAGGTAAACAATTCATTTTAAGCTGTAAGTATCAAAGTTTATGTCCTCAAAGGCAACATTTTGTGCAATATGTAAAAAAATAATGTAGTTTGATTGAAGAATAGATAACTAAAAGTAAAAATAAATTTGATTTGCATGGGGCAAAATGGAGGAAAATAGAACAAATTATATCTTTATAGAAAGTCAATTGCCCTTCCCCCTTTCTTTTTCCTTTCCCTTGCTCAGATGGTCCTTTCTTCCTCACCGCGGTTTATACTCCTTTTTCTAATTCCCTCCCTCCCTCTCTCTCTCCCTCTCTCTCTCTCTCTCTCTTTCTTTCTTGTCATGGAGTTCACTGCAGTTTATGTTTATGAAACAATTGTTTTGTCCTGCATTATCATCCCAAGCGTCGAATACCACCCCCCCCCCCCCCCAGGCCGGGATAAGGGACAGGAGACTTGGCATCTTCAGCTCAGGGCTGGGTGTATACATATGTATGTTAATGTAGATAGGAATTTACGGAGAGTGCATAAATGAGCTAGGTGAATAGTACCTTTGTTTTGTTTTTTCTGGTTTTGATTGTAGTGTGTGTTCTTACGCCTTTTGTTTGTTTTGTCTTGTCTTTGGTAATATTTAGTGTTTCCATTGAAGGCCATTTTTCCTTTTTTTTTTCTTTCTTTCTCTCGTTTTCTGTGTATACGATTCTAGAGTCATTGGTGTTAACGTGCGTAAGAGAGTATAGTCCAAAAAAGGATCAGACGCCTGGTAATTTTACTATCATTGAATGCTATCAAATGCTTGTTTTGTGATGTCAAAAATGTATATGTCATATGATTTATGAAAAAGCATAATGTTTTTGATCTGATCAATAAAATCCAGAGACACACACACAAAAGTAAGCCTAGTTATCTTCAACGTTAAGGTATATGTACTATTTCGATGAAACTTCTGTTTTGATTCACATAAAACGAGAACAGTCAGTACAGTACATGTACTGCTTTTAACTTATAACTACAATTACGCCCTCTACCGGCAATTTTATAACTCCCATCATCAATCTTCTATCATCGAGCCATAGAGATCAGTGTTAATTCTTTATCAAGGAATAATTTGTTTGTTGACAAGCCGTCGTGACGGCTGGTCAGCAGTGAGGGTGTATATTGGGGAATCATCGCTCAAGCAATTTACTTTGTGAACTGCACTTACTTTACATGAAAAAGTAAATATCTAGGCAGCTGATTGTGATTTGTAATCTAATTTTCCCATTTTCAGAGTAAACATGGACAGTAACAGTAGACAACATTACTATATTATTATGTCTTATCATTAAGCAAAGTTACAAGAATGAGGTGTCCACTTCAGTCATGTCAGTTATAACCAAGTTTGTGACACAAAATTTGTCATGCTTTGAGGTTCGCTGCTCCCCATCATAATTGGTGTTTATTTAAAGGCAGTTGAGTCTGAAAAAAAGGCACCTCAGCCAAATAAGACTGAAATGAGGGGAAACGTTTCTTTTGTATTACAGTCACAATGCACGATTACATGCACAATCGTTATTGTCCGACCACTGGAAAGTACTTATTCAGTTGTCATTGTGTGTTTTCTTTCAATCGTGGCTCTCGAAGCAATGTTTAAAAGGAGGTCTTACCTTTTTGCGCCAGGAGTGTCACTGTGTGACATACATGGCGCATTAAAAGATTCTATTCGTTTTCTTCTTATGTTTATCATCATTATCATTATTGGTGTTATTATTATCTTTATTGTTATTATTATTATTGTTAATATTATCTTTATCATTATCATTACTATTATTAATATCATTATTATTATTATTATTATTATCATTATCAATATTATTATTACCATCATCATTTTTATTATTTTATCATCATCATCATCATCATCATCATCATCATCATCATCATCATCATCATCATTATTATTATTAAGATGCACATAATCAGTTGGCAGCGGTGGCGATGGGATCAATGAAAGCCAACGACGCAATGGCTTTGAGGGTCGCAAAAGCAAGCGCGCCATCTAGCGTTCATGATTGGCCTACCAACGATAATGAATAATACGTGCAATGAAAAAAAAAATCCTGGATCAAAAGACATAGCATCTAATCAGCCATTTTCTCGAAGACTCATGCTGCTGGTCACGTTGCATCTGTATGAATCCTTTCTGTAGTTCCATAATCTTTTTTTAATTTCACTGGTATGTACTGATTCTTTGTAAAGCAATGCTGCTAATAACATTGTGTCCTATTAATGAACCAGAAACTCTCGAAATCAAGTAATTGCTCGTAAGAATAAATAAGCACATTTCAAAAAAAAAATTATATGATCTTCTGTTTGAAATTTGAACATTTTTAGAGGTGATTTCAGATAATGTATTTTTCTGCTGCTTCTTTCCGTAAACAAGATTGTATGCTCAATCTGTGTTATTGTGAACACCAAGTATAAAAGAAGAAGAAGAAGAAGAAGAAGAAGAAGAAGAAGAAGAAGAAGGTACTACCCTGGGGTTTTCACTGGCGTCACCTACTGCTTACCGGGCAGCGGCATTACCACTGGGCTAAAGCAAGTTCGTCACTGGCGGATCCAGGGGAGGGGGCGCATCGGGCGGGCGCCCCGCGCCCCCTTTATTTTCTGCTATAAAAAAGAATAAAAAAATACAAAGGAAAAATGGAGGAGGGGGGGGGGGTGCGCGCCAGTTTAATTTTGTAATTGTAATTTTGTATTCTGTATTGGTCTTACTCATAATTCATTGGTCTCCAGTGAGGCGAGTTACAAATATGAACGAATCGTAATGGAATATCATATAGAATCTTCACTCTCTATGTGTAATCAGCTATTGCGAGACACGAAACAGATAGAAAATAAATATTACAAAAAAGAGAAAGAGGGAAATATCCATGCAGGAACTGTTGAATATTCAACCCAAAGTGTTCTATATACTTATTACGCTATAATCGTAGCAGCCCCCCCCCCCCCCGCCAGTATAAAGTTGATAAGCTCGCGTGATGTGTTGAAAAATAAGTCCCTAAAGCCATCTGATATTGATATCCAAATCTAAATCTAAAAAAGACAAAACAAACAAACAAACAAACAAACACAAACAAGCAAACTTTGTCCCAGCTCTTATCTTAACCCATTCCATATTTAATTCTAAAATGCCCATAGACTTAACACAGGCCACCATGTTCCCTTATGAAACGGGTTAAGGATATGAAATGAAATGAAATGAAATGAAATGAAATGAAATGAAATGAAATGAAATGAAATTTATTCATATTCCACATGGTGGACATTATATGATAGAATATACAGGGTATAACACATAGTGGACATTATATCAAAACTATACACAGTATGTTACATGTATATACAAGATATAGTGATATTCTGAGATAGAATAACACCATATACAAATGTGGAGGGGACTACTTAGAAGCACTGCTTGTTAAATGTAGTCCCCCTACAGATTATAGACAAAATGATATCAAAGATAAGGCTGAGTGAAATATAACAAAAACACCATAATTATATACACTATTTACAAGGGCACATGAACCGTACTATGGATATACAAACAAGTCATGTATATGTTACAAAGCATAAGTTTATGTATAAAGTGTTTACAGTGTACATTATATACAGTGTACCATTAGAATAATGAATGAAACAGAAGATGACCTTCCGAGTATACTTAATGAAGTACTTCTAGAAAACATTGATTTAAATATACATACGTTTAATTACCATAAAACTGTTTATTAATACTTATCAAGAAACACATTTTTGAGCTTATACTTAAAGCTATTCAAGCTCTGAGCTTGTTTTAGTGAACGATCAAAGGAATTCCAAAGCTTAGGACCAGTAAACATAAAATTTCTGTTAGCAAAACTGGTTCTATTTTTAGGAAGATGATAATCATTCGCATACCTTGTTGAGTAATTATGTATAACATTATTTTTTCGAAACATTTCCTTAAATACAGCAGGAGTAGCGTTAATTTCTACATTGTACATAAAACAACCCAGCTGAAGACGATATAAATCAGTAATCTTAAGAATACGGTTTTCTTTAAACAAAACATCAGTGTGTGATCTATAAGCGGTATTGCATATCAAACGCATCGCTCTTTTCTGCAAGAGGAGCACCCTGTCCATTTTAGTTTGTATTGCATTTCCCCATGCCATTACGCCATAATTAAGGTAAGGAAGAATAAGAGTTGAATATAACATAAGAAGCACTGACTTGGGGAGAATCCGTTTAACGTGATTAATGATACCAATATTTCTTGAAACTATCTTACAAATATTATCAATATGACAATTCCAAGTTAGCTTATTGTCAATTGTAATACCGAGAAATTTTGTAGTCTTGACTTCTTTAATAACAGAATTATCAAATATCACTTGGTCAGGAAGTTGTTTAACAGAGTTACTGAATAACATGTAATTGGTTTTTTGTTTATTTAAAGATAATTTATTTGCTTTTATCCAATTTGTTACATGTCTTTCATAGGACGAAATATATTGTGAAATAAAAAGTTGTGATTCTTTAGATATAGTTCTGAAGAGGACAAAAGAAAACTAAAATATTTTAAGAGGGGGACTTATTTTTCTGTGATCATCGTGTAAAATGTGATATGCAAACAATAGACGTGACATGATTTCAAAACGGGTAGTAATTAAACGTTTAGAGTAATACACGTCTATAACGGTCAAACGCTAAAAGTCTTTATACTTTGGTAGAAACACTTATCCATTTGCACTGATGGATTGTTTGTACATCTTTGGGTATCCTTTCTTTTTCTCCCTCCTTCATCCGTTTTCATTTCTTTATGTTGTATTTCTTTATGCCTGTGTATGTACATCATGTACTTGCAAATTCATATAAACATCATACGCTGTTTTTATCTTTTTTGTTATATCTGCGTGCCTAACAAATCTCTGCCTATTCTTATTTCAGTCATTCAGTATCATGTCATTTTAACTCTCGTATTGAAATCTCATTCTTTGCGCCCTGTCAGAATAAATTGGACCCCATACAAACACGCACACCGTCATGATTATACATGTATCAGATGTACGCCTACCATTTTTTCAATGTAAAACCTTGAACTTTGATTCTAAACTGAAACTACGCCCTCACGGGCGTGTTATGGATGCATCGTATCTCACTGTTCTGTAGGAGGTATCGTGCATATCTATACATAAATTAATCTCAAGAAACGTTTCTAGCAATTATACGACATTGTTTTTCTTCGTATTCATTATTAATCGTTAATATTCCTTTAATGTTAGATGTCTACTTATACTTTGTATTTTGTGTCGGGTAGTTAGCCCATGCGCAGACTGAGTATGAGAATGGGGAACTCCTGGCGGTCTCTGACGTCATCAGTTTAATAGCCAAAAATGCGCCAAATATTCAATATCTCTTCGCTACTGTGGGTTTTGTCACTATACATAAGGTTTTTGTTTAAGATTTTTTTTAAAAACACGAAAGGAAAATTAACAAATGTATTTAATTCTCGGCAATTACTCTTGATGTACAATGATTATCATGTCACCATGTAATCTAATGTGGAATTCATCATATATGTGTATGCTTGGTTAGGTATGGAACGAATTTCCTTGTTGGGAAAGAAAAAAGAAAGAAAAAAAAAGAGCACCTTAATGCAATTACTTTTTTTTAATGTGGGTTTAAATCAAATATGTATATGATTAGAGTTTTTATTGTCTGCTTAATCATAAAAATCAGATATCTATTGTTCACAGTTCGTTTATGTTTTCTTTATACGATCATACTCCATGATGTGTATTAATGTGTTGAAACCTGTTATGATTTATGACATATTGTCAATTGTTTTTATTGTAGTGAAAAATGCAGAAATTGCAAAAATGCAGAAATAAACTGAACAGGACTGTACTGAACTGGTACACAACGAAAGATACTTTATACAAATACAATCATATAAACTTACGGACAATGTTATATATAGATTCATATATACTTGTATACACACATACATACATACATACATACATACAATCATGCATAATTGACTCTGCCATCATCATCAGTTACAAGATATAAAGTATAAAGCCTATCAATTCAGTTTGGGTACTGTTTTCACTGTAATTTCTAATGGGGGTGCGGGGGGGGGGGGGGGGGGGGGTCTTCAAGTATGCCTAACAAAAGTTATGCACTGACTTACCTGGCTCATTACCTAACCCATTGAAAGTGTTTTTGATCTTCTTTGGAAGCCCCCCCCCCCCCCCCCCTTATGGCCACCATAAGTTACAGTGCTCTGAAGTCAGATTCATCTATACAAACTGCTCGATTGCATCGTTCGCGCTCTCCATGATATTAAAACACTTGCTAACTATACACCTGTTCAAAATTCAAACATTGTCATGTGCTTGTGTATGTATGTGTGTGTATGTATTAGGTAGAGTCATGGAGCTAGCCACATGGTTTAGTATAGCTTTTCAACGTAATGTCTGTTGCCATGAAAAGGGGCACGCTATAGAGGGGGTATCGAGAGTCGGCAGCGATAGTAAGGTGTGGGATGGGTGCTTCCCACCAGGGATTTGTGCAATATTAAGCACAATTTCAATTTATAGGTAATTAAATTCCCAACAGAGAAGATAAATTTTCTGAAACAAGCAGTGACTCTATCAGGCCACATCTTATATGACATCAGCATTTTTAGCTAGATATTGTTTAAGAATCTTATACGACTGTGGCTAACGTGGCAATGCTCATAGAATATAGGCCTATTATAATTATTATCATCCTGATAAAAACCAAAGTCTTGTAAAAACAAGAGCTTACTATGTAGCTTTGATGCTATAACATTCAATTTGTTTGGGGTTTTTGACAAATGATTGGGGTGGGGACGCTGACGTCAAAATATAGAGATATACACAGATGTAAACACAATTCATATACAATAATACGAACATTATGATAATTTGCATGCATTTTCATGTGTACATGAACGTGTTTAAGCCTGTTGGATAACAGAAACTGGTTTCGCAATGCGAGCGAGAGTAGCGAGTTCAGGGGCCTTGTTGCATAAAACCTCAGAAAACTCAAGCTACTTTTTCATAGAGTTTTCCCTGTGTTAAAGTCAATAGCAGAATCATATCAACCCGAGTTGTCAGTTCTGACCATTTTTTTTTTTATCCTCAGATGAAAAAAAAAAGAGTTTATGCAACAGGCAACAGGTATTTCTCACTCTTCCCTTTTACACGAAATATATTACGCATAATAACTGTATCCCTTATTGTGACATTTACATTATGCCACTTTATGAGGGATGGAGGGGGGGGGGGGTGCATGATAATTTCAAAGCTCCTAATTCCCCTCCGTTATTTCAGCATAAAATGTATTACACAATGTCAAGACAGCCAGAAGTAATAATTAGTTTCACAATATCAAGTGACCGGTTTTGATTGATTGAGAACAATTGAAGGGGCTTGAATTTGATAATAATAATAGTGATAATAGTTGATATTTTTGGAGCGCCTTTTCCACTGGATACAAAGCGCTATGAGATGTCATCCCTGGTCGCCAAAATATGTACAAGTTACCAGGCAGTGATGGTACAAGTCCAGTGCATATATAAGTATACGTTACGTTGTGAGTGCAATTTTCAAACAAAGTGGATAAACTTGATTCTAAGATTTTTCACTGAACTGCTTTTTCAATTCTTCAGTCGCCATTTTATGAATAGTGGAATTGTATTAAAAGGATTCAATTATGTGCATTAATCTGCATAGGCCTATAACGAGGTCTATGTTATCATGGTATGTCAGAGAGACATATGCCAATCTTATATCATCGATCTTTTTTTTGTGTGATTGCTATTGAGAGAAAGAAATTAAATGTACATAGAAAGAATAGATATGTCTGTATATAGGAATAAGATAAGTAAATAAATGAATGAACAGATAAATAAACAAATAAACATATAAGCCATGCCGTCATCAGCACTTGCCCCTCTGCGAAACATAGAACAAAACCGAAAGCGCATAATTATATAAAACTGATGTAAATTGATAAGATGTTGCGATGTAAAGAAGTATAATTTCCTAGATGTTTATCTGCCACCGCTAACTCGACTTATTTCATCGGAATCTTATTTCTGTACTTTTTATGTATAAACGTGTGCATCTTATGCTTCCTAATATGCTATATTATTCACACAATGTGTAATTATGTTAAGTGAAAATTCTCTCTTTTGGTAATCAATTTACTGAATATCTCATGATTTTCATTAATTTTCTGCGTATTTTCAATTATCTTTATAATGCTATCATACAATATTCAGTGGTTGTGCCCCTCAGTTAAGGGATTCACCGTCTTAACCATAGATATATCTATGGTGAAGATGGTGAAGCTCCAGAAAGAGATTTTTGTTCATATAATGAACAAAAATCTCTTTCTGGAGCTAATTAACATTTAGAAGGTTACAGTCTAAATTGACTTTATGAAAAATGGAAAATACACGTTAAACACAGAAAAAAAAAGTAATTTTTTCATGCTGAAAATGGTGAGCGCGCATGCATTCACAATAATGTGTAAGGAAAGAGGGGGAGAAAAGTGAAAAAAAAGACAAAAGTGAATTTTACTCAGTATAGAGGCACAATGACAAGGGCCAATTTCTGCATGTTGGTTCTGAACGAAGTTTAGTCCTTTCCAGTGTTCATAAATGCAGATACATAAAAACATAATTATATGTAATGATACATTATACATATGCATATACATGAATATACATATACATACATTATACATATACATACAGATATGCATACATATATATATACATATATAGATATATAGATATAGATATACATAATATACATATACATAGATATGCATATACATATAAATAATTATACTATTTTTTATATCCATCTGCACGCATATACATATATATACCTAAACTAAACATATCCTACATACACATGAAGAGTTCCTTTCCAAAAATTGCTAAATCCACATTTCATCAAACTGGAATTTATGTCAAAAATGTATTCATTTTTAGTATAGTGCCATACATTTAAACTCTTCCATTTTTACATAGAGAAAATGAAGAAATCAGGTTAAGAAAAATTAGCTGTTCGATCAGGTGCTATATCCACATCCTTCGAAAATCAGTGTAGACACTCAGATTTTTTCCAAGACACATTTTCTTCATCACATTATGCATGGCGCACTATTATAAGACATTATCATGTTATTGCATGAAGACTCTTAGAAGCATATGAAATATAAATACAGGTTTTTCTCCTTACCATCAAAAGTGGATTTAGCCAGTCTTCGTATACTGTACATCTTGAAAAGTTCTTTCTCTTGATATAGATGCTTAGAAGCATTTAATTGGTTGAATATTTCAACGAAATGGACACAGTCATTGAAAAATTAAAAAGAATTACTTCCTTGATATCCCATTAAGAAGAAGATGGAGAAGAAGAAGAAAAAGAAAAGAGAGAGAGAGAGGCTCTAGGGAGAGAGAGAACTTGAAAATGTGAAAAACATTCACTCACGCGTGTGTTGTGTTACCCTATAACGAATGTACACCTTTCGGTGTGTAGGTGCCAGTGAAGGCTGCCTCCAATACAAAGCGCACTTCAAATTCTAGCAACCTATCTCTCTCAGGTCTGTCCCAGATATTTTCTTCTTTTATTACACAGTAACAAGAAACTATAAGCGTAATTATCGCGTTTTGTCGACACATTTGTTTGAAGTCGACACGACCGACGACTTGACGAGATTGACTGATTTAAAATTGTCGTAATGAACGAAATTGAAAAAGAAAAAGAGTGAAATGGACAAATATTAGAACAATGACGATCGACGGTTTGGGCATGGACCCCGTGATAAAAGAAAGCGCCACGAATAACCGGCGGCGGGGAAGATGTAGGCTTAGCGGCCGCTGAATGCGAGTTATGTGTGCTGTTCGGCTACGCTTGGCGGTAGGTTCGTGTAAGAGTGTTTTCAAGACGACTTTATCGCGGCTCTATCTCGGGGCAATAAAAGAACACAAAGCTAGTCGAGAGTGGTTTGTTAGATCAGGGCGTTTGATAAGTAAACTTAGGCGGTGCTTTTGATGGCAACCAAGAAACACCTCCACATTGGTCCGCTGATCAGAGTAACCCTCGTCTACGCGCGCCCGTCGGCTTAGCTGGTTGCTGGACCATCCCTCATTGCTAAAAATGTAAGCAGTAAGTGCACTCTCAGCCGGAAATCGGTAGTACGGGGCGGTGTTAACAAACCCCGGGAAACCGCGGCAGGAGTTTGTCATGCGGGTACGGGTTAGGAGTATGGTGTGAAGCACTGCGAGCATGCGAAAAGCACTCCACAGTTGGGGTGAAGGGAAACAAGCGTAGTTCAGCTGTTGCAGACTCTGTCAAAATGTCCAACGGTATTCAACCCCGAAAAAAGGAAGAAAGAAAAAAAAACCAACAACAGCAACAACGAAGACTCGATCATCACGCTGATAGTCATCCTGGATCATTTTATTATGATATTTTAGAAAATGATGTCATAATTGATGATTGGTGATAGATCGTCTTAAAATTCTGAGAACAAAATGCTTACACTGCACATAATAACTACTTGCTATGGTGATATGAAGAATATCAACAGAAGATAACTGATGATAGGTATAATGATAATAAGGACAATGATACAGATGAGTATGAAACATTTTGTCCCTATCATCAATATAAGATTATGCACTAAATAGCTAACACCTGTTATCGCCTTTTAATCTTAATTCAAGTTAAATGTCTGCAACATATCTCGTTGAAATAAAGCACTCTGCACCTACTGATTACGCTGATGTGCAATATACCATACGATTCTCAGGCATAATGTAACGGGTATTCGAAACAGTATCATGCTACACAGCAGTGTTACTATAGTAGTATAGAATTCCCAATCATATTCATATATATGCTGTATCGTTTTGTACTACAGTTTATCACTGTATCTATTTCACTACAGACTACTCTATTATAATGTAATAGATCTACAGAATACCCTTATATACTCTGCAGCGATATAGGGCCTACTATTATAAAAATGCTGAACATTGTGGCATGAAGGCCAGCGTGGGAATTGGTTTTGGTTACGTGAAACGGTCTTTTTTGACGGAACAAGTTTCTCATTTCACCTCTCTCGTGCTCGCTTCCCCCCCCCCCCCCAAAAAAAAGTCATCGAACATAAACATTAAAAACAAAACAAATAAGAGCAGAAAACAACGTATAATCACTTTAATCACGGAGATCTTTACAAACATATATACTCCCCCCAAAAAAAAAGTTATATGAGGTTAAACATAATTATATTCACTTTTTCTCAGATTCAAAGTACCTATTTCATTTGTACATTGCACAAAACATTACATGCAATACTCGTACATTATCAAGCATAACCATGCAATTATTGTATTGTGTGTAAAAAAGGAGATACGGTACATGTATTAAAGAGATATAACATATAACACCAAATAACAGTAGTATAGATTGACAATGAGTGAGGCAATTAAACTGAGAGGAACTGGGAGGTTAGAGGATAAATACATGACAAGTGAAATGAATGCACAATATTAAATCAAATACTAATCTGTTCCTGTGTGTTTCCATATTCTGTTGATAATTTCGCGGTAAACATGAGTTTGTCTAGTCATGAAAGAAAAAGAAACAAAACGCATTACATTATTTCTCAGAAACATAGGAGTAAAAAACAAGTTAGAAAGTGAAAATAAGAGAGAGAGAGAGAGAGAGAGAGAGAGAGAGAATGGGGGGGGGGGGGGGGGGGGGGGGGGCAGAGAGGGAGAGAAAGGGGAGCGAGACTGGTAGCAGCTATAGAGGAAATCACCCCATGTACGTCGGCCCGAGTCCGTCAACATAGCTGAAACGTTGAACGCACTAAGTCCCTACACGGGAGCGCTAGGTTTAGGGTGCTTTGCAAACCGCGTTTGGCAAATCCGTTAATTTGATTCAGTTATGGAAACAATGGTGTTCAATAACGATGTTTAACCTCATTGACCAACTTGGCAAAGAATGCATAGATGCCTTCTAGGATCGGAACTGTTTTCGCTGGTTGAGCCTAGAAGAAGAAGAAGAAAAAGAAGAAATTGAGGCCGCTTTCGTCCATTCTCTCTCCCCCACACGTTCCGTTAATGATTAATCTAGCCACACGGTAGCGCTTTGTATTCGGACTCCGCCCTCATCCCAATGATCAACAAAGCCATTCAGGGATTGGTGCAAAGCTTGATAAAGTTTGCCAACTCGGTTCTAGTCAAGAAAGAACGTCATTGGTTGATTAGCGGATGACGTTACTAAATAATTGTCGAACCGGTTATAGTACGGTGTATAGGAGAAGCTGTTTTCAGGAACGCAAAACATCGCTGTGGAGTCGGGGGGGGGGGGGGGGAGGGGGTGAGAGTACTTTTCATTCTTTGCCATATCTCCATGCGCATTAACTATTATTCAAATGACTTATTGCCGACTATGTTAACATCCTTTTAATGGTACAATTTTTCATTTGAATATGATTCAAATGTTTGTTCTTCTGCTGCAAATTTTTTTTATTAAACAGATTGTTGAATGATTATGATAATGATTTGCGCCAATCATATACGACCTCGTAATTTGCAGTTCAATTTTTTTTTTCAGTTCACCTTTAACCATCACGCATTATTCAGAAATCAGCTGACAGCAAACGGCACTACTGTCCTAATCATACACACACTCACACACACACACACACACACGCACGCACTCACGCACGCACGCATCACGCACATACATACACAAACACGTTATTATAGTTCTACCCACGTGCCATTCAGAGTGATTTTCATTTTAGGGTTTCTACTTAAGAATAAAAAAAAAATGCGTAGACCTAATCATACATTCCCTATAGTGCAAAGCCACTTCATGTCCAAGTTGCCTAT
This sequence comes from Diadema antillarum, assembly GCF_040938485.1. NCBI lineage: Eukaryota > Metazoa > Echinodermata > Echinoidea > Diadematoida > Diadematidae > Diadema > Diadema antillarum. The sequence goes on from NW_027270934.1 coordinate 755,513, forward strand.
AGAATAAAAATAAAGCCAAACTACAAGAATCCTACAAAGCTTTACTAAATATGAAAAAGAATTACACTATATTTGTAGAGTTTCAGGTGTTGTCACGGAACAGTAGAATTAGTCGCGACCCCTGTTCTATGGTGCATGTCGTCATTTGACAACTCTCCAGTCATTAAAGGAAACCAAAACCAAAAGAGAAATGTGGATTGAGTGAAAGCAGCAACATTAGTAGAACACATCAGTGAAAGTTTGAAGAAAATCGGACAATCGATGCAAAAGTTATGAATTTTTACAGTTTTGGTGTTGGAACCACTGGATGAGGAGACTACTTGAGTTTATGGCATCACGTGTGGACAACAATTATAAAGAAAATATAAAGACAATTCAACATGCTTTCACTTTTCTATCATTATGAAAGAACACTTGACTATACCCACCTTCAGAAAGCAGGGGGAATAATTACTTCCCTTAACATATGACAGTATCAAGTTGATGGAATGTGAAATTTTTATGAAAAATGAATTTTTGTGGAATTCCCTTCATGCTTTCTTTATATTGTTGTCCACACATGACGTCATAACCTCTCGTAGTCACCTCGTCCAGCGGTTCCAACAACAAACTGTAAAAATTTGTAACTTTTGCATCGATTGTCCGATTTTCATCAAACTTTCATTGATGTTTTCTACTAATGTTGCTGCTTTCACTCAATCCACATTTAAATTTTCTCTTTGGGTTTTAATTTCCTTTGAGAACACTTGAAAACGCAAATCTCGCAATCAGATCTAGCCCCTTCCTCCTGAAAAAGAAAGAAGAAAGAATATTCTTGTGAGAATATTACAACATAACATTAACCTGATATAGAGGATAAGAGTTTTTTGTTACATCATGTATCTAATCATTTTGTAAATCACTATTATATAGTTTAAATAATAACATTCGACATTTTGGAGTCCAATTACTTTATCACTTTGTGTCAAATTTTGATGAAACGCTCATCGTTGTGTTTAATTACTTTATACTCTAATCAAGCCACTTTATACACGGAGTAAAACTGCACATTTAAGTTTTCATCATTGCTGATGCAACACTCGTGTCATGAAAACATATAGCCACTGTTTACTTACAATATATACCACTGTGTTTATCAAATATCTTTTGTCTCCCTGTAGATGACACAAAATGACAATGTTACCTTTTTGTTTTCTTGACCAGAAAAAAAAAAAAGTTTGTGGGGAAATGTCACACGGGTTGTGTTTTTAATCAATCACTATGTTTTGCAGTTTCCTAGGAAAGAAGATGAGATGATGTCATGGGCCTACTAGAAAAAAAAAAAAGCGGGGGCGGGATAAAAGGCAAACGTGATAGAATCGGGACGAAGACCTTCCCTTAATTTTGTACTTTATGAACTATACCAGCCAGTCATGATCTAAACGTATATTCTACTAGGTTTCGATTGTGTGCAAACGAACACGATCCCCCTCATCAGTGATATGTTTCCAAAAGATTTGGTCTAATGATTTCTTACCAAACCAACGGTACACAGTTACTTTGTTGGTTTACAGTCTATTGACTGTGATACAACCATCATGAGTCTATCAGAGAGTGGAAAAATTCGCTTGAAGTGACGTAGGAGTAAATGAATTGGATATAAATCTGAAAACATCCGCCGCGTCTGATTGAAGGCAATAATTGTTTCGGGTCGAACTTTCAACGGGTTTGCCGAAGGTCTTACGGCAGCTTAAGTCTTGATATTTGTAAACGTGGTAGTTGCCATTTATCATGCCCGATGCCCAGATATTGCGGAGTGTTTGTCTTCCGTGTCGATCAAATATGACTTGCTCTTCTCAATCGAAAGGTGTATGTATCACTTTAGATTTCTTGAAGGAGATTGAGTCATTGTGGGCTGAAAATAAAATAGAAACAGAGCCAGGCTTTGAAGCTAACGTGTCCCCGTGACACCGGCCATCGCTATTCTTATCTTGCAGGGACTCCTTACGTACTAATGTGTTTTGCTGTTTTTCGTTCCCAATAATGACATCTTTGACTTCAAATCTTGATTCAATAGTTCACTGATTCAAGCTTTATTTTCACTTCTTTTTTTTTCAACAGAATGTACAAAGGTTCTATTATGTGAAATTTGACAGAATATTATGTTAAATCTTTTGCAGCAGCACTAAATGGAAGTCGAAATTATTGTGACCTTTAATCTTGTTACATTGTTCCACTGTTCCTCATCTCTGATATTTGATGATCTACGAAATGATCTTTGTACAATAGAGACACGCAACTTATTGGTGCCTCAACGTAATTCATGTATAATTTTGATGATGAAATGTGTATATCAGTCATGTGAATTCTCCGTCATCCATGACATTTTATAACTCTTCACTCATGTTAACCCTTTTCCTGCCAATGAGTTCAATTTTCAAACATGTGACAAACAAACCTATGGACAGGTAATTAATGTGGCATGCAGAGGGTTAACGGTAATGGTCGTGTTTTGACATCTTCGTCATCGCCTCCTTTTTCGTCATTAAGTTATCGACATTATCGTCATCGTCATCATCGTCATCATTGCAATTACTGTAAATACACACCTAACACTGACTAATACTCAGTCGTGTTGTGTTAGTTTCCATTTGATATAAATAGGACTTTTAAAAATCTATGAACAAAACAAAGTGCAAATGCAAATAAAACAAAGCGGCGGAAATCCGCTCTTGCGTCCTCACTACCTTAATTTCTCTCATTCTTTATTCCGATATGTGATGAAAACATGAATAGCAGCACTAAATTTGAATATTACTTCCACAGAGGCTAACTTCGAGCCAATCACTATGTATAACTTTTTTTGGTAAGATTCTTTGACCTTTAGACAAGCAGTCTCGGAAAGGAAGAAGCAAACAATAACAAATCGAAAGAAGAAAGTCAATGCAGTGGTCGCGTGTTGAGGATTGGTCGAAGAAGGACAGGACGCGTTGTCAAGGTGATTTCAAAATATGAACTCACTCATGGTACGGCGCGCTCTCGACCTCCCACTGCTTGCCTCTATACCATGAAGAGGAAAAATTCTGACGTAGTTCTTTTGAGAATTGTTAAGTTTAAATATGCTCGGTTTCGTGGGCCTCGTGGGATTCATTATTCATTATTCCCTCCCCCTCAATAGATATATCATCCATTTTTTTTTCCACGCCCGAGGAAAAAGAATAAAAAGCACTTTAGTTTTCGTTGTAGAAACGGTCCTTGTAAATTATTACTCGATGAGGATATCTAGCAATTCAAAAGGGAAAGGGGGGACGGGGATTTCAAAAGTTCCATTTTCTTTAATGTCTTTTTGTTGTCGTTTCATTTGCAATTGATAACAGTATTAGTTACGGTGAATTACGGTTTTGGAAATTGTGCGCCAGTTTGCGTGAACGTTTTTGCGTGGCGTCATAGTGCACGTTTCTTCTTGTGGTAATGATGAGAACGATATGGTTAAAGAGAAAGCATCAAATGTACATTTAAGACGTCAGTGCAATGTCAATGAAACCTTTCATTTTAAGTACTAGATTCTGCCCTAAGTCATGAATGAGTTACTGAATGCACGCTAGAAATATGATATTGGCAGAGCCATTCACCATGGTATGGACGTTGAAGAATTGCCAGATATGTTTGTTGCTATTCTGATCAAATCTAATTCCGTCCTGTCCGTGCAGCGTTGCTGTTTATTCAAGGCGAACTGAAAATATATAATTGCGTCATACCTGTTGTCATGGAGACGCCAACTTTGAAAGGGGCCGAATCTTCAAGTGTTTATTGTTTTGGAATGAATTAAGGAGGGCACGGGGTAACCATCTAGGTGTCGAGGAATTTTTATGACCGGCAATTATCGGCTAGGTGAGCTCCGCGGTACCCTTGTTGTTGGCGGGAACGTCTCCACGAGGCTCTCGCAGACGACCAAAGGTTTTCGTCTGACGGCAACGCATCATTCCATTCAAACGGACAGAAGTCGGCATCTTGTCTACAGAGCGAAAAAATAATATGGTAGATCTGAAGTAAAAGAGAGTGTTGTTGTTGTAATTGTCACTTTAAGATCACCGTTATCAAGTTTCCCAATTTGCTGATCAGGCCTACAATGTTTGCGATTACCTTGTAAAAACTGTTTTGATATGAGCTCTATTTATATCCCTAAATACATCACTTTTGTGAAAACAAGCAGAAGTAACATATATCACATTCAGGCTAGAGGTGATATGAAACGAAAAAAAAAAAGAATAGAGAGAGAAGAAAAATAAAAAGATGATATTGTATTATGTTTATGATGATATTGTGGTGGTATTATGTTCGTATTATATTGTGATAGTATTATGTTTATTATGTATTATGTATTATGTTTATGATGATATTGTATTATGTTTATCTTCGTTGATTGGAAATAAACTATGATTGAATTGAATTGAATTGAATTGAATTGAATTGAAATGATAACCGCAAAGCTGGTTACAGTATCATTAGTGCTAATATGTCTCTCATGAAGTGAAATACACCATCAGCCCTTAAAACGACATTCACACTAGAGATAGTAAATGGATGGCAATATTACGATAAAGATGATAAGAAATGATGATAGTTACACTAATATTATGAATGATGATCATGAATGTAATTTATTTTATTTTTTGTTATATTTCCATGGACACACTTTGAGATACGAATTGATTGAATTAGACCTAACGCAAGATGAAAAAGAGTGTCATTATTTAGGCGTTCCTATTTCCACACTGGTCACAATTTACATGCACTGTGATCCTCGGCTGTTTTTTTTTTTTTTTTCTTATTTTTTTTATAGCTATTGTTGGGAGACAGCTAAAACACAACACAGAAAACGGGTTTCATTTTCATCTTTATTCTTTTTTTTTTCCTTTCGAGTCTTCGCACTTCTATTGGAGTACACTGGAGAGTTTTCTTTTCAAAAACATGTCCTATACACCATGACAGACAACATAGATTGACATAATATACACAATGAAGGAATATTCTATTTCTGGCACTGTTACAATTTTACCGGAAAGACAGAGAAAGCAATGCAGAAATCTAAAGCTTTAAACGAGGAAGGTACTTCATTGGTTTTGCATGTAGGCATGTAGCAACCAATCTAATTTCCTTCTGGTATATACAATTAAAGTATTATGGTCCATAGTTGTTGTAGTAAAACGTTTCAAGTAGGCCGAATCATAATTATTCTAGAACATTTAATGACACTGCGGCTGTACGTACAAGCTGTAATTACATATACGGATGGGCTAAATTGACAAAAGTTTCCCCAAGATTCCTCGATAAATGTGAAACAGTCTCTCTTTCAGATTTAAAGTGATCCTCTTTGAACAATCTTGCATGTTTCTTAAAATTGCATGAGTTACTAGTAGCTTATCATCATGCGTTTGTTATTTTTGATGTATTTTGTTAAGTCGACAGTCTATGACGTACAAGAGCGATTGAAACTTTTCAGGAACGTTCGCAGATATTTGCAGAAACGTTTTTTATCAGAAAATGCTTCCATTTACATTATCAGTAAGAACATGTAGACCCTACGATGATAATAGTAGGTTTTGTGAGTAAAGCGAAGCAACTTCAGATGACGCGCAAATGTCCGCGTCGCTGCGCGGCGGTTCCCGACGCAGAACAAGTCGGCAGAAATGTATATATAGTGTTATGTAGTCTGCATGCACATATTTAAAGTCGACAGAAATATTTAGTGGATTCAATTGTACTATGTAACCATTAAAACGGAAATACCTGGTATGTCTACTGTGATCCAGCTTTCACAGCAGTTAACTCGCGGAATTTCACTCAGTAATCATGATAAAAATAAATTATTACAAATATCCAGGGTAACGCAAAAAGAGTGCTGTCCAAATTTAATCCATGTAACTTCGTAATGATGCTTCTTTTTACCAGAGACGATGATGTCAAGCCAGCCAGGGCCTACGGCACAAAGTTGGTAAGTCAGGCTCATCCAACTCGATATTTAGCTGGTGTCGGGTTACATTGGTGGCAGGGCCGGATACTTTTTGGAAATCGGAGGAAACGATGTAGGTCATACGCATACTTCAAGCAACTGGGTCTGCAAATTTTAATGTGAGTGTGACAGTCAAATTGCATTTCGATTTCAGCAATTAGAAGATCTAATTATATGCTATGAAAGTTTGTTTGTGTGTTTGTTTGTTTGTTTTTTACCCCACTATTGCTCGCCTATTGGTGAACTAGAAAGATAGTGCCTTGCCTCTATTGTGTAGTAAATTCAGCCTCGCTCGATGTAACCCAGCAACAGAGCTGCTAGCTGCCTGTAGCTGCTGCGTGGTGGGGAACGACCCCCAGCTCCCAGTGGCAAGGTGGTGGACTGCGAATGTGTACCGCAACAGGTGAAATAAAAAAATACATTTCTCTTTGCTGACAGTAGACTGTTTTTCGACCTAAGTTTGTACTTAATGACCTATAAGACACACTTGTTTCCATATTGTGTCTGAAAAGATCTTGTGAAACATGAAATCTTTATTAGATTCAAAGAATCTGCCACCAAATTGATTTTTTTTGTATTACTAGCTGTTCCTAATTATTGTAAGAAATGTGTTCACTAGTCACACATGGCTTAGCCTGTGTTTGGAAAAATAAAGTGAGTGTCCATCACCATAGGTCTTAGACTGTACTAACTGTTGTCCATGAAGATATGGGTGTATGCTTAAAATAATGATAACAAACTATGATTAATTACATGCAATTTCAATGTGATCAATGTGTAGTTCCCAAGTAAATCAGTTGGCTTCAGTCAGAGGATTTTCCATGAAGGTCAAAATTGGCAGTTATTGTAGATTTGTATTCTATGGTCTTCTCGAATTTACTCTCGTTGAACGTTGAACATTGAAACATGCAATTGGTATCATTGTTTTGTAATAAAAATTGCATTCTTATACAAGATGCTGATTTTCTCAAATATTTCAGTGTCTTTGATATGATACAGTGATGCTATTTGGAATGATGTGTCATATACTAATGGGTGTGAGGAGAATGGACACATGTAGAAATCTGCATATTGAGTCATAAGCTCACTCACATGTAGATTGATTGATACTTGTGATTCCATGATTGATTGTGCTAAAATCCTGTGATATTCTTTCAGCACTAACCTCTATGTACTTTTGTATCTGTGCATTTGATAAACATTTTCCCACCAGTTACAGGTTGTGTCCTTGATGATGATTCGGATGTCAAATTTCAAGTAGATTCAGGCTTCACAGAAACACATTGGTGTGTAGTATAAGTGGTACATTTGTTCACTTAGTGGTACATCTGTTCACTCAGTGGTCTTGGCACACTAATTGTGCACAGTTTGTGCATTTCAGTAGATTGTGGGTTGAAACAGTGGCTGGCATGTATGCCTCAGGTGCCTGAGATCAAATTGAGTAATGTTTGCACACACAAATTCTATGAAATATTTGGATTTCTGTTCTCTTTGAATGTAGTCAATGGCTTTGGTTGTAGAAAAACAACCACAAAACCTGGTAGCAGTTTACTCTTCCTCAAATTGTATGTTTTTAGGAAAGTCTGGTGTTTTTTAGATTCACTAAAAGGATGGTACTGGCTGGTGCTACCTAGAGCTGTTTTCTCCTGCCCCCTTCCATGAATTTGGTTTTTAAGTTTGTCCAGGTAGAGTAAATAAAGCTTTTGAACTTGCCACCCTGTATTGACACATAGTGTGCTTTTTTTCCCCCATTGCCACCAAACTTACAGTCCTGGGGGAAGAGAGGCATGGGTGATTCCAGCAGGTTTACCACCTATTTAAAGTTTCCGGAAACGGCTGCATGAATGACACCGCAGTCTGTAAACAGATTGCGTCAAACGAGAAAGCCGCCCCTTGGTGAAGAAAGTAAAGTGGACTCATGTGGAAATGGACTGTCCACTTTACCCAATGAGGGATTATTCTCAGTGAATGAAACCACCAATAGCCAATATCCTCTTATAGTTGTCTCTTTCTTTATCTCAGCTTCTCAATTTTTGTCCAGTTGGCCACAAACAACTGGAAGAGCATAGAACCCCTCACATTCTGTTTTTCATACAATTACATGCTGCAGCTCGTAACATTTGATTGATGATCTACCAATCTACTTAATCTTTTTTTCTCTCTCTCTAACTGTTATCCAAAGGTCTTTTTGTAAGGGTTTCTGATTCTTCATCTTCCTGTGCTAATACCTTGTTTGCCTTTATGCATGGTGCCGGTGTAACAGATTTCTTTTCAATCTTTCCTGTTGGAGTGAGCGGTCGTTTTATGCCCAGGTGATCCACCTGTGAAACCCCTCACAACAATTGTGACAACAGGTAAACAGCATTCAATGGGATTACTTCAGTGAGGCAGTGATTTTTTAATGCTGATCAAAGGGACCTATCACCTTACAGGAAGCTCTAGAACTCTATTAAAGTGGATACCAGTTGATCACTTTCTCAACCATAAATGAAGTGAATCCAGAGGGTGTGTGTTCCTTTTTTCATTTACCTGTGAGGAAAGAATAGACAGGGCTGGCCATTAAAAGGTTTTGTCATTGTTCAGTTGTTCAGCACAAACTAGGGAGTTATGGAGGACCTATGACTCAACATTTGTTTAAATCTCTGAAAGGTCACCTGATGTCCTACTCCAGTGTCCTGGTCCATCCCATTATATGATGACCTCTACTTGCTGATATTGATAGGTCTTCAAGTCACAATTTCAAGAATTGATTGATTAGAATGTGTATTGAATATCATATATCATTTTCCCATTTTTTGTGTGTGTCCATCCACTAAACCCTTCTCCTGAAAATATCTTTCTTAACTTTTGTGATGATGTGAAGAACCAAGTCAGCTGAAAAGCATAACAGTACCCAGTGGTACCCACCTGGCTTGCCGCAGGAAGGTACACCAATTTGCAGATGAGCTCACATCAAAATTCAATACCTTGCCTTGCTTCAAATCCAATTCTGGAACATTTCCACATAGCAATTGAAAGTTCTCAGGAGTTATTCTATAAGACCTGTTCAGCTATTTTGAATATTACACAAGGTTCATGTTATTTGGTATTTTGATGTTCACTTTAGCTGACTTACTCTTGATTACATTATGAAAGGCAAGAAAATTGCTTTTATGGGGTGAGTTTGTTATGTGCAGAAAAAGATATGTAATTTTTTATACATAATTTGATATAAGTAGTTCATATCAGCAGAAGTCAACAGGGAATGGATGCCAGGGGACCTTGAAAATAAAAATTGGCTTGAAATATTTCTTCATTCTGTAGAGGAATGTTTTCTTTTGCCTTTGTACTTTTTATCTTCAGAAGAAAGTTTATAGGACACTTTTCTGCTGCCTGATATTACACAGAATAAGACACCAGTATGGTTGAGGACAACTATAAGCTTAGCAAATGTAGTAGTAGATGGTAGAGGCAGAAGGCTGTTAACAAATTCTCTACACATATGACTTTCTTGCTCTGTCCTGAGAAAATGTGTGATTAGACATCTTTATTGATGCAGGAAGTAGTGAGAAATTATTTGCATGCTGCAGATATTTTATGTGTACTTTTGGCAGGATTGCACCTGTGGAAAGGTCAGGGGTGTATGAAGCAGAGCTGCAAACTAGTACATATATTTTTCATAATATTTAACATGTTTGCAAACAAGCATATGGTTTTTATGATATCTAGTTTGTTATTTCCTCATCAAAAATAATTTTTGTATGAAAAATTAATTTGGCATTCGTGATGGGTAGAATTTTTCCATATTTGAACAATATGAATTATATCATCACTGTGCATAAGTTTTTTTTTTCTTTTTTTGCTTTTGTTTTTGTTTTCTTTTTTTCTGGCAGAATTTGGTTTCTCTGGTAAAGTCAAATTAGTTCAATCAAGGAGGCAATTTCTTATTAAGTCTTATGGGCTATAATAATACACATTGCTTTATGATGACAGTTGTTGCATGGTTATTGACTTTTGATACATTTCTTCCTCCTGGAGAATGATGCTTTAATGTAATGTATGGTACGATTTTAGGGGTGGGGTGAGGGGGTTAGTCCCTACATCGCACATACTTGGACTGAGACTACAAGCCTGGCATCACTAATGGGGAAATTCCCAGTCTGAGTACAAGGCCTTGAGAACAGCCTCATCAGTTGGGAAATGAATATCAAATTTCACTACTGGAAAAAAAAAATCACCTCTATATTGACAATCTACAGCAAATTAAGATATTGCAAATTAAAGATAATCAAACCAGAATAGGAATAATAAAATTTTTCACGAGACAGTTTTAGAAAAAAGGCCTTTTCCAGTTGACCTGGTATTAGATAAAGACACGAGATTTAAAGAAATGAATCCAGGAAATGCACGAATGATAGTCATGGGAATAAATCTTTGCATTTAGTTGTGTATATAGTACTCTTTAGGGTTTGTTTACTACTATCATTATGTAGTTTAGATTGAGTTTGCATGACCAAGGTAATTATGAATTTCTCTTTTACAGGTAGTCACCATATGTATCACCTGGATAGTTTCAGTAGAATTATCAGAAAGATTTCACTGTACTGTTTAAAAGAGGCCTTCCTGTTGTTCTGAGTACATGATGGATAGTTCTGGTTGGGATAAAGAGGGCCTACAGCCTGTAGGCCTTCTTTACGGGTCTCTTTCACTTTCAACCACTCCATGTAGTAAAGGAATTAAATGGAACAGTAACAAAGAAAGAGTAAGACAGAATGCAATTCATATCTACAACTGGCAAGCTATCATAATGTAATCTACCATGTTAGTTGTGTGCAGATAGGAAATGAACCCTAGTACATCCCAACTGGCATACCCCACTCAGGAAGTTACAGGCAGGTTACTCTCATATGTGAACTGGTGCCGGGAAATCCCTATGAAGCAATAGTACCTCTTCAGACATAAAGTTTGATGGCCAGATTATTGAGTGTTTAAAGTGGATTTGAAAATAAGACCCTTCACTCCTGGTGTTGGCCCAGAATTAAGTCATAAAATGAAACATTTTGACAATGTAGCATATCCTAAATTGGTAGCATCAATACTTCACTTCAACCCCAACCTACATATCTGTGGTATTAAAACATTAATAGATATACAAAATCAACAGATCTCCCTGAATCAGAGGTTCACTGCTCACATGTTGCACTAAAACTAATTTTCTTTCCTGTGGTTCAAATGATAACATAAGTATATGATGTGACAGGAAAATATTTTATATATGAAATATGCTGTTTTTGTTGCCAATAATGACAAGAAATGTTTATGAGAGTAATGTTTGAGTGCATCTCAGTTTGTGCAGAATTACCCAAATGCATCGCTTTAATTGGGGGATATATATATATATATATATATATATATATATGTATATTGTTCTAATGAACCACCTGTTTTACAGATACTGGATACTCAATATTGCCATTGTATGGAATAAATGCCTGAAGTGGCAGAGGCTACTTCAAAAAGCAGCTGTCGCATATATTTTTATATGAAACTCTACTTTTCAGAGATACTAAATGTTGGCATATACAATGATAAAAATTGATGTTACTTTTTTTTCTTTTTCTATCATCATTTCCAATCTTGCTGTGATGTTTTAAAGGGATCATATAGTTTTGGTTAAGACCAAACTTCAGATCTCTAGCATTTTGGGGTGAGAATCCTCTTATGAAATCTGAAAGAGCATGTAATTCCAAAAAAGATTCAATGCTTATTTGATGAAAATTGGTTTTGAAATGGCTGACATACCCAAAATGGAGCAATCGTAATAAAAGGTGGAACCCACCTTTTATCACGATTGCTTTGTTTAACTTTTTGTCCTAGCCATTCAAAACTGGTTTTCATCAAATAAACTTTGAATTCCTCTCAGAATGGTATGCTCTGTACTATTTTACAAGTGGTTTCTTGATATCTCACAAAAAAAGTTAAAAGCCCAATCATCATCTCCACCAATACTATCAGCCCTTTAACCCTTTTGTTTTGATCAATAAAATATCAAAGAAAAAGAAAAACCTTAACTTTGTGAAAGACCAGTTAACAAGTATTCCTTTTTTTCTTTCTGTATTGAACTATTTCTCTCTCTCTCTGATAATGGTATATTTGGTCATCATAAAACTAACCTATTAGACACAATGCCAAATTCAATGGTTCTCTACCTGTAGTCCAAACCTCATTGGTAACAGAAAGTTATGTTTACTACTTTTCATGTATGCATTCTATCATGCATTTCATAAATGAGCTCAAGACATCAGGAGATAGAATCACATTGTATTCTGTCAGATCAATATGTTTTTTTTTCTTTGTTCTTATCATTTATCCTGAATTTCAGCTTAACCATGCTTGTTATAACCAGGTCATCTTGCTATTATAGTCTTCCTGTATATATTGTATTATGTTATATTATGTTGTATTGGATTATATCACATTACATTATATTCTGTTATATCATATATTCATATATTTCATTCTGAAGAGAGATGAATTCCAAGAAATCGTGTGATGCAAAGATGGCATAATAAAACAACTCCCATCCCTCTACACTGAAACTCTTGTGACACATGTCGGAAAGATAGATTCAAGAATTGTAGGTCCGCAGAACTTTGTAAAGAGGTGATAGACCCACAAACTAAACATCATTATTATATAGGATGATTGTGTATCATCTATTATTACTTTTTCACATTCCATTTCAAAGTCTAGAAAGATGTAATCAACGTTCTTGTCAGAGGTATCTCACTGATACCTTTTCTGTTTTCCTCAAACTCGTTTTTTATTTTTATTTTTTTTTTTTTGGGGGGGGATGGGGTGGATGGGGTACAGCAGATTTGTGCATAACACCATTCACCAGGTAGGTTTTAGTTTTGCTTCTTTCTTCTTCTTTTTTTTTAACTGGGTATGAATGTATATATTCATAAATGTATTACCACAAGACTCTTAAAATTGCCTGTAGAAAATGCAATTGAATACTGTCGCATGTGCATATTTGTTATTGTACCAATAGCTATCGTATGAGATGTGTGCTGGCCCGAGGCCAGCTTGGCCTGATTGAATAATGGCCATGGAAGAAGTTCAGTAGATGGTCACGCGATTGGTAACACTGAATAGATGATTATCTCTGATGACTTAATCTTGCGGTAGACACATCAGCAGTTCTTTACTCTAGTTTGTAAAAGACACATGATATACAAAATGTTTGCGGTGAATTGTCATGCTTTTTTTCCAGTTTCCATAAATGTTTATTGCCAGCCATTAGAGAAATATTTCCTTCCTTATTACCACTTGAAAGGTATATAATGGTTAATCAAAAGTTAGTTTCACAAGATTTACAAAATGAAAAGCCCACAAAGAAACATTTGTAATAATGAGCATTGAAACAGTATTTAATTGGTTCAGATTGCCCATGTCTTCATACAATTCCTTGAAACTAGATAAACAAATGTAATTCCATGCTTTCAGTCCTTTTGTGTTTTCTTATTTAAATGATCACATCAGTTTAAAGCTTTGTATGCATGTGACAAGAACATGAGCATGTTTCATTCAAATATCTAAATGGTTAACTGGTGCAACAAGCAATATTACACTTAATGACAGTTACTTACATTGATCTTATAGTTGAGTTTGCATTCAAATTGAGTAATCAGACATGTGTGAATTGATGTAATTTGGTTTTAATTTCAAGTTAGCATTTCCAGGTTGTTAACATCTGATACTAGTCTTGCCCAGAGCCCTGTTATACAACTATAATGTGATATTTCAGTCAGTGTTGATGACAGTGTTGGCTTTTTTAACTGACTTATGCTAATCTTATGAATTTAATGGACAGAATTGATAACCTTGCCTCAATTTAGTGCAAACAAGCTTGTTTGATATACCTTGTATAATTAATAAATTCTTGTATCTGAGCAGTGAAAGAGTTTAAGAAAACACTCAGTTGACACAGCTACACAGTCATACCAATGGCATTGCAGTTCATAATTGCAATGATGCCCTGCCTGCCATCGGAGTTGTTAAAGTCAGATCCGTTGTTGTCCTTGCAAATTTATGAGCTGTATTTGAGTGTTTGCTGAGGGGGATGATATTGTGCCCAGTGTTGGGATTGTGATGGCTAAAACGATGGTTATCTGTGTGGTATCTCGTTGACAGGTGAAGTGATTGACAGCGCCTTTGACGAGGCATGAGGAAGATGTCCAGTGATGATGTTATCATTTCATACAAGATCTACTAGACTGAACTCAAGAATGATTCATTGATTGATTACTTTATTGTCCATTCTGGAAATTCTTTGTACATTGGATATCACAACAAAATAAAAATTTCAATACATCATAGGTACACCACAGACATATTACAGAATACGAATGAAACTAGCTTATATTAACATACAATAATGTATACACCATAACAACATAATACATTAACCTGACATTTACAACTATGCAAAAACTATTGATATATATCACTTTTGTACAGTTATTCAACTCATAGATATATTCATTAATATCCTTTCCTGCATCATCATTATACACCAAACAATATATCACCTACATATTCCAATATATATTTTTATAATTCACTCCAAAATTTTTTCCAAATATATATATATATATATATATATATATATATATCATTACCATAGCAGCACCTTTTCAAAATAACACAAAGTATGTCTTACATAACTACACCTATAAATCATTACACATTCCAAAATGTAAAATAACATTACTTAAATACTGTGAAAATAATTCACTCCACAAAATTTCGGGAAAATTAAAATTACCATAGCGATGCTTTCTCCAACAAAGACACACGAGAGACATATCCTACAAATCTACACCTCACTTTCATCATATACACCAAATTTAAATTCAATTACTCAAGAAAAGAAATCAATGTAAAAAACAGCAAACAAACATTTTACATTTTATTTATATTGTTGACTCTTTCACCATTTGATAACCTGGCTGGGATGTTCAGTAATCTAAAAGGGACATGTTCATTTGATATCCCAGAGTAAATGACCACAAATTGGCACCATCATTGCTTTTAATGACATGTCTGTTGGAGGATGACATGCCTGGTTATGTCTTTTGAAAAGGAAATGTGAAATATCAGTACATGCGGTTCCTTTGAAATGCATAGACAAAATTTTGTGAGGTTTTTCACCACATGAAAGTAAGTGATAAATCTCTTTATATCTTTAAGATGTTTAAGAATAGCTAGAGCATCTTAAATCTCTCACTTTCACGATAATCTTTTTTATCTTTAAGATCTATAAGAGTATCTAGAGCATCTTAACTTTCTCACTTTCACAAGAATCTGATTTCAAAATCTGCATTTATAAGAGCTTCCTTATTTTGCCATGATAGATTGTGCATTACTGAATTAAAAGTAGACTTATCATTCATGTTATTTGTGTTGCACACTACATGTATTATAGTACTTCTGTGATGGTAACTGGCAAATAACAAACATTTACTTTCTTCTGCAGATCTATCGTTCCAACACACAAGGAATAGAAGAAAGACAGACAGACAGACAGACACACAGACACACACACACACATACACACACAGCTTATGCATGTCATTGGTTGAAACCCAGTAGCCCCAATATCAGACTTGTTGTGGCAAGAGTAAACTTCCGAAATGGGCATCTTGAGGTGTACTCTGGTCTGTGTGTGGCCATAAAACCCAGTTAATATCTGGCTTATTCACAGTCAATGTGGAACCTCACCTCATAAACTTGTCATTTACCCAAATTAAGCAGGCCCTTGTATTATTTTCAATCAACCCTAGGCACAGAAGGGAGGTGCTTGTCAAGATGAGGGCATATCCTGTCCCGTATTCAACCAATGGGTAACAATATTGAGCTTTGCTGGTCACTGATCCAAGTGTTATCAGAGTGAGATCAGATGCACATTAGTTTGAGGAAATGAAAGTAACCAGTCATTCCTTTTATTTTTGAATATTGTTATGATATCATTGGTATTTGAATCACACTAAAACAGACACATTCAATTCAATTCAATTCAATCATAGTTTATTTCCAATCAACGAAAATCAAAAACATAGTACAAAGTATACATGTCATGAAATAATATTGTTCAAACGTTTGCAAAAGATTCATGTAGTATACGAGATAAATTATAGAACAACATATATATATAATATATATACAATAATTAGGAGGAACTATGCATATGTACTTCGTGGGCATGCGGAAAATGAATTTGATTATGGAAAATAGTGATCCACTAAAAAGCAAAGCTTGTGGGACGTGGATTGCTAGATAAATAATGAGTAAATGATGTATTATTCAAGGTTTTTTTTTATAGCTATTGTATTTGATATAGGTTATTTAAGTCATTTACAAAAATATACATGTTATTTTGAGATACGCAGGTCGGGAAAAATAAAAAATAAAAATAGAATATCAACATTACTCATGCTCACCAAAGTAATGTTAAATCCACTATATTTCTCCCAAAATTCCAGGTCAGCTTGAAACCGATTTAAAAAAACAAACAAACATCAATATTAAAAAAATTCACAGAAGATTGTAAATCTTGGAAGTAAAGATAGATATACAAAATTTGGCGTGAGAAGATTAAACACGGTGTTAGACTTTGTTCATACTGATGTTTGAAACTAGTAATTCATCTGTGCTGGTTTTCTGTTCATTCTGTGCAATCACATTTTATAATTCAATTTGGGTTTTTTGTAATCAATGATTCTTATATGAATAAATGTATTAGTAAATATATTTATGGTAAATAAATGTATCAGAGCAAGAAGAAATGACAGATGCTTTTGCTTCAAGACTTCTGTCTGGAAATAAATGAATTGAAAAAGAAATTCAAACTAAACAGAAGACAATATTAATCAAAATGCCTCTGATTCTATTCAGAGATGTATTTAAACCTAAATACCAACAAAGTAAGTGATTTACTTGCTTGATTTGATATAGGGCCCATAACTATTTCCATATGGTAAAGTATAAATGCAGCATTCAATGTATACATTCAATGTGCATGTTGCACATGATGACAAGGTGTATAACAGATATCACCAAGACTGGTATACACATTGAAAATGCAGAGAGGATTCTCCGAGGATGGAAGGCTGAAATTTTTGGGACATAGCTGTATTAAAGCACAGTTATTCAATAAATAGATGACTTGCATTGCCATTAATGGAAATAAAATGTGAATACAACCATATGTGATGCTGAAAAAGGAAGAAAGAAATTATCACAAAGGAAAACAAATTCAATTCAGTTCAATTCAATTTGACACTTTATGCAGCATAGATTTCTGGAAAAAGTGGATTATCATGTCATGCTGATCAAGTTAATTCTAAGTTGTAAAGATTGGGATGGAATATGACCTCTCCTACAAAGAAATGATGAGTTCATATCTTTTAACTACATTGCACTGTCATGTTTCCCATGAATGTACAACAGAGGAAAATACTATGACATGTCAGAAGTAGCCAGAGTTTATTGCAGGAAATATGTGGGATAATATGTTAGAAATATGCAGGAAATATGTAGAATGTGTCTATATGACATACAGTACAGAGTTAAAATATCTTTTATCACACTTAACATGCATGTTCATTTGTTAATGGTCATGTGTGTGGTTACAGGGGTTATCCAGATGGACATATTAGGTTTTAGGTTTTCAAAATGATGATTTGGATGATAATCAAATGATCAGCTGAGAGCAATCACGTGACCAGTTGCACTTGCTGCAAATGTACGCTCACTGACATCACAATTGCATGCTTTAGCAGCGCATACTCTGTATGTTACAAGCAAATGCACAATTGCTTATCTTTATTTTACTGTAAACAATTTCTAAGTTGGTGTGTGTGTGTGTGTGTGTGTTTGGAACATTTCTTTGGATATCTTGGCTTTTGAGCAAGTTTTACATGTAGCTGACTGGAATTTGCCCATGAAGGTAAATGGAAAATCATTCATGGAACCAATTCATAGACCAATTAGATAATGCCAAGGTTTAAGCAGGGCTGCACACTAACCCGTTTTTTTCCACCGGTCCAATCTGTTTGTTGGACCAGTAGGTACCCAGTTTTTTTCTATTTTTTACTGAGTCCATTACTAAAAATGTTACTGGACTGACAGTGATTTTTACTGGACAGGGACCGTCGGACCAGTGCCAGTGTGCAGCATTGGTTTCAGTTTGTGAAATTAGTGGAGATGCAGCTCACTCTCTGGTATTCACAATGTCATGCAACATGCACTTGAGTGTGCCTTGTGCATGTTTCACCATTGTAAATTCTCTCGAATACGCTGCATCTCCACTAACACACTCTCACCTGTGCATTATTTGTATAATGTGAAGTGGTATTGAGATATTCTTTGGCCAAAGCATTTTCCATCTTTCATTATTGTGACATTGTATGTATCTGTTCATTTTAAATGAAAGAATTACACAGATGTGGGTAAATGATTGCGTACTTTCATTGATATGCAATGTGAATGTTACACTCCAGGCAGAGTTTCTATGGGCAAATTGTGATTAGATTATCATGAAGTTGTCTCATGAGTATGAATTCTTCATTTCCTTCTTCCACTTTATCTTCTTCTTACCATTCAGTCATTATTATCTTTTACTGGTTATCATGTTTACATTGTATTACACCATGATTTTTTTTTTTGTTTTTCATCAGTGAAATTGATAATTTTGTCATTCTAAATGTCAACACTAGTCCATTAACAAAGCTTGTGTGAGCCCCCTGTGGTTAGATACTTCCCAGAACTCTACACAAGATATGTAAATGTTTTGAAGCTTGGCAATATATCTTCAATTAATAAATGTTTGCTCTCCTAAATGCTCTGAAAACTATGACATTTTGGATTGCCGTTGTCATGAATGCTTTGGATGATAATCACAAGGAAAAGCTGATATTCATCAGCATATACACCTGTCATTCAATCTTGCACCTCCCTGTCAGTCATTACTTAACTTAACCCTTTCTGTGCTAGGGACTCTGGACAGTATGTACAATGCTATGGGGTTTTCTGTAACAATCAGCACTCAGAGCACACATAGGGTTAACAATGAATACTGAAAATATAGAAAATTCAGAGTAGCCAATTAAGAAGAATTTTATAATTCTTTCCAAACTGATTCAACATTGAATTGAATTGAATTGAATTGAATATTCTTATTGGACATTCCAGATTTTGAAGATGAACTACTATGCTGTTTGTGCAGTCGTGGAACAAATCTAATGTATACCCAATGGTTGAAAAAGCAAATGGCTGTGCTTCATATGCCACATCCATTTCACAAGAGTGTAGCATCAGCTGAGAAACAGAAGGGCTTTATCACTATTTGGGAGGGGGGGGGGGGGGTGAGGTATTGAGTTATTACTATCATGTTGTAGAGCTTGATCTCCACATTATGGTGACAATTTTAGATTATTTTCATTTTCAGTAAAATGTTAGAAATAAGAACAACAAGGCCACCATTTTACCCTATATTTGGAACAATGGTCATGAATGTACCTGCTTCTGATCGAATAAGCTTTTTATTTTATGCAAATTGATTGTTAAGTTTTTATTCTATACACTCTGGTTCTCAGCTGAAGATAGGTGAATCTATTTTGACATCATTTTAGTACCACAACTAGCCATATCACAGATCATGCATACTATCTGAAGCCCATCAACGTATGAAATATTTAGGTATGGTAACTTCAGGAATCTCTCTGCCCTACCAAAAGTGTTTCAGCATTTACAGACTGTTCCACATTGCTTGGAATGAACCATGCTTTTGTTTGTGTTTTTAAAGCCATATGAACAGGAGCATCATGTTCCCAGAGTGGGGCAGCCCCACCTTTTGTGCACCACCAAATTTGTAAAGGTTTCATTCCCCTTCCTGCATGGGCAGACCCCACAAATATGTATGCATGAGAACAGAAAGCTGGGACTGCCAACACATTATTTTACGAAAGTTGCAGTGATCACTTGTGTCTTAGTCTTACTTTGGTTGCATGTGTTCAGTACTAGCAAGCACACATTTTGATGGTGCAACATCTAAGCTAGCATATGCCCAAAGTGAAAGGGTGAGTTTGCCCCACATGGGGGATTTGCCATCGGAAGCAGAACATTGTGTGAGTGTGGACCATGACTTTTGTCCTGATGTATGAAAGGTTGGGGATGATTGGACCACAGAACAACAACAAAGAAGAAAGAAAAAGAAAAGTATCACAATCCTATCAAAGTGAAAATGATATCCAACAGGCTTGTGTGACAACCCTGTCCAATTTTCTCCATTTGAGTGTAATAGGAATATATAGGCCTCATTTCAAAAGAAAAGGCACATGAATGAATAGAAACAGGTTATGCAGACTCAGTCATAGTAAACAGGCCATACTTGTGCTTCATGATGTCTTACTGCTGTACAGAAGCTGTCTTAGTGCACATTATCTCAGAGTTGTCAAGAAACTTATCTTATTGGTCAAACAGTGAGAAGCTCATCTTCTCAGAGCTGGTGATGACTCATCCAGCTACAAAACCCCTAGTTTGTCATCTAACAGGTATACTGAGCATCATTTTAGCTTCTTTCTAGCAGATAATGGTATTCCCTCATTGTGGGTCCAAACCCTGACAGCAAAACAAAGTTAAATCTTTTGTAGCTCAATACTGACATCAGTATGTCATTATTTTATTTTGAGCAGGAAGAGACAGGAATATTTTCTGTAAATGTACACTGCACTCCCATTATAATCAGCACAATAATAACAAAAGTTTTGATGCAGCAAAATAAAAATTCAGGTCCCCAAATTATTGCCTGTATATTTTTATATACTCTACTGTTCACCTGTAATAACATTTTCAATATAACAAAAGAAAACTGCTGAATCCCATAGGCTTTGTTGTAACAGGAGTCACCTGAATACATTTTTCGCGTGATGGCGTGAGTGGAAGTGGCATGATTAAGGATATTATTACTGTACTAAACTTCAAAATTTGATTGGATCTGTTTTGAAATGCCCAACTTTTGTCTTAAGTGATATTTGGCATTTGTAAAGGAACTTAAACCTCTGATATGCAAAGGATCTCATTCTGATCATAATTCATGTTCTTCTTTCTGTTGATCACGACATGGAATGAAGTAGAAAATAGTTTGTCTTTCAGTTTGTCTTTCTGTTGGAAGGTGCCACATTTATTTCCCATATAGCTGTAGGTATGCATGTGAAATTTGTGGGCATTGGACTCGGCACAGAAAGGGAAATTAAAGATGTTAATGTGTGCGTGTCAGTTGAATAGTATATTTCCTTTTATGTAGTAAATATCATAGGGTCTAAAGTGACATCATGCACTCAATATTCCAACATAGAAAGTTATGATAGTCATGGTACCAGGCATCTAGTCTCAGATTGTAGGTAAGTGCGTGATTTCACATTTGTGAGTAGAAGAAAAGAATGGAATATATCTGATGTGAATAATTGGAGCAGACATGCAAGGGAAATGTATGGGAAATTGATATTTTAAGTGTTTATGAATTTCCTGGTCAGCTTCTGGGGAGAACTTCCTGTTCATTGCACAGACTGGCTACTTGAAAGATATTCTGTAGATGGGAGTTATTTTGTAGTAATGTTAAATTTAATTCAAAGCTTCTGAAGGGCCTGCGGTTGTTGTTTGCTTGTCACATTCTTTGGGCCATCAAATGGTGATCTGATTCAGTACATTCTCCAATATCAAAGTGGTAAATTCCTGTCATTGCCATGAAATTTCCTTCTGCATACCCACTCGCCACCGATAACTTCACATCTGCACATGGCTTATGTGCCTAATGCTGGCAGTTCACTGATCCAGTTGAATTTTCAAAGGTTTGCACGGTGTGCATGATGACATGTATCCTTGGGAGTGTATCAGATAACAGCGCCTTCTGTATTTGTAATCATATACATAACTGTTAATGTTCTTTGAAACAATCATTTCCTGTTCAGAATTGTTTCTTGATCTTGCATTTTACCTGGTACCACTTTCAACCCAGCAAGGAAACCATGGTATTTGAGTGACCCAATTTATAAGGTATTCACATTTTCTAATTTATGTCAGTGAATAACACTATTGGCATTGCATTTTTCTGTAATATTTGAAAGAAAAACATATACTTATATATCAAATGAATGACTTATGATCTGTTGACAGATAAGGAGAAAAAGCTTTCACAAAGTAAGAGTGAAAGTAATAAAGACCTATATTCCAATAAAAGTAAAAAAAAATATACACTAAATGATGGCACAGACTTCTTGTCTGAATCTTTATAGAGGTGTAAAGGAAGACAAGAGTTCAACAATTTAATGTCAAAGGCTATTATATGCTTTTGTAACCGCACTAATACCAGTAGTTTGAAGGGACCAAATGTTTATGGCACTGCAATACAGACTTGCAAAAGTAGGTCACATTCCTGGAACTCACCCAAAGATTATATGTGACCCGCTACAACAAAATGGTCCTAAAGTCGCTCACGGTCGAAGCCGTGAAAATCGAGTTTGAGGTCAGAGCATCAAAATTGGTCAAAACTTACGATTTTCTGAATTTGACATATCATTAGAGTCTGACATGTCTTCTATCATCTGTCGAAATTCTGAAGCAAAATGATGAAAGGAAAGACCAAAAATAGCGTTATTCTGGGCCATGTTTTTTGACATTTCAACGAAGCAGAAACTGGTTCGAACATTTGGATTGAGCGCCACACAAAGGCTCCGCCCCTAACAACGACCAGCGTGATTTCATTGGTCAGTTTGCCGCTTGCCGCTAACCGAAGCGTGAAGCTCGCACACTGCCCAGTCGACTGGTGCATGCTGGCGGGGTGGGCTATGCCCAGCCGGCCAAGCCGCTTCTCCTGGCTTCCTGGTCACTTATTGGTCAGTGAGGAGACCGCCGACGCTGTGTTTGAATGAGCATTTCGGGGGTTGCTAGGGCTTAACTTCTATTGTCCGGAGGTGAATACTGACTGCGTGTCCCGTGATCATGATTGCGTCGCAAGGAGAACTTTTAGGGCGTTTTTCTCGAAACTGTGGTTTCCCAGACGTCTTGACATGCTCTCTTTTAAACATCGATATCTCCGCAGCCGATTATTTCTATAAGATATATTATATATCAATTTAAAGCAGAAGGATTAGGGAATTGTGTCATGCAATTTTCAAATAATCGACCTCGCCCGACTTTAGGATCATTTTGTTGTAGCGGGTCACATATATATATATATATATATATATATATATATGTATATATATATATGTATATATATATATATTTTTTTTTTTTTTTTTTTTAAAATCTTTACTTTTGATGCTGTGTCAGCCACTAAAAGTTCCCTTGCAATGAATTTTAATGACTAATGCCAGTATTAAACATGAACACACATTTCCTCTGGGGGAATTTATGCACTGTTGAGGCAGATGCAACCCCCTGCATTATGAGGATCAATTTCCATACATTAACTGGGTTCTACAGTCATCTTAATGCTACCAGCACTATACTATGTCATGCTGTGTGGTGTGAGATATGCAAAGTGCTGGTGCTTTGAAAGCCAGTTTCAATGTAACTGTCATGGTTTCTGTACTTTATTGGGGTTGGTGTTGAACCCAAGAAAGAAATGGGATATCATTTTCTTATTCTCCCCTTCTACACTAACTTTAAAAAAAAAAAATTACAAATGTTAATAGCTGAAATGTAACCATTGTAACTCAGTCCAAATGTCAAGGATAGATTTTTAAAAATCAGTCACAATGTATATTCATGTGTTAAAAAAAAATACCATAGGTTATCGTTTGTACCCCTTTCCCTTTAATTTCATTAGTGCTCAAAAATGTAATATCTGTTTGGTGAGATACATGTATAGTGCAGTGCATGGTATACTGATGTTGTAGATGAATAGTATGTGAAAAAGGAATTTCATGGTTTTTTTTAATCATATCCCTGCCAGCTTAGACTGTACTGAAGTAATGCATAGGTGTTGTAAGTATCATAGTGGTCCAATAACTTGTAGAGCACACACCAGTCTGTCACCTATCAGTTTTAGAAAGATTCTTTTGTATACCACAATAATTATGAATTTATGTAATTTTCTGCCATTTTGATATTTCTGTCAAACATTTTGGTATGAGCAAAGACCTGCTAACCTTGTGCATCAACTTTAGTCTACATAATCATTTTTTTGATGGATGTAATTGCTTTACTCGTGTCTGGCCTATGGGTAGAAACTCTTTCTATTGCTACATGTAAGCTTGTCAATCATAAATGGGCTGTGATACATGTATGTACTCTAACCTTCATGGCAGAGATAATGCAGCAGTAAATCCATAGTCATAATATGTCTACATGATAATTAGATGCTATGAATGAAATGTAAGGATACCTTGAGCAGTTATACAGAGACTGAGAAATAAGTGAGGTTATGCATCCAGTCCTTTTTGTTATCCTTGTTTTTGCTGAACCAAGTGTCATACTATGATTGTTTTGTAACAGTTGATCTTCCTGAAAAGTGGCTACCACCCCTAACTGTGGTGAGTCATATGGGTACAGTGTTTGTTTTATTGTGTGGGAGGAGTAGGAGTAGGAGGAGGAGGAGGAGGAGGAGGAGGAGGAACCAGGGGGATGGTAAACAGAGAGACAGGGAGTGGAGATAGTGCACATTATAGAATCTTTTTTGAGTATGCCAATTGAAATAGGGTTTGTAGTCTACACTGGGCCTCTTGCAGTAACAGGGATCTTTGATTCATAGCTCTGGTTAAACTAGTTGTGCTCAGTAATAGAAGTAGTACTTAATAGAGAGACCACTCTTTATCGTCAGAGGCTTATTTTATAGTAAGCAAATAATCAACGTTGGTGAAGTTGATGGGACAAACTATCACTTCCGAGGCGATCTGGATGTAGCTATCTTTCCGAAGCGCAGCTGAGGAAAGATAGCGTACACATTCAGATCGCCGAGGAAGTGATAGTTTGTCTCATTGCCTGAAACTAAAAGTTGATTATTTGCTTTATATTCCACATCAAGGGTCCTAGAAATTCCCATTTTATCCCACATCTGAAACCGTTTTAGCTGTCTTTAGGTATCCTTAGGGCTTAGGCTACGTGTTCGCGTAGATGACAAAACAATGAATTTGCTACGCGCACCGCTCGGCACTGAAGTGAAAGTGCGTTGCACTGTGTACTATCAACTGACCTAGTTAAATGATAGTCCACAGTGCAACGCACTTTTATTTCGTGTGTACTCATCTCGCGTTAAGACTGTATGGACTGCCAGAGATCAGCAAAACAAACAGCTGTCTTTATAGATGACAAAACAATGAATTTGCTGCGCGCACCGTGCGACACTGAAGGGAAAGTGAGTTGCACTGTGTACTATCAAGTGACCTAGTTCTTCTCAGGTGATGTGATGGGCAAAACTACGCTTTATCACGTGATCAGCTCTTGACCAATCCTATAGCAAGATTCTTAGTATGTGGAATATAAAGATATACCGGGTGTCCCAAAAAAAGCGGAACGGTGGATTTTCAGTACCTTGCGTTCTAAAAGTGATATATTTTTTGACATTATTAGAAAGAGCATCTTCCGCAGAAGACCATGATACCAAAATCATTAAATTTGGTTCAGTACTTTTTATTCTACGCCAATTTCTGTAAATGCAGTCATTTTCAATTTTTTGCGACTTATGAGATAATAATTTGGGCGCGACACGCGTTCCATACGGTGAATTGTGTAAGCTCGTTGATCCATGTCAACAAAAGATAACGCTTTCATATTGGGAGCGCGCACACACACACACAGACACACACACACACGGTTTTTTCCTGGCCCGTGCCTAATGTGAAAGCTGTATCTTTTGTTGACATGGATCACTGAGCTTACACAATATTCACCGTATGGATCGCGTGTCGCACTCAAATTATTATGTCATAAGTCGCAAAAATCCGGCGAAATTTGGCAATGACTGCATTTTCAGAAATTGGCGTAGAATAAAAAGTACTGAACCAAATTTGATGATTTTGGTATCATAGTCTTTTGCTGAAAATGCTCTTTCTAATGATGTCAAAAGATATATAACTTTCAGACCGCAAGGTACTGAAAATCCACCGTTCCGCTTTTTTTGGGACACCCGGTATAGTCATAGATTGCATTTATTGCAGTTACTGAACTTGAAATATAAAGAGTATGGCAGATTTTTTCTTGGCTGCTGCCATAGTAATTGTAATTATTGCAACATAAGATTGTGACAACAACACCAATGAAAGACTTTCCAGGAGTGTATCTCTCACTGCTTCAGCACCACATTTTGCAATGGATTTGATTTAAATTTGCTGTGGAGGTGTATCATGGGTAAATCTGACAGATTATTGTCTCTGGTTTGAGAGCCCTCAGTGTTCCAATTTTTATAGGCAAAAAGGTCAAGTTTACACAGTCCACTTGCGTGTGCTCTATAGCCTCTTATACATATCTCATTAACTTTCTTCGAATTTGGTTGCAGGTGTACTGTAGAAATGAGAGGATAACTGTAGGTAATGGTGATGCTGTCATTATTACTGACCTCAATTGATCTTTCACATGGCCAAAAGTTACCCTGATCTTTCCACCTTTTATATCCAAGTACAGTTACCTGACTTCATCTGAAAAAAATAAGATAAAACTACTCAGGACAAAAAAAAAAAAAATAGCAGCATGGTTTGTTTGTGAAATGAGTGCTGAATTGCCCAGTGATTGCAATTTTGGCCTTCTACTGAGTTAAATTCATATGTGCTCGGTATGATTCTATCAATACATCAAGTTTTAGGCTGACTGATTTCATAAAACATGTTCTTGTTTGGATCATCTATTACAAATTATGCCCTGTTAACTATCATGAGCTGCTATCTCCTTAAAAACACATCACTTTTTGATGTTCATTGTCTGTTCTTATAGCGTATATTTCTTGATAAAATTTTACATTTTAGCCCATCTTAATCATAGGGGCATTTCCTTCAATTCTTCAGGAATTTTAATTCTGTTTGTGGTTGGATCTCCCTATAATAGACTGTACTGTGACATATTTTTTATGTCTTGCTTTTCTATCCTTTTCTCACTTTGGTCATCTTTACATATATCCCAAGACAAATAATGCACTTGATGTTCCATCTCTCCAATAAAACTTTTGACAAGGAAGAAGTCATGTAGGTCTGCAGGATGTACACTTCGCCTGCTTTCATTGCATGGCAACAAACATTTCTGGTTGTTATGTTTCTTGAATCTCCACAGACTCCACTGTCATCATGAAGGAATGGTACAATGTAAGTCACCAAACATGCAGTTCCTACTTCTGGTATTCAGCTATCGAGACTCTTAGCTTTCCAATATTGAATGATTTGTTTCAGTTTACTTCTTGAAAGAAAAAAAAAATCCTGCTGATTTTGTTATGAAGCAAGCCAACTTTTAAAAGGGACAGATTCTATACTTTTAGAGAGATCTATGAGAATCCAGGGAAGAAGGAGAAAACTCATAATCAACAACTTGTGGTGTGATATGTGCTGTGATGGGTATCATTTCCAATTTAATGAATGCATATTAAAAATTTAATGATGAATACGTTCCGGAAGTTTCATTTGGGATGTTTTCAACATTACAGGAACTTTGAATCTGTTTTTCCCCCTTTTTCATATGAATTGATTTCTCATTGACAACTAGAATTGTTTAAAAAAAATGATATTCTTTCTATCATGGGTCATTACTGTAAATAAATTCATGATAATTAGGTATCTGAACCAGACAGGTTTCACCATCTAACCAATTACTATCTACACACAAAAGGTAATCAAAATGATTAGTGGAGCTTTCCTTGGCTACTGATGTCAATCAGAAAACTTATGTTTTGTAGACAAAATAAGGAAAATGAAGTATATGAAATAAAAGCACCATATTAGCAGCCATTGATCCTGTGACAATGTAACTATAAATACAGTATCCCACCTTTTCAAGCACATGCACAAAACAGCATAAGTATAACTTTCTTATATTTTCTTCCTCTCTGAGTTTGTTACTAAATAAATTTTCATCCATGTATTTTTAGCAAGGTCTTGAAAATCTATGAAAGTAGTGAAAGTTGATACAAAAAAAAAGGAGGCAAGATATCATTTAGACTACATTACCATCATATGACAAGTGTCTTATATTGAGAAGCTGTGCAGAATCTACGTTGAAATGGCTGATAGACATTTGACTGTTCTTTGTCTGATTAGCTCAAATTTGTCAGAGACTTATTGACATTGATTCATGGCTTCATAACAAAGAGTAGATCACTTCCACTTCAATGCAAAGTCCTCTTATTGCATTACCAGTGAGCACACACTCACATGATTTAATGAACTGAAGCCTTTGTTGCTGCTTAGAAACACTATGTGATCTCATTCAAGTCTGATCTACCACGTTGAGCGAATAAACTGAGAAATAAGTAGGTTCAGTATATGACATGAGTCACCGCAAAACACCTACTTAAAATATACCATTTGTACAGCAGTGAGAAAAGAAAATACGGAAACTGATTGTTAAACCAGCAATAAATGCTTGTCTGGTGCAGTCAGCTGTAAAATATTTTGTGCGGAAATTTAGCTGATATTGGCCTTTGTACACAGCATATGGACTCATTGAAAATTTTTATTTTCTTCTATTGAAAATAGCCTAGGGTATATCTGTCTTATCCTCAGTCAAACAGAATTAAAAGTAACAGTATGTGACTAATTTTGCTTCAAGCTGTGATGATACCAGTCAATAGGAGACAGAGTTGACCACAAATGTGTAGATGTTTGTGAAATAAAAGAGGGAAATCAGAAAATTTGGAGAAAGGTCAAGTTAAAGTAGGATAGATAACCTCCTTCAGGCCATATAATTTCTGAAAGATCCAGTTATTATTCTCTCTGTAGTGTTTGGCATGGGATGAATTATGGGATGCAAATAAGACTGCCACACACACACACACAGTTGAGTTTTAGGACCCATCTTCACACCTAGGCTCTATGTAATTGTAATGGAGCAGCAGTGGAAGCAAGCACTTCACATTTCCCCCAATATCAATCAGCCATGTTTTACGATTGCTACCAACAAAAGCCAGAATGAGGTGGCTCACTCCTAAAGCAGCCGGTGTGTGTGTATGAGGGTAGAAATTGCTGGCGCTTTTTGGCTGTTTCGCTCACACGACTGTGAGGAAAAGTCTTTTTGAAACCAAGAGACCACACAACGTCGAATCAAGAGCTGAAGAAAGGAAGCTGGTAGACTCCTTACTGGGTGAGTTTTGCTACTGTCTTGATAACTCCCTGCCAGCAGTCACTCAGGGCTATAAATCACCCAGTCAAAACTCCTCTGCATCCATCACATTCAAACTGAAGGTGGCAGTCACTGTGTGAAGATATAACTCACCCAGTCAACAGTTTCTGTGCCAGGACACAGTTTTGGTACTTTGTCTGAGAAGTTTCTTTGGCATTTATCCAGCAAAGATTCAGCAAATGATGGAAGCCAGTCTAGCTTACTTGATGCCTTACCCAGGGCTCTTGAACTTGGAAATGGGGAAAGGTGAGTAAACAATGTGTAATTTTGATGCAAGTATTTTGCTTACAAATGTGGGCTCACCATTTAAGAATATTTTTAAGGTAATTACAGTGTGCTGCTCTAAGCTTGTATGAAAGCTTTAAAATATTTGTTTTTCCTGTAAACTCTTTCAATTAAAGATATTACAATTGATGCATATGTGTAGGTCAGTTGTATCACAAAACATCCTACCATGTAAAATTTTTGCAATAAGGCCTGAAATTTAAGGAGACTAGTATCACCATTTTTCATAATAAACTGTAACTGCATAATATGGCTTACTCTGGAAACATTTTTATTATAGCTGTTGTTCACGTTTTGTAAGACTGAACATCAATTATACTGGTTTAAATTTTTACATTGGTTGTTTCTATCTCTAATTCACATTTTAGAACTATCTTGAAGCACTATTGCCGGGTTTTTGTTTCATCTGCAAGTGATATATTATGCCTTTAAAAAATCTTGTTTTATAACTTGGATCAGAAGAAGTCTAGTGTAGATGGTAATGAATTCAATTGGTGAGACAAATAGTCATGAATCTTCAGATGTCTGAGTTTTTTTTTTTGCTCACTTCCTTTTGAGATCCTAAGAAGCAGAGAAATGGACTATCACTCTTATTTGAAAAAATGATGTAAATTAATTAATGCAATTCATACTGTTTCAGTATGTCTTGTGCAGATAAATTGATTGATGTCAGTTCTCTCTCTCTTTTTTCTGTAATGTTTTTAGGCCTACTGGAGTTTACTTTGTTCCTTATTTGTTTAGACTTAGTGAAGTATACCAGTAATGTTTTACCAGAGATACATTGTGTTGTTTTTATATATGAAGTGTAATTATGATGTGAAGCTACCATGATGAAAAATATTTGCTACATGTCAAGAATTTAACTTTTTGTTACTGTGCCTGATCTCCTGATGATGTAAGTTCTCCTTTTTATGGTATGTACATTGCCCCCCCCCCAAAAAAAAAAAAAAAAAAAAAAAAAATCTTCATTAGTGGATTAATGACAAGGGTGTAAAAACAAGAATTTCAACTCTGACTTCGTAATCTGATAGTCTGATTTCCAAGACTTAGGAATGAATACTGAAGAAAAGAAGGTCCTTCAATTCCCATTATTTTAATCAACAACTCGTTTTGCTGTACTGGCCTGAATTGAAAAAGAATTATGCAAAAGAGAGAGTTTGTGGACAAGGAGCTGTGATTCAAACACTGAAGCTCCTTGATCAGGAAAGCTGCAGGTACTCAGATCATGGAAAGTCTCTGAAAACCATTAGTTGTGAAATAGTCCCCCAGTTCTACTTTCACTTGTAAGATTTAAGAAAAAGAGAGAAGAGAAGATATGTCACATGGGATCTGTTTGTTGTAGATTTAGAAAGTAAAACAGACTACAGCCCACAGTTTTGAGAAATTTGTGTTTCTCGAGATATTTGTATACACAAACCATGCACTTGAAGCTTGCTACACTTACGTTTCTTTCTCAGTTTAAAGAACAGAGCTTCAATCTGTTAATTTGACCGTTCAGTTATTGTTTCAAGATTATCTCCTCCAAGATTATTTCTCAATTTCTTCATAGATAACACAATCAATATGACTGTGACACATTTAAAAAAAAACAATCTTAATTTTGTATTTAGTTTGTAAGTAATATGTATTACTTTTATTCTACTGTCTTTTTTTATATGTAGCTTTGTATGTATTTGTGTTGTTTTTATGCAGGGCCCCTTTGAAGCCTATATCATTTTTTTTTAACTTAAACTTAAATTGAAATTATTTTTAGCAAGAAAAAAAAAAGAAAAATAAAGGCAATCTCAGGTCAAGCAATTGCTTAAAGGGATGATATACTTTTTTGCGATAGTGATTCAGGTTTTAAGTTTTCACGAATTAGAAACACCGTATTTTGTACATCTATAACACAATCTAGTATACTGAGGAATTATGGATTGGTGAACATGCCTGTAGTGTGGTGATGGGTTTAGTTGGTGAAAATAGCATTAGCACAGTGTATGACATCTGTATTGACTGCTTTTATCACAGCAAGAGAAACATTTGCTGCTGATTATCAACACTTTAATGTGGATGTGAGTCAGTTAGTGCAAGGAAGTACTAGGCAGGTTCATCTAGTACTGTACGAGCTGAAATTTTCGCGTACAGATATTTTCGCGAATTGCTACTTGGAGGACATTTTCGCATGTCGTTAATTTCAGGGTTGCGAGGGTCTAACTGAACTTGGCTATTTGCCTGTTGTTATTTTCGCGTGTTGTTATTTTCGCGGTTCAAAGGTGATTCGCGAAATTCGCGAAAATAGAACCACCGCGAAAATTTCAGCTTTTACAGTACCTGTGTGGTTGGTGTACCCTGTTAGTCTGTGTGTGTTGGCATCTACACCAAACACAGTGAGTGCAAAACACAGGGATCTAATATGACGTAACAAAAGAACTGCTCCATATAGCTCCCTGATATTTCTATTCACACCTGAAACTTAACATTTCTGATTTTTTTCTTACACATAAAAATTGATGCCCATTGAATATACATGAAATGCTGAAATGAGCAAAGAAGTCATTTCAGTGGAAGATTTGCCTGGATGAGCCAAACATCCACAATGGAGGCAGTGTTAAAAGACATGATGCATTCTCTTACCTTTGAATACATGTCCATGTATATATTTCTGATTATGTGCATAACACACTGCCATGGATGTATGATAACCTTTTCCATAAGGTATATACCTGGTTCTAGCAGGTGATGGCATACAAATCGTGAATGGTCATGACTGCATATCTTGTTCCATTGCACAAGTAAAGACCACACGCTATTTGTTTTATGCAACACCTCAAATGTCAACAGACGTGGTCTGTGCAGATTCTTGAGTTTAGCACACAAATGGCAACCATTTTTTTTTTCTTGAGAGGTGAATAAGTAGCACAGTCACAGTCAGTCAAACGCAATATCCATTTTTGCTCAAACAAAATTGTACGGTTGACAGTGACAGCGTGCAATGTTACTTTTAGCTGCATGTCACTTGATGGATAATTAACCAATCAGATAGCTATACATTCTTTTTAGGTATTTTGTAATATATCCGGTACGATTTTATGGTGATGCACCAACAAGGTAATTGGTGTATATAAATACATAACAATGGTAATTGCAAGTTGGATGTGAGTCCATAATAATGAAATGGATACATGATTACTTTTGTTCCAGCTTTCTTTCCCTTGTTATCTATCACATCAAGTTATGAACAAAAGCCATGATATCATTCAAAAGAAAATATTCATTGTCAAGTTGAATACTGTAAAACCAAAAATTTTTGCATGCATGAAACTTTGGTGAATTTCAGTGGGAGCAAAGATATGCGAAAGTAAAGTACATGTGACAGTGCTTGTCTGCACAGTTCATTGAATGCCAGTGGCAATTCGCAAAAGTTGTATGCTGCAAATGTTTCTGGTGAAGTGTCACGCTGGGAATGTTTCTGGTTTTACAGCATCATGATATCCCTGTTTTGTGGACTAGGAGGCTGTCATGCAGTTACAAATGAGATTTATGCAGTCTGTTCTGGAATAAGAATAATTTAGGCTTTATTGCATAACTTCATTGGACTATTTATGTTTACAGGGGAGAATCAGAAGGGTTAAGGAACAGCATTGCCGGAGGTGCTACCTATCAAGCCTGCCGTACAATGGGAGCAGTAGATTTTGCAATATAGATGCTACTTTCTAAACACTTCAGATAATATAAGCAAAACAAGCACATAGAAAGTGAAACAGGGCCTATAGGATGAGTACCATAAGTTTATAGGCTTTTGTGAGAAAATTGATACGCAGTAATATAAACCTTGGTATTTCCCACTACCCTGTACATACACACATGTACACACATACACACATGGTCCCAGACACAGTAAGCCATCTTCATTGCAAAGCTTATTGTGTAATCC
This sequence comes from Diadema antillarum, assembly GCF_040938485.1. Lineage (NCBI taxonomy): Eukaryota > Metazoa > Echinodermata > Echinoidea > Diadematoida > Diadematidae > Diadema > Diadema antillarum. The sequence goes on from NW_027270934.1 coordinate 789,070, forward strand.
GCTTGTTGCTGCAGAGCCCAAATAAAAAATAAAAAATAAACAAGACAAAGACAAAAATCTAAACCACCACTTAGTTTAGGAGGTCAAGCTAGTTGAAAGTAGTGGCTAGTTTAGACAAGAATATAAACACGCATAAACACATAATTTGCAGCCTGCTTAAAGTACTTTCACACTTTTGTTAAATGTGACCTTCATAGAAAACTCTGCATAATCAGGAGCTGAAACTGCTTTGAAACTTTTGTCTCCTCCTGTTAAATAGAGGAATTTAAGAAACAAAGAACTGGCCGATCCTTTATTGTTCTTGATATCAAATGGATGAGCTCAAGTTAGCAATTCTAGGTAATGCTCACATGAAAATAGTGCAGCACTGAGCCACTTGATTACTCAGTTGAACTTGGGAAGAAACTAGTTCGCTAATTCTGCTGGTATATTCAAAAAGTCCTTGTGACGTCTGCCTAAGGACATGACACATTTTCAGACTATTTGTCGCCTAGTTTTCTCCCTGCCATGTTGAATCTATGGCCTTGTTTTAAAGGACAGGTTCACCTTTATATACATGTGTATTGGCAGCAATATCAGTAGAACACATCAGTAAAAGTTTGAGGAAAGTCAGGCAATTCATTCACAAGTTATTGGTTTTTAAAGTTTCAGTGCCATCGTCACTTGATGAGAAGACTACTACAGTTTATGATGTCACGTTCGTAGAATGATACAGAGAAAATATAAAAAGAGCTCCATAAAATTACCTTTTATACCTCTTTTATTATGCAAGAAGAGTGGAAATATGTTGAATTTTTTAATATTTTCTTTATATCATTCTCTGCATGTGACATTATCTTTACATACAAGTTTATATGAATATACAGTGATAGTATTGAGCAGTGAACAAAAAATTAAAGGAATAAATTCAGAAAAGTTAAATGCTTATGACTGTAAGTCACCCATCTTTCATGTTTGAAAACATCCTTCCAAACCAATTACAACCTTTTTTTTCAAGAGCGATGTGTGTGTGTGTGTGTGTGTGTGTTTGAAAAAACAAAATAGTTCTGTAAATGTAAATGTACTTGGATCTTCTTGATATCCATCCTGAGATAACTAAAGCTTGGTGATAGAATAAAAACATGTTATGCTGGAATCTATAATATTGTATGCATGGAAAAAAAAAAATGAGGTACCACTGTTCAAAGATGCACCAAGATTCAATATCAGTGGCTCATTTATCCTAATAAAGTTGCAGACTTCAGAGCCAAAACAAAGAGGCAAAATAAGATGATGTGCAAGAAAAATAAGGATTTTGGTATTGAAGCAATGCTGAAAATTTTATGTATTACTTGAAGTCTAAATACCAAAGTCAAAGAATATTCTACAACATGAAAATTTTCAGTTTTCATAGGGCATGTTATAGTATTCTGAATTGTACAATTATGTTGGGAGACATGCTTGACTGCATATCAGATTCAAGGCCATTTTTTCCCTCAAAATTGTGGTTATGTTAAGACCTGCTTATGCATATCAAATATATGAGTAGAATATCAGTAGAAAATGTAGAGTCCAGAGAATGTGGTGATACCAAAATCATTAAGAATGCACAGTTATAGATGTTGTCAGGCTTTCATGGTGATGAGTTGCATATTTATCAGTCATATCTTTGCTTTAATGATCAATGCCACTCTTGGTCCACTTCCTCTCAAATAATTTGATATTTGTAATGCATTGATGAGATAAATATATCTTTGTGTTTCCCCAGACCTGTGTAATCAACAGTAATTCCAGACAGTTTCTTTGATGTTTATCTAGGGTCATTACGAAAAGAGATTAGGCACAGGCAGACCAGCAGCCATTATATTCAGCTACTTTGGTAGGCCAAGTTTGTCTTATCACGCTCCCAGACTAATTTGGCGTTATTGATGCACTTCAGCAGAGTTGTCTTTGATCTCACCGCCAGACGCTCGCTGCCCTAAGGTGATCAGGAATTGTTTTAAACAAATTTTCCACTAAGCACATTCCGTGGAAAAAGTCAATGAGCCATTCTTATCTGTTAAATTGTATAATTTGCAATTGGTTAAGGAATTTGAGTTGCATGATAGCTAGTGTCCCTAACCAACTTAAAATGGTAGAATGTGCTAACTTTTTTCCAATTGAATTTAGTGTTTTTGTCTGTTCTAAACAATAATTTCAGAAAAATTGAGAACTACCTGACCTGTGTCAGTTTACAACAGTTCAACATTTCATGTCCGATAGCAAGAGGGCAAAAACGCTTCAATTTTCAGCATGTAAAGTGTGGAGACTTGAGTTGCGTGTATGCTTGAGTCAGTTTGCTTCACTTGTAAACTGTAAGTGATGTGATAATCATGGGCTCACTCGAAAATTGATTGTGTCATATATGCATTCATCAGTTGTGTTACTTTCACTGTGATTGTTCTCAGCCATTTTATGACTCCTGATGGAAAGCGTGCATTCTGGACCCCATTTCATAAAAAGTTGATATGATAGCAACTCTTGCTGGAATGGCAATTTCCCAAATAGCAACAGCCAATCAGGAAGCTGGATTCTTGTTTTTGCAATGGTGATTGCCATTCCAGCAAGAGTTGCTATCATATCAAAATTTTCTACTAGATCTACTCTGTAAGTACGGAATATATTACATAAAGATATTTATACTGCCATTGTTGTGCATGCCTCTTTCAATTCCAGGTTAAGTGTGGTGATTTCTGTCTTTAAATGACACAGTGATAACCAAAATTCTCATCACAGAACATGTGATGTCCCAGTCTGCTTTGACAGCAGAGATTTAAAGGTATTGTTTACCATTAGGAGCAGTGACTTGAAAAAATTTTTCCCATTATCACATTTGGTGCATATGTGTAGGTCACTTGTATCACACAACATCCTACCATATAAAAATTTTCCAATACCGCCTAAAATTATAAGGAGATCTCACTAGCTTTCTCAATAAACCATAACTGTGAACGGTTTATTCCAGAAACAATTTTATTGTAAGAACTATTGTTCACGTTTTGTATATCTAACAATAATCAACATTGATTGTAAAGATTAACAGTTTTACATTGATTTTTTCTATCACTAAGTCACATTTTAGAAGCCCTAAACCTGGGTTTTTGTTTCATCTGCATATGGTAAATAATGCCTGTAACTGGAGAAGTTCATATGAATACAAAATTGTTACCCCCAGTTCATTGCATGTTGTTTACCATAGGGTATCAAGTTTACAGGGGTGTTTTTTTCAGTGACAGGATTTCAGTTTTAGCACTGTAAATGGTCCTGGCATTGTCAATCTTGCTGGATTTGAATGATTGTGATGATATTCAAAATGAACAAAAGACATTTAAGAGGGTGGAGACCTTCACTTTCTGGTAAAGGATGTCTTATAGAGTAATAAGTAGAGATAGCACATGATAAGTGTCACAGGTGAGGTGAATTTTCTGGGCCATTTTTCAAGCAGTCAAATGCTAATTGATGACATTCTCTACAGCTTTTACAGAAAACTCTGACTTGCTTCAAATGGAAGTTAAAAGTGTGATGAAACAAGATTTATGGAGGCTTGAAAAGTTGTTGTAGATGGTGAAGGCAGGGTATGTTTTTCAAGTAATTTGTGTGGAAAATGAATGTTTCCCCATCTCCCCTTGTAGAGATAAAAGTAAAGGATAGGATAAGATAAAGGTTTGGTGATGATTAAGTGGGGTGTATTGTGGGTCAATGATGCACCCTAGTGATACATAATGGCCAGGAATGTGAGCCATTAGGCATAAATTGATGACACCATTTGGTGTCACCGCTTTTTACGCTTCTGAAAAAGATGCCATCACTTTGCACTTTTCATCGTGCACATAACATTTGTGACCCGGTGGCACCCTGTGGCCTGTGACAAAAGTTAAGGAAAAGTGGAGGCAATCATTTAACCTGAAAGGTTGCTGTAAAACAAGCTCCTACCAGTGGGAGCATCCTACCGACAAAGGGGGGTATGTTGGCGACACCCTGTGGAACTCATCTGGGCTAATTGGTGCTTTGACACCCCAAGTTTGTGTCACACAAGACCCTAAATGGAGACCCTGAATCTGTCTATGACTACCAAGCTGTCACATACCTTCACCCCTTCATACATCTTGGCAGACAGTCTCCCACTGTAGCCATCAATTACCCCAATCTCCACACATTCATCTGCTCAGGTGCACTGATAGAATTTTAGGATATTCGTTTGCATTCGCCCTTGATTTAAACAGTGTCAGTGCGCATCTGTCATAATTCAAGCTTGCATTTATGATGTTCTGTCATCATACTTTTGGCTTTCCTCACTCCCATTTGCAAATGCTCAGAAGACAAGTCAATCTTTTGTTAGATAAAATGTTTAGCCAGTAATTTCATGAGAAAAAGACAGCTGCTGTTATGAAATATCTCTTTAAACTCAATCAGTGGATGAAAGGTCACAAGGCTTTGATATGGAGATGAAAGAGTTAATTTTTTCTAGTGAATGTCATTAATTACATTATATCATATGATGCACTTACAGATTTGAGCAAAACTCTAAGGGTACTTTTGCATATTCTGACACCATAACAATTTACAGTCATAAATGTCTAAATGCAACATTATTTAAGACCATATATAAATGGTCTTCAGCAGCACTAAGTTAAGCACAAAGAAAGAGTTAATGATATGATACATGGAAATACGCACTTGATTGAAAAAGGGAGTGAAAGTTGGTACAGGGGTACTTTTAGACCACAGCAGTCATCATCATAACTCAAACACCCCATTAGCTACCACTTCTAAAAGTGATACTGTCATTATTTTTATTTTTTACACTTCGATATCTAGCTTGGCAGTGCGGAGCCACTTACTGTAAAGTCCATGCTGATCAATTGTCCAACCACAAAACGAGCCTTCTGAATCAATTATCTGCTCTAATGTACCTTCATTACCAAGTCAAACTGAAAACCAAACCTGGGCCCTGTTTTATGAAGAGTTATAATTGATTACATAGTTGATTTCTATCATAAGTCTGTGGCAGCCTGTGTGTTAAGGAAATTTATAATTGATTATTTCTTTTGATAAAACGGTGCCCAGGACTCTAATTTTTGTCATCTCAAGTCAAACTAATTGACCAAATCATCGTAAATCAAAGAAACAGACTATATCAACAAGAACATTTTACCAAGATATTTTACAACATTTTTTAAGTCAAAGCAGATTTCTTTATAAATGGTTTAAAAAGCAAAAGTTAAAACATATCAAAGAAAAAAAAAAACTTGTGGAAAGAAATCATAGTACCTCATACAAAGAATTTGGGCTGAATTAAATTGGTAAATAACTTCATTACAAATTCAGGTCTTATTGCATAAGACAATTTTCATCACCAGTCAAACTATGAGGATCAAATTGGGAACTGCTTGATTTGTTTAACTCAAAGTACAGGTCCAGATGTTGATTAAAGTAGACCAAAACCTAAATACAAATATGGCTTGAATAAAAGAAGCAGTATTAGTTGAACTAATCAGCGAAAGTTTGAAGAAAATTGGACATTTTGTTCAAAAGTTATGAATTTTTAAAGTTTCGGTGCTGTCATTGCTGGACAAGGAGATTACTACAGTTCATTAATTCATTATAATAATTATTATATAGAAAATATAGAGAAAATTCATCATATTTTCACTTTTCTAGCATTATGCTTACCTCTTTCAGAAAGCAGAGGGAATAGTATTACCCTTAACATGTGTCAGTACCATGCCGATGGAATGTGGAGGCCTACTGTCCATGAAAAATTAAATTTTGTGGAATTTTCCATATATTTTCTTTGTATTGTTGTCCACAATGATGTAATGAACTGTAGTAGTCTCTATCCAGCAGTTACTGCACTGAAACTTTAGGAATTAATAACTTTTGAATAGACTGTCCAATTTTCCTCAAACCTCAAATGATATTTTCTACTAATAATGGTACTTTCACTCTATCCAAATCTATATTTGGGTTTTGGTTTCCTTTAACCAATCACTCCATTTCCTCACATTTGTAAAGGGGGGGGGGGGGGGGGGTCCTGAAGCACACAGCCCAAGGGAGAAATCATTGCTTGGGATCATCACTTTGTACGTGACACATTTATGATGTTCCACCACATTCAAAGACAGTCTTATGTTCCCAGAGTTTGATGTGTGGCAGCAGTTAGGGTTTCCATATGAAGAGTTTGATAGCAAAATGAGTTAGCTCCATTCTTGCCAATTTGAGATATTTGTGATTAAAGCTGCTCAAAAACAAAGAAACAATTGGGATATTTTTTATCATAACTTCAAGGATATTCCTTCTTATGTAACAAGTAGGGTATCACTGGAAAGGTTTTATTTTGCTTATTCTGGTGATGGACTTACTTTAAAACATATAAAAAATGGCTTTCAACCCAATAATAATTCATACTATTTAAAAGTCTCCATTCTTACGACTCTTAAAAATAATGAGGAATTGCTTTCCACAACAGTACTTCCAAAAAGGGGAAAATCCACCTTGGAAATTAGTTTGTGTGAAAGAAAATGGAAAAATTAGAAGAACTCAATAATAAAAATTTGACCAAATTCTGATAAATACTGAGTTAAATATGATTTTCTGAAGTTGTCATTGATCAAACAGAAATTGGCAATTCTGTGACATCGTATGTGGGCTTATCCCTCATTTGCACTGTGCTATAGAATAAGAAATTTTCATTTTTCCATCCAGGGATTTTTTCAATTGTGCATACACCCTCAATACAGTCATTGTAAATGTCTTCCTATACAACCCTTTTATGTGAGAATCATGTTCCACCATTAATAACAAAAATAAGTGATTTTGTTGGGTTTTGTGCACATGGCAAATGGAAGGTAAACTCACCTGTTGCACCATGGAGTTGCCAATTTGTGTTTGACTGATCACAACTTCAAAAATCATAACTTTCTTAATTTGATAGGAATTTTATCAAACTTTCTCTGACCTCATTCTTTCCACTCAGTACTTCTATTCAGGCAAACTTATTTTCAGGGTAATCTTTTCCCTTTGTAATGCAGGCCAAGGCAGGGGACACAGAGAGATTCACTAACAATTTTTGGGTGACATTTCACACAAGTGATCTGTAGCACACTCTGTGAATGATACAATGTCCTAGGTTAAAGGGATGGTATAGTTTTGGTTGAGATGGGGATTCAGGTTCTTTAACTCTTTGTGAGATAATATGAAAGTACTTATATGAATATCAAAGAGCAGACAAATCTAACAGAAATTCAAAGTTATTTGATGAAAATCTGTTTTGAAATATAGCTAAGATATCTAAAAAAAAAAGCAAAACAAAGAGGGCCTGATAATAGGTGGGTCCCAGGTTTTATTAGGACCTCTTTGGGGTTTTTTTTTTTTTTTTTGTGGATATCCCGGTCACTTCAAACCCAATTTTTATCAAATAAGCTTCTAATTCCTCTTAGAATTTGTATGCTCTTTGATATTTCATGTAAGTGGTTTCTAGTCATCTCACAAAGAGATAGAACCTGAATCTCCACCTCAACCAAAACTATACTATCCCTTTAAATTGTCAGCAATTTCAGGAGAATGTTTATGTACTGTAAAAGTGGAAAATTTCGCAGTGTAAGATTTTCGCGCTGCCAGAATTTAGTGCAAAAATAAAAGCATGCAAATATTTTTGCTTGCCATATGTTCCAGTAGTTGAAGTCTTTATTCCGCCAAATTAAAAGCATGAAACTCTTCTTACCCGCCTGAGTGCGAAAATTAGTCGAGCGAAAATATCCACTTTGACAGTATAGCATACTTTGTGGATGACACAAATGTACCAGGTTAAATTGTTGGCAATTTCAGGTGCATGTTTATGTATGATGTGCAGTTTTACTACCTTTAATTCCCTGTCAGTATACTTCATTATACATATAACACAGGAAAACTGATTATGTCTGATGCTGTGATATTCTGCGGCAACCAATATGATGACTTTAACTTCTTTTTCAACCAGACTGTAAACCCCCACAGACTATGTTCAGTGCACAGAAAGTTTCCATGTATGCACTGGGTTGACTGCTATTTTAACGGAGGAATCAGATAAGAGTTAGACATAATTTCATTACATAATGCGATATCATATTCCACCTTCATGATTCAAGCAAAAGGTTACAATGGCTCTCTCCTGTAGTTTTCCATCTTGAAATCATGATTTTTATTTTTTTAAATAAAGAATTAGTTCAGACAGAATCATGTTTGCTTTATGTAATATCATGCAATTACGTGGCATCTAATTTTCCCTTTCAAGGTGTAATAATGTATTCTAGGTGTGTTGGCTATTACAAAGGGTAACTCAGGTGCTTGACTTGTGAAATAACAAGACTTTGATATTTATTAAGATTTCATAATTTTTCATGATTAATTCTACAAAACAAGATTTTTAGAATGTTTTGAAGTCCTGAATGCCTGCATAGCACAAAAAGAGGATTTCTCTGCATGAAGATCATGATTAACAATTTTCTGTTTTAAGCTGTTGTGATTTGACCTTTTTATGAACAGGGGTCAATTTTAACATGTTGAATCACTGGAATTACATCTGATGAAAAGAAATTAAGGTACAAAAGTTGTTGTTTTATTGCAATATGATTTTGATGATAGTACAAAAAACATGAATGTTGATGAACAGTTTCCATGGTATATTGAAACAAAAATGAAATATAAAAACACTCCACTCTGAAGTTGATTCTCCAATATGGCTGGACTCTGACCGTTGCTGGCACTGAGAAAACTGATACAAGTTTCAGGAGGCTTGTTGTCGATTGCTTCCCCTTCTTTTGTTGCTGCTAATTGTGATCAATCAAGGAGTTTCACGACCTCCGCCATTGGGGCAAACATTTGCTCAATGGTGGAGTGCTTGGGGAGTCGATTTTGTCATACCTTCTCCTCTTGTATGATTCTGTGTTTGAATGTGTGTGTGTGTGTGTGTGTGTGTGTGTGTGTGTGTGTGTGTGTGTGTTCACTGATGGTCTGCTCATGGGGGGGGGGGCAGGGTGAAGGAAGAGAAAAAGCATATTTCGTGTGTACTACGGTCTATTGGCACAGTGACCCCTTTTTCAACGTCTCCCTCCCCCCCCCCCCCATATGGTTTGATGCCATACCTGCTTCTGTAGATCTAAAGAGTTAAATTCTAGAGACACATGAAAAAGCCTGATATCGGGACAGATTTGTTGATAGATAACTGCATGGTGATTATGATCTGTTTGGTAGGGATGACTGCCAGGGTTGATAAACAAAATTTGTGACTGACTGATCCTTACATAGGTGATTGATAGGTGAGTGAATGGATGAATTAGCTAATGCAAGCTGTTGATTAGATAACAATTTACTGCTAAAAAGTTCACATTAATCATTTCAAATGAAAATATGATGTAAAATGCTGACACCAGGGGTATTTGAAATTCAGAGTTGGAGCAATTACTGATACTAATGTAGATTAGTCTGCATCCCGCCAACAATTTGACTAAGATGTCCTCATATCTGTTAAAATTGGCACAGATGGATTTGAATATAAGATAAAAATTATACATTGTACAACAGACAAAATGCAGGTTGAATAACAGAAAGACATGAAAATAAGCTGATATGGAAGAACATATTTGGTAAAATTTCTGAAAATAATTTCTATCAGAAATTGAGTGATGAAAATGGTTGGAACATGTGATTCCAGGGAAACTATAAAGGAAATATGGACAGGTGAACAAAATGTGCAAAGAGAGTGAATTCCACTATGCATGCTTACATCAGAAAACACGTGGAAAAAGAAAAGAACAATAGATAGACATTTACCCTTAGCCTTTGAAATACAGTATTTCACTATCAGAGAAACAAAGTGATGAAATAGCAGAGAGGAAGAGAAAAGAGAAAGTGATATATATTGTCAGTTGAACAACAGACAGCTTGGCTGAGCTGAGCGAGTAGAAAAGAGAGAGAGGTGTGATAAAGAAAGTGAGGGAGAGAGCCAGGGAGAGTGAGAGGAGAGTCAAACTAGTTGGTGATTAGCTCCGCCCCTTTTGAAGAAATCTGTTTCTACTGCCTCACTAAGTTCTCTTTGCTGTCAGCGTTCTCATTGGCTGCTGGATTACAGGATTGCATATGCATGAGTGTGCGTGTTCCACTGTCCAGTTAGTCGTACAAACACACGCACACACATGCACATCCCTTACCTAGACACACATACACACATGCATGCCCAGGCCCTATTGAGCGGCATATCATTTCATATCACTGACACATGGCATAGTAAATTTTTTCCCCCTTATTCTCGATTTCATAACTTTCTCCATGGAGGTGGGAAATCCAAGTGGGAGAGTGGAGTGAATGTGGCAGGTTGGATTTGGGACTTCCTCATCACAGGCAAAAAAAAAAGATATTGGCCTCCCTGTATTCTTCAACTGTGGAACCTCTTTGTTTGCTTACTGGCCATGCATGAATGAAGATTGAAGGTGTTGTTTACTTGCTAGGTGTATTAATCTGAGCAGGATCTTTAATTAGATTGACAAACAGTTGTGGTGATTACCTCAATCCAGAGAGAGAAAAAAAAAAGAAGAAAGAAGGTGGTTAGAGACTGGGTAGGACAGGGGCGCATGGCTTGTAGCCCAGCGAGAAGCCAGTGATGACATCACAGATCTATCTCTGAGGTTGGACGATTATGTTGCAATTAGCAGAGCTGCAGAGGATGAGTTGTGACTGGTGATTGGCAATTGTCTTCCTGATTTGATATTCATGAGCCGCCGCCGTGGGTTGAGAGTGACACGGAGGACTGCCGCGACCTGTCGCTGTGTTCCCTGACAAGATTCCGGATGTACGTCACAAATCAAGGTCTGTCCCTGACGACCTGCGGTGCGCCATCATCCCTCTGACTCTACCACCATCAACACCTTGCACCTTTCGCGAATAAGCGTAGTAACGCTCTGTTCAGGAAGGGGGACCAGAAGTGTTTGGTCACTGCCGGTATCCCTGGCTTGCATGAAACGGTCAGTTCAGAGGGAATGCTGGCCAAGCCGACTGGTAGGAGTGAGTTTTAGGCTCTTCTGACGAATTTGGAGCTGTCCACACAAGGAACACACACTCACTGCTGTCAAGGAGGGGTCCCCTTCCCAGAAGCCACTTGCTGACTTACGCTCTTGCACCGAAATATATATATTGCAGACCATGCATCTAATTCTGTGAGCAGTTTAACACACACCTCAATGGCGCTACTCCATTTCCAAGCTTGAAAGAAGCGTTTCTACTGTTTTGCGTCTCTCGTTGATTTCACATTTCTCAAAATTGCAGTTGCAATTGCTTCTCTTATCATCTCGTGCCAATGCTACCATCACAGCGATCAATTAAGAACCTAAATGCCATAAGCTCACCATTTCTTTTTCTGTGACGTGTCATATCGGTTGACATCAAACTTGTCATCTTACTTTCACATCCCTTTCCAAGTTTTGCCCGCAAGTGATTCATGAAGAAAACACACCATCGTCCTCAGAGAGTGAATATATAAATATATGTCAGACAGATCCAACATCTTTTGTGACAGTTAGACAATACTTCGGACAATTTGCCCGATTTCACCAAACCCTGTCGACACGTCCGTAGCAGGGGGGTGACTCTGGTATCTTCCCCGTGATTTCAGGGTGTTTTCTACGACTTCCTGCAGCCATGGATCCCGGATCGATGTCCATGTATTACAGCTGGCAGCTCTACCTCTCTTCCTGCAGGGATCCCCAGCTCTATCTATGGCAGAAAGGTAGTTACAGCTACTCAGCGCTCTTTTCCATCTACTGTAAAACCCGAAATTTTGTGTGTGTGTGAAACTTTCATGAATATCGTGAGGAGCCACGATTTGCAAAAGTGAGAAGTTTTTGTCTGCACCAATAAGTGCATGTAGTATGCTCGAAATTTTCTTCATCGTTGGCAATTTGTGAAAATTTCATGCCACAAAAAAAAAGGCTGTCTCCAGTAATTCACGAAAGTTTCATGCCATGAATGTTTCTAGTTTTGCAGTATTTCATGGTGTTTTCACAAGATGGCCTCCAGAATCTTAATATTCAGGAATCTGTGGTACCATTCTGATTTTATAAATCTTCGATTTTCAACTTATCAGTTTCATCTTGGTCTAATGCATTTTTTGTACAGACTGAAAAAATGTGATTTCAGAGATACGTTTAAAATAGATTTTTATTTTAATGCAAACTTCCATGTGAAAAATACATGTCAATGGATGTCAGTTATAGTTTTGTAATATTTTTTTCTCCTTACATCAAATAGGTGGAAATACAATGACTAATAGTTTAAGGGTATTCTAGATTAGGATTTTTGTTAAATTGACCCCCAGCTTCTTGCTTTAGCTGCAGGATATTTTGATTCCAGGGCTCAAGCTTGTAGATATCAAAATTATTTTCCAACAGAAATAATTCCTTAATGACAAGCAATGACACAGATTTGTTACTGAACAGAGATGTATATTTGTAAAATTTGTAATACTGTACATGAAAAAAAATGTTCATTAGAATCAGAGAATGTAATGTACTTTTTGTGCATTGATCTTAACACTGAAGTGTCATTTGGCATGGAGCTAGGGCAGTGATGAAATTGTTCTTGTTACTCAGTAAAAAAGAAAGTGAATTTGTAGGACAGTAATTGATTGAACTAGTCTTGAAAAGCCCCATGTCCCTTCTCTAATTTTAAATCAAATGATTATTCTAAATAGAGAGGAAGTTAAGTAAACCTGTTTGATTTCGTGATTCTTAAGCCACATCCATTTCCCGAATAAATGAAAAGTATCTTGCTTATGAACTAGTTTGCCCCATGGCCAGTGAGAGGCTGCTGATATTAGTGCACCAGGTCAGTTTTCTAATGATGGCTCAGACTAAATATAACATTGATTCACATTAGGCAGGAATTTGGAGCTGTTTTTGGTCAGTGAATTTAAGAGGATTATTTCATTACAATTGATAAGGAAAACAAGTTGTGTACAGTGATTAGTGAGATCATTATTACAGTACTTTAAGTGACTGCCCTCAGGGAAAAAGATAAATCATAGCATCAGTTCATTTTAGAAACTAGTGAAGAAACCTGAAAATTCATAAAAAAGCTCCCCATATTCTTTAATCCTAGACTTCTAGGAGGAGGAGAAAGAGGGGCGAGTAAGGAGGGAAGGAGTGCATTAATTGGTAATGGAAGACTTCCCGTGGTTGCATGGTGACCCACGGTGCTGTGCATTCAGGGGAGGAGGGTGGGGGTAGGGGAAACAAAGAGAACTCCAGTGGGCTGGAGAGGGCAAGCGGATCCGCCGTGTTCCCGCTCTGCTGGTTAGCAGCTCATAGCAGCCAGCTATATACATCCCTGTCCGGCTGGTGGCTACTGATAAACGGCTGAGTGCGGCGGCAGGGACAATAGGCATTAGCAGAGGAGCTGATAGACGCACTGCTGCAACTTGAATTCTAGTTAGCCACAAAGGTAGTCAACTAATTAACTCCAAATTAGGATTTAACACTGGTCTTCCCCATTTTTTCTTTCCCTTTTTATTCTAACTTCTTTTTCAACTTCTGCTTGGTAAAGATAATTTTAGGACAAAGGAACAGGGGCTATCATTAATGTAGTAAAAAAAAAACACCAAATGCAATTGCTTGACTTGAGTTACTTCCAGGCAATCTCTCTATGTTTAGTTTTCATATTTCTGTTCTGTTCTATCTGTTCTTTATTCTCTTTATTTTCATTTATGTTCTTTTGCTATGTTCAGACAATGAAGAAGATATTTTATGTTTAAGCATATAGTATACTGTTCAAGTGCAATCATTTCTACTCAAAAAGCAGTTCGTGATCTGTGCAAGTAGTTCAATAAATTACTTAAAGTATATCAATTCTCAATTTATCAGCAGTTTTAATGAGAAGACAAATCAAAATACTTGCTCTGAATGTCATATTAGGTGTCATGCCTTTATACCTAGGTATCATGGAAGGAGCAGGACTTTAGAGAAAAGCACAGTAAGATAGATGTATGAACACTTATGCAACAGCAGGCAACACACATACACTGGCTGTTTTATAGTGGTAATGCACTGAAAGAAAGAGTTCACTTAATTGACATGCTCTAATTTGTTATGTTTCTCTGAGTTGTGTTCTTCCCATTTGTAATGGTGTAATTGTTTTTCCCGTATGTATTTACAAGCTCATGCATAATTTACCTTTATACGTTGATACGTGGTGTGGCAATTTATTTGGAATGTCTGTTCTGTTTTTCTAAATACCGTAATCTTATCTTGACATGTAAGAATTTGACTTGGATTTAATATGTTAATATAAAAAAATGAGCACTGTTTTCTAATGGGGTTTTTGTTTTGCTCCTAGTTGATTTCTTTATCGTAAAAAAAAAAGAGAATTTAATCTGCCGTAAATTCTTTTCTATGTTTATTGTGAAAATAAATCACAAATGTAATAGGTGAATATGAATTAAGTTGAGTTTGTCACAATGCATGAAATAAACTACATCAGTATTTTAGGTGGAAGGTAGTAAGCAAGGGCTCCAGGTAAGGAATAGTATGATATAAATCCTGTCTCTGGTATCTTAAAGCTTGAGTGTCATCCTTTATGCTCTCAAATCAGGTAGCAGTCAAATTGTAAGAACATCGTAGATGATAAAGAAGATGGAGTCTAAACGCGAAAAATAAAAACCAGTCATGATCAAAATCTTTGGTCTACCATGACTTGAACAATGAATGGGAAGGGATGAAATAAAAGCTCAAGTTTCACAGGATCTGGTACAGGCTGGTACTGTAAAACCTGAAGCATTCGTTGTATGAAACTTTCATGGATTGGAGCCGACGATCTTTCTTTGCAGCATAAAACTTTCATGAATTGCCTCTCTGGCATTCAGTTTGGTATGCAGACAAAAACTTTTGCATGTATTTTACTTTCACTGATCCTAGCTCCCTGTGGAATTTGCAAGCTTCATACATGCAAAATTTTTTGATTTTATAGTAGCTCACAGTCTTATAACAGGTAGAATGAGCCAGCTTCTAAGATGGGTTAGTGTGAACCAAACAGGCCTTTTTTTCTGATTTTTTTTTCACTTTTATGAAGACAATTTGTCCCTTACACCTCTGACTGTACAGCTAGAATGGACAGTCAGCTTGTCCTGAATGTGTGTGGACAGATAATTCATCAGGGCTGTCCTTTGTCGATATTGTAGTTTTGCTTTCCTGGTCATAGTGTGGAAAGAGAAACCAGAATTTATACCTATATACTGACTTTCGTTGTTAAACAATGTGTCTTTATCTTCATATTAGTCACGAAAGAAAAAAGAAACATAAAAAACCCAAAACATTAGCCAGATATATATAAGCCAGATGAGGCAAGTGTAAAAGCCAGAATTTCTTGAATTTATTGTCTGTGCCTTGTCTGATGTACTGACATCCCATTACACGTTTTCATAGAAATGATTGTCACAGTAAAATATTTGAGCATGAAGTCAAAGTTCTTCTTAACTGTGACATCTGCAGCTTTCATCTCATGGAGTTAAGTCGTTCTTGATCTAACCAGAGATGAATGATTTAAAGTCTCTCTGCTGGTATAATTTTCCATTGTTCTGACCACCAGATTTAATTATTCAAGAATGTAATGACTGATCCTCTCTTTTGAGAACCTGCTTCTGTCTTCGCTACCTGACACATCTCATAGATCTAACAGATGCAGAATATATTGGAAAATAAAGAGTTTATGGGAAGAAAACTTGCAGTGAATGGGATAGGTCCTAATGAATACTGCCGAGGGTGAGATGAAGGCAAATTGGGACCCTATGAATTCCATGCAATTTGGATATAAAGGTGTAATGTACTTTCTAGTCCTTTTCCTTGATGAAATAAGAGGAATTTTGATGAATGGAAAACGGTGGTTGGCAAATCGCTGAAGACTTAAACATCCAGCAGTCGTGATGGACTGGCTGTGAAATGGCTAGTAGCTGGCAGAGCAGCTGAAAGGCAGCAGCAGCAGCTGAGGGAGAGCTAGCCCCGCAGCTCTGGCAGAGCTCTCTCTCATGTGCATGGACACAATGATTCCTGCTGGTGTGGTCAAAATGCATCAAGTCTGGGCCATGAGCATTCCACTGATTTCGGTCCATAACAATATTTTGATTTGTTATTAGCTTTCTCCTTTTGTAATAACAAAGTTTTCTCCATTTTTACTTCTCAATGAATTGATAGATGCTCTATGATAAAATCACATATTAGTAAGGTATTTGTTTGACTATTGCTTTAAAACTGAGAACAGGTGTTATATACTGTATATCTCTAAATGAACACCTGCAACTTTTTATCTGTACCTAATAGGATTGTTTGTTTGTTTGCTGTTGTTTTTTGAAAAAGTAAGGCAATCTTAAACACATTCAGAAAGGATTTCAAGTCAAATACCAGATGCTTTGGTCCGACTCGTGTTCACAGGGGAAAACATGTACAGTAATCTGATTTATGATTGATTTGCATTTTGTTACAAGACTGAAACTGCACATATACTTTCAGCTAAATCTTACTGTAACCAACATATCAAACACGTATGTCATACAATATTCATTGTACCCTTACTTTTCATCAGTTCTTTTACTCTCTTTCATCCATTTCCATTTCCAGTTGTCGTCCAATTTCTCACGAGAAGATTTAACATGTAGCATTTACAAATAGGACACCGCAGAATATTAGAGGCAACCGCTCTCACTCAACAAATTTTACTGTATCATTAATCTTTAGTACTTTATTTATAGAGTACCTCGTGCCCAGGTAGCCAGCTTTGCTTTACTCGTATTCGTCTTCCCTTTATCTCACCTGTTCTTGAGTAGCGGTATATTGCTCATGTGCTGCTGCCAAGTTACGACAACATTCTACCCACATAGATACCGCGTTTCTCAAGAAATCTATTTTTGGCAGGACAACCAGCATGTCTGTTGGGGGACTCCATTTATGACATAGATCTTGTTTTTCCTCTTTGTTCAAATCTCTCATTACCTGTGTTTCACAATCCCAAGGTTTTGTTATTTACAGGTTGGGAATTGAATCCACTCTTGCCAGGTCGTGTGATAACTTGCAGCACCAGCGTTGAAACAGTAGCATTCGGAGAGTATACCATATCATCTTATCCTGTGGTTCAGATACTGTCAATTTTCTACTTTCTAAGACCTGCCTTATCCAACAGTCTCCTGCTCGGATTTCAAATGTATCTCTAGTATTGAATTTATTTTTTAGAAGATTGGATGTTGAAGATTCCCATATCTATCCCTTCTAATACGTTCTATACTGGTCTTTACTTAGATGCTGATGGCATTTCAGTTATGCAGTCAGTCTATAAAAATTAAACTTTCATTCAAATTTAGAAATGCAAATCTGTTTCATATATTTGGAAAGAATAAATCTAAAACTCTCATCAGTTTAAGATTCAAACTCTGATATATGCAGTTACACATATCACAAAACAATTTCCATAAATCCCCATTATGATTTTAAGAGTTTTATTGCAAAACAAGCTAACTCCATTCTTGTTAAGTTGAGATATTCGTGATTAGAAAACAAAGAAAATGGTAAGAAAATACAGGATATATTTAATCATAATTTCTAGAATATTCCTTGTTACATTACAAGTGAGGTATTACAGAAAGGTTTAAGTTTGCTCTATCTGATGATGGACTTACTTTGAAATGTTTGAAAATGGTGCTTAGCCCGTTTTGCAATAAAAATCTTCATTTACATTAAAACATTATTAGTGGGATATTTTTGCAACAACAAAAAAATATGGTTTTATTTTGAGCAGAACATTTGACACGCCATTTAAGTGAGTCTGCCTTCTCCGGCCTTATCTCTTGCTGGGCTCGCGACCTCACAGGTTAAGGTGTATACGAATCCATGGACTGAACAATTAGGTAGACATCGCCCGCTCTATTGACAAGTCAAAACAAAGTAGTCACTTATTTCATTATCGACCATAAACATGCCACTGCCTGCGCAGATAATGGTTTCCTATAAAAACAAATGACTATTGGGGGTATATGCTGCCGCGGGCTAAGTATTTTGACCTATGTGTTCAAAAACGTAACGCAAAATGGTGAGGAACCGAACGAAACAACCAGCAGCTACGCACATCCCATTAAGGCAGCGTGGCTTTATGGCACCCTAACCCTATAAGGGGCTGCATAAAACCCATCACCAGCTGTGGGAAATTTATTTCAATCTACTTCAGGATTCAACTAACCTTAATTGCTGTGCATCTATCCATTTATAATTTGATTCCAATTTGCACCTTCAGCCACTTCTTTCCTGGTTCTGTAAGTGTGGACAATTTCACAATTTCAACTGCTGCTGACCCCTTTGCACAAGGCATCAAAATCTTTAGTGAATAGAGGTGACAAATACCGTCGCTTTTGACATCAGCTGTACTGGCAGAAAATGTTTTGAAACATCCATTGATCATGCAATTCATTAACTGATTTTCTTATAGTCAGGAGAATAATGCAAATGATGTGAACTTGCATCATTTGACCTCATATTTACTATTTCCATTTGTTGAATGCATTCTATAAACTATTATCCACCACTTCCTTTGCATTCCTGTGTTTTTGTAGTTGGGCTGTGTATCATTTAGGAACTAATTTTTTTACAGAAACAAACTGATGATTCATGATACGTTGAAATGGTAGGGCCTAACCTGTAATCCATTTCTGTACTCTCATGAAATGCTACAATGCTTAAACTAAGTCTGACCAATTATGCTACATGATGAATCATTTGTTTCCAAAATTTCAATTCTTTTTGCATTATTCTGAAACAGGAAAATTATGACTCCTGGCAAATAAGGTTTGATGGAAAATGGAAGCAAATTGTAATGGACAAAAGACCAGAGTGACAGGGAAATAAACAAATTTGTGTTGGTACAGGTGTTAGTTCCGATGAAGTAGGTTTCTGACAAAGTCATTTTGATGGAGGAAAAAAAAATGTATTTAAACAGAGCTCTTTCAGTGTATGCCTCCCTAGTTTACATAGGCTAGGACAAAAAAGTCATACTAGACAGTTGAATATCCAGGTGTGCCAAGTATGCTGGTTGGACAAAGTTCTTAATTTGCCATGGATCAGGAATATTGCCATTTAATTGATTACATTATACCTAACCATCTTTTTTCATCTTTGTCAATTGCTGATGAAACAGCCAATTATAAGTTTTTGAGTGAAAGCTTGTTTTTGTGTTGTTGTTTTTTCCGCCCAAGGTTATGATTGTTACAGAAGAAGTGAAAATCTTATAGGGAAAGACATTCAGTATATCATTGGTTGAGAACAAGAAGGGCATTATTGCATTTTTTTTTTTTGTGGGGGGGGGTATTGAATTATTGGTATCACATTGTAGAGCTTGTTGTCCTCTTGTGTCACATTTAGATTGATTTCATTTTCAGTAAAATGTTGAAAATAAAAAAAGGGTGCTATTTCATCTAATATTTGGAAAAATGCTTATAAATCTATCCACTTTTGATTAAGTTAGCTTTTTATTTCATGAAAATCAATTGTTCATTTCTATTTACTCTCAAATCTTAGAACACGACAGCGCCTTTCTGGCTCTCATCTGATGATATCATTATTCCACTTGTATCATGGGTTAGACATGCTCTTCTTTGATTCTGTAGTTCTTTGATACCATTATTGTGTGTGTTTGTCACTGTTCAGGACAATGGTGAGTTAATACCCATAAAATCGTGGGAGTCATGTTGCAACAGTTAAATTTAATTGGTTATTGGATAACAAAGGTGATAATCTTTTCCTGCAATCTATGACAGAAACTGGAAAGGGGCCGATAGAAAAATGTTCTTGTTGCTCAATATAAACGGCAATTGAAACTTTCCCCTCAGGATATGCCAAAAGAGTCCTCTGACTTCCAAATTTGTTCATTAGAGGAAGGAAGATTTGAGGGAGCTCAACTGACTTCCTCTTTTGAAATTTTACAGCGGCTGCTGCCGAGTAATGATTTTTACTCGAGGAAAGGGGGTGTTAATTAGAAAAAGGAAAAAAATACAAAGAAAAAGATAGTAAAGGTTCCACCTTTGTTTGACCAAGATTCTGTCTCACCAAATGCTGACGGAGGAGGGAACTTATCAGGTTATAATATCTATTCATGGTTAAACCTCTAAGATGAAATCAGTGAGATGAACAGTATCATGCATGTGTATACCTCATGAAGCTCTCAATATATTCATAGCAAACTGTTACCCCATTATGAAAATATAGACTTTGCTATCTAGATATCATTTTTGGTTTAGGTCTAGGCCTCCTCTCGAATAAAGTGTAAAAAAGGGGGAAAAACTGATTCCCATAGATCATGATTTTGCCTGTCCATTGTTTTGCCATAATATCATAAATATTATGTTCCTCTTTTCGTCCTATTTATTTTCTTTGCCCTTTTTTTTTTTTTGTCTATCTATCTAGCCATCTACCTCTTTATCTGTCTTCATATCAATTCATAAAGCTCTCTGTTATGCAGTTTGTCTTGATGAGCGTTTTCATTCGTGGAATTGCCTAGTACTGCGAGTTATACTTCTCTTTCTCCTTCTGAAACTGGCTGTAGGGACTCTATCTCATGCTATTGTTTGATTACTCTTCTCCCATCATCATCTTGCATTATGAGAGCCCTGTGAGTTAGGCCAATTCCTGCAATAAAAACCATTACCCATTTTTAAAGTGGAGATTGTGTTCAGGAGATCTAACAATAATGATCTACGTGAGCTGTAAAAATACCAGTCATATTGTAATAAACTTTAGAACTCAAAAAGTTTAATTGTTCAGAAAAATGCATATCTCAATTGCAGGCTGTGATATGATTGGCTTAGACTCAATTTATTAAATGAAGCATGAAAATTCAATGTAATGAAATAGGGGAAAAAATTGCCAAAGAATATGAATATGTTTTTCCATTTTTTTCCCTTTGCTTCATTCATTACAATATAGATTTCATGTATTGGAGCCAACAACCTTTTTTCATGAATGGTCACTGACATTCAATTTATTCTGCAGACAAGAACTTCCGTGTGCATTTTCGCAAATTCTGGCCACTTTGGTGTGAATTGCAATGGGCAATTTCTTGCTGCAATATAAAACCATCATATCTCTTATTTCTGCTAATGTATTAGGCTGCTGTATAAAATGATAATTACAATATATATTGTGCCATTTCCATCAGTGAAATGCTGAAGGTGCAATTGTAGATGAAAGCATGAAGATAAGATAAAGAAATGAGAAAAGTTCAAATATCATGAAACAAATGAGTCTTCAACTTAGTCTTAAATAACTCCATATACCAACTTAACCCGTTGAGGACGAGTCCTGAGTATACTCGGGCAGGTGTCTATGGGAAATGCGTGTTGTAGCAAAATCAGTCCATCCTCAACGGGTTAAGACAGAGAAAGATGAGTCAAATAAGGCAATCTCTCTATGTGCAGTTATAGTATTCTTGTATGTAACTATAAACATAAATTTAAGTATTATATATAATGTATACATACACATATGTAATAACGTGTGTTTGTGTGTAGAAATATAGTACAATGTATAGAAGTTTATATCATACTTCAGTAGTATCTCTCTCTCAAAGCAGAATGCAATGCTCTGTTTGTTTTCTACCATTGAATTGCCATAACGTACACTTCGATTTGTGTGACATATCCTCAGGCATATATATATATATAAATATATATATATATATATATATATATATATATATATATATATATATATATAGATAGATAGATAGATAGATATATTCCTTGAATAAGTGCATCTCAAATGGGGAGCTCTGCATCCTGTGGCATGACCCGTGACAGCTGAGTGTACCATGGGTCGTCAACGGATACTAATGCAATTTCATCTCCCCTCACTAACCTCCCAGCTGGATCATTGGTATGGGTGCCTGGCAACCCGCATCGTGTAAATTTGTGTATTTTTTTTTTCTCTCTCAGACATTTTACATCCGTTATTGCTCTTCTACACTTGAAAACATACTGAAGAAAAATGGATAAGGATGCTATTGGCAACATTTTCGCAAGTGTTGGTGTTCACTATTTGTAAAAATACATAGCTTTAATAGGGATCAAGCTTCATAAGTTTATATATATTATATATGTGTGTATATATATACGCATATCTTAATGTATTCATAATTATATATCTATATTTTCGTCAAAGATGTGCATGTGTTTCTATCTCATGAGAGCTTGTTTTCCTCAACTTGGCTATTACTTTTTCCTGCCAATTACTTGAAATAGAATATTATTGACAGCTGAAGAAAGTGTATGAATGATTCCAATCTAAAAATAATTTTGTGTAGGGCGTACATTTTATTCATGATCAGAGCAAAATGGTCAAACCAACTAATTTCCAACCACTTCTTTTAACCTTGCTATATATGCTTGCCACACAAAATCTATTCAAACTATTTCTTAGGGAAGACAAATTTTGATTACTAAGAGTTTATAAGGGCAACCTACCAATTCTATTTCCCCTTTTCTTGAAGTAAATGAGAAGGTGTGCCTTCAGAGCAATATCGTGACAGATGCTGTGGTGAAGCGTGTGGGGTGGGACTGGGTCATTATACAGTTGCATGTTTGCTGATCAACCTACCTGGCACACGTCTCAGCATGGAAAAAAAAGAAGAGAAATAGATGGAGAGAGAGAGAGAGAGAGAGAGAGAGATAGTGAAAAAGTTCTCAGAGATTAAATTTGATGTTGTTTCCTTCTCCTGCTGAGACCGGCAACCTCCCAACATCACTCCCAACGCTTCGTTGCGGATGTCTCACTTCAAAGGTTACTGCTAACACTCTCTAGTCAGCCATCTCAAGCCCAAGCAGCCATTCTGTCTTTCACCAGACTTCATTTTCTACCATTTCCTCTATCAAGTTAATATTTCCATACAGACATTTTCATTCCCTCAAATCTTCCCTTTATAGCAGTCACAAAAATCAGCTTTCTGGTGCTACTCATTTTCTAGACAAAATGATGTATGTAACATATAATCAAATTACCAAACACTTTATTCAGAATTATTATCCAATCGAGTCTAACACTTCACGTGTTCATCACATTATATAGCTCTTATGTCTGTTGGCCCCCAATAATGAACTATTTACTCATTGAATGGCTATATATATTGTAGGTGATTGTCAGTTTAAATTATCCATTGGCATAAGGCATATATGTGTTCCTGACTGCAATTTGATAAGAGTTCATTACTTTCGTGAAGGTAATAACTTTGATTTACAAAGGGTTAGCATATATTTACGCTGACGCTAAAGCCATGTACATGCTATTACGAGGATAACTGTAAAACTCAAGTAGCTTTAATGCTGTAGGTTGTTTCAAGAGCAAGTGCACATCAGGGATCATGTTTCCGTCATAAGTCCAGCTACTCGGTTTTGAAAGAGCAAAAAAACAACAATGCCAGAAAAGATTGAAGAAGAGTAAAGAGATATGTTATACATTGTTTGAAGGGCTGTGCAGTTCTTATGTATCATGATCCAAGTCTTGGCATAGCTTGGCCACATCAGGGATTTCCCAGCTAAGAAAATTACACATGTTGCGTTGCTTTCTCATCAGAGCGATAGCCATCAAAAGCAAGTCATTATAGTTAAAAATCTTCAGAATTTACAGAATGGATCTTTTGACAAGATCTTTTGACAAGATATGAAAGATTAACCCAGTAGATCAATAATTTCAAAGAATATTTTTAGCTCTATAATTATGTTCTGTGAGATAAGAATGGATAACAAAAGTGCAAGGAAAGTCTATCTGTGATGATTTCTTTGTCTATAAATCAGTTTGTGATATGTGGTGATATTTTGAAAATGGTATTAGAAAATAGAATATAAAATGTTCATAAACTGTCATATTAGACTGATTCAACTTACAGGTCTGTTGCATGAATGACTTGAATGTTTCTTTTTTTTGGGGGGGGGGGGGGGGGAGTGATGGAGATGGAAGATTAATCTTCATAAAGATGTACTGAAGTGATTCTATAGGCACACAGGATCATTGACTGGTGGCTTTCCTTCCTCCTGTAGTAGCTGTCACTTTATTTCATTTTTTTGACTCCCCTGTGCTGTTGTTTAGTTTTTCCCCTGTAGGAGTAGGAAGGTAATACATTCTCTTCAAGGAATGGTAAACCAGTTGTTGGATCATGACCAGATGGTTTCCTTCCGTGTAGCTCGTAGTTTTAAAGTGACTCTGCCATTGGGAATGCATTTACTTTGTAAGCGCAGTTGATCTGTGGATTTTACAGACATCTCTTTCCAGAGGCCAACAAAGTAAATGAATAGTGCCACCCCCCCCCCCCCCAAGAAAATAATGTTTTAAAACTGATATCTGAAGCTTTATGATTGTGTGAGAAAGTTGCCACTTTCCATCAGCCATATGATATTCCCCAAACATCTTTCACCGGTTAGGAAGTAGAAGGATGCAAAACTAGGCTGAAATTCAATAGAGGTATGCCCTACTGTCTTTTTAGCTGACATTAATTGAAATGAGGAACTGAGAAAAGAAACAAGAATCTGATGGGCTTGATTACATTCAACAGTGAACTTTGCCACTGATGGACAGGACAGTGTAAGAAATCAGGTAGCCAGAACACTGAAAGTTGTTGGTTTAGGCTTATATCTGAATATCATTGGGTGGCACTAAAGGAAATGTGACACTGGAGAGGGCTAGATACTTCAATTCTTTGTTATGTGATTAGTTCAGTGGTGTCATCATTCACAACGACAAATATCAAAGTCGCAGCCACTTACCGATGAAAGTAAGGCATATGTATATATATATATATATATATCTTGTTTTTAGATGGTTTTAAGGTGAACATTCTTGAATGTTATAGGAAGTGGTTTACAAATCCTTATTCGAAAGTACAATTGTCTGGAATTAAGCCAGAGAGCATTAATAATTCATGAAAATATAGTTATTTGTTACATCAAGAAAAATGGTTCAAATGACAAACAGTATACTTATATAACAGTACAAGTTTCTGTTATGTTGACTAATGGTCATTTCGCTATTTACTGGGCAATACTGAGAAGGTATGAATATACTTTCAGATAAAGAGCCCTATATAAACTCCATAGCATTTGAAGAGACTGCGCGCCCTTTTGGTTTTATCATGAAGCCATGAATGATCTCATAACATGGCTGTGCTGTGTCTGTTTGCTGTGATGTTGATGTTGATTTTGCTGCAATGAACGAGTACCCTGGTGGTGTCTGAAGGATGCCAGTGGAGAAGTCTGTAACAGACCAAATTTTTGTGATGTGAATCACTGACAGACTGAGCAGCAGTCATTCTGAATTTCTGCAAGTGTACCCAAGGAGGCCAGGAGGTCCTGTAATGGAATTACAAAGTGCTCGTGCTCTGTGATGGGCAACCAGCATCTTTAATTATGTCATCATCTTCATATTACTGTCAGGAGAGGAAGGAAAAGAGGAGGTACTTCCGATTCACAGCAATGTCTCCTTCACCTCAATTAGTTTCCCAGCCTGTGATCCCAGAACCCTGGCCACGGGACTTCCCAGGTGCAAGATGGCATTCTTCTTTGGCTGGAACAGCTGTGTGCGCTGCGGTACCAAAGCATCGCGGAGCGGCCGGCACGGATGAGAGAACAAAATATGAGTTTGGCGGTGGGACGGGAGGCTCCCTCCAACCCGGCCAAAAGAGGCCGAGGCATCGCACTTGTCTGAAAAACCAACACCGCTGTTTCCAGCAAAGTGGGAGAATAATAGATGCGAGAAGGAGAGGTATTTCCGCCCGGCGATGCGGGAGGGCCATTTTGTCTTTAAAGAGGCGACATGCTAAGCTGCGAAGAGGCCCATTATGGAGGGTTTATGTCTTGCCTGGTGTTGGAGACAATTATGTGGTGCTGGCAGGGATGTCAGTAGCAAACAGCAGCAGCAGGGAGGCTGGAGGGGAGATGGGGGTAGGGTCACATTCTACCGGTCTGTCAGTGGGGACACTGGAGTTGAGGGTGTGGGAGTGGAGGAGGGCTGGTGAGGAACCCGTCTCAGTGAGTGTGAGAGACGGGCAGCAAGAGGGGACAGAGAGAGAAGAGGAGAGGAGGAGAGGAGAATAGCTGGGTGTCTGCTGCTGCCACACATCTCAATCAAATCAGGCGGCTCTGGTGTCCAGGGAACACTTTTGCAATTGCCTCACGGATCAAGCCAATTGTCTCAAAGGCCAGTGGCTAAGCGGCCGCCATTGCCTAACTACAAGGCTATGGGCTTACACCCCAGGACATGGGAGCCCCTCCCAAACTCTTCACCCCTCTAAATCCACATTGAAGATGAGGAAAGAGAGGGAGAGAAAGAGAAAGAAAGGAAGAGAGGGCGTGTTAGTGCCATGCAGGCCACTTCTAACCAGCCATTTCACAAAATCATCACATATCATTAGAGGGATAAGGGAAGCTGTAATCAAATTGATCTGTGGGTCTATTTCTGAAAGTCAAACTAGAACCCAGCTTTGTCAGGCAGAAGTAGGATCGATCTGTAACTCGATCCTGCCCTCCGAAATGGCATCCGCTGCAAGCGCTGGTAAAAATGTACCTAATTTATCCATAACTGTTGCCAGTACAGATCTTCAAACGGCTCGCCGCTACTTGGATCTGACTCAACTTTATCAGGTCCATGCGCTGCAAGCTGCAAGTGGAGAAAACAAAATGCAACAGCGCTTGAAACAAAAGAGCCGAGGAAATTGAGAGGAATTTGGCAGATTTCGTGTTTTTAAAGTTCAGTAGCATTTCATCATTTGTGTGTGGGGTCCTGAGGATAAATTCCTGATCCCAATTTAAGGACAAAGTTTATTGGTTGCAAATCTATCTGCATGATACCATATGCTTGCAGAAAAATGATACCCAATGAGTAGTTAATGGTTTCAGTGCTATGAAGTTCTTGTGTTCTAGTGTGATGTAGTAAAGGATTACAAATGGTGCATGTATCTTCTCAATTGTGTTATTTAGTCTTTGTGGTGATTATATGCACTGTGCTAAATTCAATTTTCAGAATTGATTTTCTGACCAAGCTAAAATTGCATTCAGTGAATAAAATAGTGAATATCAAAAAATGCAGAAAGTGAGTAAAATTGGGATATACACACTTTGTCTTGAAGTCTTTTGTTATCTGTATGAGAAAGTGAACACAGAAAATACAAAGTACCTTATTCCCCCAATTAGATTGTTGCTTTTAAATCAAATTTGTCATTAATTTCCGTCCAACAAAGGTGAAACAAAATACAAAGCATACATTGCACTAATCATTGTCTTATAATTTTGTATGAAATTCTTAATGTAAGGACCACAAAGTATATGATAAAATCTCATAAAATATAACTGTAATTACATAGAATAACCGAGTATAGCGATGCACACTTTGCAAGGTTGACTATTCAAAGTATGTATAACAATGGAAAAAAGGTGGTCCACTGGATAGCAAAGCTTGTAAACCAAAGATCACGTAACACTTAATATAATCATCATCTAAGCTTTGAAGCTTTGTAGCTTCATTTTCTCAGAAGTTCACAAAGTTGCTGAGAAGAAAATCTCATTGTTCAGAATATTACACTACCAATTTTGTCATGAACTTTGTCTCTGGGACTAATATCTTGTAAGGTAAGGAGGCGCTGGTATAGTGTTATCAGTCTTAGGACAATAATGTAGCAACTTAAATATAGATCTGAGGATAATTGCTGTTGTAACGTGATACCCAAGGGTACTTCAGCAGATCACAGTCTGAAATTTATGTTCGTTCTTCCTTTGCGTATATCCGGCGCAAGCCAAAATTGATCCTCAAGTGATGATCAAACATGAAATGCATGCATGTGGAATCATGTAGTACATTGTGACATAGCATTTACTCTTCTTGCCTTCTTCAAAATAAAACATCATATCTCAAATTTAGATACCAGTAGTAAGCTACGGTGCATAAAATATACATGATAAAATATGACAGGAAAAACCTTGACCTCTATCATACATACCACACTCAGGTTGACAAAACTGAATTAGAAGCACTTCTTAAGACTGAAATGTATATAAAATAATTTAATATGGTTTAATTAACTTTAGGTAAAGTTTATATCTGCAATCACAGTTTGATTGCATTATTGTTATTCAAACTGATTTTAAGTGATTTACTTTATAATCTATGTTACAGGATATTTCTGTTGACATATTCTGCAAAGATATTACATTTACATTTTTGTCATTGTGAATCACACATTTCCCTCGACCAGAGTTCCTGAACTCAAAGTGCAATTTTACACCATGCTCAAATTGGCTTTATGCAGTTGTATAAACAGAATGGTGTAGGTTTCATAAAAAATATTAAGAAATGAGGAAAATATGACTTTTAGCTTTCAGCATGTTTTTATGAAACAGTGATATTTGTAATAATCACCACCATAAAAAAAGTGATGAATTCAAGGAATCAGAAGTATTTCTCTGACATAAACACATAAACTGGCAATGAGAATCTTCAGTGCAAAAAGGTTGTAGTTGCCAAATTTTATCCAAAAATGTGATATATATATGTGTGATATTTTGTGTGCAAACCAATGGAGAGCTGTGTGTTGAGGACATCATGAAAAACTTATTTGGAAATGTGGTTGTGAAGAAATATGAAATTTTGCTGGTGAATAATGTTCATATGTTATATCCCATTTGATGAAACTTTGTCCATTCCCATTAGATTTTATTCTGTTTATCAAAGTGAACTTGAACACAGACTGTGAATTTTTGTTTTTGTTTGTAAGGACTTACTTAAAGCTATCAATGTATGGCCTGGATAAGCAGTAACATACTGCTTTTTGAGACAAAGAATGATGGGATATTATGGCAGTGCAACCTGCTTTATGTAGATGACTTCATCCCACAATAATGTTTGGCCAGTTTAGCTTCATGCCTGGCACCTTGTAGAGCTGCATCAAATCCAGTGGATTTTGATCCACATAAAGCATGGTGATGGTTTCTGCTAATGTTGTTTGCCTCTGGTCTTAGCAGTGATAGCACCAGGCCCTAATGTCTTGTTTGCCCAGAGCTGGGGCGGGTGTTGGAGCTTCAATACAAAGGCTATCAAAGTCGGATTTCTTGTATGTTTTTTAGCAATGAGTCTTCATCATTCCACTGGTAGCTAGGCAGGTGGTCAGTGCAAATAATTTAAGGATGAATATCGGGTAATTTGTCAGAAACTGTTCAATATCACCTTAGTGTCAGATAAATTACTTCTCCATGTGATAAGAACAGAAACCAGTACGTTGAAGCTCCTTTCCTTGTTTGATCTACTTTTAGAAATAGTGTGGATGATATATTCTCAAATATCTATTGTTTCATACAAGAAATGATGGTGTATGATTCCTGTATGTCGATATTGACTTTGTGCAAGATTGTATTTGATGTACTTTCTTATATGTATAACTAGCAAGCATCATAGATGATGTAAGTAATTTCCTTCACTTTTGATTCCAGAGCTGAAGAAGTTAAAATCTGCTGGTCCTCCGACACCACCCCTCACTCCAACGAGCCAGAGTCAGGTGCAAACACTCCACTACCCAAGTCCTATCCATCTACCCAGTGCCCTGGCTTGTGGTGCAGCTGGTACCCTGAACATCCCCAAGAATGGTGACCACATACCCTTCATTCCGCTCGGTGCCATTGGTACAGCATGGACCTCTCAGGGCCTTGCAGCATGGCAGGTACCCGCAGCTGGTGGTGCCCCTCTCGGTTCAGCGACGGGGTCTCCACTGTCGGTGCCACACCCAGGCAGCACCTTGCGCCGACTTGTCCTTGGTGGTTCCACATCATCGCACTCTTCAAGGCAGACAGGGCTCTCTTCGGCACCGGCTAAAAAACCACCGCGGTTCGACTTTGCTCATTTGGCGGTTGCAGCCACACAGCCGTGCAGCGCCGACAGTGCCAAGGCGCGATTGGCGGCACCGCCAGGAGAGAGGCGGCGAGGACGTGGCCCCATGAGAACCAAGAAGGAATTCATCTGTCGGTTCTGCGGCAGACACTTCACCAAGTCATATAACCTCTTGATCCACGAGAGGACGCACACAGATGAAAGGCCCTATTCCTGTGACATCTGCCACAAGGCTTTCAGAAGACAAGATCATCTAAGGGACCACCGGTTAGTCTTATTCAGTGAAAAATTATTTAATGTTCCACATTAATCATATCAAGTGTCATATATTGCAAGAAATACCAAAATAGATATTTCAAACACAATCGAATGAAGCACCAATTTAGCATTTATCAATGTTTTCTGGAATGCATCATTCAATTCATGCTTTTATGTCCATGAATAATGACAAAAAAAGTTTCCTCTGTTTGTTTACACATGCGTAGCATATATATGATTTTTTTTTTTTGGTGACAGGATCACACAAAACTCACATCTCTTAGAAACATCAAATTTAGAACTGCATGACATCACATAATCTCCGGATTGTAGTGAAGACCCGATCACTCTATTTCTGCATTGTAAACATTTTCCCCCCAAAGTTTGTCCCTTCTGTTGAATGTCTTTGCAGAATTTGACAAATCTGCAATGATTTTCTAGTTCCTTCTCTAAACCGCGACTTTTGTCCTCCAACAAATCTGGACAAGAATTCTGTCAACATCAGAGCGCTACCTCAGACCACAAAGACAAAATAAATCTGGTCGATCTCCCTTGTCTACTGTTGGGACAGAGGATAACAGAAGCCTTTGATCTGAGTATTTTGTGTAAAATTTCATGTAGGACTCGGTGTTGTCCTGTAAGAATAGAACCAGTGATTTTGTCTGGCACGGTAGCCATGGACAGTAAGTACACAGTAACAGAATCTGCTCCGGCACTGGGTTTTGCTTTCAAGGGTGTGGAATGTTTCTTAATTTTAATCTACCAGCAGGCTTGGGTTGTACGGCAGCAGAGTGATAGAGAATTCAGGTTTTGGGAAGGGAAGGAGAGACGGCCTCATGAAGGTCCAGAAGAAAAAAAAAGATGACTTCTTTGAATGCATGTTAGTGTTTTTGTCTTTTTCTTTTTCTTAAGGTTCTGTTTTGATGTTTGTTAGAGAAGGAGAGAATAATCTTATGCCTTAACACATGTTTGCCTTAAAGAATAATGAAACCCAAATACTAAGTGGATGGCGTGAATGCATCTATAAAAGCAGAACACATCAGTAAGGTTTAAGGAAAATCGGACATTCGGTTCAACAGTTATGAACTTTTTAATATTCATCATCACCATTGCTTGATGAGAAGACTACAACAGTTTGTTAAGTAAGTGCAGGACAACAATACAAAGAAATGTAAAAAGAAACCATTATATTTCTCTTTTCTAGCATAATGCAAGAGCATTTGACTTACCTCTTTCAGAAAATAGGGGGAATAATACTAACCTTAACATAGTTCAGCAACAAGTTGAGGCAATAAGTACTTTTCATTAATAATAATAATAATAATAGAAGACATTTATAGAGCGCCTTTTCCACCGGATGCAAAGAAATAAATGTTTGTCTAATTCTCTATATATTCTCTCTATATCATTCTCCTGCACTGATTTCATGAGTGGTTATAGTCACCAAAACTTTAAAAGTTCATAACTGTTGAACAGATTGTCTGATTTTCCCCAAACCTCACCAATGTGTTATTACTGATATTACTGCAGTCACTTTAATTTTCAGGTATGTTTGGGTTTCATTCCCCTTCAAATGCCGATAGGCACAGAAATTCATAGCATTGTCTACACTGTCCAAAGACCCTGGCAGAGAAGGGTTAAAGGTTTGATTGAGTTCATCAGTGTGGGGAATATCAACCAAACACATGGGTTGTTACCTACTTGCTTGGCAGTGCAATATATATTTTTAGCTGATGTTATTTTTCTCATATGTGAGAAAACTATGAAAAGTGAAAAACAATCAAAAAATGTCATGAATGTGTCAGATTTTAATAGCGATTATGATTATATCAACCATTCTTACACTGTTATGCAGTAAAGCTTTGTGTTTGTGCAGTGCTGCAAACATATAGGGCTTTCATCTCCATTCAGTGGCAATCTTTTGACATTTCTCTTTTGGGTATGCATTCTATCACAATGACATACATCATTAAAATCTTGTCTAACAACCCATTAACAAAGTTACTTGACGTATTTATAGAATAGAGGAAAGCAGAGTGGCTATGCCCTGAATATGAATTACAAAGAATTGCTGCTTCCTGTACATGAGATAGAAAAAAAAAGGTATTATTTACCATTCAAGCTACCTAGCTCCTGAATTGATCAGAGTAATTGCCAATAGCATAGGATTGCTAACAGAGGTAAATCACCTGGTTTTCCCCCAGGATATTACGTATATATCATGATATAAAAACACATGGCATGAACAGGCTTTGTTCAAGTACAGAAGGGCAGAAAGTGTGTATAACCACAGCTAACTACTACTAATGGGAAGTCACCTATGAAAAAAAAAGTACACTTCCAACAAAACTGTCAGCAGTTCTAAGTTTTCATTTGGTTCAAATGGTGTTTGGAAGTTGCTTGCCTTCATACATATTGTCAGTGTGTGGCCAGTATCACCATGTATGTGGTATGAGATGATGACCTGTAAAAGACCATTGCTTAATTCACTTTGAAAGACATGATTTCTAGCCAGCTGAGTTTAAAGAAAAAGTTTGTCAAATGATCCAAATGTTTATTTGATTTGCTTTTTAAACATTTTTATTGGTTTGCACTCATACCATCATATTGCCAAACATACATGTACAAATTTTGATGTAATATGAACACATGTATGCATATGTAGAATGTAAAAAATATTTCAAATGGTTTTATTACACTTACAGAGGGGCTTGGTAATATGCTTGTAGCCCTTAAAACAAAGAGGTAGAATTAGTTCACACTTCATAAGAGTATGTGACATTGCTTGAGGGCATGGTTCCGTGGTTTAAACTTGTCAAAAACGGGGTAATCACATACAGGGTGACTGGTCTCCCATCTCTGTCATTAAGCTCTTCAAGAATTGTAGTCTCCTGCATTTTGCTTCCCGTATATTGAAACCATTGTGGACAAATGCCATGTAAGTAAAAGATATTCTACATGAAAAAAAGAATTAGTGTAACACTCTCCTCTTACTACGTATCACTGCTGCTGTGTTGTTAAGGCGAATGTGTTGTCTTAGGCTGGCTTTTCTTGTCATATGACCCTCAAGTTGGTCTTGAGACAAGATCTGGAAAGGGGAACATCCTGAGTGTGATTGGTCCCTGCTAAAGAGAATTGTACATCTTACACTCTCTTCTCCAATAATCAAAGCAGCCAGTTTTTCAAAATCAACAGAAAAGGACAACAAATGGTTGCCGGCTCTGTTTTGTCAATGTCAAGAGCATACAGGATAAGTGCACCCATCTGGCATGGTATCTTCTTGAGAGGAAATAGACCATCAGGAACTATCTTACACAGTTTTAGTCAACTTAGTTCCTCATTATTCCCTCTGGGAGGCTGTGGGATTAACCCCTTTTGTTCTAGCCCTGTCCAATGATCATCTGTAACATCTAGTGCTACAATTTGCATTTAATAATTTTAACTCTTAATGGGCAGTGCTTACTGATTGACCAAATGCTAGAGTGCTTTTTTTTTTTTTTGCCCTTTGGCTCGCTAAGATGGAAACTACACTGTAATTATGAAGGAGTAGAGATTACCTAATCTCATAAATTCATATTGTGTGACAATAGTTACACGTACATGGGTTTCCTAACTTTTTACGGTAGGACAAGTTTGGGTCAATTACTGAATGCTAATGAAATGGTGTGGCAAATTAAGCAAAGTGTCCAGGAGTTTATGAAGGGATATAAGACAGCATTCCATTTGTGAGCTGCATGTTTCTTTTCATTGAATGCCAATAAAAAGAAACATGATTACATCATATGATATGTTTTACAGTTTAACATTCAGGTGTGTAATAGTTTGTGCCATGGTCATTCCACAGAAACCATTCTATACTGACTCAAACACAAAACTGTATTTTTTTTCTTTGCTAACATCATATTTGTTCAAGACAGTGTCTGTTTGCAACCCATGGATGTATAGTTTTAACCATTTGGAAGCAAAGAAGATATTCTTGATAAACAAACTCCTTCAAACTCTTTTGATACAGTGATCAACAAAACAAATACTCTTAAGAGTTACTCCATAGCTTGGATACTTAAGACACCAACATGGTAAAATATCATCATTAGAAATACATTATGCATTTTATGCATATGACTACTACATAGCTATATACTTGTTTCAAGGGAAGATGTTTCAGACAGCATATGGCTGGAAGCAGGAGGGTTAATTGACTCTGATGGCTTGCCGTGTATCATTTTGTCAGGGGCTCCTATTCAGTTAAGGGAAGTTGTCGTATGATAATGTCATCCCCTCGACCATCAAATGAGGAAGCATGAGAGCAATATACACCCGCAGGCAGCTGTAGAGGGAACATAGCACGGAAAGGAAAGTGGACAGGATGGACGGCGTGAGATGAGCGCTCATTTCAATCGGTGTCAAGTTGCCACCACAGTGTCCAGAGCATCCCTTACTCACTGAGGGTTTGTCTCTCCGGAACGACGCAAAATGGTTGCGTGGGATTTAAAATGATGCGAGATTGGCATTCTCTTATGTTTACTTTTGTGACACTTGATGATGTGAACTTGAGAGGTGTGGGAGAGCCAATTTCTCTCTGAACTTGAGACAGACTTTATAGAGAGATAAACCAATGATTTAAAGTGTCAGAGAGCCCCATTTCAAAACATGGGTCATTTAGCTGGTAGTAAAGATATCATATTGAATTACAAAAAATCTGTGGACTTCCCTGTACTGTGACAAGTAGGCTTGTATTAAATGTCAATGTACTTGTGAAGGATAAGATGTTTCAGGGCAAACTTGGGCCTTCTGTCCTGTAAACTCAGGCTTAAGAAATAAATTCACATCATCATCTTCAGTTCTGCACCCTGCGATAAAATTCTCCAATATCTACAGATACATTAAATCCAATCATCTTTGAGTAATCATTGTGAAATGAAAAGATTACATTGATACCATTGGTCACAAGACATAAATCTCTCATACTTATAGCCCTATAGGTTAATATATCAAGTAAATGATATTTTACTACCACTTTTTAATTTGCTGTTGTCACAAGAAAAAAGAGAGATTTAAAGAGCCTTACTCATATGTTTTGTATGTGTATCATACGAATAAAGATAATGCTATTGTCACTGATTGTAAAATAGATTTTCCAGATTGTTTTTTTTTTTCTTTTTCCTCGGTCAAAAGGGAAGTAGCTCAAGGGCTTTGACCATCACTAGTACTGTGCACACCTGATAATCAGGAACTGAATCAGTGAGGACATCGCTTAAGTGCAAAGATATAAGTTCAAATGATAAAAGTGTTTGATTTGCTTACAATATTGCCTGAGTTGGTCTCAGTATTGGGTGAGGCAATTTTTCAGTAGGGCGTCATTCATTTTTCCCCCATTTATAAGAAGTATAAGTGCAGAGGTACCTTATACAGAAATCTTCTTCATTTTATTTTAGCTGTTTAATCCTTTTTAAGTGGAATGCTGCCATCATCAGTCATTAATGGTACAAAATCATGACTAAATCCATGCAAATACTGACAGAGATTCTATTTTCCAAACATATCCGCCATTTTCTGATGTATGCTGGATTGCAAACTGTCAACATTGCCATTTGAAATGGAATATGTGTCAGTTTTTTTTTTGTTGTTGTTTTCAAAACAAATGTGCAGTTTGCCCCATTTATACCATCATTTAGTCTACATGGTATGTCTATACCTAATACAAAATTTATGGTTTAAATGTTCTGGGCCTACCTCCAGCATGTATATACTGGGCTTTGTGTGGGGTGATTTGCATGAGTCCACTGCAAGCCCAGATTGAAAAGGGAGAAAAGTTTGTTTCCCCCTCCCCATCCCAATCAAGTGGGGGCCACTGTATTGCCTCAGTACAAGTTTGAGCTTGGGGTTAGGGTGGGGATCTCAAAAACTAGGCCAATTGAGGAGTCGAAGGACACCTTGCCGCGCCTGAAGAGTTACTCCTTGTGGTCATAATCTCCTCCAATTTAGGCTAAACCTGCAGTCCATGGGATCCATCAGTGAGATGCAACCGGTGGCTGTGGAAGTAGTTTGGTATACAAGTGGAAGGAAGTGGAAGGAAGTGCAAGGAAGGGAGTTTTCTTTAAGGGGGAGGGGGGGGGGGGGGCAGTGTGTGAATTTCAAAACTTTTCTATAAAGTTCTTAACTTTCTGAGATGCTGTATGCCAAGAGGTAGACACTTCATTTGCGAGGGGGTGCTGAGATGTGTTACAATATTTTGAGGACCTTGGGACAGCAGGGGAAAGTTTTTCTTTCTGCTGTTTGTTCATTTGCTCTGCGGATTCGCCGTCCAATCTGGCTGGATTACCACGCCTTTATTCCGGTAGAGTTGGCTCACTGTAGAGTGCCGCATGATGAAAGCAGTCTAAGAAAGACTGAAATTGGTGGCGCTTTTGAGGAGCTGGTGTACCCAGTTTTATGCAACAGTTCATCTACCTTAATAACTATAAGTGTGTCTGAAAGCTGAAATACTACCACTGCCTGGCTCATCCATCAAACATAAGTCTTAATTTCAGTGGTATAATGTAAAATCAGTCTATTAGCAGGTTCTAAATGCATAGATTGTCTTTCTCTTGTCAGGGAGACAACTTTCTCCCTGTGTGCCTCTACTTCTTATTTTGTGTTCACCAGCAATCTGTCTGCTTCTGCAATATGTCTGCTAACTTCTATTATCTCAAATTGAAAACAGATAGTCATGAATGCTCAATTCCATCTATTACAGAAACATGCTCATGGTTTGGAATATTTTTTAAAAGATTTGTTATTTCTACATGCATTTGTAGGAACTGTCATGCGAGTGCCTTGCAATTTGAGTTTTCGATTAGTTTGAATTTTGTGTCAGAATTTCTTTTTTATTTAGTTCTTTTGTCTGCTTTCCTCTAGTAGCCTCATGTTCTGACAATAGTAAATCAAGAGAAACTAGGTAATGATTCAATGCAGTTATCACTAAATTGCACATGGGTTTTTACTCATTTGTCATCGTATATTGATCGTTGGCTTGCTTCTCGCAGAACACGGGAGCCCCACTTGAAAAATGGACACCCAAGAGAGGTTTATTCTGCCCCAGAAAATGGACAAGATAAACCAGATTATAAACTTCATCTCAATGTTTTTCTCTTTCATCATGCCAGATAGTAGAGTCCAATACCCAGTAGGGGAACATTAGGAGGAAAAATCTCAAATCTAAATTAGAACTTAAGCTCATTCTTGGTCAAAAATCTGGGCCATACATTAAAAAGAAAATGAATTATGGGTAGGCCTACCTACCTAGATATTTGAACATTTGTCTAACAGACTCTGCAGTGATCATATTCCTCTTGAACTAATGATCCAATTCACCCATTTGCTCTTATTCATATAGGTATAAAGAATCTTGTTAGAATTTCCAATGTCACAGACATTGATTCTCTGTTGCTATGAGTGTAACTAAGGAGGTACAAAGGTTAAAAGGTCTGCTCTGTGCTCTTTAACACAACAATAAACAGAAGCATCATTAACAAAAATGTTGGGCGTGAAAAATTTATAGCATTGTGCAGGGTGTAATCACACAACCAATGGTTACAATGTTCAAAATCGACCCAGCAATGTGGATGGGCCAAATAACCTTTTCCTTCCCATATTCTTATTTTCTAAGATATCTAAAAATGACACATATGTACTCCTTTACTTTATGTTGCGGTGATAAGCCATCCAAAGTTCAGACAATGAAGGGAGAAATATGTCACCTGTTTCCTTTGAAAATTATTTCAAGATCTGGCATTGTTGTACAGTGCACTCCCTTTGTAACGAACACAATTATAAACAATTCTCAATACAACGAAGTAAAAAATTATGGTCTAGAAATTATCATCTATATCTTTTTATAATATAATTTCCCATTTGGCTACAACCACATTTTGATACAACCAAAGAAAACCGCCGGTCCCGGTCCCGAGGACTTCGTTATCATGGGAGTTGCCTGTAGTCTCTCTGTGGCATTTGTGTAGTTTGTGTAGATGTGAATGGTATTTGGTATTATATGGATGAAATCAATATCTGGTTTGCCTCATGTATTGTCTATAATGTTCCTGTGACATAATTTTCTGTTAATGAGTGCAGCATTTATGTAATGTAAATTCCAATGTAATTCCAGTTACCCGTACTTTTGAAGTACAATGTGAAGATGAAAGGGCAGTTAACACTTAATATTATGCTACATTAAGATCTAGTATTCCTGTTTATATGATTCTTGTAGAGATACATATTTGCATGAATTTGTCACATCAAGTTGCAAGACAAAAGAAAATGTTTGAAAGTGTTGTCATATTTGTTCAGAAGAACTTGTGCTGCTTCATTTCTTGACTAAGCAATAGATGTGGATCAGAAATGATAGTAGTAATGATAGTTGCAATTGCTATATAATGATTCTGAAAAAGATATGTATACCAACACTTAGATAATTACTATTTTAGGATGAAGGAGGACATAGAATAATGTTGTACAGGAACAAAGGAAAATTCTACTAGCATTCTACATTTGTGAAGACAAGTGTTTCTAGAGAACAGTCTTAATCAATGCAAGTGAAAGTATTTTCATTGTTTCTGTAGATAGAGGAGATAAGGAAGAAAAAGTTTGGCAGAGTCTGCCATCCAGACTAATGTTGGTTATTGTTTGAAGCTTGCAAGGGGCGATGAGGCAAAGAATTAAACACCAAACCCAGAGTTGATGGATTGGGGAATAACATGATAGGCAGGCATGCCACCATACCTCAACTTGTTTCCAGTGAATCATATACCCACAAACAAGTCACAGATTAATAACCTAGACTTTGATATCAGAGCAGTGAGATTAGACCGGGAGGGTGTGCCGCATGAAATCAACTGTAATTCTCCGCAAATCTTATGCATAACTACTGATTTTGTTTCATTGCCAAAGGAGCTTGAGAGAAGAAAGGGGGGAAAAAATAGGCGGATTAATCATTAATGGAAAATACATAATTCAGTAGTCGGAGTAGAAAAGGAAGGAAAACAAATCTTAGCGGGTGTGCTCATTGGAAATCAAATTGGGCTTCAGTTTCTTGTACGTGATCGTCACGAAGAGGAGCGAGTGCAAGCTCCGTACAGTCACAGCCATATCTTATTTCTTGCCTCGTATTTGGTTTTCTGGCTAATAACTTAAGCCGTTCATTAATTTGTGTGACACTGAAATCGTCCGACACGCCCTTCTGTACACACACTGTCTAGAGTCGACGGCGAGTGCATGACTTGGCAAATTTGGCTTAACCCCTCAATTCCCAATGATAGGGAATTCAACAAGCAGATACAAATATGCAAAACTTATGTGGCACTATGTTTAAAAGTACACAGATTAGATTTTGTGTGTCTATATTGATATTTCCTTTTTTCATATCAAACTTTTTCGGTCACTATTTTTCTTTTAATCTGCAATAATTGATCAGTTAAGAGTGAATTTGGCTAAAAATTGCTTGAATTTGCATAAAACTTTTTACTATATCTCATTTCCACCCGCACTCAGACATCTTATCATAAGAAATAAAGTGTCTGCCATTGTGACCAAAGTAACAAGAAAGGTGACGCAACCTAATTATGGAGATATAATGGAATACATATAAAATAAAAAAAACACAAAAATAGATGAGTGCATAGGATAAATGAAAAAAAGGTGACATAATGATATTTCATTAGTGCTACTTACAGAGAAAAAAATGAAGAAAAGCATAACATAACATCCTTTGAAAAAAAAGTCATTAGAAACAGATTTAGGACCTAGATGTAACAATTTTTGTTATCAGCTTTTGAATATCACTGCAGTCATATAGCACAGATCTTTCTTCATATCCCAGTGTTTTAAGGAGACCTGTAAGGCTTGGTGGAAGAATAGAAGAAAAATGTTATGCATCAACTTTAATTTTATTATAAGTTGTGTGTGTTTCAAATAAGTCATAAGTCTGCAGATACTTTCTACCCCTGTTGGAGTTGTTATAGACATTGTGCGACGCTGTTTAGATAAGATGTGAGTTTGACTGAAACTGTCGGAGAATTGAAAGGAAAGTAACATTGAGATGTAACTTGGTACTCAATGTTTCAGGCTGTAAGGTGTTTCTTGGGACATATGAATGTATAGTGGACTGGAAGATAGTCAAGTCAGAATCAGAACTCTATAATTAATAAAGAACAGTTCTGAGGAAGAATGGCATGTGCTTGGCTTCTGATGTATCAAACATGGAATTGACCATTGCAGCCAGGGTCATTCATGCAGAGTAAGTTTAGGGAATAATATCATTGCAGTCATAAAATGTGAGTATAGAGCTATACATGGATTATATTAGAGTAGAGACAATGGAATACCATGCAATCAATGACATAGGACAGGGAATGAAATATGGGAGAACATTTTATTTTCCTGCCGCAATCAGCAAGTTAATGATGAGTTCTCATTCACACATTGACTGTCAGCTGGTCATTGCACAAGATATGATAATTTTCTTAATCCTTTATCCTTGTTAATCCAAATCCACACCCTCCCGGACTTATCCTTACACATACGCGAAAAGGAAATCAAATCCTTGAAGGAAATGAAATCGGGGGAAGTCGGGTCAAGAAAGCCTCCTTTTTGCCAAAGAAAGGCAGAATACTCTGAAATCGGACACACTTGTCGCTCTGACAGGCAAGACTCTGAGTGGTTATAGATGATTATCTACTAATCAATTAAGAGGAGAAGTAGAAGAAAAGATTTGGGACGTGCTCGTGAGCTTTTAGGGAGGGCAGCATATTGGTTGTAGATGGATTATGATCTGTTTATCCATGATGTACAGTTGCTTCCGCTTTCAGACTACACGCCCTGGTTACTAAACATCACATTTTTGCTGCTTTTAACATCAAATCCTGATCGCTTGATCTGGAAGGGCAGGGAGTATAGTGGGAACATCAGTGCATGACACTATGTCTTCAAAAATTCTCTTTCTCTCTCTTTCTTTTACTCTCTCTCTCTCTTATTCTCTTCTTTCTTTCTCTTTCTCTTTCTCTTTCTACTCAGCAACAAAGCTGTTATCTTGACTTTTAACATTGTTTTTTTTTCTTTGTTAAAAAATGTAAATCTAGCTCTAGATCATGCTCACTTTGTTGTGACTTTCGGCATCAGTCAGATCAAGTGTCTCCTGACCTGAGAATCTCTCTCCCTCTCCCTCTCATTTTCTGTTGTATTCTTTGTCATACTCTGTAACTTGTTTTTTTTCTGATCAGCATCAAAACTTTCATCCCATGGTCAGTGTTGCTTTCATTAATCCTTGCACACTCAGAGACCATATCATGTTATTTAATTTCAATGGGCGTTTGAGACAGTGGTCCCAAAAGGATTAATTTGACAAAGTGAAAGATCTGCATTGAGATCATGCACGCACTCCAGGCCTACCTCCCCCCCCCCTCTTTATCTGTATCTCTGTCCGTCCCCTCTCTCTATCTCAACCCTCCCTCTATGCCATGTTGTGGGAGAGATGGTTCAAAAGTTCAGGATCATCTAGCTGGGGTGAGGTAGGGTTGAGGGATGAGGGAGCTATAGGGCCAAGCAGTCGATGTCGATAACATCCTGCCCGTACTCTAGTCTAGAGTCATTTAGAGTCAGTGCAAACCAATGGCAAACACTATGGTGGAGATGATGTTATTCATATTTCTTTGAGAAGGATCCAAATACGTTTTCTTTTCAGTTGCCTGTCTCATACAAAGACAGTGATATTCCCTCAAAGCCTTTGCCTCTGCTCAGTAGCCACCAAAATAATGGTATTGGAAATAATGATAATAATAATACTGACAACAAATGTGAATGATTATATCAATGAAAGCAGTTGATAAAAAGCAGTTAATATAGTTATTATCATTGTTATTATTATCATTTTTGTGGGGGTTATCAATTTAGGGGCAAGTATTTGGCGAAGTGTATTTTCATTGCACTTGCATTGTCCTTTTTAAGATTTGAATTTGTAGCCACTTTGATATACACACACCCGGTACAAACTCTATGTAACCGCTTGATCCCTTTGTGCTCCCAATTGAACCAACTTGGAGAAAAGAAAGCTGACATGTTGTCACATGTTTCCTTAATGAAAAGTTTGATAGGCATACTTATTTTTTTTCAATCCATGTTTATCAAAAGATGTTCAATCATTTCCCTCTCCTTCATTTGATATAAAATTTCATTTCCACAGAAAATTTTGTTTCGACTCTCATCATCAATGTCTATTCTACTTCTCCCTTTGTCTCTTAATTTGCCTGCCTCTCTTTGTTGCTTGCCACTTTTGATAACTTCTGCATTTGAAAGACTCCCAGTGATACTTTGATCAGAAGAAGGTTTTCCAGTAAATCCCAGTTGCGGACAGACCATAAGCCTAGACTTCCATCTTGGCACGAGCGGATGACTCATGGAATCAAAATACCGGTATGTGTCTCGATGTTCATCCCCAACATCACTTTAGCATCAGCAGGGAGGTGCAGACATGAGGACTACTGCTGGCTTCTTGATTTTTTCTTCTTCCTTTCAGTCATTTATTTTTCAATTAAATTCCCGGTGTGTCAATACTCGTTCTAGCAACCAAAGGTCAGTAGGACGATTCCTTTTTTTTCCATGGGAGCCACAAACATAAATACTTGAAATGCTGCTACTTCAGCTATCACAACATTCACTGGAAGTGGAAGGTGACCACTCAAAGAAAAATAATTATTGCTGAAGATGTTTTAAAGTCGTAATTCGCATCTGAGATCGTATTGTGAACTGTAATTTCCCATATGCAATTAGGACATTCAGTATAAAGAGAATCAACAATGGGGTAACAGAATAAAAGCACCATTTTGACAATTTTGATATTAGATGCATAGGCCTACATCTTTCAAACAATTTCTTAAAACCTTGTTCCATAACACTACAGCCAAAGAAATATATGTCTGCTTTACCTACGCTACTGAATTTCATTGAGCAGTCATTGTATGATGCACAAACCTCATGCCAGTGGTCAACATGTTTTTGTTTTTGCAAAAGTATTGCTAGATGTTTCCATAAACATTACCTGGTCAGACCAAATTCCATTTCAGCTGTCTGCAGATTATGTAGTACAGTATGTCCCCTCAAAAATGACAATCAGATTTTTGCATTGATAATTTCCAATATGATTTAACTGTCCAAATGCTATTTCAAAGTCTAAGAATATAACATCTTACCTATATTTTGCAGAAAACCCCATTCAATTTGGTTAGAAAGTGGTCACAGAGAAATTTGGATCTTGTGATGTGTGCCATGTGTTCTAAGTTTAGCACTTGGATGCTCTTGGGGAACTGCATAATGTGTGAACACAATGGACAGAACCTGGAGGGAAGGGATTGCTGATATGCTCTACAAAAAACCTCATTTCTCTTTGACCACTGAAGCAAATTGAATTGGGTTTTCTGTAAGATGTGGGCAATGAGTTATAGTTTCATACCCTGAGATCATGTTTGGATTGATTCGCTATTTTGAAAGTTATCATTGCAGAGGGTCCCATTGTATTTTCTTCTTTTTTTTAGGGATGGGGGTGGGGATATATGGTACATTAGGAATATTAAGAAACTTAATTCCATTTCTCTATGAGTAGAGGTGTCTAAATTCAGTCTAAAGTGTGATTGTGAGCTTCAA
Organism: Diadema antillarum; assembly: GCF_040938485.1. Classification (NCBI taxonomy): domain Eukaryota; kingdom Metazoa; phylum Echinodermata; class Echinoidea; order Diadematoida; family Diadematidae; genus Diadema; species Diadema antillarum. Next base: position 832,926 of record NW_027270934.1, read on the forward strand.
AGTTGGTCATCATGTAGAAGGAAGATACTGTAAATAACGTCATCAGACCTGGCAAGACAAACCAAGTCGGGAGTAAACAGTCGTGTCCAGTACCAACACGTTTGAGTGGGGACTTATCACTCCCATCGGTCTTCCGGTTCTGAGTCTAGGTCTTATCTCTCGCGCCCATCTTGATTGACAGGTTGGCGTCAACTGTTTGCCAGCGTTTATTGTCAATGACGACGACAGAAAACAAAGGAGTAACACCCCTCCATATCAAGATCGGAGAGAAATAATTATGTCTTGAGGAATATTGATGAACTTGTGACCTCCTACCTCTTCAGAAATTTACTTGAACATATCGATTAGAGGCTGAGAACACCCCCTTCTTCTGCCATTTTAAATGCTTTTAATCATATATGATAATTTTTATCTTGATACAGCGACAATGAACAGAAGTTTCTCATTGATGTTTACTAACTGTGTGAAATATTTATCTGTTTATGAGTTTAGGTTTATTTTAAGCTCTGAGTCTTATTTCATTGAAAAAAATAGTGGCACTTTGGGCTACATTTTAATGCAAGCTGTGACTCATCTAGTTGCATGACAAAAATGTACTGGTTTTTTTATGATTGGACATCACTGACATGATTATAATATTCCAGTTCTTTAATCAAAATTTTTTTTTAATCAAAATAATTTCAGTTCTTCTTCCTGCAAAGTTAAACTATTTTATGCTCTCGCTCCCTTGCTTATTTACCTGTTTTTGACATCCTGTTCTAAACTTTTCAACTCTTGAGGCAGGGCGATATCTTTTGGCAAATAACGTTATCTACTTAGCTTCCGGTCTATGCACACAAATACACTTCAGAGTTAAACTCCTATGGTGTTGGCTGCCCACGTTATCTCGCAGCTCCGAATCCAAGTTGCGTGCCATGAAACCTTACCCTAGAGTTTGGTCAAGATTGTCCGTGCTGCTTCCCAATGAATGTTTAGACCTTTAACCGTTGAGGATGGGCTGATTTTGCTACAACATGCATTTTCCATAGACACTTGCCCGAGTATAGTCGGGACTAGTCTTCAACAGGTTAAAGTCTGCTTAAAAAAAGAAAAAAAAAAAGAATATATATATATATATAAAAGTGGGTTCAATTCTTTATTGTATCATTTGTGAGATTTTGTTTGTATTTTGTATACCAGTACTGAAAATACCATTGGCCATCATGACAAACTACTTTTTTTTTGGTATGCAGAGAAAGGGGAAAAAATTGGAAAAAAAAAAACAATATTCGTATAGGCAGGACATATAAAGATGAAACAAAAAAAAATATGTCATGTGTTATGCTTCACTTGAAGAGTTATGTAAATCAAAAAAAAAAATGAAGTTCAGTATAAAACCTTTTTCAACTACCTTTTATCAAAATTTCATAGATAATTATTGCATGACTGGTTATGACACATTTAGAAGATATTGAGTAGACATAGAGAGCTAATGATAGAGGGGGATGGGATGGGGGTGGGAGCAAGTGATTGCAAAATATGAAGTGGCAGATTGTGTTGAACACAAGAGGGCAGTATTTCAGAATTGAACAATCTGTCTAAACATGTGTAAAAAGTTTCAAAAAAATCACAAACAGATACTGGCTTATAGTGTGTCTTTAGTTTAGAATATCCTTGTAAAACAAAATATGCCTTATAAACAGCAGGGAAAATAATACAGATTTAGCATAATATCATGATTATGGAGATTAAGATAATAGATTGTAAAATAGATATGACATTTCTTGCTTGTAAGAAATCCTGAAAGAAATGTACAATTTCTGAACCAAAGAATTATTGAAATGTCATTTTTGCAGCTTCCTTGTTAGGTCATGCAAATCAAACATATAGACAAAAAACTGCATTCATGAGAGAAGTAAACTACAAAAATGATTATTTTGACTCTACTGAACAATGAAAGCTCAGAAAGATTTTAAAAAGAATAAATATTATGAGAATTGTAGAATGTTAAGAGCAAATCTCTCATGTCTGCTCATGATGTTTCACATCTCACTTTCAAGTCAGACCAGGGACATGGGAGCTAAATCTCCCGACTATCATAAGCCAGCACTCACTTGTACGATAATTTCCAATTACCTACAAATTTGTTGGAGCAATTACAGCCTCAGAAATCCTTTCTTGCAATATGTTTTTCACTGCTTTATTTTTGTTCTTCTTCCTTTTGTTCCACGGTGCTTCCTCCTTTGATCGGTGAAGAGATAAAACTCAGCCCAGAAGTTCAAGTACTCACGAGGAAGCAGGGGATTAGCCCCAATGAGTTTAGCAGGTTGTTCCATCTGTCAGGCCCTGATCATGGGGTAGAAAGGAGGACCAGAGTGGGGTGGGTGGGAGGTGGAAGAAGGGTTAATCTGCTTTGAAAAGCTACCTCCTTGTCTGCGTCTTCACGGTCAAAAAAAAAAAAAAGAGAGAGAAAAAGGCTGCGGTGCTACCCACTTGGCGAGCTCATCTCTCCGTCTGGTTGGCTACCCCGGTCGCTGACGTTAGGCAAGCCGTCTGTTTCCCTCATCAGCGGCGATTCTTAGGTTGGAGCTAGAGGAGCGGCGATATACCTGCAATCATGGGGTAACCTTCGGCGCTGTAATCCACCTGTCTTAGCGGGCGCTCGAATGGTAAAAGCGGATGCTCGGCCAAGTTGAAAGATTTTCTCACAACACTTACCAACAGGAACTGACAATCCATTGGATGTTGGATCCTGCCGTGGAATAAAAAATGAAAACAATCTCTCAAAGGCTAAGGAGAAATTCTGTGAAAAAGAAGTAAAATGAAGACTAAATGAGTAGAGTGTTTCATTAATGTGTCCTTAATGGTGAGAATGGTCTTACAATGATATAAACCATTAGTCAGATTATTGTGTAACCCTCATCGTCACAGCGCACCTTGTGTCTCCACACAAATCAATGTTGTTCTAAACATCATAATATGTATGAATGTCATAAGAGAGAACAAATGATATGATTCTTGGTTACAAGGCAAATGAAAAGAAAAAATTGTTTTCAACACTGATTCTAAATGACCATCATTAAGACAATAATATAAAAGTGGGTTTTTTTTATTAATCTAGGTTTGCATTTATATTTGCCCCCCCCCCCAAAAAAAAAAAAAAAAAAAATGAACCATTGCTTGTGATATGAAGAGTACTGGGACCTCCAATCTTATCTTTCAACTCCTAGACTATTTGAAATGCCGAACAGTGAGTGAAGTCACCCAGAGAATGTCTGGGTGTAGAAATGTTTTACTAAACACCAGATTTATTTTGAATTCCTTCAGAGCACACTGCATGTCTTCTTTATCAAAGCTCTTTCAAAGAAAAAAAAAAAGTATCTCGATTATTTCTTAGACTGGTTTCGAGACCAGTTTGCAGATACTTAGCAACAGTAGTTAATGTGTTTTTTGACAATGCTTAGCGACAAAATTTTCAAATATCATTGGAATCCATCTTATGTCCATAAGTGATGGATCATTTATGATTTGCTATATAAATGCAATCATGCCTAATCACTGGTATATTTCATATTTTACTTACCTCACATTTTAAAGCATGCATGTGTGTATGTCAAATTCATTTAAAAAAGTGCAGAAAGAAATCAAAGTGAATCTGAGGACACTTTACAGTTTTTATCACCCTTTCAATGATTACAGATTTATTTGCCACAATATGGGGATATCGGTCATATATCAAATGCTCCTAATCCTTCCTAATTCTGAAACCAACAAAAGAATTAGAAGGAAGGTTTCATGACAAATTGTGTCATGAACTCTTTTAACTGCTCATCTGAATGATGCACTCTAGTTTTACCTCTTCAATCTACCGTAACCCCCCCCCCCCTTATCACTCCATCCTTTCCTAACCTATTATCCCCTTCTTTGTCTCACAGTTTTCCTCCTTGCAATTTCTCTTTCACTCTTTGTGAACACTCCAGTTCATTCCTAGCAAAGTACAGTGGTCCTTTTTTGTTCTACCAGTTTCAAAACAGATCCCAGCTCGTGTTTGGAATTCAAAGCAGGAACATTATGCCCTTGTTTTCCAAACAAAAAAGTTCAACTGAACTACTGCAGTTTTTTATTATCATTAGTCACAGGAGCATTAAAATCAACCCACGTTGGCACATTGTTGTGTAAAATATTGATTACTGGTATTTGGCAAAGTACATTTCTTGGTTTACACAATTTGAACTTTTCCCTCACAATAGTCTGAGGTGTAGCATAATTTGATACCAACCACACTGGTCTTTCCTTTTTGTTGGTAGCTATACAAACAGCTCCTCTAACAAGTGCTAGTCTAGTCAGACAGTTTTCTTTCACTTTATTTCTTCTGTATGAATTTGCATGTGAGAAGTGTGCCAAAGAAATTTGAGAGTTTTTCTTTCTCTGCGTACAATGTACATAGTATATTTACTTAACACACAAGTAGCTGGAGAGAAGAATTACTTTCTCCTTGAAAAAACGTGTGATGAATAGTAAGGTTTTGAACATGGTATGGATAGTGATGTTAACAGAGCCAGAAGCTTCCAAAGTAGGACTCGGCATTTGCAAGGTTACATTTCATACAGCATTCCTAGCTGGGCAGTTTGTGTGTCTGAAAGTGGTATGATTTCTGTGATAATTATGATATTGTTTCTGTCAAACTTTTTCTGTCTGAATCACTTCTTCTCTGTCCTATCCTGGTTTGTCTTCATGTGATCATGAAGATGGTTTTTGAAATACATTGGCCAATTTGTTGACTTCGATTGTACATTGCACTCCCGCTATAATGAACACGGTTATAACGAAGTAAAAATTTGGGGTGCAATGTCATCCAGCACTCGATGTACTTTTATTGTTTATTTGTTCAGTTATACCAAAATTTTTATATAACGAAAGAAAACTGCCGGTCTTGAGGTCTTTGTTATAACAGGAGTCCACTGTAGTAAGTTTTTATTGTTGGTTTGCCATGGTATCAAGGAAATGGCAAACACTTATTTCACTTTTTCTCAGTATTTGTGAATCTGAAATTATAGGTGTATTATTGATAAGGCTACTTTGAATTAATCTTATCATGTTCCATGGCACTCCTGCCAACTTTGTCATGCTGTACATTTAAGTTGTACTTTTGCATCATTTTGTTATATTTCAATTAAAAATAAATTGTATATCTTCTCTCTTTCTGCTGTCATTTCAGATACATACACTCTAAGGAGAAGCCGTTCAAGTGCGGTGAATGTGGCAAGGGATTCTGCCAGGCACGCACACTGGCCGTCCACAAGACGCTCCACATGCAGCAGTCGCCGCACAAGTGCGCCACCTGTGGGCGGACCTTCAACCAGCGCAGCAACCTCAAGACCCACCTCCTCACACACACCGACATCAAGCCCTTCAACTGCCCCAACTGTGGCAAGGTCTTCCGCCGCAACTGCGACCTACGGCGCCACAGCTTCACCCACAATGAGTGCGTCGGGGCCATACAGGCTGCAGCAGCGGCTGCCGCTGCAGCCGCGGCAGCCGCGGCTTCGGTAACAACCAGCAGCGCCACCCTAGTGGAAGTAACCAATTAGAGTGACGGTGGAGGAAACCAGATTGAGGATGCTTATATAGACTTGGTTCTCTGTCGGTTGCGTAGTAGGATGATGGAAGAACTGGACTCTACCGTCGAGCTAGGACTCAGGGTGGATGAGTGAACACGGTCAGCATTAACCTGTTGAGGATGGACTGATTTTGCTATAGCATGCATTTCCCATAGACACCTGCCCAGGTATTCTCGGGACTCGTCCTCAATGGGTTTAGGTATGATTTGCCTCAGTCTGATCGGTAGACTGTCATTGGCTGCTGGTAAAGACTGACAACGGCTCAAACTCAATTTGCATCTCTGTCAAAATCACATTCTTGACCCCGGCAGCATTTTGCTGTGCGTTTGATTTGGTGTCAAACATCCCTACAAACTGGCCATCTGAAGAACTGGTATCAGAAAAATGAACATAGCCATGTGATGTGTACTGCTGGGCTAAGTCCACTGTAATTGGCACACTTTTTTTGAAAAGATACGTAGCACACTCTATACGAAATAGATGTAAACATAAGTGTATATCTTGTGTACAGTTTGGGATGTATGTAGTACAGTGGATAAAGTGTGCTATAGGATTGCCTGTGATGTTTTTTCCTCACAAGGATTCTGTGAAGTGGTGTTTGTGCACAGAAAAGAGTGAGTTATTGTAAAACTTCAACAACTTTTTAAGTACTTCAAGGGCAGAAAGATTTACCACTACTTACATATACTGTACAGATTAATTGTCTAAGAGCAAGCATGAATGTGTCATAGGTGCTTTGATGTCTAGGCATGTCTTGCTTGCAAAAAGCAGTGTTTCATTTGCTAATATTTAAATGCTTAACCAGTACCTTTTTCCATAGGATGGTACATGTATACATATATGACTGTGTATATTTGTCATTGTGGAAACTAAGATGTTTCCATTCTGAAAGAGGTATGCGGCGATACATGCAATTGTATATATTATTGACCGTTTTGCTGGCGATAATGTGAAAATTGGGCATGAAGTGTAGAGAAGCACCTTTTATTTGTGAATATTTTATTAGAAGTTTATCCAGAAACTTTGAACTGGGTATTGCTGTTAGTGTAACAGACAAGAAATAGAAATATCTTACTGAAATCTTCATTACTTATATATACAAGTGTTTTATAAACAGGTGCTAGATTGTAATTATCTGATTGTTGCACAAGAAAAGTCTTAGCATCATGTTGTCTGTGTCCTGTCTGAATAATATATTATTCATGATTACTTTCAAATGTCCTCAAACCAGATGTAAATACAAAAAAAAAAACATACATATATGTAGGAACAAGACAAAGATAAAAGTCATATACCCATTCTGGGCAGAAAAGAATATACATGATATTGTATTACTGACTAGGATACATGAATATGCATCAGTCTCCATACAGAATGTTGTCACAACTTCAGTCCTGTAGCAGAGGAATGTCGCTTGATCAATCAACCCCTGGTGCATTATGTCTTTACCTCCCAGAGCCAAAGCTATGATTCTGAACACCTCAAATGTTCATGTTGTCAGCCATGCAATGATGTACAGACCCTTTCTTAAAGAGAGTAATAAACTTAACATTTAAAAAGATTTTTAAAAAAATGTTTGGCATACCCACAAAACATGTTTTGCAGGCAATATGTGTAACAGTGTAAATAGAACAGGTGTCAAGAAAAAACAAACAAACAAAACAAATCATTGTCTCATAAGCATTTCCAAATTATTTAATGATAATGTAAAGTTGTTGTGTTTTTTCTTAAATGGAAAATTCCCAAAGTTCCATGGTATGGTATCAGTTTATACCTCAAAATCCCATCTGTGTTTTATATTTCTCCCAAGAAGAAAGTAGATGCATTGAAGGTGCAGTACAGTTAAAAGAAACACAAAAACAAACCCCTAAGTTCTATAACAGAATATTGAAATAGATTCCACCTTGTGTGCTGAGTTGTATCAATATCATGACTGAATGTAAAATATTGAGAGAAAAAAGAAAAGTTATCTTAAGATACTTATTAGGAGATGCTGTGCACTTCTGAGCAAGTGAAGGCTATATAGATGTAGTGTAATAGGTCGTAGGTGAGACTGATCCACACGATGTCATTGTATGCACCTGCAGTCTATGTATTCAAGATGAGAAGCATTTTGCTAAGCACTAATCAAGAAATTTGAGAAAATGAATGTCGACTAATTTTGTATAATGTATCCAGTACTGAAAATAGATAGATGTACACCCTTCATACCCAAAGATGCTGTCGCACATGCTTTTAGCGTTTCCATGTCTTTTTTTGAAGACGCTTTATATTCAAAAGCATCAGGTCTTATTTCAGCCTGTGATTGAGTACTGACTGAATTAGCCAAAATTCTTTGTATTTTTATACTAATGTTTGAGAATCACCTTTTTGAATATCATACTAATTGTCTCTCAAAAATCAGTACAGGTACTGATCAAATAGCTCAATCGTGAAAAGTCACAGCTTTTGTGATGGTGCCACTGATAGGATATATTCTTCCTTTTGGAAGAGATTTGGTAAAATCAGGAGTTTCTCTCGATGTCTCTTTCTTTACTAGTCCAATCATCAATTTTTCAATTATTCATTTTGTGTGTCACAATTAGCGTTGATTTCCCAATCTCATTGTCACCTGCTATTCCTCAATGAACTTCTGATCTCTTCCCATGCTCTCAAGTCTATTCACTTCCTCATCATGTGGTGAGATATCACTGATTTCTACTTTTATATTCATTTCTTCAGTCATCTTATGATTTCTTCATGTAAATATTCTTTCTTATCCTCTGTGTCTATCTACCTGTCTCCCTACTTATGTCAATTTATGTATTTATTCATTTATCTATCTATCTATCTATCTATCTATCTATCTATCTATCTATCTATCTATCTATCTATCTTTCAGGCTGTCTTTCTATCCATCTATTTATTTATCTGTCTATCTATCTATCAATCTATCTATCAATCTATCCATCTATCTATCTATCTTTCTGTTTATCCATCTGTCTATCTATTTATCTATCTCTCTTCTCTGGATTTGAAAATCACATTAAACTTTACACAGGTTTGGATATCAGCTTTGTGAATCAAAAAATCAAACCCCTCAAATTGTATGTACTGTAGCTATCTGTGTAGTATTCAGAAGTACTATCAGTCTGTAGTTTTCCAGTGCTTGTCCATAATCCACAGAGAGATTTGCAAACCTCGTAAGACTAGCACTCATTCACTTGAATTTTATGCGTGAAACGAGTGTTTTACACCCCATTTGCTATCATTGTGCTTACGGATGTCATGTTCTTCAAGGAAAGGAGGGAAACTTCATACATTGAGACTACTTTATTTGTAGCACACGCAACAGTTGTGTGGACTTTGATTTTTGTTGTCGAATGCATGTTATTTATGTTCAGATCACTTTCATGTAGCTCTTGCATTAAAAATGCACCAGCAGCTGGGCTGCTGGACACTGTAAATAATGTACAGCCCTATTAAGTTATCTGTGTTTTACCATAATTGTATCAGAGCTTGATGGAATCAAAGAGCACAAGAACTTTTGTATGGCAGAGTGATTGTTTGTTTTTTCCCCTCTCTCTCTCTCTCATTCAAAGGATTATGCTACCTGCATTTGTATTCCACAAACTCAAGGAATAGTGTCTTTACCCAGAATTATATGCCGATTCCTTCATAGGTGTAATTCAAGGAATATGTCTAGGTGTGAAACCTATAAAGTTGTGTATTTTGTTTTAGAGATGGGATGGATGAGAGCTGTAACTAAGCCTTGAATGCATCAGTCTTCATTTGTTTGTTAGTTTATCCCACTACTAATGTGAACCTTGTGGGTCTCTACTAAGTCTGTGTGAGTCGAAGAATCTTGCATGAAGTGGGTTGAAACTTGAAATAACTTATGCTCATTGACCAGTGTTTTCCAGTTGGCCTTTGTACTCCTTGCTCACACACACAGGATGCTGCACTGCACAGCTATAGTCGTTAGGCGCATAATCATTTTTTTCTTTCTTTCTTTCTGAGCTGGATAGGTCTAAATTGTTGACAGGTATACCAAAATTAACGGAGATGTTATATTATACCAATTGTTCTATCACCATATCTTACCACAAGTACAAATAACGAGACATATTGAAAGTGAGTGAGTCCTTTGCACAGAGACATAAGTTTTGATATCATTAAAATGTATCGCTGTTTCGAAAATAGATTGTCTTTTTTTTTCAATGGAGATACAACTGAGATGCACAGCCTTCGCTACAATACGTAAAAAAAAATTCACCTCCAAACTTCACTATGATTGTCTTATTATATAATTGTGCAGAAAACTTCCAGGAATTTCAGCTATTTTTTGTCAAACTCAAATACGGGTGTTGAATGACTTCTTATCATCTTCAAATGAATGAAAACAAATCGAACCTAAAGATAATGAAGCAGTTGTTTCGGTAGTCACAATAATACAGTTTGTTGGAATAAAACATGATACTGTAGAGAACAATGCTGGACATATGATTGGAACCGGAAAAATGCACTTGAATAACCATTTCACATCGGCATTGTTGGGATTGCATTACTTTAATAACAATCAGGGAAATCCTTACCGACTCAGACCAGACATAGAAAAGTAAAATTGTAATGGTCCTTTTTGTTTTCATCTGTTAACTTGCATTTAGAAATCGGTTCTGCAGAAGTACTGCCTCACCGAGGTCCATCAACCAAATGTGAATGAAGCGCAATCATGATTCCCACAATTACGTGTATAGCGTGATTTTGTCATTCTGTGTCGTAACATAGCTGCAAGCATTCCACATTTGAGGTATATTGCTCTCTATATGGTTGTCAGTATTTATTAATGGACAATGTGATATGTACATACGTGTATGGAATACCATTCTTTTCATTTAAAAATAAAGAAGCACAAACGAGTGTACTCCGAGAAGTCTCGTTACACTTCTGTGGATGAGACCTGCGTCTGCATGGCATAGATCTGGCATCAGATGTACAGTAGTTCACCTAACCAACAAATAAAATTGAGTAAGCTTGAAAGTGGTATCAGCTACATAAAGTTCCATGTCACTTTTAAAACAACCTGCTCCGTATTTCAGAGATATGACCTATGGCTTCGTATGGATAGTTGAGACTTGTCCATTGAGATCCGGTTGTTGTTTTGATTTTAATGTTGAGCACAAGTCTCTAAACTCCATCCAAAGGTCCATGTGTTATGTTACCTTCATAGTCACAGATCCTAGTTATATCTGAAAGGGTATTGGAGATGAAGTTGTTTGTTTGGCTTAGTTGGCAACTTCATTCATTGTTTAGATATTTGTGCTTAAACCATTTATTTGAAATTCGATATACCTGGTATACATCAATTAGATAATTATCATATGTGTTCTAGATATCTTTCAATGAAGGAAGAATTTTATTTGAAATATTTACACTCGTCAAATAATTACACAAAAGAAAAGTGCTGACTGAGCCTGTCTTGAACTAAACCCAAACTGAATGGCGAAGCAAAAAGATCTACACTGATGTATGATGCAGAAGTTTCTGGCTGATCTGACCCATTCACTTTCTATCTTTCATCAAAAAATTGGTGAGGTATTATTCTTGCATACCTTGAGAATGCATTATTCATTACTGCATCATTTGTCGTTTTAGGAAGACTGACTGACCTACGGGATTTTGAGAGAATTTGAAGTTGTAGAATTTTGTGCACAGGTCATATGTTTGCAGCTTTGGAGTGTGAAAAATGTCAAGCAATTGCCAAAATTGTGTCCTTGTCTTGTGAAAACACTTATTTATTCTTTTTAAGGATTAATGTGGATGGATTAGAATGACATTAGTCATATTACTTTTGAGTGCAGATTAATAATAAAGAAGTCTGAATCTACTGACTATAGACCACCGAGAAGAGTTGTGCGTGTGTTTTGTGAAGTCAACATATTTTTATGTGAATTTTTGTGCAGACTGCGACATTCGTATCAGAACCAGGTTTTGCCTTAAGGGTGATTGTGGTGATGATGAAGATAATGTGATTAGTGTGAAGTGTAGCATTCAGCACACATGAATGAAGAATTCACAGAAAATGTCGACTTTGAAGGTTAACTTTTATTTCAAGAGTATTTGCAAACAGATTTCAAACATCAACTTGTACGAGATTCATCATTTCTTCATCTGCATCACAATTGCATTTTACTGGCTTTTTTCAACAGTAATAAAAATTGATTACACAGTCACCTTCATCTTATTCTAACTAAAGTCAGACCTACCTTACCAAGGCAACAAATTTGCATACTGTTTCCTACTTGTTTCAACGCTTGAATTTCAGATATCTTACATTTTGAAAATGAACACAGGAAACACAGGATTTGAAGAATGAAATATCTAAAATCCAAGACAGATTGAAAATCAACTCACATATGCACACTGGCAGACATGCGTGATTACACTCCATGATCTTTCAAGAAATCCTATGCCAGAAAATTAAATAATGATGGCAGTGTCTTGGGCAATGACACAAAACACCATTTACTTGTATATACAAAGCCGCACTCGTACTGTCTTGCGTATGGCAAAAAAAAAAAAATGTGTAGATACAATTCCTATTATGTTGCTGTAGTTTTACTAAATGACTCCTGACAAGTTTGAGGTAGGCCTACTCATCAGTTTGTAATCTCATCAAACCACGCAACAAGTCCTTCTTCAGCTATTTCTAAAACATTGACATGGTGACATTTCCTTGGTGACATGACTTGATTAAGATATCTCGATAAAAGCAAACTTGCCTTTAAAGAATGTTGGGTGAGTTCAGCCATGCTAGCGGAAGACACTTCAGCTCAAAGCTAGATAGAAGGAAGGGGGTCAATTCTCCTGATCGCATATAGACGTAAACAGTTTGTCACTAGTGGCCAGGTCCATACACAGGCCTGTGCAGTAGGCACAGGTTAAGTGCATATATGATAACTGCACCCAATATACAGCAATTGCACCTTTTTATCAATCATGACAAAAACATTGCCATTTCACAATAGCAATGCATTTTCCGAGCTTATAGTTTCATATATTTCCCAATATGTAATAATTGCTGGAAAGATCTGCAAAACTTAAGTAATTTGGTGATGGAGAAGTGTATCATGAACAAGTGTATTTCACATGTACGATCAAATAGAGATCCCGCTGTGCACTGGCACAGCTTTGTCAAACAAATTGTGATGAAACTTAAATAGCACCACAGTTCAACTTTTTACAGTTATATGTAATAGGGAGAATAACAGCATTACTTCTTACACAGACTCTTGTGTATATCCTTACCCAACCTTTTGTCCCTAAAACCTGACACATAAAACCAGCTTTTCCATGAATGGAAATAGGAAAAAACTGATTAATGACATAAAGACATTACATAAAATTAGGCTTTGAATGTCAATAGGATATATAAAACAAGGTAGCACAGTAAAAATAGTATATGATAATGCACACATGAAGAAAATGACAGTTGTGAAATGTGAATTCATTTTGCCACACCCAAACATGAAGTAAGTGCAAGCATCTATATAATCATCTATATCTAAAATAATGGCTCTCATGTTTTGATCTCAGCTCCCTTAATGGGGAAGATTTCTTTTTATAAATATTAAAAGTTTGCATCAAATCCTTAGATTAATCACATAAAGGGGGATATAAATATTATTTTTTGCACAAGAATGATAAAATCACTGGATGGATGACAACATCAACCTCATACACCCAAACTCATTAACAGTGAACTGTCTGCATTTCATCCCTCATGATCTGTAAACAGTTAATGTCTCTCAACAAGAAGTATTCCCACACATCTTAGCTTGGCATTCCTCATTGAAATGACAGTTATTGATAGTTAGTTTCCTTTTCCTCTTATATAAAAAGACCACAAAAAAAGAAAACACATAAATCATTTCAAACTTTTTTTCCTTCGAAAAAGGTCATAATTAAAACAATTATAAAGAGAATCTGACAAAATACCGTAAAAGATGTCTTACTGACATTAAAGTTTTAGCACTGTGTGAGCACTAAATGTCGAGACAAAATGGCTCAAAAAATATATGTATCAACCGAAGAATGCTGATCCACTATTCAGAAACTCCCTTTTAGTATAGTGGGAGCAGCCCTGCCTTAAAGTGCAACATAAGTTGAGGCAACAAATCTTCCACGTAAAATCTTAACCCCACAATCTACCCAACTAGACACATTTTGGCCGAAATGCTGCTACTGTTGCTCATTAATGTCTTAGAAATAATGACTAAATCCAAACAAAATACTATCAAGACTTTCAGTTTCCTGACAGAATGTCTCCTTCAACCCCAGATCAAAGATCATCAGTCACCTAGTCTTCACAAGTGATCTTTGAAAAGGATTACTTTGCATAACGAAATACAGTTTGCCTCCTTACACTCCCAATTTGCCTTAAAATTGGTGTCATAGTTTGTGCCAATTTTTAAATTGTGGTCTTTTCTCTCGTGCTCTAGGCCTACAGACACACTGGGTTTTGTGTCAGTATACTGTAAAACCAAAAACATTGAAGGCATTTAGCTTTATCGAATCGGAGCCAACAGCCTTTTTTTTTAAATGAAAAAATTTTGAGTGTATATGTACTGGATTGTGTAGACAAAAACTCATGTGCGCACTTTCGCAAATAGTGGCTCCTCACACAACTCACAAAAGTTTCATGCATGTGAAAATTTCTGTTCTACAGCATTTGCATGATTTCAACAGGGCATACAACCTCAGTAGGAGCCCTGCTATAATGTGAGAACAATTTGTTTCCCGACTCCTCCCAATTAAATGGGGGCCAACAGGAAAAGCACACTTATGTACAGTTTAAAGTACTGAAAACATTGTGATTTTTTTTTTGCATTTTGCACAATATGAAACTAGGGCGAAAATATAAATATGCAAATATAATTTCTTGTAATATGCAATAGTATTGGTCTCTTTGATTCTGCGGGATAAAAACAAAGCAAAACTCATTTTACCTGACAGAGGGCGTGATATAACACACACAAAAAAAAATTTCACTTTCATCTCTTCATGTACTGTGGCCTTGAGAAGTGAATAAGACCCACTTGGACAGAAAGTGATAACCCACTGTATTACTACTGCTGTCTACTGTATTTCATTGTTGCATTCATTGTTTCTGAGTGTTTGCACATCACTTGAAGACCGTGTACCACAAACCACTACAATTGAATACAGAATTAGAATCAGTCATTATTCCCTGAAGAGCCATGATGTATTGTGGCCTTTTGATCAGACACAAACTAGGTGTTTGCAGTTTACATGGTCCAGTCATTTCAAACTCTTTTACTTACTACTTTAAAGAAAAAAACAAAATCTGAACATGTCTGAATAAAAGTAATTACAAAGCACATGCATTAAAACCTTAAGTAGTGCTGAAACATGATTTAAGACAATTACAGGGGAACTGTTATATCTGTACACTTTGAACACAATCAGAAATTTATAGCATTTACAAACATGTTCTGCTCTGATAGTGTTACATACATGATATGACACAATGCAACAACAAAAAAATCTTATTCTTGATGCTTGTTTTCAATAAAAAGAAAATGTTTTAGAATTCACACATCATGTCGAAGCTGATACCTGCATTTCACTATGTGTGTTACTGAATATTCACATTGTCTGGTGGACGAGGAAAAACAAACGATTTAGATAAAAATGCTGTTCAAAATACTCACACACATGAATATGGGATGAGAGATTGTGGGACTACGTCAATCAAGGGATTAGAGAGATACAGTTGTAGAGACTGCAGTGCAATGAAGCAAACTGGATTGGGTAAAAGTTAAATATGATTTGAGTCTCTGTAGTTGCTCACCCTACACACACAGATTTAACTGGAAGAAAGACATTAAGTCTGTCCCACTTTCTCAAAAAATACATGAAACTTTACATGTGCCATTGCACTATAAAGAAATAATTTCCTATGTGTGAACAGAACAAGTGAAGAGGAGACACTTTCTGTACGAATGGTGTGTAAAACAAAGAAAATGACATCCTCAGCAAAGGTGTTTTAGAGGCATAAATTAAGAATGAATTAAAACAAAACAAAAGAAATTAATACCCGTATCATTCTTTCATTATTATGTCATGTGCACAGTGCAAAGATTGGCATGCAACACTGAGACCCTTATGCTTATGCACAATGCATCACTTTTCTGAGTTTCTGATTCAACAATATGACCAAAGTTTCAGTCAACGAATACAAAATATATTGGGTACGGGAGGAAAGTACCCCCATTCTTGTTCCTCAAACAATGGTACTAAAATAAGGGTGGTTCCATGTCCCTCATTCTTCAATAGAGACATCTTCCAAGCAATTAAAAGGCCCACATTATTTTCATTCACTTAAGCTAATTGGAGCTAGGATAATACTGAGCATACATATATGTAACACCTGCCAAGGTGTAGTCACTTTACTGCAAGCATGCAGCAATAATACATGCAACTATACAGAGTAGTTATTTATCATAGTTCGCCAGTTTTGATACAGTGAATAGTTTCGCCCTGTGTTTGGTGTGGGACCAACATTTTTCCTCGCCACAAAGTATATCTGCGCAAATTCTTCTTTGATTTTATTTGTGTTTTTGGCCCAAAAGCTATCTCGTACTAAAAGAAACATTGAATTCCCATAGGTAAGCTGATGAAGGTATAGTTGGATTCAAACAATGTACCTCATTGTAAGCGGATTCTCATTACGCGCAGTCAGACTGGCAAAAGATGGGGAAGTTTAAAATCGCGATCTTTAAGATCTCAGAATTTTGCCAATGCGACAGCAAACTTCCCATGAAACTTGTCATTAAACTTCCCATTCCACCTAGGGATATTTCCCCCTATGCCACTCCCACCGAACTTCTCAATCTTTTGCCTGTGTGAATGGACGACAAAAGATTGCGAGGAATTCACGATATTAAATTTCTCAATCCTTTGCAAGTCTGACCGCACCTTTGCATCCAACCTCGCTAGAACGGGACTTCCCTGTACTCAGTATTTTTCTTTTATATCAGCAGTTATTCTGAGACAGGATTAGTTACCATCACTGCCACACTGAACAATGCAATTCACTTTCAATTGTGCCATAAATAAATGATATTGAGTAAACATTCTGGAGAGAGTGAGTAATTTGATCTACCTGTATACAAGCATAAACATTAAAACAGTGTTCACCAGGTATTCTGGGATTGCTTTGTCGGGAAGACTGTCATTGATTAAGCTGGATTATGTTAGCATGATTATGGCTCATAACAGCATCGCCTTGAAAGAAAATAGCTAATCACTAAAACACAGTTAAGTTTTGCCGAGGCTGTCTCAACATTTACCCTGTATCAGTCATGCAACAAATTATTATTTTTCCCCATAATTCACACATAAACATACTTCGGTTTTTAAATGAATGGTAACGGAGCCTCTTCTGTCCCATGGAAGAAACAATACAGACTGTTTGATATGCGCACTCCTTGAATACTGCAACATTTATAGTACTTGCGGCAGGCTAAGCTAATGGGAAGACAGTACTACTATAAGATCTGAATGCAATACACTTACAATATAATGAAGCTTACTAGAAATATCTGCATCTACACCAGGATGGCAGATGGCTTTTGATACAAAGTTTGCTTGTTTGAATGCTGTGCAATGAATTTTATGGTCCATTTACTTTGGGTCCACTTTCTTGTGATAGCTCGATCCTGGGGGGTATTTCATCAAGGGTTTGGTCAGATATATATATATTTTTTTTTTTTTCTGAGAAATTTGCTCTCTGCCATTCAGATGCAAGGATTTCAAAAACTTATAACAGTTTGTCAGAAAAAAAAAATGTCTGACAAAATGCTTGTTGAAATGCCCTCTGGTATAATCTGACTATTTAAGCTTCCTACTCATTTTAAACTACTATTGACCATGTCCACAGACAAGTCGCTAACTACTAGAGAACAGTGCATACTGACAAAAGGTGAAAGTAATAACAGAGTCAAACTTCTAAAAAAAAAAAAAGCTAGAGAACAAAATTTTATTACTTACGTTTTCCCTGTCATGAAAAATGAACTTATACATACATTTGGACAACCTTTAGAATCATTAATGACTAATTTCAATGCATTTCTTGGTGGTCATTTTCAAATATCCAAAAGTTTCCCCTGACCATAAAATCATGATTAAGATAATTATAACTACAAAGATCATGAATTGCTTATCTACATAATATCTTATAAATTCAAATTCTAATAATTGTCTCGACCGAGTGCATGACTCATTCACAAAAGAAGTCCAGTTATTAGCCAGTCGTTAAGACAACAGACACTTCAACTCATAAAGGTGGGTGAAGAGTGAAGATGAGCTCCACACTCAGACTCTTTGAAGCCACCATAGCCATTCTGAGTGTCCTGATGGCTTCTATTATGAGTAGACTCCTTGTAAATATGTTACTGTACACTTTACATACAATACAAGCACGAACATTAGAACAGTATTGCATCTCAACCAGTTCAACAAGTGTACTTGCCCTTGTAACAAGTACAAGGTGTACTTTCATATATACAGGATGTTGGAGTTCTTGCAGCATGATATAAATAGCGAGAGATTTCAAATACTTTCAAATATATTCTATTTTTTTTTTGTTTCAATTCAGTCCACTTGTGTACTCGTCTCGTTTTTAATATCAAACATACAATATAGAATAGATATAAGCACACTAATATCCTTAACGGATGATAAACATAGCTAGAGTTTTCAAATATTTTTAAACACAATTTCTCATTCAATTCATACATTGTACATGTATGTGTTTCTGTACTCTTTGCTTTTCAGTATCACATACCGGGTCATAAGATAAACCATATATCGTTTGATCTATTTGTGTGTCATGGTGTAAACCCCCTGTGTGCCACATTCTGAGACTTCATAGCTTGAGCACTTTCAGAAAATATTTTTTTTTTTTGTCTTGTTTTTTTAAAGCCATGTGGCTTTTCTATAGAAGTTTTTATACTAGTAATGTAGTACAGTGAAGTCGGAGAGAAAGCTTTGCAATGAAGTAAATTTTATGACAAAGCAATCATATGGCTATTTCTCCTGGAAATGGTCAGTGCTCAAAACATAACCCCAAAACAGACTGCAAAATTGTATTCAAGGTCATGACTATGCATACAGCGTACATCTATTAATAAGTCTGGGAGGCATGATTATTATTATTATTATTTTTTTTTTAAGACACAACCTCTCCAGAAATCAGAATTTACTCAAAAAAATCCGTATTTAAAGCAATACCACTATTCAGTCACCATGTATCGCAAGCTCTATGTGTGAGGAATTGAGTCGCACTTGATACGTATACTGTGTGTGTGGCATATGATTTTAATATCAATTGCAGTTTATGCGCAAATGTGCGTTTGAGCAAAAATGTGAAGCTGGCAAGCTGTCAACTGAGTAGGGCATGCAAACATGGTACACAAAGAAAATATGTACCAGTAGGCGGCTCTGTGATACAGACACATACATCAATGTACTACCAGCCATAGGGGTATCACTACACCTGTAACATTAAACAGAGTACAATGACAACCCCCAGCAATAGCGAGCTTTCAATTTGCACGATTGATGTAATCTATAACAAGACAATGAGACCTAATATCAGCATATGACCAGGTGCGGATCAAATCCATGTTCAAATCCTGCAATTGAATTGCTTTCACACTGATTTTGCATTGTGAAAATGGGAATGTCAAGACTGATTTCTACATTGTAAAGGCCATATCTGTTTACGTATACAGCTGTGTATTGAGCATAAAAGATAGGCACAAAAGGTACAGTGATCCAGCCAGCATGATGGGGCTGCCAGCTTTGATGGCGATATTCTAGGGTACTACAAGACACTAACTTTCCATGACCATCCATTAATTGGTATTATATTCCACATACTAAGAATCTTGCTATAAGATTGGTCAAGAGCTGATCACATGATAAAGTGTAGCTTTGCCCATCACATCACCTGAGAAGAAAAGTTCATTACACTCTATGATAAAAGTCATTTTGTTTCGCTGATCTCTTAGTCCACACAGTCCTAACACGAATAACTTACAATTTTGAGTACGCGCGAAATAAAAGTGCGTGCACTGTGGTCTATCATTTGACCTGGGTCAAGTGATAGACCATAATGCAACGCACTTTTATTTCGGTGCCACGCACGGGGCACGGAGCAAATTCGTTGTTTTGTCATCTACGTGCACACGTCTAAAGTAAACTACGTAGTCTAAGCCCTGAGGATACCCTAAGACAGCTAAAACGGTTTCAGATGTGGAATAAAATGGGAATATCTAGGACCCTACATGTGGAATATAAAGCTAATAATCAACTTTTAGTTTCAGGCAATGAGACAGACTATCACTTCCTCGGTGATCTGAATGTGTACGCTATCTTTCCTCAGCTGCGCTTTGGAAAGATAGCTACATCCAGATCGCCTCGGAAGTGATAGTTTGTCCCATCACCTTCACCAACGTTGATTATTTGCTTACTATATACACCATATATTTAGCAAGTCTGATTTTTTTTTTTGTGAATTGGAAGTTTCCAACAATTTTGCAAGTGGCTTAAATTCACAGTCGTGGAGCAGAGTAATGAACAGAGATATGTACATGTGAATGTCGCATTCATGTCAAGATCAGTCTTAATATTTCTGCATGTTGTTACAATTAACATCCACCTTGCAAAAACTCACAAAATATATAGTGTATACAGGACTTTTAACAAATCATAAGCAGAGTGGGACTCTGACACCTTTGTTCACAAGATACTGCAAAGCACAATATTTTCGCGACATGAAATTTTCGCGAATTGGAGCCGAAGGCTTTTTTCGCGGCATGAAAATTTCACAAGTTGCCTCTAACATTCAATGCGTATAGTGAAGACAAGAACTTTCATGTACATTTTAATTTCGCGAATCTTGGCTCTCGTGAAATTAAAACGCACACGAACATTCCTCGTTTTACAGTACAGTACTGAGTTCAGATTTCAATTCCTTAATCTTGAAGTTGAAAGGATGGTTTCAAAAGCTGGCGAAGTTCACCATCATTCTCCTGATTCTACAATGCATTATCCATGCATGTAATCACAGTGATCATGTGACCAGGCACAGTGTAGTCTCGCCAAGCGTCATCAATATCAAAACATTTTTTTTTTCCCTGTGGGACAGGGACTTGCGTGGGATGATGCCATGGCTAAAAAATGTTTGTGTTCTAGATTGTGTCAATTGGGCAAATTGAAAGCTCTCTATCCATGGAGGCACTGCCTAACATTGTACATGATTGTTTCTCACAAGAGTATGGTCCCCAGAACGGCTATCTCTCCTGAAAACTATCCTCTAAGAGTCGAAGTAGGAATGCAGAATTCCCTAAAATATGCCCGCAAAATTTGGAGAGAACACTCTGCACAGTTTGTAGATGTAAGAGAAATATGTGTGTAATGTGTGTAATAACGGCAGGAACATCTGTATAAGGTGCTGAATGGGATGCAATCTCTGGTTTGTAGCACACACATCAATGATCATTTGCTATTAAAATAGGACTACATTAAAATGAATAATATAATATGGGCAGAAGATATCCCTGCCAAAATGAAAAGCAGTGTTCCCTGAGCTAACAGGCACGTGAGAATATTCTGCAGTTTAGGCTAATTGAGGCGACTTGTGTACCATGGTCATTCCTCTCAAATATGAACCACGTGACTATAAATGCATAAAGTATGCATTGTGACATCAGTGAGCCTGCAGTTATGCTTTTTCGGTAATGTCCCATAAGATGACACGCCTTGCTGTTACGCTTTTTCATTGCACACTTTTTGCACGGCTGTGCATGTTAGTAAGAAAATAAGGAGCACACACGTAACTCATTTCAGCACTGCTGATTGGCTACATTCTTGAACCCATTCTATAATATGTCTCTTTGCATCGAGCAAAAAAAAAAAAAAATAGGAATAACTCCTGTGCGTGATTGCAACTTGAGGTGGAGCTGGGCTGTAGCTGGGATGGAGCTGGGGTATGGAGCTTCTGGCATTGCTCTGATGGGACAGGGAAGGCAGTATTCGTGGGTCCTCTTTGGATAGATGGAAAGCTCTTTGGGAGATGGAGTCACATTGTTCAGTCCACACTGGTGTTCCTCTCTGGATCCAAAGACCTCTCCAATAATGCCTGTGGTAGACAGTGAAGATTAACAAATGTGTACTATAAGGCAAGATATTTTCGCGGCATGAAATTTTTGCAAATTGGAGCCGACAGCCTTTTTCATGGCATGAATTTTCGCAAATTGCCACAGACATTCAATGCATATAGTGTAGATAAGACCTCTTGCATGCTTGCATGCATTTTACTTTCTGCATTCACTCAGTGACACATGATATTTGAAAAATCAAAACGCACACTAACGTTTCTGGTTTTAGAGTATATAGACAATGGTACAATAATATCACACTTTCACATCATACTGATTGCATTCATTTAATTTATTGTTGTTTCACATTTCCAAATATCGCACAAAGATGAAGCATTTAATTTTAGTGTGTAGGAGAAGAAATAATTACATTCACGAACAAATGAATTACTACAAGAGGTTAGGAACCTTCAAAACTGCAGCACAATTATGGGATTATTTCTCGCAGAAGAGCGAGACATTCAAGTTAAAGGACAAATTCACCTTAACATACATGTGGTTTGAGTGAATGCAGCATTATACGCGTGTAAGTAGATCACATCAGAGATATTTTGAGGAATATCCGACAGTCCACTTAAATGTCATTATTTTTTTAAGCTTAAGCACTGCCATCGCTGGATGAGAAGACTACTACTGTTTGTGATGTCACATGCATAGAATGACATAAAGAAAATATAAAGAAAACTCAACATATTTTCACTTTTCTTCCATAACAAAAGAGCACTTGACTTGCTTCTTTCAGAAGGCAGGGGGAATAATATTACCCCTAACATATGATCAGTAGCAAGTCAAAGGAATTTGTACTTTAAGAAAAATAAAATTTTGTGGAAACTTTTTTCTAACGTTCTACACATGTGACATCACAAGCTGTAGTAGCCTTCTCATCCAGTGAGGACTGCACAGAAACTCTAAAAATTCATAACTTTTGAATGGATTGTCCGATTCTCCTCAAACTTTTACTGTGTTCTACTGATATTGCTGCTTTCACTCAATCCACATGTATATAAAGATGAACGTGTCCTTAAAGAAATTACAATTACAATAGATTAAAGGGTGTGTACAGTTTCAGAAATTACAATACATGTATACTAGAGGAGAATGTGATTAGATAGAAGAGGCAAATAATGACACTTGAACTTTCAGATCAATAGATCAGACCATATTATTTCATGAAATTTTTGACTCTATAAAGGAAGGTTCTGGTACAATACACATTGTCATCTGCACATTTCACCATCTTGCATTTTGGAAATGAATACTTTAACTCATTTACAATTCCAGACAACAACAACAGCAACCAGAGTCTTAACAACAATATGCATTTGGCAACACCAACAACAGCAACTTCTGGAGTGTTTGCACAGCAATTAAAAGAAAGTTGAGTGGTCTGCAGTACAAACTGATCCAGAAAGATCACCTGTTCAAAAGTTATTAATTCTTAAAGTTTCTGCTCAATCACTGCTGGACAAGAAGACTGAACTACAACTCATGATGTCACATGTGTACAACGACATAAAGAAAATATGAAGAAAAATTAACATATTTTCACTTTTCTCACATCAACAAAAGAACATTTGACTTCCCTCTTCCAGAAGGTACGGGGAATGATATTACCCTTAACATAAGTCAGTGACAAGTCGAGGATTTGTGCACTTTTTTTCAAAAAGTAAAATTTGTGAAAAAAATTATATCGTGCTACGCATGTGACATCATACACTGTAGTAGTCTTCTCATCCAGCAGTAACTGTGCAGATACATGCACTTCAAAACTTTATAACTTTTGAACGGATTATCCAATTTTCCCCAAACTTTCACTGATGTGTTGTACCAATATTGCTGCATTCACTCAATCCACATGTCTATGAAGGTGGACTTGTCCTTTAAACTGACCTCTGTAAAAATAACATAAAAGTTTGCCTCATGACGAAAAGTAAGTGATCGCTTGGTATGACAGGTAAACTAGATACGTAGGAATAATACGCTGGTCTGTGATTTGAGAAGAATGATGGCCGCGGAGGGTGTATCTGCGTTTTCACACTGTTTTGATTGAATGTTTACTGATACGTAGATCCTTGTCATCATCAGGAAGCAAAGATGATACACTGGACATTTTAGCACTGTGATGGTGGGAGATATATGAGTAATGATCATCACTGGGGTGTAGTTAGCCCTTACATCAACAAGAAAATTATATAGGACTTTTTTTTTTTACTGCTTTGAATGGAAGTGTAGATAGCCTTTGCCTTGTTGCACAACCTACATCCCCATTTACAGTGTATTGCCATGAAATGAGTACGAAGTAATAAACAAAAAGAGAAAAGAAAAAGTCGCATGGTTTTGATTTACCAGGTTGCATGAAAATACATATTTTGGGTCAACAATATGATTCACATTTATAGGCATTTTCCAAAGGAGGAATCCATTCTTTATTCAGTCTGTAGTTTGGAAATATTGAACTGTGTGAAAGCAGTGTTTTGTTGGCACTTCTGTGGGCTTGAGTTTCTTTGGCTTCATGGTTTTCTTAATCTCTCATTTGCAAAGCATGTTAATGAGTGCATAAATTCTATAAGACCACTGATCAGCAGTTTGGCTGAAGCATTCTTGCTCAGAGGAAATGGTGAATGGTGTTTGTTGAAAACTGTTTATTCTCATGTGTGAAAACACACAAAAATACTGTATCTCTCAAGATATACATGTTCATCACAATGTGAAAATCAGTCCTTCTTGATTAAAGAAAAAAATAACTGTTGCCATAATTGGCCCTTTGCAACATGTGTGAACGTCGAGCAAAGAAACCATCCTATGATGTAACTCACCATAATAGGTCTGCACACACTTGTGCGCATGAGGTCAAGTTCAGCTCATTGTTCAGGCACACACAGTCTGGAGATTAAGAAGCCCCTTCAATTTGCAGCCAGGTGTATTAGTTTTTGGTTTTGTTTTGCTTTTGTTTTTTGCTTGGGTGAACAGTAGCATATAACATCAATTTGCATATTGCAATGCAAAAAAACTGATATCTCCTGGGTGTGGCTACTGACTGCGCTGAAGACACCGCTGAAGACTAAGTGTCTTACTGATAGTATACCAGTAAAGATCAGTAATTACAAATAGAGGACATTGTACAGCAAGATACTTTTGCGGCATGAAATTTTCCAAAATTGGAGCCAACAGCCTTTTTTCTTGGGGGGGGAGGGGGAGGACATTCAACATATATAATGTGGACAAAAACTTTTGTGTGCATTTGAATTTCTTAAATTTTGGCCCTCGCAAAATTTGCAAAATCAAAATGCACATGAACATTTCTGGTTTTAGAGTACTGACCACCATTCAGCCATGCTATTCAGTATGCAGCTTTTTTTTTAAAATCCTAGAAAGTCTGTTTTTAGTATTGATAATAGTCTGTTTTTAGTATTTGATAATATTGCAAGAGGGACAAGTAAAAGCCAAACATGATGGTTGTTTGGGATCAGTACAAAATCTTACGCTTCCAAGATAGCTCAATATGCCTATAAATCAGGGCTCACATACAAAATACTTTATTTTGCCCCCAACTTCTCACACTAACCAATACATGCTATTCAAAGATTATGCGCCTGCATACAGCTACCCAGTGACACATATTTGCTCTATTTTGCATATCATATATCATTCTGGTCTATTTCTGACAACACTAATAAAACATAAAAGTTGACTAGAAATCAGTTTTCATGGTGTACTGAAACCAGTGACATCTCATCATTAATTTACTTTTGATTCAGTTGGTTCACTACCAGCACATATATATATATAGACGATGATGTTGCTGTACTTTCTTGATATCAGAACATGATGGCTTTCCAGAAAAGGCTTCTTACCTGTGTCCTGCTGCCTTACTTTATCTGGACTAATGCTTTTAGTACCACAGCTCGAAATCTATGGCTTGGTGGTAACCTTGAATATCATGTCTTCGCTTAATGATCCGTGTTTTACATTCTCAAATGATGCTTCTACGCATGGCACTTTGAATATAGGTGTACCAGGTAATGTTAACTGATGTTTAGAGAGGTGAGTACAATATACATGTATGTTCACATGTGAGGCTTTTATAAGCAGATTCATGGGGATTCAAAATGCCCCTTTTTGAGTCTTGGAGAGCAATCACAACCTCAAACTAGAGGAGCACTCTGAGAGCGCACACCTCCACCAAGCAGCTCATTTCCACCACTGATCTTGTTCTCCAAATGAGATTTATAGCGATTTCCATCCATTCGTACACATGCTGAAAATCACCTGATTTCCCAATATAGAAGCCTCTTGTTACATCACCTCGCCAGCCTAGTAGAAACTAGAGCACGCACTTTAGCGCGCGTATGCAAACCTCAAATACGTGCAGCCTGAACTCCCAAGTTCATTGACCCTACTTGCCAAAATATCGAAAATCCTTCAAAAATTTATACAAATTCCCGGATCACTACCAAAATTTAATCATCTATTCCTTGTGTCATTCTTAATTTTTCCTGTAAGTTGATCCTAATCCATTGATAACTTTTGAAATTATTTTGCACACAAGACAAACAAACCAACCAACAAGTAAACAGACAAACCAATACTGATGAAAACATTACCTCCTTCCATAGTGGAGGTGTAATTAACCCTTGGTAAATGTGTTTCTAAATGACATTTCATGCAGATTACATATTTCTTATTTTGTATATCTGAATACAAACAAGTTAATTTCACTCCCAGGAAAATGATATAGCAAAAATCACACATTTTTACTTTTCCAGCTGAATGAAAGAGCATTTGACTCACACATACCTCTTTCAGAAGGCAGAAGGAAAAATACTACTCTCAACATATGTCAGTAACAAGTTGAGGGAAATTGTATTCTTCTTAAAAAAGGAAAATTTTGTTTAATTTTCTTTACATTTTCTTTATTTTTTTTCTATATGTGGCATCACAAACTGTAGTAGTCTTCTCATCCAGTAATGGCTGCACCAAAAGTTTAAAATTCATAACTTTTAAACAGATTTTCCAATTTTGCTCAAACTTTCACTGATGTCGTTTACTAATATTGCTGCATTCACTTGATCCACATGTTGTGGTTTTCATTTCCCTTGAATCACTGCCAGCCAGTCTGGACCAGAAGTGATATTCAAACAATTTTAACCCATTCCATACTACACTGTGAATTCTGAAATCCCCATAGACTTACATTGTAATATACGGGCCACCAGGTTCCCGTATGGAACGGGTTAAGATACTTAAGTCTGGCTGCCTGCTAGTGATATGAAAAGTTTAACCTTTACAACACAATTTGGGAGGTAAAGGTTATTTTGACTATGTATTCCCTTTCTCTATGGTGCTCTTGTTATGTTCTTTCATACTTTGTAAAACCTCTCTTATAGATAATAATAATGATAGAGAGACTCTTATAAAGTGCTCATTCTACATAAAAAGATACTCATAGTACTGCGGAACAGAGTATATATGTATCACATTACAACAAAGTATCACAGAAGATATAAGAACAATTAACAAACAAACAATACATATTACCAGGTAAACAATTGGCAATTTAAATTGAAAAGGTAGGTCTTGAGGTTCTTTTTAAAACCATCAATAGAAGGTGCTTGTTGAAGAGATGTTGGAAGGCTATTCTAAAGTTTTGGGCCCATGTATGAAAAAGCATGATCCCCCCCCCCCCCCCCCCCCCCCAATAATGCTTGATTCAAAGTACCTGTAATTTTTGTGAGTTCAATGAACAGAGATTGCATCATGGTTGGTGAAGATGAAGAGTATTTTGAAGGCACTTTAAAGATATTTTATTACTGGGATATCTTTCTACAACATTATCTACGTACACATCCCTCGGCATGTAAAATCACTAGTGGGCAACCATTCAGTGGCCAGTAGAAACCAAGAAAAGCAAACAAACTTTGATTCATGAGATGGAATACAAAGAAGATAAGACTACAGTGGCTGGATGTAATGAAAACAATAATCCTTTAAGGCTAGAGCTCACTGTGGCACACTTAAAACTTACAAGATATATCCATGCAACCATGATTGAAAAGCAATAGAGTGATAAATTGGCAATCTTCCTGAAACATCACTGAAACAAGGATACAGTATGAAAAATACTGTGTAACAATTACATGTGTAGAACAGAATGAACAATATTTGTTTTCCAAAAATACAAGTTCCCTTTTGAAAACTACAGGG
Source organism: Diadema antillarum (assembly GCF_040938485.1). Taxonomy (NCBI): domain Eukaryota; kingdom Metazoa; phylum Echinodermata; class Echinoidea; order Diadematoida; family Diadematidae; genus Diadema; species Diadema antillarum. The sequence goes on from NW_027270934.1 coordinate 860,959, forward strand.
TCAAAATTGGGGCAAAATCAGGTAAAATCCCCAATGTGGCATAGACTGTGCATGGCTACAGTAAGGAGTGACCTGGCATTGAAATGCTAAACTGTCAGTGTTTATTCACCAAAGCAAGGACTAGTATTGTGATAAGCAATTATAGACTGCTATGTTTTCTCACACAACATTTCCCCCGACTGCAAGTCATATCGCTAACTACCACCACTTGCTAATTGTTTTACACGGACTTTGTTTCCATGTTTTGTTTTTTTGAATGAGACTTCCTTTCGCTCTGTATGGATCCCGAGCGAAAGGCAACAAACAGCACCTATCCTTTTCATCTTGTTATTCTTATTTGTCAGGCAGTTTCGTTACCGTTTATTTCTCCCAACTTCCTTCACTCTCCCTGGCCTCTTTGTCATACGCGTCGCGGGTTTAATGCGGATGCAAGAGTCAAAATGATATCTAGAGAGAGCAATTTGCAATTTAATCTGCCTCGGGTCTGAGAGCTACTAATCACTGAGGAACCTCATAAAGATGTGATAACAGGGTCTTTAAAAACCAGATAATGGTCTCAAGAAGTTCGGTGTTGTTACAATATCTGCCTTCTCCGGATGCTGCCCTGAGCACACCACAGCTCTTTATTCGGAGTGCTGTTATGAACAAAGAAAGCTGTGTAATTATGAGGAACAGGGTGTATGGACTAACTGACTACAATGCATGGCAAAGTGAAATCAGTTACCACATTTGGTTAACAATTACTAATTTCTTGGGCTGTACTCTAGGACCAGTCTCCATAATGAGACACAGTTTCATTTACCTTTACAATGGAAAGTAAAGTTAAAATGATCTGTAAACGATGTAATTTGTATATTAAGGGTCTATTACCATCACACACGCAACAAAGGAAGATTGGAGGTCTGGTACTCAATAAAATGGTAACTGGGTAATTGTATTTGCTGTAGCACAAGTAGGGCTCTTTTCTCTGGAGGTCAAGTCTTTCATTTTCCATAACTGAAAATAGGAAATTGATTGTGAATTATTAATGAGATTGAAACAGACACGCATAGAAAAAAAAAAGGACAACACTTTGAGAATGCATACCTTGGTCAGGGCAGATCAATGTGCCCATATATTTGGTTGTGTTTGCTTGAACTTGTGGAACACGACACAAATTGCAATTTCCATCTTTGATAATATACAGCTGTATCTACTGAATACTGAATCCTATAGATGCTTAATCTACAAACTTAAGATTTTTTTTTTTTCATTCAAAAACCTGTTGCAGAGAAAGATGTGCTCACATGACTGAAATATATAACTGCATCACAGGCAAATGGGTTCTAATCGACCAATAGTCTTGATTTCCTAAAACATTTCAGACAAGGAGATAGATATCAGTTGATGAATACCATAAACTACATGTATCATACTCTGTGAAAACCTTTATCAGAATGTGCCATGCGGTCATTTTCTTGTGGTTGGTTGCCGACTAATGAGGCAATCTAGCATCTAACCCCCACAAAGTGCTTGTCGTGCAACCAGTATAATGCCGTCAGGTCTATCATTACCTCCGCCAAGGACATAGGTTGCTCTCTCTGTTTCACTTTTGAAAAAGCTACTCTTTTGTGTCGGTATTCATAATCTTGTCATCTTCAGAGGACATTTCAGATCAGCTTACATGCAGCTTCACAAAGGAACAATTGCAAAATGGATGTGCTCAATGCGGAATGTGATAGGGGTACGCATATTCAGTGAGTCATCAAACGCGAGTTTTGATTGTTCTTCTCGCTACGAGGCATAGTTATAGGATCAATAAAATTGGTTGCTAATGACATCACAATGGTCAAACCCACACCAGCCCTGATCCTTCCATCTTAGCGTCTACAATCTGAGCATGATGAGATAAAATACTGCACAAGTAAGCCTCCTCCATCGGAGAGGATGAAGGATAAGATACTGCTAAAATTACTGATTCCATTGTCACTCTGCTGTACCTTTTCCAGATTTGATGAATTGAAAATAACTAATATATTCTATGCGTCAAACCACACAGGCTACGTTGATATGCAAATAGAAGGATAGGTCGGATTAAAGGGAAGGCAAACCCAAAGAGCAATGTGGATTGAGTGAAAGCAGCAACATTAGTAGAACACATCAGTGAAAGTTTTAAGACAATCGAACAATCGATGCAAAAGTTATGAATTTTTAAAGTTTTGGTGTTGGAATCGCTGGATGAGGAGACTACTAGAGGTAATGACGTATTAGTGGACAACAATATAAAGAAAATATAAAGAAAATTCCACAAAAATTCATTTTTCATGAAAATTGCAAATTCCATCAACTTGATACTGACATATGTTAAGGGTAGCAATTATTCCCCCTGCTTTCTGAAAGCCGTTAGTCAAGCGCTTTTTCATAATGCTAGAAAAGTGAATTTTTGTTGAATTTCCTTTATATTTTCTTTGTATTATTGTCCACTCATGTGTCATAACCTCTTGTAGTCTCCTCATCCAGCGGTTCCAACACCAAAACTTTAAAAATTCATAACTTTTGCATCGATTGTCCAATTTTCCTAAAACTTTCACTGATGTGTTCTACTAATGTTACTACTTTCACTCAATCCACATTGCTCTTTGGGTTTGCGTTCCCTTTAATGGAGATGAAGATTGACAGTCCATTGTGAAGACAAAAACGACTAAGTAAAGTTTGGGGTGGAGCTGTGTAACTTGAAGAGTGACATTCCAAGTCAGTGCAGGGATTGTGAGGACTTGGAACTGGAATAGGAGTATAGAAATATATGATAGATTTTATGACCGCAGAGATAGAGATAAAAGAGATAAAGGATAATCAGATATCACACAAAATATATCAATGGGAGGATGGACTGCAAGAGAAAGGATTAGAATAGAGTAGCAATGTAACCTATTGCTACATTTACACCACGTTCCCGGCAGCCACGGCAATCACATTTCAGGCCATCGTGGCCAAAACGTGATGGACGTGACACAACGTGAGGGGACGGGATGGGCAAATGTGACAGGCTGTGACAATATGATTGCCGTGGATGCTGTGTCAGATTTTTAGACCGTCAAAAAATTTGTCACAGCAGTCACGGGGTTGATGAGAAACCTAGAAGGCTATAGTAAAATGGGGTGAACACAGTAAAACGCGACAGCATGTACTAGGCCGTAACAAAACTTGGGAGGCAGTCCATAGTGGAATGCGACGGGAAATATATGTGACCGTGCACCTCAAAACGAACAAAAAGTCGCACACACTGATTTTGCGTAAGGACTGAAAATAAGTGAAATGGGTCAACCTAGCCGAACTTGACTTTTTCATATTTTCTGAAAGAGCGGGTCTTCTTTTACATTATGCTAAAATTTGATATCATAAAACGGGCAGGAAAGTGTTTTTTTTAGCATTTTATCTCGAACATTTTTGGTAGAATAGTGTGATTAGGTGTGTCTTTAGAATCCCTTTTTCATTTCTGAAAAACCTTGTCCACACTCTTCACTTTCATTCATTCATTTCATTTCATTTATTTCCACAGGGTAGATAAAAAGACATACAAGCATTACGTGAGCGCAACTTACATTATGCAAGATGCAATGCAATAAATGAATAACACGTGGAGGAATCAACAATAGGCCATAAAGGCCTTTCAAAGGCTGATCCCTGACAATTAAAAATGGTACGATTATTAATTACTATCACAGAACAAAACATTACAGAATACATGGGACTATACAGATGACAAAACATTACAATAAACAAGTGATTAGGCAAGCAGTATATTATCTAAGTCATTCATGCGTGTGTCAAAGGAGATTACTGAATCAAAAGAAATTGTTTATACTTTCTTTTAAATGACGAAAGACTAATGGTACTTTTAATGTTGTCTGGTAAGTTATTCCACAAAAGTGGGCCAGCATACCTTATAGTACGTCTAGAAGCATTGTATTTATAAAATGGAATATATAACTTATTACTTTGACGAGTACTGTATACAACACGAGTATTGTTTTCAATGAAGCAGTTGTCTAAAAAATGTGGCAAGATATTGTTAATATAGGAATATACAAATGTGCAGGTAACACATTTATTAATTTCATACACAGAAAGCAATTTTAGCTTTTTGAACAAGGGACCTGTGTGGGTTTGGGGCTGTGAGTGGGTAATAATTCTTATTGCACGTTTTTGTAAAATATAAATACGGTTTAAAAGAGATTTTGCACAGTTCCCCCAGATGATATTGCAATACATGAAATGAGGCAAGATCATGGTATGATATAAACTTAAGAGTACGGCAGGAGGAACTATTGCACTTATTCTATTTATTGCTCCAATTGCCCTAGATACTTTAAAACATACATCCTCAACATGATTTTTCCATGTAAGATGATCGTCTAGTATAACTCCTAAAAATTTTACTGTATGTACAATGGGAAGGCTGATACCTGCAATACAAATATCGATATCATTAACTTTTACCACTTTATTTCTTGTTTTAAATATCATACATGATGTCTTGTCAATATTCAGCTTTAATTTGTTTGCTAAAAACCAATCTTGAACTTTGGCTAATTCATTATTCAATATTGCACAGGTACTAGTGATATCATTGCCAGAGATAAATAGATTGCTATCATCTGCATATAAAATTGAGTGTAAAATGCTACTTGAGTACTGCAGATCATTTATGTACAATATAAAAAGTAACGGACCTAAAACAGAGCCTTGTGGCACACCAACATTAATGTTCTGAGTTGGAGAAGAATAACCATTTACATATACATACTGCTTACGATTTTGTAGATAACTTTTAAACCATTCTAAAGCGATACCTCTAACACCATAAAAACTTAATTTGTGTAAAAGAATATCATGGCTTATACAATCGAATGCCTTTGAAAGATCTAAAAAGACACCAATAACAAACTCCTTTTTCTCAAATGCCTGTGCAATTCTATCACAAAAGTCAAGGAGAGCCATATACGTTGAGTACCCAGGTCTAAATCCAAATTGTTTGGGATATAAAATCCTAGCATGACACAAATAAGAAAGAAGACGTTTATGTACGAGTTTTTCGAATAGCTTGGAAAAAACAGATAGAATAGAGATTGGTCTGTAATTTGATATACTAAAAGTATCACCTTTCTTATAAATTGGTATAACTTTAGCAACTTTTAATGATGTGGGAAATACACCTTGTTCAAGAGATAGATTAAGGATACTGCACAGTGGTTTGGCAAGATTTTGAATAGATTGCTTTAACACATAAGAATCAATTTCATCACAGCCTGGACTCTTGTTATTTTGAAATGTTAAAACAACATCAAATAATTCTTTTGGCTTTATAGGTTTCATGAAAAAAGAAGCAGAAGACTTCCTAAAACACAAGTAATCATTGAATTTTCTGGATGTATTCGGTATCTTATCTACTATATCGGATCCAATAAACCTGAAGTAATCATTAAACAAATTAACAATTTCTTGAGGATCAGATATGTCCTTATCATTGTGTTGAAGATGTATATATTGCACTTTGTCCCTTGTTTTATTCAAAATATCATTTATTATACGCCATGTCCCTTTCATATCCTTACGTACTTTATCAAAGCGGCTTTTATAATAATATTTCTTTTGTTGACGAATACAACGGGAAACTATGTTTCTGTATTGGGTATAAACCGATTTCCTATAATCTGTGGGGTTCTTCATGTATTTACGATACAAAATATGTTTTTTTCTGCACATTCTTTTCAATTCTTTTGTAAACCATGGATTTACATCTGTTTTTTTATACAATACTTCTTTCTGAGGGAAACATTCATCATAAACAGTAGACAGTTTAGTCATAAAAATATCAAATCTGCAGTCAACATCATTACTTTCATTTATATCGTTCCATTCTACAGATTGTAATAAACTATTGAATCTATTAATACTATTATCATCTACAAAACGTTTACATAAATTAAATTGGGAACATTTATCTTTTTGATGATTGACAATTGCAAATACACTTAAATGATCACTAACATCATTTACAAGAATACCACTTTTTAAAATATTTTCAACATTGTTAGTGAATATATTGTCAATGAGAGTAGCCGTCTCTTGAGTTATCCTTGTCGGGTTTAGAATCAGTGGAATACAAGAAAAAGATGTTAAAAGATCAATAAAACTATGGACATGCTGAGTGGTGGCCAAAAGATCTATGTTAAAATCACCTACAATAAAACATTGTTTATTTTCACAACTTATTGCACTTAGCGGTTTTTCCAATGCAGATAAAAAGTCATATACACTTTGCCCAGGTGGCCTATAAACAATAACAAAAATGATATTACCTGCTTTAAAAGATACTTCTATGAATATGGTTTCTATGCATGAATCAAAAACTTCCAAATCTTTGCGCCGTTTACTCCGTAAATCTTGTCTTATCAAACATCCAACCCCACCCCCACGTTTATCATTTCTCCCACTTCCAAAAAACGTATAATTTGGTATATGAATAGAATCAACATCTGTTAACCAGGTTTCTGACAACGCTATACATGAAAATTGGCAAGAAATACTGGCAATAATGCTGCAAAGGTTATCGAAGTTTTTCTTCACACTTCTGCAATTGAAATGTACCATTGACAAAACATTGTTGTTTTCTGCACAAATGTTATTCATCAAGTCGTTAAAATCATTTGGAAGAATATAATTCACATTATCAAGAGTCATATATTCACTGGAAATGCTTTCGTCTTCATGACCATTCAATATACACGCGTCACAATCTGAGTTGGAGGTATTTAATACAGTTTGCCTACGACATGTAGTACACAATTTGGACAAAGGAAACATACACATACACAGGGTTATAGTTACTTTCACAAAAATACATTAAATAAAACTGCATATACATGCATATCAAATATCAACTGAAAAAATGCAATAAGATGTAGACCTATGAAGAAAAAAGGGTATTGGAGTATGAAGGAAAAAAGGGTATTGGAGTATGCAAAAGCTTTCCTGAAAAAAAAGTACTTATCAAACTAAATCAAATTAAATTATACATTACACCTGGAGATCTATTGCCAAAGAGCCAAAAGCGGCCTTTTTATATGTCATACATTATAAATACACTGTGTGTAGATTCATGTTTGTCGTTTCACATTTTGGCAAGATTTCACAAACTATCCAAGTCTCTTCTAGAGTGTACCATCTTCTTCAGAGTACCGCCACTTGATGTGTTGATCGACACACAGATTCTGCCATCCACACTCCATGCATGGGCGATTTTGCTGTTCGGCTTGCCTATCTTGGAGAAGGCATCCCACAACAATGCTCTATTTGCATCTGTCAAGTCTTCATGGATCGAGATCCCAGTTTTTTTCTCCTTCAGTTTCTTTCTGTTCATCAACAGGGCCTGGCGGTGCTGGTATGAAGTCAGCTTGACGATGATGGGTCGTGGCTTGCCGCGCATTCCTTCCTGATGAGGATTCCTTCGTCGCACCCGATGACTGCGATCAATGGCGCTGGACGGGAGATCCACACCAAGCATCTGCTTGGCAATGTGGCATATTGTCTCGTTTGTGTTCTCTTTGTCTACCTCTGGAACTCCAAAGAAGCGAACACAATTCCTTCGGGAGTATTGCTCCTGGTCATTCATTTTTGTTTTGAGCTTGCTGATCTCATTCATTGCACCTTCTCTCTCCTTCTTCAGTTGATCAAGGTCTTTTTCACACTTGTCAAGTTTGCACTGCAGGTCAAAGACTTTGCCCTCCTGTTGTTCCATGCGATGGAGGAGTTCATTCACTTTGACTTCAATGGCCTCTGCAACAGCATTTTTGATGGCTGTTAGAAATGTATTGTCCTCAAGAATTTCCTTCACCAATGCTGCTGTTTGACGGGTCATTGTTCAGACCAAAGGTGAGAACACAGGATTGCAGAATACCAAATGAGTCAGGTGTCCGGTGAGGGATAGATGCTGGTCACCGACCCGTACGTGTGCACTGTAGTATAAAGGTCTAAGAGCTGTACACAGGTAAGAGAGAAGAAATCCACCCCACTCCAAAAAGATTCTGTGGGACTATATGATATTCTTTGCCACAACAGTTTGAGAACAGCATACAAAAACTATCGGATATCACTCAAGAATATAAAGTTTTTGATCTCCAGGTGTTCAACTTACAGCTTATTCGAACATGCAGGATCCTTTCTGTATAGATGTGAAATCCTCCAGCACAGTCCAAAAGTCAGAAAATAAGACAAATTAACACGACATCCTTCCACACAACCACACAGCACAACCATTCCACCACAACCATTCCACAACTCTAATAACTTTTGAAAGGATAGTGCTACTGCTTTGAAAGTTGGCATTAATTATGGACAGAATGTGTTAATGAGGCATGCTTAATTTCAGTTTAATCTGATTATCCCTTTATTGTTGTTACTCTGGTGGTTTACTTCCTGTCTTCTGTCCCATTCATCGCACAGCCAGCACGGTTTGGTAAAGATTAAGCGCTTGAATAGACATTGTACTTCAGAGCATCTTTTCTCAGTTCACACTTTTCCTGAGTTTGTGCTTTCTTTCCAATATCTAGATAGGTTAAGAGAGTCCATTTGATTTGAGTTATACATCTTTTTAAAGCTTAAAGTCTGCTCTTTCAGAATATGGTCTTAACTAAAAATTCATGTCTGGCGATTTTTTGTTTGTTTTGAGGTGCAGGGTCACATATGTAGTCTAGCCTGACCAACTGCCTTCAGAATGGCATCTCAAAGCTGTATTTTCACTGGAGCGAGGAAGGAAACTAACAAGACTAGGGCACAGAAGGGGAAAAAAGGAGAATATCCCACCAACCCAGGGAGCACTACTTTTTTGGGCAAACGGGACTGCCATGACCACTGGGATAATGGTGTAAACTAAGCATAATGAGTGATTGCTTTGAAATAATAAAGAAAGAGAGTGCTTCTGAGTCAAGTACTGTAAAAGTGGAAATTTTCGCGGTGTTGAAATTTTCGCGCATTTCGCGCAAACAGAAACTAGCGCGAAAATTAAAGCCCGCGAATATTTTTGCTTGCCATATGTTCCTGTGCGTGATGTCTTGATTCCGCGGAATTAAAAACACGTGAAACTATTTGACCCAGCCAAGCGCGAAAAATTAGTCGCACGAAAATATCCACTTTTACAGTACAACATATTCATCAGTCTTCATGCCACAGGGATGAGCTCTTTGACGCAAACTATGTATCTGTTTCTAGCAGGTAAATAGTTCTACACCTGTTGACATGCTGGTCCATCGATCTTAACAAGTGGGCGTGGTCAAACCATATAAAACTTGTAATGAGAGAAGTTTCTAAAGGCACCTGAAAGCACTTCATTACCATATGAATCACAGCTGGGTATAGGTTTTCACCGTTTCTATACATTTGTGGGTAGAAATTGGAGCTCACGGTAGTTTCGATTTACTGTTTCCTACATCGGCTCCCTCTCTTCTTCTTTTTCTTTTTCTTTTTCTTCAATACAACAACTTCTCCGAAATGGTGAATGTAATTTCAGAAGGTCCAAAGCAAATATTTGATCAATGTGGTCTGACTCTGAGGTTGCTGCTAAAAGGGCATCCAATGTTTGGGCATAAGTGACCAGCTCTGTTGTTTCTGAAATCATGTCAGTGTTCCATGCGTAATGTGTATGTAATGCATTGTGGAGCAGATCTACGGCAATCGCATGAGTATGAATACGCTACATGTTTGTAGGCGTTCAATCAAGAGATTGAGTTTTACAATGCAACATTGCAGATACATGAATGGTGTGTGGTCTTGATGGCACTGTAGCAGCGATAACATGCATGACAAATTCGGTATATTCAGTTAAAGGCACATGATCCCGGTGGTTTAGTCGAATGCATACGCGGGAGCACGGCGCAAGTTTCCAATAGAGACCTATGCTATTGACTCCTCTTTAGCGCTTATGCCTTGACCCATTTCCCCGAGTCCGAAAAAGTCTAATCCACTGTAGTCAGTGGTCCGATCACAGTTCGGCTCATGATTTGGCTGAGGGGGATGACAGCTTTAACAAACTTCTTTTGTGATGTCATACTAAGAAGCACATATGCACGCACTCTGGCATTACTACAGACTGCGTGATGTGCAGAGAAGACAACGAAGGCAACGCTACCTAGCAACACCTACGCGCTTTACTCTTGATGACAGCTCAACTTTGGCAATCTTCGTATCAATGCTAACGGTGATTGGCAGTATCATCGACAGCGCCCCCGCACACACCGGGACTACGCGCCTTTAATAGTGCAGTTCTCCTTCACCAAGGCCATGGCCTTTGGTAAAATAAAACTGCATGAAGGCTATTTGGAGTGTACACAGTCCAAAATAGTGCATGCAGAGCATTTGTTCTTGTACATGATGTGTATCTAAAACATTTATGCCTTCACTTCAAGTTTTGATGTTCCCAGAGTGATGAATAATTTCGTTGGTAGTGATTTTGTATGACCATGTGCTGTAACAAAAACAGTGAATGTCACATTGTGCTAGTTTAACCAGTCAAAAATTATGTTACTAACATACAAAGTACCCCAAAGACATAGGCCTATCCACGATAGATTTTATGTTCAGACTGAATAACTTTTGTCCTCTACGGTGAGGGGTCACAATACCAACTGTCAGGGGTTCTACTCTGAATCTTTGTTGTACAAAGAGGGATGGTATTGTGACATTACTTAACTTCAATGCCAGTGCTGTACTATATCACGTCTCAGTAAATTAATGGATATTAAGCTTTGCTATCTTTCTGGTGGCAGATCTTCAGCATCTATTTTTCTTTAGTAGTGCTGCGCCGGACTGTGTTTCAGTTATTACTGGGTTTTAGTTTACCTCTGTAGTCGAAACTCTACAAACTTCCTTACAAGTAGCGTGTTATGTTTCAATATGTCCTGGTGTCCCATACAGCGGACAGTGATCTGAACATTGACAATGTGCTGCGTTGGAATCCATACCTGCAAACTGCGGATGCACTTTTTGGCCATCAGTAATATGCATGTTCACTGATTTGATTCCAGTCAACGGAGAAGTAAAAGAAAACCAGAGCTGTAAGATTACAGCTCGTAGTCAAGTGGGATGGGGAACAACAGAACATGATTCCTTTGGTGGTCTTAAGGGCGGAGGCGTGAAAATTGCCTGAAGATAACCTACCTCAACGGATTGGGACACTTAGGGATGAGACAACAAATGTGATACTTACGCACAAGAATAAATCGAGTCTTGTTTCGTCACTATTTTCCTTTGCCGTTCTCATATTGCTCTAACAGTTCTACGACCTCTGTGTGTCCAAACAGACGGGCGTCATCAAGCGGTGTATGGCCCCATCTGGTGAGTAAACAATGTCAGACAAGGGGAAAAGTGGTGGTTAATGACGACACATAGAGATGTAAAGAGGCACATTGGGTTAAACATCCAGACTTTGACAAAAACAATACGATAATAATAATACTTATCATAATCATAATAATAATAATAATAATAATAATAATAACAGCAACAACAAAAACAACCATATATCTATACGCCTCCACTGAAGTTGTTTTCTTTCGTTTCAGTTTTGTTTCAGTGACTAAAAGGCTCCACTGAAAAAAAAAAAGCAAAGGCAAAGAATTAAAGAAAGTTGTATATTTCATTTGTACAGGAACTAAACAATATTCCTCAAGGAATCACAAGTTTTACTGAGTTAGTAGTATGACAAAAATACAAGAGTAATTTATAATATATATATATTGCCAGTCATAGGACCACTCACATAAAAATTCAAAATCTATAAAAGGCATTGATGAAAAATGGAAAATCACAGAGAACTATTTAAAACCACTGAGAGAATAGAAAGAGTGCTAAGATTGTCACTATCACAAAAACCTGTTGAGGACAAGTTGATCTTGCTATAACAGGCATTTCCCATAGACACCTTCCCGAGTGTACTTGGGACGAGTCTTCCAATGGGTTAAAATGCTGCAGAAAATGCCTTTATGGCCTCTCAAAAAGAAACAAAAAAGACTTAGAGTACAGCCTCCTCACTGTAAGGAATGCTTTTGTAACTATTGGATACCCACTGATTTGCTAGAAAGATATCTGATTCATTCACAGAGCTTTATTTTATGATAAGATGAGGATGTGATGAGAATGAGAAATGAGCCATTTAAAGGACAAGTTCACCTTCATTATACATGTGGATTGAGTGAAGGCAACAATGTTAGTAGAACACATCAGTGAAAGTTTGGGGAAAATCCAACAATCCGTTCAAAAGTTATGAATTTTTAAAATCTCTGTGCAATCACTGCTGGAGGAGAAAACTACTGCAGTGTATGATGTCACATGCATACAACGATATAAGGAAAATAAAAAGAGAATTTCACAAAACTTGACTTTTTGAATAATGTGAACATTTCCTCGACTTGTTACTGACTTATGTTAGGGGTAATATTATTCCCCCTGACTTCTGAAAGAGAGAAGTCGAGTGTTCTTTCATTATGTGAGAAAAGTGAGAATATCTTGAATTTTCTTTATACTTTTTTGTACAGTTCTCATATGACATCACAAGCTATAGAAGTCTTCTCATCCAGCCGTGACTGAGCAGAAACTTCAAAAATTCATAACTTTTGAACGGATTGTCAAATTTTCCTCAAACTCTCATTGATGTGTTCTACTAATATTGCTGCATTCACTCAACCCACATGTCTATGAAGGTGAACTTATCTCCTTCATACATGTATCTCCTCACACTGGTCACTATAACAGAGACTCTAACTCTACTGTTTTGAGGCCATTTTTGCCAAATTTCCCACCCTCCCGCTTGAGTCTGAATTTCTCCTGCTCCCTCTGTGTGTCTACTGCTTAAAACTTGCCTTTCTCCTATCCAACTACTGAATCATTTTATCACTGGATTATATCACATTTAGTTTTGTCATATGTGTCCAAAAAGAAAACAGCATCAGAAAGCATCTGTATAACCCTCCAGCTTCCTAGGCCCTGGACCCAAATGGAATGGGACTTTGCACTACTGGGTCGCGCTTGGGCTATGCACAAATGATATCGTGCATAAGTTTGTGCAATCAGAGTCCATTGTGCCAGGGGTCCAGGCAGGAGAATCTCCCATTTAAAGATAATATAAAGTTTTGGTACCTCAAAATTTCCCCTGAGTTTCCTTGTCCTAGTTTGTGTTTCAGGTTAAAGTGCCTTTCATATAACTAACACTGTGAGACTTACTCGCCCCAAAGTGCTCTCATGTCTTTAGTAATCATGCAATAATGGTTTTGTACCCGAGCAGAGCGGGCTCTGAAAAATTCGAACAAGCCGTTAGTTTGACTCGACGCGGTACCGCGATAATCAATGTACACGTATTGTACGAAACCATTACTTCTATTCATCATCAAAGAACACCAAAAAAAAAATTTTCCCATTTCTAATGCTTGTTGGACCCAATCCAACAAAGAAACAATGTATACAATCACCATTGTTTCATCAATACAAATTTTGTCATATCAAATTTGTAAGCCTTTTCTAACATGTCATGAGATTAGTATATTTCCTTATACCATCTCTATTGGCTAATACTGGACCTTCTTTTTCTTTTCTTTTTTTTTTTGGAGAGTTAAAAAAAGAGGGGGGGGGGGTCAAGCAGCAACACTTCAACATGACCTTGTGAAGAGAAGGACAGGATAGAGAGAGCACTATTAGCTGACAAAGTTTCCAAGTTTGGCTTTGGTAAGCACCTGCCATTCACGTCTTCAATGGGAAACTTGGTGTTCGTGCTCAGTTGTGAGTCATGCAATGCAACCAAACCAGGAGGAGTTCAGGATAAACAGTCGCACGCGGGACCACGGATAAATTTAGCGTGACTCATAGGTGGCAGTAAGTACAGACCAGGCTCGTATTAGATTCAGTGTTACATAAACAGAAAGATAGACTGAAAGTCTCTTCATCTACATAGAATAGATACTGGATAAATTGGCAGAAAAGGGTGAGAAAAAGAGCTGAAGTAGTGTACAAAGTGGAGGATATTGACAAAACTGGGATTACAGATGCTCAGACCCAGCCCTGAGATACTATATATCATAAGGGAAAAAGAATACATTGATATAAAATGCATAAATTTATAAGTCTAATTATGGAGGATATAAGTTTGCCACATAGAAGCTTTACATAATAAGACTGATCAAATGTTGAATGAGTATTGGCAAATAGTTTGACAGAAAGAGAATTAAAGTAGATAGGTGGGTGAGAATGTAACAGGTAAAGTAGGCTTGTACGTTGTATACAATAAATATATGAATAAGACAGAAAAAAAAACAATCATGCAACAAACAAACTATTTTTATCTATCATTGAAAGAGTATGTTTTCAGGGAGACATCATAATCAATGCAAATGACAAGGCACAAAAAAAAATCAAAGTGAGTGAAATATATTCCTAGCAGAAATAGAGTAAAATAAACAATCATATAACATGAAAGGTGATAACTGACTATCTAAACTAGGAAGGAAATGATACAAAAAAATTTGCAATGACTTCTCTCTACACACTGAAATACTGATGCCAAATGATGATAATAACAGAACAATCGCAGTCATATGATGACAAAATGGGTAAAAAGTAAGGTAAATCAAGAAATGTGTTCATTACAAAAAAAAAAAGAAAAATAGACACAACAAATAGGTCACTGCATGATATACAACAAAGTAGGCCACATCTTTGTCACTGGTACGTGGGGAAAAACTGGATACATCTTTTAAAACGAGAGAAACAGTATCATTACAGGAAAGAATACAAGGAAGATGCAGCAAGATTTCATTTACCCTACCACTGAATAATGGTGAAAATTAACAAATCATGAAATGAGTTGATCAAATATTGAGAACAGGACAAAAGATGAGAAGGAATTGATAGAATGGAAGGAGAAAACAGGGAGAAGAAGAGGAAAGAAAAGAAGGGAAAGGAGGAGCAGGAGGAGGAGATTGGAGGTGGAAGAGAAGAGGAAGAACTGGTGGAAGAAAAAGTACAAGGAGGGAAAGGAGGAGGAAGAGAAGGATAAACAGTAGGAGATAGGGGAGCACCAGGAGGAGGAGATTGGAGGTGGAAGAAATGATGGAGGTAGTGGAGGTGGAGGAGATGGGGGTGGATGAGGGGGTGAAGGATGTGGTAGAAGAAAAAGCAGAAGAAAGGAAAGGAAGGAAAGGAAGAAGAGGAGAAGGATAAACAGTAGGAGAGGGGTGCACCAGGAGGTGGAAATGGACTTGAAACGATGGAGATGGTGGTGGTGGAGGAGATGGGAAGTGGACGAGGGGATGATGGATACGGTGGAAGAAAAAGTAGGAGAAAGAAAAGGAGGTAAGAGAGGAGGAGGAGAAGAGGAGGCACACAAGAAGGATGAGGGGAAGGAAAAGAAGGAGAGAGTGGGACAAAAAGATGCTAGGAAGTGTAAGAGTAGAAATAGGTCTTAATGGGAAATGAAACCTAATATATATGTGGATTGAGTGAATGGAGCAATATTTGCAGGCTTGATATTAGTAGAACACATCAGTGAATATTTGAGGAAAATCAGACAATCTGTTAAAAAGTTGTGAATTTCTTCTCTTTTTTTAAGTTTCAGTGCTACCATCACTGGATAAGAAGACTGCTGGAGTTCATGACATCATACATGTACAATGATGTAAAGAAAATACAGAGAATTCCACAAAATGTCATTTTTTTGTTTTAATGGAATGTATACATTCCCTCAACTTTTTACTGACATATGTTGAGGGTAATATTATTCCCTCTGCTTTCTAAAAGAGGTTAAGTCAAGTGCCTTTTCATTTTGCTGGAAAAGTGAGAACACATTGATTTTTCTCTATGATTTCTTTACCATTGAACATGCTGAACTGTAGTAGTCTTTTCATCAAGCGATGGTGGCACTGAAAATTCAAAAATTCATAACTTTGTACAGATCGTCTGACTTTCCTCAAACTTTGTAGATGTTTTCTATTAACATTGCTGCACTCCCTCAAGCCACATACATATTTGATCTAATTCTCCTCTAAAGTGTGGCAAAGAAGAACAAACTTGCGGAGAATAAAGTGTACATTACACTAAAGCATACACAAAAGTTACAGGACACAGTTGACAGAAGACTCCTCAAATGATAGAGAGAGGGATTAGGAACCTCAAGATGAAGACTGTTGACAGGTCAAACAATACCCATGGACTTCATGATGCATTAAGGTGAGGTTGGGGATTAGCATTGGGTGAGGAGGGGATTACTTCTACTCTACTTTGACCACTAAATATCGGATATGACTACCATAGGATGGGTTGGTTCATAATTGACAAAAACTTCCACAATGCATGTAACATGCATATGGGGACATTTCATGATACTCCCATTATCAAATAAGGATGGATTAAGAGGATTACCCAGTCCTCTAAAAGCTTCATCCACTATCAAACTTTGCTACATTTACTCAAGTTTTGGAAGGCTATATCAATGCCATATGACATGAAATTCATTTTAGGTACTCCAATTTCTATCAATACACATATTACACAAATTATTAGCAAAGCCATTTATTTTAGGTTTTGACTCTTCTGTGGTTGTACGAAGAAGTGAAACAATTCATGTGACTTAATATACATAACACCAGCATACAAAACAAAAGCTGAATATGATCACTTTACAACTCACAAGTGTGTTAGACAGCTAAGATAGGGTAGTTTCTACCATTAATCATTAGAACGTGGCCTTGTGCACATTTTGTTCATTCCCAAAGAGAAGAGATATGTTGCTGACAAATAAACTGGTTTCACAAATGGACGGTACATTACATAATCCTTGGGGATAGGTGGTGCTCAGCAACAATTCTATATAGGAAGACCTCATGACTTCACATCCAGTCAGAGCATATTTGTATAAAGTCAATGACAAAGGTGCTACATGGGAAAGTGAAACTTATATGCTCGAAACACAAACATAATTTACAATGGGAGATAATTCCATTCATTTCTAACATTTTCATTGCACTTTTAGATCCCGAACTCCTGACATGAAGAAATATACCATAAAAGTTTCTTCTCCCTTTCCTATCATTATATAAAGTATCTATCTCTTCAAACAACCTTTTGTTGGTGTTTTTTATGTAATGGGGAAGATATTCCATCTGTGTGAATCATCATGATTTGTTTACAAATCCTTAAAAATCCTTAAACTGGCAATCACATGTGACGTAATAAACTCAATTATATACATCTCCCTTCTTCTTCTTCTTCTTTTTTTTTTCTTCTTCTTCTCTTTTTTTTTTTTTTTTTTTTTTTTTAATTGTATCAATGCATGAATGATTTAAGGCAGTAACCAGCAACATCAAAGTTGGTTGACTGGTATGTGTTTGCCAAGGGCCAAGCGTGCAGGAATAATTAGTAGCTATCACTAAACATCAAATCTCTGACGTATCCAACTTAGTCATCACCCAAAACAATGGTGTCCACCACTTGATGATGGATGATAAAGTTTAAAGGAACTATCCTGGGTTTGCTCTGTTCTTACAGCAGTGGTAGTCATTATGAAGTCTACACAACTGATCCTAAAAGCAACAAATAATTCTGATGTGATATATCACATGCAAAGAACTCTACGGCAGATTTAAGTGCAACAAGACTGGTAATGTTTACTTCTTATATTTGTACTGTATGAAGGAAATCAATTTTTGTTTTGTTTTGATGTAAATGTGAAGAAAAACTACGAACATTAAGTTTTAAACAGAGCTAAAAATTATGATGCTATTTTCACATTAATTATGAAAGAATGTGCCATTTTTAGTGGCATTTCATCAACTTGGAGGAGTGATACCTGGTATTTACTTCAGTACAAAATATATTCCCCTACCTTGTATTGTAATGGAGGATGTCATATTAGTTCATTTGCTAACTTCGAGATGATCTTTACTTGGTGTTACCTGTTTTCTTTTGTTTGAAAACATTAATTCCAAGTAATTCTTCCTCTTCATTAAGTGTCATTTAGATTCTGTACTTTTAAAACAAGAGCAGGAAAAAAAATCACTTCAAAATGTGAGTGCAGCTTTAAGGATCTCCAATTTGAGGGAACCTACTGCACTTGGTATAAGTGGGTAGGGTATTTCCTCATGGCATTGTCTAGCTGTTAGTCACCCCTTACCAAGTGGGTGGCACCCTCCTTACACCAGCTCCAGGGTCTGCCCCCACACTTTTGGCAGACCTGTGATACTTTGATGGCGATTCCTCAATGGGATTTCATGAGTATTGTTGGTTGGTTGGTTCATTGCGAAAGACTCTTGAAAACTCTAGGACTTCTTACATCACACCAACCAGTGACCTACCTATCTGTCTTTTTGTTGCTATTTTGTTTCTTCTTTTTTTTTTTGGGGGGGGGGGTATCAGAGCATAATAACCAAAAATGATTTTTACTGCTGATGAGAGGTTAACATACAACTATAGAAATGTGCATTGCTGGTTCAGGCAATGGATTTCTCATTTACAATCTTATCTTCAAAGCAAAAGCTCACATAGTGTAACTGTACAATGTATCAGACAAAGTTAAAAGACCCCCATTGTAAAGCCAGGTTGCTTTCAGTCAACATTACACCTGACATGCACTATGGCACTACTGAATGCAAGACAAATGAGAATATACAAAATATACTGATGAATGAATGAATGAATAGATAAATACATATGACATAGCTAGAATCTGAAGGACTTTGTATGCAGCAGAATACTTTCTATCTCCCTTCATACTGTCCAAGTGCCTACAATTTTGACACGATCATTTCAAGTTAGGTATTATCATCAAACATCTCCTGCAATATACATGAAAATGGGTTGTTTAAACATCATCCACTAAAGCACCATGAACGGGAAGATTACAGAACCAGGGTGCTACATAACTTTTGATTTACTACTTGCCCAGTTGGGCAAGTAGATCTTCAAACTGTTGCAGAACATTTACCTGAAAAGAAAGTCCAAAAATATAAGTAGAAAGTAACTTGTAAGTCAGTAAACAGCACACATTGATTCACTCGCTTAAGACATATTGGAGTAACAAACTTTGTTCGATCAAGTGTTGGTGTTACATTGCATTGGGGCTTCTTCACATTTTCACTGTTTAAAGGTTGCTGAAAAGAAATCAGAGTGCATTGCATCACTAAACAGTCATTATATTGGGCTTCTGTATGGTTGACTTTGTGGGTTTGAAGGGGGAAAATGAAAAAAAGGGTGGCTTCAAAACTTTTTGCTTGCCTAATTCAGGCAAGCATTCATTCTCATTGTTCCAAATCAATTGCTCAACTTTAATTTTCACTTGTCCCAGGCAATTGGGCAAGTGCTATGTAGCACCTTGCATAGGTCAGCTTAAAATGTATATTGTGAGAAAGTATGAAAAAAGAGAGAATTCTATTACACCTACCAACTGGTGTTGTAAGAACATACCCTTAGCTTAAAACACACAAACAACAACAAACAAACACATGTCTGCCTGTTTGTGTAACATCTTTGAAGACTGGGCTGGTAAAGGGTTTGACCTACTTGTTTCATGATTCACCCCAATCACAGTGTTTACATGGACAGTTAAAGGTAGGGAATCCCATTTGCACGCCTTAAATGAAGAGTTGTATAAATACAGTGGTATGTTGAAGAGAATATCATTTTAGAAACTCCCATAAAGTATTGAAAGTGGAAGGTAACATTTAGTACATTTTTTTGACGGTTAGATTTTGAATTGAATTGTTTTCGGGGCTCACCGTAAATTCCAGTACATTACTAGGCTAACTTCGCAGACCCATGTACTGCATGTGTGTCCATCATGTATATTTTGTGAAGAAAGTTCGTCAACACTTACAAACATTTCTATATACATTCTTACCACACACTCTATATGTTATTACATCAACTCTAGTACTTTTAGATTTGTGTTTATAGATCACAAATACAGAAGAATGCAACAAAAATGCTTAAGTGTGGCTGACACACAGAACTACTGAGTAGTTGAGTTTTGTGCATTATTCAAATTTTAGATAACGGTTGACTTCCAAATTTCTAAGCAGTGGCCTAAGCAAGTCCCCTGAGGTTCATATTTAATGTTTTGCTGCATTTTGGGAGGTCTGTAAAAGGTATCCCCTACCTTTAAGATGTCTCCACCCGGTCTAGTCCAGGGTGCTATAAAACCATTTCACTCAAGAGGGTCCTTCTACCACACTTAGATATTTGCTGAGAGGCACTCAACATGGGACACTGCATCCTCTTCTGAAGAAAATCAAGTAAATGAAAGCTAAAAGTAGCATCTACAGACAAGTGATTCTGATGCATGGTGGTAGATAAACTAGTGTGGGATTTTTCACATCATTTTCTGAAGAAATTCTACATTTGTGCATGCAGGCACACTCTAATTCTTTCCATAACCAAAAGGAAATGAAAAGCAAAACTGCAACATGCACAAAACATGCTTTTATGGGATAACGTGTTAACCTTTTCCATATGGTAACCTGGTGACCTGCGTATTAAGTCTATCTATAGGCATTTCAGAATTCAGTATGGAACGGGTTAAGATCATACTGTCTTTCAAATGAGTCTCCCATATAAATCTTCCATACAGCATGCCACTCATGTCTCTCATACAAGTCTCTTATATAACTCTCTCATGGGTATCCCATGAGTCTCCTATATTAGTGAGTCCACCATATGAGTCTCCCATATTAGTGAGTCCACCATATGAGTCTCCCATATGAGTCTCCCATATTAGTGAGTCTACCATATGAGTCTCCCATATGAGTCTCCCATATTAGTGTGTCTACCATATGAGTCTCCCATATGAGTCTCCCATATTAGTGAGTCCACCATATGAGTCTCCAATATGAGTCTGTCATGAGTCTCCCATATCAGTTACTCATCATGCCATTGATGCTAACTGAAGTGCACATAACTATGATGTACACTGTATGACCGTCAGCATATGCACAGAGCTCTATCGTAAAAGAGGCTTTTATGATTGAACATTTGACAGAATAGAAGCCAGAAGACACAGGAGCACATGATATTTGTATGAACATGTACACAACTGTTCATTCATTGATCATTCCTTTCCAAGGAATAATCCACCACTTTTGGAATTTCTTATTGCTCTGGACTCTTATCAAACGATATGGCTGAGAGTTGATAAAAAGAGGGTGATCAGATACATACAGTTGAAATTAATTATGACTGGTCCAAACTTTGACAGCTAATTTGCCTGCAGCACATATTCAGGGAATGGTAGTGTTATGGTGAATTTCAGCATTTCAGAAAAGTTATCACTTAATAATAATGAAAATAATGATGAAATAAAAATAATAATGAAATATCATTCAGCATAAGGGATCAATAGATGCAATGAAACAGCCACAGATCCTCGTCACGCTTTTCATAACTTTAGTACTGTGAAGTATGTCTGCAGTATGACCCACTGGCAGGAATTATACAACACAGGACACACATCCAGCTTTATCTTGCGCATCCGAGACTCTTCCAGTGTTGATATTGTATCTTGTGAGGGTATCTTCAGTTTTCTTTTATACAATGTGTTATAAAATGATTTATATTTGTACACTGCTGCTGGTTACAGAAAGTCAGCCAACTCTGTTCAAGTGTTCTCAAATTTTGTGATGCACATTCAATGTAGCAGGCATTAAGGATGTGTTCAATACCAGAGAGAAGCTTTCGTATTACATACAAGGGGATCTAAAAATAGCAAAAGATGTAAGTAGAAGGACTCTACCACCAAGGCAACATCCTACTGCATGTCCTAGCAAAGTCAATATGTGGTGACAAAAAGCCACCTTATAAGATAATCCTCCAAAAGTCATCTACAATATATCCTGCATTCAAACATGTAGTTATTTTTTTTTAATCCTAGTATAAACAAGCAATATCCCTGAGAGTTGGTGTTGATATTATTGCTGTTTTTAACATGTGTATATTATTGAAATAAAAATGATCCTTATATCATCAATTAAACACACTGTGAAGAAGATTAGGAGAAGTTTTGTACCAAAATTTGTATTCCCGGCCTGTAGGTAATGCTGTTTCAATGATGTTTCTATTCAATATGTTACAAATTCAAATTTGGGACCGCAAATTTTGGTAACCTTTGACTTTTCCTCATTAATTTCAACTAACAAATCACTGTACACACTTTACAATATTTTGTGAGTATAACATTTGTGCATGGAGACTTGTAAGACACTTTTGTGAGATCGATAACCACATTGACACATCTATTAGACACTCAGGTCCGGGTATCTAGAATAATCTTCCGGACAATATAAAGTCTTGTTCAACTATTTATTCTCTAAAAGCTACACTTAAGCGATATTTGATGCTCCCCACTCAGGAAGTTAAGATGATATATATTGAAGTGTGAATTTTCTTCAATTTGTCTCAGTCTTTAAATGAAATTTGTAAGATTGCAACTGCTGATCTACATTTTTCACAAACATGTCTAAAAAAACGGAACCAGTGGGATTTGAACCTGTCATCTACTGCTTTCTAGGCAGCAACACTACACATCAGTGACACAATGAACTTGGAACAAATACCCAAGCTCCAAAATTTCGACATTGTTATGTTATGCAGTCCTGACTCCAAGGCAGACAAGGCATTAATAAAGCAAGAGAATATTAACCCATTGAGGACGAGTCCCGAGTATACTCGGGCAGGTGTCTATGGGAAATGCATGTTGTAGGAAAATCAGCCTGTCCTCAACGGGTTAAGCTAGCATGGTAAGTAATGTATAGTGACTTTTGACCTTGTCTGTTTATCTTTCGTTACTACCTTTTCAGATGGAGATCAATCTACATTCACATCTACCCTTCTGTCCAGATTACATTACCACTGAAATATGATATTTCTAGCCTAAGTTTCATGACATCATACATCAACAATTGTACCTAAAGGGGTTTTCCCTTATCTAATCACTGCCTGTACAAACCATGTAGCAGCATACCTGGCCCAGGTACACAGAAGATTCTATCAGGTGATCAGTTCTTAAATAATTTGTGATATAAAGTGATCTAAGAAGTAAAGCTAGACAAAAGGAGGCATCCATATGAATGTTTCTGATCATGTCATCAATCTTGTAGCAACAGGAAATGACAAGATCCGTTTTCCTATTTTGCGCAAAGGAATTCTAATCCCAACCTTAAAAAGTGATGCAATGCCCACACACACCTACATGCAAGAACGAACACAATTTTCCTAACACAATGTACTGGTACCACAACAAAAGAAGTGTATGCAAATGGAATAGCCACAGTGGATCGGCATCCATGGCCATCAATTTACTGTAAAAGCTGTTATTTTCGCATATAGATATTTTCACGAACAAGGGGGTCACAAACATTTTTGCAAGATATTGTTTTTGCAAACTGACACTGATGCTATCATAAATGCACTATTAAAGGGATGGTATAGTATTGGTGGAGATGATGATTGGGCTTTTAACTTAACGTGAGACACCAAGAAACCACTCATGAAAGAGTACAGAACATACCATTCTAAGAGGAATTGAAAGTTTATTAGATGAATATCGGTTTTGGAATGGCTGAGACATCCAAAAACAAAGTAAAATAAAGCAATCCTAATAAAAGGTAGGTCCCATCATTTATTAGGATTGCTCTGTTTTGGATACCTCAGCCATTTCAAAACCAATTTTCATCTTATAAACGTTGAATTCCTGTTGGAATTACATGCAATATCATACAATTGTAGTTCATAAGAGGTTCCCTATTATCTCACAAAAAAAATGTTAGAAACCTGAAGTTACGTCTCAACCAAAACTATACATCCCTTTAACCCAGTGCACGGTGATATTTTCACATGTTGATAAATTCCCGATCCAACTGTGATTCGCAAAATTCACAAAAAATAAACCCTCGCGAAAGTAACATCTTATAGAGTATTTCTACACTGCCCTAAAGACCCCCATTATGACTGCTTCCACAGATACCTGACTGAACAGAGATGACCATATACAAACATAGTGGAAATCAATCAAGGTAGTGTTTTCCTTGGATGACTGACTCACTAGACGAG
Organism: Diadema antillarum; assembly: GCF_040938485.1. Lineage (NCBI taxonomy): Eukaryota > Metazoa > Echinodermata > Echinoidea > Diadematoida > Diadematidae > Diadema > Diadema antillarum. The sequence goes on from NW_027270934.1 coordinate 885,073, forward strand.
ATAAGTGTGTTGTTTTATCTTAAAGACAACACCTTAATTAGGCCTAATGACTTTATGACTGTCCAAACTAATATACTTTTGTGATAACAACGGACAACTTAACTTCTGACCAAAAAGTAGAGGTAGAGAGAGAAAGACAAAGAGATAGAGAGAAGGCAAAAGAGAGAGATTGAGAGATGGGGGGGGGGAGATCTCACTGTAGGGTATCAAATAGAGAGACAGAAGGAGTCAGAGCGATGGAAACAATGAGATTGAAAGAGTCACTTTTATCTATTAAAAGCTTCTTCAGGGACTTATCAGTGGAACGGACGTTGATTGATACGCAGATTTAGGCGATTTGGGGTGGTTTCGTGATTTTGTTTGTCCACCAACTGTGGAGGACCAGGGACAAACTCTGAACTCTAGGAACAGTAGCTGCCATGCACAGTTCATGGGGTCTGTGATTAGGCACCATTTGTGTGGTATCTTAAACTGGTAGGTGCTAGGTTCAAATCCCAGTTGAACATGCTCACCATGACATGCAATAGATAAGAAGATAGAGATGATATTTGGAGCCCAAGTCTATTAATAATGTGTCAAATTTCTTTACATGTTGCCTATGATGCAGGAAAGCATGCTGGGGTGAAATAATTCAAAGCACAAACATTAATGATAATGTACAAGCAGTGCTGGTAAACAAGCCACACTTTCCAATAATTGGGACACTGCTGCATCAAATTCATGGATGCTAACCTCGCAAAAAACATTAGACAAACAAACAAAACACACTTCTGAGGGCTGAAAAGGCATATTTTTGGTGACAGTATTTTTACATTTCCTGTAAATAGACATGACAGGATTGTGTACAATGAGAATACAATTTGGGAAAAAACAGCATTTTCCATGAAACTTGCATTATTTTTGGCTTAAAAAATAGTGCCGAATACTGCAAAGAAGTAAGAGTTGTCATCTCTGCGAAATACTTTGACCCACTGAAGTCAAAGATGCATGTTTTGTTTTTTTGTACTTCAATCATCACTTCATCAAACTGAGATAAAAATTAAAATTCTTACTACCAATTCTATGAACAGCAGGGGATGATTATATTTAAACACAGCACAATACATGCAACTGTAAAATAAACAAAATGTATTAGAATACAAGTACACCCAACCAAACACTAAATACAATCATAGAAATTCTTCTTTGAAAATTTACAGTCATGCTGGTAGCCAGTATCCTAATCAATCTTTCATGCTTTCCTCTACACTGTATATAGTAATCTAACGTAGTACAAATGTGCGTTCCTTGAAATAAAGCTGTATTGATGGTTTTAGCAAGTCATGCATTATATGATATCTTTCCCTCTATTCATGTAGATTAATACACTCGAAGAAAAAGTTTCCCAAATATTTAAATTCAGTACATGGGGGAAAAAAATACAAGACTAGTGAAACAACTATAGTGGGCTTTACATGAAATTAATCATATCTTTCAGAATGGATAACCTCTGAAAATATTGTGTGATATTTTAGTAAATTCACACTAAGTATTTCTCTAATCATTCTGCACTCGAAGAGAACATTACCATGTTTTATGATAGGGAAGTTTGCTCGTGAAGATATACATAATTTCTGAATTCTATTCATGTGATATTCAAAAGAGGACTACAAAACTGGAATGGTAACATTTGATTCAAATGGTTTTAAACATTGCCTATCTTCAAAACTGTCCAAAAGCTGCACCATTAGTAGTCACAGTTTAAACATTTATAAATTTGGATAAATACTGTATTTAAATAACTCATGTAATCTGTATAATTCTTTTGTCATTCTTGAAAATATCTACCCACACAATATTTACTGCAGAAATGGCAGATTGAGGTAAAAGTGTGAGAAAAAAAAAAATACAGATGCTGATCTCACACAGCAGTAATGTGAGATACAAAGAGTGTAAAAATCCATCATGCAATGAATAAAAACGAAATAATTTGAAGAAAATCTATTGGTAATACAGATAGAGTCTTGAATGTCCCTCCGACATCCTTCAGGTCAAGAGATCTAACTAAGGTCTTAACTTCAATTACAAGTCAAATCAAACAAATATATGTTTCTTGCAAGTGTGGACAGGAAATGGGCAATATATACACGTAGGATAGATAATACACAACGATAAACAGAGGGGGGGGGGGGGCAGTCGGGAGAGAAACAAACAGTTGGAATATCTGCGAAACAAATTTACAAATGCATACACACAGGCACGTTGCACTTGTTCCAACTTTATGAAATTGATACAAATACAGTAGATTTTTGATGAGTGGAGATACAACTTACACACTGACAAGATACAGACAGTAAAGTACAGTCACAAATAAAAAGCTAATATTCAGAATTTTCACTACACTCACAATAAATGCACTATGTTCTTAGAAATCATTTAGTCAAGGAAAGGAAGGGTGTATTGTTGTAGTAGTTGTTGTTAGTGATTCTGAGTCAACTCAATGAAACATAATTCTACATAGCAACACACAAAATAAAATTTCTATACCATCACCTACAAGAGTGTGTTGCAGTATGAGAGGAGACAGACTGAGTGCCTGGGCTTGAATCTAGTGATGAAAAAAGGGGTCCTATTGAAAACTCACAATGCTGGCCACTAACCACCAATAGAGGGAGCTGTACTCACCTGTCCAATGCTTGGTGACTCACGCCACATCTCTCTAGTAGGAACCTTGCGCACTCTAAATGACCTGGGGATGAATGGGGTGCACACAGTCAATACACTATGTAATAAAACAGTCATCTCCATTTAATCAAGACTCCAAGAAAAGACAGCACTGTTCCAATGGTACATTAAAGGGTGCTACATAACTTTATTTTATCCCGGCAAAAAAGGCCATTGGCTCCAATTCGTGAAAATCATGTGCCATAACTACAGTACACATAACTAAATGGTTTAATAAGATGGATGATATTGTAATGAAATGAGGTTAGAGCACTGAAGTTGCTGTCTCTGGTACGTCTGGTTAGGACGTAGGGGGCGTGCGGTGACCCCATGACCGTATGAGTTTCGATGGGGGTCACGGGTCGCACGTGGTTATACTCTCGCTCGGGTAGAAGGAGCGAGGAGTGGTGAGCTGACGCTCGTCGGGGGCGGACGTGTCCGCGGAGTCCCCCCGTGGTTTTGTAGTGTATTGTACACTAAAGTCTTGTAACGCTGTGTGTATCGGCCATTCGTGCGGCGATACAGTGGTGCATCGTGTCAGGCGACTGGTCCTGACGGGTAGCCGGATTGGCGAGTACGGTAATAAAGTTCTTCTTCGCACGCACTTCGATTGTCTTCTCGGTGAATTATTGATGCTTTCTCTACGTGATGATGCGATATGATGTGATCGTTGTGAGTCCGAGTGAGGTGTCCGCGAACATACCCAATAAAGATCCCACAGTAACTGGAGAAATCCGGTTATATTACATTGGTGGCAGCGGTGGGATGGGTTGCGTGGACCAGGAGACTGCTATAACGATCATTTTCATGTTGTTGTGACATATTTTGCATTAGAGGAGAGATGATTAATCCTGCAGTGCTATAGTAGTGCCCTCGTTACGAATGCCTACTATATTTTTCGTTACCTGCAGGGTGAGTCTGGATCAGTAAATTCATCTTGCGTATATTTCGTCCTGCAGGTGAAAGACGCTTGCAGGTGAAAGGCGCCTGCAGTTGAAGTTGAAAGGCTCCTGCAGGTGAAAGGCGCCTGCAGGGGAAGGCGCCTGCAGTGAAGGACGCCTGCAGGCGGAGGCGCCTGCAGGGGAAAGGCGCCTGCGAGCGAAGGCGCCTGCAGGGGAAAGGCGCTTGCCGGCGAAGGCGCCTGTATTGTTTTAGACTTTACGCAGCCTGGAGAAGATAAAGAGAGAATAGCGCCTGTCAAGAGGACCCTATAGCGCATGCAGTGTCAGCGGTGCCTTTAAATTGAATGCCCGGTATGCCTGCAAGTTCATCTGTCAATACCGACATCATGAAGTTGAAGTTGTTTGAGAGGCAGAAGTCTACGCCGCAAGAAAATACAGTAGGACCCTACTCGTCAAGAAGAAATAGTAGCGCCTGTAGTGCCAGCGGTGCCTTCACCTTGAATGCCTGCCATGCCTGCAGTGTCGTTAGTAGTGCCTTCAAATCGAATGCCTGCTATGCGTGCACATGCATGTTTTCACGATCAGACCGAAACTCTATTCCTGGTGCATTTTAATGCAATTCTGCGTTGCTACACATCATGACAACGGAAATGACAAGGTCCGTTCCTGGTTGTAGGAAGGTTGTCGGACGTGACCTGCCGAACACAATAGAAAACATCGGAAAGAAAAGCTTTATGCACCTGGCTCGAATGAAACAGTGCTTTGGTGAGCCGTTGTTACAGTCTTTGATCGAGGTTGGTGGAGGTATTGATGCTCCTTTACAGGAGCCGGATCGTCATGTCCTCGTGGCACCATTCACCTCGGAAGTTCCTCAACGAAACTGCAGACGTTCGACCAGAGTCTGACCCTATCGATTCGCATACCGGCAAAGATGAATCCATTTCTCCGACGTTTTCCATACTGATCTCCGGCGCAATCAACCAAGGAAGCGAAACTCTCCTCAGCGATGCGATGACTCGTATCAGGGATGCTGGGTAGAGCGCCAGGTGATTGTAGTGACTCGTGTACAGCCGCAACTTAATGTATATAATGTAGGAAACTGCGGGATCCCTGCAATAGGTGCACCATACCTGCAACGCCATGTGCTACTTCGACAGGTTGAACCAGCAGTGACGTATTGTCATATCTGTCATGTGGTCTGCGAGAAGACTTACGATAAGGGTATCTGCTACACCAAGTGGGGCGGCGCAAGGAATTCTCCGGAGACGCTATGGTTGGAGTGCAGGACGGGAACCCGTAGCGGAAGGCGCAACGACTTATGACGCTACAATGTTTTATTTGTCTTTAAAATGTGGACTGCTATTAAGAGAGCTTTGTTTATTTTGTGTGTGTGTGTGTGAATACGTGTAAATACAATGTAAACTATCGGACAAGCTATACTTAAGGAGTTCGTTGTTTAAGCTAGGCGGGAGACCATGATGCATAGGCCTAGTGATAAATACCTCGCTTGTTCAGTAATGATGCGGTTTTCACATCTTTTTTTTGTTTATTAAGTTATGTAAATAAATGTAAATGCAAAGTTGCGAACCAGTGTTTCGCGTATGTATGTCATACACTTGGTTGTTTTAGCGTGTAAGAATAGGTAAATGTGCTTACGCTAATCTGTGAAGTTTATGTAAAAATGTTGTTCTAGCGTTTATTGTTTATGTTTCTGTTTGTGTGGGATACGGGATTGTAGTATCCGGTTTCGGTCATTTCATTATTTATGTAAAGCCCGAGTTGCCCTAGTCAAGGGACTGACTAGTCTTAGGGAGGGGCTGTGTAATGAAATGAGGTTAGAGCACTGAAGTTGCTGTCTCTGGTACGTCTGGTTAGGACGTAGGGGGCGTGCGGTGACCCCATGACCGTATGAGTTTCGATGGGGGTCACGGGTCGCACGTGGTTATACTCTCGCTCGGGTAGAAGGAGCGAGGAGTGGTGAGCTGACGCTCGTCGGGGGCGGACGTGTCCGCGGAGTCCCCCCGTGGTTTTGTAGTGTATTGTACACTAAAGTCTTGTAACGCCGTGTGTATCGGCCATTCGTGCGGCGATACAGTGGTGCATCGTGTCAGGCGACTGGTCCTGACGGGTAGCCGGATTGGCGAGTACGGTAATAAAGTTCTTCTTCGCACGCACTTCGATTGTCTTCTCGGTGAATTATTGATGCTTTCTCTACGTGATGATGCGATATGATGTGATCGTTGTGAGTCCGAGTGAGGTGTCCGCGAACATACCCAATAAAGATCCCACAGTAACTGGAGAAATCCGGTTATATTACAATATAATCGTTTGAACTTTTCACACAAAGACTTTTTATAATATCGCTGGAGATTCAGTTAATACAGCAAACCATTTCATAAGCAGTTCATGAATAACCTCTTTCTGTCTATCTTCTATCTCCTTTTGAGGTAAGTCACTTCAAAAGAGTGTAAGCGTAATTAAGATTTCATAATGGTTGCAAACGCATCAAGTTTTGCTGCAGCTCTAGCCATCCAGTTTGCTTGATGCATTAGCGTTACTATTTATTCACAAAAGAATTGCATATCCTAAAATCAAAAGACAACTTGTTCCCTGATTAACGTACATACAATGATAATGCAGAATCCAGTTTGATAGTTGGGGTGGACTCTGATTGAATCAAATCCCATCAAATCATGTCAAATAGATACGTCTGCATTAATGAAAAAACAACTTAAATGACATCATCCATTGCATCCTCCCTATGGCATGCAGATTTTGCTGAACAACCGCATGTATTTATTCCCTTTTTATCATGACTAAAACATCGTCACTTCACAATAGAAATGCATTTTCAGAGTTTATAACATCACATTTCTTTTCCCTACACTAACAACTGCTACGAAAATCTACAAAACTATGGTAGTTTGGAGATAGAGAAAGTGCCTCATGCTTTTAATGTACCATCAAATAGTGCTCGCACTGCCTTAAAGGGACTGTACAGTACTGGTTGAGGTGAGGATTCAGGTTTATAACACTTTTTAGTGATATAATGAGAAACCTCTTATGAAATATGAAAGAGCATGTAATTTTAAGAAGGATTCAATGTTTACTTGATGAAAATTGGCCTTGAAATGGCTGAGATATCCAAAAAAGCGATCATGATAAAATTGTTTTTACAAATAAATGCAATGGGGCGAAACGCCACACATTTTGACAGATAGAAAAGGCTCGTCCTACCTTCGGCAGCCGCGAGGTGGAGGGCCGTCCGGCTGTCATAATCACACTCCCCCATGTCCATACCCTGTAAGAAGTACTGACGTAGAGCGCTGGCGTCGCCATTGTAGGCACCAAAGAGTAACTTCATAATCCTAGTGGCCTGGTGGTCACATGGAGAACACACAAACACATTCTCACATCATTCATTTTGGTTGCACTCAAAGTATCTGGTTGAGGTGGTGGTGTGTATGTGTGTGTGGTGAGTGTGGAGGGGCAAAATTGTTCTGCTAGAAAGGGGCATTCCAGACAATTTTCATAATTTCACATCATGGAGTACATGTACATAAATCAACAGCTCCATTGTATAGATTTGTGGAATTTATCGTGGTTCTTGAGCAGAGAAAGCAATGCTCTGAAAGAACCCACAACAAATTACACTGAACAAGGATGATGACATACGAGCCTCACATATTTCAGAAATGTAGCAATGTAATTCCATTACAATACCATGTGCTTAGGGTGGGATTTCACGGAGCACGCAAACGATTTGCAAAGGACGCCAATGACAAAATCCAACATTCGGAAAAGTTTTTCTCCGAATGTGTTCCGACAATGAAGCCGAAAACTATTCTTGAGCAATTTGTGCGAAGTTTTCACGACGTACGTGCGAATGTCGTGTGTATCATTGCTAAAGTACAGCATGTTACGTACACGAAGAACACGCGACGGAAATGTGAACAACGAAAATTTTTCAATAGTCATGGGAGAAAATGTACCCAAGGAGAGATGGAAGCTGTCTTGAGTTGATTTTTTTTTCTTTCCTCTATTTCTCCTTTTTTTTCCTCTCATTTCGCTATCGTGTGCTTGCCTACATTTTTTTTCCAAGGACCTATCTCCACTAGTAAAGCATTTGTTGTTGTTGGTTTTTTTTTGCAGTTCCTCCAACACATAATCTCTGTAGTTCAAATGATATTTTACATACTTTAGATTATAAATTTTAAGTGTATTCTGCGATTTCTTTTGTATATCTAACATTTCTTTCTCTTTGCTAGTCTTTAATTTCTTTTGTTACTATAGTTGTTCATAATTGTTTGATATTTAGATGTATGCTACGATTTTTATTTGTAGAAAGCATATAGGTCATACATCCCCCAAATGTGCGCTAAACGTTCGCGAGAATGTCTCAAAAGGTACGCGAACAGTTTGCGATTACGTTGTAAAATGATCGGAAAAACTTCGCAGATTTCGCGTAACATACGCGAGACATTCTCCAAAGTTTCGGAGTCTGTTTGGGGTTTCACAAACATTTTGCGAACATCGCGCGTGTCTTGCAAAGGTCTTGCGCATATGACGAGGCTCTAAAGACACTTTTGAGAACAATTCACGAGCAAATCACAACCAAGTGTGCGGAAAAGGTTCGCAAAAAATTTCAAACTTTTTTGAAATTCTCGCCGAAGTAAAAACGTCATTTGCGAACAATTGACGATGCTTCCGAACCCTCACGTATGTTTGGCGATCTTTTGCAGACTAAAATACGAATGCTGGATTTTGTCATTCGCGTCCTTCGCAAATCGCTCGCGTGCTCCGTGAAATCCCACCCTTAACAAGTTAACCTGTGTAGAATCTATCCATGCTTTCTTCTTTTGTTCTGCTTCCTTGAGCCCCTCCTCATGCATTCTTGTTATGAGGCTGCATGTCATCATCCTTGTTCATTGTGATTTATTATAAATTTTGAAAACACTCTTATTCCTCAAAACAATCACTTTAAATTCTAAAACTCTGTACCCAGTATAACCAATTTATAGTTGTTCATATGTAAAAGTCCAAAAATCATCTGGAGGTTTCCTTGATATATACAAGGATGCATAGCCATGGCATTGACACAAGGGTTACCCTGTAAGGGGGACCTTGTCATATCAAGGGGGCCTTGTTCTAAAAGGAGACACTGCCACTACGAAGGAGACCTTGTTATGTAAAAAGGCTTAGAGATTAAAGAAGGCACCCTCAGTGTCTGACTGATATCAAGGGATAGTATCTTAGGCCCTCTGGCCTAACTCTTGTATGAGAGTTGACTACAAATATTACATCACAAAGAATTATGCAACGTGACCTCATGCCAATCAGAATAAAAGATAAAGTACAGTTCATGAGGGCCCCTGAAAAACAATGTTAATTGCAGTAGACTGCAGATGACAAATCAACAAATGTCTGTAATGCTGTGTTTTGACAGAGTATTAACTATAAAGAAGCATTTAAGAAGTTTGATCCTCCCTATCACACATAAATGTACCTAAACACTTTGTGGCTAGCGGGTGGGTCTGTTCACTGACCATACATTGTACGCTACATGAAAATGAATTAAGGTGATCTTGCGCACCCACACACAATGCATGGAGGGCAGTGACTTGTCCATTTCCAAGTAATACAGAGTTATTGCGCAGCAGGCACAGACAGAGTGTATATGCAGTAATCATATCTAATTTATCCCTTTTTATCATGACTAAAAATTGTCACTTCACAATTAGCATTGCATTTTCAGAACTTATAACTTGATTTTCTTTTCCAAACATGTAACAACTGCAGAGAAAATCTACAAAACTATCATACTGTAACAGTGGATATTTTGGCGTGACTAACTTTTTGCGCTCAGCCGGGTAAGAAGAGTTTCACATGTCTTTAATTCCGCAGAATCAAGATATAAACTACTGGAACATATGGCACGCAAAAATATTTGTGTGCTTTTATTTTTGCACTTGTTTGTGGTTGCACGAAAAGCACGAAAATTTCAACACCAAAAAATTTCCACTTTTACAGCAATTTGGAGATAGAGAAATACATTGTAATGCTCCATGTTTTTCCTGTATGATAAAATAGAGCTCGCATTGTGCACCGGCACAGCATTGTCCACACATTGTTACAGATATCAAGTAGCACCACCACCATTTGAGATTTTTACTGTTATATGTGATAGGGAGAATTAAGACATGCAGTCACACACTGGTTCCTCTGTGAGAAGGTCCAGCAATCCACCGTGTCTGAATCAGACACACTGTAAACTTAGTGACCTCCCATCCCTCATCCTTATGTGGTCAGAAAGTGACTGGTATGAGGTCTTTAAATTACCTGGCTGTGTGTTCGCTGAGTGACCGGGTCAATCTTCTTGGCCGAATGATGCCGCAAGTTGTCATAGTTGTGGAAGTTGAAGTGCGTCACTAAATCCTGCAAAATTGAAAACATAATCAGCATGTCGTATTCGGTCAACAAAACTAAGCAAAAATAGTAAATTATTCTACCAAAGTCCTGCATTAACATCATTCTGTATCATTCAGAAACTGCAGATATGACCATGCATAAATATGACATTTTTTACACAATTATATGGTATCTATGAGCTGAAATATTGGCAATAGTGAAGAGACATGAAGACAATAAAAAAAGTCAAAGTGAAAAAGCAGATTTTGTAGCCAAGCAATGAGCGTAACAGATATGCTTGAGTAAACTGCTTCTTGGTCTTCTGTGAAATACAGGCATAGCAAGAATCATATAACTGTTATTTTATTTCTTAATAATGCAAGGCAAATAAAATTGTACAGCATCCATACATTGTATGTGAACCTGTGCTTGGTCACACATGGCTTTCCATACACACCTGACAAAACTGGATGCCTCTGGAGCTGTTGCCAAAGCGATCAAGCGGAGGGGCCCAGAGCATGATGCCCATGATGTTGGGAACCACCAACAAGATGCCACCAGATACTCCAGACTTGGCTGGCATTCCAACCTGAGAGAGTTCAGAGCAATGGACAGTGAACTTTTACTACTGGCAAATTTTATTTTTTCAAATTTATGAAATTCTTCAGTCGAGATGTTTTCATTGCAACTGATTGACAAACTGTCCTGCATCGACGTCAATAAGCCCATGTATGCCTATGATTTTTTATCATGGCTATTACTACAAAACACTGATCAATTCAGTGCTTATTTACGTCGATGCAGGGCAATTTGTCAATTAGTTGCAAATTTTACTTTTGTAGTGTCATAAATGTGAACACTGCTTAAAGGGATGGTACAGTATTGGTAGAGATGAGAAGTGGGCTTTTAACTTTTTCCAAGATATCAAGAAAAGACTTATGTAATAGTACAGAACATATCATTTTAAGAGAAATTCAAAGTTCATTTGATGAAAATCGGGTTTGGAATGACTGAAACATCCAAAAACAAAGTAAAACAAAGCGATCATAATAAAAGGTGGGTCCCACACTTTATTAGAATCGCTCTGTTTTGGATATCTCAGCCATTTCAAAACCAATTCTTATCAAATAAACGTTGAATTGCACATGGAATGATATAGGCTCCTTCATATTTCATAAGAGGTTTCTCATCTCACCAAAAAATGTTAGAAAACTGAAATTAGGTCTCAACCAAAACTATACGATCCCTTAAAGAAGAACAATGATTATACAGGGGTACTTGTTTCTTCATATAACGGGTCTTACTGATGTGACTATTCCATGTTTGTCTCAAGAAATCATAAGACTTTATAGTATAAGGATACCGTAGAGTGGGATGGTTAGCCCGGCTAAGATATCTTTGAGAGCTCCATAACAAACAGTGTACAGCTCTATCACTGATCTCTACATGTATGAAAGTGGACACTCAGCGGAAGATGTGCCGTATGTCAAAAAAAAAAAATTACAATGGGACCATCCGCAATGATAACTTTAAAAACAGTGAATCAATCCTAATACAATTTCAGGGTATGAAACTATATCTCATTGCCCACATCTGACAGAAAACCCCATTCGCTTTGCTTCAGTGGTCAAAGAGAAATGAGGAATTTTGTAGAGCATGTCAGGAATCTCTTCCCTCCAAGTTATGTCTATTGTGTTTACACATTAATATGCAGTTCCAAGAGCATTCAAGTGCCAAAATTGGAAGAATCAGACTCATGACATGCTTTACAATAATCCACATTTCTCTGTGACCGCTTAACCAAATTGAATGGGGTTTTCTGCAAAATAGAGCTAAGATGCTGTATTTCAAGACCCTGAAGCAGCATTTGGACACTTTAATCACATTGGGTGTTATCACTGCGAAAATCCGATTGTAATTTTTTTTGGGACGTACTGTAAAGTCAACTGTTACTAATTAGCGTGTATGCACACATTTGTTGACACGTGGCTGATGGGTGCTGTTCGTGGATTTTGAATGAATACCGAGGGCAGCAAATGAAGATGAAGTCTTTTGGACCATCCATGTTTCCCCATGTTATGGGGTCATTAATCCAGTAAGGTGTGACACAAATCATCGCTTGGGGTGACAAGACCTTGTATCTGAAATTTTGGTGAAAATGACTTTTTTGGATAAATGGTCAAACAATGGGATAAGTGATGTCCTGTCCAAATCCCAACTGTCGTTATTCCAAAAATGAAGCCACCATTCGCTATAGTGCTTTGGCCACCATGTTTTTTGGCTCTCCTGAACATTTGACATTTTGTAGATACAAGGTCTTGTTGCCGCAGCGATGAAATGTTTTCTACCACATGCCTACTCACCTGGAAGGCAAACTGTCCTGAGAAGTCATACATGCCACAGGACAGCATGAGGCTGAGGGTGTCCCGAACGGCCACAGACTCAAAGACCTTCTTACCGGTCAGCGGACAGATGCCCCCGTTGGCCAGAGTGGCTGCAATGATGCTGGCCGACTGACAGGTGATCTCTAGTGAACAAATCTGTATACAGAAAAAAAAAATGGAGGGCTCTCAAGCTTAGTAAAGTCACGAAACTGAAATTAAAAGCCAACACATAGTTCTAAAAAGAGCTCAAAATTCATCTTACATCGTTTGGAATCTGCTAGCGATACATTGAAAGATGTCTACCAAGAAACCTGGCTGACAAGATTTGCCAGGATGACATGTTGTTTTGGAGTGTTTTGAGATCAAAGGTGTAAAATAATTTTGTAATAATAGGCATACAACTTTTATTCCTCCCTGTTCAGCATTGTGGGTAGGTAGAGTGTTGTGTGACAATTGATCTTGCCCAAACAATTATATTTTCAAACAAGCTGCAGCACAGTATGGTACACTTTTGGGCCTTTTTGCATTCAAGCACTCTGTGGCACAATATGGCATGGTCTAGTCACTTTTGAGGCACAATGGGAAGTGGTCCACCTATGGCACTGTTCGGTACGGTATGGTGCACTTTCGAATCGTTTGAGCATTCCTCTGGCACGGGTATGGCACGTTTCCAGAGAGCGCTCGAACACATCCATAGTACCATTCTTTTTTGCCCCTCACTCACTCTCTCCCTCCTCTTCAACCCCCCCCCCCCCCCCCCCCCCCCCCCACACACACACACTTTTCCTTCTTACCTGGAAGTAGAGGTCTAGGACATCCAGGGGATCAGCCCCCGAGGGGTAACAGTTGTAGTCCTGAAGGAGGTAAGAGAGGGCAAAGTTCCTGGCACCACTTTTCTTCTCTGACAGGAACCTGTTGTGAGATATAGTAGAAGAGACATGTCAAGGGGTCTGTCATGAAAAAGGAGCTACTACACAAGACATCATCATTTCAAAACATATGGGACTGCAGCATTCTGCTCTAAAACTGTGGAATCTATTACCTTAAACTCTCCTCAACCAGCAGTTCTTCAACATCTCCTCCTCCTCTTAAAAAAAATCCAAAAACTCATGTTCCAATAATAATTTCCTTGTGAAAAAAGCATTTGAACATATACATGGAAAATGCGCTACACAGGGTGGCCCAGAAAAGAACGGAACACCTAAGATCTTTAATTTCAGCAGTATTGTTGCAAATATGTCATTATTTTGCATACTATTGGAAAGGCCATTCTTTTTTCCAATAGAGTGACAACAAGTTCTTTAATTTTGGTTAATGTGTTATGATTTTAGGACCATTTTTGTGAACTCTTGCAATTTTCAAAATGTGATCATTTTGCACTCTCAGAGATACCGTAACCAGTGAGAATTCTGGCTTGCCATAGAACCAGTAGCGTTCACAATTTGTGGAATGTGGACAACATTACGCAACATTGCACTCCTAGCTCTTTACTGTGAATGGAAGAGGGAGTGGGAGGGGCGGATGGTGTGATTGTCATTGTCCGTTATCATTGTGAATGAGACGACCTGTTGGGCTCATTGAAATTATAGATTTAGTGGAAAATAGCAAGGTTTATTCAAAGGCATGATTGGCAGTGACATGAGTTCATGAGTGGTTTAGGAATAAAGCTCGTACTTTTAATTAAGTACACATTGATAAATACAATGAGAACTGAGAATATTGCTGTGTCAGTTTATGAACGAATTAAGAGGTATCTCACCGGGCTTGAAACTAGATCGTGACTGCAGATTTTGTTAGTTGCTGAGATGTTTCTGCTAGCCTATGACTCTGAGACATCTATTGTGAAATTACAGTGTCTTCGAGCATTCGCAAGAAATTTAAAGACACGATTTTACAATGTGGCTGACTGATTTTAAAATTTCTCAATATGAACTGTCACCAACTAACTGATAATCTGATCTGCGAAATTTTGCTTATGTGTGACCAAAGCTTTAAATATTAAAAACATACGGAGGCTAATCGGCCCCATAATCACCTTCCGCGACTGACAACCACCTAACGATTCAATTAATTGTAGTCTATGAACAGTCAGCAACTGGTTTCATTTATGTGTGACGAAAGCTTTTGATAACGATTAGATTATAAGCAGTGGACGACCAGTCAGTGACCAGTCACCGACTGGTTTTTGCTTATAATGGGATCATAGATTAGATATCAATAAAACCTTTGGATGGGTTATGGGTCCCGTATTCGCCGGCCACGGCACTGTAACAACAAAAGTTGTGCAGACATGAGCGTTGACAAAGCAGGCAAGAAAGTTTACGCGTGACACGTGCCTGTAAGGCAACGTGGTGTTTCATCCACAGTTTTCAAGCAAAGAGCATGCCCTTACGGTGCTTACTTATATTGAGACGGTCTTTCAGACACGAGAAGACTATTTGTAGGAAGATTTCCTCAAGCCCGTCGGCCTTCCAAGAGCACCATCCTACGGAACTATCGCAAATATGAAGAGCACAGAACCAGTTTGTGCCATGGCAACTTGGGACGTTCGAGAAACGTCCGTTCGGATGCCGGAATCACCGAGTTTCAGCAGAGCATTGAGGAGGACCCGCACCAGAATAGGAGGAGAAACAACCTGGGCATATCTAGATCATCGTTCTCCCGTCTCATCCATGACATCAAATTTCATCCCTATAAGATCCAGAGGAGGCATGGTCTTGTTGCGGGAGACCATGAACAGCAGGTTGCTTTCTGCAGGTGGTTTTCTCGGATACGTTTTTGACAGTTAATCTTTCCTTGTATGTGTGTTGGTATTCATAATTAGTTACATGAGCATACGTATTATGGGAGTACGGGACCCAGTTTTCCAGTAAGACTGTCACGTCTCTCCCGAATATTTTCTTCCAGGCAAACCCTGCAGGGGGGCTCTGGTCATACTTCTTTGCAAGCACCCTTCCCCCAAGTGTTTAATACACGTTATGCAACATTGTTACAGCCCAGCCCCTTCCTTGTATGCCGTTGCCCGTAAGAGTCAATGTTGACATGTTTAATGGTGTCATAACTTTAACTGGCAAAGTGTCAATGGGGCTGACTTGAAATTAGTGGTGCATCTTATTCTGAGTTGGATGTTTATGATTCTGAACTGCACAACATCCGGTGGTTCCAAGATGGCTGCCCACCGCACAGGAAGCTAGCTGCTTGGGAAAGACTGCAAGAACTTTTTCCAGGTAGAGTGGTGGTGCTGGGGCATGCCATCGAGTTCCCCCCTCGTTCCCCCGACCTTACGTCCCTTGACTTCTTTCTCTGGGGGTTTGTGAAGTCGGTCGTGTACCAACCGCCATTTGCGCAGACTCCGCCTGTATTGCGCGAATGTGTGGTAGCAACTCTGACAGATGTATGCAGTGACGTCATCATTTGGTTTGTAGCTGACATGTATAGGAGAGCACAATTGTGCATCCAGTTGAAAGGGGCACAAGTGGAGGGACAAGCAGCTGGGAACGTCGAATAAGTGTTGGCATGAAAGATATTAGATTTATGCTACACGTTTTTGGTTTGGTTGGTCTTTTTTATTACTGCGTAACTTTCCATTCCCTGCAATAGCTGAATTGTAAACAGGATGTGCAATGAAGTTAGAGTTTCATTTTGGTGGTGCAAATTTATGTTCGTCCGTCAATATCAGACTCAAATAAACGAATGAGTGAAAATGGAACTTGATCTTGTGTTTTTCTTATTTATACTTAATACATACTTATCTAAATAGATTGACATGAATATGTTCATGTCAAATAGATAAAAACATATTTTTCCACTTTATGTTTGTAACTTATATTGCTTTAAGTATAAAGTCAGCATATAATCAGCTCTTGTATTTCATCTAACAGAATAAGCACGTGCAATATCATTTAATAGCAATATTTGTTAAAGATGTGTATTCAAGTTTGTTTTTGTTTTAGTGCAATATCATTTAACAGCATTATTTGTTAACGATGTATATTCAAGTTTGTTTTAACTTTTGTGCAATATCATTTAATAGCATTATGTGTTAACGAAGTGTATTAAAGTTTGTTTTCATTTACATGTCTCTAATTTAACTAACATTTTTTTTAAGTTTGCGTAAAACAGCTTAGTAATAAATTGGTACTTATCTATCTATTTTTGAATATTTTACAAAATCCATCAGAGTAGCCCTGCAAGGAATGAACGTTCATTTCCAATGGGGCACTGGGATGACTTTAAGAACAAAGTTTATAAAATAGATATTAATTTTACACATCTATAAATTGAATAACTTATACAATTTCCATCTTTGGATAAAAATATCCAATTGAACTGTTTCTTTGAGTTTGACTCATTTTCATTTTGTACTGCTCTTCACTGCGTGAATAACTTGGACTCATTGTGAAATTAGACATGAGGAAAAAAAAATCATTGCCTCGATACGTTTCTTTAAACGTGAACATTGATGTCTCTGTGCATGTGTTTCAAATCTTTGTTTGAGAAAAATCCCCTCAGAAATGGCTGAAATATTAATAAATAAAAATCGAGTAAGAGACCACAGCCGGCATTTTTTGCTCAAATTCAAATGAACCTTTGCAAAGAAAATCTACATGATTTACACATATTTTGTAATTTTTGATAGATTTCAATATTAGTTTTATGACAAAGAATGTTGTCAATCATGCCAATTAACAGCAAATATCTTTCATATACTTTAAAAAAGATTGTTAGTTAATTGATCATAAGTAATCAATTATGAATTCATTTATATAACTTTAGCCCATACATCGCTAAGAAGGAAAAATATTACGGTACCAAATATTTTGAAATGTCATATGTGTGCAGTTTATCATAAGAATATACAGTTAAAATGAGGTTTGGAGAAAATTTCAATTTCGGAACCACTACAAAACTATCCCTTTAAGAAACAAAGAAAGATATGTGTTTTTAAGCAAAATAGACTTGTATTTTTTTTTTAATTGTCGACGACCACTGTTCATGTATACGGGGCTGTGTGTAATGGTGACAGAGATTCGTTTAGTGCGTTTTATTTTTGTTTTTGTTTTTTGATGTGTGTCCGTGTGTGTGTGTGTTTGTGTGTGTGTATGTGTGTGCATTTGTGTGTATGTTGTGCTGCATTCTCTGATGTGTGTGTGTGGGGGGGGGGGAGGGGGTACTCGCAGTGTGTTAGTGAAGAGTGGATATGTAAATGTGTGCATATTATAGAACTTGCATGGGATGTACTAGTAACAAGCACACACATGCACACACATACATGTACATGGGATTTGCTTCATCCACTTACCATATCAATTGTACATAGGATTTTTTGGGGGTATCATTTCTGTAAATCCACCAAGTAGAAGACATTAATGCAATAAAAGATTCTTTGTGATCAAAGATTTTGTTTCTTATCTGAAAAAAAAAATAAAATGTAATGGCTTTTCAGGCAAACCTGAACATCACTCATTTTTCAACTCTTGCTGATTTCACTCTAAGATAGAATACTTACGTGGCATTGCTGAAGCCGATGTATTCTCCTGCCGCTGCTTCCTTGAACTTGGACATGATGAAGTCAAATCTGTCGGCTGGGTTCAGCTCAGGCTGCGCCCATTGAACACCAGGGTAAGAACAAATTCAGGAAACATATCAGATACTGACAAATATTTTTTTTTCTCTTAATATTATATTTGGGGATTGAAAGTGTCGGAAATCAAATCAACATACAACATCCAATAGTGGTTACATAAATCCTAACAATGCAACACAAAGAAGAATTTCATTTGTAAGCTGTGTTTCTGAATATCACGACACATTGCATATTATATCGTCTGTGAGTACCCCCACAGCCTTATTGGTGTCATGTACCAACAGTTAAACACAAAAGGCAAAGGAAATATTGATGTCACCATCTCCAACAAGAGGTTAATTTTCTTCAAGATCATTGCGGTTACCTTTAACAAAGACGCTGTCACAATGGCACCAGAATTCAGCATAGGATTGTGGGGCTTATCTGTAATTGAAGACACAGCATAGATCTCTATGAAAAATGCACACTCAACGATCAAAGATACATTGTAATTAATACTCATTTCAAATAAACACAAGGTCACAATGTGCTGAACTGAAATGACAACAGAGTCTTCAAAATGGAAAACTGGGCATCTTATTGAATACTGCACAGAAGCTCTCATTGAAAAAAAAACAACAACAACTTATGTCAGATGGTTTAAACAAGAATTCGGTTCAGCACATTTATAGTGTTCTAATGCCGTAATAATATTGTCTTGCTCCACTTCATGTTTGGCACTATACACTGTAGATATGCCATTCACTGAGAGAAAACAGATGAGCAACCAACCTTTGGTTTAATCTCTGTTGCCAAACCAAGGACAATTTAGGTCTGAAAAGTTCTAAAGTCCAAAAGTTCTTTTTTTTTTTTTTTTATCTAAAGTTCAATGGCTATTATTCATAGCAAGGCTGTCAACTTCAGGTTAGATATTTTGGAAATTGGGGAAAGTCTGCAAGAAGGGTTTTCCCCTTAAAGTGAAAACATAGTTCTGGTAAAGGTTTGAGAACCCGTCTTGCACCTTTTCATATTTGCTTGCAATATATCGAAAGAGTCTATCAAAAAACTTACCTGGCTGACGCGATTTGCCGGGAAAATGAGTTGTTTTGGAGTATTTTGAGATCAAAGGTAAAAGTTGGTATATCGACTTTTATCCCGAAGGATCCAGGTTAACTCGGTCTCAGAGACAACTCGGCCCTATTTCAGACAATTTACACTCAGTTCGTGATCGCAGTATTCTATACATAGGCGCATGTTTAATATACATGTGCGCAAAAGAGGTTCTTTGATGCGCGCATTGTATCAACTCTGCCCATAACTTCGACCAGCAAGAATGCGAAGTGCTCCCATAGCACAACACTGTACAATTAAGAGGGACAACTCGTCCGCGCCGTCAAAGCAAGGCCGAGTTGTCCCCGAGTCCGAGTTAGCTTGACCCCAATCGGGTGAGTTCTGAGATGCAAAACTTTTTCGTTAATATTTCACATTTTCATCATCACCCAACGAATATCTTGTTATTACAGCGTTATTCCACACACTTCTTAGGCATACATGTACATTTTGGAGCGAAGTTTGACAATTTTGCAGGTGTACCAAAACTCTGTTTTGCCTTTAATCATCTGGATGTTCATGGTAACATTGGCACATATATTTAAGACTGAAGTCATACTGTGGTTATGAATATGACTGTCACCACTGATCTGGGTAAAACAGCAGGTGACCACTTCAAACAGGCGGTTGAGGGTCACAATTTAGAACATGGTTTCAAAGGCCTCATTAACAGGGAAATTGCAAATTAATACCAATTGCCTTTGATCATTGACTTCATCTGTGATTTTAAAGATTAGCTTTGAAGGTATTAGATCCCATTTGCATGATTGACACAATCAAAACAATTATTTATAGATAGTTAAAAGAATAGGAATTGGACTACTATGAATCAAAGACAAAATGCCTCTTCAGTTTAATACTGATGCAATGTAAATGAAATTATTCTTCGCCTTCATCTCGCAACATTTAATGCACCTTGTATTAGTTATAAGCTGTTACTTTTGCGTACAGATATATTTTTGCATTTTCGCGAGATGTTGTTTTTGCAAATTGACACCAAGGTATTGTAAGTGCATTATAACCCTATGTATAGCTCATGGCGACATTTTTGTGCGTTGTTAAATTCATGGACCAACAGTGATTTGCAAAATTTGCGAAAATAACAGCTTAGACAGTTATATCTCTCATTACTTATTTCCCACTTACAAGTTACGTTCAAATCATTTATATAAATTGAATGTAGTGACACGTTAACTTGATTGATCACTAGGAGCTACATATAAACCCATTCCAGTGTGAGATATGCATGAATACATTAGAGCTCTATGTCTCTGTCATTTTTTGAACAGCAGAATATCAATTCTGAAACAGAATCTAACTTTAACAAAAAGGGCAAATTTTTCTGCTCAAACTACCAAGAGTACCAAGGGTATTTGCATTTTCATCGGACCATATTTGATCTTGACTTCTCTAGAATAGTCACTGCATCAGAAACTTACTATTGCTGTTGAGGAAAAGAGCGTTGAAAGGCTGGCCACTGGGTTCAAATCCAATGTGTCTGTGCACGTAGTCGGCACCCATGAGTGTGGAGGCCAGGGCGTAGCAGGGTGCCTTGCTACACGACTGGAAGGAGAAGGGGACATCGGTGTTGCCGAAGGAGCACCGCTGGCCGTCCACCGTGCAGACGCTCACTCCCCAGCCATTGGGGTCCTGGCGGGCCAGCTGGGGTATGTAGTCTGCCAGCTGAGTGTGGGAATGAGATGGGAACAGGCAAACATAGCCATGATGTCTCAGAATGCATACACCATCACCACCACCACCACCACTAGCAGCACCACCACCATTACCACCATCACCACCACTACTACTACTACTACTACTACTACTACTCCTAATAATAATAATAATAATAATAATAATAATAATAATAATAATAATAATAATAATAATAATAATAATAATAATAACAATAACAGTAATAATAATAATAATAACAATAATACTAGAAATAATAATAATAGAAATAATAATAATAATAATAATAATAATAATAACAATAATACTAGAAATAATAATAATAATAGAAATAATAATAATAATAATAATAATAATAATAATAATAATAATAATAATAATAGAAATAATCATAATAATCATAATAATATTTTTACTACTACCATTACTTCTATATTAATATACTACTACTTCTTCTACTATTTTTCCCACCACTATCACAACATGACTACTACTACTGCTCCTACCACTACTACTACCACTAATGACAATAAAGTCTTCTGATGTGCTGTGTGTGTCACACAGTAACATCCCTGGTATAGAAGGGCAAGACCTCTTTTTAACATTGCTTCATTAGAAAAGATAATACAGTTTGGATAGACGAAAGCATGAGATTTACTGTAAAAAAAAAGAAGGCACGTAGGTTTCAAGCTCTTTCAAAAAGGAGGAAGGACATCTCCATTCTGTAGTCACAAGAGTATGTCACAGAGCATAACGTTAGTTCTCTAGAATATGTTGCTAATTTGGGGGTCACCTATAAATTCAGTGATTTATAGTCTTTTGATAACAAAATTAATGCCTTTATAATTACCATATGGGGCTCAAATGAAAGCAGTCAGTAAAACTTAAATACTAGCAATGATCAGTAAAATTACAATAAATAGATACAGTATCAAGCCACAGAAATGTGGCTTGATGGATGGGTTTAACCCAGAGAGAGAGAGAGAGAGAAAAAAAGAAAGAAAGTAGAGACAGTTTTGTGTTTCACATGTGACATACATGTGTATAACCAATACCACTCACCTCTCCATCAGTGTTGTTAATCTGCTCTTCATATGTCTCTTGGATGACAGCCGCAAAGTCTGGGAAATCTGGTATGATGAACTTGTTTTGAAGAGCCCGGCCGATCAGGACAATGTTGTCTGTGATACACCTACATTGTGGGACAGACACATAACAGGAGATACAGTAGTTTACGTTCATAGGACCTGGCTAATATCAAAGATAAGTTCAACGTTTTTTAACTTTGACAATTAGGTTGTAGTTTTAGCCCCGTATACACTGTAGATGGATTTGAAAGTTGGCCATCTCTATTAAAGACAAGATGAAGACTAAAATACAAGATTTAATATATGGTTTACACTCTGTCTACAAGTTGTAGGGGGTCTCCACCTGCAGATTCCAGTCAACATGTCAACACAATAATCCACTGAACTTGAAAGTTTGCATGACCTCTCCATGACCCCTACACCCCCTTAGCTTCTTGCTCTATACCTCTAAAATGTACAAGTATAGTGCACATGCATGCAGTACACTACTGTAGTGTTGCACATTATCCAATTTATCACAGTGCTGTGTGTGTGTATCTCTTCCAATTCTGTGGTTTAATCATTGAGTGAGATTCTCTCTTAAAAGTGAAATCTCTACGATTAATTGTCATATGGACGGCCATCATAATGTAAAGGGTATTCACAGCTCTCATCATTGCTGACTAGCCATCATCAATGATCAGCCTCCGTATGAATAAACCTACAGTCTGAATAAGCATTACAGTTTGAGTCAATTGGGAAAACCAGAAAACTACATTGTCTTCTTGGACTAAGTCTATATCAACCTTTTCATAGATTAATAGTTCTTCACACTACTGAACATGGAGCACTTACTGTTCCTAATTGATTTGAACCACTGGCACACAGGTAAAATTTGAAGGCATCTTTAATACAGAGAGTTCAAGCTTTCATTCATCAGCATTTTTCTAGATTGTACTTAATTGCATCTTGATACTCATGATTACTACAGTACCAGTAACTCATAAATTAAGTCAATGGTATGTGTAAATGCTCTAGTTATAAACATAATTTACCATTTGCAGATGAAACAAAAACCCAGCTTTAGTGCTTTAAAATAGTTCTAAAATGTGAATTAGGGATAGAAACAACCAATGTAAAAATTTGAATCAGTATAATTAATGTTAAGTATTGTTAAATACACAAAACGTGAACAATAGTTATAATAAAAATGTTTCTAGATTAAACCGTCTACAGTTATGGTATATTGAGAACTAGAAATGTCGCTATGGCGACTGATGCCTCCGCCATAATGCATGATTCTCCCAATAGGCGTATAGTACAATGTCTTCACAATGTGTGATCCATGACAGTTTCACATAACTGGCAAAATATTGAAATGACAGGCCTGTCAGAAATGTCTTGAACTGGGTTGCTATAATTTTCTAAGAGTGCAGGTACACATATTTGGGGAATTGAGAATTTTACTTGAATTCTGACGGACCTTTTTATTAGTTTATGCATTGAGTAATTTCCAAGGTATGATGAAAGAGTGTCATGATGGTACAAAATAGATTTTTTTTTTTTTTTTTTTTGGGGGGGGGGGCATTGAAACATGGCCTTTGACCCTTAACCTCTGACCTTCTAGCTGGAAATTTCCCGGAGAATCTCCATTAGGTAATGCATGTATAAAGTTTTGAAACTAATAATGCAAGCATTGCATTTGACCGAAAGATCGGTCTGTATCTGTCCGTCGGGGAATGTTCCGCGGAGACTGCGTCTGGCTTCACGGATCCCCTCCGTATACAGACCGAAGTCAATGATTGCGGCTCCTGTGTGGAGCAGTCGCGCACAGATCAAACGTTACGATAAACCAAATTTCAGACAGCTTTTTTACATTCGAACAAGTTTGACATGACATGACACGTTATGCAGCAATATTTGGGATAAATTTCTCACATTGTGCAATCGAAATACTCACATAAACTCGGTTATAACGCAGAAATTTTATCGATATCGCAACATCGCCGTTCGCTAGCTGTAAGTCGCCATTTTGAATCTGTAAGCCAATCACATGCGAGGTACGTGTTTTAGTAAAACAAACACGTAGAAACTACCTCGCATGTGATTGGCTAATAGATTCATAGTGTATGTTTCTGCAGTTTGAACGTGACAACGCGACAGGCTGTGTTTTAAGTTGAAAATTCTACTAAAATGTTGGATTACTCATTAATCTGGTGAGTGTAATGTATTCTTAAAATTAAAAAAGCTAATTTCACAATACGAGCTTAAATTTGCCGACCTAGGGCCGTGAATTAGATGCAATCGAGAAGGGTGAGGTACCTCACCCAATTTTCCATAGAGACAGTGGTTAAGAACATCCACACAGCAATGGGTACTGCAACCTTCCGTCTGTCTCCGGAGGACGGCGTTAATGGCAAAATAGTTCTATAAAAAGAGTCCTCCGGACAGACGGATCTTTCTGTCTAGCATTGCATATACTAGTATATGAGGGAAATAATAAACATTTTGCGGAGCTGACTATTGACCCATGACCCCTAAAGTCCGTAGATAATCCCTGCCAGTCAGTACATGCGTATTTACCAAGTTCCACGAAGATACATTGAACCATTTGCGAGAAAAGTGATATTGCAACATTTTCGTCTCACCTTTGACCTTTTGACCTTTGACCTTATAACATGAAACTCTCTCTGGAGAATCATTACGCAGTAGTACACGTCCACACCAAGTTTCAAGAAAATACCTTTTGGGCATTGCATAGATATGGGGGAATTTGCAACATTTGTGGCATTTGACCTTGACCTTTTGACCTTTGACCTCTTGCCAATGTCACTAAAATCTACTCAACTAATTGTCCCATCATACATCATCCTTGGACCAAGTTTGGTGAAAGCTGCTTCTTTCAGTTTTGAGTTATCACGTAAACAGATAAATTTTAGGATTTGACCTTGATCTTTGACCTTTGACCTCTGTCCGATTTCACTGAAAAACTAATCAAGTAATTGTCCCATCATACATCATCCTCCAACAAAGTTTGGTGAAATTTGCTCCATCCAGTCTTGAGTTATCGCGTAAACGGATACAATTTCATGATTTGACCTCGACCTTTGACCTTTGACCTTTAGCCGATTTCACCCAAAATCTAATCAAATAATTGCCCAATCATACTTCATACTTGGACCAAGTTTGGTAAAATTCCAGTACATATTACTCAAGTTATCGCGTAAACGAAAGCGGACGGACGTACGGACGTACGGACGTACAGACGTACGGACGTACGTACGGACGGACGGACAACCCGAAAACATAATGCCTCCGGCACCACTTCCTGGCGGAGGCATAAAAATAGTGAAATCTCCTTATATTTTAGGCCTTATTTAAAAAAAGATTACATGGTAGGGTGTTTTGTGATATAACTTTCCTAAACATATGCATTAAATGTGATATCTCGAAAAAAGCACTGTTCCAAAAGGTAAACTGTACCTTTAATGCTGTAGATAAACAGATTGACTTACTCTTTAAACTCGTCCTGTGTGAGGTTCTTGTCACCTATTCGGTCTGGAAAGAGAGGCAGGTGCTTCTCTCGAAATTTGTCCATGGACTCCTTGAGCCTGGGGTCATGGAGGGTCAGTCCCTTTGATGCTAAGGCCTGGAAAAGAAATCAAATGATGTGTGATCAAAACTGCTACAGCAAAATGTTGAATGAATACTTAATGATTTAAAGTTTATGTGGTGAATGACATGCAACGCTTTAATGTCCATGCATATGTACTGGTGAGACAAAAATTCCTGTATAAACTGTTATTTTCGCGTACAGATATTTTTGCAAATGACGAGCCCACAGACCTTTTCGCGAGATGTTGTTTTTCGCGAATTGACACCGAGGCTATCGCAAGGGCACTATCAATTAAGCGTATGGCGCCATTTTTGCATGTTGTTAAATTCGCTACCCAACAGTGATCCAATGCACAATAAGGGGTTTATAAAGCACGAGTTCACCCAAATGTATGGTACAGGTATGTGAATTGGGTAAACGCAGCAACATTAGCAGAACACATCAGTGTTAAGTTTGAGGAAAATCAGACAATTCATTCAAATGCTATTAATTTTGAGAGTATCAATGTTGCCATCGCTGGATGAGAAGACTACTACAGTTTGTGATATATGTATAAAAGCAATAAAATTCATACAGAGAGTTCCACAAAATTTCATATTTAATGAAAAGCACTTTCCCTCGACTTGTTAAGTCTGACATACAATATATATTACGGGTGATACTATTCCCCCTGCTTTCTGAAAGAGGCAATGTGAGCGATCTTTTATTTTCTTTACAGCATTCTTCATATGTGCAGTAACAAACTGTAGCAGTCTTCTCATCCTACGATAGCTGCTTACAAACTTTGAATTAACAATGCAAAATTGTCTGATTCTCCTCAAACTTCCACCGACAGATTCAACCAATCTTGCTGCATTCAATAAAACCACACTTACAGTGTATTTGGGTGAACTTGTCCTCTGTATTAGAGTAGACATTTTTATGCATTTCCACACACAATCTTGCATGACAAGCACAATTTACACCTTGACGACTTTTGAAGATTACAATAGATCAGGGAGAAAGTAGCTATCACAGTAGTCAATTAACAGAAGCATAAATTCTGTCAATCTTGGTATTAACAGTGATCATCATTCTTTTCTATTCAATCTTTTTTCCATCAGTAACATTCTGGCCATGTTGTGTTAAAAGGGCATCAGCTCCACTGACTCTCAGCACACCAGGTACCGGTACTTAAATGGCTCCTTTAGTATGACAACTATTTACAAAGCTCACGCTTCTACTACAAGCCACCATGAACACTGGTGGAGTATGGTGGTGGCTCACTCTACAGAGCATACTGATGAAAGAATGTGAAAAACTAGGAGGAGTAAGTCTCACGTCGAAGAAGGTTCCAACTGAGATTGTCCCATTGCCATGGCTGAGCATGTGGAATACAAGTTCCTCGAGACTTGGAAAGCTGTGGGGAGAAGGAGAAGCAATATATCACAAAGGAAATAATGTACACATTCTAAATATAACACATACATTATGTGGATTTCCATTATGTACATACTTTGAGCATACATTACTTCCATGTACCATTGCATTTATGAGTAGACTCAAGCTAATATTGCAAGATATACTGCAAGATTGCCAGTGATATAACAAGTCATATAGAAAATTGGACTGTACTAGGTTTATGGAGCCCAATACTATCAAATCCCTTTCTCAGCTCCCCTCCCTCTAATACAACTTACAGACAATCTCATTAGCTGCTGTTGGATCAAAACCACTTTTATGAAATAGCTTCATTTCTGTTGTATGTCCACTCTACCTCTCAAAACTATCAGGAAAGTAGGGACTGCTGATAATCATACGTACATACATGTACCGTGTATGCAACTTTTCTGCAGATAGGACGGGTGGCATCTTTTGTGCAGTTGAAATGTATTGCATAGATTCCACATATATATGGAGGAGTAATTGATTGAACCAAGATTTGTCAATTTAGTCAATCAAGATAGCAAGTTACGTCAATATGTAAATTTCTTGTAAAGAGAAAAGAAAACAATCATTTTTTTTCTCCATGAGAAATCACCTATTAGGATGCATTCTGTCATGAGGAGATTCAATCCTGTAAGCAAGTGAAGCAAATGTATTACACAACAACAAAAAACTAAAATTTTAAAACTGAAAACAATATTTGCTACAACATGGCAAAAAAAAAACAACCCAAATTATAATTTAGTGAAAACACTGCATGATTTAACAAACTGTAATGGTTCAATAAAATGGAAACTGTTTTATTTTTAATTATTATTTTGATTCAGACTTCAAGCCAGAAAAAAAGGCATGAATGAAACAAAACATGCAACATCAACAAAAACTTAAATTACTCTTTGTGTCTCAAGCATCATGCTTGACAATTATGCTTCTGGGGTCTTTCTCAGGCTTACACACCTAGCATGCTTTCTGACAAGCCTCAAACACACACAAAAGATGACTTTCTTTTTTTAACTAATCAACAACAACAACAAAATATGATTACACACCAAATTGCACTCCCTAGCTGCTCTCTGATCTAGTTGTATCTGTTCTTTGCCTATTTACTTTAATTTATATTTTTGTTCTAACATTTTGAGCTCTAATGAGATATCACTTACTCCTTTCTATCTACAAAGTAGTAATTTGTATCCACTGGATTTTTATTCAGTTCCAATCATACATGTTGCACACACGATAGAGCTGTGCACAATGAAATATCACACAGGTGTAATGATGAACAATGAAAAAGAAGTGGAAAAGTGTGTATAGAAAGCATAATTCATGCCACTTTTTTTTCTTCTCTTTTTTTCCCCCCTGGTATCGTATGGTGTATTTCTTTTTCATATGGTAACACATCATTATTGTTTCATTCGTAAGCATACTCATGATGATGTAAACTCCCCAACATCCTTTCTTCAGCATATTTTGACAAAATTGTTTTTTTTTATGCATACATGTTTTTGCGTTTTTCATGCTGTATCTGCTTTTTATGTGTGTGAATATATGGCAGAAGATTCCAGATTTTGTCACTTTTCATACAGGTCTTTATATTTCATCCTTTGGGGCTTCAACAAGTCTGTATGTTCTCTGAGATGTGTTTGCAGTAGCTTTTTTTTCTTCTTCTTCTTGTAGGGGTTCACATGAGCACTGTAACACATCACATGCAAGCAAATGACATTCTGCTTATCAAGACATGAACGTTATTAATTTTGATACCATGTGATTAAAAAGCCTTTTTGACACTTGCACAGAAACACATGTGTGTTTAAATACTCCTGTGACATAGAGCAGAAACCAAACAAAGCAAACAGGAGGGGCTCGGCTGTAAGGGGAAGGTCTTAAAAAATTGGCATTTTAGACTTTTGGACATTTTCATGGGACCACAGTTAAGTCAGCTGAAAAAAAAAAAATCATCATCATTTAAGTTCAAAATGTGCAGCATCCAAGCTGATTTTATTCACTGGAATGAAATATTACACATCTATACAAAACAACAACATGAAAACTGATGTATGAATAAAATGTCAGTGGAATTAATGCCTCTCTAGTGCTAAAGCCAAAACCTATATGTACAGAGAAAAAAAAGTAGGCACTTCATGAAATACACTATGAGAAACACAGAAATGATGTTGGTGCAGAACATATATGAGGCACTGTTATGCAACGAGGTCACAGAGTTAAATTTCATATATTTCTTTAATATTACAAATTGCTGTCAGTGATCAGATTTTTACAACTAGTAAAATACTATCTGATGATTATGTTTGCCCCCTTTTTCCTGGTGCAAAGGATGTAGACCACAACTGTATAGATTAGGAATTCTGCAAAGTATTTTTATTCATTGCATACATGAGCCTGAACATTGGCACAGAAGGTTAAGTGCCATGGATTTTGAAACATCCTAGTGGAATTTAAACTGGTAGTTCCATCAATCAATGGCATCAACGGAAGGATACTTTAGATTTGAGGTTTTTTACATCATGAAGGTGAGAGAGTACAAAGCAAATCCATGGGCAAGTTGGCTTATAATCAATTGAGAATAAGCAAGCAAAGAAAAGGGAACAAGTTTCATTACAATAGACACAAGATGAAGAAAGAAAATGGTGAACATGTGCAGATTTTTGTGGAATAGTGAAATCTATTCCAACAACACATGCCATAAAAATAAGATGAGGGATGATGTCATCATCTGCATAGGAAAGGCCTTCTTTACCCAGGGTAGCCTCTTCAGTATTGCCACTGCTCTACCAGAGGGCCCTGCTATTGTTATGTACCCCAGCATTGCTAGGTACCCATTCATATACCTGGGTTGAGAGGGACATGATAGGTCAGTGGTGGATCCAGAGGGGGGCCGCACCGGGCGCTCGTCCCCTCTTTATTTTATGTTAAAACAAAAGAAATAAAAAGAAAAATGGGGGCATGCGCCCCCTTTTAATTTTGTAAAGGCACCTCCCATTTACGGAATTCCTGGATCCGCCCCTGGAGGTAATAAAACATCTTGTCCAAGGACATAACCACTGGAAGGGATTTGAACTCGGGACCTCTGACAGAAAGTCAAACGTCTTATCCACATGCCACGGTGCCCCTCTATGATTTCAAATCATATCTTAGTTAATGACTTAGCACATATAGTCACCTTGTACGCAGGGTGTACCTGCCTTATTTGTTCACTCTGTGAATTCAAAACATGGGCAGATGACAGTCGATATCTGAACATGATCCTTAGACTGATTACCACATCTAGAAGTGTGATCACTGCAGCACTATCCTCTCATAGAAGCAAAGCATAGAAAAGAATGCACGCTTCATTTCTTTTAAAAATGTCAAGAGTATGCATCCCCTTTAGGGCGGACGTCCACTTGGGCGCGGACAAGCTCCGGAAGGGTTGCGGAAGCAAATTTTGTTATTTTGGCATCCTGTCCGCGACAGACGCGGAATAACTTTGTGAATCGGCTTGTCCTGTGACATTCCTAGGACTGTCCGCGGACTGTCCGCGGACTGACTGCGGACATTCCTAGGAATCACTCCGGAAGAGCGCGAAATACCTCGGAATATGCTAATCGTAGCCGGGCAGCGCGGAAACATCTAGGATTACACCAAGAATGAACGCGGACAATCAGGATGCCTTCCGGACAACACAAGTTAGGCATGCGGACAAACTGCGGACAATACCAGGAAAATGGAAAGGTATAAATTTGGCGCCGACTTTGACTTTTCCTCATTTGACTGCTAGCCGTCATTGATGCTCCTTGTTGTGCTTCCGCAGTAGCGGCTGGTATTATATTAATATGATTGGTCAATATTATTTGATAAATGTGACCACAAAAGTCGAAGAATAGGATTGTCTACTTGTCGGCCGACTACTCATTTTTTTTTTTAATTTGTCTTATCTGGGAGAACAATTTTTGTCTCTGCCTACAGTCACATGGATGATATTCGCAAACTTTTTGAACCATATATAGCATATTATATATATATATATATATATAAATTATATTATATGATATATATAACATACATAAAAATGTAAATGTATATACTGATACATATATATATGTATATATAATCATGTTGATAAGGTAATCCATGTGTGGCCAAGATAAAAAGATAAGTAACAAAACTGCAACAAAGTTCATGCTGTATTCACTACGATTTATTTCTTCACAAGAAATAAACCGTTGGTGAATACAGCATGAACTTTGTTGCAGTTTCGTTACTTTCCGATATATATATATATATTCTTTATTCCCTTTTTTAGACCTGTGCTTTATCCATCGTGAAGTTTATACACGTTTTGTCTGATACTTCTGTAGAGCATGCCAAAATGATCCTAATCATTAAATTTGTTTTTCTTTCTCTTATTTTTACCCTTGTGCATCTCTAACCCTCCCTTATTTTGATCACTTTTGAACATTTTCAAGTCCGAGAATTTGTTTTATGCTTAGAGCTTACTAGCCTATTGTCAATGAAGTGTAAAAATGGGGAAATATTTGTAACCTACTTTAATTTACTTTTTTTTTGGGGGGGGGGGGGGTCAGCTGGGCTGTCAAATTGGACAATCGAGTTTATTTGCAACTAAAACAAAAAGAGAAGAAAAAAATATTAGGTAATAACAACTACGAAAATCATTCAGGTAAAGAATATTTCTGAAATGATTTGTGATGCTTAATGTGTACTTAAATATATACACTCAGCAAAAAATAAAACAAAAGAAAGACAGAAATGTAACACTTTTTCGAGTTCATGATTTATTGCCTTTTCTCTCATTTCACTTGAATTTTGAAGTGACAGAAAATTCTTCATTTTCCTCCATCATCTTTAGCTTT
The DNA here is from genome assembly GCF_040938485.1 of Diadema antillarum. Classification (NCBI taxonomy): domain Eukaryota; kingdom Metazoa; phylum Echinodermata; class Echinoidea; order Diadematoida; family Diadematidae; genus Diadema; species Diadema antillarum. Next base: position 916,817 of record NW_027270934.1, read on the forward strand.
AATTGTTATTTTGGGCTTCAAAGATATTACATTGTAATGAGACCACAGGTATATCTTTGCAATTGAATTCATGCTTTTTAGTGTGATGAATTTGTCTTTTGTTCTAATATGTTGTATCATTAGAAAGTATTTACGTATGAATAACAACTTGTTCATGTTTATATAATGTATTAATATTTAGCCAAAAATATTATGCTTTTTTTTCTGAGTGTACTTCCACCTACTTTTGTGATTTTTCAGCTGGGCTGTCACATGGGACAACCTAGTTTGTTTGCAAATAAAATACGAAAACAACATAAAGGGAAATGTACTGTAGTAAGTAATAGGAACCAGGAAAGTCACTCAGATGAAAGATAATTTCTGAAAAGATCAAATCAAAACAAACTTTAGGACTAGGAAGTTAGGGGGCTGATTTCACTTCTTTCTGGTTGCTTTTGGCACAGTCTCTACTCCCTTCTTCTTTGTCTTCTGGGACCGGAAATTCCTTAGATTTACCTGTTCTTCATCACTAGACGAAAGGTGTGCCTGTGATGGGGATATTTGCATGGGGGGCTCGCCTCCCTTCTTGCTCATTTTGCGTGTCATTGGCATGACGCTCGCGGAAAGTGTCGACATTTTCGTGTCTGGATCACAAAATTTCCGCATCGGTTCACAAAATTTCCGCATCGGTTCCGGACACTTGCATATATAGATCCGTATCGGCTCCGCGCTGTCCTAAAACATTCCTGGTGTCTTCCGCTTTCATTCGGGAAGCTTCCCCACACCGCGGGATTCTTTCCGGAGAGTGTGCGGAAGGAGCGGAAGGGTTCCGGACAAGCGGGACATCCTCAGGACATCGTCAGGACAAGTTGCCGAAGGTCTCAGGAAGTTCATTTCCGTGTCCAAATTTTGGTCTCGATCAAAATTTGGACGCGGAAATTTTTCTCTCTCCCGAAGGTGCGGAAACGCCCGGACATGTTTAGGACAGTGAGCGGACACGTTCAGGAACGTGCGGACAGGTTCCCGCAGGAGTGCGGAATACCAAATTTGCATTCCGGGGCTTGTCCGCGTCTTGTCCGCGCCCTAGTGGACGCCTGGTCTTAGCAACTACATTGTACCCAGGGGTAGATGTTTCTTGCAATGAAATTCCTCTGGGAAGCTTTATTACCTCTGCCACTGAAGGAGGAGGTTAGGTAATCATGGCCGTTGGTTTGTCTGTTTGCAAAATAACTCGAAAAGTTGAGAACGGATTTGAATAAACTTGCAGGAAAATTCAATACTGACACAAGGAACAGATGATTAAATTTTGGTAGTGATCTAGGAATTTTATGGATTCTTAAAGGATTTTTTTATATTTTGGCACATAAGGGAGTTCTACAATTTGTAGGTGCACGTACTGGAGGTTACATACATGCACTTAAGTGCATGCTCTGCTGATGACGTAAACAGGAGACTTCTATATTGGAAACTGCATGCATATTTGTGAAAATGAGTTGCTGGCTTGGTGGAGGGTCTGTGCTCTCTGAGTGCTTTTCTAGTTGCTGTTTTTTTTTACACTACTTGCATACATTTAGACGAATTCATCATGATTCATGAAATGAAGATTAGCTGGCATAGAAGCTTGATACAGGAATGATGTGAATCAGATGAAGATCTATATTTTCTGTCTTTCTCTGCAAAATGCATAACATATTGCAAACCTTAACCTAAAAGCCGTAGCCTTTTCAAATCTACTGGAGTTCTCAATGTGCTACATACAATGTAAATGAGCACTGCCAAGTATTGTATACTAGTGGGTTGGCTTTGCTCTTTTTACACCCTTTAGCAATTTGCTATATGTTATATATTATGAGCAGTATATACATGCAGATTATTACACTACAGCGAGCCTTGTGATGAATACAATTGTATTTGCTACACAATAATGGATTCCTACGAAGCAATAAACAATGAAAAGCCTGGCATTTCAGTCCTACAGGCTTTAGCAAACATAGAGTGTGGCACTATAGCAGGCAGATTTAGTGTTGGCTTGATCAGGTCATACCATTTTGTGATGACAAGCGTTATCACACATGGTAGGATGCATTCATACAGGGTTTGTACTGTATGTGCATAGTATCCATAAAAGCAGTGATAAAGACAAATAATGTCCAGATAGATCTCACCTCAGTTTGCGATCACGTACATGATGGCCACTGAAGAGAAAAAAGAGAATAGCATCCCACCTTATCAAATGACTTCACTTAAAGGGATGGTATAGTATTTGTTGAGGTGAGGATTGAGCTTTTAGGGTGAGTCCCATCTTTACAGGAATAAATGATTGCTTTGTTTCGGATATCTCAGCCATTTCAAAACCAATTTTCGTCAAATAAACTTTGAATTCCCCTTAGAATTATATGATCTTTCATATTCAAGAAGAGGTTTTTTATCATCTCAAAAAATTATCATCCAAAAAGCTGAAAACCTGAGGCCCCATCTCACCTGAAACTGTACTATCCCTTTAATATGCTTTGTGGCATCCCAAAGAGTAAAAGGGTATAGAATACTGTAAAAGTGGAAATTTTCGCGGTGTTCAAATTTTCGCGCATTTCGCGCAACCAGAAACTAGCGCGAAAATAACAGCACGCGAATATTTTTGCTTGCCATACATGTATGTGCCTGTGCGTAATGTCTTGATTCCGCGGAATTAAAAACACGCGAAACTCTTTCGACCCGGCCAAGCGCGAAAAATTAGTCACGCGAAAATATCCACTTTTACAGTAAATGAATGAAATATGTTGGGGTTCTTTTGACACTAGATTTTAAATGTACCATCCGCCATCCTGCAACCTTGTGTTATCTCACAGAAAATTTTGGGTGTATATCTGGAGGCTTGAAGATTGCAATGTTCATACCAAAACACTAATCACTGAAAGTCCCCCCTCCCCCTCCCATGAAACAGTGATTGTATACCAAAAGGCAGTTGACTGAGATGGCTCCATCTCCTCAGTGGATCATAATATTGCCCCTAAAAGTATAGCATATTGTTTTTCATTTTGTATGTATTCAAGTGAAGTTCAGACCTTTGACCATAGAGGGAAGACTTCAAACCTCTTTGAATTAAGATCATACGCATCTTTTCTTTTTACACTATATTTCTCTCCCTTGTACATATCCATCAGACATGCCTACCTGAAGTTCCAGCTATCAAACCACATTCCCTGGGCAGTGCGTCTCCCCATGCATTAAGTGTGCATTAAATTTCACATGCCCTTATCTTTAAAATTCAAGTTCAGTATACATATTGTCACATTTCTATCTGATCTCTAAAAGAGTGAAGTATTTGTTCCACAAACATGCATACTCCAAAACCTTCTAGGGAGCGTTTTTCCTGCCGCTCCTTGCCCCAGATATGACCCTGGCTGGATATATCATATCATACAGGATTGACTATGAAAGGGAAATGAGTGAATGCAACAATATGAGAAGAACACATCAATGAAGTAGAAAATCCGGTAATCTGTCGACAAGTAAACAAATTTGTAAAGTTTTTGTGCAGCCATCGCTGGATAAGAGACTACAACAGTTTGTGACATCATTTGTAAAACAGTGAACTGTACAGAAAATGAAAAGAGAATTCCATAGAATTTCATTTTTTTTTTTAAAGTGAAAAGTACATATTTCCTTGAGTTGCTACGTACCCGACGTAATGTACATACAATGTTAAGGGTAAGAGACCCTGTATCTTTCAGTGAAAATATGTTATATTTTCTTTATTTTTCTTTATATAATTGTTCATACATTATATCACAAAATGTTGCAGTCTTCTTACCCAGCAATGGCTGCACCAAAATATCAAAAATTGATCACTTCTGAACAGATTGTTCAAATTTCCTGAAATGTTGCTGATGTCTTCTTCTCATATTGTTATATATTCCTTCTTGAAATTCAAATATAATGTATGTAGGTTTCACTATGCCCCCTTTTTTATACACACCATGTGCTATCCCCCCCCCCCCCCCCCATAATTCTATAGTCTTCAATCAAGGAGCACAGGAATTGATTTATCTGCTTGGTAAAGAATAATATTCTATGCTGTGTTTACCAGCCACCACAGTACATATCATCTTAAACATGGCAGGCATTGAGCTGAACGGAAATGTTACCCCCCCCCCCCCCCTTCAATTACAGTAGTAACACTCAAAGCACAATAACTTTTATAAAAATATAAGCAGAACAAATCTGTTATTGCACTAAACCAAAAGTCAAAATACAATTCAAAATGGTGCTGAACCTGCTTTCAAACAACATTGCATAACACAAACAGGAAGCAGCCCACAACAACAAGCCTTAGAGCGATTACTGCAGACACAGAACTTCACAAAATCAAAATGCCGAAATATGATAACAAAAAATGGGATAGCCCCCAGTAAAAGGTCATGTGGGAGGGATATTGATACTTTTAAACAGTCAACCTCACCTACGCCGACCCCAAACAGTTAAATAGGTGGTTTAGTCTATCATCAAAGGAAAATTCCACTCCAGATGGATGAAAAAAAAAATCAAATTTTATTTTGTAAAGTAAAAAAAAATCACATAAGTCAAAAGATTTTCCCTGGTCCAAGTGGATTTGACTTCATAGATGAGGCTGACTTGTGACTACAGGTATTAAGGATTTATGTTGCACGTACAAACGCTATGTGTCACAACAGGTTGAAAAATAGCTGATATGTGACCAACTCAAGTTTAATCTCATGTTTAATCTCAGTCCAAAAGTGATCATCAGTCAATACAAACAAGCAGTGAACATGCAACACTCTGCAAGAATAAAAGTAAATACCATCATATTACACAAATTCAGCCAATGGCTAAAGCGCAGCTACTGTACAGCTGGACTCTGTACCGTACATTATGAGATAAAATACCATCTCAAACTGGAAATTGATATCACTATGACAACAACAGAAGGAATGATTACATTTTTGGCTGGATTTTTTTTGTTTGTTTGGTGGGTTTTTTTTTTTTCGTGTGTGTGTGTGTGGGGGGGGGGGGGGGGGGAGGGTGTGTCTTGGGGGTTTTCCTTCCAGACATTCATGCACTGTATAAACACCACAAAGGAGAAATCACAGTAAATCCATGCAAACACAGACGAGAAGCTCTAAAATTCATCCTCTAAGATCACATACGGCTTATTATCCTTGGATCCCTGCATTTCTCTCATTGCTGCTGGATCATTAACTTCGTACCAGAGCTTTCTGTGCAACATAGACAAGAAACAAAAACCCAAAACAGAAGGATCAACATACAGACTGCACATGAAGAAACTGAATCAAACAGTCAGGCATAGCAAAGAGCAGCTCAGCTGTACACATTGTATCTAAAAAGAAAAGGACCAAGTCTGCTCATTAACCCATTGAGGACGGCTTGATTTTGTTATAACATAAAACTATTTCCCTTAGACACCTGCCCAAGCATACTTGGGACAAGTCTTCAACAGGTTAACACGTTGAGGACGTTTTGATTTTGCTACAACATGTATTTCCCATAGACACCTGAGTATAATCGGGACTCATCCTCAACGGGTTAAAGTACCCAGTATCACATACTGCTTTCATCTCTGTTGGAAACCCAGTCAGAGAACATCTGAACTGCACACAATTTGTCAGAGTTGCTGTACAAAATTGTACATTAATCTTTCTACATTCAGCTACAGTACAACAGCTGGTCCAGTCTGCTCTAATGGATGTACAGAAATACAAAACACACAGAAAACCCATTGTTTGCTTATTTGCAATATATGTGTCTTTAAAAAAATATATAATGTATTTTTATGTTTATTTCATAAAGAGATATTCTGCATTCTTATATCATATAAAATATATACTATGGATTCTAACTTCTAACTCAACCTTATGCAGAATATTGAATTACATTGTATGTGTTTTATCCACTCCAATCATGTTCCTTCCAAAATCTTGTAAAATTCTGTTTTTCCTACCTTAATATTTGATTTATTACTGTTCCAAATTTTAGTCTTGTATACCTCCATTTATGTTTAGCATGTCTTTTTCATTTCATCTGTTTGTGCAGACAAATAAATCTGAAGCTCAACAAAATTTATGTTGCAAGCTCATTAAGAATAACCTTGAACTCTGTGACATGCTTTGTCTTCATCTCAGTATCACGCCTGTACACTGTATTTACCCAGTTTAAAGGACAAGTTCACCTTCATAAACATAAGGATTGAGAGAATGTAGCAATATTAGTAGAACACATCATTGAAAGTTTGAGGAAAATCAGACAATCCGTTCAAAAGTTATGAATTTTTGAAGTTTTTGTGCAGTACCCGCTGGATGAGAAGACTACTGCAGTGTATGAATAACTTAGATGTCACATGCGTACAACAATATAAGGAAAATATAAAGAGAATTTCACAAAATTCCATCTTTTGAAAAAAGCACACATTCCCCTGACTCGTTACCGATAAATGTTATGGGTAATATTATTCCCCCTGCCTTTAGAAAGAGGAAAGTCAATTGCTCTTTTATTATGCGAAAAAAGTGAAAATATGTTGAATTTTCTTTTATATTTTCTTTATACTGTTGTACGCATATGACTCACAAGCTGTAGTAGTCTCCTCATCCAGCGGTTCCAACACAAAAATTTGAAAAATTCATAACTTTTGCATCGATTGTCCAATTTTCCTCAAACTTTCACTGATGTGTTCTACTAATATTGTTGCACTTTCTCAATCTTTATGTTTATGAAGGTGAACTTGTCCTTCAAAGACTGTGCTACAGATAATGCTGCGTTTACACCATGTTCCCAGCAGCCACGGCAGCCCTGTTTGCCTTAAATGAAATGCGCCATGGATAGATGGGACATTCTCCTGATTTTCCCCCCTCCATATTCTACTCTTGTTCGTTCCAGTCCTTACTCCGGTGAGCATGTACAGTGTAGCTATCAGACACCATTCTCACAGTGTCTGGTCAGGCTAGACTAGACGCCGTTCTCACAGTCTGGTCAGGCTAGACTAGACGCCGTTCTCACAGTCTGGTCAGGCTAGTCTACATGATATTTTCTGTCGCGTCCCACTACGGACTGCCTCCAAGTGATGTGACTGACATGGCCAAAGGAAACATGATGTAAATGCAGCATAAACTGTGAATCTACCAATACCTTCCAGACAATTGTTACATTTCCTGTGGATGACAATACCAATATCCCTTCAAACTAAATTCCACATTCAAACTGACTTTACTAAATAGTGCAAAGTCAAATGACCTGGTTGTTATCAGGAACATTGAACTGGATTAAGAAAAGTATGTTGGTTATGGCATCTTACAATGTAAGTTTTGCATGTTTACTCATTTACATGTGAATGACAGTTGTGAGGCAGTATCACCATCTTATCTACACTGCACGTACAAATGTGTCTGATATAACTGTTTAAAAATGTTATGTGTAAAACTTGAAATCTCTTTTAAAGGGATGGTACAGTATTGGTACAGATGAGAATTGGACTTTTAACTATTTGCGAGAAACCAAGAAAACATTTATGAAATAGTATGGATCATACCATTTTAAGAGGAATTCAAAGTTTATTTGATGAAAATTGGGTTTGAAATCGATGCAACATCCAAAAACAAAGTAAAACAAAGCGATCGTAATTAAAGGTGGGTCCCACACTTTGTTAGAATCGCTTTGTTTTGGATATCTCAGCCATTTCAAAACCAATTTTCATCAAATAAACGTTGAATTCCTCGTGGAATTACATGTTCTTTCATATTTCATAAGAGGTTTCTCATTATCTCACCAAGAAATGTTAGAAACCTGAAATTGGGTCTCAACCAAAACTATACGATCCCTTTAATTTCTTTTCTTTTTCGTCATTCTAAATGAAACTCTTTTTTTCACAGGAAATTTGAACATGCAATTCTGTTTCATTCTGTTGAGAAAATCATACATGGGAGGTAACATTGGTCAAAGAAAAGCACTGCCACGACAATTAAAACAAATAATTAAAGAGATTTGAGAATATGTTTTCAAAAGCTCTGTTATCACGACCTAATACAATATATCAACATACATTATGTAAAAGTCTAACCACAAAAAGCATAATACCACTGGAGGGGCAACTGGTTGCCTTTTCACAATGTAGCGACACTCATGCACTAGAAGCTGCATTGCACGGTGCATTTATAATGACCATATTCAGGGAACAGTACATGCCCAACAAAAGCAAAGCGTTCCACGGCCTCTAGATTCCGGGAAAGCAACTCAACCTTTACCAAAGAAGCTGATGCCCATTTCTTCTGAATAAAATACAATACACAATCCATGGATATATGCAATTGTTGGTTTTTCCCATGCAACGGTTACTGTGTGAGTACGAATCATTCCACAGATTGAGGGAAGGCAGCAGGGTGTATTGTTGTAACTGATCAGTATTACTGTAAAAGCAGAAAAATATCACTCCATTAATTTGTGGTATTGGGCTGATTTCAGTCTACTTTAGATACCTGTTTAAATGTATTTTGAAATGAAAGTACTTTCCTTCGTTATTCATTTATATGCTGGATATCCAAACTCATTTTCGTGTGCATTTCTTTCACATTGGTCTTTGTAGCATGCAAATTTACCTGGCTTCTGTGCCACAAGATGTTTCACTTTTACAGGGGAATAGTAAGAACTTCTCACACATACATGTGAAAAAGAAAGTTTGTGTTGATTGTCTGGACAAAAGCACACATATTGAGATTGGTAGCTACAATTGCAATATATGTAGACAACAAAGCTTGATGACAATGCACATCAAAACTTCTTTCCATATGAAGAAGAAATTAGTACTTGCCTCTGATTACCATATTGGTACGAGGGTCTCCTCCATATGTTATCACTGTAATGGAAACATCATCTGCATCTTAACTGTGTTTTAAAACAACTTTACCAGAAGTATAGGAAGTGTGTTGTAATCTTCACTGTGGTTTCAAAGGAAACTTTCAGGGTCAAACTGCTTGGCTCTACTTTAATGAAGTCATTATAAGAACTAATGACTTCATTGAATGTACAGCTTGAGTGAACAGAAATCATACAAAACCTGTAGTAATAAGGAATACCACCCAACTTGCAGTACATGAAATCTTACAATAGTAATGTTGTCATTTCATTTTCAATTAAAAAAAGCTGCTAAAGATTTCAAAATTCCATATGATCCCCCAATGCTTTGCTATCTTAACCACCTGTGGCACATCATGGTATATTGAATTGGTATTACAACATAATGAGCATATCATTCATGTATGACCTACATGCACAGGTCAGCTGCAAATTATCGCAACCCCATCAAAATTTTTCCAGTGAGATCACTGAATCAAAAAGATATGACCCTGATCGCAACACAAATTTTGAAATCTTTACTATTAGAACAGCTCTAATCTTACATTATGTGAAACATGAATTTTAGTCTTGGCTTGAGGTTTTTGAGTGTACTAAACACTAAAACTACTACAGTTACTGTACCATATGCCACTGTTCTGTTCATTGATGTGATCAGCTAGTGCAGCTGCCAAGAGAATTTGTGACTGTCTTTTCCCTTTGTTGGTACAAGTACATGTACCTACAGACACAAAATGCAAGGTTTTTCCTACTTACTTGGAAATTGGAGATTGCTTTAGGGCTATGATTCTGGGCCATATTTGTGGGACATATGCCAATATACACGCACATACATTAAACTATCCAGGATGATCTATTCCAAACATTATTCTTTTCTTCTTCTTTTTTTTTAAAGATGTCAATCATAACAATTTGCTTTCTCGACAATACATTACCCCATTTAGCAGTCCAACTAGACCACCACTGCCTCAGTTGTAAACAACTTTAAAAGAAATATATTCGTAATAAGTACTTTAATACAACAACGCAACTAGGATTTGCATTATCTGTATCTAGAAAAAGATGTTTACAATTCATCAAGACTTGATACTGAGGCTCTGCCCCCTTGGTCCTCACAGGGATCATGTACGCAACCTGACAACTTTGTATTTACCTGCCCAAAGGATCGACTCCTGCCGAGTTCAATTTCAAACAAATTGTTCAAAAAAAAATGATCATGCATAACAAAGAAGAGATAATACATCAATTTAGTTCATTTGCTCTAAATCAAACTTCTGAATTCCCTAGTAATTCCTAAGAACTCCCTATTGTATGTGCCCAAATGGGTCACAGTTGCTACTATCATAAACAACCAAGTACAAGAGTACACCAACATGCCACATAAAATGGTCATACTAGTCCTGGATCTTGAGTTAAAGATATATTTAAATTAAAATTCATGCGATAGTACATAAGGCTCTTCCCTAGGGCCATCTGAACCATATGACCAATTTTGCAACCTCTTTACCTACTAAACAATCCCTATCAAATTTGGGAGAAATATGAAACAAAAGCTATATACCTGGTACTCTAACCAAATGCCCCAATTTTGAAAGGAAACTAACCTTAAAGGGTATGTACAGTTCTGGTCGAGGTGAGAATTTTGCTTTTAACGTTTTGCGAGATATTCAGAAAGCACTCTATGAGATGTCAAAGATCATGCAATTCTAAGGGGTATCAAAAGTTTATTTGATGAAAATGGGTTTTGAAATGGCTGAGATATCCAAAAACAAGGTGAAACAAAGAGATCCTAATAAAGGTGGGGCATGTCGCCTTTTATTATTATCACTTTTTTGGATATCTCAGCCATCTGAACACCAATTTTCATCAAATAAACGTTGAATCCTTTCTAAAATTACATGCTCTTTCATATTTCATGAGATGTTTCTCACTATCTCACCTAAGAATGTTCAAAACATGAATCCCCACCTCAACCAGTACTGTACAGTCCTTTTAAAGGTCAACATGCTGGAAAATTTACAAATGCATACAGGGAATAAAAGGACAAGTATAAAAAAAAAACAGATACTAATGACGATCTCTGCCATCTAGCTCATGCAAAAAGTAAATATGTGTATCAGATTAATTCAAGTAGTGAGCAGTTTCAGAACTAGTGTGAAGTAACTGACATGCACAGGTCATCCCGTCACCTCTTTCAACTTTTTTAAAAAAAATTAATTTATTCATTTTTGGGGTGGGGGGGGGGGAGGGAGGATGGTGGGGGAAGTGACAAACTTTTAGTGCCTGCTAAAATGACAAGGATAACATTGCTGGGCTACAAGACATTAACAATGCACAATACATTGTACTAGCATTGCCTCTGCATGTATTGTAACAGGAGATCCTAGGGAGGGATAAATTGGCCTACAGCATATAAATAATGTACCTGCTATCTGGTATTTGGAATACAGTGTACACGATAAACTATTGGGTAATAGTCAAGGATTATTAACATGCTACTTTCGCGTAACTGCGACTGTTCTGTGAAATATTTTTGCCTAAGAGTAAGCTGCCAGTTTAAATGAATTTGTCCAGCCACATCTCAACTCTTTTATATTTCACTAGAAATGTCGCTATGGCGACTGATGCCTCCGCCATAATGCATGATTCTCCCAATAGGCGTATAGTACAATGTCTTCACAATGTGTGATCCATGACAGTTTCACATAACTGGCAAAATATTGAAATGACAGGTTTGTCAGAAATGTCTTGAACTGGGTTTGCTTTAATTTTCTAAGAGTGCAGGTACACATATAATATTGAGGAATTGAGAATTTTTACTTGAATTCTGACAGACCTTTTTATAAATTTATGCATTGAGTAATTTCCAAGGTATGAAGAAAGAGTGTAATGACGGTACAAAATTGAATTTTTTTTTTTTTTTTTTTGAGGGGGGGCATTGAAACCTGGCCTTTGACCCTTAACCTTTGACCTTTGACCTTCTGGCTGGAAATTTCCAAGAGAATCTCCATTAGGTAATGCATGTAATAAGTTTTGAAACTAATAATGCAAGCATTGCATATACTAGTATATGAGGGTAATAGTAAAATTTTGAGGAGTTGACCTTGACCTTTGACCCATGACTATTGACCCATGACCCCTAAATTCCCTAGATAATCCCTGCCAGTCAGTACATGCGTAAGTACCAAGTTCCACGAAGATACATTGAACCATTGGCGAGAAAAGTGATATTGCAACATTTTCACCTAACCTTTGACCTTTTGACCTTTGACCTTATGACATGAAACTCTCTCTGGAGAATCTTTACACAGTAGTACATGTCCACACCAAGTTTCAAGAAAATACCTTTGGGCATTGCATAGATATGGGGGAAATTGCAACATTTGCAGCATTTGACCTTGACCTTTTGACCTTTGACCTCTTGCCAATGTCACTAAAATCATATCAACTAATTGTCCCATCATACATCATCCTTGGACCAAGTTTGGTGAAAGCTGCTTCATCCAGTTTTGAGTTATCACGTAAACAGATAAATTTTAGGATTTGACCTTGATCTTTGACCTTTGACCTCTGTCCGATTTCACTGAAAAACTAATCAAGTAATTGTCCCATCATACATCATCCTCCAACAAAGTTTGGTGAAATTTACTCCATTCAGTCTTGAGTTATCGCATAAACAGATACAATTTCATGATTTGACCTTGACCTTTGACCTTTGACCTTTAGCCAATTTCACCCAAAATCTAATCAAATTATTGCCCCATCCTACTTCATACTTGGACCAAGTTTGGTAAAATTCCAGTAAATATTACTCAAGTTATCGCGTAAACGAAAGCGGACGTACGGACGTACGGACGTACAGACAGACGGACGTACGTACGGACGGACGGACAACCCGAAAACATAATGCCTCCGGCACCACTTCGTGGCGGAGGCAAAATAAAATCAAATATATAGTATGTTTTGAAAACACTGACAGTAATAATTGTGTATCGGATCTCAATTACTGGTAAGATTATGATCGTCTTCCTGGTTCCTCATGAATGTTTCTCTTGTTACAAAAGGGCCAGTCCAATATGTTGGGTCAACAAAGTACATGTGTCCATGTAACAGAGGTATCAACTTTTTTATTTCACAATGAAGATTATTTCAAATTAGGTTTATCACGTTTTCCTGTATCAATATGAACTAAAGTTAAAACTGCATTCTGCTATAGTGATGCATATTAAATCAGATATCTTTCATGGATTTGCAGCACTACAAATTAATTTTCTTACCTCCGTTACATGGACATCACGTTTAACACTGGCAATAAATTCTCTGGTCTAAAATTGCAATACCCAATATGCCTGAGCAGTAAACCTTGGTGGGATATTGTATTACTGTTTTCTTTCCGAAGTCATTACTGGCAGATATTTGCTTGGTGTTAATGATGCCTAGATTTTCAGTTTTAGTATGTCCCAACCCCGTGGACTGACCTAAAATTTGATTGTGTTCACATAGGAGAGCCTAGAGTAATACAATTGACTTGACTCATAAGTATGCTAGATTTAGCTGAGAATTGTCACTGTGTTTTTTCTTTACTTTAACGAAAAGAACTTTAATTGACTGAAACCATAATTGGCTTCACTTTCACAAAGTTGTAGTCAACTTTATTCTAAAACTTAAGGCCTGACTCAACTGTTTTCAAAGGAACTCTGGTGGGATGCACATCTTCATGCAAACACATTACTCAGTACATTGTACATGTATAGAAGCAGTTTACGACTTTGAGAATAAAGGATTTGTGCCTAATCAAATCATTAAATATGACCTTGCCGAATGCTCATTTGTCTGGAATTAATCACAGCTACTGAATCAAAAAGGGCATCAGAGTTTCTTTGTGTGTTTGTATGCTTAAACTCCCACATGCTTTCTCTTTTTTTTTCTAAAAGAGAAGAATGCAATGTTAAGGATGAATGTGAAAACTGTACACTGGATACAACCAGAAATTATGCACATAACACCATGAAGCTACTTGTAACTTCAAGGTAACACATACAGAGCAAGCAGAAAATACCAGGAGGAAGTAATACAATTAATTTGGGGTTTTTCTTTTATATATTATTCTGTGACAACACAATGAAATTCGTATATGAATGTGCTATGCAAATGTTTGCTATGCAAATGTTTGCTTGTAATTGAAACCCCTACCTGGCACGTCTTCCAGGATTCCTGCACACACCAAAAATAAAATCATAATGTCAACATCGTTTGACATACATTATCTACTGTCTCCAAGGGGAAGGGGGAAGATTTGCTGTGAACTGAAAACTCTTAAGTGGTTCTTAATTATCTTGCAAAAAGTTAAAATCTGAATCCCCCCATCTCAAACAAAACTATACCATCCCTTTCACAACATGCAAATTTGTCAACTGATCCCGACATGAACATGATGTTGCCAGTGGACATTTATTTGTTCATTAGCACAATGATCTTTCTCTTTGATAAAGTTTAGAATGCAAGCATATGATACAACTTGTATGGAATGAGTGTACTCTTTTTTATTCATCCTTTCCACTAGGAGTCCTTGCAAAAGAAGTGAATAAGCATAAATTGTTGACACATCACTGCAGGATGAGGGTGGGAGAAGAGGGGAACAACTATGTAATTAAGAAAGAAATCTGTTCATTGTGACTAGAATAAAGTGGTCAATATGGGATTAATAGGTTCATTTTCATACACACTATCTATGGTCATCTAATGCAACAGTTTACACCAAGCACTGAAATACAGCAGATATTGATTACCATCTAACATTAAATTTGGTAAAGCATTGTTCTAAAGTCATGCTAATAATACTAGTTACAATCCACGTATTACATAAAGTAATTTGTACTTGCACTTTTCGTTTTTCTATGACTTCAACAGAATATGCTTCTACCTTCCCCAGAAGGCATTTAGAATCATTGTTACCTTAACAACATTTCAGTAACAGGTCAAGGTCATATGTGTAATTTTCATAAGAAATTAAAGGCTTGTGAAACTGATTTTTTTTTTTTACAGTGCTATATTCTCCTACTGTGACAGCATGTTAAAGAAAAGGCAACACTTGGATTTTAAAATCAAAACTTTTGAGTGATTCATCACATTTGCTTAACACTTTTAATAGAACTGTTCTTTTCATATTCCAAATTTGCTGAATGCACACACAAAGGCTGTACATTTGGAAAAACTTTCCCTACACAAGAAGACTAGATTTGTGTGTGTGTTTGTCTGTCTGTCTGTTTGTTTCATTTCCCATTTGAGAAGATGGCTGGATAGTCCATATTCAGTTGCACCAGCTGGTCTTGCATGGGGTTTAGTTGCATGTAGGGGTTAACCTATGCACCTTAATCATGTAAATGCCTCTGATATATATGCCCCGGACACAGTGGTAGAGCTCTTTCTTACCCACTCGGTCCACTGTTGGAGTCACCATTATCCAGACATGTAGTGGAGCTGTGAAAGGGCCGGGGAAGGGCCTGATCGAGCCGGTTACCGAATCTGTGATGGCCAGATGTGACCCTCTTCACACTTGGGGTCCATCGCTGAGAGACAGCAGCACACCTAGCCTGCTGCACTGCATAGTTGCGAAGGAAGAGCAAACGCTGCATACAGGAGCCTGGCACTGCCGACATCATGACAGTAGCAAGAGCTATACAGCAGCATCAGACCTGTGACAACACACAAAGGGTGAAGTGATAGCTTTAAGAGTGGTGATACTGTGATGTTTTGAGGGGCTCCTCCGATGGACAGCGCCTTTGTGAGCAGTGAGCGCTGGATTCATTCCTGAGTGGTCAGACATTCTACCCATAATCAGGGTTGTCCATAACTTGAAATTTGAGCATGTTGCAAGCTCAGAATCTGAGAATATTGCAGAAATTGAATATGTACGGAGCGCACACAATGAGTACGTAGTACGCAATATTTTGCTGCCTATCTCTCTTTGTGCTGCTTACATTTGTACATTCAATGTTCTCTCTCATGTTTTGCGCACAAATATCCAAGTACCAGGTAGTTTGATGTTTCTTATGTTATGCACATGTTTTGCACATTTTCGAATACTTTTACTTTGAGCTTGTTGCAAATTCTTGAGGATGTTGCATAGCATGTTGCTGGCTTTTGAGGATGTTGCACAAGAATTTTAGCACGTTGCAGCGACATGCTAAAACCCCTCGTGGACCACCCTGCATAATGGGTTATTGTTTGCACCAAAGTATACGTTAAATATGTTAGTGCCGATGCTATACTGATCACTAGATTAGATTGCAATCAATACATTGCCTGTTTAGGTAAATCATAACACTAACCCTGAGATGCTCCTGGGTACAGTATAAACTGTGGGAGCGCCCTGAGTTATAAGGGTGCTTGCTTTGAATGATCACAAAAAAAAATCTCAACATCAGAAACCTCCAAAAGTGTCATATTTCACCAGCAATAGGATGATGTTTATACTACATAAATCTAAATGTTTTTTATATACAGCCACCACTCATGGAACTTACTACTTCCCAGACTGTCCAATGGTCTTGAAAAGACATTTTTCTTTGCATTTGTCTCCTTTTTGCCGTTCCTTTTCAAAACAATTTTTAGTGGAACTTTGCAAAATCTATACTGATGAATATTCACATATCTGTTCATGACCGTACGATGTGATAGGCTCTTGCAAATCAGGTCAGCATTATGCATGTTAGACCAACTGTGTGTGCTGTATACATGTAAGCAATGAACGGCCAGGGCATGCACATGTGTATTAGGTTTCAAATCCACTGACTAAAGTGGTTGTCCTTGTCACAGATTCCACTTGACCAAATCCAGAAAAATTATCAAATTTGAACAGAAAGGGTCTAGATACTACTGGAGGAACCAAATGCTCCACAACGCCAGTTACAGTCAACAAGTAAACTACCTCTGTACATACATGTATTCAAACTAAAGCAAATTTTTTATGCATGATACTACCCCTCATGAGATGAAAAATCCTACTATCTGTGTTGCAGTTAAACATATGTAGACTGTGTCTACATACCCATAACTGAACTATTTGTTGTATTGTAATTTTGACACAGATTGTATGGGGTAGAGAATGGGTAGACCATCTAGAAACAGGCAAGAATTCCTTTGGCAGGGGTAGCACTTAACTTTTTTTGAACTAGCCAGGCGGACTACTTAGAATCAATTTTGACACTGAAGCAATATTTTGGCTAGCCAGACGGACTAGTAACTTCAGAATTTTATGATTTTTGGCTAGTCCGACGTGATTTTGGGTGGCCAATGGCCAGCGGACCATCGCCAATTTCGAACCCTGTTTGGTATCCTCCGCTAATATTTTGTCATACTACCAGTACCCACTATTCTTCATTAGAATTCTACTAGTACTCCACCCTTGTTTGATGACGTATAGATTAATTACAATGTACCTTTGTGTTATGCACGGATTGCAGGCTGTCACGACCATTTGCCAAATATGTGTGCGGGCATGCATTCACATAATGTAGGGGTGTGCATAGCCCGTAAGCGAACAGGGGGTAGGTAGAGTAAGACCCAGAGTAAAATACCCCATTTGTGGCAGTTTAAGTGTTTTTCCACACTGTAAACAAATCAGGCAAATTATTTTCAACCATTTCATATATCATAGACAAGATTATCTATAACGCTATTGTTATCATAAAAAATTTTACTAATGACAAACGCAGTTGTCATGATTTACCAGGGCAAAACCCGCCAGAATTTTCGCCGATATGCGCCATAGTAGCTCTGCTTGCGGCACAATGTACAATTCCTATGCTATATGCGCGTGCTCTGTGATCTTAAGCTGAACGCCTTCACATGTCTCGCGAACATTGCATAAGCACCAATTCCCATTGCGAAAGCACGTGAAAATAGCGGGCACACATGCACCAGCTGCAAACACGGATCGCAATTCTGGCGGTGTTGTTGATGTCTTTCTTGTGTTTTTCTCATTTTTTCGATGGTAACATCCACTTTCTATTTTACGTGAAGATATTTTCAAAATCCATGAATATCGGAAAACCAACAAAAAATCCAGTTTCTTAGACCCTTGTTTCTTAACTGTTATGTTAAGAAGTACCGAAAATAAAATGTTGGATGCGATATGTTGTCATTTAGGTGAGAAAATTTCATTTTGTCAGAGATTGAGCCCATTTTATCGGTTGATATTTATACGTTAGTAGTGTGCTCGTAAAGCAGGGCTCGACACTAACTTTTTTGTTTGGTGGCCCGATGAGGCTACCAAAATCCTCAATTTCAAATTTTTAGTGGCCCGAGAGAAAAATTTGGTGGGCCTGAAAAAAAAACCAATAAAAAAACATTAAAAGTCCTGTTTTTTTTAATGAGTCAAATATCTAAGTTTTATCCAGTCATAGTAAGAATTGGAAGTTGGACATTCATCTACTCATAAATAAACCTCAACAAACTCACAACACTCACTCTCAGGCACTCATTCAGTCCTTTTCATCCATCCTTTAAACAAATATAACTGCTAATTTCCGGCGCAAAAAGTTACGAATTACTTGACGTACTTTTCAAAATATTTTTGTGGCCCGAGGCGGGCCACCAAATTTGCCCTTTTGGGAAATTTGGTGGCCCGACTTTCAATTTTGGTGGCCCTGGGCCACCGGGCCACCGTTAGTGTCGAGCCCTGATATAAGTGTAGTGTGCATGCACATGAGTGTGCCGCTGTGTTTAGCAATAGGTCTACTGTATATCACCAAGCATGTTGTACCTGCTGTGAACGGGCGCACGGCCATACATACTGCCACAGTTACTCTAGAAGAACCCTACTGTACACTGTACAAGTGGAAATTTTCACGGTGTTGACATTTTCGTGCATTTCGCGCAACCTGAAACTAGCACGAAGATAAAAGCACACAAATGGAAAGAGTTCCTTATGTCCCCCCCCCCCCCCCACCAACTTGCACAAAATAAACAAACCACTATTCCCCCTTACTAATAATAAACTAAATAAAGGTTATGGGAAGTCTTCCCATAAATGGCATAACCTTTATTTAGTCCATTATTAAATTAGTAAAAAACAAACAAACAAAAAAACAGCAATCTATCCATTTTGCGCAAACTAGTGGGGGGGGGGGGGGGCATAAGGAACTCTTTCCACACAAATATTTGTTGCTTGCCATATGTTCCAGTAGTTGTTGTCTTGATTCCGCAGAATTAAAAATACGCGAAACTCTTCTTACCCCGCCAAGCGCGAAAAATTAGTCGCGCGAAAATATCCACTTTTACAGTATCTCATCTATTTTGATGATGATCTGGTATAGACCGTCTAGAGTAGTCACTGTAATGCACTTGTCAATGTAATGACTCACCCCACTACCCCCGGACATGGGTGCGTCATTTCCTCGTTTGGTCCGTCAAATTTGTGACCCAGGTGTTCATCATTTTACCAGCTTTGTCCGTCAAATTTTTGACCGAGGGGTGCGTCAAAATCCCATCATTGTCGGTCAAATTTTTGACCGAGGGGTGCGTCATGGTACGTCACTTGGCTATGGAAAATAACACGCATTATTTTAAACCGAGGGGTGCGTCCTGGTACGTCACTTGGCTATGGAAAACTGCACGCATTTTTGCACGCTACCAGTACCAGATACACGTACCGCGAGTGAAATTACAGTGAGCGGTGTCCCGCGGCAAGTGAAAATCAAATTCGGGAAGTGTTTTGGAATAAGAGGGAAAAATGCTTGCCAGAATCTGGCAAGCACATAATTTAAAAGCCACCCTTTCTCCTTACATTTTCCCTCCAACAAACCCAGGAAATCTGTGGTGACAAAGGCGAATTCTTGACAGTAAAAGAAGCGGCAGCAGAAGAAACTGCCTGCAGCATGCCATTTTCTGCTCGCGGGATAGCCCGACCAGACGCGCGACGCTGTTAGCTGTGCGAATCTCTGGTACGTACAGCCACTAGGCTGTATGTAGTTACTCGCGGGAATGCCGTGACGTGGTGTGTACCTGCGCTGCAGCAGTACGCATCCACCGCACTAGCAATGGCAACGCACACACAGCGCATCTGAACACATGTGATTGTCATGTATGGATTGCATGCACAGAATACATACTACTGTACGGAATATCGTAGCAGCAGCGTGATGTACGGTGAATGACGGTACGGTGCTTACAGGGCCATGGTAAGGGAAACTTGCCGAAACTTTTACAAATTATGTTTACGAACCAAAAGAAAATGAAATTGCGTGAATAAAACGTATGCAAAAATCGTTTCAGTATTTACGGGGGTGCGTCAAAGTACCGGGGATATCCGTCAAAAAAGTGACCGAGGTGTGCGTCACTTTCAACGTGTTGTCCGTCAAAAAAGTGACTGTGGTGTTCGTCACTTGCAGCGTTTTGTCCGTCAAAAAAGTGACTGTGGTGTCCGTCAAAAACCCCGTGTGGTCAGTCAAAAAATGACCATGACGCACCCATGTCCGGGGGTAGTGGGGTGCGTCATTACATTGACAAGTGCATAACTGTAGAGCGGTATAAACTAGACTAGAGTAAAACCCCCAATTTTCGGACACTTAAGCTTGTTTAAAAAATTTGTTCAACTCACGTAATATTTTTTTTTTCTGTACCGGTATTTTTGTGTGTGTGTGTAACATGTACAGTACAGTGTATCCTTTGTAATGTTCATTCTGTTTTTTGTTTCATGTTTGTAATGTTTATGATATGTATATTCTTTACCTGGTCGAATAAATAATACAAATAATAATAATACTGTACTCTACAAAACTATATCTATGATAAAAATGTATGTTAAATATATCAACCTATTTTTTCCCCATTGATTTTGTTCAATATGTAGGGTTGGGGGTACCACGTATCGTCACCCGGAGGATCTGTAACGTTAGCTTGTTTATTCTAAAAATATAATACAAATCCGCCTAATTCTTACCTCAAATACGCCATAAATACTGCAGTTTTGAATGTCGTGACCGTCTCGTTGATTATGAATCTCAGTTTTAAAATAGCGCAATTTTAGTGCGTGCGTTCCGTTTTCTTCGCGCAGCTAAAAAGGGAACCTTGCGATCGGCACCCCCTCCCCTCCATAGGTATACACGTGAATTTCACAGCATAGGTAGGCCTAATACATGTGAATTTCACAGGCCATAGGTAATACACGTGAATTTCACAGCCATGCGTCGTTACTGAGCGGATGTGTAATTTTTAGCTTGGTTTGTTTGAGTTTGATTTTCGTTTCTTCGTTTTTATTGTTTTTCTAGCTAATGACACTTAATCCTGCGCATAATTTTTCGTTCTATACGCAAACAGCCATGATATGCAGGGTGCCGATGGGAAGGTGCCCTGCCGATAGGTGGTGCCCCAACCATACATCAGCAAAATTAGTGAGGGTAGATAAGGAACTCTTTCCCTTTCCTAGAAACCATTGCCACCTCGACCAGGCCAGGATGGACAGAGAATTACACTACAGTACATAGCCCTGGCTTGTGTGTGTAATTTTACGTACACTTGCTACATATCGTGTAAATTTACGTTTACATCGGCACCGGCGCACCGGCAACAAGGTTCGCCGGCAACAACCTTTTTCAACACTAACACGGTTTACTGCAGTACGGACTAATAAATAACTTAGGGATAACAGGCCAGGTCCTGTGAAGCTTGTAAAACTAAATAGAGGGGCCTTTTCTCGAGATGTATATCAGTACATGTCATTTTTGAACTAGAATTCAATCCCTACAGAAATACCATATGGGCATTCATCAAATATTTTCACGAAGAAGCAACAATAATGAAAATGCTTACCTCGATATTCGATAATCAACCAGTGGGCGAAACCCCGAAGATACACACATCACCGGCTTGTGTGTGCGATCGATCGGCCATACGCCAGGCGACCGATCGCGAGGAATTCAACCGCCGATCGAGTAAAAGTTAGAATCGCGCCATCTATCGATTTGCAGCCAGAGAATGGACATGACTTGAACTCAAGTTGAACATAGAAACGCCCACAAATATAGAAAACATCACCCACAAATGAAAAAAAAAAAAAAAAATCAATCACAAGCGTATAAACGAACAGCGCCCACTAATGAAGAAAACGACCACAGATGTAGTAATCAATAACAAAATAATGTAGAAAATTTCTTAGAAATTTCTACATTTATGGTTGATGTATTTCTATATTAGTGGGTTTTTACCACAGAACTCTGTGTAAGAGTTCTGTGGTTTTTACGTTGCCAGTTTTTTCGGCTATGGTAGCCTACGTGTATCACACGACGAGCAAGTGAAGGGTTTGTTTGCAAAAACCGATAAGTCCATTTTTTAAGATTTTGAAGTACGATCTCTGTCATAATGTACAAAATAATACCTTTTAAATGATATATTGGTCACTACATATAAAGGTATATTTTTGAAGTTATGGTCAAAAGAAGCAAAAATTTTCTTATTATTCTCTTTATTTTTCTTGACCTTTAATCGCAAATATCTCCATTTGGCAAATATGGACTTATCGGTTTTTGCGAACAAACTCTTCAAGTTCAATGTTTTTCTTAATTTTCATGAAGAGTTGTTTTTCTATCTTTTTTTTATTTTGGGGGTGCTGAACACAGGGGCGGATCCAGGAATTCTGTAAAGGGGGACATTTATCAATCTAAGGTGGAACACTTTTTTTCTTTTTATTTATGTTGCTGTAACAAAAAATTAAGGGGGAGGGGGTGCTGCGCCCGGTGAGCCCCCGCCTTTGGTCTGGGATCCGCCACTGGAACACGAATCTAAACAAGATTTATTTGGCTTATTAAAGTTTTGTTTTGATGTAGAAATTATGTAGACTGAATACTATGGCAATAAAAGCTAAGCCCTCAGAGCTACAAAATAACAGAAAGGGAGGGGGGGGGGGGGGGTAAAGCACAAAACGAGAAGACCGAAAACCAAAAGAGACTGGGCAGATCAGTAAAGGCAATAGATCTGCAATGAAACATCACATGTTATGCTTGTTCATGACACCTGATGTGGTATTCAACTGCCAAATACCCCTTTCGTTTCTTTCCCATTGTTCAATCTTTATAAAATCAAAATTCATTTATTCAAAATTCATTTCAATTTTCAATTTCAACTTATATCTATATCTCCAATAAGTGTAGGCCTATTGTCATTTTATGTAATTAAGGCGGAATGACACCCAAATATGTGGACTAAGCGAATGCAGCAATATTAGGAGAACTCATCCACAGTTTTAAGATCGGACAGTTAGTTTATAAAAATTGATATGAACTTTTAAAGTTTTGATGCTGCCATCGCCAAAGTAAATGAGAAGACAGCAAAGGTTTGTGTCGTCACTGCAGGACAACGCTATAAAATATCTGAAACTTTAACATATTTTCATTTTTCTAGCACAAGAAATGACACTTAACTCTTTCAGAAAGCAGGAAAAATGATATTACATAGGCCTATAACATAAGTCAGTAACAATAAATCGAGGGAATGAATACTTATCATAGAAAATAAAACTTTGTGAATCTTGCGGTGACATCACAAACTATTAGTCATGTCACCCAGCGATGGGGGAGGCACCGAAAATACAATATTCATAACTTGAACGAATTGTCTGATCACCAGTGTATAAAGTTTCCTCAAACCTCACTGATGTGATCTACACGGGGGCCATACAGAACCGGGGAGGGAAGTTGCAGTTGCCCCCCCCCCCCCTTAGATCTTCAAAAATGTGCCCCCCTCGCCGAAAAAAAAAGACAAAACAGACAGAGAAACAAAGATGGAAATAAACAGGGGGTAACCCATGACTTTTTTCTCCAATGCTTTTGTCTGAAAATTCTTCAAGTTGGAGCTGAGGGGGGATAATTGGCATCGACCATCGCCCCCCCCCCCCCCCGCAGTCTTCCGTGGCTCCTGAATAATTACCTCTGCCTTCACAGCGCGGCTGCAACCCACATTTTTCAGGTGTGAGTTGGTTTTTTTTTTTCAATTTGTCTCCCTTTACCAAAGAAATTTGTTAAGATCGAAGCTGCTGACACCAGTGGAACTCGAACCTGTCACCTACTGCTTTCCGGGCAACCCAGTACGTTTTTGTATAATTTTCCTAAGTGAAAACAGCCGTAACGACCAGCACATAACGTACCGTCAGTGCATTGCGTGCATTAAAGTTGTAACAGGGAGCATCCATGCAAATTGCAGCAGAATTATATCATGATGACATGTTTACTATCTTAGAGTAAAGACGTTCATAGTTCAGGAGCTATAAAAACAACCTGCACAGACAGTTTCAAAATGATTCACGGTGTAATCATGCACAATTAACATTTTTTTTAATATTATGTATATTGATACAAATTGATGTGAGACGATTTTGTGGTGAATGATAAAAGTAAAACATCGAATATCCGATGATTATTGAATTAGTGAAGTGATAAATGAATGAATCAATACATGAATAGATAAACAGATTAGCAATGATGTATAAAAGATAATGTAGGGCCTATAAGAAAATAGGAAATATTTCAGAAAGTTCAAAATAGCTGAAAAACGTATTTAACAAGTTTTATTTATGAACTTCTGTCATTTGATCGGTAATTATTGCTTCCAGATTACAAGGCATATGCAAGTTACAAAAATTATCAAGTTTGTAACATATTTCAAAATGTGGAAGAGAAATTACATGACAAAAATACCCCCATAATAATGATATCATCAATAATACATTTCTCATTTTTTCCCATTTTTGAATTCTATTTCTTATGAAACGGAATGAAAATCTAGTTTGAGCAAGGTTTGTTAAGTAAAATACTGGATGATTTTTTTTGTAAATTTTGATTTCATTATATCTATTCAATGTGATATCTTTGTTACTGGTCATTTTGCATAAATGTGTTTACTTTTATTTTTACAACGTATGTGTATGTAATATGTACCAAATACACTCAGCAAAAAAAGAAAAAGAAAAAAAGAGAGTAGACACTTTTTCAAGTTCATCTTTCTCATAGACTATCTGGCTAAGAATGATATTTTATATACCGTGTTAAAAGCAAATTTAAGTAGCTATCAACCTAGTATGTCAATGAAACAGGTTAACTTTATGCATGAGTGAGCACATTCGTTTTTCTCTTCCAAGGCACAAAAGTAAAAATTGCAAAATGGACAAGTTGTTATTCAAGCGTATTTGCTCTTCCATATAATAATGAGAATAAAAGATTAATTCAACACAATAGAAACGCAAATTAATTTATAAAAATCAACCTATGCTCTATATGATGTCTCTGTAACCCTCCAAAGATAAAGAAAGTTAAAAAAAATAACGGAGGAAAATAAAGAATCTTCTGTCAAATCCTCAGTCAAAAGACATAAGAGAAAAAAAATATGGTAACAAAGAAAGTTAAATTTGAAACGTTATTCCAAATTAAAAAAATTTGAAACGATATTTGGTTCCTGACTTTGTGTCATGCATTCTTATATTCCTTAATTAAAAGGTAAAATGAAGAAATTCAGTCGATTTTATCACTTTTACGGCTTACTCCCTACGTCATTTAAAGTTTGATTTGATGGAAAATGTTTATGTTCCACCTTCAGTTTCCCCACTATGTTTTTGTTTTGAATATAGAGGGAAACAAGGGAACGGAAACTTATTTCTGCTGTTGCATTCATGTCTTTCATTGCGTTAAATTATGGTCTTTTGCTATCATTGCTATCTTGGAGGGCATTTGCAGATGAATTTCAATATGTCCAATTCTGCAATTTTTACTTTTCTGCCTTGGAGGACAAAAACGAATGTGTTCACTCATGCGTAAAATTTCCCTTTGTATAAACCTACCAGGTTGATAGGCAATTAGATAATCTTTGATATGGTATATGACACATTGATTTTATCAAAATCTTCTATGAAAAATATTAACTGGAAAGAGTGTTTACCTTTTTTTTTTTTGCTGAGTGTACATCCCATGAAAAAGTATGTTTGTTATTTCCCATGTTGTATGCCACACGGAATGCTCTTCATTTCAGTCAGTTTTTAAGTATTATGGTTATAATTGGCTTTTTTTTTCTTTGTTGAAAATTTGTATTATTTTGCCCTGTGTGTGTGTGTGTTTGTATGTGTTACTAGACATGGATTGTTAATTTATTGTTAAAGTGCAAATATTTTTGAAATAATTGTCTAATACAGTATTGAAGTTTGGGATGAGTCACTATATGAACATAAATTGCTAATGAGCTTCAGCTGCAGAGTTGCTGCCCCTACATTTTTTATTTTACTATTTTTATCTAAAAATTCACCAGATTTGCTATAAACAACTTTGTGGTGCTCTTTTTAGGGGGTAAATCTTTAATCAACCAAAGAGCTCGTGGTCTTCAACACGATACTAATCCAAATGCACAACCCCTTATGAATCTCACATACTCAAATTTCACATACTCCGTAGCCAATTAACGCATCATTTTTTTTTTTTTTGTCTCACTTGCTTTCTTGGCTGTTTTGGCTCTCCTGCCCAAATTTATCATATACTGTATGTATAACACAGTGCTTATATAGCGCATATCACTACCGTAGTGTCTCTATGCGCTTTAAAGGAGAGGGATGAAAGTAGAAAGAGGAAATGTAGTGGACAATGTGTGTACCATAAATGCAGAACCAAACTCATTCATAATACTTTTTGAACAAAAATGTCTTAAGAGCAGTTTCAAAGATTAACACTGTGGGAGCTTCTTTTATATAACACGGAACAGCATTCCACAGCATGGGAGCAGCATGAGCAAAAGATCGCTCACCATAAAACTTTGTTGTGATAGCAGGACATTGGAGAAGATTTTTCTGAGTTCATCTTAAATTACGAGAGGGAGCGTACCTGACCAAGAACTTACTGAGATATTCTGGTGCCATTGAATGGCGGCACTGATAAGTCAGTAACAGTATCTTGAAAACTATACGTGACTGAACAGGAAGCCAATGGAGCTGTTTCAAAATGGGGGTTATGTGAGAATTCTTCTTCGTGTGGGTGATCAATCTTGCAGCTGCATTATGAATTGCCAGGAGTTTATGTAACTGTGAGTCAGAGATACAACAAACTGTTACAATAGTCTAAATGACATTATAACAAAAGCCTGAACAAGCTTCCTAGTGGTCTTTACATCCAAAAACTGACGAACTTTTCCAAGCTTAATAAAGCGAAGGATGCTGATTTACATTTCTCTGAAACAAATTTGTCCATGACCATATTCTGATCGAATATCACACCAAGGTTTTTGGCTGTTTTACCAGGTACAATGTGCGATGTAATGTTATATCTATGGCAACGTTGACCTTCTGACACCTCGCATGATCGAAGTCTTTGTTGTGGTTCCAAATTCCAATACAATACTAGTAGCGGATGTGGTTGTGCACCCGGACCCTCATCACTCATTCGGGGAAATCCCGTTTTATTGTCCGTTCACCCCGCACGCACACACGAACCACACTTTGTGCAGCGCGCGCACAGGGGTGTGGTATACACGTACACCCCACACAGAGCCTTGCACGTTCGTTCTGTTCAATGATCAACACAAATACGTGAACCTCTCTTCTGGCGCTGGCGTAACCTCTTCTGGCGCTGGCGTGACCTCTAACGTTAGCTCTTTGTACCACCACTGGCGCAGTACAGTAGGTATTTGGTGCAGCTCCTGAAAGAAAATCGCATAATTAGGAGGACTAAAGCAGCCTAGTACGAACAGTATGTATTCTTGCCTGTTTCTAATGCTTCAAATATGAGTTGTGATTGTAATAATTTGGAGAATTTCAGAGATTTTAGCAATGGAACAGCTGACTATAAATTACATGCGTTGATAGTGGCTGCTTTTAGTGGATGTTGAGGACGCCATGCGCAGCCACTCGCTTAGATCAGACAGATAAGAAAAATCGTCTGTCTGGACGGAGGAGTCTTTTATTTCTTTGACGTTATCGCTCTCCTCCCTGATATACAGTACTAGTAATTTATCCGTGAAGCCAGACGCAGTCTCCGCGGAACATTCCCCGCCCGAACGACCAGATACAGACCGATCTTTCGGTCAACCACTCGCTGTGATTGGTGCACATGCAGCGACCGGCATTAGGTAGGGTTATGAAATAGTACAGATACACTTGTAGAAGCCTGATATAATTAGCCCCCTAAAACCTAGGATAGCCCTAGATCTAAACTAGATACTACTGCTGCATTGTAGCATGTCGAAATGACTATTATTCTTGGCTTTAAACTTCTGGGCACCGTTTCATGAAACTTGTCAGCCCTGACAAGTTGTCAGTTTCTGAAAATTACCACAGTAACCATGGTAACAGTCATTACTCATAGTCAGTGACGCCGAGAGCTTCTCAGCCAAACAAAACCAGGGATTTTACTGAGATTGTCAGAGACTGACAACTCGTCAGAGGTGACAACTTTCATAAACTATGCCCTGAAGTGTATTCCATTAATAAATATAGGCTCTAAACTCACTGAAGAAGGGAGTTAGGCAGCCTGATGGCAAACTGATCCAGAAGCATTCAATGCTTAGTACCGGTACTACCGTAGTGGTCTGTCAGCCTCTGATTTTATTCTGACTCTGAGGCTATTTAGACTTTACTTGCCCTCAGGAGAACTTCCAAATGAACATAATTTACATGAACAATATTTTATACATTGTATCCAATTTATTACGTAATATTAGTGCAAGAAACAATGGAAATAAAAAGAATGAAGAACTGTAGGGTAATGGTACCAGTATTTGGTCAGCTACCGGTATTCGGTCACTTATCACTTGTCACCAGCCAGTAAGTTCAGCTGTCACAACACACGCAAATCACAGCAATTCACATACTTGCACATTACTCAGAGTCATTCACAACAGGAAACTCCCTTAGCCCCCTCCAAAAATCCATCCAAAATCCCAAATTTTACCGTCAAAAGTGCAGAATCGGCGCTACTTTTAAGAGTACGGGTCGCCGAAAAAGCGCTAAAAATCGAGAAATATGGCGTTCTCTCGCGGGATTTTTTGCTTATCGCAAGCTTGGAGTGTGATGGTATCCTCAAAAATGCTAAAGAAAAACAAAATTTCCGTACGTGCCGATGCAGTGTCTCAATGTACAAGGGTTGAATGCAAGTGCCGATTCCCCAGTATTCGGTCACCAACGGGCGCCGCAGCGTCGCCGATGCAATTTTGCGCCAACAAGGTAGCGCACGGCGCATTTTTCAGCTGCCTTGAACACGCATTGACTCGGAACACGCATATTGCGTGACCGAATACTGGTCGCGGTGTCCGTATTCTGGGGAATTTTCAAGGTGATATAGTTTCGGATTTTGTGAAATTCTGTGTGATATTTAACAAAATGAAAATTGAGATTAAAGAAATTTGATATATTTCACATACATTGCTGTAGATATGATATATGTATGTATTATTTTATTTTGAAAAATATTGCAAAAAAGCTTAAGTGACCGAATACTGGGGGTGTTACCCTACTATCAAAGACCTAAAGACTACAGAGACTCCAACTCTCCCGCTTTCGACAGGAGATCTCCCGCCGAAAGCCCATTTTTGCAAAATCTCCTGTTCTCCCACTTGAGATTTAAGTTTTCCCGCTTGAAATGATTTCTTACTTTGTGTCATCTTATGTTGAAAAATAAGCCTTAGATAGTAAGCAAATAATCAACGTTGGTGAAGGTGATGGGACAAACTATCACTTCCGAGGCGATCTGGATGTAGCTATCTTTCCGAAGCGCAGCTGAGGAAAGATAGCGTACACATTCAGATCGCCGAGGAAGTGATAGTTTGTCTCATTGCCTGAAACCAGAAGTTGATTATTTGCTTTATATTCCACATCTACGGTCCTAGAAATTCCCATCTTATTCCACATCTGAAACCGTTTTAGCTGTCTTTAGGTATCCTTAGGGCTTAGGCTACGTGTGCGCGTAGATGACAAAACAATGAATTTGCTGCGCGCACTGCGCGGCGCCGAAGTGAAAGTGCGTTGCACTGTGTACTATCAAGTGACCTAGTTAAATGATAGTCCACAGTGCAACGCACTTTTGTTTTGCGCTTACTCATCTCGCGTTAAGACTGTTCGGACTGCCAGAGATCAGCAAAACAAACAGCTGTCTTTATTGATGACAAAACAATGAATTTGCTGCGCGCACCGCGCGACACTGAAGGGAAAGTGCGTTGCACTGTGTACTATCAAGTGACCTAGTTCTTCTCAGGTGACGTGATGGGCAAAACTACTCTTTATCACGTGATCAGCTCTTGACCAATCCTATAGCAAGATTCTTAGTATGTGGAATATAACATGAAATAACATCTACAAATTGTAGAACCCTTGAGCTGGACCCCGGCAACAAGGAACTAAGCGCTTCGAGGACATCAAGTTGGAGTCTCCCGTTTGCTAGGGGTTTCAGGCGGGAGAATCTCCAGATCAGAAGTCTCTGAGACTAGTGCAGTGGAGCAGTCAATAAATTCAGTAAATCACCCAATACCTACATGTAGGTAATGCTACGGTCACATCTTTGCGTATTCAGATTGCATTTTGTTTTGTATTGCCTCAGTGAAATATCCAGTCATACCCAATAAAGCACAATGAAACATGCTCGCTATATACTGTATAACATGATATATTCGCGGCATGAAATTTTCGCGAATTGGAGCTGACAGCCTTTTTCGTGGCATGAAATTTTCGCGAAGTGCCACTGGCGTGCAATGTATATAGTGTAAACAAGAACTTTCGCTTGCATTTTAATTTCGCGAATCTTGGCGCTTGCGAAATTAAAGTGCACGCGAAAATTCCTCGTTTTACAGTACTATGTACACAGATGAGCTCAAATAAAGACTTGCGCTAGTTGCTTGCTAGTTTAAATTTTCTGTTTTAATCATCGCAAGCTAGTGCTTGTTATTGACCGATTCTGTGACGCGCTATATGTATTTTTGGCATGGGCAGCGCCATTACGTGGTGTCATAGCCGACCCCTCTCCCCCACCCCCTTCCGGGCACGGAATGAAAAACTGATGCATGGTTGTTTTAGCCAATGGGCGTGTCGTACTGAGTGCGCGAATGCTTGCTTAGTGCGCGAACCTTTGTTACAAGTGCGCGATAAACATGTTGCCCAGGGGGTGGGGGAGAGGAGGGGGGGGGGGTCGGCTAAGACACCTCATGGCTGCGCCCAGTGCCAAAAATTGTCTGCTGCCCTCAACGATAGGCAAATTGCTTATTCATGAGTGGATATGAGTAGCAACCAGCTAATGCGAACAACAGCGAGTAATGAGGGAGTGACAGCAAGTGGCTTAGTACAGGCATACACAATCACAACAAATTAAAATGTCTGGTTTAAAACAAAAACAATCACACAGAAAATAAAATGTAAAGCTGATTTATATGTTGCAGCTCTCCATATGGAATCCAGCAATTGAATATCTAGGAGATTATTGATGTTTAATATTGGTCAAGGAGGTTCATATTCAAGAAATGGAGTTCCAACTGGCTGTGAACTTAATTATTCAAACAGCTTTCAGTTTTCTATGGATGCCCAAAAGAGAACCACAGAAAGTCCACTTGAGCCTATGAGTTTAATGTTTGTGTTTGAAGCTGCCATCTTTCTGAGCAATCTGAAGATTGGAATGAAAACTTGAATGTAATGTTGGATATGTTTTGCTTGACTATTCATCTGCCACATGACTGAAGTTTTCCCCTAATGATGGAAAAAAAAGTCCATCCCATTCACAAATATCTGAAATCAGAGCTGTATTTTGTGAAAATGTTTGAAACTCTGAACTCTTGGAAAACCAGTATTTTCACTTTTCCACTTCATTGCATGATTCTTTGAGCTAGTATAGACCTACACTGTAGTTCGTCACAAATTTAAAAACATGTCAGATTAGTGCCCGGACATGTGCAGTCATGTACTGTAAAACGAGGAATGTTCGTGTGGCATTTTAATTTCGCAAATTTCGCGAGCGCCAACATTTGCGAAATTAAAATTTACACAAAAATTCTTGCCTACACAGACAGTACTATGCATTGTATGCCTGTTGGAATTCGCGAAAATTTCATGCTTCGAGACAGGCCATCGGCTGCGATTCGCGAAATCTTCGTGCCGCGAATATATTCTGTTTTACAGTAGTTTTGATTTTGATTTCATCAGTCTTTGCCCAATTTCTGTTTGCACATCCCTGTGTTTACGTCAATGGTTCATCAGGCCTCGAAATAGGATTTTGGAAGGGCAAGGCCATTTAGAAAAGGGCACTTTTTCCAAGAGGCCCGCCATTAAAGGGCACTTAGGTCAGTCAGAGGGGCACCAAGGCCACATTGTAAAGGGCATGTTGGTTGTTTATACGTGATGTGAATGCCCCATAGAGCTGTATGCTATCGACCACGCTGCTACACTCCAGCAGCGCACGCACGCATAAGATCTCTCCGCAGCAGACGACGTTAGGCAGTAGGCCATGACGCGATACGCAATATGATGTAGGTTCTGTAATACAGTACGTTTTCAACGCATACGCCGCGCTCGCTTGGGAGCACTTCCGGCGCCATTTTGCTTGCACATGCGGGCATGCAATGCAGAGCGAGAGAGATGGCAATGCTTGCAGCTGTCTGACAGGCCTGGCATTTTTTAGCATGGCTTGCGACCACTTGCTCCGGCCCGCCGCTGCCTAGCTAGTAACTCTATTGCCGCTGCGCTGCAGAGGCAGTCGGGACGGTGAAAGCCGGTCGGGCTTACACGTACGTACAC
Source organism: Diadema antillarum (assembly GCF_040938485.1). Lineage (NCBI taxonomy): Eukaryota > Metazoa > Echinodermata > Echinoidea > Diadematoida > Diadematidae > Diadema > Diadema antillarum. The sequence goes on from NW_027270934.1 coordinate 949,410, forward strand.
GTCATCTCGTATCTCGGAAAGATACTTTGAGTTTGAATCAGATAGATCGGGACGCGAGTGAACTGAAGGTATGATATTTGAGATCAGGAAAGTTGTTCAAGCTTATTAAAGTGTAGACTTTGAGAAAGGGCGTCTTATCTTTGTGGTGATACATTGTAGCAAGAAGTAATTACCAATACCAGACATCAGAGTGCCTAGTCATTCTGCAATAAGACGTGAATCTATTGTCTTCCTGTCTGTAGTAAAGCTCCAGTTTGGCACAAGCTGCAACAATTTTTGACTTGCAGCATCAAACATGGGATCTATAGGGCATACATATGTATGACTTACAGTGACTCCATCTCTTGAGCCTCCTAAGCTTGGCCTGGTGCATAGTCTCCAATGGTGTTGTATTGAGTTGAAATAAACGACACACCATCAGGTGGAATAAAAGCTTACAGTAATACAATAATGTGCAGATTCTAAACATGGTTTCAATCCAACTGCATATTACAACTCTAGAACAGATTCAAATTGGAATATTATGTATATTGTTATTGTTATAGTTGACTTTGAGAGAACTGCATTGATATTTTGTTAGAGCATGCATGTTCTCAGTGTGTATTAAAGGGAAAAATCCAGCCCCAAAATAAGTTACATTGTAGTCTGATAAAAAAAAAAGTAAAATCTTACAAACTCAACGGTAAAAATTTGACTGAAATCGGATGAAAAATAAGGAAGTTATGACATTTTGAAGTCTTCCTTATTTCTGCAAAACAGTTCTTGTACAGTGGATATGAATATGCAAATGAGTGAAGTGACCATGTCATAACCTCACAGTTTTCCATTGATGGTGTACAAAAAATGACGAAATTCAATGTTTCTGTCATTGAAGTTTGAAACATGATGTTATTCCTAATTGATTAATTTCAGAATAGTGATCATTTAGATAATATCAGGATTTGAGCCTCGGGCATAATTGCATTTGAATGAAAAGACTGGAAATTCAAAATTTTATGTACAAACTCTATGGCAAGTTGTGAGGGTAAGATTGTATGACATGCTCATTCTGCCATTTGCATATTCATATTGACTGTTCAAGAACTGCTTCCTTGAACACTAGCAAAACTCCAAAATGTCATAACTTCCTTATTTTTCACCTGATTTCGATCAAAATTTTACTGTTGAACTCGTAATATTTTACTCTTTCTTATAAGGCTAATTTATATTTGGACTGGATTTTCCCTTTAATGTCAATTAAGGGCAGTATGTCTATTATTTGTAATCAGCTGTCATGTGCTGTGAGTATACATTGTAGGTTATCAAATGCTCTGTTAGTCTCTGTTTTGGAGCTTTGTTCATGAGCCCACATCAGGAGGAGTGTGTTCTTTAGTATTTTGGCCCTGTTGTGTGTGTGTGTGTTGTTGTTTTTTTCTTTATTGCTTGAATGAATGGATGTAATTTGCATATTTATGGTCCCAGGGAATGTAGATGATATGCCATATTTGAAAGGCAAAAACATGTTGCATGTATATTATATTGATCATCATCAATGTAATGATTCTTTTTTTTTTTTTTTACATTTCCAGGATACTACATACGTGAGCAGTCCAGGCTGGATGAGAGTGCTACACCAGCTGATAACAGACTGTAACATTTTCATCAGTGAGTGAGGAGAGTAATTTCAGCATGACAGATGTTGAAAATGGCACAGAGTTGAAAGGTAGGAAAATCCTTTATGAATCATTTTATATACTACTGTACGAGCTGAAATTTTCGCGTACAGATATTTTCGCAAATTGCTACTTGGACATTTTTGCGTGCTGTTAATTTTACAGTTGCGAGGGTCTAACTGAAGTTAGTTATTCGCGCGTTGTTATTTTCGCATGTTGTTATTTTCGTGGTTCAAAGGAGATTCACGAAATTCGCGAAAATAAAACCACCGTGAAATCGCGCGTTGTTATTTTCGCATGTTGTTATTTTTGTGGTTCAAAGGAGATTCACGAAATTCGTGAAAATAAAACCACCGTGAAAATTTCAGCTCGTACAGTATTGCAAACCTATTTTAGACCACCTAATGGGTGGGGGGGGGGGGGGGGTTGGGGTGGCTTGGAAGGTAGAGGGAAAGAGGCTATTATGTGGTATAAGTACGACTGTACTAGGATTATTCAGGAATGGGTTATCATTTTAATGAATTATGACTTTAATGACATGATTTTAATGTCTTGTCATAGCAAACAAAAATATCTTTTCTTACTGGATTTTTAAAGATGAACATGATTTTTCTAAAAGTTTCCTTTTCCTAGAATAAATTAATTGTTTTGCTTGAGTAGCGTGACATTCATACGTACGTGATATGTACAAGTAGGCATCACTTTTCCGTTATAATTTGTTGTAAACAATTTGGCGTTTTCTGAATGATTTTCCATAGCTTTGAGCTATGAAGCTTTGAGCTATGACCACCGAACTGACACCACACGTAAATAACGTAAACATACTGGTCAAGTTCAAATATGGGCGAAGTCCAACAAGGTTAGATGTCAAAAGGTCAATAAATTTTACCTGATAAGCACTGTCCTCACAGTGTTGTGGTGTACTGAATATCTTTCCATAGCTTTGAGCTATGGCTACCAAATTCATACCACAGGTACACTATCTTATGAAGTGGATCAAGTATGAATATTGGTGAATTCCGATAAGGTCAAAGGTCAAATGGTCGATGAACACCTGATGAGCACTGTTATCCAAGTACTGTGGTGTACTCTTTATTGAATTTTCCACAGTTTTGAGCAATGACCACCAAATTCACATAACAGACTGCACATAAAAATGGCTGTTTAGTCAAGTTTAACAATTCTTGAATTCTGATTCGATCAAAGGTCAAAAGGTCAATGAACTTACATTGACAAACACTTCACAAATTGTGTAGGCGAGACAAATATGTTGCGTGGCATTTGCTTCGTTTTATTAGATCTGTCAGAAATCTTCTTTTGCTTGCCCTTTTCATCTTTCACACACACACATGCACACTGTCTCTCTTTTTTAATTCCAAAAGCCAAGTATGATCCTGTTTCAACAAGTCCAGAAGGTGGAACTACTGGTAAAACGATGAAGCTCTGCTGCTGTACTGTATCCAAGGATATGGCCAAAGGGATCTGCATTGGTGTCATTATTGGAATTGTGATTGTCATCGTGGCTGTCGCATGTGGAGTGTATTTTTCAACACGTAAAACAGGTAAGTGGTTGCCCGTACTGCAACTTGCTTTCTAAGCTAGCCCTCATTCAATATCCAAGGAGCCATACCCGAGACCAGGAGACCAGTGTGTTTTTGTCACCTTGCATTCTTTCTGTTTCACCATTGCCATTGAAGACTGATGTTTATCAAAGCATTCAAATACTGTATACGTCCAGTATTTCACGGAGTTTTTATTTTTGCGAATTTCGCAAGTCAGGTGCTATTCGCGAAATTAAAGACATGCGAAAATATTGACTCTGATCCCAATGTGAATGTGACGTACATGTGTACACTTCTCTGTTCAATATTAGGACTGCACGATCCCAAATTTAACCACTCGCGAAATCGTTGGGAATTCCCAATTTGCGAAAATTTAGACATATTTAAATTTAGAAATATATGGCGTATACAGTACATGAGCAGTGTATATATACAGCAGTGTTGAAGCTCTTAGTCATATGTACTGCATGTTGTAGTACAAAGTACATGTTCTGTCAAAGGTATCATGACACTTGTGTTTCTAATATATAATTCTGTTTATTATCGAAGCATTCTTCATGAATTCCGATCCAGAATTCTTGAATGCACATGTTGGTAAACATGCATTCATTTGACAAACTGCTAAAATTTCTCAAGAAATCCAATAGCAGTTCTCCTGAATGAAAGGGATGTTGATATCTGGTACTGGGTAATTTATTCACATTATGTATAAATAAAGTATCTTCTGGACCCCTCAGGAGGAGCTGTTTCAGCTCAAAGTATAATGGACCCACAATCATGAGGTCTCTGGTTCGGGTCTGCTGGCAGCAGGGTTAGTGTTGCAAGATATTCAGAATCAGTGCTGCATATGATAGTCCTTAAAGCCCCACTCACACCTTTGCAATTTTAGCTGCGTATACATATAGCTGCATGAGTCGAACGCAGCCTTAACGCAGCACTCCATGGCAAAATATTCTGTAGCAGTCACATTGTTGCTTTGTAGCTCGTATATTTTTACAAAATGATTGCCTACGCTTGCCTAAGATTGCTTTTCACCTCACTCCAGCTCGCTTTTGCTCGTAACAGTACGATTCAATACGAAGATTGCTCGCCCCGTTGCGCGTGTACAATGTACCTCGTTCGCCACTCGTTCGTTGCTCACTAGCATCTTGCTCTAGTTCGTTATCAACTCGCATTAACTTGTTTCTCCTCGTTTCACTGCTCATCCACTCGCTTTAACTAGACTGTTGCTCATTCCGGCTCGTTCCGCTGCGTATCAGTTCGCCCTGCTGTGTACAAGCTCGTAGAGAGTTTCACTGGTATATAAGTTTTTGACATTTTGCAGGGTTTTTTTTGGGGGGGGAGGGGCACAAAGGACTTTTGGTTCAATTCTTCCAAAAGCACCACATTTGGTACACATGTTGCCCATACCATACTATTTCGATTTTTGATTGGCGCCAAGAAGGGCGCCCTCCGGGCGGCCATATTCTGGCCAAATCCAATAAGGCCACCATCTGAAATTCAAAAGTTACTTTGCATTGAAAAAGGATAACATTTCACAATCATTTTCAAAATGTATATTAGAGGTTTTCTGGGTAAAATGATCTCGATTCTGATGTTGTTTTTATGGTCTGAATTCAACTTGTCCTGATAAGGTCACCCTAGATGTAGCTTTGGTCAAGACATTATTTTCATTACAGGTTTTTTTTAAATGGCTTGCCCATGGTCACCATAGCAGGAATGACAACCTTGCTAATATACCTGCAGTTGTTGAGAACTGAACAGAGCATGTAACTGCATGGTTAAAAAAACACACACACAAAATTACTTTTCTGCGATATATATGTGTGGTAATACACTTCAAGAAAAACAGGATTGCCCACAAAATCTACAATAATAGCGGGGAACTCAGAGGCGTTTTTAAAATTGATGTGTTTGGATCGGATGTCGTTGGAAGCACACTATCATTACAAAAGCTTCATGATTTGATAAGCATGTTGTGTTTCTTACTTCAAATAAGTGAATTTTAATTAAATCAAACTAGATGTTGTATTCACAGATATATACGCAGTCATAGCGAGTTAAAGCGAGCAGCATCGAACAGGAACGAGGAGGAACGAGGTAAGGCGAGGAGGAACAAGGGGGAGCGAGCGACGGACGAGCTAGATTCGCAATGTAGTGAGCTACATCCGCAACGGTCCTTGCTAATGCGAGCAGAGTACCAGGAATAGAGTGTGGTGATGTGAGCTAAAGCGAGGTAATGCAAACTAAAGCGAGGTTATGCGAGGTGAAGCGAGCAGGTATCGCAACCATATGCAGTGAAATGCAGTTCAAAGTAAAGCTGCGTTGGCCTGCGTTAAGCAGCTCGTTGTCGCTCATTGTCGCTCATCCTTGCTCGCATTAGCTGGTTGCCCCTCGTCTTAGCTCGTATGAATTTTGATCTTGTGTTCAGTTGCGGATGTTTGAAAAAATTTCAAACTAGCGAGCTAGAACGCAAAGCCTCTGCGTTAGTCTGCGTATTGACCTCGTATTAGCTCGTTTCATTGCGTAGTACTACGTTAAGCTGCGTTAGACTGCGTTCGGGCAATACGCAGCTCCAAACGCAAGCTCCAAACGCAGGCTCCAAACGCAGGCTCCAAACGCAAAGGTGTGAGCTAGGCTTAAAGGGGCATTCCAGACAATTGATATGTCACTATGTGACATGCTACAACAAAAGGATCCTAAAGTCGTTGACAGGTGAGCCGAGAAAATCGAGTTAGAAGTCAGATCATCAAAATCCGTCAAAACATTCGGATTTCTGTTTTTGACTTTATTTTGTAGTCTAATGTATCTTCTACCATCTGCTGAAATTTCGAAGCTAAATGATCAAAGGAAAGGCGAGACAATAGCATTTTTCTGGGTCATGATTTTCCGACTTTCAACAGGAAAGAAATGTGTCCGAAGATTTGGATTTAGCGCTGCAGCTAGACTCCGCCCCTAGCAACAAGGGAGTGATCTCATCGGTCAGTGCGTGGCATCCTGGTTACTGATTGGTCGTGCGTAGACTGCTGGCGCTAAGCTTGAATGAGCATCGCGGAGGTTGCTAGGAGTGTACCTTCTATTGTCAAACGGTGAAAACTGTCTTGCTTCCACTTGATCATGACAGTTTTCTCGAAATGCTGATTTGTTAAACCCCTCAACATGTGCTAATAAAATCATCCATATCTCCGCAACAGAGTACTGTTATGAGTCATGTTGTATGACATTAGAGCGGAAGGGTAAGGGAATAATGTCATGTCATTTTCAGAAAATTGCCCTCCCCCGACTTTCGGATCCTTTTGTTGCAGCAGGTCGCATATATTCACATCATGAAGTGCCATGTATAGATTTGTGGAATTATTGTGGTCCTAGAGCAGATAAACCAATACTCTGACAAACCACGAACACAATACACTGAATAAGGACAATGACATAGAGCCTCACATATTCCAGTAATGTAGCAGTGTCATTCCATTACAATACCACTTGCTTAACAAGCTCACCTGGCTAGATAGAATTCATGCTTTCCATTTTTATTCTGATTTCTTAACCCCCAATCAAACATCCTATACTATAATACTCGAAGTTGTTGTTGTTGTCGCGGCCTTATGTATTTCCTGTTTTATTTCGGCGTTGCTGGTTTCTCTATCTCCTCCCGAGCCGTCGGCTCCGGGCAGTTGCGACCGGTGCCGTCGGCCGCAGGAGAGTATCCTACATCGAATGGCGTGGGTTTCGTCCCCTCTCCGCCTCCGTGTCGACGTCGAGGACGAAAAAGAAAAATTAATTAGCTACATGCATAATGCATTTTTGTGCGTGACGAAAGAGCCGAGCGTTTCAATATTCACGTAACCTGCGCTGGCCTCCTGCTTTCTCGATCTTCCATCTTTTAGCTTGCAGAGACACTGGGGGATACTAAAGATGATGGTGCAGCGAAATCTCTGACATCTTCCGGCGGACGCGCACGCACACACACAATGTACCTCGCAGAACTCTATACACACTCTACATATAACACTGTGTGTATATAGTTTTGTGATGTACCTTTGCCTCCGCCTGTTACGTGTACTGAATGTATTGACGATGGTTACACGAATCTGTGTGTGCGTGACATGGACTACAAGGGCATTTACGTACATTTCGCCATTATTGGCGTCCCCAAATGAAAACAACGAACGTTGGTTATGTAATTGTATTTTGCACAACTGCAGAATACTATATGCAGCTCAGGTACGTCTTTTAGTTTGCTCGCCGTTTGCTCTCAAGTCCGGTGTCATTGTACGCAGACTGTTTAGGACGCGGCTAAATATATTTGCCGATCGTACCCTTACATATCAGATTACACGCGCAGCTGTGTCCATTCGTTTACTGCAGAGCTGCTGTAATCATACATATTCATAAGATGAGCGGACGTAGAGGAAAACCTCGCTTTGCCGACCGCCTATTTTTAAAATTGCAAGTGGAAATAGAATGTGTGGTTCTATGGTCTATCAAACCAAGTTTTGGTGACAAAAAAAGAGGGAGCAAATGAAGACGAATGCAGTGATGTATATATTCTTCTTTCTTCCATAACATGGGAAAAATATTAAAGAAAAAAATACGAGGTCGTGAGAACCTACTCCCACGGGTGCCTATTAAACCTGATGACTATGATCTCCCCCTCCCCAAATAATAACAATGATGATGATAATAATAATAATAATAATAATGATAAGGATAATGATAATAATGATATAATAATAACAATAATAGGAGCAATAATTGTAGGCCTAATATTAATTATGATAATGTACAATCTGAAGCAGATGTAGTTCTATATTGATATGATATATCAAGCCAAGTTTTGGTGATTAAAAACAACAAGGAGGGAGCAAAATTATGAAGACGAAAATATCTTATTTTTCTCTCATAACGTGGGGAAAAGAAACATGAAAAAAAAAAACACAAAACAAACCGAGGCCTTGAGACCAGCCGTGGATTCCCGCGGGTGCCCGCGTGGATCGATGCAAGAGCAGGGGGTAATCAAAGTCATAGTGTTAATATCTTCCCGTTTCAACGGGAACAACCTGTGGGCAGAACTTTCGGGGAATCTCATTTGCGTTTTTGGTAATTTTTCCCTGAATGTTTTTGTTTTTTGCCCTGCGGAGATGGAAATGTGTGTGTGCGTGAGGGGGGGGGGGAGGGGTGAGGGGCAACAAGACAACTGTTGGACTTCAACGGGTGCAAATAACCCCTCGAAACTCAAGTTTTATAATAAAAGCAAGTAGTGGCGGGAATGATCCCTACCAATGGACCGGATAGCCTGGCATATACTACAAAAATGTATTATAAAATTTCTGGGAAGGGTGGTCATTTAGAAGACAGCACAATTAACGAAAGAATGAGAAGACTTTTCTTTTTATTTCTTCAATAAAAATGTGCAAAATCGTATTATGAGAAAAAAAAATAAAACCCCTCAGACCCGTGGATTTCCACGGGTGCTGCTAGTTTTCATGTAATTCTGCTATGTCATCATCCTTCAGATTTGTTATGAATTTTGAAAACATTCTGATTCCTCATCCTAATCACTAAAAATTCTGAAACTGCACCTGGTACAAATTAATCTATGGAGGTTCAAACACAAAAGCCTAAAAATCATCTGGAAATCTCTTTTAAAGCAATAGATCATGAGAGAGAAATGTTTACTATTTAGTCTTTAGTATCAGACTGTCAGTTCTTCAAGCAATTATGTGTTTAGTAGTTGCAAGCCTTCTTTGTTCCAACTCCCTTGCACATTCTACCATAATTCAGTCAGATCACCATAAATTTGTTCCTTTATCCTACACGATAATCTAAATCAACATGTCTTTTTATTTCATTATCAGTCCATCATACACATTAAAAAAAGATTTAGGTATAGTACGTTGTATTAAAAAAAAGAACAGAAAAGGTGTATTTCATTTATGATATGTTCAATGCAGAAAGCTTTGAATTTGGATTGAATTTGAATTGAATTTGAATTGAAAAAACAGATTGTATTAAGACTGTGAAAAAATGCAAACATCAACCAGAGCAAACAAGAGGCTACTAGGAACTCTTATTAGTCTTGAAAATCGATATGAAAGTGAACTGCATGTTTATACCTCTAATATCAATGAAATATAACCAGTCTAGATGTAAGTGACTGTTGATTGATTGATTTTATTCTATTTCTAAATTTATTTTTCATATAAATGAAATACAAAGTCTATTGAACAAACTAATTGAACATAGTATGATTTGAATCTGAAAATTAAAACAGATGAATTATTAATTCAAATATCCCACATTTTTTTCTATAAACTCAATGCAAAATGAAAATGAACAGACATTTTAATGCGAACATAGGATCCCATATGACGTTCAAAGAGCTCTGGATGCAACAGAAATTTAGGAGATCATTCTCATAAGTTAACGCTTGACGAGGACAATGGCCTCAGAAATAATTGTCTAAACAATACACCAAAGTGAGAATATGATATTCAAGTTACCGCTCACTGAGTGGCGATAAAGAGAGAGAGAGAATGGGAAGAAAAAAAAGGGGAAAAAAAGTGCATTGTGCAAAATGTGAAGTGTTTGCGTGGAAATAGTTGTGATACATTGTATGTGATAATGGTAATGTTTGTTTTGTACGTTCAGTTCAGATTGATTAGTTGTTGTGCATATCAACTTTATTGTATCACCCTTTTTTATCTGTCATTATCTGCCCTCTTTTCACCGCCCACAACTGTACCTTCATCTCACAGGTAGCAATTATTGCTACATTTTCACCCATTTTGAAAGTGTTATGTTGTTATGATTATATTCAGCCATAACACATATTGAACATTATATGTTGTACTTTACTGTCACTATTTTGTTTGTTCCACATTCTTTATTGTATTGAAATAAATAATGTGACATCAAAAACCTAGGTTGTCTCCTCGATAAGACAGAAGACAAAGACAAAAAACAACAACAACAACAAGAGAATAACATGTACAATACATCTTGCATGATACAAGACCACGCAATTTTACAGTTACATACCCACAAACAAATTAATGAGATTTAAAAAAAATTCTCCAGGGTGCACAAATAAATTAGAACATATATACAGTTGAACCTCTCGTATCCGGACAAGTCGGGACCGGGGCTCATCCGGATAAGGGATTTGGCCGGATACGGGAGACTCAATGCTTCATACATGTACATATACATACACATGTACTGATGTAGCCCATTGTAGTACCACATGTAGTAATGTGCATACTGCAACCTTTTCATTGTTACACTCAGTAACAAACCCCAAAATAGAGGTCCGTGTTTGCAAGAATGAAATCATTTTCTTTTATGAATTCTTGGGATGATTTACCTAAATAATTATTAAGAAATGTATCAAGTATATGTAATTCATGTGTGTTTGTTCTCAAGGAGTTGGGAATCCCCCTTTCCTCCCGTAATCATTAAAAAAAGATAAAAAAATCACGGCGAGATTGCGTCCGGATAATAGAGAGATCCGGATAAAGGGAGGCCGGATAATAGAGGTTCAACTGTATGCAGTATTTTATTATAATACTGACATTTCTATCTTAATACAATTTTGTTTTGTTCTTCTGTTTTCTTCTTCCTTTCCCTCTGACTAACTCACTCTCTTTTCCTTGCTTTCCTCTCTCCTTCTCTCCATCTTTCCCTCTCTCACTCTTCTTTCTTTTTCCCTTCCCCTCCTTATTCTTAAACTCATCTCCCTCCTAAGTTTTGCCCTTTTCCTTACTCTCAAATCTTTTAATTGATTTTATATCTTATTCATTTCTTTTTCCAAAAACTCCACTTTAACTTTTTAATTAAAAAACCCCACTAATAACAATACCAAATCCTAACATCACATACTAACATCTTATCTAACATTATCTAACATCATGTATTCACAATAAGGTAAACCCCAAATTCTCATTGTTTTCTTTACATAAACATGAGATCTTGATGCTTCAATAAAAAAAAAAAATCTTTTGCAGATTTCATGAGTAACATATACTATTAAGGTCATATAAAAACCATCAAACACTACACAAAATATCCCAAATGTCATGTTTATGCTCAGTTCATTTCTTTCCTGCTGTGTGGGTAAGTACTACATTTGCCATGATGCAGTTTTTAGGTACCCTGGGGTAACAATGAGAAAGCTGCCATTTTGTTGAATTATCTTTTTTTGTCCCCGCCGAACGAGTTCGAGCAGGGGACTATGAAACGGGCTCCGTACGTGTGTGTGTCTGTGTGTCCGTCTGTCTGTCTGTCCGTCTGTGCGTCCGTGTGTGATCAAAATGTTCAATTTGCTACTCCTTCGCCATTTCTAACCCGATTTTGATTCTGTTTGCTTTATATGATAGCACTACATGGGAGCTTTGAAACTTCACAGAATTTCAGTTGTGACCTTTGACCTTGACCTTTGACCTATATTGTACATTTTGCTTCAAAATGCTACTCCTTCGCCATTTCTAACCCGATTTTGATTCCGTTTCCTTTATGTGATGGCACTAGGTGAGGGCTTCAAAACTTCTACACAGAATTTTGATCTTTGACTTCTTTGACCTTTGACCTTGATTTTTGACCTATATTGTACATTGGCTACAAAATGCTACTCCTTCGCCATTTCTTACCCGATTTTGATTCCGTTTGCTTTATGTGATGGCACTAGGTGAGGGCTTCAAAACTTCTACACAGAATTTTGACCTTTGACTTCTTTGACCTTTGACCTTGATTTTTTACCTATATTGTACATTTTGCTACAAAATGCTACTCCTTCGCCATTTCTAACCCGATTTCAATTCCGTTTGCTTTAAGTGATGGCACTAGGTGAGGGCTTCAAAACTGTACACAGAATTTTGACCTTTGACTTCTTTGACCTTTGACCTTGATTTTTGACCTATATTGTACATTGGCTACCAAATGCTACTCCTTTGCCATTTCTAACCCGATTTCGATTCCGTTTGCTTTATGTGATGGCACTAGGTGAGGGCTTCAAAACTTCTACACAGAATTTTGACCTTTGACTTCTTTGACCTTCGACCTTGATTTTTGACCTATATTGTACATTTTGCTACAAAATGCTACTTCTTCGACATTTCTAACCCGATTTCAATTCTGTTTGCTTTAAGTGATGGCACTAGGTGAGGGCTTCACAACTTCTACATAGAATTTTGACCTTTGACTTCTTTGACCTTTGACCTTGATTTTTGACCAATATTGTACATTGGCTACCAAATGCTACTCCTTCGCCATTTCTAACCCGATTTCGATTCCGTTTGCTTTATGTGATGGCACTAGGTGAGGGCTTCAAAACTTCTACACAGAATTTTGACCTTTGACTTCTTTGACCTTCAACCTTGATTTTTGACCTGTATTGTACATTGGCTACAAAATGCTACTCCTTCGCCATTTCTAACCCAATTTTGATTCCGTTTGCTTTATGTGATGGCACTAGGTGAGGGCTTCAAACTTCTACACAGAATTTTGACTTCTTTGACCTTTGACCTTGATTTTTGACCTATATTGTACATTTTGCTACAAAATGCTACTCCTTCGCCATTTCTAACCCGATTTCAATTCTGTTTGCTTTAAGTGATGGCACTAGGTGAGGGCTTCAAAACTTCTACACAGAATTTTGACCTTGTAAATGACTTCGTTGACCTTTGACCTTGATTTTTGACCAATATTGTACATTGGCTACCAAATGCTACTCCTTCGCCATTTCTAACCCGATTTCGATTCCGTTTGCTTTATGTGATGGCCCTAGGTGAGGGCTTCAAAACTTCTACACAGAATTTTGACCTTCGACTTCTTTGACCTTTGACCTTGATTTTTTACCTATATTGTACATTGGCTACAAAATGCTACTCCTTCGCCATTTCTAACCCGATTTCGATTCCGTTTGCTTTATGTGATGGCACTAGGTGAGGGCTTCAAAACTTCTACACAGAATTTTGACCTTTGACTTCTTTGACCTTTGACCTTGATCTTTTTACCTATATTGTACATTTTGCTACTAAATGCTACTTCCGGCGGGGACATATATTACGCACTGCGTAACTCTACTTTTCCTTGTTTTCAGTGCTGTACCCTGGGTTATCAAAAAAAAAAAAAGGTGAAAGTTTGTATCTTTCTTTTGTTTAATCTTTGATATTGGGCTGAAATGGCACTGTCAACTCTGCAATTACAACATACCTATCTCTTGTGTTCACTATCCAGTATCAGGGCTTTCTGCTTTGACCACAACATCAGGAGGTATAGTACCACAGTTTAGACGATGACCATCTAAATCTGCATACAAATTCATATGATTTCCTGCACGAATAGCATCACCGCTGACAACATTCTGTACATGATTTAAAAGACTAACATGTTTGTAATTATATCACTCTTTGTTCCAATGCACATTTACAATTGTTTAATGTGGAAAAGCGTTTCATGATTTCCACACAAATAACAATGGGAATTTAGTTGTTGTTTTTTTCCCCATCTGTGGAGGTTTTCACATGAAGGTGGGCAGGTGATGGATGCCCTTGTGATAAAATTTAGGGCACTTCTTGGCTTGTAGAAGAATATGATAGAATGCCAAGTCAAATCAGAATTCTGTAATTGTAGCAACTTTAGAAGTCTTCTTGCATGTCATGGGTCATTGTTTATGCTCAGCTCATTTCTTTCCTGCTGGCTGCTGCATGTGTTAGTATTACATTTGTCATGATATGGTTTTTGTCAAGCCCACCAAAGGTGTGGGGAAACTATGGGATCGCCTGTGGCATCTGTCCGTCTGTCGTCCATCTGTAACGCTACAAAAACTTACATAACTCTCTACTGAGGACTTCAATTTCAATCAAACTTGGAGGGAAGAGTGGTTATGCAAAGTTGCACATTTTACCAAACATGAAGGTCATCTCAAGGTCAAAGATCACAGGCAGGGGTCAATGAACTGTAGGGCCCAATGTTAAGTTTTTACAGCGTGTTTTAATTATTTCTCATAACTTTTGATCCATATATCCGTTTGTGACCAAACTCGGATGATAGTTGTTCCTTGGGGAGTTAAAGGTCATCACAAGGTCAAAGGTCACAGACAGGGGTCAAAGAACTTTTAGGGCCCAATGATAAGTTTTTATGGTGCGTTTCAAGTACGGCTCATAACTTTTGATCCATATGTCCGTTTGTGACTAAACTTGGCTGGTGAATGTCCCTTCTTCTTTTTCTGATTAAGTCTGCCTCCTTCATTAGGCTGAAGATTCATGCAGACTGTGCTATTAACATTATAATACAATTTATTTACAGATATTTACAAGCACATAACAAATTTGAAGAAAATAAGTAACCACTGTGATCAACCGTTAGTCGGTTACGGAATGATCCTACAGATCGTGCTCAAACAATCTGTCGACAGGGAATTCCAGCTCCTTACAGTTCTTGGAAAGAACGAATGGCGATGTGATTCAGTTCTGGAGTATGGTACCGATAGGAATATGACTGGGTGGCTCTCGTCAACTGAGTAACCTTGGGGAGCTGAAGATCATCACAAGGTCAAAGGTCACAGACAGGGGTCAACAAACTTTTAGGGCCCAATGTTAAGTTTTTACGGTGCGTTTCAAGTATGGCTCATAACTTTTGATCCATATGTCCGTTTGTGACAAAACTTGGCTGGTAAATGTCCCTTGGGGAGTTGAAGGTCACCTCAAAGTCAAAGGTCATAGTCGGGGTCAATGAACTTCCAGGATATAGAAAAACATTAATTTCTTCTACACGAATGGGCGAGACACGTTTGGCACTTGCCTTGTCCTCTTTTCTTTTGTTTGCATCTGTGATATTTGGCTCAAATTACACTATCAGCTCTGCAATTACTACACTATGCTTTAATCTCGCTTGTTTACCATCACAATATTATATGGTGTCCTACAAACTAGCAATCATGCTAGATAATGTACGTTATTCCGAAGGTGTGTTAATCCGAAAATGAAATAAGGTTCATTATTCCAAAGGTTTGTTATTCCAAAATGCACAAATCCCTATACCTAGAGATTTGTGAATCCGAAAATTGTAAAGGGTTTGTAATCCAAACATCTGTGGTGTTATTCTAAAAGATTGTTTATTCCAAAGTTTGTAAACCCCAAAATGAAATGTTCCTTATTCAGAAGGTTCTTTAATCCAAGCATGAAATTAGGTTTGTTCTTCGGAAGGTTCGTTAATTTGAAAATGAATTGTGGGGTGTTAATCAAAAGATGAAAAGGAGGTGTGTAATAACTAACCTTATTTCATTTTCAGATTAACATACCATCAGAATAATGAACCTTACCATGTTCAGATTAATGAGCCTTTGGAACAACAAACCTGATTTCATTTTCGGATTAATAAACCCTTGGAATAACGAACAATTTATAACCATCATGCATGCCTATCTAGGTGGTTTATGCTCACTTTTGTGAATGAACTTTTGCATATAGGCAGTCACCTTATAGTATGATTAGTCTCCTTCCATTATATTCAAGACAACAACTTTTAAACATACTTTCAATCAATCATTTCTTTTTATTACTAAAGTTTATCAATCAAAGAACCTGTGTTACCGATTTTGACCACCCAGCTCAAAACCCACAAATTGTATCCCAAAATGAATTTCTCCTTTTCTAGTGATAGTTCAGAAGGGTAAGCTGTAAGCTTTGAAATGATATTAAACTTGTTAAGATTGGACCGTCATAACCATGTAAAAAGTGACTGATATAAGATAGAGTAAGGATGTACGAAAGAAAATGGACAAAAGAGGATTGAAAGATATGGGTCACTCGTGTGCTGTCCAGAAGTATCAGTGAACATTGTATACATAGTGTAAAACACGATAATTTGGTGGCATGAAATTTTCGCAAATTGAGCTGACTGCCATTTTCGCGAATTGCCGATGCTTCCTGCTGCGCTGGTCGATATGAAACATGCAACAAAACTGAACACGAAATGAAAAAACAAGCATGTAAAAAAAAAAATCAGATGCGCTCGCACTCAGCCTGGCTCAAGCTGTGTGTACTGTACACACGTGCATACATACAATTGAGGGTACCGGTACTAAGCATTCACAGTAGTAGTATAGCGTACAGTGGTACCAGCATGCATGAATTGGATCATTTTTATTGCTTGGAACTTTGGAAGGGGTAAACTGTTTATTCCTCCTGAGCGCACCTTGCACATGTATACATTGTACTGGAAGTAACATACCCAGTACAAGTACATAATAGCACAGACTTCTCAGTTCAGCTCAAACATCACCACTACAACAATGGGAGCTACCCAAGCCAAAACAGAGAGGGCCAGAGGGCAATTTTATAGTCAGCACTGACAAGTTGTCAGTCTCTGACAATTTCAGTAAACTTCTTGGTTTTGATTGGCCGAGAGTAGATGCTCTGGTCACTGGCTGTTACCATGGTGATTGTCAGAGAATGACAACTTGTCAGCGCTGACAACTTTCATGAAACTGTACACAGGTGTACAATAAAGTCAGTGTACTGTACAGTGTACAGTATACAGCATCATATTGGCTTTCAGTGCATGCATTGTGATGTATATATAGACAAAAACTTTCGCATGCAGTTTACTTTCGTGAATCTTGGCTCTCAAGAAATTCACGAAATTAAAATGCACATGAACATTCCTCATTTTACAGTAACGGGTATTCTATTTCCCATGAAAAGCAGTGCCTGTCCAAAAGAAAATGGTCCAGAAAAAATTGCTCATATTTCGATTTTGGTTTTGTTTCCAGCTGCCAAAATTTTATCAGTGTGTCGGTAGAGAAAATATTACTCTCCAGGTGTAAAGATAAACTTAAAAGAAGTAAAGAAATCAACCCAAATAACACAGAGACTCCAACTCTCCCGTTTTCCACGGGAGATCTCCCGCCGAAAGCCCATTTTTGCAAAATCTCCCGTTCTCCCGCTTGAGATTTGATTTCTCCTGTCCTGGCTCTTTGTCTCCCGCTTGAAATTATTTCTTACTTAGTGTCATCGTATATTGAAAAATAAGCTTTAGATAGCATGAGAGAGCATCCAGAACCCTAAAGCTTCCAGGGCCCTTTAGTGGGCCCTGCTATGGACCCCGGCCGCAAGGAACTTTGCGCTCGTGATGTGTACTTCAGGCCCATCAAGTTGGAGTCTCCCATTTGCTAGGGGTTTCAGGCGGGAGAATCTCTAGATCAGAAGGTGCATGGGGTTGGAGTCTCTGATGACATATCTTGGTCCATCACAGAGAATCCTCATCTGTGACTTTTTGTAGATTTCCTGAGTTGTCACCATTTTGAAATTCTCTCCAGGATGATGTTTGTGTAAACTGGATTTACAGATCCAGTGATTTGATATTACCTCTCTTCATGATTTATCTTTTCAAATTGGAATTTCTCTCCTGTCTGTGTTTCTTTTGCTTTTAGCAGCAACAGGTACCATGGCAACCACAGCAGGCCCCATGACAACCACAAGTCCAGTGCCAACAATACCATATCCAGGTGATGTTTGTGTAAACTTGATTTACAGATCCTATGATTTGATAACGCATTACCTCTCTTCATGATTTTTCTTTTGAAATTGGAATTTCTCTCCTGTCTGTGCTTCTCTTCCTTTTAGCAGCAACAGGTCCCATGGCAACCACAGCAGGCCCCATGGCAACCACAAGTCCAATGCCATGTTGATGTTTGTGTAAACTTGATTTACAGATGCAGTGATTTGATATCAACATAATTACCTTTCTTCGTGATTTATCTTTTGAAATTGGAATTTCTCTTCTGTCTGTGTTTCTCTTCCTTTTAACAGGTCCCATGGCAACCACAGCAGGCCCCATGACAACCACAAGTCCAGTGCCAACAACACCATATCCAGGTGTAGTCCTGTATGGTACCTTTGAAACAGACAAGAATTACACAGCGGCTTTGAATGTCCCATCATCAGCGGCATACCAGGCTATGGAACAGAGCTTCAGTCAAGCAGTAAGCACGATATCGTAAAACCAGGAATTTTCATGTGTGTGAAACTTTTGCGAATTTCGTGCTGAGCCAGGATTTGGAATTTAAGTAAAATGCATGGGAAAGTATGTCTACACTATGCATGGATTGTCAGTGGCCGTGTCGATGTGAAAGTTTCAAGCCCTGAAAAAGGCCAATGGCTCCAATTTGTGAAAGTTTTGTGCCATGAATGTTTCTGGTTTTACAGTACTCCTTTCCCTCTTGCTCTTCCTGAGCTAACGATCTTGTTTTGCTTTTGTTTTTGTTTTTGTTTTGTTTTTAACTCAAGAATGAAAGTAAGAACCAACATAATTACGTCTGCCAATGAGGGAATGTTTTTGTCTGCATTGGTTTCTTTATTTGTCTGTATGTTTGCAAAATAACTAGAAAAGTTGTGAACAGATTTGGATAAACTGACTGGAAAAGTTGATACTAACACAAGGAACAGATGATTAAATTTTGGTAGTGATCTGGATAACTGCCTGAATCCAGGATATTTTTTTGACTTTTTTGTAGGATTTCATTGGTGAAAAGGGCAAACAAATGAGGGAGTTCAAGCTGTGCAAATTCTGAATTATACATGTTTATATTTGTCTATGAAGGGCACTGTGCCAATTAGTTGCAATAAAAACAACCGGGTGCAAAATTATCAATTTGAAAAACCTAGATGCTTATTTTTATATAATTTTGATTTTAGTGAATATTTATGTTCAGGTCATTTTGAGACTATATAAGACACATTCAAACATCATCAACTTCCCTATCATAAATATGTATACTACCTGAGATGATTACTCCTGTGATTATGTCCAGTTGTCATGTGAAACATTCAAATTCCATGACTACATGAATATGTGTGATTTTGATATAGTTCTACTGCTCTGTTTGTATTAATATATGATTTTCTATTGGCCAGTCATTTTGAGCATGGAGGGACATTGCACTTTCAGATCTCAGGAAGTCTGACACCTGTCCAAATAGACTACAGACTCATGGCACTTTAAAGGGATCGTATAGTTTTGGTTGAGACCTAATTTCAGGTTTCTAACATTTTTTTGTGAGATAATGAGAAACCGCTTATGGAATATGAAAGAGCATGTAATTCCATGAGGAATTCAACATTTATTTGATGAAAATTGGTTTTGAAATGGCTGAGATATCCAAAACAGAGCGATTCTGATAAGTGTGGGGCCCACACTTTATTACGATCGCTTTGTTTTACTTTGTTTTTGGATGTTTCAGTCATTCCAAACCCGATTTTCATCAAATAAACTCTGAATTCCTCTTAAAATGGTATGCTCTGTACTATTTCATAAGTGTTTTCTTGGTATCTCACAAAAAGTTAAAAGCCCAATTCTCATCTCCACCAATACTGTACTATCCCTTTAAGCCTGTGCTGGATCTAGTAATATGGGTGTAAGCTTACTCAGAGACCCAGCAAGATAAACTGGCTTGATGAGTCATATCAGAGAGGTATTGGAGAAGGCAAAGAGACAAGAATCTCTCCTCTACCCATGCCCTGTGCCACAGATCTAGCTATCTATAGAATTTCTATTTATTCATTTCCAGCAGTAGGGTGGATAGCCCTTTCAGCGTTGCTGATTTTCAAAGGGATCCACTTGACATACATATTTGATAAAATTAACATAAAACAACTAAGTTCACAATAAAAACTTGTACACCATGGGTATAAAATCATTTGATTTAAAAAAAAAGCTAACTGACAGTCAAAAATTGATATGATACATTAAAATGATTACTATAACAGAATAAAGAATGTGATTATATATATATATATATATATATATATATATATATATGTAGGATATCTTAATTGAATTGAATTTTAGTTTTCACTTGCAGTTCCAATTCATTGTCAAATAGTAAATTTATCAGGTATTACATTTCAAGTCTTATGCATTTGATAAAAAACAAGAAGAAGAGAGAGATATGATCAGTAAAAGACAAACTCATGCAACAATTAAAGAGTTGTATATGCATTTGTTTCCAATATCACCATTATGTGAAGATGCGGGTTATTAAATTCCATTACTTTGTGGTTATTCTAGTGCCTGATTTAAATAAAACAAATTACTGTTTTATTCACTTGATTTATACTAGCTATAAATGCAAGCTTGAATCTGGTGTGATATTGGCACTTCAACTGTGTCGGGGAAAAAAAAATGCTTTCACAAAGCCTGAATAGTGCAAACAAAACCCTGCCTTCATACACCTACACAACGCAGGCAACATGTATGCCGTCATCCAAAGCAGCAGCTGTTTGAGGGTGATACAAGCTTTGTGGTAAAGAGCTGCTCAAATATCACACGGCAGAGCTCTCTGTTCCACCATAAATTGTAAAGTGATGGTGGGTTGTAGACATTACCCATCTCCAAGCCATTGTCATGACAAAGAAGAAGCTGGCCAGAAAGAAAAATTAGATACATGACCATGCATTTACAAAACCAACAAAAAGTCGCAAACCCCAATTTTAAATGAGGACACAAAACTGGTGAAATTGGTCAGCATGATCAGTCTTTTGTTTTTATACAGTATTTTCTTAAAGAACAAAAATTTCTTCTACATAAATTTAAAGTTTGGGATCAAAAAGTAAACCTGGGAAGTTATTAATTTTACAGTTTTTAAGTTTTTGATTTTGCATAAATTTTACTGGCTTCTTTACATTTATTATTAGTACCTATTAGTGTTGAGTATGCATATTTTTACTGGCCCCTGTACATATATTGTTGGTTACCTAAGTGTTGTTTTTGGGAGGGTTTAATCCTCACAAGTTTCAGGAATTACTGTTGGACTGCAAATATAACAACATGCAAAATTGTTGCAATAAACTGAGGTAATAGTGCATTTATAATAACCTCTTTGTCAATTTGCAAAAATAACATCTTGCTAAAATGTCAGTGACCTCCTCATTCACAAAAATATAACTTTTCCAGTAATTTCTTCTTCTTTTTTTGTACAGCCACTTTTGATTTCTCAATACATGTGGATTCTTTGATTTCTATATGTGTTTTGACTACCAGGAACTACCTTTTTTGGCAGGCAGG
Source organism: Diadema antillarum (assembly GCF_040938485.1). Taxonomy (NCBI): domain Eukaryota; kingdom Metazoa; phylum Echinodermata; class Echinoidea; order Diadematoida; family Diadematidae; genus Diadema; species Diadema antillarum. The sequence goes on from NW_027270934.1 coordinate 970,690, forward strand.
AACTACCTTTTTTGGCAGGCAGAAATTTATTGAATTTTTTTCATTGTGTAATCTTGAGGAATTTCAAACTTTTTTTATTTATACAAATATACATGTATAATGAAAAATTATGTCTTCTGTAACCATCATCTTCTCTCATTTAGGCTGTAAAAATAACATGCCCTCTTTTGAACGTTACAGTGATATTTTGCCATCAAAGCTAAATTGTATTCATGTTCATCCGAGTCCTGGAAATATTATGGTGTATGAATGACGATAATTTATCTAATATTTCAAAATGCAGTGAATACATTATGGAAAAATTTTATCAACTAAATTGCATATGAAATCTTTTAATGGGGTATCAATATCACAAAAGAATAATTTCAAGCTGGCTTCAACTATATACTGACACAGTTAAACTATGATCATTGTGATTGTCATACTCTACCACTTCAAATATTCTATTGACAATTTTGTTGTTAAAGTCGACGCCACCAGCTCATAATGCTATAGGATGGCTCAAGTTCAGCCCATAGACTCTATTCCATGGTGGTTAAAAAGCTCTTCATACACAAGATGGCCAGTGGTTACAGTGTCATTGTGGGTAGTAATGATACCCTGATATTTGGTCACCAAACAGGATGCAAACCTGTCCGGTGCCAGTAACTAAAGATCTGTTTTTGTAGCTTCGGAAAATCATTCACTAGTATGAATCAGGGGGATTTAAACTATATCCCAAAGAAATCACTATTATACTGCCAAGTCAGAAAAATGAAATGTGGAGAGTGTGGACTGTTTAAAGGGGAAATCCAGTCAAAGTCTAAGTTAGTGTGATAAGATGATATTTTGAAGTTTCGCTGCTTTGTGGGGAAACAGTTCTTGAACAGTCAGTGTGAATATGCAAATGGAAAAGTGAGCATGTCATCTCCTTACAACTTACCATTTAGGTTGTACATACAATTTGGACATTTCCGGTCTTTCATTCAAACACAATTGTTCCTGAGGGTCAAATCCTCGTATCTAACTGATCACTGTTTTAAAGTTATTCAATGAGAAATAACATCATGTTTCAGACTTGAAGGGCAGAAACATTGAATTTTCGTCATTTTTTTTTTTGTACACGATCAACTGAAAATTGTGAGAGTGTGACATGGTTAGCTCACTTATTTGCATATTCATATCCACTGTACAAGAACTGTTATTGCAGAAATTAGCATAACTTCAAAATTTCATAACTTCCTTACTTTTCATTCAATTTCAGTTAAATTTTTACAGTTGAACTCATAAGATTTTATTCTTTTTTTTTTTAATCAGGCTAACTTATATTTGGACTGGATTTCCACTTTAAAGGGAAGAAAATCAGTCCAGTCAAGATTATCAGTATTAAGTAAACTAGTGGTTATAATATCAGCCTGAATACTTTGTATGTACCATACATTGTGTATCCTGTAGGTAGTAAAACAACTTCAACTACAATGACAACAATAGCAAAACAGACAAAATGGACAGCTGACAGACACATAGTTCACATATAGTGCAGTTACTATCAAAGATCACTCTGGATCCAGCTTGTCTTCCTAAGGTATCTCTTTAACCCATTGAGCACGGCTGATTTTACTATAAAATGCCTTTCCCATAGACACTTGCCCAAGTGTACTTCAGACTCGTCCTCAACGGGTTAATATGGAAATTATGAGCATATTATATGTGTCTCCTTAAAGCTGGATCCATAGTTTTATGTATTATGATGATTTACACAACACCTATGAGAAAAGAATGGATACGCAGACTTCAATAGTGCTATGAGAAAGAAGATCTGTTACTGCAGTTTCAACGCTGTTCCGTGTGGTTCTAGGCATTGGGGGGGGGGGGGGCACAAATTGGGGTCAAATTTGTTGCCAGAGTTGGCAGGGTTGACAGGGTGACAATACATATTTAGTACAAGGACCCCAGAACCTTCAAATTTGAGTATCTGTGTAAATATAAAACATACAAAGAAACAAACAAAAATACAAATCTTGTTTAAACTGCAAACACTACTGAGTAATGGCAAATACATTAGTGAATATACTTTCAAGGTTTATATAAATGGTAGATCCTGGGGTAGGGTGGGGTCTGAATTTGGACCAGTTGGATATTTTCGTCTTTCTTTCTTTTTCTTTTTTGAAACTGCACAGCTAAGTTTCTTGATACTTGCCAGGTAATTTTGCCAGTGTCATTCAATGTAGAAATGCCCCCCTCCCATTTGATATGTTCTCAGGTAATAGTCTGCAAAAGTGCATGGAATGTGAACTTGTGATGCTCAAGTGAGCATGATACCCCAAGGTTTTGTTGTTGTTGTTGTTGTTTTGTTTTTGGTTTTTTTTTTTTTTTTTTGGGGGGGGGCGTATGTTCGTATTTTGTTACTCCATATTATATAATTTTGTAAAGAGATGAATGACACTTCAATACGAAAGTCTCTTTCCATCATAAATTTCCAACCTTCGTTCCTGGAAGCACATTATGCCTAACTATGCACCATCAAAAGTTGCAAACACCTGTAATCATGTACAGGGAATTTGATGCTTTTTTGTGCTTAAATGTTTCATTCTAATGTAGTAGCTTTTCAAATCATTTCATATCATTCTGTGAATGATGGTATTAGGCATAGCAGAAATTCAACATTTTGAGCACTTTTATTTTCATTTTGTGCATCGTTCACCCAATCTGCGAAATTTTCCACAAAAGGAGTGAAAGATCCTCTATAAAGATTGAAAAAAAATGCAACTTTATAGAATTGGATATTTATATGTGTGATACAACTATGTATTAAAAAGTACATGGTAAGTTGCCCTTCAAGACAAACTGCTGTTATTCAGAGTAAGCCAAAGGAATGTTTCTCTATTTCTTCTCCACAGATTGTAGGATCGTACAGTGGATCACCATACGAAAGTTTCCTGGATGGAGTTTTTGTTGATCAATTCGTGTGAGTGTGTTAGCTTTTTTTACCCAATATTAGGCACCATATCTGTGCTTCCTGTTAATTAGGGCAAAACAAAGTATTTTTGTGTGTGTGCTTTGCATGAGTAGGCATTTATGTTAGGGAAAGTACCCATTCTTTTCCCTTGATTTGGCAGCTTATCCTCCCGACCCTCTATACCATTTATAAAGCAAACAAAACATTAAACACTTAACATTTGGTTAACTACCAAACTTGCTTTTAACTTTTCGTGCTATTTGGATCCACCTCCCATCCTCGGTGACAGTTTTAAAACAATTTCAGTACAAGTCCATGAATCAGTATTCATGCCAGCTTCAAAGGAAATTCTTGTGAATGGATGAGGAGTAGAAGTAAGTGATAGGACTAGAAATGTGGAATATTTCATGGTGTGAAAATTCAGGCAGATTTCCTGCTCCAGTGAAGCAGAGGAAAAAAATTAGAGACAACTGTTTGTGAATTTGTATATTTATGGGAGATGTTAAGGTATACTCGAGTATATAGTGAACTCCCGTTATAACGAACGTGGTTATGATGACATTTCTTTTACAACTAAGTAACAATTCTGCATTCTGCAAGATTATCCAGTCCATGTATTTTTATTGTTTATTTGTTCGGTTATAACAAAATTTCGATATCATGAAAGATAACCGCCGGTCCCGAGGACTTCGTTATAACAGGAGTTCACTTTACCCACCCATGAAGTCACAAATGGTCGGAGTTATCTGAAACTGCCTCTGCACCCTCTAAACAATGAATGAATTGATAGATAATGGTGGACAATCTTCATCAATGACAGTAGTGTGTATCTGTCACTCACAATGTTGTGTCATGATCTTATCATAACTCCCAATATAGAAATTTTCGTGGGCGAGTGGAGATTTCATTTACCCTCCGTCTCACACAACTGGATGATGACAACACCATTCCAGATGCCCAAGACTATCTCATTACAGATGTGAGCGATGGACAGTTGGGGACAAGTTCCTTTCGTATTATCAGTCATAATATCATACTGAGAACTCCTAGTGCTTAAATGAAGGGTTATTTTTCTGCTCAGTTGGCAGTATCGAAAGAAAATTCTAACTGGCAGGATAACAGACACAGAATTAAATTCTGAGTTTTCTTGTTTATCTTGTTATCAGTGTTGTTTAATCTGGCAAGAATGGCCCAAGATTGATTGTAAATGTAGATTGTCAAATTTATCTGACTTAGACCTGGCCTGGACCAGTCTTAGGGCTCACTAAAGGTTTTAATGCTTTAGAGAGCCTGAAAAGCTTACTATTTCCAAAGATTCCTAGACTTGTGACAGTGGAAAAGGAGGTACATGCAGATAGCAACTTTGAATTTGTAATTGAATCTCAACCCTCAGATTTTCCAGTATCAACTTCACTTTATTTTTTTTTTTCAGCCTTTGGAATTTAAGACTTAGTTAGGGTAACACAGTAATGGGTCAGACATGACTCCATGCTTGGCATGATGTTCATACATGTAAACTGGTGTTTGTACATGTAAAATGGGGTTTTTACATGTAAAATAGTGTTCAAAATACAAGTAGAATGGTTTTTGAACATGTAAAATGGTGCAAAGTAGTGGCTGCACACATAGAGAAGTGTTCATACCTATATGCTGCTAACCCGAAAAATGTCTACTAAATGTTTTGACCCCAGTTTTGTTGTTTTTTCTCTATTTTTTGAACTTTAGATGTAGTTGCAGTTGCATAGTACAGTTGCCTTTCGTTGAAGATTAACCATGTGAAAACTCACTAGTCATGTTTACTTTTTTTTTCTTCAGCTATATCTGCTTGCTTTGTAATTAAGATTGATGGGCTATCCTGTGCACGTTTGGATTAGAAATTTAGGGCGAGGAGGCATGAAGCCCACTTTCAATACTCATTAAGCTGCTTTCTATTTTAGGGTGGGATAAGAAGGTAACTCACCAGATGTCAAAGAAAACACGTAAAATAAAGTTTAGATTGTCACATAGTAACCTTCTTACCTTTTCATTGTATATGAAATCGAGAAGCCTTGATAAGTTGTAACAAGTATTATGATATGAATGCAAACTTGCAATATGACAATAGTGCAAAGTAGTGCGTTAGTCTGCATGATTATTCAATGATTCTATCAAATCATGCCTCAGATCCAATTTTAAAGACTAAAACTTCTGTCTCTAAAAGGATATAGTTAAATGGGATCAGTCGTTTTATCAAATCAGTTTGCAGATCCAAATTTTAAAGACTAAAACTTCTGTCTCTAAAAGGATATACATGTAGTTAAATTGGACTGGCATTTTGTAATTCAATATACTGAAATATTGTTGCCTATTAGAATAAATGTGCTAGGTACATGTACATGTTATTAATCTATTTGTTCTCTCCAAGATTGTGATTAAACTCTCTCTTGTTCTGTAAAATACTTTTAGATGTGAAAATGAGGAGGTTAGGATGTCAGTTCAGCAGATTTCACTAGCATGATGTAAACAATTTACCGTCATATCCTTCTTATCTTTATGCCCTGCATACTTATCTATCATACCAGGCATTGTAGAAAAATTTACTGTAATTGAATTGCCTGTTTAGTCTCCTCTTTATTTATTTTTTACCAACAAGTTTCTCTTTTTCATCGATAATACCTGTGAGTATGTTGAGAGTGACGTGACATTAGCTCTACCTTGCTTCTGTTTAAAATCTGAAAATTTGCTGGTTGCGGCAATCTGTCTGTATGATTGTCACAGATGGGTTTGTGATGCTTAAGTGGAATTTTGATTGTTTAATTTGATGTGATATGTTTGGTGGAGAATGTACAAGTTACTAGAATTTAAACAACAACTCAAGAAAAGTCAATATATATACACATATATGCGTAGAGTAATTGCTACGTGCAGACAAGAAGAGCTTGCCATGGGCAAAATACAAGACACCTACATACAGAGAGATTTGCGTTAATGCTACATACCATTGCATGGGAAAGTTTAGCATTGTTCCTTTGTATTCTTCATTGTAGAATTTTTGCATTTCTTGCTACTTCGTCTTTTTCTTCTTCTTCTTTTGCCATCATGTAATAGCTGTGTACTTTCCTTGCCACTGGAAAAAAAAGTGTTAAAAGTATTTACTGTTGTATTTAAGTGTGTGTTTTGATGAAGAATGAGATACGCAGTCTGTGTAAAAACATTCAATACTGTCAAGTAAGCCTTATGGATGGATTTAAGGTCTAAGTGGGTACATTGTAGATGTAACAAGCGGACCTTGAGATGAAATTCATATGCAGTTTTTGTGCCAGATCTTAGCTGCAGAAGACTTTTCAGCCAGTGTATGGTGTAGTGGACAGTTTCGTGTCGTCTTTGATGTGTAAACAGTGCAAATATTTGATACTTCTTAAATTTTCATGGGCACCTTTAGCATGACGTGGAACATTCAATGTTTGTTTTCCATGTTAGTATACAAATAATACACAGGTGAGAGTGCGTTAGCGGAGATGCAGTAACTAGTGCACTTGAAGGTATTTACAATGGTGAAACATGCATGACATTCTGAATACCTGAGAGTGAGCTGCATCTCCACTTCCATCACAAAGTTAAACCTGTGCCTTATTTGTTTTATAAAATGGATCTATGAAATACAGTTTGTTTACCTCCAGGCTTATAGGTGAATACTAGTCAGCTAGCCTACAAGTAGAACTTGCTCAAAAGCCAAGCTGTGTTAAGAACTCAGAAACTGTTTACAGTAAGCAAGTGATTGAGCACATGCTTGTTAGGCCTACTTATTGAGTGCCTGCTGCTGAAATACAATTTATGTACATTGTGGTGTCATTGAGAATTTAGAAATGTCTTTTTGCTGCACTTTTTTTACACACATACATTTCAGTATAAAGAAGATTAAGAGTGCACGTCTGACTCATGTCAGCACCTGTGATTGGTTACATTCTCAAACTCATTTTATATGAAATTTGTGATATATTTTTGGTCTGCACCTGTCCTAGACATGTCTTGAATTTTTGAAGCGAGTGACAGAAGGTGTGTTTCAATCTTTTTGTGTATATGCATTCACTAGCATTGTAACATATACTGTATATAAGGCAAGAGAATCTGAAATCTATCGCGTCTTACTTTGAAGGGATGTTTGCGCATTTGATGTTATTATTTTTACGTGTGTTGATGTTTTTTTCATGTCAGTTCATGTTTTCCTGTCGTATTTGTCAGCGAAGCTGTTCAGCGTTCTTTTGCTTCCATTATGCCACCATGCCAATTGGTGAACAATAAACAGTATGAGTTCATTGCCAACTTGTGTGCTAAGTAAATTGTCTTTGCTACAGTCAGCCTATAACTTCAAGCACAGAGTTCGGCTGTCCATTTCAATTCACTTGTGGTTTTCATGTCTTCATTATAATTCAATGTCTTGCCATCTTAAAAAATGGAGGCCATTTTTATGTTTGACATTCAGCTTTCTCATGATACAGGGGATTGCTGTGTCTTTGTATTAAGGATATTGTGTACATCTACACGTACATGTATATATATTTTTTCTAATATAGTGGACTACTGCATGCAAGTCATTGTCAAGTTACCCAGGGATAAATAAGGTAGATGCCACAGTATAGATGGCATACCAGAGTGTCCTAACATAAATGAAGGTAAAATGCTACTAAATCCACCTAATCCATTACATATATAAGCTATTAGAAATTTTGTGAACCTAAAGTGCATCTCAAATGCATATGAAATAAAGGTTTTATGCATGTAAAGAATGCATCACTTAAGAAGAATAACATTTCTGACAAATCAGGGCAAATTAATCAGTAAGTTTTTTCTACAGTGTATTTGATTTTGACATTCCAACCTGAAGAATTGCACATTCAAATGAGAAATTGATAGTTTGCAATATCTTTCTGTATTGTACTTGACTGGGCAAAGATCCTACAGTGTATCTTACACCTACAGTGTATCTTATACCTACAGTGTATCTTATACCTACAGTGTATCTTATACCTACAGTGTATGCCAGCCATGTCTGGAGGGAACACATGTCAAGTGTTATTCAGAGGGCAACATTTTCCCCCTTAACTCTTTATGTGCCATGGTGTAAACCCTTGTGTGCCACATTATTCTGAGACTGCAATGCAGGCATGCTTTGGTCAAACACTCTGGATTTCAAATCCATGTTACATTTTATAGAATTTGTTATGCTGGAAATGCAATAAAAACAAATTTCTATAGTCATTTTTCTTTCAGACAACCATTAGCTACATGATTGTCCTTGCAGGGCTTTTGTACACAAAATTTACTCGCAAATCCAATAGGGAACTACACCACATGATATTCAATCACCACACAATGCAAGCAACATATGAGAGAATGGAATTGCAAGTCAAGCTTTCATTAAAATGTGGCATTTTGGAAAAAACAAATAAAATCAATCGGTTTGGACAAGTTTGTGCATTTGAGCAAAATATGTGAACTTGGCACGCTGTTGACTGAGTCAGGCATGCAAACATGGCAAACAAAGAGTTAAGCTTAGAAATAAAACCATCGGAGTGAATGCACCATTGAAAATATGATTATGATTTGATGATAATTACACATTGAGTTATCATTATTCTCTCCAATACTTTGTCTGAACTGCAGTTTGAAAATAGTTTCAACTTTCCTTTTGAGAGCTCATAATGTCATTGGACCTCACAATAGTCTGAAATCAGACCAATCTGAATCACCGGAAGAGTCAGGACTGCTCTAAATGGATATCTGACTGAAACACGAGTCGGTGAAATAAGAAAGGCCCAACTGCATTTTTTTCTTCATTGGTTCTTTGCTGTTTCAAACACAAGCTTGCTTTCTGAAGACTTTGCACAACTCATTATTTGACTGAAAATCAATTTGTTATTATGTTTACTCATGTGTCTGTTTATATTCAGTATTTATAGGAATTTTTAGCTCACCTGAGCCAAAGGCTCAAGTGAGCTATTGCGATCGCCCTTCGTCCGGCGTCCGTCGTGCGTCGTGCGTCGTGCGTCGTGCGTCGTCCGTCGTGCGTCGTCCGTCGTCCGTCGTGCGTCGTGCGTAAACTTTTTACATTTTCATCTTCTTCTTGAAAACCCCAAGACCGATTTTCATCAAACTTGGCAGGTAGCATCCCTAGGGGGTTAGGAACTCAATTTGTTAAAATGGGCACCATGCCCCACCCAGGGGGCCCCCAGGGGGCCCAAACCCCCCAAAATTAAGGAATCTGTAAAAATCTTCTTCTCTAGAACCAGAAGTGATAGAGCTAAGTTAATACTATGAGTTAGTACATTGATGACTGTAGTTTCAAGTTTGTTCATGGCAGAATCAGGGGTGCCCCCCTTGGGACCCAGGGGAGGGGGGTGGGGAGGGGTTCTAATGGGGCCTAAATTGTACATTTTCATCTTCTTCTTGAGAACCCCATGACCCATTTTCACCAAACTTGGGAGGTAGCATCCCTAGGGGGTTAGGAACTCAATTTGTTAAAATGGGCACCATGCCCCGCCCAGGGGGCCCACAGGGGGCCCAAACCCCCCAAAATTAGGGAATCTGTAAAAATCTTCTTCTCTAGAACAAGAAGTGATAGAGCTAAGTTAATACTATGAGTTTGTACATTGATGACTGTAGTTTCAAGTTTCTTCATGGCAGAATCAGGGGTGCCCCCCTTGGGACCCAGGGGAGGGGGTTGAGGAGGAGTCCTAATGGGGCCTAAATTGTACATTTTTATCTTCTTCTTGAGAACCCCATGACCCATTTTCACCAAACATGGCAGGTAGCATCCCTAGGGGGTTAGGAACTCAATTTGTTAAAATGGGCACCATGCCTCACCCAGGGGGCCCCCAGGGGGGGGGGGGGGGGCCCAAACCCCCCAAATGAAGTAATCTTTAAAAATCTTCTCTAGAATCAGAAGTTATAGAGCTAAGATAATACTATGAGTGAGTACATTAATGACTGTAGTTTCAAGTTTGTTCATAGGAGATCCAGGGGTGCCCCTCTTGGGGGCAGGGGGGGGGGGGGGGGGGTCGGTTGGGAAGGTCCAAATGGGGGCCTGAATTGTACATTTTCATCTTCTTCCTGAAAACCTCATGATGTATTTTCGTCAAACTTGGCAGGTAGCATCCCTAGGGGGTCAGGATCTCAATTTATAAAAATGGGCACCATGCCCCACCCAGAGGGCCCCAGGGGGCCCCATTCCCCCCAAATTAAGGAATCTTTAAAAATGTGGGCCCTTATTGTACATTTTCATTTTCTACTTGCGAATGCCTGGTCAAATTTTGGTAGAGCTGTGAATAATATTAGATTAGTGACTGCGTGAAAGGTGAACTTGCGATACTCAGGTGAGCGCTAGACCCGCGGGTCTCTTGTTTAAATGAGTTTTATTATTTGTAAAGTATTAATTTGGCGTTTAAAAAAATGATTCCGTCTGTCTATCCGTGAACAATGTGGTTCATTGCTATGTGATTCTTTTTTTTTTCTATCATTGGTATATGATATGCCTTGGTAATCAGCATGCTATATGGTAATAAATAAACATATACGTAGTGCCAAACCTGTCTTCTGAGTATCCTTCTTTTCTCATCTTTGTTGTATGATATCTTATGCAACTTGCTATACAACTGGATGGCATGAAAATCTATAATCAAAAGTCATTAGACATTGATTTCCAAAGTTTGACACAGTTACATTTTCTAGACTTACTCACATCACTAAGTGATATACATTTTGACCCATTTCAACTAAAAAGTTACCATAGCAACAGCAAGAAAGTCAATGACCATATTTTCCCCCCTTTGGGAAAATCAGCTGCAAAGTGTAGCTGCAGTAACTTGAGTTTGAGATAGGAAGTCTTTTTCTTTGCTCAAAAGTTTTCGCTATTTATTATTACAATTGTTTCTGGTCAGTTTTTCCTTCCTTGTTTCAAAATATATTACAAAAAGCTGCATCGCTTCGGCGATCCCTCACATTTATTCCAAAGTTGATTTACATCATTTGGGTTTATGTCAGGTTAATGTGTGTGTGTGTGGCACACATACACATAGCTTCTGACCACACGAGCAAAGAGAGTTAAGGGTTTGGGACGAACACCGATCTAGGGCTTTCAATAGCTCAGTCGGTAGAGCACCGGTCTAGTAATCCGGAGGTCTCGGGTTCGAATCCTGATGAAAACCCATTTTCTTTGCTCAAAAGTTTTCGCCATCTATTATTACAATTGTTTCTGGTCAGTTTTTCCTTCCTTGTTTTAAAATATATTACAAAAAGCTGCATCGCTTCGGCGATCCCTCACATTTATTCCAAAGTTGATTTACATAATTTGGGTTTATGTCAGGTTAATGTGTGTGTGTGTGTGTGTGTGTGGCACACATACACACACTATAGCTTCTGACCACACGAGCAAAGAGAGTTAAGGGTTTGGGACGAACACCGATCTAGGGCTTTCAATAGCTCAGTCGGTAGAGCACCGGTCTAGTAATCCGGAGGTCTCGGGTTCGAATCCTGATGAAAACCCATTTTCTTTGCTCAAAAGTTTTCGCCATTTATTATTACAATTGTTTCTGGTCAGTTTTTCCTTCCTTGTTTCAAAATATATTACAAAAAGCTGCATCGCTTCGGCGATCCCTCACATTTATTCCAAAGTTGATTTACATAATTTGGGTTTATGTCAGGTTAATGTGTGTGTGTGTGGCACACATACACACACTATAGCTTCTGACCACACGAGCAAAGAGAGTTAAGGGTTTGGGACGAACACCGATCTAGGGCTTTCAATAGCTCAGTCGGTAGAGCACCGGTCTAGTAATCCGGAGGTCTCAGGTTCGAATCCCGATGAAAACCCATTTTCTTTGCTCAAAAGTTTCCGCTATGTATATATATGTATATATATATATATATATATATATATATATATATATATATATATATATAAGTAACAAAGCTGCAACAAAGTTCATGCTGTATTCACCAACGGTTTATTTCTTCACACAAATTTTCGAGAACCGTTGGTGAATACAGCATGAACTTTGTTGCAGCTTTGTTACTTATCTTTTTATCTTGCCAACACGTGGACTACCTTATCAACATATATATAAATATATATATATATATATATATATATATATATATATATATATATTATATATACATAGATATATGCATTGAATGCTTCTTCTCACACTGAATGAGGGAATACACACATGTGTATAATTTGTGTATGCTACAAACGTAGAGGTTAATGCTGAGAGTTTATTCAATGTAATTGTTTAATGTATCTTTAGATACAACAAATGAAGTATAATGTATGAGACATATGACATGGAAAAGTCCATTTGATATCTAATTAGCTTTCTTAAACAGAAAGTACCCTGGGCCAGTATAAAGGCCTGCATGTATGAAAAGAGAAAGAAGTGGAAATTTTTAATGTAAGCAGATAGCTATTGCCCTTTTGAACAATATAACAAAAGAGAGTCACAAAGTAATACATGACTTCTGATATCTATGAAGTGTGTACCAAAATGATTTTTTTTTTATTCTTCTGTAGTTGGTATAGGCCACGTTGATTATCAGTCACCCGGTTTTAAGACAAACTATAAAACAATTAGACTTAGAACGTAGCTATCCTGTTAAGGCACACAACTACCAGATCCTTGCCTCCGTCAGTCTTTGGAATAAGAATAGAAATAACCTTGAGCTTTAGGAGGAAAAAAAAAATAGTGTGAATTGTGAACATTTGTAATGAATAAAAGAGAAAGTGGACGGGAACTTATTTGCCTGCAAATCGTGGACATTTTCCAACAAATTAAATATTAATTAGCCAAATAGAGCGATAGAATGGAGACTTTTTTGCGATCGCGTTGTTCACCGAGTGTCAGTGCGAATTCAAGTACTTTATGGTAGCGGTATTGACAGTATATTTTGTATTTGGCTTGACTGTGCTACAATTCTTTTACAATACAATTAAGTAATACTTAAATGCAGAAAATATAGTGAAATAGCTGCGGGTCTTTCATAATAATGTCTTACAGCTTACAGCTTGAACAAAATTCCGACATTGCAAGTGGAATTATGTACATTTCATGTAACATGAATAATGGTCCTCACTTTAAAAAGAAAAAATGCGGAGTGTTCATGATTAAAGGTCATGTTTTATCTTTGGAAGCAGTGATTTTTTTTTTCAAGATATCACATTTGATGCATATGTGTTGGTCTGTTGTATCATAAAACATTTTACCATATATAGAATTTTCGCAATTATATAAAGCCTGAAATATAAGGAGATATCAATATTTTTCTCAATAAACCATAACTATAGACGGTTTAGTCTTGAAACATTTTTTTATAACTTTTGTTCGCATTTTGTGTTTTTAACAATACTTAACATCGATTGTGTACGGATTCAATTTTTTACTGTGACTGTTTCTATCTCTAACTCACATTTTAGAACTATTTTATAGCACTAATGCAGTGTTTTTGTTTCATCTGCAAATTGTGAATTATGCCTTTAAAGTAAAGATAGCATAAAATGTTTGACTCTCATTCTTTTATGTTCCTAAGCTGCTCTTCATAGATCTCAGGCTTGCGAGAAGAAAAATGCTAGAGATATTTTTACACCTGATCTGATGTGAAGCTTTTAATGTTTACAACTCCTGAAATTTAAGGATTATAGGCCTACTTGGAAATGTGGACAGCCCTGGTATAATCTGAATCGTATTTATGACGAGAGCGTCTATTTTATATATCCCTCATATGCAAAAATATTAATTAAAATAATGCATATATAAATGCAATTTCACTATTTTATGTTGAGAGGGTCCCCAAATATGTATCCGCACACGGACCCTCTCACACCAAAGGATTGTGTACATTTACATGTTATAACCTCTTTGGTCCCACCCACACAAATTCCATTTGCAGCTCTCTCTCTCTCTCTCTCTCTCTCTCCTGGCCCACCCAGAATGCACCGTGCAGTTCACTATAGGCCCATCCCACTTCCACCGCTGGTAGAAAATAACGCAACATGTTCACCATGAGAAGACATCATTTGTATCGCAACCGATGCTGATGAGACTGTGATAAAGAGTCTTCGTTGTACCGAGACGCAAATTAGCCTTTTGATGATTGCGAGCTGAATATAGCTTCGATAAGTAAAGGTAAGTGCACTTAATATTTAGGAAAGATAGGAAAGAGAGGTGCGCCAAGAGCTGATTCTTGAGGTACTAAATTGCACTTCAATTCAAGAAATAGTGAGTTTGATTTTGCGCCTTCCAAACGTTCGAGTTGTGCACGAGTTGTTAAATGAGAGTTAGAGAATGGCGAGAGTATTCAATGATAATATGTGTGATAATTTTCATCTATTTATTCATTGTCTATCGCTTCGAAAGTTTTCGTTAAGTCACAGAAAGCAACTTCTATTTATTGTCAGTGTAATTAACTGGTATGGGACCGTGATTGATCAACTAGCACTGAAACGTAGTGGCCGCCGAATCAGTGTACAGTATAGTGGACAGAACCAGATTTTTAAGGATGTATTAACCAATTCTGATACGTTAACAAATTATCTCGAGAACTGATAGATGAACAGCTAGGTAAAAACTGAATTATGTAACGATCAAAGATATTGTTCAGTTGGAATGTATGGGTACTGGTCTAGCCTGTCCCAAGGCATGTTTATGCGTGAAAAGAACTTCATTGGTAACATGTGGATTCTTATAGCTTACTTAAATATCTAACTGTATATTACCAATCTAATCTTTACACTCGTTGTCTTTTCACATGCCAAGTTAATTCTTCAACAGCAAACTGAGTATACAATGACAGGTGTAAAACTCAATTGCATATTCCCCATCGAATTACTGAAGAATTGAAAAAAAGAAACCAAAAAAAAAAAGAAACCCTGACTTAACGAAAAAAGGAAGTTGTGGCTAATTTATAGATCAAATCATGTTCGTTTTTTTTTTAAAGTAAATTCTGATACGATGCAGTGGGAGAGTCATGAAACCATTACGTCATCACTACATCTCACGTGACCAATGAAGGATCAACCCTGAGGGTGAAATATATCTTGTTCGTATATCTGCTGTGTACCGCATATGACATGTACAAATGATACACACCGGACTACACCAATTCTATACGAGTCATTCACCCTGCTTTTGTGGACCCTAAGTGTTTGTCGGCCACGCGAAGTGGGAATTAACAGGGAAAGTTCTCCACTAAAACTTGACTTCTTCTCCGACTTCCGGTTTGGCTTATGCTATACAGTAATCCTTTTTCCAGACATACATCTATGATCACGTTCTAAATCATACAGGTACAACACGTTTCATTGGAGAAAACGGACCATTCCGGTTTAGAATGACCGCGAAATCCGGTCATAAAATCCGCCCCGAGATCCTGTTCTATTGTCCTTATAATAATGATTATGCGTAGTTTTATCGGTGTTGCTTGGGTACTACTTTGCCTAAATACACATGATAACATATATCACAAGGATTTTTTTTAATGCGTTATAAATCATTCCAAATTCCCAGTATGCAAATTACATAATGTTGTCATCACCTTGCCAGTTTCCCATCAATTATGCACTCCCAAATCATTGTTAAACTCATATTTTAAAATGCAATCAATTAGTTAGGCTAAATTCAAATCTTCACTTGAAAATAAATTGTTTTAAATCACTGTTCTGTGAAAAAACAAGTGAACGTTTCATGAACTTCACAACTAGTGTATCTTCTGATCTCATGTCCCATACTTCTTCTCCTTCTACTGTAGTGTCTGTATATTTTATGAATCAAAATCATCCTGAAAGGAAGTCAATTCAATTCAATTTTTCTTTTCATTTCTTTTAAATCGTGTTCAGGAAAACGCATGTTGTATTATGTGAAAATGTTTCGAATGCATGACAGATTGGGTAACCTTCTCAACAAAGAAAAGTAACGTGTGCATAGTGTTGTGAATTTTCTCTACATCCAGTCTGGAAATTTGAAAATATAGCACTAATCTTACAGTTACGCTAATTTTACAGTTCGGATATACATTATTCTGTTAACATTCGAAAAATTGAAGTTGATAAAGATATGGGTCTGTGATTAAGGTGCTGTTCGTTATTCCCAAGGTTCGTTATTCTGAAGGTTCGTTAATCCGAACATTTGTGGCGTTATTCCGAAGGTTCGTTATTCCGAAGGTTCGTTCATTCGAAAATGAAACAGGGTTCAATATTCCGGAGGCTCGTTTATCCGAAAATGAAATCGGGTTCGTTATTCCTAAGGTTCATTATAACCGGAGGGCCAAACCCCAAAAAGTCGCTTACTTAACGAGTGAGTTGCACTCTCTCTACAAACTAAGTAGACCATGTTTATTTTCAAGTTTTTATTGTAACAAACAACATTCCACTGGTCTACCTCAAAAAATTTGTTGCGAAAGCCTCCAAATCCAAGATGGCGTCCAAGATGGCCGCCATATTTACTGAATTTGTTATTTGAAAGATAGAATTTGATTGAAACATCAGATTTCAACAAATTTGATGTCATGTGAAAGAGAATAAAATTTTGTACAAGTTGATACCATTTTTGTGGGTTATTGTGATAATTGGATTGAGATTTTAAGGAAAAAACACTCATTTTTTGATATTTTTCTGAAAAAAGGAAAATCATGAAAATGCTTGATTCAGCATAAATCAAAGAAAGACTGAAGGATTATCTTGAAACGTTTCAAGAATTTTGTTTGACATATAATTAATATTTGAAGAAAATTAGGGGTCAGTACCGTTTTCGGTTCAGGAGTTATAATGTCTCAAACTTGAAAACTCACTATGTAAAAATGGCCACTTTAGTTGTGACAAGACCTTGTTGGTCGTAAAAAAAAGTCTGCGCGCGCTAAGACTACTACACGCACCACTGCCACTGGCGCTTGTAGCAGTGCCGGTGGTGCGTGTAGTAGTCTTGGCAAACGCAGACTTTTTCTTTGACAAACAAGGGTTTGTGCCTGCAAACTAACTTTTCATACCAAGTGGTAGCCCAGGTGACGCTGATTGCTATTATTTCAAAGTAGATTGTTCTGAAGCAGATGAGATGAAGCAAAAAATATCTTTCAGATAGAGGTAGAAGCTTGAAACAACCTTGCTATAGAAAGTTTAAAACAAAATCTGGATCAATCACTCAAAAAATTCAAGAATGCAGGCAATCAAAGCTGACATAGTGTATTGCGCCAAAGTAAATGTATCATTTCGATTTTGATACAATTT
Source organism: Diadema antillarum (assembly GCF_040938485.1). Classification (NCBI taxonomy): domain Eukaryota; kingdom Metazoa; phylum Echinodermata; class Echinoidea; order Diadematoida; family Diadematidae; genus Diadema; species Diadema antillarum. Next base: position 987,879 of record NW_027270934.1, read on the forward strand.
TGTCTGTTTTGCTATCTATTTATATGGTTTTTATATATTCTGAACATTTTAATGCCATTTCAAACCATCTTAGGTTTTTATGGAGACATTTTTCAGAATGCACCATGAATATTTCTCTAAAAAGTTTTAAAAAATAAAATCAAAAATGTTTATGAAAACAATGCAGAAATTAACATCTTTCCCATATAACCAATATTTGGAGAAAATTAGGGGTCAGTATTGTATTTGGTTCAGGAGTTATAATGTCTCAAACTTGAAATCCCATTTTACATAATATGTTATTTACACGCATCTGTTCCCAAAGACAGAGGATCAAATCCAAGATGTGCTTACTTTTCGAGTTCCACTCTCTCTATAAACAAGACCATACATAATATTAAGCATACTAAGCAATCTTCCGTAAGTACACCTCAGTAGATTTGCTGCAAAGTACAGAGTGCGGTCCAACAGGGCCGCCATTTTATTGAAATTAACATTTCAAACATAAAATTTGATAGAGACATTGGATTGCAAAAAATTTGATGTCATATGAAGGAGAGCAATACTTTCTAAAAGTTGATACCACTTTAGCTGTGTATTGTGATAAATTGGGGGGGGGGTGTTTGCTTCTCTTTTTTGGGATCCATATTTTTCTATTGTTTTGAAAAAAGGAAGAAATGTAAAAATGCATGATTTAGTATTTATCAAAGAAGAACTGAAGAATTATTTTGAAACCTGCGATTGAGATTTACTGAGATTGAGACATAATTCATATTTCTGGAATTACAGGCAATATCATACACTGTTGACAAGTTAAAAGGATCGTATAGTTTTGGTTGAGACCTAATTTCAGGTTTCTAACATTTTTTGGTGAGATAATGAGAAACCTCCTATGAAATATGAAACAGCATGTAATTCCATGAGAAATTCAACATTTATTTGATGAAAATTGGTTTTAAAATGGCTGAGATATCCCAAACAGAGTGATTCTAATAAAGTGTGGGACCCACCTTTTATTACGATTGCTTTGTTTTACTTTGTTTTTGGATGTTTCAGTGATCCCAAACCCGATTTTCGTCAAATAATCTTTGAATTCCTCTTAAAATGGTATATATGCTCTGTACCATTTCAGTGGTTTATTTTGGTATCTCGCAAAAAGATACAAGTCCAATTCTCATCTCCACCAATACTGTACTATCCCTTTAACATCTAAAACTTGAAAAAATTATATTTATGCATTATAAATTTTGCTTACAATGTGTTTACATGGTCACATGTGATACTGAAATGGTCTAGTGACTTGCAAGTACCTGCAAACTAACTTTTCACGCCAAGTGGTAGGTGACGCTGGTCGCTATTACTGTAGCATTTCATCATAGTAGATTGTTCTGAGGCAGATAAGATTGAACAGAAAGTATTTTCCAAAAAGAGATAGGAGCTTAAAATTTGGCACAAATTTTGCCAGTGTGTAATATTTAGCGATAAAAATAGTATCCACACAAAATTCAAGATGGCGGTAATTAATCGAGGTTGTCGTTCAAGGCATTATTTACCTTTGTGCACGTAAAACAAAAACCCAGCTTTACTTAATTCCTCAAACTAGTTCTAAACTGTGAGTTAGGGATTAATGTACAAACTTAAATCAGTATAATTAATGCTAAATAATTGTTAGATATACTAAATAGATCTGATAAGAATTTTTTTTTTTATGTCAACAGTTATCATGGTTATGGTTTCTTGAAAAGAAATGGTGATATCTCCGTATGTTTTAGGCTTTATTATATTTTTTTTACATGGTAGAATGTTTTGTAATACAACTAACCTGCACATATAAATCGAATGTGATATATCTCCCAATGGTAAACAATACCTTTAGTGTGTTGCGTCAAAGTTAAATCTCAACTTATAACTTATAATTTGATATGTTTTTTTAAATCTTCTTATATTGCTGGCTATTACATGTTTCTATACATCCGAACGATATTGTACTAGTGTAAACCATATTGAGGGTCTTTTTTTTTTGGGGGGGGGGGGGGGGTGGAGCTCATTCCAGTGTTTGGGTAAGGCCCAATCTTTGATAAAAAAAGAAATGCTTCTGTATCAAAGATATGCTTTTTTACTTGTATGTTACCCTGCTGTTGTAGAAACGTGAATGATGATGGTTTATGTGTAATAATGTCTGATCCGTAGATGTCCTTGAAAGCCCTTCTGATCCGACCCCCCCCCCCCCAAAAAAAAAAAAAAAATCCAACATGGCGGCAATTTCTCAACTTTGCTCTTAAATGTGTTGTGCGAAATTACTTTTCAGTATTGTTCGAATAAAATTGTCCAAATTGATTATTCGTGCTGTATATTCACATTTACAAATAAGCATGCTGAAACTGTATTTTCCGTTATCAGATTTTTCTTACATTGTTTTTAGGCTGATTTCATGTGGGTTATAGTGTCACAATTGATCTGAACTTATGCCATTGGTAGATGCTTTCCTGTATTAGATATCAGGATCACTCGAGAGTGAAAATGTTCATTTTCATTCATTTTAGAGTGACCTCGGGGATCACTCGAAGAGTGACGAGTGATCCCGAAGGCAGGTCTCGACACCAATGGTGGTCCGGTGGCCCGGGGCCACAAAAAACGCACGTCGGGCCACCAAAATGTCAGAAATGAAGAATTTGGTGGCCTGATCGGGCCACCAAAAAAGGTCGGATATTTGCCTTTGGGCCACCAAATATAAAAGTTAGTGTGGAGCTCTGCCTAAGGTCACTCTAAAATGAGTGAAAATGAACATTTTCACTCAAAAGTCACTCCAATTTCACTCTAAATTCACCGTTTTCTGTTATTCACTCCTCACATCAAAAGTAAAAACTTCCACTCGATTTCTTTTTCTTTTTCGGAGAGTAGAATATCACTGGTTTGAAAAATGTGTCCATAAAAACTTAAGACGGTTTAAGATAGCACAACAGACAAATTTGTATCAAAAACGAAATAATACATTTAATTTGGCGCAATACACTATGTCAACTTTGATGGCTGTCATCTTTTTTTTTTGAGCGGTTGATCTAAATTCTGTCTTAAACTGTCTATAACAAGATTGGTGCCAAGTTTCAAGCTACTACCTCTATTTGAATTTTTTTTTTGCTTCATCTCATCTGCTTTAGAACAATCTACTTTGAAATAATAGCGATCAGTATCGCCTGTGATGAGCTACCACTTAGTATGAAAAGTTAGTTTGCAGGCACAAACCCTTGTCTGACAAAGAAAAAGTCTGCATTTGTCAAGACTACTACACGCACCACTGGCACTGTTGCAAGCGCCAGTGCCAGTGGTGCGTGTAGTAGTCTTGGCGCGCGCAGACTTTTTTACGAACGACAAGGTGTTGGTCACAACTAAAGTGGCCATTTTTACATAGTGAGTTTTCAAGTTTGAGACATTATAACTCCTGAACCGAAAACGGTACTAACCCCTGATTTACTCCAAGTATTAATTATATGTCAAACAAAATTCTTGAAACGTTTCAAGATAATCCTTCAGTCTTTCTCTGATTTATGCTGAATCAAGCATTTTCATGATTTTCCTTTTTTCAGAAAAATATCAAAAAATGAGTGTTTTTTCCTTAAAATCTCAATCCAATTATCACAATCATCCACAAAAATGGTATCAACTTGTAGAAAATTTTATTCTCTTTCACATGACATCACATTTGTTGAAATCTGATGTTTCTATCGAATTATATCATTTAAATAACAAATTCAGTAAATATGGCGGCCATCTTGGACGCCATCTTGGATTTGGAGGCTTTCGCAACAAATTGTTTGAGGTAGACCAGTGGAATGTTGTTTGTTACAATAAAAACTTGAAAATAAGCATGGTCTACTTAGTTTGTAGAGAGAGTGCAACTCGACCTCTGTTTTTAGCTTTTGGCCCCCCGGTTATTAACCCGAAAATGAAATAGGGTTCGCTATTCCGAAGGTTCGTTGATCCGAAATGAAATAGGGTCCGTAACGGACCTTCGGAATCAACGAGCTTTGTTTCATTTTCGGATAACTAATCTTCGGAATAACGAATCTAATTCCATTTTCGGATTAATGAGCCTTCGGAACAATAAACCTTATCACATTTTCGGATTAACGAACCTTCGGAATAACGAATCTTCGGAATTACGAAGCTTCGGAATAACGAACCTTCGGAATAACAAATTGTAACTGGCGATTGTTGCTATTTTTCTCCCCTTTCTTGTGGAGAGGAATAACTTTTGCAATCTTCATATTATTTGAAACATGTCCAGTTGTGAGTGATAAATTTCTACTTTGTACGAAGGGATCTATTTTGGTGAAATTACGTTTTTTTAGTAGATAATTACCTATTCCTTCACAACCTGGGCATTTTCCTTCTTTTGTACTGAAAATAATCTTAATTATTTATATCAAATGTCTATATTATGTATATCTATATTTATATATATATATATATATATATATATATATATAATATCATGATGATGATGATTATCATTATTATTATTATCATTATTATTACTATCATCATCATTATTATTAATATGTGTGGTCAAAATATAGTTTGAGGGTAGGTATATCTGGAATAAAAAAGTCACCAAAATTAGGACACCGACAATGCTTCTTAACCCTCTATAGGTTAGTACAGAGAGATGGTTCTTAATCCTATCATTGGTACAGAGAGGGTTCACCAACTTCTTCATTGTAGGCCTATACAAATTGTGCAAAGTCGTAACATTGTCTGTATGATGAATGTGACATTTGTCTCACCACAACATTTTCATCTATAGTATCAAGTGTTTTATTGCAAGATATCAATCTGTAGAACTCGCCCTTTTAGATAGGATGTGACATGTTATCATGAAATCCAATACAAGGGTATCGCCTAAATACAGCGCTGGAAGACTTGGCACATTGTGCGGGTACATAGACAATGCACGGAAGTGCCTTGGTGATATTGTCACACCACACATGAAAATAAGATCAGCCACCCCCCCCCCCCCCTTGTTTTTCTTCAAAAGTTCCATTTCAATGTGTGGGCAAAGGTAGACCTACTCACTCCCCGTGACCTTATGATCTCATAGATTAAATCCAAGAGTCAGTCAATGACATAGATTTTTATTTCATTTCTGAAAATACATTAAATTTGTCCAGTATGACAAGGTATACTGTACTTGATGATTTTGTGATTAATCTGATGGTATAACTAAATTATGTATCTGAATCGAAACTGAACTTGTCATTGAAGTGTAGCCTCAGATAAAGTAGATACTGCTAAATAAGTTCCCCGATATGACATTGAAGTGTCTCTAATAGGGCAAAGTGAAAGGGGGTTCGGCCAGATTCATTTTATTGACAGGTGTACATGATATACCGGTATGATTTGTCCCAGATATACTACAGCATCCCATCATGCCGTCTGCTCTCAAAGGTCTCCTTGTCGTCCTGCTTCTCTCCGCCATGACGAAAGACGCCCAGGCGCACTGGTCGTGGGATCACTTCACTTCTTTCAAGTTTAACTCTCTCAAGACGTGGTTTACCTCAAGCGGGGAAAACTCATCGCCCACTGCCGGGCCTACAGTATTGCAAAGTAAATACTCAGTTATGCAGTATTCTTTAGGTTCAACGAGATTGATGATAATGGTCCGCGTACGAATGAAAAAAAGAAGAAGAATATTTCAAGTATAACTCATGACAATGTACCATAATATACTGTGCCGTTATCATGAAAATTATATTACTAATCAATTCCTTGATTTATTCTATCTATTCCGCCGAGAAACGTACACCATGTAAGAAAGTCATGAAAGTTATCGTTTTTCTCCGACCACATGGTTACATTTTTATTCCGAAAGTTGCATGGTTAATCTGAAAACGAAATAAGGTTAGAAAAAGCGACGAAAATTGAATTCTTCTGCTATTCCAAAGTGTAAAACATGTTATTCCTGCAATGGCTACATAACTTTGAAAAAATAATAATAATAGATAAATAAATAAATAAGTCAAATAAGATTAGGATTTAAGAATATGGCATAATTAATTAAAAAAAACATATGTACGAACTATAATTACAAGTTTTAGGTGATGATATAACAAACTCACTATTGGCATAACATTTTGTATTGACTGATTGTTTCGTGAAAATTTTGATCAAATTTTCAATCTTGTGCTTGTAAGATTTTTACTCTTTCCTGTCAGAATACCTCTAAGCTAGTTCGGAATCCCCTTCTGATAATCATTTTAGGAGGGTTTTATGTATGGATGTGTGAGTATTTGTTGGTGCGCCGGATTTCTTTCTATCTTCCTCTATACAGATAATACATATTTTAAACTGACAGTTTGCTCTCATTGCGATGGTATATTTGTTTATTTGAAAATAGCAACAACCCCATATCCTGGAGTAATCTTGTTTGGAGATTTCCTGACAACGAAGAATTTTACCGCAGAACTGAGTAATCCGACGTCCGCGTCATACAAGTCCTTGGAACAAAGTTTTGTTAAGGCGGTAAGCTCTTTAAGTCTTTAAGCTCCACTGTCGTAAGACTGCATGTGAGTTTCACAACACTGTATAAGCTCCATAACTATGTTAGCTCCATAACACTGTTAAAGGGATTGTACAGTTTCGGTTGAGACCTATCTTCACTTTATTCTTCAGATTTCTAAAGTTTTTTGGTTAGATGATGAGAAACTTTTTATGAAATATGAAAGAGCATGTAATTTTACGAGGAATTCAGCGTTTATAGTTGATAAAAATTGGTTTTGAAATTACTAAGATATCCAAAAAAGAGCGATCCTAATAAAAGTTGGGACCCAGCTTTTATTACGATCGCTTTGTTTTACTTTGTTTTTGGGTGCCTCAGCCATACCAAAACCGATTCCCATCAAATAAACTTTGAATTTCTCCTAGAATGGTATCCTCTGTACTATTTCATAGGTGGTTTCCTGGTATCTCGAAAAAAAGTTAAAAGCCAAATTCTCGTCTCCACTAATACTAAACTATCCCTTTTAACTCTGTCACACCATCAGCATTATAACATATCGGCTCTATCACTTTGTCATTTATACTCCATAACACAAAAGTTCCAAGTCACTGCGTATACTTTATATAACGCTATAAAGTTTTGTGACAGTCTCAGCCCAATATTATAGAGCTTTTAACTGGAGCTGGCAGATCCGTAATTCTATACTGGACCTCGCCAAATTCAGCATCCATGACAAAAATCTCCAAGAATCTGGCAAAAACGCAAGATCTATCACAATGTCTCTCAATTTAGAGATTCGGTATTGACATTCATAGTGACATATCATACTAGCATAGATCTAACATAAATAAAAAAGAGGGAAGTTTTCGTCTCAGTAATTCACACATTTTTTTACATACAGGTAGCCTTTAATACTAAAGTTTTCCATCTTGCGACAATATATCATATTCAGGCCACTATCAGTGAATAGTGACGCGTAAGATGTCGGTGACGTGAGACGTGTTTGGCTCGTGTCAAGCCTCATTCATCCATCACCAACCATGATTCATGGAATCATTATGATAGTCGATAATCCAAATTGTTTTCGTTCTATCCTCAGTTCAGGACTAACCGTACCCCAAAAAGACTTTTCCCCCGTGCAGTTTCCTCACTTTTATTCATTCTATATACATGTAGTCCCATATTCCTTTATAGTGGAAGCGTGCACTGACAAACGGCCCGACTAACCCCGAAATCCGTGGGGATCTGATTCGGTGATCGATCAGCTGTTACTACTGTATGCTATACTTCTGTTTTATATGTTAAAGAGATGGACAATTTAAGTTGAGATGGGGCTTCAGGTTTCCAAGGTTTCCAAGTTTTCAGGTTTTCAGATTTTTTGACGATATTTTTTTCAAGATAATGAGAAACCTCTTGTGAAAATAATGGAAGAGCATATAGTTCTAAGAGGAATTCAAAATTTATTTGATGAAAATTGGTTTTAAAATGGCTGAGATATCCTAAACAAAACGATCCTAATAAAAGGAAGGACCTTATACCTTTTATTAAGATTACTTTGTTTGACTTTGTTTTTGGATATCTCAACCATTTAAGAAACAAATTTTCATCAAATAAACTTCAAATTCTCTTAGAATTGTATGCTCTTTTGCATTTCATACATTGGTTTCTAAGTGTCTCGCAAAAAGTTAAAAACTGAATCCTCACGTCAACAAATACTATACCATCCCTGTTAACTTTATAATCACCCAAGATCTATTATAAGGAAGAATAATTGCCAGCTGGTCAGCAAAATAACCCAATCATGAATAACATGTGGAAAGCTACAACCGCGTCAATAAGCCTTGTAACAATGGATCTGTATTTCAGTTGTTTATGTTATACAAAGGAATAATAGTCATGAATGAATGCCGAAAGTACCGGTTAGGCATCACGAAGACTTGCATTAATCTCGGAGTTCTCTCAGTGCAATGAAAATGAAATGACAAACTTTCATGGTTTTCAGAAATGGAATAGAATTACGTAATAATTAGTAATTAGGTAATAAAACAACTATTCTTCTCGCAGCACAAACTAATCGGTCTGAAATATACTTGACCATAACTCTCCACATTGATTCTTATGCTTCACTATGACTGTGATTTTTAATTATGAAATATGCCACAAAGACGGAAGCAATATTATATGCTTGAGATCACGTACTTTATAAGATTTAAGCAATGACTGATAAGATCCCCGTGGTGATTTTGTTTTCAGATTGAAGACTTCTACCAGACCACGCCCTACTTCGATCTCCTGGATCGCGTAATCATTTACGAGTTCGGGTAAGTCATAAAATATGAAGACAAACGGGGACCCTCCTCTTCCTTTCTATTTGTCCACCCTCCTTTAACCCCCCCCCCCCTTTTTTTTTTTTATTTTTGCTACACTCGTAAAATATGGGACACGTTCCGATTTGAGAGTACTTACTTAAAATAATGGCAGAAAAGTAACGGTCAGATTATATAAGATACAACATCCAACAACGACTTAACATGCAATTCGATTTTTTTTGTTTTACAATAGTATATGAGGTTAATATCATGTGTAGGCAACAGTTGAACATGTTTATGATAATAATGTCTGTTCGTCTTGTCTGTTTTTTTCGAACGACATATAAAAAAACAAAAACAAAAGAGACCTACCGGATTTTGTAGAATGGAAGCCAAGCTTTTTTCTCTGCATTTAGAAACAGTTTTATTTGTGTGTGTGTGTGTGTGTGTGTGTGTGTGTGTGTGTGTGTGTGTGTGGAAGTAGCATTCAAAATTGTTAAAAGAGGAACAATAACACGACGTGGTAGATTTGCTTGTTATCTTCAAAGTATTCCAGGTATTTTACGGGCTGCTTTTGTGGCTGCAAATTATGGATCAAACAAATCGTTTCATCAGAACCCAAGACTGCAGCGGAAAATTGGACCTCAAAATAGAAAACTAGAACATCGTCTTTCAATCGCAACGCTTATGTGAATATTGACTGCTGTGTGTCTAATTTTCCAAATTTCAGATCCGTCAGATCGCTTGTTCGAGTACTCTTCGAGATTCGATTGGCTCAGTTAGACAATGACCAGGAATTGCCCGATGCGCAGGACGCCCTCATCGGTGAGGTTACTTCCCGTTACCGGATTGGCAACAGTACATTTGGCAGCATCGACGCTCAACTCGTCATTCGAACTAGCCATCAAAATAATTAGTGATAGAAAATAATTCGGTTTCAAATTATGAAATCAAGAAATTAAGTTAAAACAAAATATAATCACGATTTAAACATCTATTTAGTGCAGTAGTCGCATTAACTGATAAACGGTTCTGTTGTCAGGTAACACCACAAATATTGACTTCTACTATAGTATTCTATCGCTGCAGAAACAATGATAATGGCATTGTGTTAAAGTTAGTGTTGAAGCTCATTACAACAGAATGTTGATTGTAAACTATGAAAATTGCTGAAGTACTTGATACTGAATAAAGACAGCTCCACACCATGATGGCATTTTTGTTTTTATTTGGTTTTTTTTTTTTTTGGGGGGGGGGGGAAGGGGTAGGGATTAACTGAGATAGTTTGTGGTCTACTAAGAACCATATAAGATATTATCAACGTATAATTTGATTGACATTAGACACAAGAGGTGCATTGCATGATGTTATTTCACGCCTTCACTAATTTGACATTTTAATCTCAAGAAAATCATTGTCATCTATGTCGAGGTGAGAGATACACAATGCGTATCATTGATAGTCACTACACTTGTTAATATTCCAATGCGAAATGATGCCTTAGCCAACTGGTGACTAGTCCCGAGAATACTTGGGCAGGTGTCTATGGAAATGCATGTTACGGCAAAATCAGCCCGTCCTCAACGGGTTAATGAATGACAAGTCATGATTACTAAAGTTGACGTAGTGAATTGCGAACTGTGTTGTATATAATAATCATTAATGTTTTCCTGACATTTTCCAGATTAAATGGACGGTAAGCTTTAATTCTTGCAAGGAAGTGAAATTGCAATGTTTTTGTCTGTTGTGTTGCATGGTTAAGTTATTACATTTCAGTTCGACTCGAATAAAGCAGGACAATTTCACGTTGATATACGGTGGAAATAGGTATTTAATAAACACAAATGGGAATGTAATTGTTATTATCAACAATAATTTTCTAGTTAAGTGTATCCTAAATGAGTCTGAATGCTGTGAAACGAGATTGTTGTAAAATCACCGGATGTTTACTACGTTGTGAAATACGATTTCTCGCATATTTTACATTCGCTGTCTTCGATGCCCGGTCGGGTGATGTCCATCATCCCGAAGGTTCGTTATTCCGAAACACACAACTTCGTATATACCTAGATGTTCGCTAATCCGAAGATGAAATAGAGTTCGTTTATCCAAACATTCATGGCGTTATTCCGAAGGTTCGCTGTTTCGAAGGTTCGTCATTCCGAAACTGAAATAAAGGCTCGTTATTCCGAGGTATACGTTAATCCGAAAATGAAATAAAAGAAGGTTCGTCATACCGAAGGTTCATTTTCCAGGGGGGTTCGTTATTTTGGAAATTAAATAAGGTTCATTATTTCGAGTGTTCATTAATCCGAAAATGAGAAGGTGCGTTCTCATGAACATTCGGAATTACGAACTGTATAATATACGTTCTTGGGTTACTAGGAACCATACTTCGAACAATGAACCATCAGAATAACAAGCTAACCTTATTTCAATTACACCCCCATAAGGATACTCACTCTCACATCGGGGAGCTTTGCAATTTAAAAATTGAAATTCAACGATCTGGTGCAAAAGTTTTAGTGACACATTTAGGAAATTTTCAATAAAAACAGAAAAAAGTAAATATAAAATTAAAATCGTAAATCGTATACAGGTTTTAACGGGAGTGCACCGTTTATCTGGCACCTCTTGTTCCGCTTGTGCGTTTTCACTGTGTAAGCATAATTATACTGGTACTAAGTCTATGGATGTGGATAGCGAATAGAGTGGGGACAAATCATGTAGATCATAATAATGTCATGAGTATTCTTACGACAGGATACTGGTAACGACAAATGTAATCAATAAATATTACTTACTGATCATATTAGTTGAAAACCTAACATCGAAGTGCAAAGAAAGGGAGGTTGAAAACCCTTCATCCCAATGGCGTACGACCATGGTTGAGTTTGGGTCATACTGGCTCTCATGTATTATCTAGCTTATCCATTCACTCCGATTTAAGACTCTCAACCATAAATAGCAACGAAGCGGAGTGGGTGGGGCTCAACAAATCAGGGTTATTTGTATCTATTTGATTATTACTTTCAGATTTGAATTTAAAAAAGAAAGCACACTTTGACGTTGCATTATTTGGAGTTTGGAAAAACGCTTTCACCTTTATTTTTCACTTCTTTCTTTTCTTTATTTCGTTCTAGCAGAACTTGGTCGCCAGCTGAGGTGGGGGGTCAGGGATTCGTTCGAACCCTTTAACACCCCCCCCCCTTAAATATTGGCCTGTTTATTTCAATGCACTGTGTCATACAATTACACTAACAACGAACTGTTATCGCAGTTAAACAAATACACAACAAACGAGTCAGAATAAAGAATTCGGGAAATGGCAACAGTGTCACAAGAAACCAATAACTATTGGAATTAGGGTCACTTTCATGATAGGGTTGGGAAAGTTTATAGGTATTGGTGAAATCATTTACAAAATAGGACAATGATGAAATAATATCTGCTCTCCTGTAACGAGTTGTTTATTAATTTTTTAAACTGAGGGCGCTGGTCAAATTTGACAACTCTCCACTCAATTTTCTTACGCCTCATTGTCTCATTGTCCAAATTCAGAAAACCTGCACATACATTTTTGCATGCTGTCACTTTACCCAAGAGATTATCCCACTCAATAGGAAAGTCGTAAAACAAATATTAAGATTTTGTGTAAAACACAACAGGCCTAGGGCGAGTTGTCCACTACAGTGTATTTGTAATTCTGCCCAAATCTGACTGCTATATTTCAATTAGTTATAACCTCCTGATTCCTTTTTTGAAGTTCATTTTGAAGTTCACATTCATGATCAAATAACATCGCATGAGATGCTTTGGTTTCCTATATAAATAAGGAAATTGGAGATTAAAATTATAACGTTGCCTTGCCTGGCGATGCAACCTTTTCAAACAAACGTGCGATATCTTTGAAAACAATAAGTGAACATCACTACAAGACAATGAATCTGTATTATCTGGATTGGTTGGCAGCATGTTCTGGGTAGAAGTCATGCTTGAATCTGGTCTGTATCTCGACGTCGAGCCCCTCGATCGTCGCAATTGACCAGCTATAGCTAGCTTTGACGAGAGACAAGAGAAAATGTTCGCTCCTCCACCGATCGTTTCGCCATGCTCGCGACTAGTGAGGGCGCTCGACCTCTTTTCCGCCCTGCTCGTCTCTGCGAGCCGCAGATTGAGGATTATTATGTAATGGTCCAAACGACGCGTCGTTAGGAACTCGACGACTTAAGTTTGTCCAATCTCTCTCAAATTTTCGCGCACTTTCCCCTCTCGTTTTAGCACAAAAATCCTTAAAACATCATGGCCTTGATGTTTGGAATTTTTTACCAGATAACCTTAAACAATGTAGATCTATTAATCTATTCAAAAGACAGATATGATGTTTACTCAATACTTGTCCAAATATTAGAGCATGTTGCTATTTGGTTTTGTTTTCTTTTCACTTCTATAGTGAAAGTAAGGGCTCCGAACTGAACGTACACAACAAACATGAACATTAGATTCACAACTCATTTCACATTTTGCGCAATGCACTGCTGCACTTTTTTCTTTTTTTCCCTTCAATCTTCCCTCCCTCTCTATCGACACTGAGTGGTGATTTGTATACTAGTATTATATTCTTACAATGTTGTATTGTTTAGACAATAATTTCTGAGGCCATTGTCCTCATCAAACACTTAATTGCTTATGATGATGATCTCCTGCTGTATTTCTGTTACATCAAGAGTTGCTTAATTTGTCTTTGAACTACATATATACGGAAACCTATGTTTGCATAGATATATGCATGAAATAATGCCCGTTTGTTTTCATTTTGCAAATGTTGGATATTTGAATTAATCATTTATCTGTTTTAACCTCAGATTTAAATTATACTGTGCTCAATTAGTTCGTTCAGTAGACTTTGTATTTCATTTATGTACGTATGAAAAAGAAATTCAGAAATAAAATCAAAATCAAGTCAAATATAGATAAATAAGTGTGATGTAAATAGGACCCTACATCAATCATGCCCCCATCCCATCGAGAAAGAGAGAGAGAGAGAGAGAGAGAGAGAGAGAGAGAGAGAAAGGGAGTTTTGAAAATAGATTGCACAGAGAAATAAAAAAAAGAAAAAATGACCATGCGTGCTTAATGTGTGCGAAATGTGCATGAATCCCACATGTGAAGAAGGAAAACAAATCATGGACTTCTAGTAACCCCTAGAGCTCCCAAGAATCTTCAAAATGAAAGAAAGTTAAGAGATGAATCCACATGAGCAGGCGATCCAAATTCACACAAGGTTACAAATCAACACTACAGACGAGGGAATTATAGTTGGTATGGAGAGCGGCGATGTTCCAGTGATAGGATCAAGAAGCTTTTTGAAACTCAGTGTTACACAGCTACTTGGTACTGAATTTTGGAAGCGTGAACAAGACTTATGACGAGGCTTTACCGTGTACTTACTGAGATTAGAATGGTCAGAACCGAACTCAGCAATGGGAAAGTCTGTAGGGCTTACTGATTTTCCCTGTAGTCCAGATTTTATAATTATTGTTCAGCCTTTTGTATGGGAAAATTGTCCTTCAGGGCTATAATATAGGAACAAAACACAAACACAATCATACACACACAAAATGAATGTATATGGATGCACACATGTTATACAGGCAGACAGACAGACACACACACACAAACTGGAAAATGATTAATGTCAATCTGCTGAAGTTTTAGAAAGGGACAGCATTTTCACTGAATTAGCTATTTTCCTTCTTGATTTTGAGAACTCTGCATAATTTGTACAGGTTTAATTAGTTTCTGAACAGACAATGAATTCAGGGATGCCAAGTTAAAAAAAAAAAAAAATTATGAGTGAGATTTTCATGACTTGGCATCTCGGCATGCGAATGTGCGCGCGAGCGAGGGTGTGGGAGGGGTTCCACTTAAGTGACTATTTTTTACTTATTTTGAAAGACAAAAGGTAAATATACCTTCATTTGTAACTATCACTTTAATCTTTTGAGCTATGCTCATTATTGTAGGCCCAAGTTGCAGACTTTGCCCGATGCGTGAGAAAAATGGGTGCCATGCGTGAGATCGTGAGATGGCCCCTAAATGCTTGAGTCTCACGCAGAATGCGTGAGACTTGGCAGCTCTGTGAATTAGCATACCAATGGATGAGGTATATTGGTATAAGTATATTATGGCAGTATCCACATCATAAAAAAATAAAACCCTCAGCAAACTGACAATTCTGTAAAAATACTCTAGTTTACAGCCTAAAAATATGTGTTTAATGATTATGTCAATGCAAAAGTCGTAAGGTATTAAAGCTGAATGTGTCTAGAATAGCCTCATTCTGCCAAACACTTTGTATCATAACAATGCTGAAATCACACACAAAGAAACACAAACACACAGTAATGCACATCTTGTTTTGATCCATTTCTTGTTTTTCTTCTTCACCTTCCAACTCATCAGCTTATCACATTAGAATACAAAGGAAATATCACTTATCTTCCATATGTTATCTGAAAGTATAATAGCATGATCATTGTTAATTACAGTGTTGATTACAAATGTGCATAAAGTTGAAAGTATACATATCTCTGAAAAAAAAAACCCAACAACAACAAACAAACCATGAAACAATAAAATCAAAGTCTGGAGCAGTCTGGAGTCTGACTCAGGGTTTTTGTCAGGAAATTCATGACCAATGACATTTCATTGATGCTCAAGAAAGAGACAGTTGCCATGGTTACCAGTCTAATGGAACATCCTGTGATGAAGTCACGATAAATGCATGCAAGAAAGAGAATGACAGATTGAGAAAGAATGAGTCAGAGAGACAATAAAAAAAGAACAAGCTTTCATCATCTGCAGGTAAATGTATAAACTTTTTGTAATGTTGATGTTGACATTGGCTTTTTGAAATGATGATAGAGATAAGAAATATTGCTATTCACAAATAAAAATAAAAGTGAACAGATTTCTGTCACTAGAAAGATGAAGACTATTGATATCTAAAGTCCAAGAAATGTGTTGTGAAACTGCGAGATGGCGAACATTTTAAATCAAACAACCGATGTGCATAAATTACTGTCGGTTATGAGAACATATCATCTCGTAACGTCATCAATGTTTTTGCACTTTTCACTGTGTGTCAGTACAGTTTTTAGTGTGTGAGCACTTACGGGCACAGTACACACGTCCAGTGACCTGCGCTGTTAGCAGCAGAGTGCGCATGCTGTGTGTACAAGAAACTTAAAGGCATGATATAGGATTGGTGGAGATGAAGATTGGGCTTATAACTTTATGTGAGATACCAAGAAACATTTACAAAATAATACAGAGCATAACATCCTAAGAGGATTTCAAAGTTTTGGATATCTCGGCCATTTCAAATCCAATTTTCATCAAATAAACGTCGAGTCCCTCTTCGAATTACATTCTCTTTCATTTTCCAAAAGAGGTTTCTCATCTCAGGAAAAAATGTTAGAAACCCGAGGTTAGGTCTCAACCACAACTATACGACCCCTTTAAGGAGAAACGCCCGGCCACTGGTTTCCATAGAAACGTAGGCCTATCTTGCACTAGATTACCAGGAGACTGTATACACAGGCTTTCTCACACCCCCCCCCCCCTGCTGAGTTAGTGTAAAAAACAACAAAAACACTTGTTTTATTCTGTAATGTCCTCCTGAGATCCTCTTAGAAAGGGGGACTCTAGACAGGTGATAATATATACTTTTATTTATCTATTTTTTTTTTTTTTGGGGGGGGGGAGGTAAGTTCAGATTTCTTGTTTTTGGCAAAAACACATTACATTGCTTTAAAAAAAAAAAAAATTGCGCCACTCTTTGCCAGGGGTATCACCACAAGGAGTCACATAACGGCTTTTTTAAGCAGCTCTGTTCGTCATTATACTCTAAGCTCTGTGAATGCTTCAAACTGTTCAGGGAAGCGCATGTTTGTATAAGATTTCACACAGTGGCGGATCCAGGGAGGACCACACCGGGCGCACGCCCCCCTTTATTTTTTGTTGAAACGAAAGAAATAAAAAGAAAAAAAATGGGGGGAGGGGTGTGCGCGTCCCCCTTTAGTTTTGTAAACGCGTCCCCTCTGTACGGAATTCCTGGATCCGCCTCTGTTACATGCTGTATAAAAACTTCATGAAGAGTCAGGTCGCTCACCTAATATTCTCCCCGAGGTGGACATATAGAAGGAATTAATGCCCGGGTTCTAAGTCTCTTGGCTGCAGACTCGTCATGTGAAAAATAACAAATGTTCAACCACCTCCAGGTATTCAAAGGAACACACATATAAAGATACAAAGAAGACTAATTGCAAATCCATGGTGAGTTTGATGAAAAAATCAATACATTTAAAGATATAATTGTTAATACTATACAACTATCTGCAGCTAATATAAAATATATTACAGGCACAGAAATGGAGAGAATATGCATAAGAATCGAATTACAGTGTAAATACACAATTGTTGCTATCTACCTTTCACATGTTTGCGTTCATCATTTCCTTTTCTAAACATGCACAAGACAGGACACACAGACAATTCTACTCTAGTGGACTTTTGCCTGGCTGTTCAATTTTACAGAGTCCGCTCTATTTGAAAGGGACTCATGCAAATAAAAACCAAAAATGTCAACTTATTTGAAGTCTTTCTAGTGTGTACCCACATCCTTTAAGCAACTTACAAATGATATATTTTTATTGTAACAAGTTTCAAAACATTTTAGGCTCTAGCCAAACAAAATCACCACTAATAAAGAGGCGATATGATTTCCGGAGCTATCTACGAAGGGAAACTCATATTCAAATACACATTAACTAAAACAGCACAGTCTGTTACTGCCAGAGTGGAATCTATTACACAATTACTTCTATTACCATTTTGTTTGTTTGTTTGTCTGTGCCAATTTTTGGTGAACTTTGCTTATTTATGATTTTGTACATGAAATTTTTTCTTGAACAAAATCTATTGACTCTATTAGATTTTTTTTTTTTATGTGTGTCTGTGATTACTTTTGTGATAGCTAAGATGAGAGCAAAATTCACCAAAATTTCTACATCACAACAGCATTTCACATTCACAGTCTGTGCATTGCACATGGTTTGTGTGAAGTGGTCCATTATTCTGCAGTATT
Organism: Diadema antillarum; assembly: GCF_040938485.1. Classification (NCBI taxonomy): domain Eukaryota; kingdom Metazoa; phylum Echinodermata; class Echinoidea; order Diadematoida; family Diadematidae; genus Diadema; species Diadema antillarum. The sequence goes on from NW_027270934.1 coordinate 1,005,814, forward strand.
AATACACATCCACAGATATTCTCCTGCAAAATTTGAGACCACTCTATGGACGGGCAGCATTCTGCTGGACCTCTGCCAACATAGCCAAAAATAATACACAATACTTCCAGTTGAGTTAGCAATTACATAACAGTACAAGATATTGGGCAAACCTCCTTTCTAAGTCTGCCCTCCCCCACTATCATTCTATAGCATACATATCACATTTATCATAGAACCCCTGAAATCAGAAATTCATTTCTTTTTAATCTAAAATTTGCCAGAGATAAATAATACTCCTGACATAGTTGAAACATTGCAAAATCTTAACAATGATGAGATGAAAAGGCAAACTTATAACTTTAAAAGTGGGGGCCACTATGATATGGCACCCAAAGCATACTTTTCATGAACTGAAATACTATGGGCATGCGCATCAATTAAAAGATTGTAGACACTTACATACATGTATCATACATAAGGTAGAGAGAACAGAAATACGGAGAAAAACATACAATGCAAGATAAGGCTGGAATTCTATTTACAAATGTACCTGCACTAGAAGATGAACTAATAATATATCAATGGCTGCCTTAGTTGCCACAACATGATACTTTACAGGTGCTAATATATATAACCTTGTTTTCGAAGTCATTGCTAGAATTCAAAAGCATCTTTCAACATGACAGTTGATGGAAGAAGTAATGAATGATATTACAAATAATTAATTATGATACAGTGCATGCTCACAGACTTACATTTGCTATACAGGTACACTGAGGTCAAACAAGACGGAAAAGGCCTCAAGAAATGATCTAGATTGCTCTTTATTTCCAAATACTCGTACCCAATGTATACGATGTCACTCAGTCTACACAAATTTTGCCTATTCTGCTTGCAGTTTTTGTTCTTTTTCATCTGTCTGTATGTTTATTTGTGTGTGTGTGTCTGGGTTTGTGTGTGTGTGTGGGGGGGGGGGGGGGGAGGAATATAGGCAAAATACCTATCTCACTAGTCATACAACCTATTTTTCTTCCAGTACCACATTCTCAAGACATCATCTTATTGCAATGTACACAGGCAATTGCGCCAGCTAGGTAATCTAAGTGTACACTCGTGATGTTCAGTTCAGCCGAAGATCCTACCCTATAACAACACTGTAAAAGTGAGTAGCAGGGATGTTAATATCTCTTTCCCCATTCAGTGCCAGGGACTTCTCACAGTGTGTACAATGCTACCTAGGGTTTTTTGTGCCAATCTGTGATCAAAGCACACAAAGGCTTAATGCTTTTGTGGAACAAGACTCTCCTGGATAGGTCTGCAATGTTGACACATTGTTGATTGAATCTTTGTGGATAGATGACTTCATAACAAACCTGCATGGCTGAGTTAAGACATTGGTGAGATTCTGGCTTGAAAATCAAACCACTGCTTTACTATGCTGTGCCAATCAGCATGCACACTGGCAATTATGTCATTAAAAAAATGATGAAAAATGCAAAATCTTGAAACATGTCTTCAATTTATAAAGATGTTAACTTGACAGCTACAGAGTATGTATCTTGCAGTTTTCATGACGAGTAAGACCAGGCTGGCACCAGCTCATAATCTCACTCAGCCATATTATATTCACCTCTGTCAGCAACTATGACAACCTCCTTGTATGCTATGTTAATAGCATTTTGAGGGAATGGCCTCGAAAAGGATAAACAGGCTTTTTGAGTTGCTGTAATGACACTGCAGCCAGAATGCACCATGCATAAGTTCTCATTCAAATCAGGTTAGCACCCTCTAGTGCCATTTTCCTCTAATTTGAGATGTACAGAAACTTTCTCTACAATCTTGTCCAGAATTTGTGCTGGTGGAAAGGGTATTTTGCTGGCTATGAAATGCATGACATGCCAAATGCATTGACTAGATTTAGATTATGATCAAAACTTATTACTGTGATCATGTGACATGCTGAACTATACCATGAACAGAGCTGATAATATGAAATGAGACAATTCACCTTAATCATGAGACAGTTGTGTCACATTAAAGGGTTATTTATGTGAGACTTGTCTTAAATACAAGGAATGACTTAAAAAAAAAGGAAAAATTACATCTTCTCATCAACAAGTGGTAACTCAACGATGATGCAATGAACTTTGCCTCAAGTGTGTGCAATCCAATATCAACACATATTCATAGGGTCCAGGCAGAACCAAATATTCTACGACAAATTTTGATAGTATCTGGGCGACTACACATTTGATTCTCCTTGCACCAATCAAAACAAATCGCTGCAAAGACATGTCATTGAAAGCTGAATTTCATTGACATGAGTAAATAAAGCAATAAAATAAATCACTACACAGGTACTAGGACTCTCCTTTAGGTTGTCCAATTCCAGCCAGTCATGCATAAGAAACAGATATCGATTGGCAATGAAAGTGTAAATGGGTGCTGGTAAAAGGGCCACAAACCAATATGAAGATATTTTCAACCGCAATTGAAAATACTTCACAATTATGCTGTTGCTTTTGATGAGAAGAAAAAAAAAAACCCCATAAGCGCATGCTTGAGAATGCGCTCCTTATGCAAACTCCTCAGAAAGAGATGCTTTGCAATCTAACTGCGTGAAAATTAAGTACAGATCTTTCCCACCGACTCTCATATTGCATCAAGTCAGTGGGCGCCTGGTCGCACTCCATTATTATCGTACAATGCTTGTCCACACACACACGTGTCTTACTACCACAAAACCCCCGCTTGCGTAAAACTTGCCACAAGTGCTGTGTATCATTATAGCTCATTCCTTCTCATCCACCGCAGGGAATTGAGTAGGTGGTGCCACACTGTAGCCACTGGTAGTGAACTGGTGGTGGATATTCCTGCTATCAGAAAGCAAGCTGTAACTGGGTAACCAATCTGGGCTGCAATGGTTTGTACCACAGATTTTATGTGAAGTGTCAGCATATGATATGCTCAATGTGAGGACTCAACATCATCAGCCAAACTGTGGCATATCCCAAGTGTTCTACTATCCTAGATAGGAGTAAAGCAGGTAGGGAAAGGAATAGCGATATGTTATAGGTAAGTATGGCGTATTCTGCTGTAGACAGAACCATGCCACGTCACATTAATGTTTCCTTCCGTGCTGCCAGCATTGAAAACAGATCTCAGCTACGACACGCCTGCCTCTGTGCAAGTTTTACGCAAAGGGGGAAGTGGTTAACGACTATCTTGTCTACTACACAAGCTTCATCTCCGCACTACCTTGCCTTTCATAGTTTGTATATTTACAGACGATGATATCAATCATATATATTGAGTCTCATTACTTGATATATGAATAAGGTATATAAATGCACAGGGGTAAACTCACACAGGGATTGCACTGGCATCTCTCTGCAGGATTTTGGCATACTCAGACTTAGACACAGAATAACCTGTCTCACATCCATCATTACGCACTGCATTTATCATCAAGTAGATTCATCTCAACATCTATCTTTTAATGGCCAGGAATGGATATGAAAACTACAAAGAACGGAAAACGCCTGAAGACAGCTTATTAGATTTTGCTTGGTTTCTTAGATAGCAGCAGATGTCTAGACACAGCTGACTTTTCATCTCCTCACAATGATGAATAACTTTGGAACAACCCATATAAACAAATCCCACTATATTCTGTTCTCTCCCCATTCCTCTTACTGAAAGATATCATACTTGAGCTGGAATGCTAGACAGGGGACTCTTTGGAAGTGACCAAAATTCCTCGATATATGAAATGAATTACAGCGTTAAACCAAATGCAGCCATAACCACGTAAGAGTGTACAACTAGTCTACAAAACAACAGCAAAAAGAATACCTCATGGAGAAAAAGTGTGACCAGTCCTCCGCAGGTAAAGTCGTCAGATCCAATTGCACTGATGACAATCCAATCCCTCAAACTATGCCTTTCTTACACAACTACTTTCACTTATAACAGCTAGGTTTTGTCTTGGGAAAGAAATATCCAATCCCTCAAACTGTACCTTTCTTACACAACTACTGTTGCCTCAAACAGATAGGATTTGTATTGGAAAAAATATATCTATCTAATTCCTTAAAGTGTACCTTTCTTACACAACTACTGTCACCTCAAACAGCTAGGTTTTTGTCTCGGAAAAAAAAAAAGTTTTTAACTTCCAGCTACAGCCGCTCAGCACTAACATAATATGCCATCCCTCAATCTGAGATGTATTACATCTCACCAGCATGCTGATCTGTGGTGAGAGAGACCGGTGTAATCCTGTTGTGTGAGTTTACCACCGTGAGATTTTGCATGACATTTTCAATGTATAAAAAAGAAGGGAGAGATACAAACTACCCAGTCCCGCATTGTAATGAATAACTAGTGAGCTCGACACCTCACAATATGATACATTTTCTCTTTCTCCTCCCGTCGGACGTCTTCGTTTTGCCCTTCTTGCCGTTCTGCTTTTGCGTCTCGAGCGCCTTCTGGTCGCGGATTTTCCTCATTAGGTCATAGAACACCTGCACAATTAGTAGCGAAACAGTAGAGAATGAGGGGAAAAAAATATAGCAGTGAGACATCGTATGGAGATAAAAATACTGAGCAGTCTTCTTGAAAGAAACTCTGACACAGTCAACTTCTGCTACAGCTGTATAACAAAGTCCTCAGGACCAGCAGTTTTTTCTCGTTATATCGAATATTTCTTTTATCATGGTTAATACTAAAACACTGATCGATTCAGTGCTTATTTTCGTTGATGCAGGGCAATTTGTCAGTCAGTTGCAATGAATATTTGTCATTGCAAAATAATGAAGTACACAAAGATATAAACACAGCAATTTTGGGATCTGCATTTTCACTTCGTTGCAAGGAGAGTTTTGTTATAAATGCAATCGTTATGATGGGAATGCACTGTATACAAAATAAGTAATCATGCTTGTCCCAAAGTCCGAAGTTTCTCTGTAATTTACTGTTATTGAAGCCCTGATATTACAATATTCACGCATAACAAAGGGATCTTGCTGGTCCCATGGAGAGTTCACATTACACTCAAATGAATAAAATGGCAACTTTGTTCATTGAGCAGTGTGAATTGTCCTTTGAATAGAATCACTGATCATCACCTCATCGTTCATTGATATTTATATTATATTGGATGATAATGAATGGGACACCATGGAATATTGCACGAGTTAGGACCAATATTGCATGAATCAAAGATAAGTGCACTACTGGAACTACAGAGCGCAATATTCTCTGGTATTTCATTAAATAAAGCCATCCAATACAATCATTATCATCTATAATAATGATCTACAGAAGGCAAAAACTGTAAAAGTAGGACAACTACAGTGTAGTTACTAGTATGTAAAGTAGACTTCACACACACAAAAAAAAAAGTAGACAAAAATATGAGTTCTTACTGCACTGCTAAAATGCATTATATAGATAACAATATTCCAAATTGCATGGTACATGCAACCTGAATGTTTGACCTTTTCGCACATCATTATGTTTTTACAGCACTCCTGGCCAAAACTCACTCCTCTCCATAAACGTCTTGGAACCAAACCCTACAGGGTGTTTGTCACTTGGCAACTATAGCAACATTGATGAGGCGAGAGAGAGGAAAAAATAATGCCCTGCTGATATCATTTCAGTGGGCTTTATTCAGACTTTCGTTTGGCTGACATTTTTAGATTGGGCACACTGTGCACGCAGGTTGTCTCCAAAGCCTTTGCCACGTGACACGCGCCTGCAGAAACTTTGACAATGAATCATAAACCGAGACTATTGCCTGGCTGATGCTGGCTGCCTACTCAACATTTTCTCTTGTTTGGCTAAAACATCTATGTATGGTAAACTCTTTCTGACACCATTGTCACCTGGAAGCTACAGGTATACTAACATTGACAAGTAGTGGAAAATATTGCCCCGCTCACATTACCCTGCTCATATCAACCTACCATATTCCACTTCTTCTGGTTGTAGTTGGGGTCTCTGTGAAGGGTATATTCCATGATGTAGCTCTTTTCAATACCTTTGTCATGTGGTAATGATGGTAACATTGGGTGCGTTCGAGCACTCTAAAGCGAACCAAAGGGAACTGAACTAAAGCACACCGTACTGAACTGTGCAAGATTTGGAGCGTTCGAGCGCTCTGTTGAGAAAGTGTACCTCATTACTTTTTAGAAGAGGCCACGCATTTTAAAGCAAGAGGATCATTCACCTGGTGCACTTAAATGACTTACAGCTGTCCCGAACAAAGAGAATGAACTCCCTTCATTACGACATATGTGCATGCTACATGCATTCTTCACAACCGTCATGCGAAATTTTGGCACGTTTTTGGAACACAACAGGAAGTGGTCCACTTTTGGCTCAGTTCAGCTTGGTATGGTACACTTTAGGAGTGTTCGGGCACTCCTCTGGCGCAGGCATGGTATGGTACAGTTCGTTTTGGGAGAGCGTGTGAAAGCACCCATTGATTAGGAATAAAAAATATAAATGAATGAATACATGAAAAATATTGCCCACCTTATATTGACCTACCTTATCGACATTTTCTCTGGTTTTGGCTGAGGTCTCAATGTAGGGTACACTCCACTTGGTGGCTCTCTCTGATGCTTCTTCCTCACTGACCTGCCGCCTGTCAGCCAAATCAGACTTGTTCCCCACCAGCACAAACGGGATCTGGTCCTCTGTTTTGTCATGCTTTACTCTCAGTATCTGCTCCCTGAGGGGGGTAGGACAGGGAGGAGAGAGCATACAGACAGAGTCCATGGGTTAAAGGCATTGTTTACCTCTGGGAGCAGTGACTTACAAAATGTTCCGAGTTATCACATTTGATGCATTATATATATGTGTCGGTCAGTTGTATCACAAAACATTCTACCATATAAAAATTCTGCACTAAAGCCTGAAACATTGTAAAAGAGATGTATCACTATTTTTCTATATAAACCATACAATGTAACTGTAGACGGTTTAGTCTAGAAACAATTCTATTACATCTTTTGTTCACATTTTGTGTATTCAACAATACTTAATATGGATTATAATGAATAAAATTGTTACAGTTGGTCGTTTCTATCCCTAACTCACATTTTAGAAGTGCCAAAGCTGAGCTTTCGTTTTATCTTCAAATGGTAAATAATGTCTTTAGATTTCAGCATCAATCCAGTTTGTACCACTAATGAAAATGATGTATTCTTAAAATATGATGCTGATCACTGCAATCACGATACAACGAATTGAATTGAAATGAATTTGATAGACACTAACGTATGAGATCAATCATGATAATCACAGTATTCACAAAGGTAATGACAGTAATGATAATATAATTACATTGTTCTTGTTGACTTCATAAGAAATGAATACAACAACATGTGTATAATGATATCAACACATTTCCTACGATACATTTTGCTTACCACGAAAACAATGTCTCAAGGTGCAAAGGAGGCTTTAAATGTCATAAGCTTTTTACATGATTTCACTAACACATTTATGTGACATATGTATTTACAATAACACCTTACGAGCTGCTGTTTCAAAAGCCATTGGGGACCGATATAGTGATTTATTCTGGAGGAAGTCAATAAACCGGGGAAAGCATTTATCATTCATAGCCAACTGCAGTCTTAAGATGATTTACTGTGGATGTTAGAAAAGCCTCTCATTTTAAGGGCTGCTTCCTTTCTACAATGGAAACTCCCTTGCCATCTTAAGGGGGAGCTCTTAACATTCATACACTGTTGATTAGGATGTCCTTCCTGTTTAGGTGAGCTCTGGCTAACACAAGTTTTGTCCCAGTGCCGAACCACTGGTGATATAATGTGTAACAGCTGGTACACGTCGGAGTACAAACATGAAATGTGTCTAACTATTACTGACTTGATACCTCACATGTCTTCCATCCATTTCCATGGGTAATATGCCATCGCAACTTGAGTTGTCTATTTTAATCAAAATTAATCTGCATTCTTGAAAGTCACAACTCATGTGACCGTGCATCACAAAACCAACAAGTCACACACCCTGATTTAACATGAGGACTCAAAATAGGTGAAATACACGTAGGTTAACCTAGTCAATTTTAAATTTTGTATGTTTTCTGAACGTGCAATTCTTCATGTGCAAAATTCTAAATTTGGGGATTGTAGGATGAATGGGGAACTGTGATTTTTTTTTTTCTTGCATTTCTTAGAACACTTTTTTTTTAAAGGAATAGTGTGATTTGGTATGATTTGAAGGCCCCTTTTTCATTTTCAAAAAACCCTAGCTGCACTTTCTTTACTTTCAAGTCTGATAACTGTCGAAGGGAGGCTGCTTCTGCTCTGAAAGTTAGTATTTGTCATGAATAGGATGTGCTAATGACGTATGCAAAATTTCAGCTTAATCTGATAATACCTTCATTGTGGTTGCTGCAGAGTTTTACATCCTGTTTTTTGCCCCATTCATGGCGCAGCATGCAGTTTGGTGAGATTAGGCACATGAGTAAACCTCAAACTTCAAAGCCTCTTTTCTCAGTGAACACTTTTTCAGAGTGTGTACTTCTTTCCCATTATTTAGACAAGTCCATTCGTGGCGAGTTATACATCATTTTAAAGCTTAGAGTCTGCTCTTTCAGAATCTGCCCTTAATTAAAAATCCATTTCTAATGACTTTTTGTTGTTTTTTTTGATGCAGGGTCACATATTGCCTCTTGTAGCAGAAATGCCATGTCTGTTTCTTTTTCTCTTGAATAAGGATGATACTTCAACCACATGTGAAATTGTCACACAAGTTTTAATTTGTGAAGTCTCACCCTTGGAATACGTATGGCTGATAGAAGGGGGCTGTTGTGTGTGTGTGTAAAAAAGAATTTTTAATTTGTCACATGATGCCTTATATGATAGAAGTAGACACATCTGTTGTTGGCAAAGCACTGAAGCATTGCTTTCTGTTACCCCCTCAAACCATCATACCGACTGACATGGGTGAAAAGACGTAACGACATGCTAAAATCTCATCCCCTCATAAAATGTGCCACATCATTGCGTTTTCGACCGCTTTATAGCCATCATACAGGCAAAGCAAGAGCCTGACAAACCGCTAAGGACACCCAATGGTCCGCTGCAATTGAAAGTAACCTCACATTAAAGCCTGATGACAAGCTAGCCTCATTTACAGTCTCAAACATCTTATGGACATGTTTGACTATAGTACCACTGGGCAATAAAGAGAATACAGCCATCTTTGGATACTACACTCTTTCAAAGATTAATGAATACAGAATGCATGCATTATTTTCATAAATTGATTTTGAAATAATGTATTCTTAAAGTAAATGTATTGCCCCTCCCCTTCCATAAAAAGCACAAATGTATTAATTGGCATGATGAGCTTCTGATTTTCATATTAAAAATATTTACTTGCCCAACTGGGCAAGTCACTTATTTTCAGTTGCCTGACATGCAATTTTAATTGCCCATAGACAAGGTGCTAATGTCAAGCCCTGCTGCATCCTTCTCTGCATTAATAGCTATTTCAACCTACAAATGTACCAATGCCAATTTCACTGAGGCATTGCAAAAAAGTGCTAAGATTTCTGAAAGAGAGCCCTGCTGCAATAATGTGAATACAGGACACTGAGTGACATTGTGCAGATACAGTCAGAAATCTGTTATCCAGCCATGTTGGTTCCAGTGCCCGTCCGAACAAGCAATTTGGCCAGATATGGGAGGAAAAACTGCTAACCCAGTGGAAGCTATGTAGGTAGTGTACACCGCAACAGTAGTGTAATCTACTGTATGCTAGCCTACTTTAAATTGTAGTCATGAAGTTCAAACATTCTACTGTACAATTCATTTCCAACCTGTTTCTGTAGGGAATATCATAAGTAAATTGCATGGGTTTTGTAAGAGTTTCAACTGCGTTATAAATCACTTTTTTTTTTGTCTTTACTGCTTGGAGGCATCGGGTTAATAAAGAAGTCGGCACAAAATGGCCGGATAATCAAGGTCGGACTGTAGTGGGATGAGGAATACCAACCTGAATTCATTTGTAGTGGCAAAGGACTCCTGCTCTGTTATACTGAAGACACACAAGAAGCCCTCCCCCGACCTGAAGTAATTATCTCTTATTGCAGCGTAGTCCTCCTGCCCCGCCGTATCCAGAATGTCGATCTGTACCTCCTCTCCGTCAACAGTGACTTTCTTCCGGTAGCTGTCTGCCTTGGTCGGCTCGTAGTCTTCCACAAACTGACGAGGAAGATGAGAACAAAAAGATGAATTTGAGATTAATGTCAACTCTCAAGAGAATGAAGAGAAATATCAATATCGGACTCCAGGATGGCTCCATTCAAACTCTCGATTGTCTTGATCTTCTGTAAACGTCAATATTTTCATGTGATTAATTTTTTTGAGCCACTGAGCGGCTCAAAAACATATTCGCGGGTACCTGAATTCGCGCTGCTAAATTGTCAACCCATTCAAAATGTGCAGAGAAATTTGTGTAGTTCTATATTTTCATGTGTTTTAGAAATCGCGCTACCCAGAAGTAGCGCGAAATACGAGAAAATTTATGTATTACTACCCAAAAAATTTCTGCGTTTACAGTATGCAGCAGGATTATACCGTGGACTCATCATTCAGAAAAAAAAGAAAAATCATCAGCATGAGACATCCTTATGGAATTTGAAGAGTTGTATGTCATATAAACTTTGACAAGTGATTCATCATGGAGAAAAGAGATTTTTTTAAAAATGAAGATCAAAATGAAAGTTTGAGTTTAGAATACTGCACAAGAATCTACTCTTTATCAAACTCAGATGTTTCACTTGGAATTGCCTTCCTAGATTTCAAAAAGAGAGAAGAGAATACAAAGTTGATTTTGATTTCACATTCATGATATTTGACATTAAAATTTGCTCTTTTTTTTAATTTACAAAAACAAACAAAGGCATTCCGATGAGCATTATACATTGTACACTAGAACCTTCACAACTGTACAGTGAGAAATATAAGAAAAAAAAAAGATTAGGCAGCATAACTAAGCTATCGATCTGTCTGGTCATTCTGCAACACAATATGTGTAATCATTATTGGCATGGCAACGGCATACTAGTATTAAAGATGTTGGCAAGTACTGTTACACGATACAGAGCAATAAGCTAGTTTGGAGTTACAGTGTGTAGCTCATGTGCACATATGTACAAATGACCTTTCTTTTTTCTCAGTTGGTGAGGCCCTTCACTTTATTACAAATCGACATAATACATAGGCTTGCCTGACATAATGTTTACATTCATAAACGATAAGGAAAATTTTACAATCACAGCAAGTAGACTGCAAAGTGACAGGGAGTGGTACCCTTTCCAATCATACAAATTATCATCCATTAACCCATAAACTGCCTTGGCCATCTCATTAGCAGTATGTCACTCGGAGTGATGGCCATGTAGATCTACATGGTATTAAAAAGACTTGCACAGTTATATGCATATTTTTACATTGCTTGCAATTCCGACCTTATTAAATATCAAAATGAAACACAAAAGTCTGAATCATATGCTCAAATTCTTTTTACTCTCCTTGTTTATTATCATCTTTCTTTTTTTTTATACAACTATTGTATGTCTCCAATAGCTGATTTGAGTAGATAATATTTGTCAGAAATTTCCAAACGCATATTGGAAAGATGTCAACCATGAGAGTGAACATGACAACAAATATTGCACCAGCTTGGAAGCAATCAGCACATAATGTATTACTGGGTTATCTCTAAGTCTTACGAATGGTGCAGACTGTGATCTTTAATGGGATGCAGGTGTCCACAATCTCACATGCTGGAGAAAAAAAAAGGGCATCATTTCAGCGGTCTGAGTTCAGACATATATCTTTACAAATAAAGCCCCCAAATCTAGATGCTGCAAAAATGCAAGCGCACGCTCGCAGACCAAAATGTCTCCCATTCTCTCTCATTCACAAATTGCACGCCCTTCCTCATATCCAGCCAAGAATGTTCCAGTCACGATTTTGACGAGCCGAGCTGAAGCAGCGTGGTGGGAGATGCGCCACAAATTACTCCCCGTCCTTCGAAGACTGTGCGCAGATGTCTCAGCAGTATCAGCACACACCTGCAAAGTGCATTTAATGTTCTCAGCGCTCCAGTCCTGTGAAAATTGCAGCATCTTTAGCTACTGGTATGTGTGCGATGTACTCTGCCAAATCACTCAGGACAGATGAGCAACTGATAGCTGAGACCACTGATGCACTCTCAGCCCTGGAAATTGGTAAAGAGACCAGGATTGCAGTACATGTACAAAGATTGAAGAACTTTCTCATCGGGGAGAATTTACCGACTCCTGGAAGTTCTCCCTATTTTCCATCAAATTGTGTCTTTGGGTGGCATCTGGTTTCAGAATTACAGCCATACAGGAGCCAGATTTCAGCTCACAATGAAACAATGTCGACAATTCAAAATCTTGAGAACTATAAAAGCATCTTCAGAGTCAAGCCTCATCGTACCTTCATATTTTTCTCTTACATCATCATGCTTGCAGCATTGCCTACCGGTAGTCTTTGCTCATTAGCAGACAGCACTCTCTATCATATTCCATGAAACCATCATCACAATGATTTGCAATATCGAGCACTTCATTTCTGAAATAAAACGCCATAAAACATACATACTGCACTCTTACTAACAGCTTATAAATTAAAACTACTGGTACTTGAAGACTATTTTGACTGCATGTAATAAGTTTCCCAGTTGCAGTACTTACAATACAATGTCACTGCTGTGAAGTCAAATATGTGAAAGAGTGTTATATCAACAAAATGTTGTTGTGTTATCTATCAGCTTAAATCAACCATGTACTGAACACTCATTTAATGCCCAATCATGGGCTGAGAAAGGGTGTTTTCAATGAGCAAGAGCAGCATTTCAACAACAACAAAAAAGCCAATCTTGATATTTGCTTCAAACAATTAATACAAGGAAAAATGATTCACTCTTGCTCAGCTTATGCTGACTACCAGAAGATGTTTGAATTATGTGATAATTCTTTAAATCAATGCACATTCTGCATTACCTCCAACAATACGGATACTATTTTGAAAAAGCAAAATAGGAATTGATACGCTATATCACAATGACATTTATCAGACGTTTGTGCAAATTGAAATTTTCATGATGTAGGGCAAATTTATAGATTCCCCCCCCCCCATAGCATTAAAAGTGACGCTAGCATCAGTATCAGTAGAAATCTTGAGGCTTGTGACAATGTAAATTGTGTCATATGAGAAAAAAAACCAGTTTCTAATGTTATGGATGTTTGCCATCTGGTATTCACAAACAATGCAGTTTATGTGGATGAGACACTGTTGTCATCCCCTCTTGAAAGTTCAACACTTTAAAAAATTGAAATATTGGCCAACAAAGTGATTAAACAATTGCATATATAGAAGTGGACAAAGAAGACTACAGATTTAACAGTGCAGATTATGTTTTAAACTGTTGTCACAACACTATACTAGCTCCTATAAGGTATGTATAAAACAAGGGGGGGGGGGACAGTTTGAATTGCACTAGACTAAAGCAGGTTAATCAATTGACTGTTCAAGAACTGATGACTACCAAAAACAGCAAAGCCCCCAAATTTCATATGTACATTTCCTATCTTTATGTGATCTCTATCAAATTTCCACTGTTGAGCTTAGAAAATTGAATTCTTTCTTTTCAGACTAGCTTTAGACTGGTCCAAAATTTCCCAATGCAATGACATAATAGAGCTCTGACATACACGATCCGGATCTGTTTGGCCCCAGTGTTGGATCTAGACCAACTATCGGTATTGAGTCACCGCTCTGGAGAAAGCCCTGCCCTGGCTCAGCAAGAGAACTGTCAATGGCTGGATGCCATGCTTTGCTTTACAGCAGATTGACTTAAAGGAAACCAAAACCCAAAGGCCCGAATTCACAAAGGTGGTACAATTGAAATCATGGTTTCAATAAAACCACCTTCGTGAATTCGGGCCACTGAGAAATATGGATTGAGTGAAAGCAGCGATGTCAATATCAAGTTGATGGAATGTGTAATTTTCAAATGAATTTTTGTGGAATTCCCTTTACATTTTCTTTATAATGCTGTCCACACATGACGTCATAACCTCTAGTAATCTCCTCATCCAGCAGTTCCAACACCAAAACTTTAAAAATTCGTAACATTTGCAACGATTGTCCGATTTTCCTCAAACTTTCACTGATGTGTTCTACTAATGTTGCTGCTTTGACTCAATCCAGAATTTCTCTTTGGGTTTTGGTTTCCTTTGATACTGGTTACCAAAGGCATGTTTCACTGTACATGTTTTCTCTTTAATACAGCCACAGCACAATAAGCTAGAGAGACATGTGAGGCATATTTGCACAGCCAACTAAATGTCACACCTTCAAAAATTGTGACATTTCAGAGGAAATTGCCATGAAACAGCACACCGACAGTCATATGAAACATCACCAGAAAAACTGAATACAATAATTCCACTTTTGTGCGAAGTTGGATGCGACGTTCCACAATGCAAAAAAATCATTGCACAAAAAAACAACAGAAAAGAAAAATCGAGATCATGTCAGGCGACTTCCATTGTATATTAGATTTCTTTCCCTGCGCCACAAGCAAAACATGCAGTTAGCCACCCAGCCTATTATTAAAACACTGCAGCAGTGTTAAATGTGCTTTAAAGGCTGTACAGTATTGGTTGAAGTGGGGATTCATGTTTTTTACATTCCTAAGTGAGATAATGAGAAACTTCTTATGAAATATGAAAGGGCATGTAATTTTAAGAAGGATTCAACATTTATTTGATGAAAATTGGTTTTCAAATGGCTGAGATATCCAAAAAAGTGATGGTAATAAAAGTCTACAGGCCACAACTTTATTAGGAGCTCTTTGTTTCACATTGTTTTTGGATATCTCTGCCACTTCAAAACCGATTTTCATCAAATAAACTTTTGATACCCCTTAGAATTGCATGCTCCTTGACTGGACATCTCATAGAGTAGTTTCTGAATATGTCGCAAAACGTTAAAAGCTAAATCCTCACCTCGACTAGGACTGTACACACCCTTTAATATATACACATTGCCGAGCAAATGCCACATACCAATTATGGTGGCATTAACTAAAATATAATGTTTGGAACTTTGCAATTTTGAATTACAGTGCGAACAAAAACATTACACATCAGCAAATTGCGTAAATAACAGCCACTATCTCTCATAAATTCTATAATATTAAAGGGGAAGGCTAGTAACTGATCAGTGGGAATCAGTGGAAATGCTGGGAGATGATTGTTCCAATCCTTATGGGATTCATTCAAGAGTTCATTGTATATCTGTTGTTGTGTGAAAATGATTTGCTTCAGAACGGTCTCATATTCAAGTAATGTGCAGATTAATGCTCCGTCACTGACCAGGGACGCTAACCTGGAAGCATTAAACTGCACATTACTTGAATATGAGACCATTCTGAAGCAAATCATTTTCACACAACAATAGATATACAATGAACTCTTGAATGAATCCCATAAGGATTGGAACAATCATCTCCCAGCATTTCCACTGATTCCCACTGATCAGTTACTAGCCTTCCCCTTTAAAGCTTTCAATAAGGTACGGCCACACACATTAGATTTCGCCATTTCATATTGACCACTGATTCTGTTCAAAGTTCAGTATCTGACTATTCAGTTACAGTTTATTTTATCAAGTTTGATTAGATTCTACATTGTATTTCTTTGATTAGAGCAAAAAAAAAAAATTATGACAATTCCTGACCTTGACTGAATCGACCTTATATTCGAAGGAAGGATATTTTCTATGTGGATAATTAATGTGAAAGGTTTATGTTCTATTGTAAAGTTCCATTGTATGTTTTTTATTTGCTGCTTTGACCTTGACAGTGATATTTGAAGTCATGACACTTTATAAGGAATCTACACTGGTCATTTTGCATGGTCACACATAAAATGTTGCAGGTTTTAATGGACTGATGCAAAGGCCATAAAGGGGAACATTACAATTTATATGTTTTCCTAGTACCACTAAAATTCAATGATGGAGGAATTGATAAGATAAACAAAATAAAACAAAAGGACAACAGTGAAATAAAATTTAGCTACTGTAAAACACAATATTTTCGCGGCATGAAATTTTCGCACATTGGAGCCAACGGTCTTTTCTGCGGCACAAAATTTTCGCGAGTTGCCTCTAACATTCAATGCATATAGTGTAGACAAGAACTTTAATGTGCATTTTAATTTCTCTAATTTTGGCTCTCGTGAAATTCGCGAAATTAAAATGCACGTGAACATTCCTCGTTTTACAGTATTATTTTTGTTGCAAACGCCTAGAAGTGAGACTAGTCTGATCTGTTGAGGGCTAGTCTGCAGGATACCAGGGTTGCTACAGGAGATGGCTTTTTTTCCCTCCCTCTACAAGATAGGATGACTCGCATGGAATGCGAGAGGCTTGAAATCCTTACAGAAAGGGATTCCCGAAGATCAGCCAGGAATGCAGCCATTCAAATTGTTTGCCTCCATTCTGTCACTGGATGTCTCCCGGATTGCACCCCTCTTTTCCCCCCATGTTTGCACTCCACTGTCAAATTCTACCAGAGCTAGCTGCCTAAAAACCCCACGGACCAAACCAGTCGGGAGGCAAAGGACAGATGGGTGCTGGGATGACGGGGAGATGAGTGTGACAAAGGACGACCCAAATCAACGATGACTGGCGTCCATCGGGGATACGGCCATGCCTCGGGGGCCCTCAATTCAAAGCAGATCAAGTGCAATTTTATGTGCAATGCGCGAACCACAGCAGTCAAAATTGGGACAGTCAGTGACATCATGAACCTTTCACATTCATGCTGTCTCGGAATCACTTTAGAAAACTCTAGAGAACTCAACTGCCTGCATACTTTTCACGCAAAGGGTAAAACACTTTTATTATTCAAACAGAAGCAGGAGAATGAAGGAGAGGTATCTTAGAGATAGTCAAGACCCACAATGGAGCAGGAAGATTATGGTTGTTATGACTGCTACAATGCCTCCAAATCCTCTAACATGGCTTCCTTAAATATCCACTTTGCATCTTACATCTCCACTCTCTTAAAGATATATTTTTTCATAACTGATTATGAAAAAAAAATGGCAGTCACTTCATTCAGTTCATTTATTTCATTCTCTACAAAAATGTAATTGCAATAAAACATTTGCAATTACAACAAAACATTCAAATGCATTAAGACAGTCCTCCTGATATAAATATGGCATCAACTTCCTAAAACTTAGTAAGCATTAACATGATTACTGAAATAATTGGGAATTGGGGTACACTCTATCACCTGAGGAAGTCCATATGAGTGGACGAAAGCTCCCCAGCAAAATTACTAAAGGTTGGTAGAAGCCTTCACCTCCTACTGTATGATCATCTCCACCTGATGAAAAGTTTTTTGTATCATTACTGTTAGATCCTTACAAACTTTATTGGTCATTCAGTCCTTTCCTATTTCTACATCTTAAATTAGTAAAATATCATTAAATTTCACCAAATTTTCAATAAGCATTAATCTTTATACATTTTATTTTCTATTTTTGCAAGATTACTTTTTTTCCCCAATTCTGTAAAATCATTTAGTCATTAAAAATTTCTTTTTGAATAAGTAGTTATATATAAACAAGTATCTACAACGAATGTGGTGTACGAATGTTCATGTATATAATAGTACAAAACATCAGTGATCTGCTTGATTATACTTATTATAAATCACAATATCAGAGTAAAGTTTAAAAAAAAAATGTTTAAATAATTCTAATCCACTGGTAAAGCGCATTTGAACATGTACGTTTATGGAAAATGTGCTATATAAATGAATTATTATTATCATTATTAATATCATTATCATAATTATAATTATTATTATTATTATTATCATTATCATTATTAATTTGAGGGCCAAAGTCCTTGTTGATGAAGTAGATGAGAGCAATATACAGCTGTTTCAAGTGATCACAGATGGGAACATCACTCAAATAAATAAAAAATGTATTTAATCCAGGGATACATATATATCAGAGCATCCAAAAAGGGACTTCATGATTGACCAAATATGCAAACATCTAAAATCATCACTTGATATTTATCTAGAAATAGGCCAAAACATGCTTACAACCTGTGCAACACTCTGCTTTGGCTATAAAGAAATTCATCTTATAATATGCACAAAGGGTACACTATATCAATTTGCGAAGGCAGAATTAGCGTTTTGAAACGCTCACGCAAAATGCTTTAAACAAGGGTATGTCCAACTGTAATAGTTTAGGCCCAATCTTTAAATACTTTAAATCTGATTGCAGCAAGCTATACAAAGTATGTGATTTTGCATTTCTGCTTCCCAAGTAGACATGATTTGAAAGAAAATTGCCAATCATAAATGCACCTTTATATGCTTTTTGAAGGGCATTTTCAAATGGCATTGATATCAAAATGAGTCAGGATGCAACTATGTTTTGTACCTGGTACTAATCAAGTTTCAAAATGCTGATTATGGTTAAAAAATAGACTTAATTGAAGCAAAACAAACATCCCTAGTAACATAAACCTCTCTAGTCTCAGTATCATCAGAGGTGAGCAAGTTTCCCACAACAGCTGAGGAAGAAGGTACACATAAGGTATTAGGTGTATGGAATGATATGAACTTTATTAACTATACTAAATAGCTTTACTGTATTAATGTTGTATGTGTTTACCATCTCACTGATTTTTGTGATCTATTTGAAATTTATCTCTGGAGCACTATTCTAGATTAAATCATTTATCCATAATACAAGCAAGCCACTGTTTACAGATTCCGATTCAAACCACCTCCAACATCATAGGCAAGTGTACTAGGTCTCACCAGGAGTATGCACATAAAGCCACACACACACACACACACACACACACACACACACACTGCTGGCGGTCATATCGCCCTCAGTCATGCCTTCGAACACACACACGAGTTCATTCATTCATTGGTACACACCCAAATATACAGCACAGTACTTGTAATGTACAGTAGACTCATACTGACCAGGGAGGTGAACACGTTGTCTCACCTCCCTGTACTGACCAGGTGTATGCAGCTGAAACATGGTACCTCGCGGCACATCCTGCCCTAATCATCCCTCTTATGCTAGTTTGTTTATGAGTACATTATAGTGTATAAAGATACAATAAATGGTAAAATTCACTGGAGGTACAGCTACATTGTACTCTGGATGAAATATCAATCATGTACACTGTTGGTATTGAAAACATGGTCATTGTAGCACAGACAAACCCTTTAATATGAGCCATCTATGACGCACAAAGCCATATATACCCACCCAACTGGTCATGATATGGTGCAGAAATTATGATCACAGTGATTAATACATGTTTGGCATGACAAACACTCAGACACACATACTATCATTATCAATCAGAATAATCATTATCACTTCTGTCTAATAGCTCTCATCTTTACCACATCCTAATATGGAATACCGGTAGTACAACTACAAATTGTATATCAATCACTAGTGACGGTATTCCTGCCAGTAATATTTAGGTGCCTACTACATTGTATTTTGATATAGGCCTGATTAATTTGCTATAACTGGAAAACCACTTGCTATTTATACACACACATATTGTACCAGCTGGTACTCAGCAAGGAGCTATATATGCTACATTACTGGTTGTAGCCAGTGGCTATTGGTCCTTTGCTAAGAGTGAGGAAGTTGTATGAGTTGACAGGTGTAGAAAGGTCATTGACCTCTTAAATTACTTTCAATAGGGTACTACAAGTATTACTGTTAATTACTAACATTCTATGCCTTCCATTCATGTTAGAAAGGTGCTCATCAAATGTATGAATAAATTCCATAAAATCAAATCAAAACATAACCATGTATAATCATACAGCTTCTATGAAATCAGACAATGTGCAAAGAAATTTCAATTACAGACGTCAACATCAGCGTACTGTAGTATTCCACCATAGTGGCCAATATAGATCTTGTGATAGACCTCTTGTACCCCACTTATATACTGTATAAGCCAAATATTTTACGAGGTTTTTATTTTTGTGAATTTTGTGATTCGGGTGCCATAAATGAATGAAAAAAACGCATGAAAATATTAAGTCTCATTCCGACATGAATGTGATATGCACGCACACATTGCTACGTTTAGTACAGACCCTGCACTCCAGAATCGTGAATTGAACAACTCGTGATATTGTTGTGAAGTCCTGACTCATGAAAAATTAGACTCCCAAAATATATGGCGTATGAAATCACAGGAAAAATGTGAAGCTTCCTAAAACTTTTTGAAAGCTCTTTCAGAAGGGCTTTCAGAAGTAATTCACAAATTTTACAAGCTATGCTTAAATTCATGTGAATTCCTCTTTTCCATATAGAGTTACAAAATAGGATTGTATTGCTTACTTGTTTATTTATCTAAACACCAAAGTTGATATCATTATAATATTTCATCCATGTTTTGTTGAAACTTATGTGATTCAAAGTTCCTTAAAATATCATATACTCATGTAAAGCGTTATGTATATTGCTTTGTATTACTTTATATGGAAATAAAATCATTTGAATTGAAAACCGATTGCTCGTCTGTTTACAATGCTAAGATTTCACTTCAGTAGAACGTGACTGGCTGTGTGTTTTTATGGTAACTGAGTTCCCCTCCAATAAACTGCACTTGCCTTCAATACCAGGTGCCACATTAAAAGTGGAAATGCTGAGCTTGAAAATCTTTATTGGCAGCAGTCGTTCATGTTGGCTGGTTTGTTTATGTTAGCGAGCGGCAATCTGCAGTGATGAACTTACGGGTTGGCAAAAGGTAGTTTCTCGAAACTTGGAGCTTTTGAATTACCAACCCCCAGTAGGTAATTTTTGAACCTGATCGGAATGGATTGGATCACCTTTGTCTTAAATATTCTGTCTGTTTAGTACTGGGCTACAGCTGTCAAAGGCTGCTCAAGGAGACTTCAGAAACCAACTTTTGCTTCCCTTATAGTTGTACATAAGTATGCAAATGGGGCATCAGATTTGAGTCATAAAGTCAATTGTTTTAAAATACATAGAGATCCTCATTTGCTTTGAACAAAAACAAACATACATACAATAACAAGTGACTCAACTTGCTCTCTCTCCATGCGGGTTTGTATGACCTTTGACCTCTACCTTTATAGATCTTTGATAATCTTGCAATGAAACATGACCAAAGTTGTTTTTCCCCTGATGTCAATCATCTGTAATTAGTAATAGTTAATACTGTAAGCATGGAAGACCCTGTAATGTGGAGATTTATGAGTGTCCCAATGGAATTACTCTTCATTCACTGTCTACCATGGTATGGCACATTCAAAAATCCAGAATACCACCACTCAGCAAATATCAACAAGGAAAAGTAGAAATTACGCGGTGCGTAATATATGTCCCCGCCGGAAGTAGCATTTTGTAACAAAATGTGCAATATAGGTAAAAAATCAAGGTCAAAGGTCAAAGAAGTCAAAGGTCAAAATTCTGTGTAGAAGTGTTGAAGCCCTCACCTAGTGCCATCACATAAAGCAAACGGAATCGAAATCGGGTTAGAAATGGCGAAGGAGTAGCATTTTGTAGCAAAATGTACAATACAGGCCAAAAAATCAAGGTCAAAGGTCAAAATTCTGTGTAGAAGTATTGAAGCCCTCACCTAGTGCCATCACATAAAGCAAACGGAATAGAAATCGGGTTAGAAATGGCGAAGGAGTAGCATTTTGTAGCAAAATGTACAATACAGGTCAAAAATCAAGGTCAAAGGTCAAAGAAGTCAAAGGTCAAAATTCTGTGCAGAAGTTTTGAAGCCCTCACCTAGTGCCATCACATAAAGCAAACGGAATCGAAATCGGGTTAGAAATGGCGAAGGAGTAGCATTTTGTAGCAAAATGTACAATATAGGTCAAAGGTCAAGGTCAAAGGTCACGACTGAAATTCTGTGTAAAAGTTTTAATGCTCCCATGTAGTGCTATCATATAAAGCAAACAGAATCAAAATTGGCTCATAAATGACAGAGAAGTAGCAAATTGAAGATTTTGATCACACACGGACGCACACACGGACGGACGCACACACGGACGGACACACGGACACACGGACGCTACGACGGACACACGGACGGACGGACACACGGACACACACACGTACGGAGCCCGTTTCATAGTCCCCTGCTCGAACTCGTTCGGCGGGGACAATAAGTGCATCAAAGCGTATATGTATGCTCATCGGTAACGGTCTATACCAGTCAAGATTTTTCGGCTGTGTGTGTACTTACACAGAGATCAGTAGCTGTAAACGATTTGTTACAGAGATTCTCTAAATGTGTCTTTAATAGCCAGGCCAGCCATCCAACTCTACAGTAATCCCAAACTACCAGATCTTTACTGACAGAATTTTATTTTGATGATAACATCACTGCCAAACACCTCGTGGATGATTTACTGCAATTTTGGTAATTATTACTAGAGTTCTCTGTTGCATAACTTATTTGTTTGATTTTGCAGAAGCTTTTACAAAACCCATTGATTTCAGTGTTCCATTGCATTTGCATGCAAAACATCTCCCCTGGGATGGATGTATTCTCAATGCCCCTGGCACCCTAAATGTTGCTAATCACATAAATACACTGTATAATACATGTATGTCCTTGGCATTGCATCAAAACACCCATTAATAGTCTGGAGGCTGATTAAATTGTACTTTAGCCGCAGTCAATCTGTTATCAAGGGAATTCGCCAAACTCTGCGGCAGCATGTGCAGTATGCTGGGACAAGTACCCTAAACGTTCTGCCCATGATGGTGCTGTGACTTAATAATGAGTATTGTGTTCACTACTCAAGACAAAAGTTCACTACTACATTCGTACGTCATCATGTCATTTCAGGAAGTTCCTGTCAGTAAAAATCACTGCCAGATGAAAGGTTGGGAAGGAATTGTAAACAGACAGAAAAAAGAACAATGTTTGACTTCATGCCATCAATATAAAACCTGGCTATAATCATTTTCAGCATACATAGTGGTACGTACAGTGTACTTCATCTCTGGCCTTGAGAAATGTAAGGGCATGGGGCAAATCTCACAAGGTAAATAAAAGTATGAAATGATTGGCCAAATTACCTAAATTTCATTAAATATGTAATAATCTTTACAAAAAGCACTGGATGCATAGACATGCATTTTATGGGGTCAAAACTAGATTTTAAGGAATTTATTAGTCAATATGTCTGTGACGACATATCACTTTGTCTATTTACTGTATACGCCAAAGACATTAATTTTTACTTCAATAAAACAGTGAAATTGGGGTGTGACCTGTACACCAGCACACCCAAATCACTGTCTTTCTAATACTGCAAATCACTTGCTTCATAGAGTACCAACACACATAATCAGATATATGGGACTATGCAATGTATCAATGAGCAACTCAACGAGTATCCACTGTTAAACGATGCTACATTCCATAATCAAACGTCTATTTTTTTTTTCTGTCAGCCACTAATCGATGTCGCCTATGTGTAAAATCTTGAGGAGACTTCGCGTATTAAATTACAAAGTCATAAACACATAGTGCAATACAGTGTATGAACGAGTAGGCCCTACATGTTTAAATTGTGTGTTCACAAAGCCATAGCAGTGACCGCAATATACCTGATCTGCATGCATTTACACGCTGTATGGCATGTCTGTGTTTTGTAATACCAGGTACATCGGCTCTCATGTATACAATTGTAGCAATAAAAATGATGAATTTTTGCTCAGAATAAAATTGTAAGGCCCCTTTTTTGCCTTTTGCTTTGTGATGCTGCTTATCTGTACAGTATGACGCTGTGGCCTTATTGCTAGTGCTAGTGAATACGATAGGATTATTAAAGATGATGTAGAAATTTGCAGTGTAACTGCAGGACTCAGCCAAAGGAGTAAGGTATGGAAGCTTCTGCAGTACATTGTAGCTGAGATAGTTGGTACTTCATCTTTCCTTCATCCCGAGAGCAGGATTAACAAGATGGATGTGAGAGTATGATGAAGGCATACTGTATCTTTAGTTTTACAGTACTTTTTAGGAAGAGCAGTGGTAGGATGAACAGGCTATGGGCTCTAGTACAGGGCAGTATCAGATACACATGTGATATTACACACTTGAGTTCTGCCTGGTAACATTGTAGACCAGATAGATAATTTACCCATATTACATGTAGGTGCATTCACACCTGAATTATCATGCAGTATTACATACCATGGTGATTTGTTACACTATATTTTGATTACCGTAAAGTTCCGTGTATAAGACGCACTATTTTTTCGTCAGAAAACATTGAAAATCGGGGGTGCGTCGTATACACGGGTACAGTCGAATCACGGAAAAAAATCTGTCATGTACACCCAATTTTATAAGGCCAACTTGGGGCCATGTATGCCCATCGACATTTGGAAGGTAAGCAATCACTAAAACTTACGGATAAATGAGCGATCTTTCAATCGGGACACACACAAAAGCTGCAAATACGAGATAAACTTACATGTACGATCGGCCTTGTGCAGTAACGATGTATCAATCTGGCCATAGACAACAGCTGTAACAGCACTGCTGTATGCTACTGATGTCAGTCTACCAAGCTACCAACAGCCAACCTAGTAGCTGGAATACGCGATGTACAGGTATCATTACTAAATTACCAATACCGTAAAACTTATCAATGTACTAGTATCAATATGGCCATAGACAAAAGCTGTAAAATACGGAGTAGGATCGACACTATGTCACCGTAAATATGAACGATGTGTGAAGCATGCATGCATATCCGTGTCGTTCATTTGCTCTTCATTTCACGAGGCCAGCTAGGATCATAGCTAGCTACACTGTAGCTAGCTAGCTAGCTAGCAAGCCTTTGGCAAAGGCAGAGACAGCTGCAGCAGAGAGGCTTTTGCAATGGACTCGCGTGCACACAGCGATCGGATCGTAACGCGCTTGCCCGTTGTGCGCTGTGTGTGCAAGTCCATTGCTCTCTGTGTGCGTGTGCTGAAATTATAGCGAGCTGCCTTTTGCAAAAGGCTAGCACTGTGCATACAAGCATGGTACAAGAGACACACATGTTACTGGTAATCCCTCCGGGCGAAACAACAGTGAGTGTAATTACCGTACGCACCATACGTCTCGCCGTATGATCCCTCTGCTACACTTGTTGATGTTTTTCTTATTTTTCGTAATGAACCTTCCAGTCTGACATGCGTCAATACGCGAGACACCCTCTGCCATGTATGACAGCAAAGATCGTACTGTACACTCAAGAGTACGATGTGCATGACACATGTACCATGATTGAAAGGCCAAACAATAGCAAGTGAGTACCGAGACAAGTCTCGCATTTTGCGTAAACGAAAAATAGAGCAAATACATGCTGCATTCTAGGGAAATTTTGAGCTGAAAAAATATGTATGACACGCGCAATATTTGCGTGGAATTTTTTTTTTTAAATTTTAGGTCCGAAAGTAGGGGTGCGTCTTATACACGGGTGCGTCTTATACACGGAACTTTACGGTAGTGAAATACTACGATAATAGAAGCCGCAGTAATTCACTTCCTTCCATTCTTATTCTCAAAATTATCATGTTATTTCTGGCCCGTAATGCTGCCCATCCTCCTATGCCACATCAATTAGGGACTTCATTTGACCGTTGCTCTAGTGATCAAATTTCAATTCTTGTTGGTCCATCTTGCATACCCTCTACTCCACCATATAGTTCAGCATGTCACAGTCATGTGCAAGTATATTGTACACGTACAATGTATACAATGTACACTACAGTACGTAATATACCTTCACATTTAATGCAAATACATGTTGCAAATAGCATTGGGAGAATACAGGAAGTGTGTGAGGTCACATGAAAAATGTACACCACTGTATGATCAATGGTGTTTCATGTACACACAATTCACACTCAAATCTCACATATTTTAAGTGTATTTCTTGCACAAATTTTAATTACCACCTAAATTATACTTCTTCGTAATGTACATTATGTATTTCATGGTGTTTTTGGCATTTACAGCGTACATTACAAATTAGTGCACAAAATGCTGCGGTACTTTACTGTAGTGTGAATGCACCTATAATGTTAGTGTTGATCCAGGAGGATAAGTGGGTACCTGGTAATAATACTAGTGATGCTAATATTGGTAGTGCTTTCAGAAAGACCAATTGATGCCCACACTGAAGAGGCTACCCTGGGGTAAATGAGTACACTGTTTCACATGCATATCAAGTGTACTCTTCTTTTAATTGAGAATTTACTGGTATGCCTGATGTCATGTTAGTGAAGCTATCAGACATTATCTACAATCCTTGTATGTACTGAATACGCCACGATATTTCGCAAGTCTAAATTTTCGCGAAATCGGGACTTCCCAACAATTTCGCGTGTGGTTAAATTCACGATCGTGGAGTCCTGTACTGAATGAAGAAGTGTACAGGCGTACGTCACATTCACATCGGGATCAGAGTCAATATTTTCATGTGTCTTTAATTTCGCAAATAGCACCTGACTCGCGAAATTTGCAAAAATAAAAACCTCGCAAAATATTCGGCGTACACAGTATTTAACAAGTTGTCAATATGGAACATGTTTCTATCAGACATACATGTGTACCGATTTAAAATTGCATACAGTATCTGTATGCAGCAACAGAAGGCATCTGGTAGACAAGAACCCATTTTGTATTATGCACACTGACATTTTCATGGATAAAAAATCTCATTATTTCCGGGGGCAAGGTACTAGTATGAAATTTCATTAGTTTTGGGAAATGAAGTTAGTTGCACTTTTAAACCACTGTGTTGATACCGAAGCTATTCTGAAACATTCCAACATGTTAAAAGGTTGAGTTAGAATCTTTAAAGGACAAGTTCACCTTCATAGACATGTGGGTTGAGTGAATGCAGCAATATTTAATAGTAGAACACATCAGTGAGAGTTTGAGGAAAATCTGATAATCCATTCAAAAGTTATGACTCTTTAAAGTTTCTGCTCAATCATGGCTGGATGAGAAGACTAATATAGCATGTGATGTCCATGAGTACAACGGTATAAAGAAAGTATAAAGAAAATTCACCTTATTTTCACTTTTCTCGCATAACAAAAGAACACTCGACTTCTCTCTTTCAGAAGGCAAGGGGAATAATATTATCCTTAACATACATCAGTAATAAGTCCAAGAAATGTGCACTTTATTCAAAAAGCAAAATTTTGTGAAATTCTCTTTTTATTTTCATTATATCGTTGTATGCATGTGACATCACATACTGTAGTAGTCTTCTCATCCAGCAGTTATTGCGCAGATACTTAAAAAATTCATAACTTTTGAACGGATTGTCAGATTTTCCTCAAACTTTCACTGATGTGTTCTACTAATATTGTTGCATTCACTCAATCCACACGTACATGAAGGTGAACTTGTCCTTTAAATACGAGTGAACTCATGGATTGGTCTGCTCTGCAAAGATGTGTTATCTACGTTGTATAAAGATTATACGATGATGGCACTATTCCCTAAAACCCCTTTCACGCTCATCACTAAGGGAATCACCCACGAGGTTCACAGGGAATCACCTATGGACATCCAGTAAAAATTCATTTCAAACTGGTGAGTAACAAATCAGATCCCAGTTGAATTTCTCTCATCTGCACTTCTGCGGTAGAATAGTACGGCTCATGCACGAAACACCCCACAAGAAGTTGTTGCCATACTGGCCTTTGCTTTTTATGTGAGAGTTCAACTGCGATGCCTTTCATGATACAGTGTCATCCAGGAGTTCAACTGCAATGCCTTTCACACTAAATGGCAATTTCAAGTATGTATAGATAATAAATAATAATAATTGATATGATTTATATAGCGCCAAATCCACTCTGCAGAGTGCTCTAGGCGCGGAAGGAAGAGAAAGTGACGAAGTAAAAGACATACAAATATCAAGTACATGTAATGAGTAATCAAATTGAGGCTTTAAACAAGTGAGTTTTTAGACTGCTTTTAAAGGAGTCTGATGAAGAACAAATATAATGCAGCTCATGATGGAAATTATCACAGTGCAATGTCCATCCATACTGATGTTCACTTTGACAGAGAACGGTGTGTAGCCATAGAAACAGACAACACAAAATAAGGAAGTTAAGACATTTCAGAAAGTTCTGCATAGTTTTTAGTGATATCCATTGCAAATCGTGTGCTCAAATTAGATGTGGCAACGATGTCATTGCCTCACAATCGGTGGTGACAATATCATTTTCATATTTTCATGAGTCAGTTTCGCATACTTCTGTTACACTCATTATGATAATAGCCACAAACACTCAAGTATCTTATTTTAACAATAACACACGAAAGTGAAAGCTAGTCAAAAATACACTGAACATTCCTCACAAAGTGTCCATGAAGCCTTTGAAACAACAAAGTGGTACAAATTGTATATCAAGTGTTTGCATTCTTGGTCTGTGAACATCTGATTTCCTATGCAAATAAAGCCATACACTTGTACGGTATATCAAATGCACTGTATACAAATGTACCCTTCAGTAAAAAAGTACAATCAAGTACACTGCATTCCTGGTAAATACGCATAAAAACCTTGTCACTTGATTTTCATTCGACAGCTAATTTTCAACCTAAAAATTTGCTTCCTTGTTTGATTTTGATTTGTTTATAAGGCAATGGTAACTTATTTTCCTTAATTGTTATCATCCTTTCAAGTTATGCCTTAGATTGTGGTATTTTGTTTTCTAAATGTATTTCACTGCTGTTTTGCAGTACATTTGGCAGTGCACACGAAAGGCAGCTAGAGGCTTGCAAATGGCTACAACAATGTACCAACCTATTAAGAGATCAACAAACACGTCACAACACCGTTTACTGAAAAAAAAAAAAAAAAATTGAAGCCTAATTTATTTGAGAATAAGTGTTTGTAAATTTATGGAAAACTGCATATCAACAAAGTCTGTTTAATCAAGTTCAAAGAGAATCATATTTTCAATTTGAAAAAAAAACCAACATTTTTCTGTTTCCGTTGAAGAAATGCCAGAATCACAAATATAATTGAATTATTTTAAATCTAAATTTAAATCAAATTTATTGATATGTTATGTCATCTATATTCCAGTGACGGCATCCACATCCAGTGATTTGCTTTCTACGTTCAAAGTGTACATGTTGAATGACTGAAAGCATCATCCATTTGATGTTATTCTCAGTGTGAACAGTCAGGTCATCTTGAACAGTATGTCAATATTGCAAGATTTAAAGGGATGGTACAGTATTGGTGGAGATTAGAATTGGGCTTTCAATTTTTTGCGAGATACCAAGAAACCGCTTATGAAATAGTACAGAGCATGCTATTCTAAGAGGAATTCAATGTTTATTTGATGAAAATCGGTTTTGAAATGGCTGAGACATCCACAAACAAAGTAAAACAAAGCAATCCTAATAAAAGGTGGGTCCCACCTTTTATTAGGATCGCTCTGTTTTCGATATCTTGGCCATTTCAAAACCTATTTTCATTAAATAAACGTTGAATTCCTATTGCAATTACATGCTCTGTCACATTTCACAAGAGACTTCTCATTATCTCGCAAAAAAAAAAAAAAAAAAAAAATGTTAGAAACCTGAAGTTAGGTCTCAATGAAAACTATACAATCCCTTTAAACTAAGTAAAAATCAAATAAACAAATGAACAAACAAACAAAAAACAAAAAAACAACATACTTCAAGTTTGCAGTTATGCAGGCTGCAGAATACGGTTCAGTTCATCAGCTAGCAGGGATATAGAGAGAGCAGCTGGGTTGTCATGGCAAGGGATACGGGGGAGGGAGGATGAGCCGTGGGAGCAGAGGATGACTCATCCTGTCTGTACACTAGACTGACTTACAGAGCACTGCATAGCCTACATTCTAGATGTCTAACACATTCATAGCAAACAGTAAACATTGTACTGAACATGACAAGTGACAATGTTTAAATGCAATCAATTTGTTGGTGTGGGCTAATTTCAGGAAGCTTCACTTGCGTATTATTTCAGAAAGGAAAGCTTAGTATGTTATGAGATCAATAACTTTAGTTTAGGTGGAGTTGATTTTTTTTTCTCTCTTTCTTAATCTTGCAATCTTATACTCTGATATCCCTGGACTGTCCACAGTAATCCTTGTACGTAACAGAAACAAGATCACATTTGGTTGAACAACCATCAGCTTGCAGGCCATGTGATGGATACACAGCAGTATAGAAATGACAGCTAATTAACAAGTATGGGTAAATGATATGCAACTACTCTTTGAAACATTAATAATAAATCGATGTGTTAATCATGTAACCTGGTATGCTAAGGTATACTATCATATCTTGTCATTATGAAGAATACATTGTAACTTGGTCTTACATTGCTGCTTGGTATACAATATAAGTAGGCATGAATACATTGTACATGTACCTGCCAAAAGTGCCAATCAGCCACAGTGGCCTGTACCTCTGTCAAACAAAAAAGGGTGTACATTTTGTACATTGTACCCCACTTTGCCATGAAGTTATAGGCTGTATGTACCTCTGTTTATGTGCAAGAGTGCTTTGCCATTTACCAAACACGAAGAAAACAAAAATATTTTGCTCATAAAGAAAGATAGTGACATGTTTCTGGAGTACAACACAAAGATGCACAAAGGTGAATTAATTGATTCTGCATTTAGGCATGTTACTGTTTCCATTTTCTTCTCACATACAGATGTTTTCGATAAAATATGACTCCATACATTTAAAAATAGGATTTGTAAGAATTATGTTTCATATGTCCAGGCCAATGGGAAATTTGCAAGCCAATCATATCATTGCAATCTTTTTTTCATTCATCAGACTGTTACTATCATCAGCATTTTGTTATCATGTTTGTAGTCACACTCAAATTAATAACTTCTCCACTGTTGGTCACATGTCTAAATGACTGACAACTTTTCTTCATTTAACTCTTTTTTTTTTTGGCACTCTGTAGAATTTTGTTGCTGCTCGTAAAATCTACTTGGGACTTTGTGCAACTTTCATTTTCTACCCTTTTCATCTTTGCATAAATTCTCTTTTTTATACTTTCTTTCTTTTCTATTGTGCCAAATAAGGCCACTTTGCCTCCATGTCAGAGCCGGGAATACCATTATTAGTGATAATCTGCTGATATCACAAAGTGCACTGGGATATTTCAACTGTCTAGTTCGTCACTGTTTACTGGCAAGCAAGCCAACAGAAATGGGTGAAATGCTGAACTCCTTTTAGCGCAAGACAGCTAAGTGTCTCACCTCCTACACACATAATTAGCAATTCCTGACGTCTTCGGTGTGCCACGCCTCACCACACTTTAAAGGCCACCTACCGAGATCAATGCAAAATTCAAATCTGCACACCTACCGCAGCCATCAGATGTGGAACAAATCTCCATTTACAAATGCACGCGGTCAATAATGCTGGACCACACTACATTTCAGTATTAAATCATGAATACTTTGACTACGTACTTCAGTACTGCATGTCTTATCCAATGCTTTGTTTAATGGCTACATTGCAAATCATAACTTCTCACAGACTGCAGGCATACAAGCAACCAGTTTTTCACCAAATTTCACTGTCAGAATTAATCCAATGCCGCTTGAGGCATGTGAATGTCACCTAGAGTATTTCATCGCCATCTAAAAATCATTTTTTTTTTCAATGGCTCAAGAGTTCTTATATTTCATACCCCTAAAGACCAGGCTATTGCACAAAAGGTCAACCCACATGCCCAACTACCAGAGCAATATCATCGCTTGTGAATTATGGCATGGAATTCACATCACTCACAGTCAAAAATCAATCATTTTCTTCCACAAGTACCCTGACCTGTTGTGAATTCTGCTAGCAATACTAAACACAAGTGCTGCATGGAAAAACAAAAACAAAATATGACCCAAGTGAGAACACATGCCAGGTTTGGGATTTCACAGAATTTTGAGAAAATTTTAAATGTTGACAGAGCTTTTCTTTAGACCTGCCTCAGGTTTCAGCCTCTTAACCACTGGTCACTTTGAAAACTACTGTAAGTTTGTATTACACAGTCTGTCAAACCAACTCTGAGGTGTCAAAATGGCAGTCCTCCTTAGTTAACAGACTGAAAGAGAAGTTAATCTGAAACAGATGACAGGCGAAATTATGACAATGTCTTCAAATACCGTATCCCCATCCTTTATTCATTCATTTGTGTGTATTTGGGGGGATGGGGTTGAGGTAGGGGATAGGGTTTATAAGATCCATCTGCCGTTTGTCATTTTGCTAGACAATATGTATGACTCTTGAAATATTCATTAAAAAAAGAGCCTCGCAATTGCATAAAGAATATATCATACATTACCAATATATTGGAGAGGGTTTTTACATAACTTCTACAGCTCCATTGCCATTGATTTTAACAGTATAACAGGAATTTTCTTTGTCTTTATTTACTTCCATTTCACGTAATGAGCCGGTTTTCACAGGCTTTACAGTGCATGCACTAATGAGTCAAGTATATTTTTTAAGTTTCCCACGATGGTGGAATATTTGGAGGTAGGTGATTTCATGGTACACCAAGTATACTTTTCTGGACCAAATTCACACTCAAAAAAGAATACATCATGTACCATTTAAATGCTAATAAGTCACTTTAATATGGTAGCAGACTGCAAAAAGTAGTGAGGAATCCATGTACATACCTCGTCGTACATGAATTGGAGTGTGAGGGCAGACTTCCCCACCCCTCCACTCCCCACCATGATCACTTTGTGGAGTGGAAGTTGTTGATTCTTCGGCTTCGACATCTTGTGGTCCCTGCGCTGTGGCTGCGTCGACTGAGGCACACTATCGCTCTCTTCCTGGGTATTATTCCACCCCTTCCTTCAAGTGGAACAAATTGAAAAGATTAAAAAATTATGGAAAATTATGGAAATTGTTATTTTGGAATATTTGGACCGCATCCAACACATTCCCATGGGTACAATCTATGATCCCCTTCCTCATTGAAGATTCTTGCCAAGCTTGGTCAAATTTGGATCCCTATTACTGTAAAATCTGAAATATTGGTGGCATAAAACTTTCATGAATAGGAGCCGACAGCCTTTTTCACAGCATTTATTACATTTTCACAAATTGTCACTGGCATTCAATAGGTTGCATAGACAAAACCTTTCCCATGCATTTTACTTTCACTGATCCTGGCTCCTTACAAAATATGCACAAGCTTTATGCATGCAAACATTTTAGTTTTGCAGCATCATAAAAATGAAAATGTGCAAAGGTTTAATGCACAACGTACATTGCATGAAAGATGACAGATGCCAGACATAGCATGAAATATTCACCAGACCCATTTGGCTCAGGTGAGCTAAAAACTATTTTTCATGCAACAGCATCACTGCTCCTGTACACTTTTTACTTTAAAATTTCTTCACTGGCATGGCACGATTCGCTTGGCTGATACAATATGGTTTGCTGAATATTGCTAGCTACAGTACGTTGGGCAACCTCTTTAGCAGTTTATTATGTGTGTTTGTATACGTGTGTGGGTGATGGACCATGTCGTCGGGGCTGCACTCTGTACTTTGCAGAAGTAAAGTGGGATCATTCTGATGCATGAGCTGTGACTCACACATGGAACCTCCATTTCATGAGCTCATCCAAGTGACAAGGGTCTTTTTGCCTCTGACAGAGGTGTGGCATGATTACACACTTTGCTCAGCTGGTCTCAAATCGGCCTTGAACTGACAATATCATTAATGAATATAATTACATGTACATTGTGTAGATGTAGGTTACTGGTAGTCAAACACCTATCAGCGATTGGATAAATATGATCACATGATAGTGCATTATTTGTAAGGCTATCCCGAGTGCGATTTTTTTAAAAAGAAAAAATGGCAAACAAGAAAACAGAACACAAGAAAGGTAGGGCATTAAGTTTGGGTATTCACTGTATGTACATGTACATGGTCCAAACACAGAAAATACACTTTGTAGTTGTGCTTTGCTAGCTAGCTGTAACTGTACATGCAGCTGTGGGCTTATAAATGTTGGTGATGTTGCAAAAATTGCCTTACTACCATGGCAAGTTCAAGGTGTAGATGTATTTTATGCTCCATTCAGGTATCTTTACTGTATCAAAGTTACACTCAAAGTGCTGTGACTGGCTCATAGTGACAACCTTTGTTGTGATGTTGTTGTTGGGAATGTTCTAACCTCTGCAAGTGAAACATCATTTATGGGTTGGTACAAGTTCCTCAAAATCTTGTCATGACATTTACTCATTCTCAAGAGCATTTCAAACACTGTGGATGAAACATTCTTTACGACTCCTCCAATGCTAATCACTATGTACAGTATATCACAGAGCAAACATTCTACCATGACCGTTTTCACATGGGTTGGGAAACATAATTGCAATGCTGAACTACAATTAACGATTACAATTAAACTCCTTTATACTTAAAACTATTGTCCATGTACACGACTGAGGAAAGCTTCATGGATTCTGCGGTTTTGAATTTCAGAGCGAAGAAAGGAGGCGTGGCTTCTTTCCAAGTTCCCACCAATCACTCTTGAGCAGTAAGGAGCACATTTTTTATGCCGAACTGGTTGAAGGGTCACTGTAAGCTCTGCCCCCCAAAACACAATTAAAAGGTCAATCTGTACACACAACTCTTTCATTCCATAATTTGGGATTGTCACTGGAAAATACCTCAGGACCATCATTTGAATTATGATTTTAATTACGATTCAAGATCACTATCTGCGATTCTAGTTCGTACACACACACAACCAAAATGTGTCATTTGAATTGTGATTCTAGTGAACGAATGCATCACTAGAATCGTGATTCTTATTTACACTCTCTTGGTACACATGTACTGTGAAAATGACCCATGTTAAGCAGCTTGCAGGGCTCCCTCAGTTTTCCCCAGCAGTGTCCCTGCAGATAAACAGTTTCTCTGAACACACTGCCCATGCACAGTGTCCACTGCAAAGTGCAATGTTTGGCAACAAATACCATTACTGATTGCCACTCACCCACAAAGTACAGTAATCCAGAACACTGACAGCATATGATAGGAAGTCACCCTCTTTAATAGTGTATGCAAGGGTACATCTACAAAATCATGGTCTAATGAAAATGTCTGAAATAAAAAATGTGCTTTCAAACAAAATCCACTCTAAAAGCAAACTTGGGATGATAATGGGGAGACTTATGCAATGTTCAGTAATTTTGTGATTGTATGATGTTTATGAAATTGTATTGCTAATTGTATTGCTATGCAACTCCATTAACATTCATTGTATGCATGTTCAAGTATGAGCAATTCAGCAGCTGCTACATGTACTATAAATAGTAACAACTGTAATAAACCATGAATAATAATATTTCTCTCAACAATATTAACCCGTTGAGGACAGTTTGAGTTTGCTACAACACGCATTTCCCATAGACGTTTGCCCAAGTATACTCGGGACTTGTCCTCAACGGGTTAAAGTGAAGATTTGACAATGAATTGTACCTAGGATGTGCTTCTGACACAAAGAAAAAATAGCACAGCATGCACTGCATTTTCCTCTCTGAAAAAAAAAATGGAAAAAAAAAATCAGTACCTGGTACTTGGCTTGTCCCTACAGACTAGGCAACTCCAGTCTCCATACGTGGGCCAATCAATGCTGAGTAAAGAAAAATTCTATAGCTCTAGCCCCCCACCCCTCTCTGAAAGTTGCCTTGATGTTCTCTGGGGTTTTTACAGGGGCACTTCTCACAATGCTCAGCGACTTCGGTCAGCCAGTCCCATGATAGTTACCAAGTTTCTGCAAATATTTTCCGACAAACTCTGCTGCAGTCACCTTTCTAGTCTTGGCCACATATTTGATGCACACAACGCATGCAGTCATACACAGTTTACCAGTGGCATTGTGCACCCAAGTACAGGGAACAGAATGTAAAAATAAAATTGTCAAAATGTTCACTAGAACATGAAGCTCATTGCTAATTTTTGGCTACTGTTTTACCTTACATGTACTTGATTCTTTGTTGTTGTTGTTTTTTTTTCATGGCATTCAAATATCATATAAACATTGCAACAAAAACAAACTTGCAACCATAACATTGTAAACATGCATTACATGTAATGCTACTGTCATAAAGAATCACCACTTCAAGAAGATGATCTGTTTAGAAATGATGTCATCATGTCATATCAGAGGAACAAACAAATGTGAATATTTTAAGAAAGAGCTACCCTATGAATATGAAGACACTTGAATGGAAACACAAGTAACACACCGTATGAGCATGAAGAAATATGTCAAATACTTTACACCCCATTAGAATATTCTCCAAACTTACGTAATCATACATGTACCTAAACATAATTCTGAGGGCATTGCACATCATTACATGTAAATGTGTGCATGTACGTGTTTTAAATGATATGCCATTTTATTCATTTATACTAATAGCTGAAATGTACTTGAACATCGAGACATAACGTGAAGAACACCTTAATGTTATCCAGCCTATAATAATGATAATAAATTTAATAATAATGATTATTATTTCTCATACAGCTCTACATCTAGTTACAAACGCTTGCTGCTCTCTCCACAATAATGTTAAAGAAAATAGAAAATAGAAAAGGTAAAAAGGTACAATGATAATAATAATAACTGCATTTATATTATACATCAGATTATCCAGTTCATCACATAATACAATACACTTTTGCATACTATGGCTGGGACTTGTACTGAGTTGCATTTTTAGGATGTTACATTACCCGGCCAAGTCTCGGTCAAGTCCCCGAAAGGCCAAGGCATATTTGTGTAATAGAAATCTCCAGCCAAGTCCCAAACAGGCTAGGCAGTACTTCAGACACTGAAATGTATTTCTCCCTGTTCCCAACCACACCTGGACAAGATAAATGCACATTTACCTTGCCCTTGTAGACGACTACGGCAGAGACATTCCCCAAAACAAATCCTGGTATATTCCTGACCCACCCAGACTATTTAAATACAGACCGGTACGTACAATATTCCCTCCTCCCCCCCTCCCTGACAAACCCCAAAATACTAAAATTCCTCGCCATATTTGGTGCAAGTCCCAGCCACCACCCAGGACTACAATCAAGACAAAATACATCCGTGCATTTGATACAAACCCTATGAATTCAATACTACATTGTACATCTGATTCAGGATGACTTTCCTTTCAGAACACTCACAAAACATGTTAAGCAATTTAAACATTCACACATTCTGCTAATTTCCTCACTAGAATGAATTCATCACATGGGAACTGCCACCGGAAAGGAAATTTAATTGATTTGATATGATTGTAAACCAGTACAGCATTTCTCCCAAGGAGAAAAAGTTGTGCAATCACACCAGCAAGCAAAGCATATACATGGGACTAGTCAATATACACATACAATGTAGTAATTAAATGACATCAAGATTTCTTGATAATTACCTATTCAACCTAATATGGTACCTATACAACTAAATATTTCAATTAGCAATGTCTAGCAAATATACAGGCCCAGTGTAAGAGGACATGTCCAATAGAAATGGCCCATCAAGACAATGAACATGTCTACTACAATGTATACTTGTATGCATACAATCTAACATGCAAGCTAAATCATATCTGTTCTGCCTTTGGTGATACTACACTGTACGAATGCTGCTACTATCCATGACACTAGTCATGTAATCAAAAATTTATCATCACACATACTCTCGCTAAATGTTGCTGCCATCCACGTATGAGTATGTGGCTCATTCAGCCACAGAATATCCCCAAGGGAAGGTCAAACAAAATCAAACATTTTAAACACACAGTACAGTTTACATGTTGTACAAATGTACATGTACAAGTGAATGCTACATGCAATTTCATCCCACCTGTTCTGCCTTGCCGCATTAATGAATATTTACAATGCATCGACCATCAGATTCCAGACTGGACTTTCAAGTGCACTGCATGCTGTAAGAGGGATTTCAAGAGTGAGGTTGTTTCATCTGGTTATTACCTGGTTTCTGCGGACGTTCCATCGTCACCAATACACTGAAACATCTCCAAGCAGCTCACTCTGTCATCCACACCCTGAATCTCCGCCATGATGGAACAAGCTCACTCTTTGCCCGCTGATCAGATGTAAGGCCGGCGATTCATGGATGCCTCAGCACACTCGACTCAAACACAACCACTTCTCCACGGCAACATCTATGATTTCAACAAATTTTAAGTACGGGATATCCAAAACGACTAGCCAATCTTTATGTGCAACCCCAAAATTCTTGAATTTATCTTCTGGCGATGCATGAAGTGACGATGTCCTCTCAACCACAGACTGCGTCACACCACTGCACAGATGATGGAGGAAGGCGTGTCACACTTGGGATTGCAAACGAAAAGACACATGATCGGGGGACAACTCTGGAATCTTGCGGCGCGCTCCCTCTCCCATTGATCTCCCCAACGGCTCCTCACCGCCTCATTAATGCTACTTGAAGCTCCAGTGAGAAAACAAGATTATGCAAGCCTAAATCATCAATGAATGCCCCGCGAGCCGGATTTTTTTCAAGGGTCCGTCCACAATTTGGCAATTTTCCCCTTTCGTGAGAATGAATGTTTGGCATAGCACATTGGAGAAGCTACACATGCAGAAAAGACCTTGTATGACTCATGATACAGGACACATACACACATACACAAATACACACATACACACACACACACACACACACACATGACAGGGAGATAGAGACAGAGACACACACACGGAAAAAAAAAACCCTCGCCAAGAACGTCCACACATCTGCACAGAGAAATTCTGAATTTCATTACCAGCAAATTTGCATTGATGAAGTCATAATACACACTCCAAGCCTGCGGGGTATCCCTAGACCACCAGTGCTGGATTACATCTTTATCAACATTGCCGTGGTTACCAGGGTAGACACCCTGAGCGGAATATCATATTTTTTTTTCTCCATCTCTTCTGGCTACATCATGGCAGGTGAAACCCTAACCCTACACAGTAAATACATTTCAGCCCGGGGCTAAATCGATTTAAACTGATTTAATGGGACATTGATTGTACTGAAATAGAACAACAGGATATTACATTGTTCTGCATAATAACTGTCAGCTTTCCACAAGCTTCTTGGGTAGTCAGATGTTGGATTCATTACAGAGAGAATATTTCTATGCCACCTTCTAATGCATATCAATGCAGCAAAAAATGACTTTAGATGCAAATCTCAGGACTACAGCATGACAAATGGGAGCTACTTTTTGAAATAACTGTCTATTTCAAGGTACAAGCTTGTTTTATACATGACATTTACTTTGCAGTGGTTTTAGTTTTGCCAATTTCACTA
Source organism: Diadema antillarum (assembly GCF_040938485.1). NCBI lineage: Eukaryota > Metazoa > Echinodermata > Echinoidea > Diadematoida > Diadematidae > Diadema > Diadema antillarum. Next base: position 1,045,386 of record NW_027270934.1, read on the forward strand.
TTGAGTAATTATTGCAAAACAATGGAAAAATATGACCTCCTGTACATTCAAATGCATCCATTTTCTTTGCTTGTTAAAGAGTAAATACTGTATAAATACTTGTGTCTTGCTCTTTCATCTTCTTCATCATCTATCTGTCTCCATGTTTCTTACTCCATCATTATGGTTCTCTACTGCACTGCAAATCCTGTTGGAATCCCATTTTCTTTGCTCATTTTTCCACTAATGAATCCTTACAAAATTGTCTGCAAAGGTCTGATTTGCACAATATTACGTGACTGTAAGCCTGAATCTGTAGGACGTGCACATGTTCACATCATTGTCACACTTTGAGATACAAACTGTTAAAAAAAAAAATATGCCCCCCCCCCCCCCCCGAAAACCAAACAAACTTGCAAACAACCACATGGCAGAAAGAAAGTACAGTACTTTTTTTCTTCTGAAATGCTATTGTTTTTATATCAACAAAGGGAAAAGAAATGCAAACAAATACAGTGAGAAAGAGATAGAGAGAGATGGAGAGCCCTTTATTGTCGATAGTGTTCCTTTAAGGTTCAGAAGTGTTCCTTTAAGGTCTAGAAGGAGTCTACTCCAGGATATCATTCTATCTCACTAATAACCAATCCTAATATTAACCATGCATCACCCTCAGCTGTCTGTGTGTCAGAATACCAAGTACGCTATATTAACTGCCTCGAGTACATTTTACAAAGCACGAACAGTCAACAGCCATTATCACACACCACCATACCAACTGCATGATTAATATTGTAGTAAGTACAAGCTTGTATACTACACATGTACTTGTATAACATTATGTGTATGAAGTAAACATACACATGTGCGTGTACAACGTACTTGACATTTTGAAAACAAAGTCGATGCAGAGCTGTGACATCATCATTGAATATGTTCTTCCCCGATGGACAGAAATCTACAAAAACTTGAACACTGTCTTTACTTCAACCAATCGTCATGGAATTTTTATACTTTCTGTGCAAATGTTCTGTGAAAGTCAGTATTATTGTTCAAGGAAAGCTTGGCTTCAAGATATCCAATGTGTTATCCTTAGAAGAGAATAAGATTTTCCACAGTCTAAACAAAAATCAGGTCTGGTTCAAAGACTACTTTGCATACAGCCTTTTTCTACTTTGCCTCACAGCAAAATTCATATCAGGTCATGTGTTGCAGCCCTGGAAATGCACACTCAAGAGTCAAGTCTGTGTGTCAGACTAGTCTGGAGGAATATTGGCATTGTACCACACCCATCTGATGATGCCCTTAAAGGGAACCTTTACTCCATGTTGACTTATGTTGATAGAGCCAAATCAAATAATCAAAACAACGCATAAAAAATAAGTAAAATCAGACAGAGTGCGATTAAAGTTTACCATTTTAATAAGTCTTTGATGTTATAGTTACATCAAATGCCACGTATTTTCCAAATTTCATAAGTTGACTGAGAATTATGAAATTATACAACACCCTTAAATATTGCCCCCAGGAACAAAAATGTACTGTCCGTTGTCCTGAAAGAGAAAATCACTTACTTTGCTTCTTTAAAACACTGAATAATGGATGCTTATTTACATACATCCTGTAAATAAGAACACCTCAATGTAAGAATCATTCATTGAAAAGTCAAGATTTGTGAAATATGCTTGTGAGCTTTGTACTGTACACCATGAGATATGGAAATTATGCAATTGATTTACAAGTCCTCTCCTGGATCTCCTACAAAATATCCAACAAATCTACGGTTTTTATTGTAAATTCAAGTAGAAAACATTTTCCTCTGCATCGAGTCATTCACACACAATGGTTTTTTTTTGTGCAAACAATGACTTTTTGATTATGGCATTTTGCTTTGAGAGACTAGTAACAACAAAAAAAATAAAAAAAATGAAAATAATACCTAAAGTCATTTGCCATTTTTTATGACAAATGAATGGGAAAGTTGTGGGATGATGTTGTCATCACAGCCTCGTTAGATCCGCGACATCAACGCTAATACAAAGCCTCTTCCCAGACTGGACAATGGAAACTGCCATCTCATGCATTTAAGATGCAGAACATCCATTTATTTCCTAGTAGCATCTTTGAAGTGTTTGTGCTGCAGATCAAAAGCTCACTATTTACTAAACTAGCCTGTGAACCAATGTCACTATATTTGTATCACCCTGTTCTAAGATCCATAACTTTCATATTTTTGAGTAATTTTATAAAGATACATGTACTTCTATCACTGTTTCACCATATTTTCTCTTCTGCTCTTAAAATCAATCTGAACATGTAGTTTTCCTTTACAACCCATGGATTGTGAATATGAACCACATTTAAAGGAGAGCCATTTAGATATTTCAGACAAGTCATGGGAGTGTTATTAAGTTCACTACTTATCATCCCGTATCCTTTTATAGATCTGAGACAATGTGCTCTCACATTCTTATAGACCCTGTAAAGTCTGCTGATACCACCAGTCAATAAGATATGCTTTGTTAAATGGCATTTCATGTTGTGATCCTGACTGGCTTAAACTGATACACAATAGAAACTGGAAACACATAAACAAGAAGTGTCATGCTCATCATTGCCAGAATAAAAACACAAGGACACACTTTAAGAGAAAGTGAAATCATTTCTGACATACACGTAGGAGACTTCTTGTAACTGATAGCAGCTCATTCTCTGAATTCTTGTTTTCAGTGTATGGTATATCGGTACTTGCATACTTTCTCAATGTCCATACATATTATTCAACTCACAAAAAGTATGTTACACATTGTACTGTATACGCCGAATATTTCACGAGGTTCTTATTTTTGCGAATTTCGTGAGTCAGCTACAAATGTACAATGTGCAAAATTAAAGAAACACAAAAATATTGACTCTGATCCCGATATGAATTGGATGTACGCGTACACATTTCTCCTTTCAGTAAAGGACTCCACTATCGCGAATTTAACCACTCGCAAAATCGTTGGGAAGTCTCAATTCGCAAAAATTTAGACTCGCAAAATATATAGCGTATACAGACTTATGTTCATGTCAAGTTTGTTTGATGACACTCTGAAATGCTGACACTACAAACTGAGCTAAATACATTTTAGAAATATTGTCTGATCTTCATGGAATTCAACTAAAAACATTCAAGTGCCCACTTCAGATCAAACTGTTTAGTTCAGTATCTATATTAACATTTCATCCGTTATTGCAATCAATCATAACCACACTACATGTATATTACTACTTTATAGCTCCTATACATTGCCGCAGACTGGTTACGAATGCTCACTTTCACTCACCAATGGGTCAGGGCAAGGAGGGACTAACAATAGGTGTATTCACATTGACAGTGAAATACTGTTCTGTAGTGTGAACACAAATATGCTGCAAAATACACTTCAAAATACATCACGAAGTACTTCAGTATGTAGGGTGTTAATTCAAACTTCACAACATTATGATAAGCATGCAAGATTTGAGTGTGAACTGTGTCATGAAATACCACCAACTATGCAGGTGTGTATTTCCCACATGAGCTTATACACTTTGGCCCGAATTCACGAAGGTGGTACAAATGAAACCATGGTTTAAACCATGGACAAAAACCATGGAGCGCCAAGTGTCGCACGGAATATTTCGTTACGAAATTGGTCATTTCGTCGACAAAATGACAGTTTCGTTAACGAAATTATCATTTCGTGGACGAAATATTCATCTAGTTACAAAATGTTGTCATTTCGTTACAAAATAATCATTTCATCGACGAAATGACTGATTTCATAACGAAATACATATGTATTCCATGCGACACTTGGCGCTATATGGTTTTTGTCCATGGTTTAAACCATGGTTTCATTGTACCACCTTCTTGAATTCGCGCCTTTGTGTCTTTTCGTGTTGGAAATATGCACATGCACAACAACAATTCTAAACCATAAATACAATGGTATTTCGTGAATGAGAAAAGTACCAAGTGAATTACCATGGTATTTTGCCAGTGAGAATCATGGCAAAAAATTATTGTGGTATTTAATACTACAGTAGCTCCAATGTGAATGTGCCTACAAACTGTAGTAGACAAGCCTTTTGCCAAGGCATCTCGCTCTATGGTGGTGAGCAAATGGGGGCGAACGAATCGAGCTCAGCTGAGTTGGACAGCGCGAGGTCCTTTATGAGCTCTGATTCGCATCCTTTATGTTAGCCCTTTGAATTACCAATTTTTGCTCCCCGAATCTGTGAGCAACAAGAGACCCGCGGGTCTAGCGCTCACCTGAGTATCGCAAGTTCACCTTTCACGCAGTCACTAATTTAAATTATTCACAGCTCTACCAAAATTTGACCGGGCATTCTCAAGTAGAAGATGAAAATGTACAATAAGGGCCCAATTTTTTTAAGATTCCTTAATTTGGGGGGGATTGGGGCCCCCTGGGGCCCTCTGGGTGGGGCATGGTGCCCATTTTGATAAATTGAGATCCTGACCCCCTAGGGATGCTACCTGCCAAGTTTGACAAATATCCATCATGAGGTTTTCAGGAAGAAGATGAAAATGTACATTTCAGGCCCCCATTTGGACCCTTCCAACCACCCCCCCCCCCCCTACCCAAGAGGGGCACCCCTGGATCTCCTATGAACAAACTTGAAACTACAGTCATTAATGTACTCACTCATAGTATTATTTCAGCTCTATAACTTCTGATTCTAGAGAAGATTTATAAAGATTCCTTCATTTGGGGGGTTTGGGACCCCTGGGGGCCCCCTGGGTGGGGCATGGTGCCCATTTTAACAAATTGAGATCCTAACCCCCTAGGGATGCTACCTGCCAAGTTTGGTGAAAATGGGTCATGGGGTTCTCAAGAAGAAGATAAAAATGTACAATTTAGGCGCCATTAGGACCCCTCCTCACCCCCTCCCCTGGGTCCCAAGGGGGGCACCCCTGATTCTGCCATGAACAAACTTGAAACTACAGTCATCAATGTACTAACTCATAGTATTAACTTAGCTCTATCACTTCTGGTTCTAGAGAAGAAGATTTTTGCGGATTCCTTAATTTTGGGGGGTTTGGGCCCCCTGGGGGCCCCCTGGGTGGGGCATGGTGCCCATTTTAACAAATTGAGTTCCTAACCCCCTAGGGATGCTACCTGCCAAGTTTGGTGAAAATGGGTCATGGGGTTCTCAAGAAGAAGATGAAAATGTACAATTTAGGCTCCATTAGAACCCTTCCCCACCCCCCTCCCCTGGGTCCCAAGGGGGGCACCCCTGATTCTGCCATGAACAAACTTGAAACTACAGTCATCAATGTACTAACTCATAGTATTAACTTAGCTCTATCACTTCTGGTTCTAGAGAAGAAGATTTTTACAGATTCCTTAATTTTGGGGGGTTTGGGCCCCCCTGGGGGCCCCCTGGGTGGGGCATGGTGCCCATTTTACCAAATCAAGTTCCTAACCCCCTAGGGATGCTACCTGCCAAGTTTGATGAAAATCGGTCTTGGGGTTTTCAAGAAGAAGATGAAAATGTAAAAAGTTTACGCACGACGCACGACGCACGACGCACGACGCACGACGGACGACGCACGACGCACGACGCACGACGGACGAAGGGCGATCGCAATAGCTCACTTGAGCCTTTGGCTCAGGTGAGCTAAAAATTGACCAATCTGCGTGTCTGTCTGCATGACCTAAATTTGCATACAGCAAATGCATGCCACAGCCTAATAAACATGACACACAGAGAGTTAAGAAACAAAAGGAAATTGTTGTTCAGATGGAATGTGAAATGGACGTCCCATGTGCAACATACAAAGTTATATTGAACATGCATGTAAAAGATCCCAACCTCATTTCCCATGAAGAGTAAAGTGAAAACCAGATGAAGTGGGCTCTTTCACACATGGGTTCTGATTCAGGGGTGAATGGGTCTGACCCCAGGTGGCTTATCCCACCTGACTGGAGATACACTGTAGTATTTAAAGCAAATACTGTAACTACCCAGGTCCCAGAAACCAATGTGCCTTATTATGGAGATTCTCCCAGACAGCTGCGAAGTGTGTCTTGATGTCTATAGGTGTCAATGGGTTAAAACATAAAATCTTGTACTTATGAAAGAATTATCGCCTCTGAATAAACTGGTGTGTACATGTACAATTGTACACGTATACAAGTGTAGGTACATTATGTATGTGAGTACATCCCCTTACCACGTACATTACTTGTTTTCTGTGGAGAGAAAGCTTATACTGAAAATACCAAACACTGAACATATGATTAACCACACATGTGTTATGTCGAAGTAGCCTATCAACCCATTGAGGATGGATTGATTTTGCTTTAACATGCATTTCCCATAGACACCTGCCTGAGTATACTCGGGACCAGGGGTGGTATTCTGAAAATCTATCTTCCTAAGTTTTTACCTAAGTTTCTTCCTATAGTCAGAAACTTAGGAAGTGCCCAGGAAAGACAGAATTGGTATTCTGAAATTTCTTCCTAGAGGTAGGAACTTCTTAATGTAAATTAGGCCATCCTTATCCCCGCCCACATCCTTTCTTAAGCCAATACAAAATGCCGTATCATAAGGAACCAACCAATGACAATCGAATATTACTATGACGTAGGGTCAAATACACGTATGCGCGGCATGTCACCTTTCTCAAGCCCATTTCGCTCATCAAAGTACATGTTGCGCGCAGTGAATGACAAGCGCGGTTATCAAAATGTTTTGCAGCTTGCTATTCTTAACAATGTACTTACAGTAGGACAGGGGTGGAGCTTTCCTAAATATCTTCCTAAAATTCTTTTGTAAACTGTGCATTCTAGAATATCAACTTCTTTCTAAGTCAGAAATTTGCATATTCCCGCCCCCTTCCTATAAAAGTTTCTTCCTAAGTTTACTCATGAAGAAACTTACATGTACAACTTGTAGGAAGATTTTCAGAATACCACTTAATGCCAAGTCTTGCACGAGTAAGATGTCAAACTTTAGTGCATATTATAACAAATCAGGACAACTACACAAGCAAATATGACAATATCTTGCTTTTGTCTTCATTAAAATAAAAACTCATATATGTATAAAGTACTTAGTAGTACATGAGTGATATTAATGGAAAGACATGTTGAACATTTATATCTCTGTGTGTGGACCTGGTAGTGTAAACATGGATGCATATTTTTAGGCTTTCCGTGAGTGGAGCCAGCCTATGAGATGGACTTCAAGCATATGAAAGTGAGATCCAATTCCAATGTACTGCACACTTTGAATGAATTCATCAGTTCATACTCAAAACCAATAGCTTAGCTAATATGTGCAGTCATATCATATGTCAATGAAATATGATGTGGCCTGTATTCTATTCAGAATGACTGAGAACATCTAAAGATAGTGTATCATGGCTTTACACAGTGCAAAGAACACACCCATCAAACAATACACACCTACGCTGTATGCACACCTCATGTTCAAGCCTTTTCTATGTTCCCACGTTTACTGCATCTGTAAATCAGTATCACAGGACACTGCTACTACGGTACTACATGTAGTAATTCTGACAGCACATCGAGTGAATGGGTGGATACCTAGTAGACCTCTGCATGCGCTTCCAATTGCAGGAAATGACACAAACCAAAGTGATTGACACACAGCCACAATATTAAAGTGCTATTGCTACGTGTACACTCAACTTTCAAGGTGATTTTAAAGAGAACCTTAAACTCAAAGACATTGGTTCAAGTTTTATCAATACAAATTTATCACACAAGAGAACATTTAATGTCATTCAAAATCTTTCCTGATGTTGACTTGTACACATACAGATGTACATATCATCTTTATTGTTGGTTGATATAATTAAACGGTCTGTAATGTAAGATTTTATGAAAGTTTTGTTCTCAAGTTGCCCAGCAACCACATAGCTTGCGAGAGGCTTGCCCTACCTCGCAACAACTACGAATGTCAGGGAATTTCAGCCAATGGAACTTGACGGGAGGAAGCAGGTAAAAATGCTTCATTACTAGGCTGTAGGAAAAGAAATATCCATAATAATATTATAATAATATTTGTACATTACAGAAACAATTTATCACAATTTGTACCCTCCCCCCCCCCCCCCATCCACATACACTTACGTTGTATACATGCACACACAAAAGCAAGAAAAAGTAATTTTACTACAGGCATGTACACTCCCAAATATGTTGTTCACTCTGTTATTTGTTTTCAGCACAGGAAGATTTTACATGGAAGATGGTATGTTTTCCTTGATTTCATTAAAAAAGTGGAAATTATACACTTGAAGAAGATCAGTTATCATGTCAATGAGCAATTTGTAGAACAATGACACGATCATTTCATCTAATTTACATGTGATTGCAATATCTCTGATCAGTTTCATGACATGTAAAATGATGAAATTCCCAAACTCTCCTACTTTTTGTACAAGTTTGATAAAACTTCTGATAAAAGCAATGTTACTTTAATAGTTTCATTTCACTCTCACATCATGGCCAACATGGCAGATTTTAACTTTAAACTTATACTAGACAGTACAGCCACAATTTAAGGCACTACGCTCTTCAACTACAATGGGATGTGTATACCAACAGTAACTTGTGTTAGTAATCATATTATGAATATAAGGCACAAAGTTTATAGTAGAAGCTACACATGTATGACAGCTGGGAATTTTTCTCCTAGAAAACAGTGTCATTTGTGACATTATGCCTATCTTAGCATTAAATCATTTTATGGGATCATCCATCCAAAGTTGTATTGTAATCAGTTCTGATGATATCTGCACTGATGTACAGACCTGTGTATTGTGTATAATGCTCTCATATTCCTTTCAATGAAATAATTGTCTAAAATCAAGGTACAAATTATGTGACCCTGCATCACCAAACCAATAAAAAGTCACCAGACACAGATTTTTACTTAAGAGCAGATTTTGACAGAGCAGACTTTAAGCTTTAACATGATGTATTTTATAACTCAGGATTCAAATGGACTCTCTTAACCTGAAGATCTAAATATTGGAAAAAAAGCACACACTCTGGAAAAGTGTGAATTGAGAAGAGTGGCTCCGAAGTACAGGGTCTATTCAAGCACTTACTGTGCTAGCTGTGCGATAAATGGGATAAAAAACAGGATGTAAACACCGGAGCAACAACAATGAAAGGATTATCAGATTAAGTTGAAATTGAGCATGCTTTATTAAAACATTTTGTCCGTGATTAGCAGCAGCTTTCAAAGGAGTAGCAGTTAAAAAGTTTAAATAGAAGAATGTGTAAAGGGTTTTTAAAAAATAAAAGGGTACTCTATAAGACACACCTAATCACACTATTATTCTACCCAAAAAAAGGGTTTGACAAAAATTGCTAAAAACACAATTTCTTGTTCATTTTATGATCTCAAACTTTAGCATAATGTAGAAGAAGTCTTGCTCTTTCAGACAATATGAAAAACTGAAGATTGGCTACAGTACGCGCAATAAGAAACGCCTCCGTCAATTTCGTTTTCCAACGAAAGTTCGTTATCGATCGAGTAGCAACGAAATTTGGACGAAATTTGGACGAAATTTCGTTATCGATCCAGTAGCAACGATTCTGACGCTTTGTGGACGCATTTCACGCACGACCGCCCGCTCAATTTCGTTCGGCAAATGCGTTGCTCGTTCGGAAAATGCGTGTTCGGAGCTCGGCAGTTTCGTCCAAATTTCGTTAAAAGCGTCCGTGATCCAAGGCGCACATGGAATACAGTACACACGTGTGTGTGTAGTGGCCACATCCACAGCCGCTAGCCGGCAAGAATCACTGCAAGATTAGACTCAACAAGTACTAGTAGTAGCACAGCGGTCGGGAATGAGAACAGTAGACAGGCGTGGAATTCACCTGATTCACATAATACTATTAAGAATGGTAACATGTATACATACATCGATGCCGTTTTCATTGAAGCAATTTGTAAAAGTTTTAGTTTCCCTTACCCTAGCTGTAAGTACGGCACCGTTAGCAGATTATTCACTGCATTTGTAAGTCACCTGATACATCACATGTTGGTATGCGGGCTGCATGTAACCAGGGAATGTGCACGTGTGGGAAAGGCGAGTGCGCCGTATGTGCGTCGCAATTGCCATGGCATGGCTCGCTCGGCTGAACGAAACAGAGATGTACGATACATGACAAGACCCAGTATAAGGCCTACTAATTGTTCACGTGTTGTTTTTTGTTTTTTTAAAAGCAGAAAATAAACAACTGTTGATCATGAAATAGACTAAATTACCAATCAGAGATCATTCGGGTTCATAGTATTTAAGAGAAATCACGCAATTTTGGCGAGGGTGAACCCACAGGAACCCACAGGAACCTTATCGTAGAATGCCGACCAAAAAGAAAATGGTTTCACTAAAATTGCGTGTACGTAAAATCCATTTGAGTATAGAAAGAAAATTAACCCCCAAAAAGAGGGAAAAAGAAATTAGAAGGATTTGTTCGCCGTTATTTGGTCATTAAATATATTTTCTTTCTTCAGCAATTGCGCGTTACATTGCCCGTTTTTTTATTGAATCAGGGCCCTGTTGCATAAAACCCTTACCGCTGGACTTACCGCTCCTTTCTATGCGGTAAGTCTTAAATCAGCGGTAAATTTTATAATCATTGATGCTGACGGTAGTTACTATTGAAATTCAATGGTAAGTTTTATGCAACGGGCCCCAGAAAAGCAAAAAAAAAAAAGTAATATTCAAAACAAGACAATAAGTTTAATTCTTAGTTTGATATCGTTTATTTCTTTATTGGACAGAGAGATAATTCAGACGGTACGTGGAATTTTCAAAGCGACTAATTCAGACTGATTCTTAGTTTGACTTGGCTCTTTCTTTCTTTCTTTTTTTATTTTATTTTTTTTTTTGGGGGGGGGGTTGAGGTTCATGTTCGTTGTACCCATGCACCCATAAGGTTCATTAGGACGAAAATGAAACATTCAGATACACGCGACTTCCCTACACGAAAAATAGATGTTCGTAAATGTGATAGTCAAATTATGATTCATAATTCGAAAATGCACGAATGTTTGTGATTGGATAGGTGCGTTATTGTCGGATTAGCAAACCTTCGGAGTACTGTAGTATCGAGCCTGTTGTATTCAAGGATAAACGAACTTTTGAAATAATGAATTTTATATTCAGAGTAAGACAATAAGTTTAATTCTTATATACCTGTAGTTTGACATCGTTTATTTCCTAGTTGTGAAGCGGGAAGCGAGAGATAATTCTGAAAAGAAGTATATAATTATACAGTCATGCAGACGGAACGTGAAATATTCAAAGCAGCTATGAGATTAAATCTTAAGTTGTTTATTCGTTTGTTTGATTGCTTGTTTGTTGTTATGCTCAAGCGTTGGTGTAATTATATATACATTTTTTTTTTTGGGGGGGGGAGGCATTTTTGTAGTACCCAATGCACGTAAAGTTCGCTGATGCGAAAGTGATAAAATGTTCCGTAACACGCAAATTCCTTACACCTTGTAGATGTTCGTACCTAGTGTGAAAATAAAATGTATTACTATTATTTTGTTTCCCCCATTGTTCGATGGGTATAGCAAACCTTCGGAGTGTCAATCCTTTCGTTTTCGGATAAACGAACTTCCTTAACTCACAACACCATGTTTCAGAGTAACAAACTAGTCATTATTTTATTCGGGCATTGGGAATAGTTCAGGAATAAAATATAGAAGGGAGGAAAATCTTTAAGGCAAGAATTACGATGGATTCTTAGTTTGAAATCATTTATTCATTTCCGTGGTGTTCATTATTCCGAAAAAAAGAAAACGGGTGCGCTATTCCGATGGTTACGGCGTTATTTCGAATCCGAAACACGCATATTCCTTGTGCCTATCCATGTTTGTTGATTCGAAAATGTAATCATGCTGCGGGTAATTGCTACAGGGGGCCATATATTGTTTTATTTCTGTCTATTGTTATATTATTATTATCATTATTATCATTATTATTATTATTATTATTATTATTATCATTATTTTTATTATTATTATTATTATCGTCTTTAACATTATTAACCAATGTTTTGATTAACGAGCATTTTGTGGGCTGTTTTTTTTTTTTTTTTTTTTGGGGGGGGGGGGGGGGGCATTGCCCGATTAGCAAACCTTCGGAGTGTCAATCCTTTTGTTTTCGGACGAACGAACTTCCTTACCTCAGAAGAAGAAATCAGTGTAACAAACTAGTCATTATTTTATTCGGGCATTGGGAATAGTTCAGGAAAGAAATATAGAAGGGAGGAATCCGAAACACGCATATTCCGTGTGCTTATACGTCATGTTTATTGATATGCTGCGGCTAAGGGCCTATTGGAGGTCGTTATACCTTTCGTTTGGTGTACGATTTCTTTCGTTTCATATCACTTTATTTGTTCCTTTCATATTCTGAAATATTTAAAGGTAATCTTTCAATTGCCTCGCACTGTGTATATATACATGCATTTTCGTAACGGCGATTTCGCGCTTTGCTGCAGTATTTCGAAGGGTGTTTGATGCCAGCCGCTTCGGTGTGCTCTGTGGTAATGTTTATGTGGTTGTCAGGGAGGTTGTTGATACTTTGTCTGTTGACATTTATTTTCGTACAGGCATGGGCGGATCCAGGAATTCTGTACAGGAGGGGGGAGGGGCGCAACTAATATTTCTGGTGCCACTTCCGGGTTTCACTTCTATTTTTTTTTTCCACGATAAATAAAGGGGGCGTGCGCCTCATGCGCCCCCTCTGGATCTGCCACTGCTACGTGTTTATCTCGAGTGATGGTGATCGTGTTTCTAAATGTTTATAAAAAAAAAAGGACAAAAATCATCCGAGTGATGCCTGATGATAGTGCAAGTGATGATAATCAACGATGCTGATGTAAAAGACGGCTTGCTGTGGATGCTGAGCGTACGTGCCCTTCGTTTATTTAAATAAGTTTTCCCTCTTTTACTCTTCTTTCCCCTCCCAAGAATGATAAAAAAAAAGAAAATACCTACACCTCACAACAAAAGGAACCACGTGTGAACAACCATCGTTAAGTTCAATCGAAATGTTCATTATTAGCAAAGAATAAGGGGAAAACACGAGTGACGGAAAATGATAGAAGCGACGAGATTGTCTTCTTGTGTATAATGCGGTCTCTTGGGATTGGAAAAAGCCCACCCTCTCCCTTTGTGGAAATTTCCACAAAACCAGGTGCGTGCCAGACCCCAGGTGCCAGACGAAAGAATGCGCGCATTTGGTGTAATATATCGATCGAAGAACTCGCGGGTGAGTTGAGTTTAAAGGAATCATTGCAAAGATGTTCTGATGTTCTGGTTCCCGAACTGTAAAAAGGAATTGATTAATCACTCAAAAATGCAATCACAGATTTATATGAAAAGTCTCATATGCCTAGACAAATTCACTGAGATGTCCTATGTGATGCAGCCACCACCCGATTAAACGGCAAAATCATGACAATAAAATTTCACGCTCATCAAAACTGCCTATTACTTTTCATATGAATTTTGGTTATCAACACTCGTTCGTGGATTTGTTTGTTTGCATGTTTTGTGTGTATTATTCCTCGATCCTGAAAGACGTAATAATTATTCGCATCGAACGTAAACTGTTTACCGTAACTAAGCCTATGGCGCATTCGATCCATTCAACTTGCAGTAACCTTTAAGGCAGTACAACTGTAAGTAGCACATGGTGCATTCTTTTGAACCACGTGTTTCGCATATCGGCACATCCAAACACATTAGCGATCGTCCTTATGGCAAACTTTCCGATTACAGTCAGGGGAGAAGAAATCGTAATACTGTACATGTACTTACGAAAGTGATTATGCTTAAGATCAAATAAAATGAAGAAGTTTGAAAACAACTTGGCAACACTCAATCAAGTTTTGCATTCTCTCACACAAAAGCTCTCTTGAGAAAATGAAAGCATTCCCTCTCCCCTGCTAGATAATGGAAGTTTTCATTACTAGCCCAGCAAGTTTTGGGAGTGTACATGAATGTTTTTAGGATAGAGTCAAAAGGGACCTAAGTTTTCGATCATAGCAGAATCTTCGTCAGAAGCAAAATGGCAAATAGGCACAAAAAGCAACCACACACATGTAAAGCGACTTCACACAACAAGAACAGTCAGGAACAGGCAAGGGACAAGGAACAAAGAAAACAAAAGGAGAGGGTAGGATGTCATGGGCAAGGAGCCCAACAGGTAAAGGGAGGGGGATTAGAGCAGGAGGATGGACAGACAAAAGGCAGGGGAAGGTTAGTAATGGTCGTGAGGGCCAGGGGGCAACCATTGAAGGAAAAGGATGAATATGGAGGCAACATCAAACAAGATAAGGAACAACAGAGAGACAAAGAAAGGTAAAGAGTGAAATAGCAACAGCAAAGGGGGGGGGGGGTGAGCAAACAGCAAGCCCTAGAAAGGATCTGTACAAGTACCAAGAGGAGGCAACAAAATGAAAGTTAGAGTCAATCAACAAATGCAATTAACCATATCAAAGTATGGTAATATTAATACAGCAATAATGATGATATTGACAAAACAAATTAGAATAATCATTAAAGCACATAAAAAAGGGGGGGGGACACAAAGTCCATGGGAGAGAAAATGTATACTTGCAAAGCAAGTATCAATAGGCAAATTAAATACGTTTCAAAGAGCTGGTTCATATGAAATCACCTTTGATTTATGATTTTACAAACAAGAATTTTCATCGCTTACTTATTTCTTTTATTACTTTAGTAATGTCATGATATTTCATGATGGTATGTGTTCTGTCTTTACATGGCAAGATAGGGTTTTTTTTTTTTCATCCAGGGTCAAAAGAAGAAAGTGATAGAAAGATAACTGAAAGGATAGAATGGAACACCTACTCAGCAGGCAACACTAAAACAGCCCCCAGGGCCAGGCCATGTCGTCAGTGTCACTCTCGTCTTAGATCATTACAGGCCTACATTGTACATGTATAGGCTACTCGTTTCGTACTCGTCATCGCCAACGTCATGATGGTCGGTCACACGAAATAAATTGCATCATCATAAGAGCTCTTATATCAACACCACTAGATAGTGTAGATTCATTATCATTATCACTATCATTCCAGTCGATCTCATCCACCGCGAAACCCTCAAAATCCTCAAAATCATCGTGGTTAATACTCTCACAAAACACATCTGTAAACGATTCAGACATCGCAGACCTAGCTACACATCTTGCACACAAAAATGAAATGGAGGTGGAAAACTACGATGAATACACTAAAAATATCGACGATGGCATTTTACCGTAGCAGAAAATACACAGAGTATCTTGCACCGGAAAAAAAAAATGGATGTGGAAAACTACGATGAGGAAAACTAGGGTGAAAACCCGATGCGTGAAGACGAACGATGAAGACACTTTACGGTAAAAATACTTACACGGAAACAAACGAGTGGGTACGATATTCTCGCACACACGAAGATAATCGACACATCGTTCAATCGAAAAAATCAACAAACACTCGAACAAAAACTCACCCCAAATTGTGGCAAACACGGTAATCACTTAATAAAAATGAGAAAAAATACTCTCTAAAGTATGATTGTACTCTGAAAAGAAAGGGATACAATGATACGAAAGCAAAAGAGAGAAAATGAGAGAAATGGACGGGAAACCTAGAGAACTTCGACGAAAGAAGAGCTAGCAATTCGCGATTAGAGCTAACTTTCCTGTGTGTGTGTGATCGCGTGTAAAGGGTTGAAAGCGTTGAAAGCGCTGAAAGCGTTGAATGCGTCCACAGCTTCGGAAAAGCGTTCGGGGATTTCGTTGAATTCGTTGAATTCGTCCAAAATCCGTCCATGAAGTCTGGACGCAAAAAGCGTTGAAAACGTCCCCGACGAAATCAACAACGAAAAAAGCGTTGGGACGAAATTTGGACGCACTTTCGTCGGGCGTTTTCTATTGCGCGTACTGTAGGTTGACCCATTTCACCTACATCCAGTCCTCACACAAAATCAGTGCGTGTGATATTTTGTTGGTTTTGTGATGCACGGTCACAAATTGTACTTGATATCAAATATACATACACTATTCTGTGCATGGCATGAAATTACATGTATGTACCAATTATTTGTCTTTATCAAATACCAGTTACAAATGGGTACATATAGAATTGGATGAACAATCGCAACATTGCTGGCCGCTAGCTGTTAGTCACCATTTAATACGTATGTTCATAAGCCGCGCTCTAATTGGCCAAAGGGACCATTCCCATTGTATCATGTACATTGCATGTGATTGGCTAACGGATATGTTGAAGAGCTGTTACGATCGTACCAGTATTGACAGGCAGGTAGTTGTGTTTTTTTTTTTCATAAAAACTTCATCAAAATCTTGGATATTTCAAACAGCTGGTGAGTGCATTGTATTCATGAGATGCTGATTTTAATACCAAGTGTGAATTAAATGCAACTGAGAAGGGTGAAGTACCTCGCCCAATTCTCCAGAGCCCGGCATACATTTTGTAGGGACAGTCGTTAAGAGTCCCCCTGCAGCGACATCTGTATGAAATGCTTCCGTCTGTCTACGGCGGAAAGCCATAAAATAAATGTCAAAAAATGATAAAGAACACCTCTGGACAGATAGATTTTTCCATCACATCACAACTTCTGTTCTTCATCACTTGTTCTATGGTTCGAAATAGATGCCAGGCAATCACTGAAATCAGGATAGTCATTTCTACACTGATATCAGCATCCTACTGTACTGGATCATCATAAAACTGACTGCAATGTCAATAAGTTGTGTACGGCTACATTGTAGCTGCGAGCTGCCGTAGCATATGACTGCACAAAACTCTCACTCTCAGCTCACTCCCTTGCCTACAATGTCAATGACAACTGTAATTGTAGCTCCCCTTCTCTTCGTCTACACCGTCCGTACAAGATTCTCAAGAGGCCCTACATTTATTGTCCCTGTTATGCTGAAGCCTGAACGGTTGAGTAGTATCCATTCATAATACTATATTCTTGTTTGAATTAGTTTGACATTTTGGAAGATTTATTCATTCCTGTCAAACGTGGCCAATGTTACATGCACTTCATTCGGCATCCGCGGTTCCATGACAAGCAATCAAGCAAGCGCAAGCGGAGAGGTCACGGATAAATCCGCCGACCCTTCCCGTTTAGTGTGGACCATGTTTCGGTCGTCCACAAGGCAGCCGCTCTTTTCCACACATTACGAGAAAGACAATGCGTGAATTCTGGGTATATATCAGCTTTTTCGAGAAACATTTGACATGCCCCTAGAAACTCACCTAACAAGGAAATATCCTGAAGATTTGTCACGGTGATACGATCTCTGACCCCGGTTGAGGAAGTTTAGTAGTCGTCAACTTACAAGCGGGACGTGGAGATCCTGAAGTTCGTGTAGTTTAGCGTCGAGCTTGTGTACTTCGCCCAAAATGGCAGCTTCCGGTATCTGCGATCTCAAAAACGGCGTGAGCCCTCACCGTCAAGAGGTAGGAATGACTTCTGACAATGTCGAGCTGGCCACAAAATCGCGAAGAAAACCACCTACCGGTACAACAAAACACCGTGTGTGCATTCTGAATGCAAGTTTTTGATTTCAGCAAATTTCAGCTTGTTTCATTTTATCTCTGACTGTAAGTTTTAAGGATAGGTGTTCTTTTTTATTTCAATTACATTCATACCCTGCAAAAATATCCTCGAGAATTATAGTGAGATATTTCATGTTCAGTGTGTAAATGCATGTTAAATTTCATTGATTGTGCGCCTACGCCAAAATGATACAATGTAGTTTAAAGGTCACTTGAACAAAAACACAAAATCACATGCTGAGCTTCTCTTGGACCTTGGCATCTCTGTCTGTATTTTATATCATCTGTATATGTTGATATAATATAGTATTATATAGTATATAGTATATAGTATATAGTATATAGTATATAGTATATAGTATATAGTATATAGTATATAGTATATAGTATATAGTATATAGTATATAGTATAGAATATGAAGTGTTTGTTCGCAAAAACCGATAAGTCCATATTTGCCAATTGGAGATATGTGCGATTAAAGGTCAAGAAAAACAAAGAAAATAATAAGAATTTTTTTGCTTCTTTTGGCCATAACTTTAAAAATGTACCTTTATATGTAGCAGGGAGGTCACCTCCCTATATGTAGTGACCAATATATCATTTAAAAGGTATTATTTTGTACTTTATGACGAAAACCGTACTTCAAAATCTTCAAAAATGGACTTATCGGTTTTTGCGAACAAACTCTTCATATACAATACATAATACCAGTATGTTATATAATGATACATATAATATATATAAAGTACAGTATATAATATATGAAATATAGTATACAGTATATACCAATATACATACAATTTCAAAATCAAAATTGCTTGACAAATGTCAGGGTTCCTGAAAATTTGTGTTCTGTAAATAAACGGTTGGTGTTGACAGCATGATATATTTCTGGAGTTCTGTTCTCTATTATTGATAATATCATTTAACCAACATGTGGGCCATGAATTTGTAAACATGTATTATGTACATATATGAATATATATATATATATATATATATATATATATATATATATATATATATATATATATATATAATATATATATATATATATATATATATATATAATATATATATATATATATATATATATATATATATATATATATATATATATTATATATATATATATATATATATATATATATATATATATATATATATATATATATAATATATATATCAAAGTTTGAATTTTTGTTGCTTGACCAGGCCACCAAAAGGTAACCTCTTTGTGGAACTGTTCATGATGGACATGGCGCGACTTGAAATTCCAGTATCTGGGTGGACTTGCTTCAGAACCTTGTAGACGAAGATGCTGACCATGAATTGCTTAAAGGGATTGTATAGTTTTGGTTGAGACCTAATTTCAGGTTTCTAACATTTTTTGGTGAGATAATGAGAAACCTCTTATGAAATATGAAAGAGCAATGAGGAATTCAACATTTATTCAATGAAAATTGGTTTTGAAATGGCTGAGCTCTCCAAAACAGACTAATTCTAATAAAGTGTGGAACCCACACTTGACTGGCTGACAGAGGCTAGCAAAGAAGACTACCCAAACTTGTTCAACTTTTCTTCTTTTTGACGGGTAAGGCTGGAGGATAAATTGTGAAAAGACGGAACGATAGTGGCTTGGTTTGTATGTATTTGACTAGTAAAATGTTATGTGCATTCAACTCTCCTTTACTGTTGTGAAACATGGAAATTGTACTTGAATGATATGAAAAGACTGGCTGCATTCGAGATGTGGATATTCAGACGCCTGGGCCGCATATCATGGTCAGACAGGAAAACAAATCAGTATGTTCTAGATCATCTGAATGTCACAAAAACCTTGATGAAAGACATCAAATCAAGAAAACTCAAATATTTTGGCCATGTTAAAAGACATCAGAACATCCAAAAAAAGTGTACTGGAAGGGATTATAGAAGGCAGGAGATGCAGAGGACACCAGCGCAGTGTGTGGTGTAACAACATTAAGGAGTTGACAGGAAAGAGCGTGGCCACATGTAGTAAGGCGGCCATGAACAGAACAGAGTGGAGGTCCATAGTCGCCAACCTTCGGACTGAAGACAGCACTTATTAAAGAAGAAGAATTTGACTACATTGCAAACGGCTTAACTTTTCTCTCTTTTTTTTGATGGGAAACCACAATCTTAGAAAAAATAGCCTGACTGTTAAAATGGCTTGGTTTGTGAGTATGTATTTGCCTACACTGCAAACGGTTTTCTGGCTTGTATTACCATTGTACTAAATGGACAGACTCTCTGAAAACAAAATGTAAGGATGAAGATCACACACTTTCATAAGGTTTGTATATTTTATTACTGTTCTTCTTTAGTGTATCTATCAAGAAATGAATACAAATTATATCATATAAATACAACTAGGAAAAAAAAACACACTATAAGATGACAAATTGTGAAGCCTGATAAAGTGTCTGGACTTAATTTTCACATGTCAGAATTTGACATTTGACTTTACTTTTTCCTGTGACATACACATTGTAATTTGTGCTACTTCCAAAAGTTGATTTAAAAAAGGAGAAAAAAGCAAGCCACCAGATATACATACTTTCGGGAAAATTAGCTCAAATGATAGATGCCATTAGGTGTATTGAAATTAGGAATTTATAACAAACACCAGGACGGTTCAAAACATCATTAGGACATGCTTCATGAAAACGGAACATATTGAATTTAAAAAATGCTGAACTTCAAAAACTATGAAATTCAACATGAAGGGAAGGATTTTATGTCAAATTTTTGAAATTCAACAAATATCAAATTTCTTAGCTTATCAGATTATCAGCTTTAACACTGAAATTTGATGAGGGTAGCATGGTAACAAATTAAATTCAGAATTCACAGCAAACATTGCAGGTTGTAACAATTTCACAATGTATTAATACCAGCCAAAGTTCGGGACATGTACTGCACCAAACAGAATGAATGTCATCATTTTACCTTATACAACGGTATAAAATTGACAAAGTATATTGCCATCTGGATTTGGAAACAAATACACAGTTCTGTACGATGCAAGGCACTGCTACAATATTTCACACCTAAGCCAGGAGAGAAATGAAAATTACACATACAATTCCATACTTAAAACTCACTGATTGTGACACTTTTTCTGAGCACTGGCTCGAGAGTAATACTGTACAGTGTTTACAAATTTCATTTCTCTTCCAAACTTACTAAATTCTTCTTCGACATAAACTGCTCATCTGTTAAACTTAATGAACAAATAAAGGAAGACAGTCACCGTACCAGTAAACGAGTTTGTATAACAATTTTGTCAACAATACTTTTCTAAGTTTCACTTTTACAACTCAGTTCTTTTTTTAGAACGACTGGTCAATTTTGTTCTGATAGTAAATTACAAAACTGCAAAACACTAGTAACATAAACTTTAAAGTGTACAAGTTCCTTCTGGTATTGATAATGGAACATCTCTCAGCATCAAACCCTATCAATTCTTTCTTAATTTTTTTTTTCCTGTTCCAAATATTATATTCTGGTGTTGAAAAAGTGCTAGAAAATCATTCGTAAAATGGTAATACACTATCTGTCTTGCACAAGTAATGTCTCAGCTTGATGGACTTCTGGAAGAATTTTCATATGATTATACAAGTCAATAAAGCAATTTTGCACTTTAATCTTCACAGTAGTGCAATATACAACTCTTGTGCCACGACAAAAGTCACTGACATCACAAAAAAACTTGCCAAGAATTCAAATTTCTTTTGATAAGATATTTTCACATGAAAAAGCATTCTTTTTGTAAGATTCTTGCACATGGCAAAATGAAAATTTGAACAAATACCAGTTCTACATATGTCATTATTCCCGAAATAAATACACAACATGTGGTATACTAATATTTGAAAATTAGATATGTGAGATGTGTGACAGTGGATTTCTTTCCATTCCCAAGAATGAAACAAATCTATAGCATCTGACTAGTGTACAGCACAGCAAAGTATGTGTTGGCCTCAACTTATCTGCAAATTTGGCTGTAAGGCTGATACATTACAGGTCTTCGTCACAGAAAATCAACAATGACAAAATACTGGTTCTCAAAATTAGACTTGATCCTTGACTTTCTCTACATTATTTTGCTTCTGAAAATGATAATGCCTCAAGCATTTTTTGGTATGGAGATAAGAAGTGGAAAATGTATTGCACTGCCCACAATATGGTAACTTCCTTTATATTCCAACTACATGCACTTCATCTCAAGTTACAATTATATAGAATGACTTCCCAAGAACACACATGAAACTTGACTTATCTACATAACTCACATTCTATCACTTTCAGTGTACCTTTGCCATCTAAAGAATGGAACAATAACCTTGTAACATACCTAGCACAATGAGAAGTCATGTTGACCTAAAGAAATGAGCTGTGAAAATCACTCACTAGGCGTTTTCACATCAGCCCGATAAAAATCCAAGCTCGAGATATTTTTCGCAGAAAATAGTCAGCAAAATAGCGCGCTATTTCGAAACATCGGGCTGATGTGAAAACGCCTACTATCAGCCATCTATTTGCAGCATCTTAGTAACATATTTTGCTGACACATTTTTTTTTATCTTTCACACTGTGATCTCATGAATGACATGGTTATCCTATATGTCTTCTTTTAAGTATATAATTTTTTTTTTTTCAAGATACAACAGCTTGCAAACACATTCTTACATGTGATAACCAATCCTTTGGAAGACAAAACCAACAAATCATACCTACCATTTATCACTGGAGATGTACGTATGTAATGATTTCGGACAAATCAAGTGCTTTCATAAATAAATAATCTCTTTAATTATTTACAGTCACTCTGAGAATTCAATATATCTATTGATGAAATTATGAAATAAGTTAGAGTCAAGTTTGATTTATCATATTTTCTATTTTCTTGTACAGTTGGCAATAATACACATTTACATACCCATCAACAATTAGATAAATGAAATCTTTCTATCTGGCAAAAACTGCAATTACTAAAAACCTAAAAGAAAAAAAAATCAGTATTCTGGTACCCACTATTACCAGTGCAAAGAGGAACCACAACAAATGATTATGCATGATTTTAAAGGCAGTATTTTTTCCCCAAATAATCCAGAAATTATTATTTTTGTTTGCATCTAAGAGCTGTATAAGTTTGTTGGTAATGCAGCTTAATTATAAACTAATTGTCAAATGTTAAGATTTTTTTCTGCATCCCCAAAAGGTCAACTTACTTTTGCTTATATATTTTTTGTGGAACAGTTCATAATAATCGTTACATTTAGCGAATATTAAAACCTAATAAGAAGGTGACACAACAATAGCACCTGCAACAATTGCGTAAGTGTTATTATCTCCAAGGACTTAGGGTTAGGTTTAGGGTTGTGATAAGGTTTTAGGTTTGATTTGATGTGAGGAGTAGGATTAGGGTTAGGGTTATGTATGTGGGTAGAATTTATGTTTGGCTTAGCATGCAGATATTTCATGGGAGCAATTGTCACAGGAGCAAATGTCATGGAACTTTCCAAGAAGTAGTTAAGTACAATAACCCTTTCATGCACAAAGCACCACAATTTTACTTGAACAGCCAATGATTTTACCATAGGAAACTGATGCCAACAGCTCAAGAGTTGATATAAAATCTCTATCACATATGGTGAGCCTGAGAAAATTGCCTCCCCCCCCCCTTTTTTTTTTAAGTAAGAAGGAAGCTTCCAAAATGATTTCCTATCTTAGGAAGTTTGTTTCTTTCAAGAAATCAGGAGAAATTACTCCTAAGGCAGTGCCAGCATCACTTTGCCTCATGGTGCTAACAATGTCTTGTTGTTTCTCCTCCCTTCTGCCAATTATCAGAGCAAAGCTTAGACCCTTGTAACAAAACGACCCTCCATGGAGCTGGATATTGAAGTTCCTGTTAGCAGAATATGCTGCAAGTCAGGAACACTGGGTAATGGCTCAGTGTGCCCTAAGCGGAGGACTAAAAGCAAAGGAAACATGGAGAGTGCTGATGTGAAGTACTTCTTGATCAAATCTGAGACAACTAGCAGCAATGGGGGGCCAGTGACTTTGGACACCAATCAACTGGTCCAGGCCCTGGGAGGGAAGGAATTCAAGACAAATGCAATCCCAGACAGGGGGGGGGGGGGGGGGGGGAGATCTGCTTTATTAGCTTTGATAGGCAAATAAAAGATGGCCTTTGGAAAGACAGTGAGCAGTTCTCCAGCTCCTAGTTGAATGAGGAGCTAAATTATGAGACCACAGAAGGATCAGGTTCCAACAGGCTTTTCTGAAGCTACACGCTGTATACAGGAAGTCTTGTCACTGGAGACTCTAAAGGAAGTGGAGCAGTCTATTGGGATAACTCTGGCTCCACCAGTGAGAGGTTAACCCTGGGGGACGATGGCAATGTCAGGCCCTCCCAAGGAGGATTCTGACAAGACCAACTCGGGATCAGATGTTCTAGGATTTGGCTAGCAATGGATCGCACTGTGATGGATTGTGAAAAGGAGAAAGGGAAGAGAAAATGAAAATGTGTCGGGAAGGTAGAGGGTGTTGGTCACGCTCTTTACGTTTGGTTCGAACATTAGCTTGCCTAGAACGCAAGATTGTCAGGGCAAAAAGAAAGCATATGAGCATATGTACATTCCTTGTTTTACAGTATACACTATGATTGTTGCAAAATATTAGGAGACATTTTTTTGAGGGAATAGTGTTGAGCCCATGAAAATACCCCCCCAAAAAAAAAACAAAAAAAAACCCAACAATAACAACAAACAAACAAAAACAAAAACAAAAACAAATACTTGTAAGAACATAGCTTCTATTACGGAGTTCTATGTTGACCAGAAAGAATTGGTGGCTGCCTCTTCCAAGGAGTCAGGAGAAATGACTCATAAGCAGCATCACATTGCCTCATGCTGCTCGAGAGGTTTAAAGGATGGTATTGCTTTGGTTGAGATGGGCTTCACATTTCCAACTTTTTTGTGTGTACAATAATGAGAAACCTCTTATGAAATATGAAAGAGCACACTATTCTAAGAAGAATTCAATGTTAATTTTTAGAATTGTAGGCTCTTTATTACTTCCTAAGTGGTTTCTAGTTATCTAACACAAAGTTGAAATCTAAATCCCCCATCTCAACCAAAACTATACCATCCCTTTAACACAGTCTTGTTGTTTATCCTCCATTCTTTGAAATCATTAGAGCAAAGCCTACACACCTGCAATACATACATTAAGTTACACAGAATGTGAAGTTAAGTACAAGGTTCAAATGCCAAAATATTGGGAATGACTTTAAACAATAAAATACTGTTGAGCTTGTAACAGCCAATCTAAACCTATTTCAGTGTCAGGCTCTGATCATTATAAAATGATGCTGATTGTGTGTGGTAAAATACAAGGTAAGCTGCACAATAAAGTCACTCTTTAGGTATCTTGGAGCACCAAATCACCCCCCTCCCAAACAAACAAACAAACAAACAAACAAACAAACAAACAAACAGAGCTTGAAATAAAAAATAAATAAAATGGGTGGATGCTGAAACTTTTATTGCACAGTTTGATGAAAATATCCGAACCCTGCTGCAAACACACACAGAACGGATGAATGTACATTATGGCATGTTAGGATTTGTTTTTTTTAGAATGGTGAGACTTTTGGCAACAAAAATGCTAAGGAAGGACAGAGACCCAACCTGAAAAGTCTTACGTGTCCCTGAGCACATAAAAATGTGTGTTTGTGACCCTCTAGGGAGCATCCTCTTTAGGCTTGCTGGCAAAGTGCCAAGTCTTGAAGCGGCTGAACTCGGCATTGTCGGACTCGTCATAGCAAAAGCCGACGCCAGTCAAACGGTCCTTGGCGCAGGAGTAATGCGCCAGGAACGACTCCCGCAGGGAAGCTGGCATGTTGTAGTCGTATGTGCGCTCCACTTCCTGTGAACTCTGACCCGAGGTCTCTGACGGGGAGTCGGAGCTCACGGTCAACTCGTCTTCCTTGGCCGACGTGTCGGAGGTGGCAGCAACGTAATCAGCAACCCTATCAGCAGCAGGAGTGGTCTATTGAGAGATGAGTGGAAACATTTAGCATTATCCTTGTCTAAAGGTCACGAGACTGGGAGGATTTTAATGGGAGGATAAGAATTCCAAGACAAAGGTACAAGAAGAACAAAATAAAATGTATCCACTAGCAGAATTGCTTGGAATATTTCAAAATTGGTGTCATTTCAGTAATTCTCCTTCAACCTCTTTGCTACTATCAGCTGACACACCTAATGCCAGATGCACCCTTGGTGTTGGAGCATATTGCAAGTATTAACCATTTGTAAAATATTTTGAAAATGACCTTTAAAAGGAAATAAGTGAAAGGAAATGGTAATTGAAAATGTCACTCATTAGAACAACATAACAACAACAAAAAATGATCAGCATCTCTCAATGAGAGATAAAGAATAATAAGTAAATGTTCATCATCATACAACATATCGAAATGGCATAAAATGCCATAGCACAGTATTATCATTCACTCATTCATTGATTTTTTTTTTCACTTCCAACAGAAACATATATATATCTTACAGAAATTATATACATAAATTTCATCATAATACATAATAAAGGATAAGTTTAATTACAAAATATTGTAAGTATACGGAAATACTAGAAATGGGGAGGAATGCTAAAAAGCAGTGCTTGTAGGGTGCACTTCCCTAAAAGGAATGACACAACAAATTATATGATTGATAGACTGATATACATAAAAAGTGGAAAAACAAAAGAAACTAAGATATGGACGCCTATAACTATCCTAACTAACCCAAAACAAACGCCCTGGACAAATCTCTACACTAAGTCGCTGTCATGCAGGAAGAGAGAGAAAAGGGAGAGAGAGTGGATACAAATCATTTCATGATAGGAAAAAACAAAGAGAGCATATTTCACCTTTTCTGACAGGGGTGATTTTTGTCTCTTGATCACTATTTTTATCCCTTTCTCGTTGAACCTGATTGGTCGGCAAACGATGTCGCACAGTGGTAGCGTCAACTGCTGGGTATCCTCGCTCACGCTGACCACATACAGGACTTCTGGCGTCAGGAGGAGCGCACCCTCACGCTGCAGACCGTTGACAGTCACGGAGGTCACTTCAACGTGGAACAGGATGTCTGAGTTTGGCAGTGTACACAGCATCTTCCTGTAGGAGTATAATGATATACACTACTAATAGATGTTTTTGCTGTATGTCTTTTGGATGTCTGACATTTATTCATAACTACACATTCTATGAAAACAAATAATCCTTCATTCATTATACAAATCTACCAGGCCTGAGAGGTTCAGGTTAAAACTATTTGCATGAGGTGACTTGAATAGCACTATTTTCTGATGGGCACAGCCACCCCCCCCCCCAAATAAAAATAGTAGGACCTACTGTTGAAAGAAAAGGCACATAGTTTAACTGGTGCCTTGAACAATGGCCCAGTATATTTGTTTTATATCCTTCACAAATTATCTCAAGAGTTACAGCAAAGTGGGGATTTACTCAATGTTTACTGTTTGCAGTTGACCGATAATCCAAGTTCATTTCTTCTATGCACACAATTAAATGTATAAGTGTATGCATAATAAATAAATGGGTATAAATACCCATTTATTTGTAGATTGAAAACCTAACCTGTCCTCTTGTAAAGCAAAGACACTGTATTGGTGAACACCATACTGTATTCGTGTCAATGCAATGAGGGGGATACAATATCGTCTTGTACAGTTGTATACCATACTACAATATGCACCTCTAATGTATTAGTGGTATGTTTTGCAAATCGCCAGCTGGATAATTTTTTTTTTTTGAACTACCCGGTATTATTTCACTAGGGAAATAGTTGGACTCAAATGGGATAAGGATTTTCATGTTAGAAATATGCTTTGTTACAACTGTCAATGCCCTCAACCAATCAGAGGACAAGATATAAGTGAGGGATATATTATACAAATACATATAGAGTTGCTTAATATTGAACACCCAATGGAAGGTTATGCCAAGTAACAAAAGACTAGCCTTCCTGCTTTCTTGCCCCCTTAAAGTAGATGGGAGACTCAACACTATAACGGCAGTGATGGTCATCACTGGCGCATACGGTTTAGACAAGAGTTGTGAAAATCTCAGGCAATACCTTGGGCTACACTGATGGTTTGGTGAAATGTTGTCATTGAACAGGTAACCATCAATGATGTCAATGTGGAATCATCGACTTCATTTAGATACTTGTATAGTCCAAGGCAGTTCATCTCTTGTTGAGTATATTGGAAGTCAAATGCAAGCACGAAAGGGCCTGCTTAGCGCAAATAGTTTATTGTAACCAGTGGCATTTAATGGAATTCTGATTCCTCCATAGATATGGTGTTACCTAAAAGCAGTAAAAGTCATGTGGAATTTACTGTGAACAAGTGCCAAAGATCAGACAGTGAATTTTTATTCTTCTAGAGATACAAGAGTTACTCAAAAGCAGTATAACGTCATACATTTTGTAATATTGTATATACAGTTCGACCTCGATTATCCAGCCTCCTTTTATCCAGAAATCTTTATCATCCGGACGCGTTCACGCAATGAAGGACTTTTTTTTTTCATCCAAAAATTGAGAAAAAACAGTGACTTTAACATTTTTCATGGATCTATTTCACTAATTTCATAAGATGTGCATGATAGGTTTCTCAATATCTAATGAGGTAAAACATGTATGATTTTCACATAAAGATATACTTTATTTTTGTGAAGAAGGGACTACAATTTTGCGCAGGCTAGCATAGATTACACCACCGTTGCGGGGTATGCTACCTGCCTAGCTGCCAGTGCACTGGGACGGCAGCTTGGACGGCAGCTATATACATTAACATTGTGTCTCCCATATCCGGCCAATTCGCTTATCCGGATGAGCGCCAGTCCCGACATGGCCGGATAATCGAGGTCGAACTGTACATATCATACATAAACATATCCCTAAATCTCTTTGTGTGCCATGTTTGCATGCCCAATTCAGTCAATGGCTTGCTAACTTTGCATATTTTGCTTAAACTCCCAACTGTGCTCAAGGCGATCGACGTTTTGAATACCAGCCATTTACATGGAAAATTGAAAATAGAGGTAGCTTTGTCATAAAACTTACATCACAGTAAAGCTTGCAACTTTCTCTACAACTTTGTTGTACTGCATTCCTAGCAGAAATACTTCGAGAAAAAACTACATGATCCAAAAACTCTCATGTGGTGCCATCTTAGAACAGCAAGGCATAATGGGGGTTGCATCGTGGCACATAAAGAGCTACGAGAGAACTGTTATTCACTGAAGATAGTTTAAAAGACATATGACATTCTATGCAAACTTGGAGCTAAGCCGATCTCACCATGCGTATTTGAGCCTCGAGTTGGCTGCATCACTCTTAGTATGACTGTGGGGGTCTCCTAGTGGGCTTAGCTTCTCAGCCAGGCCTGTCCCATGCAGGATTCCTGGGTACAAAGACAAAAAATGATCCAGACCATCACTTGTTAAAGCCATGCTACAAGTTGTAGTTACAGCCAAACATCTTCAGAGAAGCCGTTCAAATCAAGCTGTGAATCTTTTGAAATTCTCCGACATCTAGAACAGGATGTTCCTGACTGTAAACAACAAATGTCACATTTATTCACACATAAGAACACAGATAATGCATGTATGCGACACTGAGAATGCTTTCTGTATACTTCTTCACATATTCAAAACATATGTGTACCATGCACTTGGCAAGCACAATACCAACAACACAACAATAATGGAAAAAATGAGCTTATAATTTTCCTGGCTCATCATTGCAGATAATAAATACTCTGTAGCTTCAGCACCTTCATTGCTATCAGTGGCTGGATTGCTTTTTATCTCCATAAATCAAGGACATGAGCATGGAATTTTCAGTATCACCAATTCGCAGAAAACTTCTGCGCATGCTGAAGAGCCCTGTCACAGATGCACTGTGGGACTCCTCGGTGCCATTGTCACTTCTGGTTGTCTCGTGCGAGTCGCAGCTCCCATACGATTCAATGGAGTTATTTGCCTGCTTTTACATTGTTACTCCTTTTTTCTTGGTTATAATTCAGCTTTAAGGGAGTCGAAAGTTTCTAAATTCTACTGATTTGCGGGCACTAGAGTCTTGGTTTACTGCTGCAAAGCTGCAATGTGCTGGTCACATGATGGAAAGCGAAGAAATCTTCAACAAAAAATACCCCTGGATAAAGACAGAACTTGATCTGAGTGCATACGCAGCCAAAACCGGGGTAAGTTCGTCCCCTGAGCAATCTCATAATGCATCTAAAATGCTGTTCTGCGCATGGCACCTAGGTAGTGGCGATACCGAGAATTCCTTTACCCTCATGCTCTGCATATAAGACCACACTGATGTCCTACTCACACCCCCCTGGAGCATTGGGTCACCTACCTTGTCCAGTCTGGGCCACCAGTTCAGCTGCCCCGCCAAGGGGCTTGACCACCGCCCCTACTAGCCCCTTGCCCACGCCCGAGATGATTCCCCGTGCCCTCTGGCCGGGGGAGCTCGTCGTGTGGTCAGACATGTCCTGTAGGCTTCTCAGCGGCTGGTCAGCGATGCCAGCAATGGCACCTAGGTGAGAAAAACAAGATGCAAGTCAGGTGGTTGATGTCACGTGATTGATGTCAGGTGATTAATGGATGTCAGGTGGCAAAATGTGATTAATCTCACAAATCCCACACTAAATAAAAGTAATTATATTCAACCCAATAAAATCTAGCTCATGTTCATTTCTGAAAATCCTAATATAAGGCATATATTATGAATGAGTATCTCCATGACATAGTTCATACAAAGACTCAAAGAGTGGAAGGAATAATAAAGAGGCTCTCAGAAATCGAATGGTTTCAAAGACTTTTATATCAATGGAAGGGGAGAGTAAAAGGCAGGAGAATATTTATGGGTTGTAAAGGCTCTGAGGACGGAAGTGCTGAATTGATGATAATTTCATTATTAACTCTTAATCATATATCAAATGTAATCATCTTAATTCCTCACTTGCATGTGAGGAAGGAGAACATCGTACCGTAATTTGTGTGCTTAGAGTACCAACTGGCACAGAAAACCTCTCAGGCCCAAATTCACAAAGATGGTACAAATGAAACCATGGTTTAAACCATGGACAAAAACCACGGAGTGCCAAGTGTCGCATGCAATATTTCGATACGAAATCAGTCATTTCGTCGATGAAATGATTATTTTGTAACAAAATGACAAAATTTTGTAACTAAATGAACATTTCGTCCACGAAAAGATAATTTTGTTAATGAATCGGTCATTTTGTCGACAAAATGACCAATTTCGTAACGAAATATTCTGTGCGACACTTGGCGCTCCATGGTTTTTGTCCATGGTTTAAACCATGGTTTCATTTGTACCACCTTCGTTAATCCAGGCCTTAGTGTTGTATACACTGACCAAAGTCCCTGGCTCACAAAAGGTCAAGTCCTATGCAAATAATGCATTAGAGTAAGCTGGCATAGGATGGCAGTTTGTAGGGAGGGAGGCAAATAGAAGCCTTGCATGGCATACCAAGAAGACTGATCCCAAAGCTGCTCAATCCTTGGACGATTCCTGACGACATTCGATCTGGGATGTGTCTCCTCTCTTCCTCACGTCGTGCCACATGGTCTGCGTCCAGCGACAGTCGGTCCAAATTTCGGGAAACACTAGATGCAAACTTGGTGATGGAAGTCAGCGTGCCTGGATGGAAAATGTGAAATAGAAATTAAAAAAAAAGAAAACAAAAAAACAGAGTGAATGCTTACCCCAAGAGTACAGACATTTGTAAATCATTAAAGAATTTTTCTCAAGAATGTAACCCATGGTGTACATGTATGTTGAGTATTCAGGTTACCTTAGTCGTGGTGTGTAAAATAAGATCCAAACGACTGTGTCTAAAAATGTGAGATACATTTCAAAAGCTGAGGAAATATTTGTATGTAATGCTAGAGAAAAGACACAATATAGAAAAAAAAATGAAGACAGAAACATATTATCGGTATCTGTGTGTCATACAGGTACTAGACTTCAAGGCTCATGTCTTTGATACGGTATTAGAGATAAAAGCATCAACAAATCACTGATAGCGATAAAGATCTGGTATAATTTCAAAGGATATAGAATCAACATCATAATGTTACCAATATTTAGTAAAACTTCAATGCCATGAGGAAGTAAAATCTCCCGGACATTAACAGAATATTTCAAGCACATGGCAAGATACACTCATGCTGTTGAGTGCTGATAAATTAGGTAAGTGGTAACAATGACATCAACTATTAAGGAAGTATGCAGAATATTTCTGTTACAGATGGAAAAAAAACCCACATAGAAACATTGGAGGAACAAAAAAAATGTCATTCTTGTGGGCTACACCTAGATCCACACATTTTTGTGTGGGCGAGTTCATGGTATTGTTTTTAGGCAACCATCCACACCTGCTGATAAGTGGCGGACAAGAGAAGACATCCCAGATGCCACGCCCGAGACGAATGCCGCTGGGCCTCTGGTCAGGCCCTCATATGGCAGGTAGACCGTGTCAAAGAGACCTGTACGCACGCTGCGAAGGAAACCTGCGGGATTGCCGATGAGGTCCAGAGAACCGATGGCCCAACCTGTTTGATGGGACAGAGAGTGACACAAGGTTAAGTAAAGGCAACTGTCCACAGAATGATGGTCTTAAATGCTAAACGACCATCCTGAAATTGGTTCACTGTTTACTAAGTTTACTACGACATAATATGGACACACACATAAAAATCATTATTTGTGGGGTTCCTTATGGATGTGTCCATGCCTGACTTGTATTTCTATACTAAACTAATGACTGATTGAATCATTCAACTATGTAGGAATCATTTGCTGTAAATTCTTTATTTTGTCATTGCATTTCTAAGTATACCTGTACTTTAAACAGCGTTGACGTGAAGTCTGATGAAAGAGAGCACAGGTCTAATTAGCAGCATTCTGTTTACTTTTTAAGAAGTGATACATTCAACCTTTCACAGAAAGAATTTTACCATACACTGGTATTGAACCTTTTCTAAAGCACTGACATCGCATCATTCTCAATTATACAGTGTGTGCAACTTCTCCAAAACTAGATGGTGTTATCTCCCCCATCTCATACAACAGAAGGATGCATGCCACATCGTACATTGAACAGAATATTGTTCAGAAACACTACATATTTATACCAAATATATCATACTGAATCTTCAAGGCAATGCTAAATGTACATTTCCTGATCTTGGTTGTAGAGTAATGGCATCTGCAGAAATCTACACATGTCTTCTTCATCTGTCAAAACTTGGCAAATGTGTAAAGTTGACAAGATAATTTCAGTCAGACAGAAAAATATGTTTAAACAAACTTACGATGCTGCCATTTGCAATTATTGCAAATTGCACTGGCTGCAATCACCACAGCAATGACATAGGCTGGTAATAACTGATTGATGGCTTCCAGTTACTGTATACGCCAAATATTTCGCGAGGTTTTCATTTTCGCGAATTTCGCGAGTCAGCTGTTATTCGCGAAATTAAAAACATGCGAAAATATTGACTCTAATGCCGATATGAATGTGACATGCACGTATATATTTCTCTGTTCAGTACAGGACTCCACAATCACGAATTTAACCACTCGTGAAATTGTCGGGAAGTCCCGATTCGCGAAAATTTAGACTCGCGAAATATATGACGTATACAGTATTGCACAGCAACTGCAGTAACTGCAGTATTATAGCCATAGCAGTGATACCACCTGCAAATATGACATCATGGCAAAATCCATATTCCTGCTTGGGTGATGATGCATGAATAACTGGTTTAAGCATTGCTTTTATTACAAATACTGTACACTTAATCATATGAACCCCAAGAAAAATAACATTATGTATGTATTATACAATGCACTATAATTACCTGCTTTGAATAGTGCCCCCGATGTGTAGTGTAAGGTGAGGGCCTGCCCAAGCTGCCGATGGGTGGCATAAATGGGACCAGTCTCGTAGCACTGGAACCGCAGCTTGGTTTGGTCCAGGGAGATGAACATCTTGACAGAGGCATGGACACTGGCTGTAAGAGTGATGGGGAGAATGGTGAGTTGCTGGAGGCCAATGGGGCTTCTTAGTGCACACATGGCAGCATCCACCATGGATGGCACCCCTGTCCTGGCTGATGGAGGTCTGGTCACCACCAGTCCAGGGCTGTATGTCTTGAAGAGGTCCTTCGCGTTGAGCAGGAGCTGATCCTCGATGAAGACCTCCATGTCATTGAGGGCAATCTCCGCATTCCGCAGGTGGTCCCCAAAGCCCTCGCTGCTCTCGACGAAGACGTGCAGGGAGAGGAAGCTGGTCTCGCGGTTTTCCTGGGCCTCGCAGTAGACGAAGTTGTACCAACGCTCCGGCGTCAGGTGAAGGTTGGGATTGATTTCCGGCAGGACGTTATCTTCAGTCCTCTCCAGACCTCTGAAGATGACGGGGAAATCGTAGCCACCGCTCCCATGACTTTGGTTGTCGATCTGCAAACTGTTGACAGTAAGCTGGAGAAGGTGCACTGAGTGCAAGGCCTTCCTCCGCCTTAGGTCTTCCCTGGCAACAACGATGAAGCTGACACCATCAGCGGTCACTCGCAGCATCTCCTGAACCTCTTTTCCCTGGGAGAGGTCATTCATCACCATGATGACCAGGCTGGAGGTGCTGATGGACTGACTGATTTGTGGCGTGTCATCCTTGCAGTCTTCCTCTTCGTCGTCTTTGGAGTTGAGGGAATCCAAGAAGACATGGATCAACGTTCCCACACACTCACTGGCAACCAGGAGGTATCCTCCCATTGGCATGGCAACGATTTCCGACCGGGTGGGGTTACACGAGTCTATGATGTCTATGGCCTCGCTCCACTGGTGGCCCTCCACCTGCGTACCATCTGAGAGGTTCTGGGGCGACGGAATGGAGACGGATCCGGGAGGTGCCGCCAAAGCAAAGTGGAACTTGTAGACATTGGTCTGCTTTGTTTGGCCACTTGGGTTGGGAACGAAGTGAACCACTTCTCCAGGAGGAACGACGGGCACCTTGGGGAGGGGCCCTCTCTCTTCCTCGATCTCCAGAGCATCTGGATATTGTCACATGAAATATCAAACAGGTATTTTTTCTTGTTTACTTCTATGACAATACCTATTCTGTGATAAGACAGTATATAATCAACATGAAATACCATGATTTGTAAGGAGATAACAATTACTTTATATGACAGGCAAGTTTTTTAACTACCTTTCAACAAGACAGACATCATGGTACTTATCACGAGACATCAACACAATTTGCCTGATGTCTTATTTCTGGGCTAACTCAAGTAGGAAATAAATGTGCTAATTACTTTTATGACAGATATATGGCACGGCATCTATCAGCCCTCTGACACCTAGATACTTTTTTGCAATTATAACCTCTAATCACCGATGGGAGTAGAAAATTTTATGCTATGATTGGGTATTGTAAGGTAAGGAAGATACAGGGGTGATATTAGCAAGGTAAAGAAACATTTTCACGTAATATATCCCTCACATGCACTTGTACACCTTCAAGCACAGACATTAACACACACAAAGAATGTATGGCTTTGGAGAAAGAGAGGGAGACATGAGGGTGTAAGGTGCACAAGGATTAATTCACATCTTGCTTATGGCAAATGAAACTCTGACTCACTTTCTGGCAAGGCACTATCTGGTGACTGGGCAACATGGACCGGAAAGGCACACTTGTTGATGACTAGCATCTTGGGTGAAGGGTCGTCGTCAACGGTGACATGGGTCACGCCCTCGTACTGATAGACCATGACAACCATGGGCACGGTCACGACGCCTCTGGTCTGGAATGTCTTTATAGGCCTACTAATCTACACACATTTCCAATGAAAACATTTGAACATTTGAAGAGTTCGATTGCAAAACGAGTCAACTCCATTTTTGCTAAGTTGAGATATTTGCCACTAAAACTGTTTTTAAAAAAAGAGAAAATAACAAAAAAAAAAATTATGGGATACTTTTAATCATAACTTCAAGAACATTCCTTGCTATGTTACAAAAGAGGTATCACTCGAAAGGTTCTATCTTGCTCTACGTGACGATGGACTAATTTTAAAATGTTTAAAATGGCACTTAGCCCATTTTACAATCAAACTTGTAAAATTGTTACAGGGATACACATAAGAAAATCACATGGCTGATTGCCACTACTCTAACATGTAAATTTGTGAAAATTTCCAGTTGAAGTTGTAGCAGTATTTTTACCGTCATTCATATTTCAAATTAGTTTCACTGTAAAGATAGACTTCTCCTCAAAGTTCACCTAATAAATCCTATCTTACACGTACATGTCATGAATGTCTGTTAGCTTTTTGTGACCCTTCAGCAAGAACATTAACATGGACTGCTGATGAATTTGAAATATGGACTTCTTTGAAGCATGCTCACTGGAAAGATGACAAACTCAGAGACTAAACTTACTGGTATAGGAAGAGGGATTCTTGGAAGACCATCACTGATCTCTACCCAGGCACTCCATTCATTGCCCATGGCTGATTGGTCAGAGAGTGCTAATGCCATATAATGGAAGGATCCCATTGGTTGGTTACACATTGGACTGTCCCACTGGAGGAGAGGGGTGTGTTCTGAGCTGTGACTTGATTTAGCATTGAGGGCTATGGTCTCTAGTGACTTCACTTGGATTGATGTCTAAAGGAGAGAGAGAGAGAAAAAAAAAGAAGAGTGCATAAAATGCACATGCAGATCAAACTATCAAACCTAATAATAGTACAGGGTAAAGATTACAACCTCAAATACTATGCACTGTTTTGGGTCTGTCTCTAGGCCAACAACTTCCCCTTTTGAATGGATAAACGTAGCAGCAGCCTACTGGCTTGATACTGCTTACATGTAACAGTTGGGAAGTATTTAAAGGGATGGTACAGAATTGGTGGAGATGAGAATTGGGCTTTAACTTTTTGCGAGATACCAAGAAAACACTTATGATATAGTACAGGGCATACCATTTTAAGAAGAATTTAAAGTTTATTTGATGAAAAATCGGGTTTGAAATAACTGAAACATCCAAAAACAAAGTAAAACAAAGCGAACGTAATAAAGTGTGGGTCCCACACTTTATTAGAATTGCTTTTTTGGATATCTCAGCTATTTCAAAACAAATTTTCATCAAATAAACGTTGAATTCCTCATAGAATTACATGCTTTTTCATGTTTCATAAGAGGTTTGTCATTATTTCACCAAAAAAATGTTAGAAACCTGAAATTAGGTCTCAATCAAAACTATATGATCCCTTTTCACAAGCAATATTAAAGGCATGTAACGGAAAGGACTATTTCAGTATGGAAGATTGAATGCTTTATTAACTGATCTATGCTCAATCAAATCAATGTGGCTTTTTAAACATTGTCAAAATTTTGTTTCACTGTTTCCATGCAAAGTTAATATTTCCACTGTGTAAAATCTCACTTTACTACCCATATGTGAAAACTGAAGCAATTATTAATTTGCAGTACATGTATGATGTACCACTAAATCAATTTGCTAACTAAAATATAGCACTCGATCTACACTGGTCGGGGAGAAATAAAATGTCAAAGTATCAGTACAGCCACCTTCTCTTTGGATTTTAGGTTCACTGCCCTCAAAAGCACATCTTGATTGGACTTGTTGGCGAAGACGAATCTTGGTTTGACAGTGATGATCCTGGTGTTGTGTTTCACCGTGGAACAGATGGTGACATGGACAGTCTGAAGAAGACGCAGCAAGAGGTTAAAATCTTGGAAACCAGTTTTACAACTATTGAATATACCTGAATATCTTTAAAACTCTATTCAACCCAGCAAAGTAATAAGCAAGTACTGTAAAACAGATATATTTGTGGCATGAATTTTTCATGAATTGCCACTGGCATTTAATGCATATAGTTTCGACAAGAACTTTCGCCTGCATTTTAATTTGGCGAATCTTGGCGCTCACAAAATTCGCGAAATTAAAATGCATGCGAACTTTCCTTGTTTTACAGTATTAAAAATATAAATTGTTGCTGGAGTTTTGTATGAGAAGCTCGGTTTTTAAAAGTTACTAGTAATAGGATCTTGTTATAAAACAAACAATGATTTCTGTCAATGAAGCAACTATCATACATAAAGATTTATCAAACAAAGTGATATCATTATTCCTTTCACATTCAGCATCATATTTGACAAAAACAGATATTCACATGAATTATGCAAACCTTCTTAACCCCCCCCCCCCCCCTCTTTTTGTATGTCACTATACAATGCATTACGAGGTTTGCTTATTCAGTCTCTCTCATGAACAATGTATGATGTATAAATGAATAGTCATGACATACACTGGTTTCAAAACATCTACGTTCATCAGTAAAGTAGAAAGTTAACAACTAGCTTTGATACCATCATGAAAGTCAGGGAAAACATTGTTTACATTGATGGTATATTGTGTGGGAATACAGTGCACTCCCATTATAATGAATGAGGTTATAACAAAATTTTTGTACAATAAAGTTAGAATTCAGGTCCAAAAATTATCATCTATATAAGTATCTTCATGTACTTTACTGTTCAGCTATAACAAAACTTCTATACAAAAAACTGCCCATCCCGTGGACTTCATTACAATGGGGGTGCAGCGTATTGGCTTGACATTAATGATTTATCACTAATACAAATCAATTCACCTTCCGCATGCCATGCTGTGACCCCCTGCTGACAAGTTCCATGGTCCTATAGTCCTCAGGCTTCAGCTGCATGCTTTGGGCTGATTCATTCTTTTTAGGAGGGGTGTCCATCTCCTCGACAAGCTGCATAAGTTCACTGCTGACATATTCCTCATTCTTGGATGACAATGTTAAAGAAATCTTGCCCTGGCAGATACATTTAAGTGAAGCAAAATGCAATCAAAATCAAGTCATTCAAAAAGCCAAGGAATACTGTCAAACTTAACACCTAAGCGCAACACTAAGCATCTTCACTATGTAATCTTACAACTTTTGTGTAGTTTTAGTAATTTGCATACTGTTTGGCAGATGCAAATCCGTTAAGCATCATTTCTAACAAAGCAAAGTTTTCTGTCATAGTAACTTTTTGTGATTCATTACATTCATTCCATTACATAAATTTAGAGTGCCATCTGAACCACAATTGTACTAATAATGTATCTACTCTTTTCAAGTGCTAACCAACTCTTACATTTGACCAGTCAACCCAATGACTTGTTCAGATATATCACTGGTCAAGGGCTTACTCACTGTGTATTTTGGTGGTGCCACCGTGGTCCCTCCTTCCACTCTGACGGTTTCTCCCCCCTCCTCTAGAATGGTAACGTCCATCTGACACTCATTCACAAACAGGCACCAGGGCATAACCTCTATACGTATGGTATTGACAGCGGGCCTGTGCTGGACCATCCCAACCTGAAGACTCGTTTGGGGGTGTCCGGGTGTTTCAGCACAAGGTATAAAGTCCATGTGGTGGAGAGATGTAGAGTGGTGTTTGGAGCTGCAAAAAAATGTGCAAGGCACGTCATTCATCCACTTCTCTGATTTCTAAAATTATGTCAATTCCTATCACAAAATTTACTACAGCATCACAACATTCACAAGACTTAACAATGAAATATCTATGAATATGGCTCTGTTCACACATTTATCGATGTTACAAAGCTGTTGTTATAAATAGATAGAATGACCATGAACAATCTCAAAACAGAATTACACTGACTTGGCTTACCCTTGATTATGTTATATTACCAATATAATAGAGTAAAGACACCCTCATTACAATCACATCATTATAAACTTTACTTTCTGAAAATTCAAAGTATTAGCAATTAGCACCATTCTTTGGGAGCAGATTTTGAACACAAATGAAAAATGACACACCAGGTGTAATCAGGATGATTGTACGGCCAAGAGGATGACAGGTCATCATCATCAGAAAAGGAAATGGCCCTTAGTCCCACACTTTCCTCTCTTTGTTGGGTGATGCTTGGGAACATCTCTGTGGAGACACACACAGCTGGTTGGGTGCTTGTGGCTTCCATCCTGGTCACAGAATTCATATTTCATATCAAGGGAATCATATTTACTATCAAACTTTGAAGTCTTGATTGATATCACAAACACATCATAAATTATATAGGTCCCTATACTCTTGAAAAGGCTCACATTGAAGTGTAAGATGATGATCAAAATTACCATGGAACAACCAACAATTGTATTAATATTTTGTGTATATGTATATATGCTAACCTACATAGCTTTTCTGCCCTCATTCTCATGAGTGCAGACTTCCATACAATGACAACAAATTTTTCACACCAGCTACATTTAGGCATGCATGTGAAAATATGGCACAAATACTGTAGATGAAAAAAATTCAATTCAAAGTATGTATAACCTGGCATTGCTGGATAAATACCAATTGGTGGAGAATGTTGCTCACAGAATTCAAAATGGAATTATGCAAGTTTGAGCACACAAATTTACAGTAGCTGGAAGCAACTTGTCCAAATTGGTAAAGTAATTATGCTCTGAGAATGGTAGTTGCAATACTTAGTTTTATAAATTTCATGAAATGGTTTCGTGGATCCTGGAAGAGCTAAACTCCATGAAATGAAAAGTCAAATCTGCCTTAGCAGCCATCTGTTTAAATGACCACCTGCTGTATGCAGCCACTAAACAAATCCCTCCCCCCCCCCCCCCCCCCCCCCCCCCCCCCCATCCCAGAGAAAAGTCATGTCAAAGACCCTGTCTATAGGAGCACTTGTGGTCGCTATAGACAGGTTTGACTGTATTGGAAAATTCCAATATATGTAATTATTATAATTAAGTCTTGGCAATGAAAACCAACTTTTGATCACATATATACTCTATCTCATGAGATTAACATAATTATGAATGATGAATGTTTTTAAAAAAGTATCCATTTCCCATCATGTACAAGCGCACTGTCTACTTATGTTATGGTTTGTGAGAACATATACATTAACAGTTTCGTCAGAACTACCACAATAATCTTTCTCACCCTGACGCAAACCGGAGATTGTACCACGCCATGGGAGGAATCTGATAGAGCTGTTCATACGACCCCTGACCTCTGACCTGCACAGTCTGGCTGTGGTTGCCCCTGGCAGCAAGGCAGTGAATGGTGAGAGGGAACGGAAGGTGGCTTTGGATGGTAAACAGTGGACTGAAAAGAACCTGGGAAAGTGGGAGGGGGTAAAGAAAGGAACAAGA
Source organism: Diadema antillarum (assembly GCF_040938485.1). Lineage (NCBI taxonomy): Eukaryota > Metazoa > Echinodermata > Echinoidea > Diadematoida > Diadematidae > Diadema > Diadema antillarum. Next base: position 1,086,427 of record NW_027270934.1, read on the forward strand.
TGTGACACAGGAAGTCTTGATTTTAACTGATATTTGCAAATCAAATCTCTATTCTATAATTCATGACAGGGGACTAAGGAAAAGATCCCTGCCCTGTTACAGAAATTCTAACCTTGTGGCCACCACTGCAGTCCTCTGAGGGCTGACAAGGCAAATCTTTTGAGGGAAAAAACAACAACATATTTTCACCTTTCCTGCATTAGACATACATATGGATACAATTTTGGGGAAAAAAACAATACTTTCCGTAAAACTTGGAGTATTTTTGGCAGAAAACAGTATTGACTACTGCCAAAAAAGCAACAGCTGGCTTCTCAGCTGTCAGCCTTGACAAAAAGGATGATCCTGTTTGACTGCTGTAAGATGGAAACACATGTATACAGAAGTAATCAGCTGTTCTATACCCAAAGGACAAAGGTACTTGCCAGAAGTTTTGCAAGTGACATGCGATGTTATGCTGGCATATGTGAATTTGAGCTTCTGGTCCTACCTACACTGTATGTATGAGAGTAAACTGTCAATGGCAATTGTCTGTCCAAAGCTTACAATAAATGCTATGTACTGCAACAATCACAAGATGCATATTTGCTAAAATCTGCAGTTGATGAGTTTAGGTTTCATGATGTCTCATTAATAGGAAACAAAAGTCAAATAGATTTTGTGTGCACTTACCAGTCTCTGCACAGAGTCTCCATGTACAAAAGCAGAAATCTGGCACCAGAAGTAAAACTTCCTGCCATCTTCAAATGGAACCTGCATGGAAATAAATTGTTCTAAAATGTGAGAATATCTGGCTACGATGTCAGTCGCACAAACACTAACAGAGAGACAGACATAAATGTCCAGCCTCAACAACACTTATGAGGTAACCCTGTGTAGATATGATACAAATTTGTTCTGCATCAAAGTACATTGTTGAGAGGTTGCACACAAGATAGATGTACCCATATTGCATTTTGCAGCTGCATACCTGTAGCGATGTACATTACTATCTCTAGGAAACTGCTATAACATATGCGCTTTTATATTTTCTTGTGGGAGTAGCTGCTATACATAAGAAGTACATTAGTTTTAGACTCTTGTCTTATAACTCTGCTTACTGCCCTCGCTGTAGATACAACATATTTCATTGTAAATGTATGAGATACAAAGCATGCTATCATGAGCATACAATGCAGAAAGAGTGGAAAGTTTTTATGTAATTTTTTTGGGTTAGTTGCATTTCCTGTAGTTTAATTCATCAGAATCAAAGTATTAGATAGTATTGTACATATCACAAGCACAAAATTTGTATGTTTTAATTTTTGTGCTAGTTTCATGTTGAATGAAGCGTGCAAAAATGTCCACTTTTATAGTACCCAATTACTTCCTATTGACTATGATAAACAGGTTCAAAAATCTTCTAAAAATGACTTATATTATGTTATTACCACTTCCTTTTTCCATATTCCCAACAGACTGTCAGATTTCCATTTCAGAATGGATTTACTTTATTTTCAGCTTCTTTCTCCCTTATTTGATCATATTCTTATGCAAAGTTGACGATATTCAATTTACAGTAATCTATAATCATAATAATCATCATCATCATCATCATCATCATCATCCTCCTCCTCAACATCATCGTAATGATCATTATCATTGTCATTGTCGTCATCAACATCATCATCATCACCATCGTCACCTTCATCACCATCATCACCATCATCATCATGTCTGCCAGTCCTGGTGAGCAGCTGTATTACCCATAATCTGGGAATGCCTATAATTACGTGGACATACCTTGATGACCATCTCACTGGTACTCATCTCTCCGCTCACGGCAAACTGCTCGGACCACTCGCATGCCGACCCCTGAACTTTGACCCTGACCCCTGTGATGTCCTCATCGCTACAGGTGAGAGTGGGAAGGGAGGAGAAAGGGGCGATGACAGAGGTCTCTGTGGAGTCCGTCCGGGGTGCAGAATGAGAGGCTCTGGTAATCTGGATATCTAGAGGTATGGCCAGTTGGCTGGCAAACTTCTGTGGTCCTGACAAGATGACCTGATTTGGATGACAGAAGTTATGATGCAATTAAAGTCAATTTAATTCAATTCAATTCAATTCAGTTCACTTCAACTCGACTTAATTAAATTCTGTTCGATTCAGTTCAATTCAATTCAATTCAATTCAATTCTCATGCCACTTCATTTCATTTCATTTCATTTCATTTCATTTCATTTCATTTCATTTCATTTCATTTCATTTCATTTCATTCAAATCAATCCAATTCAATTCAATTCTACTCAATTCAATTCAATTCAACCATGAAGGCAAGACATTGAGTACGCATACATCTGAGAAAAATCATGTGTATTGCATGACATATTTTTGAAAGGAATATTGTACATTAAGAGTGATAAACAGGGAATAAGAAATCCCCATCACAAAGCGTCTCAAATAATTAAACATACCCTATAGTTGTAACAGCTCATCACTTAAAACATAAAAACACAAACAAACTGTAATTCAATAACTTTAAGTGATATGATATTACTCTAGAGTACTGATTCATTCTGATGAGGGAGACATCATCAGACCAAAAAAGATGTCTTGGAACAGTACACAAATTTTGAAAGTACATGTATTGCATTTACATTAAATATTTTGATTATGTCAGCAAGGCCTAACACTGTAAACTCAAAGGTATCATTATTTCTTTCCATAGCACTGCACATATATAAAATCATGATAAAAGAGTCAGCGTTGACATATATCAGCATAGCCTGATAGATTCCAAATCCTGAGCTATTAGTAGTCACCAGATACTGGTGATACCCTCCTCAATAAGGTCACCATATTTTTGTTACTCAGTGTGGAACTCTACTACCTATAACCCAGCCAGCACACTTGGTGACCATTCACATACAGACACACATTGGCTGCCTTGGATGTCGTCCTGACATGATGCTCTCTCCTGTGCTTGTAGCTGAGTTCTGCAGTGTGTGACTGACTCACCTGTCGCTGCATGGCTGATGTCTTCCTGACCTGGATAAAGAGTGTAGCTGTCTCATTCTTGTTATGCAGGATCCGTACCAACGTCTCCTCTTCCTCCATGTCAATGCCAAATGGTTCCGACCAGCGGAAGTTTCTCCAACCCTCCATACAGACATGGAGCTCCTACAATTAGTTTGGTGTAAGTTTTATACAAAAGCCCACGTAAAGGGAAACGATGCCCAAATATATATATAATATATATATATATACATGGATTGAGTGACTGCAGCAATATTCTTAGAACACATCAGTGAAGTTTGAGGAGATTCAGACAATTCATTAAAAAATAATGCATTTTTAAAGTTTTGGTACCACCATCACTGGATGAGAAGACTACAACAGTTGGTAACAACACTGTAGGACTACGATATAAAGAAAATATAAAGACTTAGAGGATGTCACAAAATATCTTCTTTTTTTTTAATGATAAGTACATATTCCTTCAACTTGTTATGGGCAAATGTTAAAGGTAATGTTATTCCCCTGCTCTCTGAAAGAAGTAAGTCAAGTGCTCTTTCATTATGCTACAGAAATGAACTGTTTGACCAACATAAAATTGCATAAGTTTTGAAAAGTTTAAGCTTATATAATGACATTGGTAAATTTCCTTTAATTAGTCAGACATGAGTCAAACCAAGAGATTATACCAAATGGATTAAATTTATGAAGAATTCTAACGGCATTACCCTAGCACACCTCTCATGTGATTTGTTCCTCTACGCTTTGAGATGAATACTGTAAAACCAGAAATATTCGCAGCATGAAACTTTCAGGAAGCACCACTACCATTCAACGCACTGTGCAGACAAACAGTATCGCATGTATTTTACTTATGCAAATCTTGGCTCCTCACAAAATATGTGAAAGTTTCATGCACGCAAAAATGTCTGCCTTTGTGGTAGTACTTGCCTGTTTCTCTTGTTTGTGGGACCGCCAGCTGTACTCATGCACCTCGTTACTCTGGAGTATAATCGACTCGTCTGTGTGCACCTGACCAAACCGCAGCTTCTGATTGGTGGCATTGCAGATCAGGTAGTAGCCGTAAAAGAGGCGGTCTACCTCCGGTTTCATGTTCTGGAGATTCATGTATTGAATTTATTGTGGTTATCAAATGTATTGTACTGTAAAATGATGAGTCAACAATTTATTACAAGCATGACACCCTAATACATAAAAATCTTGCTAAAGAGACATAGAAGTTCTAGACATGGATTTCCAAAACACGTTGATACAACACATTGAAACAGCTGACCAGTATTGGGGAAAAGTAGATCAAACTGGATGTCATTACTGAAGAACAGGGAATTCATGTAAAGTTCCTGTGCTAATCATTTAAGCACTTTAGAGAATGAGTTGTTTGAGGATATAAAGTGGTGATATGGATCCTTATCAAATGATTTACTGAGAACAATCAAGTGACCTGTATTTCATCTTGCCTATGACATGCCCAGCAGGCATTAAGTTTTTACCAATGACCTTGTACTAATGACCGGTAATAATGATTGCGCAGAAATTGCTCAAATATAAGACTTTGTTCATTTAGTTGTGGCTTGCCATAATCATGCTCACTAACATCAGAATTGCATACTTTTTATTGCAGTGTGCACTCAATTACTTATTTTCTGTAAACAATTTCTAAGCTCGTGTGCAGTGAGTTTGGAACATTTCTTTGGACATCCTGGCTTTTGAGTAAGTTCTACATGTAACTGACTGGGGCATATTTACCGATAAAGGAAAATGAAAAATAGTTCATAGAACCATTTTATAAAACAAATAATGCACAGGTTCAAGTTCTTGACATTAGTGGAGATGCAGCTCACTCTCGGGTATTCACAATGTCGTGCATGTTACACCATTGTAAATGCCCTTAAATTCACAGTATCTCAACTAATACACTCCCACCTGTGCATTATTTGTATACTACAACATCACATTGGTCTTTGTAATTTGCTCTTGGAAGCTACCAACCTGTGCCCAACCTTCGGCTGCTTTGGAAAGTGTGTGGACTGTGCACTGACCGACCATGACAGTCATGTTCCCAAAGTTTAGGGTGCCCTCTATGTCTCGCAGGCCACGGAAACTGTAGCCAATGCTGATGCTGGTAGGCTCCAACAATGGGGTCATTGTCAGGTCACCATAGTTCAAAAGGTCAGCCGCAATTTCTGTATCGCCCTGTGAGGAGCATAATACAAGAGTATCACGTGTAACTACAGACTGAGAAAGATTTACTCTACAAAACATTCCAAGGAACACCCCTGTCAACTATATTACATGCTTATTTAGCTGCACCACTGTATTTTGATGTCACAACATTGACACACTATACTCTTTGGGTCTTTCATATCATTTTAATAATCTCAGCCAATATTAGTAATAAGTCCTTATTGTCAAGATACCCTATATCACTATCAAGCCAAGAAATGAGTTCTAATGGACAGAAAACAAAACATGAAACATTCTACCTCAAGCAAACCTACACTGCAGGAACACATAAAAACATGGTGCCTCTGGTGAGTGGCAAGAGATACTAATATTCTTGCCTTGGCTTATGACTGGTTGGTGCATTTGAAGCTCATTTGACTTCCACGGCAGTGTTACGACAACAGATCACCACCCCCCCCCCCCCCCCCCCCCCGCCAAAAAACAACAACAACAATAACAAAGATTGGAAGTAAGATGGATGGATAGATAGGATGACAGATTGACAGAAATACAGAGATGGATTGATATTCACATCATTATAACATACAAATATTTGAAGATGGAGAATGATGAATGTGCAATCCTTTTTCAACCACATTCAGAAAACTTTAGTTGTTTCCAAATCATCACTTGGTTGCAACTACATACTCTCATTTTGCTAAGGAATCATAGCCTAAATGCACTATTGCTTACAAATATATAAAAAAGCAAAAAATATGAATGTAAAATAGATTTACAAATAGTCTTGTAACATATCTAAATAAAGTGCAACCATGTGTCTACAGACACTGGGTACTCATCCACAAAAAATGATACAAATCTGGACTCACGCCGACTCGAGTGCGAGCATGCACTCCGCCGTAGCTCTCCACAACAAGATGGCTGCCAGGTATCCTGATGACCAAGAACTCATGGTCATTGGGTGTGGCATCATCGGGAGTAAAGGGAGCTAAATACTCTGGAGTGGCTGCAAGATAAATCATGGCAAAGAATTGTTAAGAAATACTGCAAAAGCTGTTATTTTCGCGAGGGTAGAATTTTCGCAAATTTCATGAATCACTGTTGAGCCACGAACTTAGCAACACACGAAAATACCTCCATTACTTTGATCTTGATTGCATAAAGTGGCAGAGTGAACAGACAGGCATTAGTAGTTCATAAATGATAGCCTTGGTGTCAAATCGTGAAAAAAAACACCTCACAAAAATGTCTGTGACCTCCTCATTTGCAAAAATATCTATATGCAAAAATAACAATTTTTACAGTAACCAAAACCTAAGCTGATAGTTTGTCTCCAAAATGAAAATATATATGCAAGACTTCACCTTCCTCTTCTTATCTGCATTATTTTTTGGTTCTGTTTTTCTTTGGTATTTGGGGGATATAATACAAGAAGGAGCGGGGGAGGGGAGAGGGGTAGATTACCCACCTTTCCCTAGCTGACTAAGGTGGTTGGCAAGTCTGACCTCCAGCAGACTCATTGTGATGTTCAGTCGGCAGAACTGGATGAAGCGAGGGGCGAAGATGGTATCAAACTGCATGGAGGCAGCCAGGGCCATCGGTGTGAGGATGACGTCTGGGCCTGGTGGATCCATGGGCACACTCTGGGCCATCCTGGGGGTTACAGAAACAACAAGGGAGCCACTTAAGATGGACAAAGTACTAAAAAACAACTTGAAATTTGTATTTCAAAGTGAAGTGTGGAAGACAAAATCAGATAGTGACTATCAAATTGTGAAGAAATGAATAGGGGTGCTTTCTAATTTACAGCCTCATCTCATTAAAATGTCACAAAAGGTTAAAGGTCAATTCCCTGCTTGTTGCAAAACTGTTTGAAAAATTGTCCCCCCCCCCCCAAAAAAAAAAAAAAAAAAAAAATTCTGCAATAGCGTGGCATTTATTCAGATGAAAATCTTCTTGAAGGGGTAATATGACACCTTCCACACCCACAGGACCACACCTACAAGGCCACACCCACAGGACCACACCTACAAGGCCACACCGACAGGACCACATCTACAAGGCCACACCCACAGGGAAACACCTACAAGGCCACACCCATAGGGCCACACCTACAAGGCCACACCGACAGGACCACATCTACAAGGCCAGACCCACAGGACCACACACAGGGCCACACCTACAAGGCCACACCCACAGGACCACATCTACAAGGCCACACCCACAGGACCACACCTACAAGGACACACCCACAGGACCACATCTACAAGGCCACACCCACAGGACCACACCCTCTGAGAGAGGAGGGAAGAAGTTACTCACGACTGAAAGCTGCAGTTGAGCATGACTCTCCAGGTGCTGTAGGCCGCCATGTCTTCCACCAAGTCCCTACTCTCCTCAATCGTCTGCACGGAGTGGTAGCGCTGCGTCTCCGACACGAAGAACTCCCTCACTGGCCGGAACTTCTGGCTGCACTCCTCGTAGCTCAGAAGCACACAGGGAATCTGGGTGGTGAAAGATAAGGTGTGGATTTGACTGAAATATACTGGAGGACTAAAGAAATAGGACATTTCTAAGGAGAGTTTCTTTGGAAATGGACAAACTGTAAATGCAACATTTACATCTTTTGCATCAGGCAATTTCATTCGATAAAGTGAATAGTTGCACAGAAGACAACAAAAATTGCAGAAGTGGCAAAGTGTAAGTGAGAATAAATCTCTTCATACATTGCCATACACAAAAAGCCACAATTCGTAGCATTGTGGCTCTCATAATTTCCTACATAGTAGAAGTACCTTCTTTGTCTTAGCAAATGTCTGTTTGTCTGGATTGGAAATGGGAACTGGAGTGATGGTCAAACCGATGTCCATCCTGGGTTCTGGGTATGTCCATGTCATTGTCCCCCAGTGACCGGCCTCTTGGGAGGGCGGGGTGAAGTAGATCTCATTTGGGAGGGGTATGTCTTCATCCGTATGGCCTAGAAATTAAAGGGGAGCATGCAAGGAGACATCAATGTTGTTACCAGGAACTTTGCTGCTGGGGTCAGGGGTCAAATATGGTAGTAACAAGAGCCTGAATGAATTATGAGAAAAACTGCTACACGTTTGATACATATTCCACTGTTCACCAAATCATGTAAAGTAATTGGGATGAAGCAATTGGGATGGGAACAGCAAGGAATACTTTTGCAGAGCTGGTGGGGTGGGGTACTGATTAATACTAACACTAATAACTTCTTCATGTCTCCTGCTTCAACACTCAGTATAACAGCTCAAGTTACTTCTCTGTCTTGGCTCCCATCCTCTGAAACACTTTCAGTAACCCATCTCTGTCTGTACTGCACCAACTCCAGAAACCTTCACGACAAGACTCAAAACATATCTATTTCAACAATATTTTGGTAGTTATTTGTAGTGTTGGTTTTTACTTTATTATTTGCAGTATTGATGATGATGACGATGATGATGATGATGATGATGATGAAACAGCATTTGTATAGTGCCATTTATCTGTAGAAACATTCAAAGGCGCCCAGCTCCCAAAAAGTGTCACACATCATTCACAAAGTTGCTGGAAAAGATATTGCAAATTCATTTTATTTTTTATCTTTTTTTACATAACTTTGATTATCAAAAGTCATGCCTTTAATTGTAGAGAGAATAGAGACTACTACGAAACATGCACTATATACGTAGAATGTATTACTATTATCATTAAAAGAAGAAGCTAGCAGCTGTACTGGTTCAGTAGCCTCATCTCAAGACTCACCATCTGTGAAGTACTCAAATGCACCTGTACGGAGGTCATCTTTGTGCTCTACCTGGATCACCCCTTCAGGAACTTCATACTCAATGGCTGCCCCAACCAACTCCCAATCTCCATCTCTGTTCTCATCGCTTGTATCATCTTCAACCAAGTCAGAGAAGTCAGATGGCTTCCCAGCTACCGAGGGACCTGGCTTCATCTTGAACTTCTGGTGATTACAACAACAAGAAAAGGAGGAAAGATTTAATTGCAGTCTGGAAGTCGTCTGAGCATCTACAGATGAAACACTTTACTAATTAAAAGTAACCTGTGGACAAAAGAAAAACAACATCCCCCATCTGACATCACATTTGTTAAAACAAGCATACAATTAGAATATATGTGTTTCTTATGTCAAATCTTCTTGGTTTTGTTCCTCTTTGCTTCCACCCACATTTGCTCTATTCTATATTCTATTTTGACTAGTAATGAGGCTTTGTATAGCATTGCACTTGCGCTTGCCAAGGTGGAAATAGCATGGATACTCAATGTTATCATTCTTAGAATTTACCTTAGCAGGTGGTTGCTTCTTCTGAACCCCAGCCTCATCATGGAGGAAAGCCTGTGAGAGCCTGCTGGCAACAATTTTCAAACAGTTCAGATGCTCTTGACCAAAATAGACAGGAATGTGTTTGATGTCCAGGTCAGCAAAGAATCTGGGAAGCAAAGGGCTGATCTCGCTGGCGCTGTGAGGCTCGTGGTTGGTTCTCAGGTGCAGGTCAAAGTTGAAAGGTCCAACAAGAGGTCTTGTCCTGTGTTGAAGTGATGTCTTGAGGGCAAGGTCACAGAGCTGTACGCTGCTGTCTGCATGAAACAACTCAGCTGTGAGGGAACACATATCATACATCGGTGGTTACAGCTGTCTTGCTTCATTGTGTGACTCACATCTCTATGCATTGTAGTGTTGCTTGAACCAACAACTGTGCATTATTTGTTTTATGACACAGGTCTACAGTAACTGGGCATCAATTTACATAAAATAAATTTCTAATTACTGCTGGCATTCCAGCTGACGATCAACAAGAATCAAACTTCCAGATTAATCCTCTTGTCAATGACTACTGGCATTCAAAATCTATAGAGAGCAATGAACTGGTTAGTCTGAGCTTGACATTACAAGATATAAAAATGGCAAATACATCTCGCAAATACCTTATGAATATGAATTGTCCAAAAAAATTTCATCTCATTCAAAGATAATGTAGATACTGTATCTTTAGGTCATGATAGATATAAGTAGGTTAAATACAATATATATTTGGTGCCCATTACACACTGACCGAAGCATCATCTGAAGCCACTGGAGGCATATTATTGTAGGTCAGTGCAGTTACTTTGTTTTTTGGTTTCATGTGACACATTCGTTCTTTAATAACTAGATAAATTCTTTAATCTCCGGCTAATATCGCACGAAGCTAATGGTAAAAAAATACAAACATAGCATCAACTCAAATGCTAAATGCTTTTATACCACTAAGTCAAAAATATTCAAAATGACAGTGGATTATGGGCATATAAATCATATCGTACCTGTTTTTTGGTTGAAAACTACAGCTGATTCTATCATTGTTGCTCCAACCGATGCCACAATGTGGGGGTAATCTGGGTCCGGAAGAGTTGCCATGACAACCACCACTTGGCTGGTGGTGAACAGGACATCCTGAATATGGGACAGCATCATTAAGTTTTCAAGGACGCCCTCTGGAGCTGAGCGATCTACAGGCTTTCGTCTCTCCTTTTGGCTGCCCTGAAGACCTGAGACATACAGAAAAAAAAACAAATGAAAATGCATGTACAGTATATTGCAGAACACATAAAGAATACTGACCAGAAGATTTAAAAGCAAATTCAACAGATTTTACAAAAGAAATAAAGATACAAGATAGTTACAGAATTACACAGAGACCAACAGGCAGACAAGCCTTCTATAAACAAAGACAGCACTATCACATGGAATAGCATGGGCAGTAGTCTGCATCGAAATACAAATGACCCAGGTTCGATTCCAGAGTCAAGATGAGCAATGTTGTGTGTAAACACACCATCCCCTCTAGTAAGAGGCAAAAAACTCTGTCCCTCAGATAGGACATTAAATGGAGGTCCATGTGTAAGTTAGTCACGACTCATGGATGTAAAAGATCCACCTTCATTCATTTATAGCAAAGAGCAGCGTGCCAACCTGCTGAGTGGTCCACCCTCATACACACACAAGAAAAAAGGCCAAAAGATGCCGACCCCTCGTGGTTCGCCCCAGGTCACTACCACTAGTCCGCAAACGGAATCAACCAGATACCTTGTGCCATATGAGAGAATGGAAAAGAATCACAAGGAATAGTGGCTGCAAAAAACAAAACAATTGGTAGCATTCCATAGGCATTTTGACTTTCACTTCTGATAGTTCAGCAGATATGGCTGACAACATGCTTGCCTTATCACTAAATCAAAGCAGTTTCTGATGTTTCTGGAGGGTCCCTGGAAAAAAAAAGGAGTTGCGGGAGTTCTCAAACCTGGCAGACTGATCCCAACAGCCTTGGTGCCATCCCTAGGGGTTGTGAGCAGCTGAATTTCTTCCACTTCCCGCGGTGCCTCGGTCCTCTGACTCTTGACTGGTTGAAGCCGTTTCAAGAACGCCCTCGCCTGGTCAACCTTGCTCAGGCTAAAGTTAACCTTGATTGGACGTTTCACAAGCACCCTCACTGCAGCTGTACATAAGTCAATGAAAAGTAATCCAATCCTTGTCATAAAGTTAACAACCATCACTGCCAGACTACACAAAAAAAAGAAAACTATTAGATTTTATAGAATTTTCTCCTCTTCAAAAGCATTATTTAGTCAACCTCACCACAGACAGATTAAAATCATGGACAAATGGTGCAGAAATAGCCTAAATGTATGAAAGGTAAAGAAAAATTAGGTATGTGGTAATTGAACTAAAGTTCAATAAGATATAAGTTTGTACGCCATCAACCCTCTGCAGAAAGGGATGCCGAGATTAAACACTGGGCAATGAAAAGATGTCATTTTTAGCATTAGTCGGTCTCAATGTAGCAAAAAAACACCCACAAAAACAAAAACAAAAGAAAAAAACAGGCAGGGAAAGCAATCACAAGGACTACACACAACAAGCACAGGGAGGGGAGGGCTAGGGGCGCAGAACAAAGAAAACAAAAGGGATGGGTTCACTTTCATTTTTTGCTGTCTCTTCTTTGTACTCTAGGTTTACTCACTGCTTGTTGAGGCCCCACCCCTTCACTCATGTGGTTGCTATTTCACTCTTTTCCTATCATTTGTCTCTCTATTGTTCCTCATCTTGTTTGATGTTGCCTCCCTATTCATCCTTTTCCTTCAATGGTTGCCCCCTTGGTCCTCAGGATAATTACTGACCCTCCTCTGCCTTTTGTCTGTCCACCCTTCTGCTTTAATCCCCCTCCCTTTTAATACCTGTTGGGCTCCTTGCCTATGACCTCCTATACCCTCTCCTTTTGTTTTCTTTGTTCTGTTTCCCTAGCCTTCCCCTGACTGTTCTTGTTGTGTGAAGTCCTTATATGTGATTGCTTTCCCTGCCTGCTTGTCATTTTGCCTCTGATGAAGATTCTGCTAGGATCAAAAGTTCAGGCCCCTTTTGACTCTATTAGTTTGATTTTGTCAGAACAATGCACCAATAATGACAAATTCAGCAATATGTGACCTGTACAACAAAATGATCCTAAAGTCGGGCGAGGTCGATTATTTGAAAATTGCATGACACAATTCCCTAATCTTTCTGCTTTAAATTGATATATAACACATTTTATAAAAATAATCGGCTGCGGAGATATCTATGTTTAAAAGAGAGCATGTCGACGCGTCTGGGAAATCACTGTTTCGAGAAAAGCGCCCTAAAAGTTACTTTTACGATGCAATCACGACCAAGGGACACGCAAGTCAGTATTCACCTCCGGACAATAGAAGGTAAGCCCTAGCAACCCCCGCAATGCTCATTCAAACACAGCGTCGGCGGTCTCCTCACCGACCAATCAGTGACCAGGATTCCAGGAGAGGCGGCTGGGCATAGCGCACCCCGCCACCACACACCAGTCGACTGGGGAGTGTGCGAGCTTCACGCTTCGGTTAGCGGCAAGCAGCAAACTGACCAATGAGATCACTCTGGCCGTTGTTAGGGGCGGAGCCTATCTGCGGCGCTCAATCCAAATGTTCGAACCAGTTTCTGCTTCGTTGAAACGCCAAAAAACATGGCCCAGAAAAACGCTATTTTTTGGTCTTTCCTTTCATCATTTTGCTTCAAAATTTCGACAGATGATAGAAGACATGTCAGACTCTAATAATATGTCAAATTCAGAAAATCGTAAGTTTTGACCAATTTTGATGCTCTGACTTCAAACTCGATTTTCACGTCTTTGACCGAGCGCGACTTTAGGACCATTTTGTTGTAGTGGGTCACATATGATCTATCAATATCAAAAGTAGTATACAACAATATTTGTAGAAAAGCTAATTGCATTCACATCAAGTGACATTAATTTTTTCATTGGACCAAATATTCTACAGAATGTAGGCTAACTTCACTGACAGCATATTTTCATAGACATTTGTGTGTTTGTATTGTCAATCTAAGATTATCTAAGAGCAAATGACATCTTATGTTGATGTTGAATGTAAGCAATTTGGGATGCATGCATCCTGCAACTGGTAATGATCTTGAGCTTAAAACTCTACTGGAGCTTGTGACCATATTTACCTCCATTCTGCATCATGAAGTCTGTGACGCTGAATGTGAGGAGAGATGGTCTGACACCAGTCTTTGGGTCCGGCATGCCTGGACACGTCTCAAACCAGGGTACTGGAAAGTCTCCCGGCTGTGGCAGACTGCCAGCTGACATACAAAAGCAGGGAAGGAGTGGCATACGTGCATTTATCTTTATACAACACCTATTTAGAATGTAGCTATCCGATTGGTCGATTGCTCATTACATTACATTTAGGGAAAAGTTCCATCGCACGCTCTGGCTGCCAGCCGTGCAATTTTGTTTGAGCAAAAATGGATAGTGCATGGCTGACGTCACCCATTTCCATTGACTCCCGTGCTAAACCCAAAATTGACCTGAAGTTTTTATTCCATCGCAAGGCTCTGATGTCACAATAAACAAACATTTGCCGCGCGCACTCAACAATTACAAGCGCGCTTACAAGCGCATGTTTTTGTCACTAATTTTTGTAAACAACTTCGTTTCGCGTACGTATGTACAAGGTGACTGCGACTGTGCGGCTACTCATTCATCTTTCACGGAAAATAGTCGCCATTACTGCGCTAAATTCAAGAATCTGCGTGGACCAAATCTGTTGACGTTCGAGGTGTTGTATAAAACAAATAGTGTATGGTCTTTACTCGTGCAATGGAGCAAGGTTTTCCACTCGGTGAAAAAAGAGGCGCACTATTCAACTTGGCTTCGCCTCATTGAATAGAGCACCTCTATCTACAGATATATTGTATAATTGATGAAAATGATGAAAATTGTTAAAAGTATACTACCGGCATTTTGTACTTTGTCAATGAATTTGAAAAAAATTGGCATACAGAGAATAAATAAATCAAATCAAATCAAATCTTTCACCTCGTGCAAAATCTTGTACCTTCGCACTCGTGACCATTCACTATTTGTATAATATCATTCATTTCATATCCTTGCACTTGTTCCAACATACTATCTGTTGAATGGTGACAAGATAAAACTGAACTGAAGCCACAGTTCAAAGCAGTTAATAACACTGTAGCAATATCATAGAATTAAAACAGGATCATGAAGAAAATGTGGCGGACAAACATTATAAAGTAAAACTGCTAACAACACAAGAACTTCAGTTTTTAAAACTTTTTGGTGAAATAATGAGAAATCCCTTGTTAAATATGAAAGAGCATGTAATTCCACGAAGGATTCAACGTTTATTTTACAGAAAATGGTTTTGAAATGGCTGAGTTATCCAAAACAGAGCAATCCTAATAAAGGTGGGACCCACCTTTTATTAGGATTGCTTTGTTTTACTTTGTTTTTGGATGTCTCAGCCATTCCAAAACTGATTTTCAACTAATAAACTTTGAATTCCTCTTAGAATGGTATATTCTGTATTATTTCATAAGTGTTTTTTTTTTTTTTTAATCTCGCAAAAAGTTAAAGCCAAATCCTCATCTCCACCAACACTATACCATCCCTTTAAATAGAGGGCAAGAACTAACATTCACAGGAAGAGATCAATGTTTCCATCGTAATATGACCATGAGACCGCTGAGGCATTAAAATCAGAACTTGACAGAAAGTATCTACATTGCATTTCCACTTCAGATAACACAGGCAAGCAGAAAGCTGATCTGAAATTTGATGTTTGCTGTTCTGATGCTGTTCTACCAATGTTTGACATAAAGAGGTTTTGATTGGACTTGCATGGGACTATGACATGGCAACCCACTTTCAAACTTCATGCCTTTATTCTGATCTTGCTTGGTATTTGTATTATGTAACGACCCAAGTCCAAATTTGGCTATTGTTTCAGGAGACCCCTTGCAAAGTATCAGCAATGCAAATACATACGTATAAACATTCCAATGACTACTGCATACGCCATATATTTAGCGAGTCTAAATTTTCACAAATCAGGACTTCCCAACGATTTCGCGAGTGGTTACATTTATGATCTCGGAGTACTGTACTGAACGGAGAAATGTATATATATGTGCATCACATTCATATCAGGATCAGAGTCATTTAGTTTCGCATGCCTTTAATTTCGCGAATAGCACCTAACTCACGAAATTCGCGATTATAAAATCCTCATGAAATACTTGGCGTATACAGTATTATACATTTTCAGTTTGTATACATATTCTCATGGACGAAATCCTAAATACATTAGACTGTTATTTGTTGATTATTTAAATTTTCTTCAAATTCTCTCAAATGGACTTGGGTCTTTCTTATATTCAGGTACGCAAATGTCTGCAAAACCGAGCCCAACACAAGAATATCTTACCTTGAACTTCTCTATTCATTGAAGCGCCATCCACCGTAAAGTCGTAAACAGAGAGCTCAAATTTCTGCTTCTCCTTCTCCACGGATACGACCAAGGATGGCTGTGAGAGAAGTAGCTGGAGGAATGGTCTGATGGACGCTGGCTGAGGTTGGCTTGAAACGTCATCTTTTCCTGGAGATGCTATGCATGAAAGAAGATATATCATATAAAGATTTCTCATTTCACAGCTGTATGTCTATACTCTCTTCTAAAGTGAAATAACAATTTATTTACTTGTAAATGTCGTATATTCCTTTTGCAAAAGGTCAAAAAATGTTGCATGGTTTAAGAATAATGTCTCCCAACATCTTGTACAACATCTTAGGGTAATAAGCCATAGTGATTTTTAAAAAAAATGCAAAACTAACCCAATGCCACTTGAGAACATGCTAACCTCTTGAATTGAGAATAATGGTCAGAATTTTTTTAGGGTACAAATAAATTCACTGAAAATTTATAGTATTGTTTTCCTCTCCATCAGAAAGAAGTTCCCAGTTTTATTATTCTGAGGAAAGGTCGAAATTATCTATCTCAAGTCTATAATATACCAGCCTATGAGAGGAATCCAATTTTTAGCTTTGCAGATGGGGCATAGGAACTACAATGTATAAAGAGCTCAAGACTGAGGAAATGACTTCCTTCATAAAAAAAAACCCCAGAACAACAAATGCTTTTATAATATCCTCATAACTAGTCAGTTGCGATTGTTCTTTGTCTTTCATTGTTCACTACATCACATTAGTCTCATCTTGACATCTCATTCCTTGTCTATTCTACCAGTTCTAGAGACTCACCACTGTCCGGTGCCCCATCCGGGATATCCCTGGAGTAGAGGAAGACTGTCATCTTCCTCCCTGTGATGAGGAAGTCACAGGGTGTGACTCCTTTCAGTCTTGACTTGTTCTTAGACTGCTTGCCTCCCGTTTCCCCGGCAACCAGCTTGGCAGGTTTGAGGGAGGATGGGGGACTTGTGGCAGTCTGGTGTGGTAGTTCCATCTTCTCCACTGCTGTAGACTGGAAGTAGCCCTCACTCCCCAACCCACTGTCCTCCAGGGGGGTGGATTTTGTCGAGCTGGAGGCGCTGTTGTGATGGGCCGGGTCAGCGGGGGAGGGCTTGTCTGGGATCAGGCTAAGCAGGTTTGAATCCAGGACCCTCTGTGCCAGATGCAGCTGCTCGGTGCCCAGGTAGAACGTCATGTCGGTGGTCACATGGAACTCTACGGAGTGACCGCATATCACAACCTGGGCACACACAAAGAGAAAACACATACTTCAAACATTGATAGGTGTGACTACAAAATATACCATTCTTGTGGGTCATCAAAGACATATAAACGGTCACAATAACATATGCATTCAAATAAACTCTGAGTACAGTCCGACCTCTCCTATCCGGACATGTTGGGACCAGCACTCAACCGTATAAAGGATTTTGCCGGATATGGGAGACTCAATGTTTAATACATGCAGCTGCCTACCCAATGGTAGCTACATATACAGTTTACATGTATCAAGTTTGGGTGAATATGTCACATCCTCATCAGCTGGTCTGCGTTCAGAATTCTCTGGTAATTTGCTCAATGTTTCTGCAGTGATTTGGAGGTAATGAATGTCTGAATGCATGTTATTTACATGAAAATTAGATGTGAATGTATTTTAATTTTGTTGGCAATGAGACATGCAATTTATGTGAGTTTGTGCAGAATTTTGTTTGAGTTTGAAATCCTCCTTTTCCCTTCAATCATTAGATTGAAAAAAATAAAAAAAATAATGCCGAGATCACATCTGGATTATAGAGATATCCACATAAAGGGAGCCCAGATAGGAGAGGTTGGGCTGTATATGCATGCATTTTATATATCATCCTGAGCAGACATATGAGTGGGAGATATTCCTACCATCTGTTTATTCCTGTCTGGTCTCTGTTTCTCCATGACAATGGCTGGTGCCACAACCAGGCGGAGGTCAAACTCCTGCACCACTGGGGTCAGTTGCACCTGTTCTGGGTCTTGTCTGTGGGGTTGTCATGGAAACGGATACATCAAATATACAACAACACAAAGTTGTTGAGCAATATTCGCAACACGTTTCAAGTCTAAGTTCTTGTGTTTCTTCATGGCATCAATAAACATAAAAACCTTCTCCAAAACACCTAACTGACTGCAAAGTGGTTGAAGTGGTTTACACCAAGCTTCATACTAAATGTGAACAAATTACCTGAGCTGGGAGAAAATAACAAGAAATATGTGACCCACCACAACAAAAGGATCCGAAAGTCACTGACGGCTGAGACGAGAAAATCAAGTTTGAAATCAGATCATCAAAATCGGTCAAAAATATCAAATTTCAGTTGCTTGCATAGTGTTGTAGTCTAATGTGTCGTCTATCATTTGCTGAAATTTCGAAGCTAAATGATAAAAGGAAAGGCAAGAAATTGGCGCTTTTCTGGGCCATAATTTTCCGACTTTCATCGGAAAATAAACGAAGTATGAAGAAACAGGAACGAAGATTTGGATTTAGCGCTGCAGATAGACTCCACCCCTAGCAACGAGGGAGTGATCTTATTGGTCAGTGCATGGCATCCTGGTTACTGGTTGGTTGTGCGTAGATCGCTGGAGTTAAGCTTGAATGAACATCATGGAGATTGCTTTGAGCGGATCTTATATTGTCAAGAGGTGAAAACTGGAATACCTCCCCTTGATCACGATAACATCAGAAAGAAAGCTTTGAAGGCGGTTTTCTTGAAACACTGATTTCCTAGACAACTCAACATGGTCTCATAAAATCATCAATATCTACGCAACCGAGTACTTTTGAGTCGTGTTATATATGAAATGAAAGCAGAAGAGTAAGGGAAAAATGTCATGTCATTTCCAGAAAATCAACTTCCCTTGACTTTCGGATCCTTTTTTTGTAGCTGGTCACATATAGTTGTCCTAAAAGACTACATCTGCCAGCAGAGACACAATGGCCGGTCCCATGGCAGCATTTACAGTACCACGGTAATGTTATCAAAAAATGAAAAACGTCAAACTTGAAACAATCTTACAAAAGACACATAACGCATGTTTTGAAGCTCAAATATGCAAGCAGTTTAAAATGTTTGGATACTTGATACTATAGAGGTGGCACTAGCCACTGCTGCATATTATCAGTGATGCAAGTTGTTTCATTTGTAAGGTACAGGAAAGGCACTAAAAACCTTAAATACATGATGAACTTGATAAACTTTTGAAGGGAATAAGACAACCCAAATGGGACGGAACTATTTACTTTGGCAGCGACAAGTTCCACTCCAGGGCTGGGTTCTGAGTCTTGGACAGCGTTACCCCTGACCTCACTTTGACCTTGTCCTGCTCTGAGGCTCGTATGACCTGCTCCAGCGAGGTCACACTAACACCAATGCCATGAATGTCCAGTTGGTACTGTCTGTCCTCAACCTCTGACCCAGGGTGTTGGGTGATGCCAGCATGGACGGCTTTCCTGGTCAATTTTTGGGGGTAAAGAATAGTACCTCCATCAACTTAAATTCATGTTTTCTTCAATACCTTCCAGAAATAATTATCATTCACACCTTCAAATCAACATTTCAAAGGCCTCTCAGCAAGAAATAACTAAAGTTTGAAGTCACTGATGAGATTGTAAATAAAACAATGTGAACTCTGATACGACATACAGTTGAACCTCTCGTATCCGGACAAGTCGGGACCGCGGCTCATCCGGATAAGGGATTTGGCCGGATACGGGAGACTCAATGCTTTATACAGTTTGTACATGTACATATACATACACATGTACTGATGTAGCCCATTGTAGTACCACATGTAGTAATGTGTACACTGCAACCTTTTCATTGTTACACTCAGTAACAGACCCCAAAATACAGGTTCATGTTTGAAGAATGAAATCATTTTCTTTTACAAATTCTTGGGATGATTTACCTAAATAATTATTAAGAAATGTATCGAGTAGATCTTGAAAATAAACAGTACGAGTCGATGAAACGACGCTTCAAAATTCGATCATCACGGCTCGGCAAAGTCGACTGTAGGTCGCCATTGTTAGATTGAGTTGGGAATCCCCCTTTCCTTCCGTAATTATTAAAAAATAAAAAAAAAATCACGGCGAGATTGCGTCCGTATAATATAGAGATCCGGATAAAGGGAGGCCGGATAAGAGAGGTTCAACTGTACTAGTGGTGCTTCATGCTGGGGCTGTGACAGTCAGTGGGAACAATTTGACCAGACTTACTTTCGTACAAGGGTCTTCCATATAATTCCCTACTTTGTCTTCTTTGAAGTGTTTGGTAACTCTTATGCAGCAACAACATGACAAAATGGTCAAAATGTATAGGAACTCAATCCTAGATCTGCAGGTATCTTCTATTCATTTTGCTTCTGCTTTCTATGAGCCTGTGTGCACAAATGAAGCTCATCTTAGGTTATCATACACATCAGCAATTTTCATACAAACACACATGAGCGTTATTGTTAAGGTCCCATATAACATATTAAAATTAAATCATTTTTAGTCAAGGCCAGACTCAATTAAAAAAAAAAAAAGGTTCAATACCCTGGACATGATGTCTCAACGTCAAAGAAATGTGAATGAATACCTGAAGATATCTTGTTTGACCACCAATCTCTGAAGAGGATTGTCAGCATATGGTACAAGGGAGATTTGGGAGACCTGGAACAAGAAGAGGTCCTGGTCTAGTCTTGATTCTACACTAGCCGAGGGTCCAGCTGGCACGAAAGTCCTGATCCTCTGGCAGTCCAGATAGAGGAGGGGCAGAGAGGCACTGGTCAACCAGGTGGACACTCGGGATGACCCTGCCGCTTTGATGGACTTGACGGACTTAAGGGACCTGGCCGACCGCTGGGACACACTCCGCCAAGACATGGCATCAGATGCTGCACCCAGTGCTAGGGTCTCCTCCTGTTCTGAAATGGTTTCCATATGGACAGCCGTTCTGCCGCTGGAACCATCCTCCAGCTTTTGTTTGTTTCTCCTCTCCAAGGGAGTTGCAGAGAAGACTACCAGAGCTGTTGTCAGAACTGGGCACCACGCGATCAGGTCAAACGATCGGGACGAGAGAATGACCTCACTCACGTAGCGCTTCTGCTTGGCGTACTCATCGCTGGGGGTCACCCTGTGCCCCTGCTTGTCAAACTTGCCCCCAAACATCTTCTGCGCGATGGACATTCCCAGAGCCCTGGTCCACGTCAGTGACAGAAAGGCGTAGGTCTGCTTGGACTCAGCTGCCTTGCTAGAATGGAGGGAGAATGGGTTGGAAGGCTGGGAGTTGGTGCGGGGACGCTTGAAGGGCGGGGCCAGCTCAACGTTCTGTGCCACAGTATCCGTGCACGAGAGAACCATGCCTTGGAATGGACCAGGATCCCACGCCTCATTTCTGTGGAGAAAGTATCATCTGGTTACAGCACATATAAATACTGTAAATGCTGTCACTTTCACTTAGAGATATTTTCACAAATGAGGACGTCCCAGACATTTTTGCGAGATGCTGTTTTCGCAATTTGACACTGAGACTATTGTAACTGCACTAACATCTATCAGTTCACTCTGCCACTTTGCTGTATGTACTGAGTACATTGAGTGCAAAAAAAGATATTAGTACGTATCCCAGTGTGTGGTGACATTTTCATGTGTTGTTTAATCAAGGTCCAACAGCTAAGAAACATTGTATTATGCATGTTACAAATGTGATTTTTGATTATTGTTATTATCATCATCATCATCACCATCATCATCATCATATCATCATCATCACCATCATCACCATCATCACCATCATCACCATCATCATCACCATCATCATCACCATCATCACCATCATCATCACCATCATCATCATATCATCATCACCATCATCATCATATCATCATCATCATCATCATCATCATCACCATCATCATCATCATCACCATCATCATCATATCATCATCATCATCATCATCATCATCACCATCATCACCATCATCATCATCATCACCATCATCACCATCATCACCATCATCACCATCATCATCATATCATCATCGTCATCATCATCGTCATCATCATCACCATCGTCATCATCATCATCACCATCATCATCATCATCATCATTATTACTATCTGTGACTTCATACCTCTTGATGAAATGAAAGATATTAAGAACTCCAACTTTGCAGGTGACCTTGGAGTAGACGTCTTGGATGTCGATGCTTGTCGCTAGATCCTCCATGTCTGCACACACTTTCACTATCAACAGAAAATCACCAACAATTTGTTCCCTATCAACAACAAATCATGATAACTTTTCAGAGAGCAATATTCAAAGCATTGTTATACTTTCATTTCTGATGTAAGGCTGGAGTTCTTGTATCTATAGTGTGCACTGGTTTTGCTGGAAAAGATGAAGATATAAAAATGTGTAGTAGCTCCCACTGGGGCTAAAGTGGAAATAAATCTACTGTGATAGTGGAAATTTTCACACAAGGACTGCTAATTTTTCAGGATTGGCCAGGTGAGATGAATACGTGTGTTTTAAATTTCACACAGTCATGACAATTGAGCAAGCACCTCAAATAGCTCACAGCTGCCACAGCAGTTAAGGGCTTTGGCAGCACATGCTATGGTAAAGGGTAACTGGACTGCATTATGACAGCAAATTCATTAATACTACAGGACTAGTGAACATAAAGAAAACTACAAGTATCATAACATTTATACCCCAACCTTGAAGTCAATGGTACAAAATGATATCACACACCACTATGACAAGCAAAACATTCATGTGTTTTTATTTCAAAATAGTTTCCAAATGGAATATTAAAGAAAAAAATTGCCAGATTCCAATTTTCGTCAGTCAGAGTTCCTACTATCATTTCTTGCTTTCCCTATGACACCTTACCAAGTTCATCTTGAGCCATTCCGGTCTTCTGTTTCTTCCCGTACAGGACCAGCGAGAGTTTGTGCAGCGTCCACTGTACCCAGACGGACGTCTTGACCCCGCCCCCCTCTCTCTCCCTGCCCGCCGGTCCGTCCCCACCCTGGCGGCTGGAGTGTAGGGTGGCACTCTGGACCGACTCACTCTCCATCTCTATGGTGCTGTCCGGCTGCCCCGAGGAAGCCTGGCTGCTGGCTGCCGGGGGGTGGGGCACGGATTTGGACGGGGAGTGTGGGGTCAGTGCGAAGTCCCCGCCCTGCTTGGGGCTGGAGGGCTGTGAGGGAGGGTGGGATGGGGTTTGCAGCTCCACCAACCAGAAGGCTTGGAGGAGTTTGGTCTGCCTCGATGTGAAGGAGTGGAGGAGAGTGGACAGCAGAGTGACCTGAAGAATTAAAAGTTCACAGGAATGAGAGAAAACAGAACACAATGATTGAACACACCGTCAAACAACAAGAAAATGGAAGATTAAACGAGAACTTACCGTTTGAAGTTTAATATTAATTTTATGAGTAATTGGAGGGTGAGATTACGTCATATATGAGAGATCCCGCTAGTGCGCGCGCCACTCAATATTAGAAGCAAGAATGTGACCACTGATGTAGGAAGATAACGAGAGATTAATTTACCGTTTGAAATTTGGGGGAGGGTGAGGTGGGACGTAATCTCACCCTCCAATTACTCATAAAATTAATATTAAACTTCAAACGGTAAGTTCTCGTTTAATCTTCCATTTTATATCGTAATTTCGTGAGAGATTACGTCATATATGAGATTTCGAAGCCAGTGGTTACATTCTCGAGGCAACCCCCCCAAAAGGGGTAGGCAGCATACCTTAGATAGAGGTTCCATTGCAATTCTCATTCAGGCTGAATGTTGCATAGATATTGTGTCTCCAAGAGTTCACAAGTTCAGGCAGTTCAAGACACGTCTGCTCAAATCTTAGGGCTTCACAGTCTATTTTTTGATAATTGTTTCTACAAAGTTTTTCTCAGCAGGACAGGGCTTGTTGTAGTACTTGCGAAAGGTTCTTTCGTTGGCCCAGCCGGCTTGCGCAAGTATCTTAGATACTGGGAAATTTCCCTTAATGGCTGCGGAGGTAGACGCTGCCCGAGTAGAGTGCGCCTTGTAGATCCCTGTATCAATACCCGCAGCCTCCAAAACCTCCTTAATCCAGCGAGCGATTGTTTGAGAGGATACCCTGTGATACGGTTTCTTGTAGCTAACAAAAAGGTACCGTTCACTAGCTCTGATCCTGCGGGTCCTTCCGATGTATTCCTGCAAGTACCTGACCACACAAAGTCTCCTGTCTGGTGGGTATGCCTGGAGCTTGACAGTGTGTGAGTAATTTCCAGGCTTGCTATGTTTTAGGAGATCATGAAGGTGAAAAGTGACTGCATTCTCTCTTAACACCATATCATCCACGCTTAGGTAGTGTAATGATTGAATCCTTTGTGCTGAGATTAATGCAATAATCACACACAACTTAAGCGTCAATTTTTTCAGGTCCAATACGTGCGCTGGGGACCAAGAACGAAGAAAATTGAAAACAAGGTTAACGTCCCACGTTTCCATGTATCTAGGCTTGGGTGGGCGTAGCTGAAAGACTCCCTTCATAAACCTCTGGATAAAGGGATGATTTCCAACTGTAAACATAGTATCTCGAAGTATCACAAATGAAGATAGAGCACTCCGTGCTAAGTTTATGACACTATATCCTGCCCCTTTTTCAAAGAAAATGTCACTCAGGAATTCCAGGACAGCTTGAACATCTGAATACAAGTAGTTGCTGCATTTCTTGTCACAAAATGCTTTCCATTTGTTTATGTACACTGCATACTGTTTTTTAGTCCCTTTTCTCCAAGAGGAGGCCATTACAGCAATTATCCGTGCATTCAATCCCGCATCTCTGAAGGGGTTGCACAGAACCTGCAAGCAAGAAGATCAATCTGAGTGTGAAGTGGGTGAGGAGTGTTAGAAACTGGCAATGTTAGTAAGGATTCACTCCTATGAATAACAAGTGGTTCCTCATTCATCATCCTGTTTAGGAGAGGAAACCATGGCTGGCTTGGCCATTTTGGGACTACTAGTATCCCAGCTGCATTATCAGATTTGATTTTTTGAATGCACTTAGCAACTAAGCAGAAAGGAGGAAATGCATAAAAGTACCACTTTCCCCAATCGAGAGTAAAGGCATCAACAGCCTTGGCATGTGGGTCGGGCAGCCATGTGACATAGTTCTCTACCTGCTTGTTAAGTCTGGAGGCAAATAGGTCTATTTCTGGTGTCCCAAAACGTGAGGTTATTTCTTGGAAAACTGTGCGGTCAAGCATCCATTCTGTGCGGTCATTGAAATTTCTAGACATGCGGTCTGCCTCCACATTCAGCTTTCCTGGCAAGTGTGCTGCTGTGACCCAAATTTTATGAGTTTCACACCACTGCCAAATCTCTCGGGCTGCCCGATCACAGTCAAGGGATTTAATGCCTCCCATGTTGTTAATGTACGCAACAGCAGTACTGTTATCTAGCCGTAACAAGACATGAATGTTTTGTGAATTAGAACAGAAGGACTTGAGTCCCATGCCAGCAGCCAGGGTCTCCAGATAATTAATCTTATTCTCCCTGGCTTTTTGCAGCTCGTCTTCATTCCATCTACCCCCTGTATGGGTGGTATGATCAGATGCCCCCCAGCCTTTGCCACTGGCATCCGTGCACAATTCGAGCATAGGTTTAGGGTGTCGTAAGGGTGAGAAAGCAGACTGCACATTGTCTATCCACCATTGCAGCTCTCGTTTTGCTTCCAAAGATAGGCTCATTTTTCTGTCAAATGCCCCTTATTAATTTTGAGTGCTTTGATTTTGTCCCTTTCTAAAGCCCTGTAATAGAGCTGTCCATACTGGACTGCG
Source organism: Diadema antillarum (assembly GCF_040938485.1). Lineage (NCBI taxonomy): Eukaryota > Metazoa > Echinodermata > Echinoidea > Diadematoida > Diadematidae > Diadema > Diadema antillarum. The sequence continues at coordinate 1,112,347 of NW_027270934.1, forward strand.
GGAAATGATGCTACCATTTTCCCGATAATTCTAGCCACCTGCCTGATACTGGGGTTTGCTATTTGCATAAGTTCAGTGCACAAGGACTGTATTTCCTCTGATTTGTTATCAGGCAGTCGAATTGTCATGGTCTGAGTATTGAGAATGAAACCAAGAAATTGTATTTCTTGAGTGGGGCATAGTACTGATTTATCTGGGTGTACCAAGAACCCAAGTTGTGCAAGGATGCTAGTGGTTTCCAAAACCGTTTGCAAAGTTTGATTCTCACTTTCTCCAATAATCAGTATATCGTCAAGGTACCCAATTACTACATGCCCTTGCTCTCTCAGTAATGTGAATGCAGGTTTCAGTAGTTTAGTGAACAACCTTGGCGCCGTGCTCAGGCCATTAGGCAGTACTTTGAATTGCCAAAGTTGATTTTTCCAGGAGAACTTTAAGAACTTCCTGTGTGCTGGGTGCACAGGTACTGTATAGTACGCGTCCCGAAGGTCGACTGAAGCTAAGAAGCTATTTTCTGAAATGAGTTCAATAGCAGTATGGATATTTTCCATCTTAAAATGCTGGTACTGGAGATGTTTGTTGAGATCAGACAGGTCTAGGATAACGCGTGTACCCCCATCTTTTTTAGGCCGTGTAAAAACATTAGACACGTATTTTCCAGTTTCCCTCTGGCACTGTTCAATTACTCCCTTGTCACGGAGTTTAGAAATTTCGAGATCAATATCAGCCTCTTCGGCTTTATCACATCGAAAAAGGTAAGGGGGTTTAGTTCTAGATGGTGCACCCATCTCTTTACTGAATTCAAGCCTGTAACCACTTACAGCATTTAGCACATGTGGGTCTGAAGTAATTTTGCGCCACTTTGGGAGGAATTGCTTCAGTCGACCTCCTACCACAGGTTCTACATTATCATGATGACATAGCTTTGCATGATCACTAGAAAGGGATGTTATATTTACCTCGTCAGTTGAACTGGAGGTTATCGTGCTCTCTTCATCCCTGAGCCTTGCTTGCTCCCACAGTGCGGTTGGTGCTGGCTGGGATGTGTGAAGGTGTGGGGAGCTAGCGGCTTCCCTCTCCCCTTGGGGCGCTGGCCTAAAAAAGCATGGCTGGTAGCTCCAGTCCACGGTCCTTTTGCACCTGTAGGCCTAGTCACATCACTTGTGCTTGCACGAGATGTAGTCCAGCCCGCGTCGAGGTACTGTTGGGGCAAATTCGAGCTTCCTGATGTAATCTTGCTCCTGCCCTTGCCATATGCACTCCTGCCATAGTCATATGGGCTGAAACGCTGCTTTTTGTATTGTCTGCTATGCTCACTCCTGAGGACACCCTCAGTTGCTTTTTGTTCATCTCTTATGTCTTTCATTTGCTTTCCCAGGTCGTCACCGAAAAGGAATTTGGAGACCGGTGTAGAGGGCTTGCAGAGATGTTGGAATTGATAACCAATGTCTGGTTTCATGAATTCCTTACATAAGGAATTTAGCTCAAAGTTTGCACTGCACAGAAGTGCTAGTGCATCTTGTTGCTGTTCAGTAATATCCTGTGCTGACACTGTATGTATGTAGGCATTGATGCCTCTCGTGAGATTCTTTTGGAGTCTCTGAAATTTGAGGTCTCGTGTCTTTGAAAAGGCAGGTAGCCCATTCCAGATTCTTTGGTTGACTTTCGGCACATCCACCAGCTCACAGTTGCTGGGAATGGGGTATTTAGTGATCGTTTCATCTACCACTTTGGGCTCAAGCTGGTGGGTCAGAAGGTAGGCTGTAGACTTAGCAATTTCTGGGTCAATGGGGGAACCAACTTCCTCAGCCACAGCAAATTTGGCTGCAATGTTTGGAACTTTTTCCACTACAGGAGGGGGAACTTCGCCTTCTTCAATATCAAATTTGTCATCCTGACAACTATCCCCTTGACCTGGTTGGATAATCACAGAGTGTTCATCCATATCTCGGCCCAGAAATGGTGCCGCATATTCATCATCATAATGGCAGTCAGTATCTGCCGAGTCTGAAGGGGAGTATTCAGAACGAGTCCTGATACTCTTTCCATTGCCACCGCCTTCACGGGCTGGTGTCTGCTTTGCCGACTGTGCCTCCACAAATTGAACAACCACGGCTAATTGGCCTTCAAGCTTGCCGAGTCTATCCTCCAAAGTTGAAACTTTAGAGGCCAGTTTGGCAGGTGGTTTCACTGTTTTGTTTGCACCGGTACTACCACTAGGGTTAGCACTGCTTGTAGTTGCAGTAGTACTATTACTAGTACCTGCCTTGCCGGCTCTAGTAGGCGTTTTACCTTTGGCTGTCGCAGTTTTCTGCTTGCACTCTTGTGCGTGTTGTTCTCCGCGACCCCCGCCGGTGGCTGCCGGGGACGCGACTGCTGTCAGCAGCGGTGGTGCGGCTGCGCCGCCCACGTTTGGAACGTTGGTCGAAGACATAAATTCCGTTGCTGTTCAGCTGAAGAATGATCGTAAAAACCAGAAAAAACCTGGCAAAACCTCCCGTTGAGGTAACTTTAGCTATTATGTCTATCCAACTCGAACGAAACTTGAATTTTCAAGTGCAATTCCGGCGAATTTTCCGATGCACAGAAATTCGCGTGTTAGCAAGATGGCGGCGACTAACGAATTGAGTGGCGCGCGCACTAGCGGGATCTCTCATATATGACGTAATCTCTCACGAAATTACGATATAAAATCTACAGATTAAATGCTATGAATACATACGGGTTTGAAGTTACATTTCAAGTATAAGCTAACATGCATGAAGAGAGGTATATAGGTAAACAGAATTTGGTAGATAGATGGATAGATAGATAGATAGAAAGATATATAGATAGATAGATGATATAGACGGACATATACTTAGATAGATGTATGGATAGAAAGAAACACACATACATTGATAGTGAGCGGGATATCAATATACAATTGTGCAGATTCTAAATGACTTAGTCTGACCTCCAGAAATAAAAATAGATCAATATGCACTCTTAAAAAGAGGTATGATTATGTCAATCATATGAGTAAAAGTGAATACATTATATTGTAATAAAACATATATTTTGGGGCAAGGTGTCAGGAATGGGTGCATATGGTCTAAGATACCTGGCTGCAGGAGCACTTGATGACCACTGATGGCATATCAGTGTGGATGCCCAGTCCGAGGGTGGGTTGGTGGTCAGCTGCACCTGAGGGGGGCTGCTGGCCGACGGTCAGAGCCAGAGTTGTGGAGACAGCCATGGGCTTCAGCATGTAGTGGACATGGTGACCAGGGTGGACGGTGTAGATTGACAGGTTGGCTGCCTTGATGGTCCATGGGAATTTCTCACCTGACAGGACAAGAACAAATTGGGAAGTGAAACTTTCATAACAAAAGGAATGATAAAAACAGTAATTGAGATACGACAATTATTATCATTTTCATTATTATTATTATTATTTTTTATTTCTTTTTTGTAGAATGAAGCATGGCACTGGAATAATAACTTGGTGCCTAGCTTGAAAGCAAGTAAAAAAGAAGAAGAAAGAAAGCATCTGTGAAAAGACAGTCTTGTTTTCTTAAATTTATCCCCATCCCCCCCTCAAATAAAACCATTCTCCCACATGAATATTTGTAAAATATCATCCTGCTTTATGAGACTATGCAAACCATTGCCTATGTTTTTGCATGCCATCAGTTTGAAGAATACAGAAGTATTTTGAAGAACTTTGCACCCATTGATGAATTGCACTATGCATCATTATAATACTTCCCAGATAGCCCCCCCCCCCCCCCAAATAGGGACAGAAATGTAAGTGTAAATCTCATGGTACTGCCTCATTACATGTTCCCCCTCCCCCTCCTCTTCCCCCCATAAAGAACACTGACAACAAACAAACAAACATATGGAATGGCCCACACACTGTTTAACTGCCTCATTTCCCATAGTATGGTGAAATGTTTTACAAATGTCATGATCTCATGTTTGCTTTTATGCTACCTACCTCTCTAGAATCAGAACTGGCATGTGAAACATATTATGACCTCTGAAGTTTACAATGCATCAATGGTAGCCCTCACTCCTATAGGACATGACACAAGGGAATAACTTAAATCTAATCATTATATCTTGTTCCATTAAAGTACTTTGTAACAGGTACCTAGTTCCTGTGGGAGATCCATTCTGGTGAGCGGAATGTCTTTGGCCGGGTCAACCGCTTTGTGACCAGAGCTGTGGACAGACAGGCAAGGCACACAGACCACTAAAATGGACTGGTCATTTGACCTTTGACCTGGATTGGCCAAATCGATGATGCATTGTGGGATGGTAGTGGTAGGTGACTGAATGTTGTCCATGTGCTCTGTGGGGCAGGCAATGATACAAGGCTCGACATCAACCTAGATGAAAAAAGAATAGAAACAACAAACTGAAATGAAGGCAACATTTTGTTTGTCTTTTTTTTTTCCTGAGTTTTACAAAATGAATGGGGGAGGTCAAAAATAAATTGAGTAATAATCATTCCTTACATGTCCTGAATGCTTCATTTCTCAAAAGCAATGCATCACACACTCTCCAACCAAAACATGATTCGCTCTCCTGAATGTTCAGTTATTCTAGCTCAGCCCAGGTATTCTCAGAGCATAACAAAGAACTAGCATTTGAAAAGTGCTTGTTTGTATTTGTATACATGTGTGCCTGTGTGTTTGCTGTTGAAGGAACTAACAACCCACAGCGCATTTCATACAGACATGCATCTTCTATCAAAGTCTGTGATGTCTATTGATCTTGGTTCAGCTTCAGTAAGAGCTGAGGTTTGTAGCTAATTTTCAAATGGGACATAATTAAATATTCACCAGTGTTGCATATATACCAAGTCACAAATGAAGATGTCACATTTAAGTCAATCCCGTGCTGAGACAAAGAAGAGTTGTCAGCCTACATATGTAATATTGAAATAAATTAACACTTTTCAAACTCTTCAGCATTATGAACAACCCAACTGTTGTAAAAAGAACTGCAAAGTGGATTAAAAAAAAAATATATATATGTCATCAATGTATTTGTGATGTATATTGTTCATGTTATCAGAATACATTAAAGATTAAGTTGCCTTTAAAATTAGTCTCAATCCCACACATAATGACAAACTATCATAAAATAGAGCTGAGAGGTTTCTACTATACCTGAAACACAAGATCTCTGAGTCTGACTATAAGGTCAATGACTGGGAAAGCTTGGCTGCTAGCTTCAGTTGCCTCGGCTTCAGTGTCCTCATTTAGTGGAGTTGCTGTCACAGACTTTTGCCTGCTGAACCTAGAACCACTCTTTGGTGCCTTAGGTATCCCTGAGCCTAAATGATAACAAATGACCAAATTAAATGCACCAGAACAATGCAGAAAAAACTTTGTGAAAATGATAACAATGATACTGAGTTTCGGGCTTTCATTCTTCCAAAATAAAGTCATTGCCATAAGCCTGTGTTTGCCCTGTTTGGGTAGTCCCAATAAAAATATCAAGGAAAAACTCCTCCATGAACCCTTTCTGTACCAGAGAGTGAATGTGACAAAGTTGGGTCTATCAGGTTTTTACTAAATCTATCTCTATTAACCAGAAGTATCAAAACACATTGTGTCTTGATGTTTACTCGGTATCATATCTTCATATATCATCTTTCTGTGGTTATACAATCATACATCTACATTCAGTACAACATCTCCACCTGATTTCAGTGTACTGAAATAATGTAAAATTATTCTACAGAAATTTAAGGACTGAAAATCGATAAATCGATAATTGACAAATTAACTGCACTTCTTGGATTCAGCTTGAGAAATCAGTTTCTTATAAACTTGCCTTGAGATGAAGACCGCTTGTATGGCACCTTGATTCCTGTTGTTTCGTTCCTGTGTGTGCTATGGGTGGCATTCTTTGGAGGACTGGTCAACACCTTCCTGGCTGGCTGGTACAGCAGCCATGCGTAGAGGGCTGGGTCGAGGCACAACGCTGTCCCTTCCAGCTTCACTAACACACATCCAAGAGAACCTGGATGGGAATTGTTACAGATTGGAAGAGGGGGGGAAGAGAAAAAATCATTTTCTTGGAACTAGTCACTTGAAACAGCATGTATAAACATGTGACTCATACATTATGTGACGAGAGAATAAGAGCGACTTTCATTGGAAATAGATGCATCTCATGGTAGGAACAATCTACCCAGTTTTCATCATAGACATTGAATGAAACAAATTCCCCTGAAACATTTTTACAGCTAAGGCAAATGGCAGGACAATTAGCTTAAATACACAAATGACTTCATTTAGGTGTATACATATTTTGTATCATGGTGTACATATACTCCTATGGGACAATGATAATATCTATCAAGATGGCTACTACATCAAAACTGTCTACAATGACCATATGTGTATAATGACATCTAATGTTTCCCTTGAGCAGTCACTGTAGATAGAATATATTCTTTTCATAATGGCTACTCATCAAACCAGCCCGTCAGGACCACATCCAACGTTATCCCCCAAGTGGTCATTGTAGACGTGTCTGACTACATAAAGTTCAATGTTTTGATCAATTACACACAAACAAACCCCACTTACAGCACACATACACACAGACACACAAGCATTAACACCTCACAATGACATTCATCGCCCCGTCACACACCAACCAATTATCAGAACATTTTCTTGAGTGCACGCTCTGATCACCGTACAGATACTATAAACACCATATATTTCATGATTTTTTTATTTACGTGAATTTAACCAGTCGGGAGCTATTTGCAAATTGAACAACATTTGAAAATATGAACTCTGATCTTGATATGAATGCCATGTGCATGCAAACATTTCTCTGTTCATTACTTTACTTCCCAATCGCAAGTTTTACCACTAGCAAACTGTCAGGAATTCATGATACTGTAAAATGAGGAATGTTCACGTGCATTTTAATTTCGCGAATTTTGCGAGAGCCAAGATTCGCGAAATCAAAATGCATGTGAAAGTTCTTGTCTACATTGTCTACATTGACTATATTGACTACATTGACTATATTGACTATGGTGGCTGACTGTCAGGAAGCAACAGGAAGGATCTCTACTTTATGGACTAATTTCATCTTGATTGGAAGACTGTCAGTACCATGATTTGATGACACTACATCTGTTGGTGCCTGGAGAACCCACTGTGGTGTTTTTATAGAATATATTTTATCCTGCAACTGCTAATTTCTTGCCAAGACCTGCTCGCTGATATCGCCAGTTTCACTCAGCAATCTTGTGTAGTCCCACATACTGAAGTTCAAGCTGCAATAGTCTCCGTCTTGCCAAGGTACACTACCTTATACTACCGACTACTGCATACAATACTCAAGTCATTCCACCAAATTCCCGAGCGAACAATCCAGCTGTGCAGGACATTATTGTTCTCTGAATAGCTCAACCCTGAACAGCATGTCAACTACCAGATCAACAAAGAACCTTATTAAAGATGCGCTGAAGGATGAAGACGTGTTGACAGCTATCAAGGAGGCAGTTGCACAGGTGATGGAAACCAAATTCCAGCACCTCTTTGAAAGAGTGGAGAAACAAGATGGGCTGATCCTTGATCTTGAGCAAAAGGTCAAAGCTGTTCAGCAGGAAACTGCCAAGCTGAAATCTGATGCAGAGAAAGACCAACAGCTGATCAGGAATCTCCAATCCCAGCTCAACAAACAGGAGCAATATTCCCGTAGAAACTGTGTGAGATTCTTTGGAGTCCCCGAAACCAGCGATGAGAGCACAGACACCGTTGTATGCCGCATTGCCAAGCAACAACTCGACGTCGACCTGAAACCTGAAGATATTGACCGCAGTCACCGTATCTATCGCGATCGAGACGCCCAACCAACACGCCATGGAACAGCTAGACCAAGGGCAATCATCGTGAAGCTGACATCATACAAGCATCGTCAACAGCTGCTGAGGAATCGCAGAAAACTTAAGGGTACCGGTGTGAGCATCTGTGAGGACCTCACAGACATCAACAGGAAGCTCCTTCAAGATGCCTTTCTTGCCAGCCAAAAAAGAGACAGCCACATTCTCGCTGCGTGGTCAGTAGACGGAAGAATCCTGGTCTCTGTCAAAACATCTGGAGGAAAGACGATGCGAAGGCAAATCCACAACAAGAGCGATCTGGATAGAATGTAACTCAGCTGAGCTTTTACAGGTAGAATTCTTTTAATTGTAAATTTACATATGATTATATACTGTCACCACACCGGATTTTATAGTATTACAGCTGCAATATGATATGTACTATTTCTCCAGGCATCATCTTTTGTATTACCCTTTGTTTAAACCCTGTGCTTTTTTATATTTTTTAGCTTCTTTCATTTTAACATATTAGATTTGTTATTGTTCTAATGTCTTTTAAGTCTGTACATGAATGTGTTATTTGTCATCGGCAAATTGATTTTAATCTGGATAATAGCAATGTGCAATGCCCAAACTGTTATGGTAACTTCAACCAGCATATTCAAAGTGGATATTTTGAACATGATTGTAGTTATTATCTTCCAATGGACTTTGATAATCTTGTGGATGATTTAGATACGACTAATTATTTATCGATATGTCATTTTAATTGTAGAAGTATAAAGAAGAATTTTAATTATATGGACACTTTTTTACAAACTTTCAGACATAGGTTTTCACTCATTGCCGTATCAGAAACTTGGCTTAAGCCACAAGAATACTCATCTTGCCTACTACCAAATTATGTATTTATAGATAATAGACGTAATGATAAACGTGGTGGAGGAGTGGGTTTTTACATATGTAGTGAATTAAAATTTAAACGAAGACAAGATTTGGAATTATTTGATGAAAACATTGAAACAGTTTGTCTTGAAATATGCTGTCATAATGAAAATATTATTGTAATGGTTGTATATAGGCCACCTGCTGCATCTATTTCCCAGTTTCTGAATGCCCTAGAATTGCCTTTTCATAAGATTATGAGGGAAAAGAAAAACTGCTGTGTGGCTGGTGATTTCAACATTAATTTACTTTCATCTATGTCGTTTTCTGATTCCTTTATTGATATGTTTTCGTCATATTCATTTTCTCCGGTAATCTCAAAACCCACTAGAATAACAACACAGTCATCTTCACTCCTCGATAATATTTTTATTAATAAGTTAGAGAATATTGTTGTCTCAGGGATATTCACATGTGATATAAGTGACCATTTACCGATATTTGCTGTTATAAGATGCAGTCGTAAGAGTAATACAGATCACAACAGATTTCAACGTGTCTTTGATGACTCCTCCATACAGTATTTTTGTAATATGCTTCGAACTTGTAACTGGGAACACGTTGTAAACAGAAATGGTGTGGATGAACAATTTGAAGCCTTTCTTGCCAAGTATCTCTTGTTTTATAATGAGTGTTTTCCATTGCAGAAGTGTGTACACAGATTGAAAAAGAAGGATAAACCATGGTTTAATAGTACACTACGGAAAATGTGTAAAAAGAAGTATTTATTGTATCGTAAGTATCTTAAGAATCGTAGTGTTAATAATGAACAGAAATTCAAACAATATCGGAATATGGTAAATAAGGAAATACGTAAGAAAAAACGTGAATATTATCATTGGAAATTTAACAATGTGCGTGGGAACTTAAAGAAAACATGGTCTATCATAAATGATGTCATGAATAAACAAAGACAGAGTAACTGTATAGATTCATTACAAATCAATGGTCATCTTATTGATGATAAAGAGTCTGTCGCACAACATTTTAATGAATATTTTTGCACTATAGGTAGCAATATTAGTTCTGACGTATATGATTCATCTGAATCTTTTCATACTTACCTGCACAAACCTGCACAAAGCCAATCCATGTTTTTTAAACCTATCACAACTGCTGAAATATTGACCATTGTAAGTAATCTGAATATAAACAAAAGTCCTGGTGACGATGATATCCATGTCAATGTATTTAAGAAATCTATTTGTTTTGTAATGGAACCTTTATGTGCAATATTCAATTCATCTTTGGAAAATGGTATATTCCCTCGGAAGCTTAAAGTTGCAAAGGTAATTCCAGTTTTTAAAAAGGGGGATAAGCACCAATTACAAAACTATAGACCTATATCGCTGTTGTCAATTTTCACCAAATTGTTTGAAAAATTAGTCTATGCTAGATTGATATCCTTCATTGATAACAATAATATTTTATATCATCAGCAGTTTGGATTTCGACATGGTTATTCCACCTATATGGCATTACTCAAATCAATGGAAATAATATCAAATGCATTTGAAAATCATGAGTTTGTGGTTGGAATGTTTTTAGATTTAACAAAGGCATTTGATTGTATAGATCATAGTATACTTATTACTAAATTGGAATATTATGGAATAAGAGGGAGTGCTCTGAATTGGTTTAAGAGTTATTTATCAGATCGTTCACAATATACAATTGTAAATGATATAAAATCAGATTTGTGTTATGTAAAAACAGGCGTCCCACAAGGCTCTGTACTGGGTCCCCTCCTTTTTTTGTTATTTGTCAATGATCTGCAATTTGTAAGTCCTACTTTGTTTTCTATATTATTTGCAGATGACACAAACTTATTTTTCTCTGGTCGGGATGTTCATGAAGTCAATCATATGGTTAACACAGAAATGAAGAAAGTATATTCTTGGTTTGTTGCAAATCGCCTGGTGTTAAACATAGAAAAATCATGGTATATGATTTTTAAAACAAAGAATAAGGTAATAGATGAAAATGTTTTACAAGTACATATAGGTAATGTTAAAATTAAACAAGTGAATAATATTAAATTTCTTGGTGTGATAATTGATGATGGTTTAACATGGAAAGACCATATAAATGATATTTGTATGAAAATAAGCAGAATTGTAGGTGTTATGAGTTATTTGAAATATGCACTTCCTTCAAAGATTCTTTTAACCATATATCACACAATGATTTCCCCCCACTTAACTTATTGTGCAATAGTATGGGGTCACACTTCATTGTACTTATTAAACCGTGTGTTATTATTACAAAAGCGTGCAATAAGAATAGTCTGTGACGTAAGCCCTTTTGAGCACACTGCAACATTATTCAAGAAAATGAAAGTTTTAAAAATTGATCAAATAGTGCAATTACAAGTGGCCATATTTATGTTTTCATATTTTAGAGGCGTTTTACCTGTAACCTTCCATAACTTATTTGTTCAAAATAGTGCAGTCCATAGTTATAACACAAGATGTGCTAATAACATATGTTTACCTTTTTTGCAATATAAATTTTCAAAGACTACAATTAGATATATTGGAGCTAAGTCCTGGAATGAGTTACCTGCTATTATCAAAGAATGTCCTACATTATCATCTTTTAAACGTAGATATAGAATGTTTTTAATCCAAAGTGCAGCTGAATAATTATTGGGATATTTGCCTTCTTGCTTTGTTTTGTTTTGTCTCTTTTGTGTATTTTGTCCTTTTTGCAATTTTGTGTATAATTTCTAATGGTATAGATTCATTCTAAAAATGTATATCTTTGATTGCAATTTGTAGCCTCATTTGTAAGGGAATCGGCCTTGATAAGTCCTATATGGTCTTTTCTGATTCCCACGCATGCTAATTATAGCTGTTTGCATCATTCCTTTTGTTTTTTATGTAAACCTAATATGCAATATATGTTATGTCCATGTACATGTACTTGTGTTTTTTTGTATACTTTTTAGCATGTGGAATAAAATTGAATTGAATTGAATTATATGCATTGAAGGTTAGAGACAACTTGTGAAAATTTCATGTCACGAAAACATCTAGTTTTACAGTATGTGAAAATAAGACTCAATAAATATATGGTGTATAAACTAGGCTATGTGCATGTACAATGTTCTAGCACTGGTCGAAGAGATCTGTTGAATGTCTTCAAGCACCCACCTGCTTTGCTGTCTTTTTGTGGGAGCTGAACTGTAAATGTTAAAAGACTTGTATCGCTGCTCCTGGAGCTCATACCACTGGTGTTGGTTGGCGGGTGTGTCATACTGGTTGTCAGGTGTAGCTTGTCTGTCTGCAGTGGTCCCTGGAATACTGGAGTTGGTACAGCATCACCTGGTGCACACAACACACGCAGTGAAATCAACAAAGATACCTCATGTCAAGAATGCATAAAAAACCCGTACATCACAATTTGAGTGATACTCATGCAATGAAATGTTCTCCTCTCACACTTTCTACTTTTCTCAAAAGTGCAAAAAGAAAACTAGTCATGGCAAAATTAGGAACAGATCATATGAAATTTTTTTTTTTTAATCAATATCTATTTCTTGCATACAGTTTTCATGCAAGATGCACATGTTCTAAAAGTATCAGATTTCATAGGCTACTCACCAGGAGTTCTCAGTGAAAGTTGAAACTGGCCAATGCTACCTGTCACAGCTTTGACATCATCATTAGTGGCATATCTCATCTCCAGACTGGACAAGGAGACTAAGACACCAGCTTGTCCTTGACAAACAGAAAAACAGAAGGAACTGAGGAACAGAAGGTCCTAGAGCCAGGGATCAAGAGAATAATCATCCTTGATGACTACACAATGAAATATTCTCCAAAGTTTTGCATCATTTGCTTCCCTTCCTTTCATGAAAAAGGTGAACCATCTTTCTTTTTTAATATTTGGCATCAAGAATTTCATTCGTATTCCCTACTATAGCAGAAAGAACATTAGAAATTTTGAAATCTCTGGCGTCATAAATTATGCTGAAATAAGATGTCCATGCCAATAAATGAACATAAAAATCCTAGGGAATGAAGTGAGGAAGGAGTGGACATTCAACACCCATTCCTCTGCAAGCCTGTTTTCATCTCTCATACCTGGGTTTGAATATACATCCTCCATCAAGCTAGTCTCCTGCAGCCAGGTGTTTGTGCAATTTCTACCCATCCAGCTTCTCTGTATAGCCAACAGAAGCAGCAGTTGAGCCTTGGTCAAGTCTAGCCGCACAGCAGGAACTTCAAGCATCATTTCTGACTTCACTAAACTTGGATCAGTCCTGTGAATATTCAGTCAAGTTAAGAACATGTCTGTGCAACATTACTTACGGAAATTTCAAACTTTGCACCACAGAGGTACACAGCTATTGCATAAACATAGCTAAAGGCTTCATTGATAAGTATATATACAGGTAGGACCAGAGGTTTGTTTGAGTCACAGATGGACGATGAACAAACAAACAATATGAACATAACTGGTCATGGACATCTATTTGAGAATTAATACACCTTAGGTTTGTTCTGAATGGTCGAATAGATCTTTTATGTATGTTAATGGCTAAAAGTAGGATACTACAATTGACACAAACTCAAACAAAACAGATGAAGGTTGTGTTCTTCAAAAAGTACAGTAAGACATGGATAAAGGCATGCCAGATGATTCCCTATTTCGCTTTTGTTGTAGGAATAAAAAATTATGTCAGTACTATGAATGCAAAACTTTAACTTGTGGTGTAGAGATTTTTGTTGTTAAAATATAATGTGTATGCATTTCATTTTATGTATGCTTACATTGTACTGTGAAAGAGATGCCAAGTTTTTCCAAAACTCTCTTGATTTAATTTTACTTGATTTGATTTATTACTGTATACACTGTTATTTTCGCGTACAGATATTTTCGCGAGTGAGAGGGGTCAGGGACATTTTCGTGAGATGTTGTTTTCGCGAAGTGACACAGAGGCCCTAACAAGCGCACTACTACCTTGTTGTTAAATTCACCGTCCAACTGTGATTTTCGAAATTCACGAAAATTAAACCCTCGCAAAAATAACAGCTTATACAGCACCTGTATAGCATTGCTTTAAAATTATATCAATTTTTAGCAATTTCATTAAGGTTTTCTGAAAATTTTCGGTCATCCATTCCTTTTTCCTGAAAACAATCATTTAGTATTGATGCCCTGAATAGCATGCACCTTCTCTCTCATAACACTAAACAAGGGTAGGGCACAGTGTGTGTTATTTCTCACACTTCTGGGCAGTAGATGCAACTTTTGTAAAACCCAAAGCATGTTTTTTACACCTAATTAAAAACCCTAATGATGAACACACAGAAGGTTTCATTTTCATTAACCCTCTAGGTGCCACATTATTTCCTGTCCATACGAATGCATGTATGTGAAATTTGTAGACATTTCACTCATTAGCATAGAAAGGGTTAATCACGGTTGGTGTTGGTGAACTTTAAACTTGGAGAAAAGACTACTAACCAGTACATCTGCATACACAGAGACTTGGAGAGACCGGCGAAGCTGAAGGGCTGGAGCAGGGGATGGTAGGGAGGTGCAGGGCCAGTGGGGGTAGGGTCTGTGGTCAGACCAACCTGTAGACCAAACACCTAGGAGGGAAAAAAGGAAGACTTTGTGTCAAATAAAGCATGAGCCAGCCAAATTTTGCATAATTATGCCACAATCACAACACTGCTATTGTAGTGCTCATTCAATGTCTTCTATGAATGGCTTACTTTCTGATAATAGAGTATTACATACAATGTCTTTCCGCAATGAATTTCCTTTGATAACAGGTTTTAATTACCCCTGTGTTTGAGGATGTCCATTTAGTTGGCATGTATACGTAGTACGTCTTTTGACTCAAATTGCAACAATAACTAAGACACAGCCTACACACACAAAATTAATGGCATCTTGACTCTACTACTGAGTACTCTCCACATACCACTTGTGGATATAGTTCCATTTTTCTCTCTCCTGAAAACATTACCACGACCTTCATGAACTGGAAGAGTCAATAATAATAAAATGCAATCTAAAAAATGTCACTGTTAGCCTTTACTGAATTCCAAAACTAATCAACTTAAGCAATCATAATAGTGGGTAATTAAGGTTTAATGTGATCTTTTTTTTTTCAAGTATAATCTGTTGATTCAGCATATCTCACTATGCATTACTATGTATACCATAATGATAATATCCTGTCATTTGAAAATAAAACATGCATATTCTATATGCATTTTCTACTATTCTACATATTCTATATGCATTTTCTACTATTCTACATATTCTATATGCATTTTCTACTATTTTTAAGGTGGTTCAAAGGCCACTTTGATATTCTAATCAATGACTGCTTTCAAATTGAAATAGGGAGTGAATTTTGCTGAAAAACAGATAATCTTGACAATGCATCTCCAGAGATTTTGAAAAAAAAAAAACAGAATTAGACCCTGCATATTTTCAAACTCCTGCAGAGCACGCAATTTTGGATAACGGTACAATTTTACAGTTTACAGTATTTCATTAATTCAATGATTCAAAATATTTCTGCATAGAATACCTTCAGACTGGTGTGAGAGTAGCAGTAGTGCATAAGGGCACTGCTGGGATGTAGGACCTTGCTTGCTGCTTTCACCAGAACTCTGGCATACATTGGCACGGTCACTTGAAAATCTGACCTCTGGCATGTGACTTTCACAACAGGGGTGTCAGTAGGTGGGACTACAGGAAATCTCTCCTACAGAATCAGATGGAACAACAGGGTACATGGAATAAAGTAATTTGTGATATGAAATCACACATGCACGTTTAACTGGCAAAACAGGTAATTATGACATAGATCTGCATTATACAGACAAGTAATGAATTAGAGAAAAGATAAAAACAGTTCATTGACAAGAACAAGCACAGATCTCAGCTCTCAAAATCCTTGACACTGATTAAGGTTTACACACATACACGGCTTTCAAAACTGTTATGTGCTTGGTCTTCTTCAGTCATGCAGCCAGGTCTTTCAATCAAATTGATGAAATTAATGATAAAGAAACTAAATGAATGTTGCATCCTGCAAACCCACTAAGCACTCCTTGAAAAATCTTAATGTCTTTACAATTCTTTGTGCTGTCAAAAGAGGTAGGTTATGGTGAAAAAAAAAAAATTAGATTAGCCATTCAAACTGTTAAAAAAAAAGGACAAAATGTCACAGAACGAGAAATGACTCAAACTGTTTAAAAAAAATGTTATAGAACGAGAAATGCAAATTGGGTAATTTAGTTGCATACCTCAGAAGTCCCGGTGGGGTCATACGGACCATGCTCGGCGATGTGTACTCTGACCTCTAACCCTAATACTGCTAAGTGGGTGTGTCTCAGTGGAACAAACTCCTCCAATCCAGAGACTTGCTCCTGGGTTGGGACAGGCCGTGTCTCATCAATTATTTCTGTGGTAGTAAGAAAATCACGATATCAACTAGTAGATCTGTTAAATCACCAATTTTCAGGGTCAGATGATAACAACAGCAAAATGCACACACACACACACACACACACACACACACACACAAATAGCAACAACCAGAAATGTCACAATGGCGACTGGTATGCCTCCGCCATAATGCATGGTTCTCTTACTAGGTTTATAGTACAATGTCTTGACAATGTGTGATGACAGTTTAACATAATTGGCAAAAAATTAAAATGACAGATTTGTCACAAATGTGCTGAATGTTCACTTTCCTTGAACAAGGTTTATTTGGATGAATGGCTAATTCGTCAAAGAGCGCAGGTCTTTGGGGATTTGAGGATTTTTACTTGACTTTTGACCCTTTTACAAATTTATGCATTGAGTAATTTTCAAAGTATGGAGAAATACTGTAATTTCAGTATTAAATGGCAAAATATTAGCACCTAAACCTGGTCTTTGACCCTTGACCTGTGACCTTATGACCCTAAAGTTCCCAAGAGAATCACTGTCATGGAGAACATGCATATATATGTACCAAGTTTCATGATGATACCTTGAATCACTTTCAAGATATGGAGGAAGAAGTGAAAGCTAGCGCTTTCACTTGACCTTTGACCTCTTGGCAAGAAACTTCCCACAGAATCTCTATTGGGTAATATTAATACATGTATATATCAAGTTTCAAGAAAAATCCTGCAGGCATTGCATAAATATGAGGGAAATAATGACATTTAGAGGAGTTGACCCCTGATCTTTGACCCATGACCCCCAAATTCCCTAAATAATCACTGCCAGTCAGTGCATGCATATATACTAAGTTCCATGAAGATATCTTGAACCATTTCCAAGATATGGAGAAAAACCTGAAATTTCAGCATTTTGACTTGACCCTTAATCTTTGACCTTTGACCTCATAACCCGAAGCTCTCTCTGGAGAATCTTTCCTTTGTAGCACATGTATAAACTAAGTTTCAAGAAAATACTTTCAGACATTGCATGGCTATGGGGAAATAGTGAGATTTTGAGCATTTGACCTTGACCTTTTGACCATTTGACCTTGACCTTTTGACCATTGACCTTGAGCATGTTCATTTAAAAGTTGATAGGCACAACTTTGCCCACTCATACATATACATGCCAAGTTTCATTAGGATACCTTAAACCGTTTTTTTAGTTAGCTGTCCACAAAATTGATTATGGACGCATGGACAACCCGAAAACATAATACCTCCAGCACCACTTCGTGGCGGAGGCATAACAAGCAAATACGGTAAATCTGATTATTTGGTACCCTGGTTACTGGAGACTTAGAAGTAAACTATGTAAACTTGCTCTGCAGACATCATCTATCATTCATCCTTGTCACAAGTAAACTCTTGATTCATACTCAGTCCATCAAAGAAATTCAAATAAAGGCATTATACTTAGGATCCCCCAGTTTCTCAGCTTCTCACAGTTTTCCACATAACTCCAATGCCCTAATCATTACTGCGTCAAAGCAAAACACTGCCTCATTCCATTTAAGACAATCTTGGTACACCCTGATTAAGCCACAGAGAGATCCATAGGGCCGGATCAAGACTTCCCCATCCAATGTTTGTACACAGACAGGCAATAGATGCATGGAACACTTACAACAGTAAAGTTGAATGGGTCATTCTACAAACCAACCTGGCTTTGGAGTGCTATACGGCTCGTAGTCATGGTTACCGCCATAGTACGTTACTTGCTGAATGCGATACACAAGAGAGCTGTTCAGCGTAATGGAGGCTGGAGCGATGACGAACCGTTTCCACGACGTTTCCTTAGCGTTGAAGATGGGATCAGTGTCACTGTGATGGGAGGAGCGACTCGAGCTGTCGTTACCTGCAAAGAATGAGACATGATATACAAAATGCACTTGACGTGTGCCTTTGAACAGTCAAATTGACTCAACTGCACATCGTCGGCCTCATGCCAGAAGGGCCTTAACACCATAGAGTTTGTACACTATTAGTGCCCTTTTGGCATGAGGCCGACGACATTATAACACACCACTTAAAACTTCCAAGTTTTGACGACTGTAGACTTACAAGACCGTGAAATGTTTCCTAGATGATGTCAAATAAAGAACAAATAGTATTTGTGTCCTGTCGACCTTGGCAAAAGCAGTAATCCTGAGATTGAAAAGATCCATGCAAAGCAAGAGAGAGAGGTTCCACTTTGTTAGCTTATTAAAACACTGTGTGGTCTACTCAATGAAGTACATGTACCATCGTAGCTCACATTGATGTGTCATAATATTACTTTATATTTTATTCGTCAGAGGTCTCACATTGATCCCTTGAAGCTTACAATAACTGTCACTGATCTCCCCTTCCAATGTCTATACCCATTGTAGCTGTCTCGCTCAGAGAACTGTCTCAGTAAAGAAACGGTAGTGTGTGGATACCAAGCAATGGGAAAGCTGGCTTGACTCTGATATATTTGGGAATACCCGTAACGAACTGTGTACAGCTTTAACACTGATCACTACGTAACTATACACACACACAGCCACAGAATCTCAACTGGAGTCACACGTTACCAATGAGCACATCCTTTGATGCACATATTCGCTGACAGACAATTCTATGTTTGTAGGCCTGCACTAAGTCATGGTTTTTGAATGCACCCCAGTGAAGAGCAAATGACAATTTGTTCAATCAGGTCAACCATTCTTTCCTCACACTACCGGGTCTTTAACTTCACTCCATAGAGTGGATGTTAGAGCGACTTCAAGCACTCTTCTCTCCTTACCATCTGGCCCTCTGAGCTTCTCATATGTAAAGAGGTAGTCCATCCACAGAGCACCAAACCTGGCGACGGCTCCTGTCTCAGTGTACACGTTCTGGTGGTGTTCCCCGTCCAGGATGTAGATGGTCTTCTGGTGGTTGTTCTCTGGACTGCTCCCGTCAAACAGCGACTGGGACATGAAGTTTTCCCGCTTGTCCCGGTAGTCCCTATCACCGCACGTGATGTAACAGTCTCGATCCTACATTACCAGAGAGACACAGGAATTTTATAACTTTAAGGTAGCAATTTGCAGTTCACAGGTGCAATAACAATGTGCCATCGATTCATATTCAGTTTCAGCAAGAGCATCATATGTTTTCTTTGACATATTCTGCCCTTTTCTGCTGTTTTTTATGGCCCAATCGGATAAGTCATGTACAATTTTGAATGAACCGGACTAGCGAGAAGTTACTGCATTACATTTGCATGGAAATTCAGCCCTCAACTTTATCTTCAGTCATTCATTTTGCCACAATAACTTTGCCCTCATACTGATAAGTTCTCAAACATGCTCATCACTCCTCATACTAATCAAGCTACAGAAAATATGTTTCATTCCAATTCCATTCAAGTCCATGTTACCTTCCAAGTTATATGCAGTTGATTAAATGCACATGTACATGGGTACATCTACAAATCTATAAATAACTATACACTAGATGATTGGGAAAAAAAGTCTTGGTTAACACAGTCTTGTAAATGAAGAGACCTCAAGAACTTCTGCATATTTTTCAGGAAAAGATGGACACAAACTTTAAGTACATGAAGGAAAGGGAAGCAATACACTCAGAATTCAAGTCCAATATAATTTAGCAGATTTTTCCGGAAAAGAAAATTACTGTCATAAAAATTTGTTCACTTACCAATTCAAGTTTCCAAGATTGGTAAATATTAATCAGTATGGAACATAAACTATTTGTTATTTATTTAAAGTTGATAATGTAGGTAGCAATTTAGAAATAATCAATACATTTTTGGATCATCTAAAAAAAAAAACAACACCATTTTGTGAAAAAGCAATAGGAGAAAGAAAGACACAAAAATCACAGTGCCCACTTTGATTAATCATTATGAAATTTCAAAAGGCCCTTGATTCTAACATTTAACAGTAACTACTGTACCTCTGGGATTCTTGCATCAGAGCCATGATCATCAACTCCACAGGGGCAAGATCCAATGCCGGACAGGCTGATCTGACTTATTCCCAGCTGCGCTGCAAAGAACGGTTCCCCTTTCATCAAGACGTCGATGGCGACGCCTCCCAATTCCAGGAGCAAGGTACGCTGGAAGCTCAGCTTGGGTCTAGTGTACAGACTCTGTTCACCACTCGGGTTTGTTGTCTACACGGGGAAATGGTGAGGGGACTATCGTCAGTTGGGAAATGTAGAAGGCATTGAGGTGAAAATCTTCTCTATAGTATGTTGAAGTTGATTTGAATGAATCTACTAAAATCTAGCAAACAAACCAACAACAGCTTCATTGTAATCAAAGTAAAGGATGATAAAGTTGTACTTCCAGAACAGTGGATTGGTCAGTCATAAATGCAAATTAAATGAGATGATATTCTGACCTCTATAATTACACAATTTACAAGAGATGTGACATATTGTACAACCAGCTCTTGTAAACAATGGGTTAATACTAAGAATATTTGAATAATGTCATCCTTTGGTGTTATATAAAATAAAAATACTGATGTATTCTTGGCAATCAATAGAGTTATGCTAGTTGTATGTACATGCTGACTACCAATGAAGTCTTTCAGCTTACTGAGAACACGCACAATATTCATAACAATTTATGTCCATGAGAACACAGCAGAAAATATTTTGGCAGAAAAATGAGCCAGATTTTATTGCTGCAGTGTTTGTCTCAACCTGTCCTAAGTCAATCGTTTCAAAGCACTGCAAGGTTTGATGTTCGGGCCATGCCGAAAGGGAATTATTTCAAATAGATAACTTTGCAAGTACAGCATGTATGTCGATTACCTTGAATTCAAGTGAAGCCCTGTTACAGTAGAACCCCACAGACAGGATGGGGTCCCTACGTTTCTGGAGTCTCCCGCCCCCGTACAAGTTGGCTGGGCGCGTCACGTTCTCCTCCTCGTCCTCATACGTCAGGATTTCGGGCACCAGGGACCACGCCCAGTTCATCCAGCCGTTGGATGGGTCCAGATTGGCAGGGGCTTCCTCAGAATCTGCTGACATTTTTTGGGGGAGGGGGTGGATTTTTGAAGGAGTAACAATTGCATTAAAGAATCTTCCTAAAAAAAAAATCAATTTTGCCCTGCAGGGGAAAGAAAACCAAGGGGGCTTCAGAAGGAGCAGAGGTAGGGTAATATTTATATCTAACTGTTGACCTGCTTTTAATCCTATCCCTCTGAATGAATACTAATGCATGTCAGTATATGGAGTTCCAATCAGAATGTAGTGATGGGTAATATAAGTTGTACACACACACACATACACACAAAAAAATTGAGTTTATACCACAATGCACTTATTGTGGTATGTCGATAAGATTAAGACTTTAAATTACAGTTTCGAACTTTATTACAATGTACAAATGTGGAATTACATACTGTACCAATCAAGAGATGCATCAAATGCTGAACTGCAAACTCAACATTTAATGTTAACTGACCAGGCTTTTCTTTACTTCCATGTACCAAGCCCAAGTATGTACTTTTGTACCAGTATACAAACTTTGTATATCTACCCCATTTTGACATCCTGGCACATGATCTCTCACTATATGTCCCGTATTACACAACTCAAAAACAGCAATCTTGCTAACAATTAGCAGAATGCAATGTATTTCACATGGCTGCCAAAACACTGGTGTCATTTTATAGTTTGACTGTAAATTGTGACTCTTGGTCTTGTGTACTATTTTGAAGACCTTATGCATTTACTGCATTTCCAGGGAACACTACCACAATCAAGCGTATATACGGTTACTGGGAATTGTAGTGTGCAGGTCATAGTAGCACAGCACGTGTCAGTAACATGATGGAGGGGACAAGGAAGTAAGAAAAATCAGGAACTGTGGCAGACTACTTAATGTTTGCTACATCCTACAAACCATCAGTAGGAGCCGGTGCTGTTCCACCAGTCATCTGGTCCTGCTCCTGGCTCACTTCTCCTTGATCCTGCTTCTCATCATCAGACTGTTGTATGGTCCCATAGTAGAGGGCCAGGACTAGCTCAAGAACCCTGAGGAACATGGGAAGCTGCGTGTCCGATAGCGACATCTCGAGCTCCTCGCAGTGCGTGCTGACTTTGACAATACCGACGCGCTTGGCGTTCAAGCTGTTGTACGTCAGGTGCACGCGCGTGCTCACCGCACAGCGAAAGACAACTGGCTCCTGGTAGACTTCGATCTTTCCGCTGGCACTACGCTTGTCCAGACAGACAGTGATGTCAGAGAAATTGCAGACGCGTCGGAGAACCAGCTCAGGCAGAGAGAGCTCAAGGAAAGCCGTCTCCCAGTTGCTATTTGTGGCAAAGGTTTCAATGGACTGCACGTTGATGGACAGCACGATATCGTCCTCCACATATTTGAGGATAAGGTTCTTGACGGACACCCTGACATTGTGTAGCATTCGGTTCATGAGAGATGTCACGTAACCGGGAGAGAGGCTCGCATCCTGGACGGCTTCCTTGGGTTTGGGCTTGGATTCCCCTTTGCTCTTGCTGGTGCTCACACTCGACTTGGAGCTAACGCTCTCACCGTCGTCCATCCCCGCATCTTTGAGCTTCAAGGTACATTCAATGGTGTTGATGCTGATTTCAACTGGCTCGTAGCCAATCTTTGTCCAGGGGACATGAATCCGGAGCTCATGAATGATGCCACTGACAAACGTAAGGGGAAGGTTCAGGTCCCGCTCCAAGGCATCCAACCTGAGCTCCAGATTGTTCAGCACCAGGTCCCCTCCCCATAGCGATAGCTGCAAGTCTTCTGGTTTCAGATTCTTGATGTACTTGTCCACATACCCAAGAAGGAAGGGAGAGATGTATGACTCCAACATGTTGACCTCTACTGTCGCTGTATACTATCAACTATTAATCTGTGTGGAGGAAGAAGAAAATCACACAATAACTCAGTTTTTCTGTTAATTACGCTTCGTGCTCAAATGGAAGGATCTTGCAATTGGAAAAGATTTTCCCAGTATCTTGCAGTACCTCAAATTTTCATTTGAAAGTTGTATTTTTATTAGGCACTGACATTGCACATTTTGTTGTTGTTGTTGTTGTTGTTGTTGTTGTTGTTGTTGTTGTTGTTGTTATTATTCATTGAAATTGAACTTTGTGTTAAAATTAAACTAAGCAACCTAACTCTGGCATAATTACAGTACACAGTAAAGAGTACTAAAGTTTGGATTCTGCATGATACATAATACATTATTGGTACAGATCTTAGACAATGGAATGTACTGCACTCTGCTACTGGGCTGGGATTGAAATCATGAAAGTGAGACATCTCTTCAGGCACTATTTTCATGCATTGCACTTTCGTATTTTTTTTTCTTGAATCAATTCAAAGAGAAATTCATTTTCAGTTATGAAAACACATGGGAATATCACAAACAGTCATGCCTGCTGGCTTTTCCTAAATCCCTCTAACTTCTAGGATCCATTATGTACAGCTCGAAGGATTCTGAATTTCCACAGGTTATTTCGTCACTTTTTGTTATGAATGAACAAGTACACAATTACTACACTCGGCAGTCTTCTTCTTACCACCACATGCCATCCATTAGAACTAACTTTTAACACAATACACTTGTTTTCGCTGGACCAAAATATTGGAATTCTTTAGCCTATTCTCTTCAACAAACCACAAGCCTCAAAACATTCAAATACAAATTAAAACTAGATACTAAGTCTTCTGAGTAAATATGTTATATGTTATGATGTAACTAGTCTTTATAGACCACTAATCCTATAGAAACCAAATATCTGGACACTTTTACCCTATATCTAAGGTACAATGTAATCTTATATCAACTTTTACATGGTATATTATTCATGTGGAATTCCTATTCATTTTAATTCTACTGTTTATTTTTTCCCTTTCTTTCTTTCTTTTTCTTCCCCCTCTCTCCCTCATATCCCCGCAGCACCCCTTCCCCTTCAGTTCTCACTTTATTTCCTCTATTTCTCTCGTTCTCTCCCTCTCTTTCTCATTCAGGTTTACTACCTTTAAGATGTAAATACGTACAAGTTATGTAAATATGTTTCAGGAGTCTGTATATATATATTCTCAATTACTCTGTACATAATTATGAATACCCGGTATTAAATTACTCGTCATGGTGTCAGACCTACAAATTTTACAAGCTATGCAGTATGCTTTTTTAATTTTAATTGGGTCACCCCATTTCCGTTTGTATACATAACTTCATAACTTTCCGTACCCTATATTCTGTCAATTCCTGCTGATATATTACTGTAATATTATGTGTCAATATGTAAACAACAATGCAATGTAAAAATGGAAATGAAACGAATAAATTCAATTCAATTCAATTCAATTAGGCCGAGACCTTCTGCTGCACAGGATACGTGGCTCTACTGGCTGGGGACTGCACTGTACCTACGGACCTTCGATCCCCACACATGCATTTTGTGCACAAAATGCATGCCGAGGTGAACCTGTCTTGCTTGCCTCTAGCCTGGTTTTATCTGAGCTCCTCATATCATTTGAAGAGGTCTAGGTCGAAGCAGAGTCTCACTACCGACAGGGTGCATTTTACTTGCAAAACAGAAAGTTGAGAAAAACGTTTTCAAACTCACAAACAGGAACATGATCACTGATCACACCGGTGCTAGTCCACGTACACTCATGCACTGTAAACACGTATGAATCTAGGCTGTATGTGAAGTCGTTTTTAGCAAAACTATCGGTGTGCTCTGTGTACATGACATTGTAGACACTGTTCTCATTGCTTTAGTACTTTGAATGTAGCGCTTTGACTCGAGGCTAAAAAATTGACAACCGAATCAAAACATACGCACGAAGTCATAATATCCATCAATCAAATTTAAGAGCAGTCTTTGCGTTGTTATTACACAAGTTGGTCTATGGATCATTATTATTGAGAGAATAAAGGGGAATTATTTGTGAATTGATACAACAACAAAAAAGAAGACAAAAAAAATAGTGGTTGAAATGAGTTCTTGAGGGGAGAGTGGGGTCGAATGGGGTGGGACGCGGGAAGAAGTGGGACACCTTTCTTATCTCAAAAAGTTTTGAACTACTACAGTAATCAGCTTTCAACTCTTATCACCTAAGCATTTGACATCAAAGTGCAAGCATACTTCTGCTCTGCAACAAGTCTGCAGGACAGTTTAATTTTGAATTTTAGAGGTTGGTTTTTTTTTTAAACACTTTTTTGCGTATTTTTTTTTTTTGCATTCAGTGTGAAGTACTTTCTGCATTCATCGTATTACGGCTCTAGCAGGCACTTAGCATGCTATGAGTTCCAACAAAGTGCATTAAAAGATTTTGCAAAAATTAGCTAAATTGTGATGTCAGCCGCCATTTTGAATTTTTTGGGTAGCTGGGGTGAACTGGGACAGCAGTAAAAAAAAAAAAAAAAAAAAGAATGCATGGGTGAATTGTCAGATACATCATTTAGACAATTAAACATGTGAAATATGAGGAATCTACATAAAAGTTGCTTGTAGAGTGTAGATTCCCAGGTACGCTGGATGAGAATGATTCTTGCTTGATTTTTACAATTGAAAGGAATGACAATTTATGAATTGGGGAAATATAAAAAAATGAAAAAGAAAGAAAGAGAGAAAACAAAGAAACCAATGTCCACGGCGTAAAACTTCTAGAGAGTTGCATGACACCCGAACGAGGTATTACAAGCCAGATACAGTGTACAATGATAGAAATACAAAGTATGCACAAAGAAAGTCCAGGAGTATAGACGAAATCGCGAGTGAGGCACATGTTAGATACAATGACAGAAATACGAAGTGTGAACAGAGAATGTCCATTGTCGAAGAGGATTGAAAAATAGTGATATAGCTTTGAGTATGAATTCAGAAAAACTAGTTTAAAGGGATAGTACAGTATTGGTGGAGATGAGAATTGGACTTTTAAATTTTTGCGAGATACCAAGAAAACACTTATGATATAGCACAGAGCATACCATTTTAAGAGGAATTCAAAGTTTATTTGATGAAAATCGGGTTTGGAATAACTGAAACATCCAAAAACAAAGTAAAACAAAGCGATTGTTACAAAGTGTGGGTTCCACACTTTATTAGAATCGCTCTTTTTTGGATATCTCAGCCATTTCAAAACCAATTTTTATCAAATAAATGTTGAATTCCTCATAGAATTACATGCTCATTTATACTTCATAAGAGATTTCTCATTATCTCACCTAAGAATGTTAGAAACCTGAAATTAGGTCTCAACCAGAACCGTACGATCCCTTTAACTCAGGAAGGTGGACTGCATGAGATTGGATCGCATTTCTCTATCCGAATCATTCCAAAATGTAGGTCCTGTAGTAGTTATTGTTTTTAGAGCGGATACGGTCAGCAGGAGAAAGATGAAAAGAATAATTTTGTCTCGTAGGTCATTCTTCTCCCTGTATTCAAAGTTATGATCAAAATATCAAAGATTTTCTTATTATTTTCTTTAAATTCTAGATGCTTTTAATGCAACTGTCTTGGACCATAATGGGTATATATCACGTTTTGTGATGGAACTCTTCATTTGTAAATTCAAACACACACACAGGGCCTACGCACACGCACGCACACACACACACACACACACACACACACACACACACACATATCACATTACTATAATTATGATATGCTTGTAATATTGCCTAGCCTGTAGTTACTGTTTGTCCCACTTCACCCCAACCAATGTCCCACTTCATCCCGATCATAAGCCTTTTTTTTTTAATCAATAGGGTATAGCCTAATACCGCAAATATGAGACTTTTAGGAATATGAACTAACTAGCTATCACTGGGTGGCCTATATAACATCAGTAGTCTTTGGGTCCGAGACATGCATGAGAGCCCCATTCTAAATATCAGAAAAGTTATGGGAGGAAATTCATCAAATCACAATTTTTTTCCCACTTCTCCCCACTCTCCCTTATTTTTCTTCCGAAAATCTCTTCGCATAATAGTTGCACATCACCAAACTATACGTTCTTGAGAAGTAGGCAGGATTATATTCACGATTCTTTCTATAACACCCATCTCTTCCTCTTGTATTAAACCATTCTGAAAGATTTGTGTGTGTGTGTATGTGTGTGTGTGTGTGTGTGTGTGTGTGTGTGTAAAATACAGTGTAAAATGATAATGAACAAAATCAGATTTATAAGATGTGTTTTTTAAGTTTTTCTCAACACCAGCGCAAATAGAGTAACATATTATGTGTTGTTTACCGTATAACTTGCGAGGGCGCTGTTGCGGGTGCCCAGCGGGAAATGCGGTGATTTCATGAATCATTTCTGCTGTAATCTTACATCTCATGCATGATGTTTGTGCCCGAAGGAATTAGAAATACCGCGTTCTTTATTTTCTACCGAAAATCTCTTCTCGTTTTGTACATCCGTTCTTGAAAAATATGCGGGACCGACGCGATCACCTCGTAAAAGCGGTTCCTCGTTATGACCGAACTCGTTATAATGGGGTTTCACTGTACATGATATTATTAGGATCTTTGATTACAGTGTGTATTACGATAATACGCCAGTTTGTAGTTCCACTTTGCACATGAGTAACCCGAAAAAAAGGTCATTTGTACCAACAGGCATGCATGATGATTTTTAAATTGATTCACTATATCGCATCTGTGATGCAATGATTATTCATGTTATCCTTTATGGTTCTTGCCAGCACATCCACCTGGCAGACCTGTTATTTTGGTAAGATATTAAACAGAAAGTTTGTTAAAGGGATAGTATGGTTTTGGTTCAGACCTAACTTCTCTTTTCTAACATTTTTTTGGTGAAATAATGAAAACTTTCTTATGAAATATGGAAGAGCATGTAATTCTAAGAGGAATCCAACATCTATTTGATGAATATTGGTTTTAAAATGGCCGAGATTTCCAAAACACAGCGATCGTAATGGGGCCCACCTTTTATTACAATCACTTTGTTTTACGTTGTTTTTGGATGTTTCAGGCATTCCAAATCGATTTTCATCAAATAAACTTTGAATTCCTCTTAGAATTGTAGGGTCCTATGCTCTGTATTATTTCATAAGTGGTTTCCTGGTATATATCGCAAAAAGTTAAAAACCCAATCCTCGTCTCCACCAATACTATACCATCCTTTTAAAGTATGAAATGCAAAATAAAGCTAATGGTGTTTTATACCGGTCACCTAGCTCTAGCTGGTCTGCATAAGTTCATTCTTTGTTTGAACATGAATTCTATAAATTCGTACGTCAGGCAAGCTTATAAATGCATTATATCATGTCACAGCTTTTAAACCAGGGAAGAGGTGTGTGTGTACGTGCTTTTTCAAGCGAAAATAGCAACAGTAAGAGGAATACAATCAACCCCGCATATAGGTCAAATAAAGCCAAAGGTCTTCTCCAGTACTCTTCTCTTATATATTCTATTGATTTTAATATCTCATAAGTTGCATTTTCTGTACGTAAAAAATGAAGATAGATTTAACTTAGGTAAGATTGACTGTAAATGGTATACTCAAAGCTACGCACCATTCCCTTTCATGTCACGTTTGCACACAGTTTATATATATATATATATATATATATATATATATATATATATATAATTATATACATACATGTATATGAAGTTTGTTTGCAAAAACCGATAAGTCCATATTTGCCAAATGGAGATATTTGCGATTAAAGGTCAAGAAAAAAAATAAAGAGAATAATAAGAAAATTTTTGCTTCTTTTGACCATAACTTCATAAATGTAGTGACCAATATATCATTTAAAAGGTATTATTTTGTACTTTATGACAGAGACAGTACTGCAAAATCTTCAAAAATGGACTTATCGGTTTTTGCGAACAAACTCTTCATATATATATATATATATAATGGTATTATTATCCGCGTGTTGGAATAAGAGCATGAAGACGATGAAGACAAACAAGTTGACATAATGCATTAGAATCCAACTTCATTTATTTATTTACACTGTTACCCCGAGGAAGATCCGTGCAAGGGTCGAAAATTTGGTTTACAAATAAATGAAGTTGGATTCTAATGCATTATGTCAACTTGTTTGTCTTCATCGTCTATATATATATATCATCAAAGACAAGACTGAAACAAGTTCGGGCTGTATTCACCAAGTTTATTTCGGCACACAAATTTTTAAGCGATTCGCTCTTTCTCAAGTGATGGATACAACACTTATAAGAGCGAATCGCTCGAAAATTTGTGCCGAAATTAACTGTTGGTGAATATAGCATGAACTTTGTTTCAGTTTTGTTTTTGACGATACATTATTGTATCACGCCAACACGTGGACAACTTACTCAATATATATACTCACACACACACATATATATATACATGTATGGGGCGCAATTTGTTGATAAGTTGCAACAAAATAAAAATTTATAGTTTGCTGTCCCTTTCACAGAAAAAAAAAAATAAACAAAAAAAAACTTATTCATAATGGTTCAAAAGTATGCAGGTGTGCATATGCACTTTGGGTATTGTATGTAACAGAAGAACACTGCTCCCTTAGTTAGGATAGCAATGCATGAGTACAGTGTATGTGTGTGGATGTGTGTGTGTGGGGGGGGGGACAGGGAGAGAGAGTGAGTGATGTGTATTGTAAGCTTTACTCTCCTTTATCAATGAGGACAACCAATCAAATATCTGTAGGCAGAACAGGTCCAAATTCAGAGTTCAGTTTTTATTCGACTCTTTTTTGAGTCCTGACATGTATGCTTTACTTTTATACGTCTACTTCAAACATGAAGTACAAAACATACATCTAAATCTGTAGGTGTCTCAAATTACACTTTTTTTTTTCTTCAAACAATACTGATGCATACAAACCACTTTATACTGTAGTGAGTTAAAATGAGTGTACCTGGTATAAAATTCTTCTTGCATGTTCTGTATAGAATGAGAAATTTCTCTACATCACAAGGTGCACAAACAGTAAACATGCATTATGGGACAATGAGACATTTCTGCCACATGTTGACAGAATTACATGCATAGATACAGTACATTGTATGAAACATTACTTCAGAGATTTGCTACATGTTGTGTGTATAACTCCTACTCGAAGCACAGCCTTATATCCTCCTACAACTGTAACGTACACGATTATACATGTACATGGTGTACATTGCCACATCAAGCAGTAAAACTTGGAATCTGAAATTTTCTTTAACCCTTACCCTTTGAGACAAGAAAACACGGGAAACTCTGACCTGTTCTTTTAGCATTAGCTATAGCAAGATGCAAGTACATGTAAGGTGTACATAGTACAAGTGGACTAATGTACATGTATCGTAAATGACGTCCATGCTGTGGACCAAGTTGCCCATTATCATGTACATACAGTGTGTAA
Organism: Diadema antillarum; assembly: GCF_040938485.1. NCBI lineage: Eukaryota > Metazoa > Echinodermata > Echinoidea > Diadematoida > Diadematidae > Diadema > Diadema antillarum. The sequence goes on from NW_027270934.1 coordinate 1,142,991, forward strand.
ATGTACCAGTCAAGTTGGCAAACAAATAAATATTGTACAAGATGTTGCTGAAACAATCTATCTTCCACCTTTCCAGAAATGAAAAAAGGAAATAAAAAAGTGGAATTTCTTTTCAGACACTCCCCTTATACATGTATTCAGCTGCACTGCACATATCCCACATACAAAGTTTGTACAAATACTTACAAAACAAATCAGTAGAAAAAAAAAAGAACTAAAAGGCTTCCAGATAAGGGGAAAAAGTACAAAGTGTACAATAACAAGAATTAGACCTTGGCTGACTACCAAGACTTCCGGACTTTGTTGAAAGGGTTCCATAAATATGCACCACCAAAGGCCTTTTGATTACTCAGTCCACCCCCTTGAAGCTGCCAACAGACGCATGCAAAAAAGTACACACATTTGTGAACTGCGAAGTACGCCATATCAAAAACAAAATACTGTACCCAGCCTCCAATGATAACCCACATTAGTTTGGCTGGATGCCAGACTCTAAGGACAGGTGAACACCCCCTTGCTTGTTGTCATTTTGTGAAACAGCAGTTGCAAATGTAGTAAGCTTAGCATAACGTACTTGGCCAAGTGATGCCCTATACATTTCTTCCTAGTTCTAACATTCCTGTTCTTATACAATACAGACTGTACAATGTGGGGCACAATGTCCTGTGTCTAGACTCCTGACAAAGTCCAGCACTTATCTACCATGTGATATGTTGTTTATTAAATATCTCTGAAGAAGAAAACTACTCAGACAAAATCCATTAGTAAACTACCCACATTGGCTCTTTGCCAAACTGTGCAGTGTACATTGTACACGTAGTAAATGGCTTTTAAAAATAAATTCACATACTAGTAGCGTTTCTACATTTTTGTTAGATATAGGCCTACATGCACTTTGTACACTGTTCGCAATAGCTTTACATGCAATACAACTGTATCACACAGCTCAGGGTAAGCAGAAGGAATCCATGTCATTTGAGAGATTAGCTATCACTACAAATGCAGTTCAGTAACTATTTATGAATCAAAATACTGTATGAACATGATTTGCTTTACACACATAGTGTACTTGAGTAATGACTACAAAAAGCCAATTTTCTCAGCTGATGGACCTGCATTGTACCCCAATGCCTTGAACAAAATAGGAGACACAGTACATTGTGCAGTATACACTGTAACAGATGTATCTTGCATAGGGTAACTGTAAACATTGATACAAAACCAGACAGGAGATGTGGCTTTCTGAGTCATGCATTGTGACCGACTTTCCACACAATTTTACCAGGCAATGACTTCACACTAAGGTGTCATTGACACACACCTGGATTAATGCTTTTGGAAACTCGAGTTTTGCATCACGATGCAAAAAACCTTTGAATTTGTGTGTACGGACAAAAAATACATGTGAATTTACTTGTGAACATCGCAAACTCATAAATTGATCCCACTTGATTTTTGGTTTCCTTTGGAAACACGCAAAAATTTGCCCTGAGAGATGTGTGTGTAAACGATGACAAATCATGTAAACTTAAGTTTTGCATCTCAATGCAAAAAACAAACAAACAACAAAACATTATTTTCCTGTGTGTGAATGTGGCTAACAGAAGGATGGTTTTCTTGCCAAAGTGACCACCATTTTACCATGGAATTTACAGTATACTGTACTACAGCTTCTCCAGACATGCTTCACATACATATACAACTGTAATCACATTGATCAAAAGGAAGGTGAGTCCACAGACAAATCATGCCAAATCTTGGCAATACCTTGAATATCTTGCAACCTCAACTGTAGTGTCACTCCCAGTTACAATTAAACTCCCACTTGACAAATATCATCAATAAAAGGGAGCAAACAAAACACATTAGCATGATCTCAACAGTTGAAAAGAAAACTCAATATTTACTGTATACATGTACATAAAGCAGGTAAATTGTATTTGTATTTGTATAACATAATGTTCCACGAATCAAGGTGCAACTGAATTCACTATCACATTCTCATCAAGCAGGTACAAATGTACCGGTATGTGGTTTCCTGCACTATCACTGCCAATCCTGCTCTATTTCTGAATACGTAAATGTACAGTACACTGCAGAGCACAATCACCAACCTGTATTTTGAAGGCAACATACACTGTACATACACTAACAAGCCAAACTGTCGTTGCATACAATTGTACAAGTACAAAATGTAAGTACAGTGTATGTCATTGTAGGGTATCGTGTACACTGATTGTACAAATATTTTTGAAGTGTACAGATGTACAATTTGTATGTACCCCTGATGTGCATTGAAGTGCCACCTCAGATACAACTGATTGCCCATCACAGCCAGTGTCAGGAATAAGTGTACAGTCTATATGCTTCACTATGTACAATACTGTACAATGTACAGTGTACCTACATTGAGCAAAGCAATTCTGAAATTTTGAAGTTGTCTACATGTGCATCTTAAGTGTGAAGAGTGCTCATCAAAGACTGAGGTTTCAAAAAATTTGAATCAAGTGTGAGAACTTGAGAGAAAATTGCTGACGCAACTTTTGTTTGGCAAATGACTTGACACATGTATGTCCGTGCATGGAGCAACATCCAAATGCACTGTAGCTGTACAATTGTAAGTACAGTATGACTTCTCAGATTGCGCAGTGACATAAACTTGACTGGTTTAAGAAAAGGAATGTACACCAAAACATCCTGTTATTGATGTGTACCCTGGAAATGGAACATTACCCCCAAGGTCAGGGACATGCAGTGCATGTGTTTACAATCCTGTCTGGCAAAAACAGGCTTCAAAGCAAGATTAGAACTTCCTGTCCCTTGGAACACTTGATTACAAATACTGTGTAGTCAACAACAAGTCAAGCCCGCCAAATGAAAACAGCCCTTTGCCCATGTACACATGTTTGCACAAGTTTTGTAAACGTTAAACTGTTGGCAGGAATCCTAACTTCTATAAATACATTGTACTACCCTATCAAACAAACAAACCTGAAATAATGTGTTCAGACAAATTTATGACCTTAACCCCACCACCCAGCGTACAGGTGAGACACTCTCTTGCACTTATGGTCAGTATCTGATGATGCCATATTCTGGGCACAAGTTATGCAATACCCTTGTAATGCTCCTCAAACACAGAGGAGAGAAAGCTCCTCCACTCGGGTTAAACATGCCTTTGTACTTGTAAATATCAGAGTATAATAACCATACGTACAGATGTACAGCATCTATAGACTTTCATACACTACAGTTCCATTTTAATAGTTATGCACAATCAACAGTTTCACTTCGGCAACATATTACTGGGGTGGAAGTAGGTATACCATGTACACATTTTCTTATGCAACTGTATATTAATGCACAATCAACAGTTTCACTTCAGCAACATATTACTGGGGTGGAAGTATGTATACCATGTACACATTTTCTTATGCAACTGTATGTTAATGCACAATGTGAATGAATCATATGGGCTTAATATACACCTTAAATTGATGGGAGGTTAAGGGGTAAATATATGACAGACATTTAGTCAATAATGTTATGCTGCAGTGTGCTGATCTTCAACTATGAAGGATACACTTCCACAGAAGAACAAGTAGAAGAAGAAGTCATGGACATACAGTAGTACATGCTGTCACATGTGAGGACAACCAGTTTGTATGGGGGGCAGACAAAACATGAGCACTTCCTTAAAACAGACATACCAGTAAACATGGAAAACAAAACATCTTGAGAAAATGCTTTGCTGTAAACATCCAGAGGTAGCCTGAGCTGAACTTTGACACAATGCACTTCTGATACACGGCAAATATATATAGGATGCCTGCAAAAGAGTTGACATGTACAATAGTATAATTATTTCTGTATTATAGCAACCCTACTTCCAAGTTGTGATTACTGAGTACTGTACATCGACTTATGGCATGTCAATTCAATGCCGTAATTGCACATGTACAAACAAAATGGACAAAACCCTACATGTACCCTACAATGTACACTTGTAAGACAAGATGTTGAACGAACAAATTGCTGTACAGCACAGCACTATCCCTGCATAGGTTTTGATGACCATTATATTGGACCCAAAAAACAAAAAAACAAAAAACAAAAACAAAAGAGAAAGCAAATGTGCTGCCAATGAATAAAAGTGGAACATGTGTACATCTACATACATATGTGCATACTGACCACACTGTACACTGAACTAGAATCTTGACAAACAGTTTCCCCATCATCCTTTTTTCACCCATTCTCATGTTGGCATTTCCAATTTTCTTCTGGCACATACCGGGTATATAATACACTGCTCATGAAAGGGACATTGAGAACACACGCCTACATGTAGAGGTACACATGGAAGTCTAGCCAAAACCTGAAATTTGGTTCTGAAGGAACATTACAATCCTCATCCACTGCAATATCTCTTCTTTGTTGTAAGTCATTATCATCAAAATGGGTCCACCAAGATACATTACCCAGTACATTTTGTTCACTGAAAGACTCCCCCCTCCCACAAATTGCCATTCACCTGCAGAACCCCCCCCCCCCCCCCCCCCCGAGACAAAGTTTGTTGTTGACACTTCCTTTATCAACTTTTCATACTATTTCAATGACTGTCATGTACTATCATAAGAATCAATCTCTCTTCAGTCTTTTTCTGGCATTTCACCAAGACACCATATCTTGCCCTACACATTGTACACTTTCTATAATGCCACTTGGCCATGCTCTCACTTGATCTTGATACAAAACAACAATCAAACATTGACATTGTGTTCCTTAGTATATCACAATCAGTACAAGTCATATAGCTGTTCAAGTGAGTCCGCAACCTACATACGTACAGTTACAGGTTGAACATACACTTATGTAAGTTGTAGGTTCATCGAGACACTGAACATGATATAAATGCATATTTTGATAGAGGGGGTGTACAATGCATGTGGCAAGCTTGTCAATTCCCAAATCACAACTGTGTTAAACATGATCAGCTTTAAATCATCATACAGGGGCATCATACAAATTGTACTCTGTCTGAAGAACACAAATGCTGGCTGTTACTGTTGTTTCTAGTCAGAACAAACGAACAAACAAAAATTTCAGTGTGTTGCGTGTGATGTAATGCAGATACACTGTGTATATCCCCCTTAGATACATGTACACTTGTCTGTTTTTCATCCAACATCAGAAGAGCAGCAGAGGGAAGCTGTGCAGACCATCTCATACCACAGTTTTGATCAGATTACGAGAGAAATGCAGAGGGAGGTGTATAATACTGAGTACATTCAGAGTAGTAAATACATCGCAACTACGTACAACCTGCATTGGCCCTTAAATCAAAGTAACATGACTCATGAGGGCAATATCACATTGTTACATGAAGATGCAAATATGTCTGGAGTTTTAATATTGTGTAGATGGTTGATGTTCCTCAGTTACACTACAGATCTAGACCCAGCAGAACAAAACTGAAGGAAGGCTCTGTGGCTGCTATTTTTGACAGAGTTGCATCATCAGGCCTCGATCTAGACAGAAAATCTGTTCTCTGACATTTTCTGACTGAAGGGTTCTCCTACAAAAGAGATTGATTACATGAAGCCAGATTTAGCCTCTGTGGAGCATATCCCGACGATGAATACAAACTGATCTTTTGGTCTACATCAGGCCCCACTGTCGTTGCAAAACTTTGTAGAAACTGGCGCTGGTAGTGGCAGTGGAGTGGCATCATGACAGGCTCAGGATAGGTCAGAAAAATCTGTCCATTTGGAGGAGTTTTGTGATACTTTTTACTTTACTGTTAGACAGAAAAATCCATCTGTCCAGAGTACAACCCTTTTTTTTCTTCACTTTAATGGTTCTCCTCTGGAGGTAGGGGGAGGAGGGGATTCCTTGAAGCAGGACGTAGTCTCCACGGAACACGTCCCTGACAATAAAATATTGACGGATCTTTCGATCAATTTTTTACTTTGACAGTTCTTCTAGAGTTCTACTGTACTAAACATAGGCCGAGTAGATTCTAGATGCTATCTTGCTATGTGAGGGATTCTGTGAGGCCAGACGTAGACTCTAGTCTCCAAGGAACATATCCACAACTACATGTATAATAAAAAGAGGTGCCTACACTGGCTACAGACTGCTCTTTTGCATCGGTCTGGATTAGAAATCTAACAAATAGAGATGTAGGCTCAGCCTCAGGATAATCCCAAGGCGCTCCATCGTACAGTTGAAACTTGATTGTCTTGCGTTCGGGCTGGTCGCACTTGTCTTTGGATCAGGCCACCTCATCAGCTGAACACAATCGTGACAATGTTTTGTAAGGTCGGTTAAGGCAAGGGACTAGGGTAGGGACCAGGGACAGGGTCCAGAGTTTGTGTTTCAGTGATTCACTTAGAAATATGTAGACAGAAAGATCCGTCTGTCCGGAGGAGTCTTTTTATTTTTTTGACGTTATCACTCTCCTCGGTGGGGATCGGTGAAGCCAGACGCAGTCTCCGCGGAACGTATCCCCGACAACCAGATACAGATAACTAGATACAGACCAATCTTTTGCCATTCAGTCAAAGAAATCTGCTGATTACAGTGTTTACAGTTAACGTTAGACAAAAATTTTTAAACAGATCATACTCATCGATATAGCGTAGTGTCTATTCAGCATCACAATCAGTTTTCCGACGTTTGTGATGAGATGGTCAGATCCGGGTCTTTCCCCAGCTTTCCCCTACGAGATGGACCTGTCCACAGTTCTTGATAGTGATACACACAGATAAAAAAACAATCAAAACACCATTATGGCGATGGCTACACCCGCAAGTTGTAAGTACACGTCTCACTCAACTCAAGAAAGAAATTACATGTACTCAAGTGGCGTGGCTGGGTGCTAGTCGGTCTGCCAATGTCTCTAATTTGTAATGCAACCGTTTCACAGCTTCCGCGATCAGAGATCGGTCCCTGAGTAATTCCTGAAGAAGTTCTCGAGGATCATCGCAACATGATTTCTCACAAGAACGTTTCTGTTTGTATTTGCACTGCTCCTGGCATTTCAGCACATTCAAACATTTCTTTGGCGTCGGCAAGGTGTAAGGCATCGAACGGTGCAAGCCCCTGCTGTGAGCAGAAACTCGGCTTTGTTTACCAGTCGCTTTCAGTCGCAACGAGTCCGATATTCTCCTCATCAAATCGTCCATCTCTCCGCCTCCAAAACTGCTTTCTCGGCCCTGCACTGGACATTCTGAAGTAGAACTACTCACCGACGGCATATTGGCAATCCAATATTTGGTTAGATTGGACAATAATTTGCCAAAAATTAGTACTGATCATTGGGTGTCGGTAGATTGAGCCAGCAGTCTACACCGAACGCAGGCAAATGCACAGTGCTACTGTGTGTGCAGTACAGTGCGCGTGTACAGTACACGATTTGTAACGTCGTAGATCAGTACGCGGTGCATGGGTGCAGTTTATCTGCATGGGATCCACAAACAAACGACCGTCGGTCGGTGCTCAGTGTGGCCTCTCCCTGTTATTGTTATGATAAAGAAAAACAGTCACAGTGAATACAGTCCATATCATTCCGCTAGCAAACAGTCTAGTCTGCGCAGTGCACAAACCAATTAATTTAATCTATTCAGCCTTTTCCGTAAAAATATGGCATGTATCCTGAAATCACCACTGCATGTGAGCAATTATCATAATGGTACAAGTTATATCTCTTTATGAAGTTAACTGCTAAATGTAAATGAGAACTATATGAATTGTCGCGTAGTCAGTAGAGGCGTAGAATCGTAATCCGGTTTGTTGTTATTTTCCAGCCCGTCACGGTGGTACGATAAAAACAAGTGCGTGAACTCCACGTGCTACGATATTATGACTGAACGACCTTTCGTCATCGGCGTTCGGAGCAGTTCATTGGCTCGTCATATGTTATTGTTCGAAAAGGAATGAATGCGTAAAGCCGCTGCAGCGCGCTGTGATACTACACATCTCACCGCGCATGATGTCCGTTGAGAATATTTTTTCCCATTATTTCAACAATACTGAGATTATTACACAAATATCATTTAGATGGGGGTGACATGTACAAACATCGGTCATCCCCAGATAAACACACAAACAAAAACAAGCAAAAAAGATGGAAGAAAAACCAGAGAAATGTTCAGCATACATTACGTTCGCACGCCGGTGTCACAGGCGATCCGTTCCGGCCAGTCGATAAGTTCCGCCGGAACTTATCGGCGGACTTTGGCCAGTATATCAGATCCCCCAGATCCAATCGGCGGGATTTTTGCCTCACCGCCGATAAGATCCCCCACCGCCGATTCGATCCGGGTCTCTACCGTACAATGTATACAAAGTGGTAATGGGGAAACACCCCTTCAGTAAAATGTACTCTTCCAGTCTCCCTCTACAGCCAATGAACTTCTCCAAATCTCTCTGACCAGCCAACCGAACAAAGTTGCCAATTTGAAACCCGGACTACAAAGCGATTCCTTTTTTTCCCCTCCCTTATCTCTTTCGTCGTCATGGTGGCCATGGTACAGTCACAGAACTCTGCATGCTCTGTAGAGTTCTGCACGATGTGACGTTGGTCATGCCAACCTCTCTCTGATTTGAATCATTTTGAACAGAATAACCCAATGAGTTACTGCAATTGGGATGTTCGGCATGCTTCATGTTAACTAGTGTAATACAAGGAGCTTCATATTAAACATACTATGAGCTCAAATAGTCCATCTTCATTTTAATGTCTATTTTCAGGGCACAGAGTCCAATCATTTTAGTGCGATATAACGACAAATATAATCGCCTACGTCATACATGCATGTTCGTTTGGTTCATTATTTTTTCAGTTGTAACAACTAAAAATGACGTGATGAATTTTGTTTTTGTGTGTTCAGTTGTCTTTAATATATCTTGTGTCCGTGTGTGTGTGCATATAAATGTGTGTGTGTGTGTATGTGTGTGTGGTTTTTTTTTTTTTTCTCTTTTGGGGAGGCGGTCTATCTATACACAGAGATTACTTCAAACAGGCAAGGTATTCTAAAGAGATACAGTATAGTTTTGGTTGAAATTTAACGTTTTGCAAGGTAATCAGAAAGCACATTTGAAATAGAGAGCATACGATTCTAAGAGAAATTGAAAGTACATTAAACAAATCGGTTTGGACTAAAAAGAATACATGTATAGTGGGCAGGTAAGGTGGGTCCTTCCTTTAATTAGCGTCTCTTTGTTTATACAGTGCGTATAAAAAAAAAACAGGCAACAAGATTTGATTTCAAATTTGTGAAGATTGTGTTAACTTTACACCAAAGTGAGTAGCAACATCTTAAAACCATACAATACTCCTCTTCAAAATGATATTTATGCATACACGGTCATGGATGGCTAAGTAATCATTCTCTTTAGACAATGGGTAATAGCAAGTTTAGACACTGCAAGAATCAATGCACCTTATCAGAAATTAACTTAACAAATGGAATAATGAAATTTATAATCACAACTTACCATTGGTTTTTTTTTCCGGATATCTCTTTTTAACATTACATCCCATGCCCCTCAACATGGCCACCATTCCTTCCCACACAGAGATTAGCTCTTTTCTCCATCTCACGCACAGCTCTGCGAATCATTGTGGCTTGATGGCGTAGAGCTTCAAATTCATCAGTGATTCTTTGTCTCAGAGTTGCAATGTCAGGTTGAGGGATAATGAACACTTTGCTCTTGAGATAACCCCAAAGAAAAAAAAAATCGCAAGAAGTCAGATCCAGAGATTCTGGTGGCCAATCCACATCATGATACAAGGCAATCACCCGATTTCCAAATACCTCAGCCAATAAGTAAATAGTCGATGGGCTGTCCCCCCTCCCACGGTGAGAACTTTTTGCATTTTGATGTTGCAAATGGTGCAATTTGATGCATGTTTTTGCGTGTTTTAACGAGTTGGAACAGTCCCACTTGTTTAAGGTTGCAGTACATTTTAGTGTAGATTATTATTGAACATTTAGCCTATACAATGGTATCATTTAAATAATCTTCTTGTATTTATTCTTACACTGAATATCATGAACGCAACTGAACCCGAGCGGAGCGGAGCGAGCGAAGGGGGAGGGGAGGGTGTGGGAGGGGGATGTCCCCCCCTCCCACGGTGAGAACTTTTTGCATTTTGATGTTGCAAATGGTGCAATTTGATGCATGTTTTTGCGTGTTTTAACGAGTTGAACAGTCCCACTTGTTTAGGGTTGCAGTATATTTTAGTGTAGATTATCATCGAACAATTTGCCTATAAAATGGTATCATTTAAATAATCTTCTTGTATTTATTCTTACACTGAATATCATGAACGCTGTCTGTTCAGCAATCAAACAGAAAAAGCATCCACACGAAGGTGATCTTGCGTTTTCAGACCTGAAATTCAGCGATCTGGTGCAAATTTTTGGTGCAATACTTTTTCATCGAAGTGTTAAAATCACGGAATTTAGCTCTTATTCCGAATGTGCACCATCTGTGTGTATGTATAAAGTCTAGTGAGGTAGAGCTTAGGGGAAGGGGAATTCCCCCGTTTTTAGAATTGAAATAAAGCGATCTGGGTATAGCCACAGTCTACTTCTATGCATGGCGGAAGGGGGGGGGGGGGGGGAGAGGCGGGCGAGCAGGGAGAAGGCGTGGGCGAGTGTTATCTCCACCCTTCCCTTCCGATGGAGCTTCTGCATTTTTAAGGTTGAAATTGAGATAAATTATCTCGTATACGCATATTTGATGGAATCAACATTTGGAAATCACACACACACAAACACACACAAAAACTACTGATTGGGGGGGGGGACTGAGGGAGGAAAGGGTCGATTAAAAGGGGAAATTCCCCTTATACATGAGGGAACCTTCAGTTTTCGGAATATAAGTGATAAGTCTTGTGCACTCAGAATTATTCATAATTTTTTTTTTTGTAAATCTAAAAAGTGTACTAAGCAAGGGAAAGAGGCACAGAGGGGGAGGGTTTGGGAGGGGGGAGGGTTTGGCACGAGAGATTTTGCATATTTTGAATTGAAATTCAACGATCTGGTGCACACTTTCGAGTGAAATATTCAAAAAAATATCTTATTTGATGAAAGGTTGCAAAGGAGACCCGCTTCATGTGCATGCATACAGTATACACGCATTTTTTTTCCGCCTCCCAAATCCCCGGTCCAAATCTTAGGGGCATCGCCCCCCCCCCCCCCCCCCCCCCCCTGGCTACGCCAGTGGCATTTTCTCAATGATGAAATTACAAAATTATTGACAATAAAACAAGAATCATGTCTTTTGATTAAAGAAGAAGAAAAAAAACATTCTTGACACAAATGTACATGGTCATATCATATGAAGGTGTCACAAATAAGTATCAGAAATATGATGGGGCCTACATAAAAAGCTTTAACGCTTGTAAAACTGTAGGTTCCCAAATTCATAGGCATATAATTATACGGAGAACGGATATGTTTGTCTTGACCAACTAAAATTATATCAGTACAAAAATCGATAAAGAATAAAGTAATGAACCACATAGATATCGCACAAACCAGACTGTATACGGATCTCGCGGTGTTTGAAAAGAAATGCTATGTATTAAAAAATGTATCGGTACCATTAAATAACTTTAATAACTTGAAGCTGCGGACAAGGACAAAAGACTGGGAGTATAAAAAAAAGTTGCTAAACACTTGGAAGTGTGTCATGCACTAATAAGTAATAACTGTTTTAATTTGCGTTTGAAGATGAATAAAGACAAAGAAGAAGTAATATCTAGAGGGAGGTCATTCCAATATCTGCATGGTTCCAGAAAAATATAATTGTTTCTTTGCAAAGATAGTGCGAGTACGGGGAAGGTGATAGGCGTCACTCTGGCAAGTGGGATAACAGTGGATAGAGCGATTCCTTTTGAACATGTGGATAAAAACAGATGGTAATTCATTAGTTGTTAGTTTATACATGAAAATTCCGAGATTAATGTAATGAAATAGGTCTGGAATTGTAAAATTCTGTTTTGATGAAAAAAATAGTTGGTATGAGCAAAATATCCGGCGTGGTTTATGATTCTCATTGCACGCTTTTGAATACGGAGAAGGGAATCTAATATGAGTGAATTGCATTTCCCCACACCATTGGAAACGGAAAAACTGGATGTCCATTGGAAAGAGGAGATATATGGCTTTATGATGTTGCTACTTACTTTAGAGTAAAGGAAACACCATCTTCACACATTCGAAATTAAATTTTGTTGCTTTTTTATACGCACTGTAGCTACATATATCTCAGCAATTTGAAGCTAATTTGTTTAAAATGAACTCTGAATTCTAAAAGAATTGAATGCTCTTTAGTATTGCAGGTTTCTCATTATTTGTTTGTTCTGAACACTATCTTATAGTCAACACTGTACCATCCGTTCAATCTTGAATGTCTTCCCTTTTCATGATGGGGACTGCGGCCCCCCAAAAAAATCTTCTATTAAAAGGGGATGGCTAGTAACTGATCATTGGGAATCAGTGGGAATGCTGGGATGATTGTTCCAATCCTTGGGGATTCATTTAAGAGTACATTTTTTGTTCTGTGAACATTATTTGCTTCATAATGGTCTCATATTCAAGTAATGTGCAGTTTAATGTTTCCGGATTAGCACGCCTGTACAGTGACGGGGAATTAAATTAGAGTGCATGCAAAATATGGGGTATCACAAACTCATGTAAATTTTCGGACTTCTAGTGATACCCTAACTGGAATATCCAAACAGTGCACCTATGTCCGAAATCTGGTGTTCCACAAAAACAAGTTACATTTTCTCTTCGTAAACATGAAGTTTCGTTCATATATGTACATACATTTTTAATGGAAATACATATTACATGCACATGTAAAAGATGTGAAGCCAATAGTGGCGATGGGATAGACAGAAATTAAAAGAGATAAGAAAATGAAAAACAGCTATAGTAAACTACATGTAACATGATTGACAAGAAACAGACAGAAATATGGCTTAATGTATCCCAAAATGATATCTTTATAAATAAAAAGTAAAAAGGGTAAAAGCGGTAGGCTAACAAAGAGAGGGGAAAAAACATAGAATTAAAATAAAAAATAAAGAAGAGATTGAGAGTGCCAAGGAGAAAAATAAGGAGAAGAGTAAACAAAGGAAAATGTTATTTATCTCGAGTTAGAATAACTTTAAATCAACAGCTTAAAATAAAGAAATTTTAATTCATAAATTGTCTCATTATGGCATACGGGAGAAGGCCTTGGAGTGGTTCAGGAGAACCGAAAAACAACATTCTCAGAACGAGAATAACTCAAGTTTCAATTTATTAAATGTGGCGTCCCTCGGGGCAATATAAATTAGGTCCTTTGCTTTTTATAGTTTATATCAATGACTTCTGCAAATCATCTGACATATTCTCATTTATGCATTTTGATGATGATTCAAATGTTTGTTTTTTTCTCATCAAAACCCAGTTACTCTCGTAGACACCGTCAACTCTGATTTTAAAAAAAGTAACTCAGTGGATAAGATCTTCATAAAACCTTCAGAAAATTAAGTATACACTTTTTAGTAAATCTTTATAAATATTAAGCACAAAAATTATTTTGATGATACTCGATTAGATCGTGTATCCTAGGTAAAATTTCTTGTTATCAGAGTAGATGAAAAACATTCGTGGAGGCCTCATGTTATTAAAAAGTAAGTAAAATGATTACGCGTAATATTGGTATCGCATTCCAACGTCTTCTTTGTTAACATTGTATTTTCTTTAATAAAATTACCTTATCTCAAATACGACATCTTAGCATGGGGCAGCGCCCATCAAATCTTATTAGATAAATTATTGTTATTGCAAAAAAGTAGGCCCTACTTCGTATTACCTGTGGGGTTTCGCCACTCGGATTCATTATTCATAAAAAAATATAAGATCTAAGATATCAAAGATTTGTTTCTTTTTCAACTGGGTCAATTCATGTTCGATCTACAACACAAATGTTCTCCCCAATAGTTTTCATTCAATGTTTCCACGAAATCAATGGTTTCATGATCATCCTATACACCTAGGCGGTCTGAGTTTTATGTATCCCTTTTGAGAACCTTTAGCTCAGAATACATTTATATACACCGGCTCTAAATTTTGAAATTCCTTAAGTTCTGAGAGAAAGAAAAATCTCCATCATTATAGTCTTTAAAGCGTTATTTATTTTTTTGTTAAATTCTGGCTGAGATATTTATTTTTCATTATCTATATAGGTTACAGCAAATAAAGATTCATCATCGGTAACACCCTATAAAACGCAATGCAAAAATCACATTATAAAGTAATTAAATTAGGCATTTCATTTCCATTTATAATTTTTCCACAGCTGCATGCAGTCGCCAGCTGCCGTCCGAATTCTCCGAAATACATCCTCAATCATCAGGCAATGATTATTGAGCAAACTGAGGATGGATAGAACACTGATGGTTCTTTTCTACAATTCTTTTATATTGTCATATTGTATAACTTGATTTGTTTTTATGGCAATCTTACACAAAAGGACAAGGCTATAGAATCGATAGACCGCGAAAGTGGCAAAATATCATTGGGTTGGAATTGCCAGTGGTACAGGATTTACACGTGGAAAGAATGATTGTCAAGGTGAACAAGATAATGACCGATTTAACACACCGTTTGTGCGGTTACTATCGCCTGAACAGATCAGGTATCAGACTCTGTCCTCCTCGCACAAAGCGTACCCGTTTTAGAAGTGATTTTGTCCCGGATTCCATTCACACGTATAATGCCAGAGTAATTAGATAAGTTGTAATGATTTGTTTTTGGTGTATCTATTATTAGCATTATTATTATCGTACTCCCACAGTCATGTCCAAAGAGTATAAGAAGGTATATAGGAATTGTGTGTGGTTGGTCGGGCGGTTCGTCGCAAAGTTTACATCGCGAACTTTTCTACAGCTCTGAATTAATTCTGATGAAATCTGGGGTATATGGTGATATTGAGTGATTGTATCTTTATACTGTTGAAGTAATTGAGTTCAAATTTGGTGAGGTGTAGATTTGTAGGATATATGTTTCTCGTGTGTGTTTGATAGAGAAAGCATTGTTCAACTCTTTTTTGTGTGTGTTTTTATTCCCACAGTATTTAAGTTATGTAATTTTAAATTTGAAATATGTAATGATTTACAGGTGTACATGCAAGACACATTTGGTGTTAAATTTTGATAAGACGCTGCCATGGTAATTATATATATATATATATATATATATATATGAATTTTTTGGAGTGAATTATATAAATATATTGGGATATGTAGGTGATATAATTGTTTGGTGTATAATGATGATGTATGAAAGAATTTTATCAAATAAATTTATGAGTGGAATAATTATATGAAAGTGATATACAGCTGTATATCAATAGTTTTTGTATAGTTGTAAATGTTGGGTTAATGCATTACGTTATTATGGTGCATACGTTACTGTTATATGTTAATGTGAGTGAGTTTCATTTTGTACTAGACATATATGACATGTGTGATTGTGGTGTACCTGTGATGTAATTGAATGTTAATTTTGTTGCGATATCCAATGTATAAAGAATTTCCAGAGTGGACAATTTGAGTAATCAATCAACAAACCTCCTCTTCCGTTTGTCCTGTTCAGCGTGTAGGTATTCTCTCTCTCTCTCTCTCTTTCTCTCCTTCTTCCTTTAATTTTGTTTTTGCTCTAATCCTTTCATTCATATATTCCCCTCAAGTTTAGTCATGTCACGTTGTCGTTTGTTTCATTTTGTCTTATTTTTTTTTGCATTATGCATAATTACGTACTTGTAATTATAATAAGTATTTTTGAAGATATTTTAGAGTGGTCTAAAATCTACAAGCAATGTTTTTCAGTGGACCTCTTAGTTCTCATTTTTGCCCTGCAAACATAACTTTGTAATTCCAGTATGTGTGCATATCTTTATTAGTTTGTTAATTACCATTGAATGTTATACTTTGTAATGTTTTTATTTGCTTATGATTGCATTTTTGATTTACTTTGTGTTACGTTTTGTTGAAAGAAAAATGAGAATAAAATCAATAAATGAAATGAAATCCACATGCATAGCCCATTTTAGTCCCCTGCATACACATTAACAATTTGTTTGCAGACCAGGGGCGGATCCAGGGAGGACCGCAACCGGCACACGCCCCCCCCCCCCCTTTATATTTTGTTGAAACAAAAGAAATAAAAAGAAAAAATGAGGGAGGGGTGCGCCCCCCCCCCCCTTTAATTTTGTAAACGCGCCCCCTCTTTACGGAATTCCTGGATCCGTCCCTGCAGACTATTAGACCAATTGAAGTACAGCTGAACAATAATTTTCTTATCAGAACAAAGCTCACCGAAAAAAACCCCAAAACATGTTTATCCTTGCTGTATACCCTACCAGCAAAACCTCCCTCTCTCTCTTCCTTCCCACTTCAAGCAGTCTCTTATAAATGTAGGACCTATAACGATAGTATTATCATGCTCTTTCGTTGAACTGTTCTTTGAAGTTTTGTCTGTAAATCAAGGCTAATCGCACACTGTCTGTGCAACGGCTCCAGATGATCGACTCGTACGTATTTGTGCATTTAGCTAATACATAGGCCCTACAGTAATTCATTTCTTCGCGCCACTTGTACGAGGCTATAATATGATTCATTTAAAGGGAAATTATCAGAATATAAAAATAGATTTGTCCTTGATATCATTTCAAAAATGAAGAAATAGCTTTCTTAGATTTTTGGGTTTGGTATAGACATCCACAATAAACAGATATCATTTTGTTTTTAATGAGGCCTACTCGCACAACCCGGATAGGATCGGCGGTTGCGGAACGTTTCTGCGTACTGCCTATTGCGCGGTATATTCGTTCCGCGGAACTAATCGACTGGATTCGGCCAGTATATCGGTTCCCCCGGAACCCGGAACGGATCGACCGTGACACCGGCTTAGCAATGTTAGTGAGAGTTCAAAACAGGGCCCGTCTTATTCTCAGGCTCATGGTCGGACATCCGGGTATTTTGCGTGTCACGGGGTCATGGATAGCGGTTGGAGTGAAAACAAACCATCGCGTGAGCCTGGAGTGGTAACGCTGTACGTGCTTTCTGCCGGGGCGCCCCGCGAGCATCTAGCGCAAGCTGTACCTACTGTAGCTGTGCGGGCGGCAGGATTAGGCCCTAGGCCTACCCTAAATTAGGCCCTACCCTAAGTACTACAGTACTAACGTTAGGCCTATAGACCTACCTGAAGTTTCTATGAGGTACTAAGTAAGCGTAGATATCGGGGTAGGGCCTACTCAAAGAGGTTCTACTGCACATCTGGCCATTTTGTGGGGTCGTTGATCCAGAGTCCTGCAGCGATTTCATACGGGCACAGGTCCAGTCCGGCTGCCTTCAACTTGGCAAAATACCGGGATCCGACCGATATCGATCGACGGGATCCAGATTTTTAGAATATTGCTGGCAAGACATGATGCATGTATCTCATGAATGATGGCACAAATGACAAAATGAATAATGAAAAACAGTCCCCATGTCTGCGTAGAGCTGCACATAAAACGCGTCGCACATGCACAGCATGCAGTATGCGCATTATGCTTAGCGCGTGCAAGCTGTTTGTTTTCACTCCAGTCAACCGGAAGTGACGTGTAGCCGACCGCAAGAATAAGACTTGTGATTGATTCAAATCAATCACAACTTTACGATTGAATACAAATCCATCTTATATTATAAAAAAAAATATGATTGAAATTAAGACCGAGAACTGCAATCAATCAATCACAGTTTGCGATTGATTGCAGCTTTCAAGAGATTGATTTGTGATTGATAATTGATTTTTATCACAAAGTGACAAGTTTTATGAAAAGATAGGGCCCAGAGCTGCTACTTCGCTCGCTCCACTCCACAACGCAACAATCGGTAATTCAGATGTTGAAACCAAATTGCCACCCTCAAAAGGTGTAGGCCGAAGTCTTTACAGGGGAAATTCAGTCCAAATATAAGTTAGTCTGATCATAAGAAAGAGTAAAATATCATGAGTTCAACGGTAAAATCTTGATCGAATTCGGGATAAAAAAATAATTAGAAAGTTAGGCCCTACGAGACAGTTTGAAAGTGTCGCTAATTTTTGAGGAAACAGTTCTTGAACGGTCAACAGTGCAAATGGAAAAGTGAACATATGTCACCCCCTCACAAGTTGCGCCATATAATTATATTGTACATAAAATTTTGAAATTTCAAGTTATTCATTCAAACGCAATTATGCCCGAGGCCCAAATTCTGATATATCTAACTGATCACTAGGCCTATTCTGAAGTTATTCAACCAGGAATTGTATGTCATATGTAAAATGTATATATATATATATATATATATATATAAGCCCTATGTTTCAGATTTCAATGGCAGAAAAATTGAATTTTCATCATTTTTTTTGTACACGATCAAAGGACTATTGTGAGGTTATGACAGTGGTCAGCTCACAGACCCATTTGCATATATCCATTGTACAAGAACTGTTTTGCAGAAATTAGCAAAATATTCTTCATCCGATTTCAGTCAAATTTTTACCGTTGAACTCGTAAGATTTTACTTTAATTTTCGTTCTGTTTGTGAGAGGTTGTTTCCTTTCAGTCCACAATTTCGAATTCCTCCAACTCGATCACGACTCCTTGGGGGGGGGGGGGGGGGGGGGGGGGTACTATGACCTTGTCCCCGGTCCGGCAGATCCCCACCCTGAAAAATGTTCCGCGGCCCCTGTGCTGTTGGCAGCCGCGAGATTTGCTCCGACTATGGGGCGGGTATACTGCTTCATAATTATGCTCCTATACACAGAACTCGAGGTAATTGCGCGAAGTAGGCCTACATTTAAAAACAAAAACAAAAACACTGACAATTGTGATTTATTTTACTGTTTTATCTCAAAATCACTGATTATTAGATGAGCCAAATTTTCTTTCTACACATCCAACAAAACATTTGGCTTACCACGTCTTCTTTCACTTCACTTTTTTTTTCTTTCAAATAGGTCTAATATTTATTCATTTCCAATCAAATAATATAAGAAATATTATAGGCCTACATAAAACAATAAGAATTCCTTTGAAGATAACTGAAATGATTATACATTTTTATTTTTCAATGTAATGAATAAAATTGCAATAGTATAGCAATTGTACCGAAGAAAAAAAGGAAGTATATTATCTACTCTCTAAAAAAAATCGAGTGAAAATTTTCACTCTTAAAGGAGTGAATACAAAAAAGAGTGAATTTTGAGTGAAATTGGAGTGAATTACGAGTGAAAAAGTTCATTTTCACTCATTTTGGAGTGACCTCAGGGATCACTCGAAGATTTTGGAGTGATCCCTGACGTCACTCTAAAACGAGTGGAAACGAACATTTTCACTCGAAATTCACTCCAATTTCACTCTAAATTCACTCTTTTATATATTCACTCCTTCAAGAGTGAAAATTTTCACTCGTTTTTTTTTTTAGAGAGTAAAATAAAACACATCCCCAAAACAATTCCTCCTATAGCTAACCTAACTATACCCTTCCAAACCATAATAATTTGCTGTAAACTATCCCCCCCAAAAAAAACCATAAAAACCCACCACGCCCATACATATCCCTTTCCTTTCTACCCCTACCCATTACAATTCTATTTTACTACCTAAACACAACCACTCATTAAAAAAAAAAAAAAACCCTCAGTTACCAAAATAAACACACACACACACACACACACACACACACACACGTAAATCATTCACAATCTAAAGTACATCGTAATACACTGTAATTTACAAAAACAAAACAAAACAAAACAAACATGTTCTACTTAACCTACCTTTCAAAAGGATACAATATCAGGTATTGCCATTGCTTTGGTAAGGGGAAAACGGGAAAAAATGCATCTAACACGGTTGCAAACAATTGCAAACCTAATTTATTTCTTTTAATGGAGATTTTCTTTCCTTCCTCACATTATGTGCCGAATACATTCTCCCCTTTGAGAATTTTCTTCTATACCCATGTGAAATCTTGCTAATCTACACTTCTTAATTCTTCTATCTCAAAATGCTCAATCATTATCCTGCCAAAATTCTTTAATTTTAATGCAGTTCCAAAATAAATGTGAATAAGTTTCTGAGCTTTGACAAAAAAAAAACAAAACATATGTATAAGTTATCAGCAACAAAACCAAATAAACTCCCTATCATAAACTGCCTCACGAAGCAATTTGAACTGAAATTCTCTAAGATCTCCAATAAGCAATGGAGATCTCATTAGACACACAAACACACACACACACACACACCTATGCCATGGAACTCTTGTTATAAATAACACTTACATCAAAAACTCTTCTTGCCGCAAAATGATTTTCTTGCCCCAGAGTTCAAAGCTGTTGTGTATTTTATTGTGTTTGAATCCTGGTATGCATATAATATCTATGTTTTTAAAGGTCCCGAGGAGTTGGTGCCTCAGTTCATATATCATAAAGACCTGGTAGGTAGTGTGGGGATATCCAGGAGCCAGGGAAGGCTGGCCTGAATCACATACAGTATCCCTTCAACAAAATGTGTACAGCTTTGTCACTCATCTCTATATGTTATAACATACACACCCAAAAAATCTCAACAGGAGTTGACCATCACTGCTATTTGCTGATGTATGGCTGGCAAGCGCCAAACACAGGGGAGGATCTAGGATTTCCGTAAAGGGGAGGCGCCCTGACAAAATTAAAGGGAGGCGCAAGAGCCCCCCCCCCCCCCATATTTTTTCTTTTTATTTCTTTTGTTTTAACAAAAAATAAAGAGGGGCGCGCGCCCGGTGCACCCCGTTCTGGATCCACCACTGAAACGTGTGTGCGTGTTTTTAAATGTACTTGTACTCCAGTGGGCAGCAATTCAATCAAACCACCCATGTTTCCTCACACTCCTGGGTCATTAGTATGATGCTGTATGTTCACACACATAGGCCCTACATAATGCACAATTAACATATGTCAACATACTAGTTTAATGCATTTGTGCATGAGATATACTCTGCACACATTCACAAACATTTCAAGACACAATTATGGCATCCATAATTACACCATTCAAGGAAAAAAAAATGATATTGCATGTCATATAGAAGTAAAAACAAATGCTTAAGTGAGATTATATGCTCCAACACCCATTACAATTATGATCCATTCATAACCTAGAACAAAAAATGCAATGCAAAATCTTTTTTTTTAAATCGTCTTTTTTCTATGATGTTTAGGAAGCTTTGCAAAGCACATCGTCTTCTAGACTACTACAGTATTGTGCACTTAACAGGTGCAAATTCTCAGTATTGCTACACCGTATTGTATTATCATTAGTACTCAACAAGTACTGTAAGGACTGACTCCCCCCCCTTTCCCTAAATGTAGCACCAATAGGCCTTATACCGACAAAATGCCAAGCAGTGGCAATATGAGGCATCGGAAGACAAAGGGTCAAAATCAAAATGTTTCTCTCTTGACAAAGTAAATATATTGTAGAAATCGCCAGATTAAGCAGTCATGAAATCTGTGTACAGCTGTATAAAAATTTTATTAAACAGCATAGGTTTAAACATCTGGACATACTCAATATAATCATCATAGTGACTGCAGTTGTGACTCTGTTCATAACTCCCTTGTTATGAAAAACTAGAATCATCTGCCTGTGTTGTACATCAGCAATCATTTGAGCTGCCAGCAGAAAAAGGGAGACTTGGCAACTCTGATAACACAAGTTTCCTTCAACAAAAGTGTTGATGAAGGTAATTTTAGCGAGACATTATAGTACAAATCATAGTATACATTATAAAAACAATGTAATACACGACCACTTATACTGAAATAAGAAATGCACACACTGCTGAATCACACATGTGGAATGTCATGTTTCACACCACAACTACTTTCTGAGTTTTAATATGAAAAGTCTGGGAACATTTAGACTTTCACCAGCGATAAATCATTTTGTCAATGAAAAAAGAGGATAATGTGCATTTAATGGATAAAGTCGTAAGTTATCAACCTTCTCGGCATGCTCTGTGACTGCCTTTAACCCTAACTTACCTGGGGGGGGGGGGGGGGGGCCATAATGGCCCCCCCCCCCCTCGACGAATTCCGCGACCATTCCAGCGCGCAAAATTTTTTGACCGCGCCGCTCGCCCGCTCGCCGACTTTTTACTTTCAAGTCTCGCGCAACTTTTGAGACCAAATTTGTCGCGCCCGGGCATACCGTTCCGAAGCCACGCCCCTTCAAAAAATTTTCGTCAACCCCAAAATTGCTCAAAAACGTGATTTTGTGTACAAAGTCAATACAAATTGTGTTTTTTCAATTAATTTATATAAAGATTCATATTTTTAATTTGGATGGCTGAAATCAATTTATTTTAGTATAATTATGCTTCAAAAAATGTGTATGACAAATTCTGCTGAAAAAAACAACAAAAACAAAAGTTCGAAAAAACAGAGAAATACATAACAAATTGATAAAACAATAAAAAACATGAGAAATTAAGTTTGATACTGAATTTTTTTTTACGCACAAATGTTTGGAATGTCACTAGGAATATTTACACCAAAAATCAGCATTCCATAAGCTTTTATAAGCCAATTACAGACAAAAATTAGGTTTTTTGCATATATTTGCATAATTAATTAATTTAAAATAGAAAATGCAAATTTTTTGAAAATTTAACTGAATAGTCTTGTAGACTACATCCGGCTTTATGTTCATGCAAAATTTTGCGGCGATCGAGATCTGAAGGGGGGGCCATAATGGCCCCCCCCCCCCCCCCCCCCCCCCCCCCCCCCCAGGAATTCAAGCTCGCTAAATAGCCCAGGTAAGTTAGGGTTAAGAATACGCTGGACAAGCATCGGAAGAATAATGTATTTGACTATGAATAACTACCCGTACTACATTAAGTCCTTGGTTTCAAGCAGTTTTCACCCTTTCCTGCCATTTGTATGTCCCACAGAAATTAGAGTATCACTTTAAGATACATATCTGAGTGAGATTAGCCCTGGCTATACATTGGAAGGATCAAGAGCAGCCTAGGATACAATCCTGATCGATGAACAGGCTCTGACCTACAGCATCGTTCCGGAAAAGTAAAGAAAAAGTAAAGTATCTGAAAGCTAAATACATGTATTTGCCACTGGGCAACTGCCTGTCAGAATAAGCAGGACCACACTAATGAGTATCTTTTATTCTTTTATTCACAAAGGCACTTTTCATATTTAGGCAACAGAGATGGGTTTGAGGATGAATTTGTGTTACGTTAGTCTTTTTCCCTCAAGCAGTTTCAAGCATGTGAACATTTCAGGTTATACATCAGGGAATAATCGTAATGGTATTGCATCACAACTTGCTATGGATTTTTCATACCACTGGAACACAAATCATCTCTTCTGTAGCAGCTCTCTTCCATAGAAGTATACAGGACATCATTTGAAATATTATTCATTAACTGAAATTGCTAATCAACTTCGATGGAAAATTAATCCCTGTACAGTGTATGCACTAGTAATATCACAGAGAACAGATGCCAGCTGTACAAGCAGTTGCAATTGCACATCTGAACCATATTTTTTGGTGAGAGAAAGACTATATTTGCTTAATGCTTTGTTTTTATACCATGATCCCTGCGGCCCCATTTGCCTGAATCGCAGTGCTGCCATGGGTAGGAGAGATACTCTCCTTTTTTTTATTTCCCCTTCGTAATCTAGTCTTATTCATTCCAGTCCTTGCTCCAATGAACGTTTTAGCTATCAGACAACGTTTTCGTTGATCACGACGTCTGGTCTGGCTAGACTACACATATTTCGCGTCACATCCCAGAACAGATCGCCTCCAAGTTTCTTTTACAGCCTATGACGAGCTGTCACTTTTCGCTGTGCTCATGTCACCCCATTTTATCATGGCCTACTAGGTTTCCCATCAGCACGGTGACTGCTGTGGTAAATTCTTTGACAGTATAAAAATCTGACATGGCATCCATAGCAATAACAGCCTGTCACGTTTGCCCACGCCATCCCACTGATTTGCCTCACGTTCATCCCATTTTGTCAACAGTGGCCTGAAACGGGACTGCCATGGCTGCCGGGAACATGGCGTAAACGTAGCACTACTGGCATCCACCTCACAGTTATAATTCTTCAGTTTCTCATTACATGTACTTCACAATTACAACTTCCTCTACATCTCAGTACATGCATGCATTTCCATGATGCGCACTCCAATAGCAATTACACATGGGGCATATCATCCAGTTCATTAATCCACACTGTACACATATTTTGCACCACAAATATATAAAAAATGAAAAGAAAGAAGAGCATAGTTTACTAAATATGTGACACCTAATAAATCCACCAGATTGTCATAGTTTATAGCAAATCATATAACATCTTCCCATTTTCTCTCTCTCTTTTTTTTTTTTTTTTTGAAAATGCATAGCTTTTCTTTCCAAAGTACTTATCATTTTATTTTGCCCAAAACCATAGTGCACAATTTCATAGTGAAACAATGCCACTGGTAAGTCTTCCACATTTCAGGATTTGATGCAGCAGAAAGTCTTCCCGTCAGTCAGTCTATCTTGGCATACATCAGATCTGGATCTGGAAGGTTACCTATAGAAATAGACAAAAGTTTTACAAACAACAAGAAATGAGAGATCGATGAAGGGAAGTCCTGAGGTGAGCTACTGTACACATAGTTATGCTCACACAACGTTCCTATATTTAAAGACAACCTAGAACTCAAAGTTTCAATCTTCACTACCGCAGTAATTAGCTTGTAGATTAGCCCTAGGTAGACGCACTCAGAAGTTAGCAATAAATCGATGATTAGAACCACAAGACATCTCAGGGTTTAATATGCTTTATCCACAAGCAGTGACTGTCAGAATTATATCTACACAATTAGGATATTCAGCATCTTTTCAGTTTTAGCGCATGTAATGAAAGAGCACTTAATTCCTCTTTTAGAAAGCAGGGATTCCAGAATAGTATTGCCCTTAGCATATGTCAGTGACAAGTGCAGGCCGTGTGTACTTTTCATAAAAATATAAATTTTGTGTAATTCTCCTTACATTTTCTTTAGATTATTTTCCATATGTGGCATCACAACTGTCGTCATCTTTTCATCCAGCAATGGCTGCACCAAAATTTTAAAATTTATAACTTTTGGATCAATTGTTTGATTTTTCCAAAACTTTTACTTATGCACTCTACTCATACTGCCACATTCACTCAATCCATATTCATACTTGAAGGTTTCCTTCCTCTTCAAATACTGTATATACGAAATACCGGTATTTCGCGAGGTTTTCATTTTTTTCACAAATTTTGCGAGTCGGATGCTATTCGCGAATCTAGAAACACATGAAAATATCAACTCTCATCCGGAAATAAATGTGACATGCACGCATACATTTCTGCATTCAGTGCTGTACTCCACAATCGCAAATTCAACCACTCGGAAATTGATGGGAAGTCCTGATTTGTGAAAAATTAGATTCGCTAAATATAATATGGCGTATAAAGTACTTACGGCCAAGTGCCAGGTTGCATCTTTCCCCCACAAAGTAGGCTGTGACAAACAGAGCAAATGCTACCACAAAAAACAGCACAAACTGGATTCCATTGAGAACCTCAAGCACAGGATAGACCCAGATACCCTTGTTGAACCCAAGAAACATCAACCTGCAGATGAAAAGTAATCAGAGGAGAGTGAACTTCAACATGCCGGCATAAACATTTTGATCAACATTGACAGTTGTGTCTTGGCTCCCTGCCATCTGGCGTGACCGATTTATTTCGACCTGCTCGCGACCTTCACCCATTCAGTATCACTTTGCAATGTGTCGAGACTGAACATAAATAATTGATCACCATCTTGGAT
Source organism: Diadema antillarum (assembly GCF_040938485.1). NCBI lineage: Eukaryota > Metazoa > Echinodermata > Echinoidea > Diadematoida > Diadematidae > Diadema > Diadema antillarum. The sequence continues at coordinate 1,168,959 of NW_027270934.1, forward strand.
TCCAATAAACATATTTATCAACTCTATGTAAACATTCTTTGGCACGTAACATAGGATGATGGAATGTTGACTGTATCGATGCTATATTTGATGCTATTTGATTACCGGTACACGAGATTTAATCAACCAACCTCCTTATCAGAAGTAACAGATTGAGCTTTGCTCAGCATCACTAAAAAAAGTTTCAACAAGCAATCTCTTAACTGATAAAAACGTCAAAACACATACAGTTGAGAACAACTTCTGGGAAGCTAGTCTTGAATAGTAGTCATATTGACATAGATAAGGAGATTTCTGTACACAAGATTATCCCATGTTACAGCAACATACACAATCAAACAAAGAATATGAACTGACTCTTTCTAACCATAATGAAGAAAGGTGATAGCAAAGGATTCATTTTGATAGACAAGAAAGGACATTTTGGAATAACCTGGAGAATGCATAAAAGTCAACAAATTATAACTTTTTAGTTTTTTTCTATCAACATACTCAAAGTGGTATGCATACAATCACTGCTTGATGAACAATCATTATAGTTTCACTGGGCTAATATATAAAGTCTATCTATCTATCATCATACCCAAAGGAAAACTATTAAACTTCTATCACTAAACTTCAATTGCAGCCGTGTAAAAAACTTGATTTTGAAAGAATGAACATACAGTGTATATTGTCTTTGACACTTTAGATAAAACAGTTTTGTAAAAGGATAGGTTTTCATGACACTTTTTTCACTTTGCAAATTTAGAATGTGATTACGTAGAACATATTGACAGCATATTGCACAAATTTTTTTTATGATCTCCTCAGAAAGTATGCAGTGGACATTTAGATTCACTGCAGGAACCACATACACCATTTTTGTAATTCTTTGAGCAGACTCTGATTTAACGAAATAAATGACCTATCTATTTGTTGTTTGTAGAAGTTGACACAATTAATGTGATCCGGTTCTTCAACTTTGTTTGTTTGTTTCTAGCAGTTGGCTCTTAATGTGTTTCAGCTTCTTCAGGTTACATTACCTTATCAACTGGGGGGGGGGGGGGGGGAAGGGGTGCTGCTGAAATCATTGCACCATTAAAGGACAAGTTCATGTGGATTGCATGAGTACAGCTGCACTATCTGTTGAACACAGTGAAAGTTTGAGGAAAATCAATCAATCCGTTCAAAAGTTATGAATATTTGAAGTTTCTGCGCAGTCACTGCTGGATGAGAAGAGTACTAAAAAGCTTGTGATGTCGCATAAGAACAATATTAGGAAAATATGAACAGAATTCCACATTTCTTTTTCAAAGAGCACACATTACCTCAACTTGTCACTGATGTAATATTATTACCCTGCCTTCTAAAAGAGGCAAGTCAAGTGCTCTTTTAACTTGTGAGAAAAACAAAAGTATGTTGAATTCTCTTATTTTCTTTATATTGTCTTTGCAAGTGACATCACAAGCTGTGGTAGTCTTCTCATCCAGCTATGACAGCACTGAATTTTCAAAAATTGATAACTTTTGAACAGATTTTCTGATTTTCCTCCAACTTTCTTGGATATGTGTTCTACTAATATTGCCACATTCACTCAATTCACATGACTATTAAGGTGAACTTGTCCTTTAAATTGACGCTCTGATATTTACTCATATCTTTCTTCATGTGTTATGTGCTGTTGTTGGTTTGTTTGTTGAGAAAGACATGAAATATGTTAAACAATTTTAGTGAATCTGCATGCAATAACAAAGAAACTGTTCACAGAGTTCTTTTTCGGACCACCAAAATTTCAAACTCAAAGATTTTAGTGGCCCCAAAGGGTCAAGCCTTGCTGTATGGTATAGCAGGATGTCGGTTATAGATGGGAAAAGGAAGCAACTTGTCTGCATGACCAACAAGGAGCACCAAGTTGCAGAGATAAATCATGACTGAGAACTGAACCTGGCCAGAGCGAGGAGCTTTTAAAGAGCAAAGAAAACGGAGGAGACTAATACCCCATACTGCCGGCATGTTTCAGAGCCTCCTCCAGGAGGTTTGAAAGCTCGCTTGAAAGAGAAGTTTCTTGTCTGTTTATACTGCTCAGGCTGGTTTAGCCAAAGCAGGTCCAACTTGCTCCATTCCCTAGTAAATGGTTCCCCTCTGATACATAGTGCTTTTTGAATTTCTTACAAACCACAAAAAGTGATTGAGAGTGAAAGTGTCCAAGTTGTCATATCATTTGTTTATGCATTGTATGTGATGATTGTAAATGTTAAGAAATTTATAAATTTGTTCCATTTTCAATCCTGCTTTTTGAGAAGTGCAAGGGGAGATATATGCTGTTTTCAAGAATCAGAATATGACACAGGTAAAGAAGGATCTTGCACAAGTATAAAAAGGAAAATGAGAGCCAGAAAATGGATATAATTACCAAATAATGTACACCAGCCCAACAAATAAACTGCTGAGTATTCCAGTCTTCCTCCGTGGCTGGTTATGCTTCACAAGATACATCTCTATCAAGAGGATGAACAGCAAATTTGTATGCTGGGAAAACAAACAATGTGGAAATGGTATTGCAGGAGCAAAGATGATGAACATCATATGAGCACAACTGAAAATATTAAACAGACCACTTACTAGTATTTGACTTTCAAAATGGTATGGTATTGGCACAACACATGCATGATCTTGTTCCAAACAATTTTTTTTTTTCCAGTATGCATGTAGGAAGTACAAGTATATAGCATATTTTTGGATTGGGAAGAGGATTCAGCTTTTAACTTTTTGTGAGATACTTAGAAACCACTTTATATGAAATGACAAAGAGCATACAATTCTAAAAGAAATTCCAGGTTTATTCAGTGAAATCTGTTGAGAAATGGCTGAGGTATCCAAAAACAAAGTTAAACAAAGCAATCCTGATAAAAGGTGGGTTGTGCTTTTTATTAGGATTGCTTTGTTTTGCACAGAATCTCAGCCATTTCAATTCAATTCAGTTCAATTCAATTCAATTCAATTTTATTGTCCGTTTCTGGAAATTTGTTTTGTTTGCATGCATATCCGGTTACATCGATACATATACAAGGCACACGTATGCATTGTAACATAGATACAGTTGAACCTCTCTTATCCGGCCTCCCTTTATCCAGATCTCTCTATTATACGGACGCAATCTCGCCGTGATTTGTTTTTTTTAATAATTACCTGAGGAAAGGGGGATTCCCAACTCCTACACAAACACACATGAATTACATATTACTTTCAACATGATTAACATACATTACATCAAATTTCCTTCCAAATTGCTTACCTTCAGACATTTTAACATCCCCAAACATCCCCAAATGTAACAATGAAAAGGTTGCAGTATACACATTACTACATGTGGTACTACAATGGGCTACTGTATGTGTATGTGTATGTACATGTATAAAGCATTGAGACTCCCGTATCCGGCCAAATCCCTTATCCGGATGAGCCCCGGTCGCGACTTGTCCGGATACGAGAGGTTCAACTGTACATTCAAAACCAATTTTCATCGAATAAACTGAAATTCCTCTTAGAATTATATGCACTTTTATATTTCACACGAGGTTTCTCATTATGCCACGAAAAAAAAAAGTGGAAACCTGAAGCCCCATCTCAACCAAAGCTATACCATCCCTTAAAAGGACAAGTTCACCTTCATATACATGTGGGTATAGTGAATGCAGTGCTCAATATTAGAAGAACACTTCAGTGAAAGTTTGAGGAAAATCAGACCCCCCCCAAAAAAAACAAAAACAAAAACAAAAACAAAAAAACAAACTCGGCCATCAGGGCACGATCATAATGAAATTTTCCACTTGAATTTTTTTGAAATTATAAATTTCTAATTTCAATTAATTAATGATGCAAATTAAGCCCACGATCATAATTTAGCCTAACTAAAAGCATTGAGAGTCTACCTTTTGGTTATCTGTTTAAACAAATTCAACAATTGTACATAATAAAAACTCCCCAAAGTAATTCATTTCAATTCTTATGTATTTTATTGTTTTGTTTCTTGTGTAATTCCTTGCTCTTTACGTTTGTTTTTTTTTTCAGTGTTATTTCATAGCACATTGACACTGACCACTTTTTTACCATAATCAGCTTAAAATTAATCAAAGTGACAAATAGTACAAATAGTAAGGTTTTCATGAATTTTATGACATAGCACTGTTTCCATAGGAAATGTATACAAAATCCCAAAATTACGCCCATTTGGACATGACATGCAGTTACAAAAATGGGCATAGCTTCGTAACAGTATGCATAGATGTTGCAAATTCGGTCTCAAAAGTTGTGCAAGACTTGAATAAAAAAAGGTCAAGAAACCTTGTAATGAGGCCTTCTCGCGTTGCAGAATTATTGTGCAAAATGTTGAGGGGGCAGATTTCCACCCCCAACCCTTTTAGGGTTTAGATGAATGAGGTATTGGATTATCAAATATGTACAGAAATTACTTTGTCAATTTGTTGACAGTTTAGATATTGTAGAAGGAATGTCTCCTCTATCTTTCTCATGACATTTCATGAAAATTTAAGTTTCTTTGCTATATGGCTTGAACAACTTATAAAAGCCCTGTACACATCAGAATAACTGTCTGTGTTTATTGCATGTTTTCTACTGAGCTGGGGGGGGGGGGGGGGGGGGGACTTTGGCACCTCCATGGGTTTGCCTTTGAATATACACCCTTTTGACTCAATAGATATTGTACAAATATGTCTTTTCTACAGACCTTTTTCATGACATTTAATCATCTCATATATTTCTTACTCATTTTCATTATTTATTGTAATTATACACTGTATCTATTCTTTTTTTTTGGTATGTTTGTACTTGTATTTTGGTATTTTGGTATTATTCTGGTATAGATATTAATTTTTCCGGTAAACTGTGCGCTTAGAAACATCGGTATTAAGTGCCTTATGTATTGTATTATTATTATTATTATTACTCTCCAACTGATTTTGATGAACGACTCATTTAGATTAATTCACATCCACTTGAAAATGGGGACCTTTTCATTTGACATTTACTTAAACCTGACTACAATTTCTTTTAATACTATGTGTGCACAAAATTAATGTAGTATTTGCACATTTCAAGTCAACGCAATACATGTATTATCAAATGGCTGTGATAAATTGCAAATTGGCAGTTGCTCAATTTTTTGCCCCTGATCATCAAATCTTGTCCTTGCAGTATTCAGCGGTATTACTTCCTCCTTTCATTCTGATAAGTTTCCTATCACACCATCTGTTTCATGCATTTGGATACGTGTCATCTATACATCTCTGTAAGTGGACTACAGCATCCTTTTACACATCCTGTTAATCTACATCCTGTCTTTCACTTCATATTTTTGATTGCACGTAACCGCATTCTAAAGTGACTTCAGCCAACACGTTCCACATGGCCCTGGGAGTTAATGTTCATGTGATTGACAATTGATACACATTGCTTTCCTGACAGTTTTTCTGCCGGCCAGTTGTCTCTGAAAGTCAAATTCAATAAGGTTCTGCAAATATTCCTAAACCATACAGTCTTTATATTTCTGTCATGGCTGAAAACTAATATGATGTCAGGCCTTGAATGCCATTTGATTTTTATAGTCTTGGCCACTTTGGGGTTTGACTCTCAAATATTTTGTAGGGGATGAAGGCTAATATTGATTTACCTAAAAATGCTTTGACTTTCACAATATCTATATGACAAGTGTTTCTTTGCCTGGGAACAAAAGTTACCACTGTTGTTTTAGGAAGTATACTGTAATAACTTGATATTTACTCATGAAAATATTGGGGAAAACATAACATTTTAGAACATATTCTGGATGAAATATATATGTGTGCATCAATGCAGATCTACGAAATGGAGAAATGAATGTTTTTGTCCTTTTACTTATTAGATATTCCAATTACTTTCACACGAAAAAGGGGCATGGCCAATAGTGGCTTTAAACCCTTTGAATTTTGGAGAGGCATCTCTTCCATTGGCCTCATACTGTAAAAGTGGAAACTTTTGCGGTGGGTGTTGAAATTTTCACGCATTTCGCACAACCAGAAACTAGCGTGAAAATAATAGACAAATATTTTTGTTTACCATATGTTTCTATACTTAATGTGTTGATTCCACGGAATTAAAAACATGCGAGCCTCTTCTTACCTGGCCAAGCGCAAAAAAATTAGTCACACGAAACTATCCACTCTTACAGCAGTCTTAGTGTAATTTGAGCACTGTGACTACAAGTACATACCATGGCGTGGTTGATCCAAGATGGGTACACAGCTTCCTGTTTCTTGGGAAAGATGAGTTCTCTATCGACAGCGAAGATTGCCCAGAACATCACCACTACCAGCTGGTCAAAATAACAGAAGCAATGATGCATTATGGTGAATTAGAATCAATAGTAAATTTTATGATGTGACCATTCAATGCGTTTATGTTGTTCACATTTACACTTTCAATGGAAATATGTACATTTTTAAAAATTCTTCCTACATTGTGATTCACCACTATTGGTTATACCACTATTTCAGAATGATTCCTGCAAAGCCAAATTTTTAAAACAACGTAATAAACCTAATAAAGATCAAATACAAAGTTCTGCAATGGAACAAAGCATGATTTTAGGGAAAGATGCAAAAATCTGCAATTGCACACAAAAATGGGATGGTAACAAAATAAAATGCAGATATTACAAAGAAGAATACAACTTTTGTATCAAATGACCAAATCATAAGTTTTTGAACAGCAAACAGAAAATTTGTAGCGTAGAGTTTTAATCTTTACATCAATTTTAAATAAATTCCTCAAATGCTTATCTTGAAAATGAATGAATTCAAAATCTTGAATTTCTGGCATGTCATTATCTACGGGTTATAAGACAAAAACATTCATGATTGAGAGGAGGAACGGGGAAGATGTCACACTTTAAATGTAAACAATCTAAGAGAGGCAAAAATCGTGGCTTTAAGGGATCCACACTTCACATTAATCTATCATTAACACTAATAATGTTGTTATGCCGACTGGTAGGCCTCTGCCATAATGCATGGTTCTCCCAGTAGGTCTAAAGTATGTCTTGCCAATGGGGAACAACAGGTTTTCACATAATTGTCAAAAATGTTAATGACATGTTTGTCAAAAATGTGTTGAGGCAGTGTTTACTTTCCTTGAACTAGGCTTCCATTTGGATGGATGGCTCAATTGTTTATGGGAGTAGGTATTCAGGTAATTTTTTACCTTTAAACCTTGCCCTTTGAGCCCATGGCCAACAATTCTTTGAAAAAAAAAAAAGATCACTAAATGGGAAACCTTTAGGCATTGCATAGATAAGGGAGAAATACCAAAATGTTGGCAATTTGACCTTGATATTTGACCTTGAGCACTCATGCCGAGTTTCATTAGGATACCGCAAAACAGTTTTTAAAGGGGATGGCTAGTAACTGATCAGTGGGAATCAGTGGGAATGCTAAAGGATGATTGTTCCAATCCTTGTGAGATTCATTTAAGAGTATTATATATCTGTTGTTGTGTGAAAATTGTTTGCTTCAGAATGGTCTCATATTCAAGTAATGTGCAGTTTAATGTTTCCAGATCGCCCTGTCACTGTACAGGCATGCTAACCTGGAAACATTAAACTGCACAATAGAAGAAAGCATTCAATTGGTTTTTATTCAAAATCCGCTTTTTTTTTTGGGGGGGGGGGGGCCTCCATCTTCACCAAGGATGAAAGTGCTTATGCAATGAATTTTCACAGTGATTATATTTTGCAAGCCCACAACAAAAAAGGAAAGAAAAACTTACAGCTCCTATGGGGAACGCCAAAGAGCAGAGAAACCAGTCTCTGAAAGCCAGGAGACGTCTACCAATCGGACTCCTACTTCCTGACGTCATGATCAGATCAGTCACACAACATATGAAGAAGTAGAATATCTGGAAAAGCTGCAAACAAGCCAAGTCATAATTAAATCATACTTTAGAATCAAGAAAAATGAAGACAAGCATGAAGACTTCATATTGATATAGAAAGAGGTCACTTTATCTTGCCTTTGTCTTACTGGGTAATCAACATCCTCAAGACGCTTATGTCCTCATGATCAGTCAATATACATGTCACACTGTATACATGTACAGTATAATATGCAAATGTGGTTTTATAAAGGTAACAAAAACATAATAAACTACCATGGCAATGGCCAATGTACCGTATGTCCCCCCCAAAAAAATTACAACAGGACCCTCTGCAATGATATCTTTAAAAATAGTGAATCAATCCGAATACAAATTCAGGGTATGAAACTATAACTCATTGCCCACATCTTACAGAAAACCCCATACGATTTGCTTCAGTGGTCAAAGAGAAATAAGGAATTTTGTAGAGGATGTCAAGAATCTCTTCCCTCCAAGTTCTGTCTATTGTATTCACACAAAAAAGAATTGAACTTGAAGTGCTAAACTTGGAAGAATCAGACTCATGATATGCTTAACAACTTTTCACATTTCTCTGTGACAGCTTAACCAATTTGAATGGGGTTTTCTGCAAAATAGAGCTAAGATGATATATTTTAAGACCCTGAAGGAGCATTCAGACAGTTTTAATGCAAAAATTTGATTGTATTTTTTTTTTTTGGGGGGGGGGGGGACATACTGTAGAGCTAAGCTTGTTTGTTTGTTTGTTTGTTTAGATTTATTTTACTGATTTAAATAGCCATTGCAGAAGGAATTACATGCTTACAATGGCAGCAAGCCTCCTATGGGACCAACTGCTTTTAAAAAGTCTTCTCAGGACTAAAGTATTATGGGGTGAATTGCCTTTATCAACAGGAGTGAAGCTGCAGATAGAATAAGTTGTATGCGTAAAAAGAAGAAATTGAAAGCTTGTGCTATCCTATGTCCTTTAGCTTGAATCTGTTTGCATGAAAAGTAGCTATCGTTTGCAAGCAAATGCAACAGCTAATGCAAGCAAACACAAGTGTGGTAATTGCTTTAAAGAGATGGAGCCTTTGCTTAAAAATGCACGCAATTACTTAGCGTGAAGTGGAACAGCTTTTGCTTGATAGGATGCACACATCTAACTTAAGCATCATCTTCATGTTCGTATTCAGAGAAAAGCCAAAGTTGAATAGGAGTAGAAAGAAATCAACAATTGCAACTATCAACTGACTGAGACATATTGAAACTATTTTGTTTCAACAACCAATGGGCCATACACACATTATGACATAGGCCCTATGGCATAAAATAAACAGCAGCCCTTTGTTTATAAGCAATTGCTCCAACAAGCACAACCACAACTCATGCAAAGCATGTCAAGCAAACGATCAAGTTCAAGCAATTTCTTTTTAGAAATCTGTATATTACATGCATATCTTTCGTCTCTGCTCAAACCCCCTTTGGCTTTGCTTGCCTTCACCATTCGCCGAGCAATTTCTTATACCGTTTCAAGAAAGACGTCAAAGTTTCAAAAATTCAAAGATTGATCTTAGTCTTAGAACAAGATTGACACTTTCTGTGACTTACTCTGATAACTGTCACAATTCAAGTAAATTATGGAGAATCGATAATGTTTAGGTCTATCTGTCATTTGTATTAAGCGAGAAAGAAAGACAGAATGAGAAAGAACAAGAAAGGAAGAGAGATCAAAGGAAGAAAGAGGAAAATGATTTTTGAAAAAATTGTAAGAAGATTAATAACATATAAATGGATATGTGGGTCAACGTATTGCCGTACCGGAGGTGAAGAGGAAGGAACTGGGGCACCGGTACCAACCAGCTCGCGTGCGCCGCCGCGCCCGGGCCACTCCAGTGCCTACACCGAATGCAATGCTCGGGGCAGTCGTGGAGATGCAGAGCCTAGAACTGCAAGTTCACTTACCATCGACCAAATCGTCAGAAACTTCAGATCTTTCCCATAATTTGTGTGGTTGGGCAGCTTTTCGTCTACCTCCATTTTGAAGTAGGCGTACACGTATGAGTAATACGAAAATATTACAAAATGGAATATCGTGGCAAGTACTTGCGAGGCCATCTTCCTGTTTCCGCGTTTCTTGAACGGTAGTGGACTGACTTGGTGAGACGTGACAGGATCAGAGGAAGCGCAGCGCATGCAGCGCGCCGGTCATTTCTCAGCTCGGCTAGTGGGTAGTATCAGACACGATGAGTGTTCATAACGGAGTCATCCTGCACGCTTCTTGTTTACATTCGGTTTAGAACTCGAAGAATACAGTTGATTCTTTTGTTCAAATCCAATTCAGTTCAATTCAATTTATTTTCATTTCTTCTTCGACAGAATATAACATAAAAAAGCAAATTACAAAATTAATTATCTTGAGGTATACTTAATGAAATCATACTATTTCAATACAAACTTTTCATCTGGGCATAAATTCCAGTATAGATTGCTTGTTTGAAGCAAATTTGGGGCAAATAGAAGATCTTATTGTATGGGGGTAATGCACACTGGAAACAGAAAATAAAGTGACATCCCTGAAAAGTACCCTTTTACTGTGGATGTGCCCATAGGCCTATCGCAGTAAGAATTAAGATGCGTGCATGCGTGTGTATAATGTTCCAGTTTTCGTATTTTAGAAGTTCGGACGCAGTGCAAACGTATTGTCTTTTACTTTATGAAAGTACATTGTATATAATCAGCACTTTACTCCCGTTAAGTGATTTATTTTGTATGATGCTTATGCAGGACATTTTTATAAGAGTATCAATAGCAACAGTTGCTTAGATTTGTATACTTGTTTATTTCCTCTATAGGGGACTGCAACGTACGAGCTATAAGCTTTTGAGTAGTTCCCTCCATTTCCACAGCTTATACCCTTTCCCCAATAAATTCCGTTACATTAAACTTTCATTCGCTTTCTTTATCACGTGGTAATTCACTAAAAGGTGTAAATATTTGAGAATATATTTTGTATCCATGAAATTATACTGTGCTTGCGATTGTATATTTGCTGAAAATGAAAAATGAATTAAATGAAACAAAAATGAAATGAAAAATTCGTGGTTTGTTTCAATTTTGTACCGTCTGTTTATTAGAAATGACATGCTAACACGCCTTTGAAAAGGAAACGTAAATAGTACGCATCGACATGAGAATGATATAAATCTTTCATTTATAGTATAATGACAGCGAAAGCTTTCATGAACAGACAATAATGAATGAAAGATAATAGACTATGATATTATGAAAGATAATGTAATCAATTTTACAGAAAATATTGCAAACATATATTTCTACAAGCTGTTACTGAACGACAACCAAACGTGTCTCTTCTGGCGATCTTCTCTCTGTGGTTTTGAACAAAGTCAGCCATAATAAATTTCACGACGAATACTGTATTTATGACGATGTATACTGATCTCTGAAATCAAACTATGTAACTTCTATTTTTCCAGTGGTTCAAACTTTAAAACCCTGCGATGTGGCATATATTCCTCTCTTGCAACTTTAGATTTTTGTATAGGACACCTTTAGCAGTCATCAGAATTATGATATTCCAGGCAACATTCTCTTGAAGTGAATTCTTCCTTGCAAGTGGTCCTATGAAATTAAAAGTTGACATGTTAGTTTGACTTCAATACCCTGATCATCAATTTTAATCTTTTATGTATGGCCAAATGAACATCTAAATACGTGTCATATATTTTCTAAAAACTTTCTACTACTTCTTTTTAGATTACTTGGATACGCCTCCTAATCCTTTTCTCTCAAGACTATGACCTCATGCTGAGGTACTAATGATGAGCAAAGTCATTGCAATGTACCTCCCCCACAGATTGAGCACAACTTGCAAGGATTCCATACAATGTCTTACATCCGTATAATGTTGACGGCATCATGAATCAACACAAGTCAACATGCATTTGCATTTCATAGATCATTTAAAGTTTAATACCACTCCATTTATGATCAATAACCAGACAAAGAAAATGGTAAAGGTTTCTTGAATAGACGAGCATGCTTTTATGAATCTCACGAAGTGTTAAAGTCTCATAGTGTATCACGGAACATCGATAGTAAATCAGCTGAGTCTCTTTTTAAGGACATTCTAGCAGTTTCTGCTAGAATGGCAACTTCTACTAGCAAGAGCTAATCATGAAGCAGGATTCTCTTCATTGCACTCACCTTTGTAACAAGAGTTGCTTCCATACCATTTTTTTTTCATGAAATGAAGTTCAGAAAGGGCGAAGTTATGATTTCATCACCATATACCATCTCCCATGCATTACTAGCAATGACTTGTATTCGCACTCATATTTAAGTCATTATAGCTGGATCCAAGTAATATGCAACATAAACCCCTTCTCTGGCATAATTATGTCTTCTATGCAAATTTATCACAAATTCGCTTCTCTTAGCACCATGTCCTTCTGGACGAATCAAAACACTCGTGTTCTATGTTTGAACCAAGTTTTCAGCGAAACGGTTACAATTCGCTATTCCGAGGTTTCGTTAGTCCGAAAATGAATAAGGTTCGTTATGCTGAAGTTTCGTATAATTCCGAAAATGAAGGTTTGTCATTTCGAAGGTTCGATAATCCGAAAACGGAATAAGGTTCTTGAATACTAAAAGGTTCTTTATAGTAAGCACCTTCTTTTCATTTTCGGAGTAACGAATCTTCTTTCATTTCTTAATTAACAAACCTTCGGAATAAGAAACCTTCGAAAATGACGCCATTTTTAATGTTATTAACTAATCCTTTTTCATTTTCGGATGAATGAACCATTAAGTACAGGAAATTTGTGTGTTTCGGAATAACAAAACTTATTTCATTTTCGGATTAACAAACCCTCGGAATAACGAACATCACTTCGGCGAAACATAACTTGATCTCTGGCCAAGATACATAATAAAATCATAAAGGTATAAAAGGTAGTTGCTTTACTAAAAGTGAATGAACACATACAAAACTGATTTGTCTTTCACCAGCTCTTATTATATTATATGTATTACATATATATATATATATATATACATATACATATATATATATATATATATATATATATATATACATATATATATATATATATATATATATATATATATACATATATATATATATATATATATATATATAATATATATATATATATAATTATGCATATATTATAAATGAAAATAAACCACCTAAACTTACAGTGTGTCAGCAGAACATAAAACATAAAAACTGTCAAACTGACCCTATTAGAGCCATCTTGATCATTTGCGGTCCTTTATAAAAAAGATATTTTTATAAGAATTCGAAAGGAAGAATTTGCATTGGATAAATGAACTACAAACTAAATGCTGATATTTTTTAAAAAAAAGTTGCGGTCTAATTCCTGCTCAGCTTCCATTGATCGTTTACATTCATTTCGGTGAACTCTCTCCTGTACATCGCAGTAGCAACTTGTCGCCTGATGTGATCTTCTCTAATACCCGAGAGATTTACTGCAGCTTATCCATAATAGATCACCAATGCCGCTGACATTGTTATACAAGTATTACACGAGGAAACCATCTATATGTAGACCTATATACACATGCACACATACCTAAAGAGCAAATTGAATATTACAAAATGCTTTATGCAATGCACGAAATCAAATGATATTCATCGGAAGTAGTTTGATTGGAGAATGCCAAACTCGAGCACTGAGTATGAAGAGTGTTTGAGTTTGAAGAGTAGTCTGGAGACAATTTCTTGGTGGAAATATCGAATGAGTGGAAATAAAGGAGATATTTACCCTCCATGATTATCTGATTAAAAAAATAATAATAGGAGCCATTTTGTGAAAAGTCAAAAATTTCAAATTAACAGTAAATACAGCTGTTAATTTAGAAACACTAACAGTCACATATATCATTGAAACAGAGCAGAAATGATAATGGATTGTGTTTATTTGCGTAAAGCACTAAAAAGTGTCAATGTATACTCTACGACACAATCATACAGTATGTGAAAATTTTAAGGACGCATATAGGCAGCGATATTAATGAATCTAAATGATAATACATGACAAGATTCCCTTTCGTATTTCAATAATACTTCTTTGTTTTCTTCCTTCCCTTAATTTCTATCTTCACTCTCCGTCAAACACATTATCTTTAAGATGAAACACGCCTTCGAAGTAAATGCAGTCCCTAACGGTTGTCTGAAGAACATCAGAAGATGCGTAGTCAGCCGAGAAAATAAAAACAGTGGCTTAGCGTCATAATGGAAGTTTGAATCATTTGTGAAATACAAAAAATAAATGCAAAACCATGGCATTACATGAGAACGCAATGTTTGAATTCTCTTTCCAGTATATAACTCCAAGATGATGACAATCTTTCAACACTTCATATCACTGTCTTCGTGAACATTTCTTCTACAACTACCTTGATACAGGCCTAGATCATACAAAGTCAAAGAGCATATTTGTATTTTCGAGTCTGGTGTTGAGATGTTCGGGAAAAAGTGTATACAAGGTTTAAACAAAGCACATAGCATGGCCTATCACGAGAGAGGATAGTAGATGGGGACGAGCAGAGTCTGGTATAATACGTGGGGTCCAGTTCATACAGAAAATGAGCAATCTCATGGTATTTTTCTTAGTAACAAAATGTAACTGATTTCCTGAAATTAATTGAAATTTGCAACTATCTTTGTCATGTGACCCACAGTATGTTGGCCACGGAACTGAATTCGGCGGTGATTCGAACCTGCAAGATTTACAATCGGTGTCCACGGCGTGCCCGCTAGTTCCAGCGACGCGTTGTGTAGTCTCGTCTCTTTTCACGTTTGCAGTTCCTTGTATGATAGGGATGGCGATTATGTATGGCTTTTTGATTCTACTCCTGGTGGCTCTAAAGCCATAATATTGGGCAGGCTAACGACCCCATTATCAAAGTCTCTTTATCAACTTCGTCACATACATTATAGCACAGCTGCACATGATGCTTAAACCACTTCTGCCATCTGTTCTTTTCTACAGAACTTTCTTCGTCGCTTATTTCCATTTTCAATCAAAGCAAGGATCGGCCTTCCCCGAAGGTGCAATACACATTTTCTGATCTATCTTTGATTGTGAAATCCTTCTTGACATTCCGTTATAACTTCATGTTCATTCTAAAAGACGGTTCAATCATTATACAACATGCACCGTTGGGGCCTGCGCCCTTCCGCAGCTTGGCCGTGTGGTGCCGCACAAGAGACAGCCCACCACATCATCAACGAGTGCCCCACCTTTGCCCCACCCATCAACCCAGATTTCGAAAACCCAAACCCTGACACACCGTGCTGGCTGCAGCGGCTTGGGGATACTGCAGGGTCGTCTCAAACGAAAGAAGGAGATTATACAGACATTGACAAATATCATTATTGGCACGATGTTACGACGTATAAGAAACAAGGATATAAAAGTGAGGTTACTGGAAGATTAATCATCGATGTATTTAAATCTGTGTCAAACAATACGTTAAACTCTCTCTCTATTTCTTGGCTTGATACGTCTAGATAACGTCCGCATCTGTACATAGACATTGCATCTCCTTTAAAAAGAGCATTCCAGACGATTTATATGTAATTCATATATCGATATTATAGTACCATGTAAAGATTTTGTGGAATTTATTGTGGTCTTAAGCAGATAAACCAATACTTTGAAAAATTCAAAACATAATACACTGAACAAGCTTGATGGCATAAAGGAGGGTCACATATTCCAGTACTGATATTGTCTTTCCATTATGATACCTTCACCTTTCTCCTTTCGTTTTGCCTCCTTTCCTTGAGCGCCCATCATACATTCTATATGTGAAGCTCCTATATAATTATGTCACCATCCTCGTTCATTGACATTTGTGATGGATTTTCAAAACATTCCTATTCATCATGACAATCACTATAAATTCCGAAACTCTGTACCCAGAATAACCAATCTATATAGATGTTCAAATTCAAAAGTTTGCAAGTCATCTGTATAGGTCTTCTGTAAGTGGTTTAAAGAGGAGCCGAAATTGGGTCGTCTGGATCGTAACCCGGGTTTTCAGCGTAGTAGGGGTTCTCAACCATGTCCGTGGGTGATGCACCGTAGTAAAGGCTGGCGTGTCGCTCCTGCTTCTCACTTAACTTGATGGCATCTGTCGCTACACCCTGGAGGAAGAACAGCATGAAATCACGCCCATCATTGCTGCCAAAAGCTTTAAATGATAATCATTAGGAATCTATATACAAGAATACATAAAAGAGTCAAATAAGATACGCCAACAAGCAAAGAGAATGCTGCAATATTGGTAACTATCGTATCTGCTGCAAACGGAATTCTGCTAAATATCACCTACTATAGATAAGTTGTTTCTGAAATTTCATCGTTAATTTAGTCATATAAAATGAAAGAGCATATCCTAATCAAAATGATTACTTGAGAGCGTACACCTGACCAGGCATAATAGCCTAATAATTGCCTGACACGTAATTATGTCATGACCAATCACTCAGTAAAGTAGGCCTAAATGACCGATCATAAGTACTTTCACGTAGCGATGGTGACCACTTTAGAGATTTCATATTTCATTCAATCTTGATAGGGATGATTTTTCAAACTACAAGGATCTGCTTCATCATTTATAAATCAAATATCACGACACATAATGGCCCACACTCCGATCGGCACCTTCGACACAGTCCGAGCACCCTCGGTTACCTCCGCGACCGTATAACTATTCCAAAGGTGATGTGTCGGTGATTCTCATACTAATGCCCTCACTGATGTGTATTATTTGTATAATACCTTAAGAGGTTATTTTTTTCTTTAATGGAAATGAATAAACTATTGAATTGAATTGAATCGAAGTGAATTGAAATGAATTATTGATCGGCAACGGTAATGTTTATGACGGGTTGGACAATGTGAACATATCTCGCCCAAGTTTATGTTCTCATCCTGTGGGGTTCGAACCTGCACGCGTCCAAACTTACGTCTCTGGCGCCAGAGACCAAGACCTTAGCCATTGAGCTGCATGTACGTCTCCACTTTCAATTCAGTTCAATTCAATTCAATTTAGACTTTATTTCCACTATTTGTTTGATAGCTGCCTTGTTGGATTAGCGTTGCAGATCTAAGGCTCGCTAATATAAAATAGAAGGTGATTTATTATTGATATTTGACTCTATAGATGAAATCACCATTACGAACTCACTGATTGTAGCTCATATCCGCTTAAGAAAAAAAAAAAGAAGTATGAGCTTTCTCCACAGACTTGTCTCGTGAATCTCACGTGATCACGAGCCTGATACTCACGTGACGACTTGCTCCTACAACTCTTCGTTTTACTGGCTCCTTGGGACCAATGCCAAAGATACTTCGACTTCGTGGATTACAGCAGATGATCACGATGATGATTATGAGGATGATGAGGACGACTGGTATTGTCACACCAAGAATGAGCGGTAGGTTGTTGCTTGCGGTGACGGGCGCTGGACAGTTTAGGAAAAGTTACATGGGATATATCATGATAAGTGTATGTTAAGTACGGCTAATATAAATGCTTCCTTAAGATACATTTTCTTTTTTTAATCTATAATCTTATAAATTATCGAGATTTATACAAACAGTGTAACATTTTACATGTAATGATAATACTAATTTAAAAAAGAAAAACTTCTACTATCCAATTGTGAACCGATACCTTGTAGGACTACATGACTCCGCACCTCAGAACTATTTTCCTTTTCTTACTTTTTCCCCATTTCGACCATTCGTCAGCATAGGGGGGTTTTGTCATTGTTCTTATCAGAAAATCTGAGTATCTCACTGTAATACTAGACTAATAAGCGTTTTCAGTCTCGTCTTGAAGAAACCCATTTTCATTTGAAGTCATAATAGAATGTAATTGACAATACCGACAAAGTCCCAGTCGTACGCTCCTTTTTCGACACGACTATTGTAAAATGGTAATGTATGAGATTACTAGGTCAATATCACGCCCTCTTCTCGGTAAGCTTCATGATCAAATTGTATGTGCGTGTGTCAGTGTGTTGGTAGAGATTTGTATCTTGTGCATGATTAATGTTTCTACTTTTTTTTTTGTTCGCTCACTGTACCGATGTTAACTAAATGAGTCTAAACAGTACAATGAAGGCTATCTCAAGTTTTCAGTTCAGTTTATTCTATTTTGTCACACATTTTTTTTGTGAACCTTATTATGCATCTTATCAAACCATAAAAGAGAAAAGAACGTTAAGAATAAAATTGTATTTTTGTCATATATCACGGGGTTTACGCTTATTCGCGGTTTATGTGTCATATCGATTAAAGAGCAGTGCATCTGTCTAATATATAGTAACTGCAGGTGTGTCATTTCATAACAAGGAGGCGTTTTAGCTTTGTGGTATTTATTTAATAAAGGTCGCATTATGTAATCATTAGCGACTTACGTACCCTTTGTAACCGAGACGGTCGCTTCCTGGGATGTTACAATGGGTTCGGGTCTCGTCGTTTTATCTGCAACAAAACATGAATCCGGTGAATCGAGAAAATTTGATAGAGATCACTTCAAAATAATAGTCATTAAGTTTTTCCTGTAACTTCCATGACACGAACTGCTACATCTCATTAGTTTAGAGAGGACAAATTGAGTGCTGTCCTTGCCTGAGGCATTATTATGGGAAAATCAGCGTCCAGTGTATGAACGTCCAATGTATTGTAGACACTTGTTGTCGAAATGCCGAGAATGCCGAGAATGCCGAAAATGACGAAAAATGCCGAATTGACTAAAATCTGATATCTCTCGACCGTCATATCAAATACCCTCATCAAGTCAGTGTACAGTATGCTATTGTGGTTTTGCCATTCTTACATAGGGCCTATGTGAAATTAAACATATCACTGAATTACTGCGCTGAAAAATCAGGACAAGCAAGACGAATTTATGATTGCATTTTTTTTTACGTAAATGTTTTCACTCCACAAAAACGATTTGACTATAGTTTCCCCAAATGACGTCATCACTCGATACCTGAGGAAACGGTAGGCGTATTTTGAGGATTATTTCTGTCCGTAGCTGTGACCGTAGGCATGGTGGTCTCAACTAATTGACAAAGAAAAGAAACTTGTTACGAACATTGCACTGAATATATCAACGTAAAAGCTGTGAAATTAGGATATTAATGCCCGCCCCCTTGCTTATAATATCATTGTCAAGACAAACCGTTGGACCACAGTAATTTTTAACGCATGTGTGCCCCATCTCAGATGCCGGACAGGATTTACTTCGACGGTCCTTGCGCTGTTGGGAGTACTCCCAACAGCGCCAGGGGCGTCGTCAAGAGGCTAGGATTTACTATTTCGTCAGAGCTAACATGTATGGTGTACTCAGAGTCATGGACATACTATTTCACACTATAATGATGACATTGCATTGTGTACGAGGAAAGCATGTGCGTTAACAACGCAAACAAGAACACGAATACAAAAAAGTGCACAACCCTGAATAGGAATAAAAGTGGAGTACATGTCTAACTTTAAGGTGCCATAATGGAAATTATACATTACATATAAGAACATAATGCGTCAGAAAACTCTTTTCTAAGTTTCGTTTTCAACAATCGACTCATGATTAAAATCTTGACTGTGATGTCATTTTGGAGGATAGTAAACAGCCCGCGGAAAAAAAAAGACTTTATTTTTTCTGGCATACCACTGGTGGAAATCTGTGTAGGTTCTCCTTGTCTTGTTGTGACAGGATTCATTGTGCTCGCGTCTTCTGTTGTCGAAATTGTAGACGCGCCTTGTGTTGTCGAAATCGTAGACGCGCCTTTTGTTGTCGAAATTGTAGATGCACCCTCTGTTGTCGAGATCGTGGTCGCGCTCTCTGTCGAAGAGATCGTGGTCGCTGTCTCCGTTGACGAGTTGACTGTTGACAAATCAGTTGGAACAAAGGACATCATAAAATCAGTCCGACAGGCATGCAAGGACAGGAATCAAATTCATATATGAAGTAATTAAAGTAATTTTTTTGAAAAGGTGGTGATGAGATGACATCGCTACCAACGTGACTGCGACTGTAACGAGAGAATGTAAACATTGTCATAATATGACGGGGTTTTTTATATTCTTCACACTATCATAAATATTCCCAAAGTTTATTTTGAACAAGGATAGTTTCGTCCAAGTTACCAGTCTTCTCAAACAAGAGTATTGATCTTGAATTATATTTTGTGGCAAGTTTTCTGAAATTGCCTGCAATAGTTGCCACCTGATCGGAATACGAATATGATATGTGGGGTTGAAAATGTAAGCGTGTATTATAGAGCATTATGACTTCTTCTTTGTCTTTTTTTTTACACCCAACATTGTATATCTTCGAAAATCAACTTCTTCTGATTTTCAACGATTTTCACAAACTATTTAAATAGGTTGAGTTGTATAATGTAGTACACTGTAATCTGTTGTGATCACAAGCTCTGCGACAGGGGTGACTAGGAGAGTTAAATGGTGTACTGTTACACGGGCTGTTTTTACGAAGCACGCGAACAATTTTGTGTCAAAAGAAACAAAAAATTGGCAACGTCCAACATTCGTATTTTAGTCGGCAAAAGATCGCCGAACTGGCGCGGGAGTTCGGAAACGTCGTCACATGTTCGCGGGTGTCGTTTTTAATTTCATATAGATATTCTTTTAAATCAATTTCTCGCGAACGTTTTCTGAATCTCGTGTGGTGACTTGCTCGTGATTTGTTCTAGCTTCGTCATATGCACAAAACCTACTCAAGAGGTGCGCGGTGTTCGCACGGTCTTCGTGAGATCCCAAAGAGATCCCGACATTTTCGAGAATGTCTCGCGTTTGTCCCGTGAAAGCAGCGAAGTTCGTTCGATTATTTCTCGACATAATGTTAGCTGCGAACTGTTCGCTTACTTCTTGAGACATTCTCTCGAACGTTTGGTGTACGTTTGAAAAGCAAATGCCTCTAGGCCAGTCCTCAGGGAAGAAGTAAACACACACACACACTTTTTTGTTTTTCAATGATCTTTATTTGATTTCCATAATTTTACATGACAAAAACGTTCATATTGAATGTGTAAACACAATGTACAATCAGCATTGTTGATAAAAAAAAAAGAAAGGAACACACACACACACACACAACAAGCGTGTGTGTACAAACCAATAAACAGAGAGAAATGAAAGAGAAAGAAAGAGAACAGCACAAATTTGACTTCAACTCAAGACAGCTTTCAACTCTCCTTGGAAACAGTTTGCCAGTGATTAGTGGAACGTCTGTGTAAGTTCGCATTTATTTAGAAGTCAGGTGTTCTTCGTGCATGTGACTGGCCGCTGTTCAGCACGACATTCGTCATGAGCACTACGCACAAACTGCGCAAGAATGGTTTTCGGCTCCGATTGTCGGGATACATCTGGAGAAAGCTTTTCCGAATATTACACATTGTCATTTTTTTGACATTCGCTTGCTCAGTGAAAACAGCCCTTCATTTGACGATGAAAGCATGGTATAGATTCCAGTAATAATGTGGAACTCAATGTCAATTTAATAACCCTTGTGCATGGAATGTGTCGATGCGCAAATGTGATAACAACTGCATGAAGCCTATGTGGAAAGTTATAATATGTGCAATAACAACATGGATTGAAATTTCCTTTTCATTTCACTTTGTTTCGTTTTGATTGTTTCGTTTGTTTTTGTTTTTGATTTGTTTTGTTCTGTTGGTTTTTGTTTCGGGGGCTTTCTTTTTTTTCACGTTGCGTGCGCAAAAACTGTCGCCTCTCACTTACGGATTATGTTACCATCAGTGATGAAAACAAGTAATTGTGATTTTGGTGCGGGTGAAATTTCAGTAATTGAGGCGATAAACCTATGAATGAATTATTATTCATAATATTATTTGATGTGTATAATAAACGTGCATGTGTTATATAATTATTTAAAGGGATTGTACAGTTTCGGTTGAGACCTAACTTCAGATTTCTAAAATTTTTTGGTGAGAAAATGAGAAACTTTTTATGAAATATGAAAAAGCATGTAATTTTAAGAGGAATTCAGCGTTTATTTGAGAAAACTGATTTTGAAATGGCTGAGATATCCAAAAAAGAGTGATCGTAATAAAAGGTGGGACCCAGTTTTTATTACGAAAACTGTGTTTTACTTTGATTTTGGGTGCCTCAATCATACCAAAACCGATTTTCATCAAATAAACTTTGAATTCCTCCTATCCTCTGTACTATTTCATAAGTGGTTTCCTGGGCCCCATTTCATAAAGAGTTTATTTGATGACAACTCTTTGCTGGAATGACTATTGTCATGGTAACGACAAGAATACAGCTTCCTGATTGGCTGTTTGCTGTGGAAAGTGGTCATTCCAGCAAGAGTTGTCATCCTAACATCTTTTATGAAATGGGGCCCTGGTATCTCGAAAAAAAAAAGTTAAAAGCCAAATTCTCATCTCCACCAATTCTAAACTATCCCTTTAAGCCATAGACATGATGATAGACACATTCTTAAAGAAATCTTGAACATAAGAGTGTGTCTATTACCTGGCTGGAAATCTATGGTGACATTGAAGGAGCACGACGCAGTGTTATCGCTGTCATCCGTGGCTACCAATACAACAACCGTGGTTCCCTGTGGAAAAGGGAAACCTGGAAGGCTCGATGCTTGAACTGTCACACCACTTCCGTTTACGTGCGCGTTATCGGTGGCGCTCAGGGCAAAAGTGACGATGTCGGTGGTGTCTTCGAAGATGTCGTCTGGGCACACAATAACTGGAGGCTCCATGTCTCATAGATAAAAGTAACAGGAGGAGAAAAAAAACCCTATAGATACACTTTGCATATCATATATGTAATATATATATATATATATATATATATATATATATATATATATATATTAAGGGCAAAAGTGACGGTGTCCGTGATTTGCACTGCTATTTCTCTATCTATTTATTTATATGATATACAAAAAATGTGTGGCTTTTATCTTTTGTCTAATATCTAAGTTAGATCAATTTGCAAAGGGGGCTTTCCTTTGTGTGCTAAAACTCCACTCTCCAATGAGAGGTCCTTCAAGACCGATTATTAATTGATTGATTGACTTTATTTCATCGCGGATAAAAGCCTGCTTTCAGCTGTTAGCTTGTCTTCAGCAAGGCCGTGAAACGTTTGTACAAAGCGTGTGTTTACAAACAGAGTAACAATGTATAGAATATAATCAGATACGTGTAACATGTAAAATATATAGAATGAACTATCAACGGCTCCTTCACTAAAATCTTTCACGTGTTATATGAATCTACGCCAAAACAAAATAATGTGCACTGCATTCCCCGTTTTTGTGAAAGAAAGCATGTCCAATCTCCAAATGAGATGTATTATGAAAAGAGGCTGTACACCCTTATCAACCCTACTTACTTAGCGGGCGTGCCTTCATTATTTCCTTTTTTATATAAATGCCAGGTTTATTGAAGTATTTCATTGTATTTTGAAGTAGTTTATTCAAGGGTATAGGACTTGAAGTTGTGATACAAATCATCGACTAAAACGTGATTTTTATAGCATTTTAGAGTACAAACCAATGATCAACTGATTACTCTTCACATATAATTGCACATGCTGTTGCGAAAAATAGCAAAGATTCGTAAAAACATGCGAAATTTAAGATTTCGTAATTTTTGTATTTAGCGCTAGATTTCGATAACACGTTAATTCTCTTTAGTCAATCAATATACTGATATAGGTCAAATGGAGCAACTACAGACGACAACAAACAAACCAACTAACGACACTCATAACATAATTATGCAAGTGTAAATGTCTGAAATGTTATACTGATTATAATTGATAATAATACTATCTCAGATAGAGAAGACGTCCGCGACTTGTTAAGTCTGTTAGTCACGGTGAATAGTGCGACTCAGACATGTCACAAGTCGCGACGCCGAGCCGTGACGTCTCACTACGTCTCTGGCAGTCGCTTGGACTTCTCCAACACGTCTTCTCAGTCGCGGAAATGCCTCCACGATGTCTCCATATTATCGCCCGTAAGTCACCATGGGTGTTTGCAAGGTTGCTGCGATGTCTCGGAAATGTTGGGGACAAAATTAGCATCCGGAACGTGGCCCTAACTGATGGGGACGTTGCGGAGTCTGTCTTCAGACCAATGGGATATTAATTGAGTGCACTTATCGATTGTGCAAAATTAAAGAAAAATAAATGAATGCCAAATACCTATGACGTCCACTTCGAAGGCACACTCTATTGAAAGAACTGAATCTGTCACAACGGACCGAATGTTGTTGGGTCCCACTGATAGTTTGGCATCCCCGGCGCCTCCGTTAAAAGTTGTAGTCCTCGTAATGTTTGAGTAAGTTTGGTACGTTGATGACGCTGTGAGAAATTCGATGGCAAACGGCTGGTACGTGTATGTCGCCTGCCCTGGGTCGGTAGTCTCTTCCATACCAGACTGTGGTGGACACACTATAGGGAGTTCTTGTACTGGTAGATATGACACAAAGATATTGGGGAAGGAGGGGGGGGGAGAGGCAGAATAAATCACCATCATCATCATTGATACACCTGTGATGTCCATTTCCACTGAGTGATTGACTTACAGCTATCATTGATGCCTACTTCAACTGAACTCACTGACAGTTTCTAAACATTACAATGTCTTCAGCAAAAGCAATAATCTCCTAACGGGCACGATCTTCAACGCCATGACATTAGGCCTACCCCTAGCATTACTAAGTTCCGGTTTGTACACCTTAACTAACACGAACATTAAACAGGGTGAGACATCTATACTAGATCATTTTTGTCTATAAAGAAGGTAAATGTCAGACAGAATTTGACCCTTGCGGAGTTCCATACTTAATGGTCCAAGGGCTCCGTCAATCATAATAAATGTCTCCAATCAAAGTTAATGTAAATGTAATAGTTTAGTCGTTAATTCCCGACAAGTTTCATTTTTCTATATAACGAAGTTCTACGTCAGTTGCTGAACTAATCTTGCTTTTAGGAAGCATCTCGTGCGTGAACACTTTCGTCTATAAAGATTCCGAAGATAATCAACTGAA
This sequence comes from Diadema antillarum, assembly GCF_040938485.1. Taxonomy (NCBI): domain Eukaryota; kingdom Metazoa; phylum Echinodermata; class Echinoidea; order Diadematoida; family Diadematidae; genus Diadema; species Diadema antillarum. The sequence goes on from NW_027270934.1 coordinate 1,194,025, forward strand.
CTTTGGTCCAAAGTTCCAGATTATTGCATTGAGTCATAAACACTTTGCTTAATACTCACCAACTGCTCACAGGAAATTTTATTACTATATCAAAAAGACTCAAGAAAGAACAAAAGATGCTGAGTATCACATTTAGAGCGTATAATGCTACGTCAGTTCGCTTGTTGTGCAGCAGAAGTAGCGATTAGAAAATTGTGGCACTTTGGAAATCATAAGTGATAATAATTACTAAGGCATTTGATTGACGCAGTATATATGCTTTCATCTTTCTACGGGGATACGGGTGCTGTTCGTTATTACGAAGGTTCGCTATTCCGAAGGTTCGTTATTCCGAAGGGTCGTTAATCCGAAACACACAAATTCCCTATACCAAGAGGTTCGTTAATCCGAAAATGAAAAAGGGTTCGTTAATCCGAACATTTGTGGCATTATTCCGAAGGTTCGTTATTCCGAAGATTCGTTAATCCGAAAATGAAATTCGGAACAATGAACCTTCGGAATAACGAATCTTCGGACTAAAGAGCCTTCGGAATAACGAACCTTCGGAATAACGAGCTGTAAGCGAGGATACATTGTTTTCTGTTCACCCGATTAACAATCTACTGGATGTTACTATATGACCCATACCTTTCAAAGAGATACAAATCGGGGCGAGCTACGAGAGGCATAGAGTGACTGAAGAAATCAAGAAAACATACGGACTAATATATTTATATATATTATTTATATTTATCTATGTTTATAGAGTTAGAGCAATGAAAGCAAGTTATATGATGTCAATGAAATTTCTCAAATGCGATATTTCTACGATGAAAGCAAGCTATGTGATTTCATGAAAAAAGGGTAATGAAGAAAGAGGAATCATATTTATTGGAAGAAAAAGAAGAAAAAGAAAAGAAAAAAAAATAGCTATTGCTGAGAAAATGATTAAGAAAAGTACGCACACATCCTCTCACACACGCCATCATGGCCAAGGGCAAAGGTAATTTGTCATTTGTTCCTTTGCACTGGTTCGATATTGAAAATGCTTTTTTTCTGCTATGTCTATTTTTATTGTACGTAAATTCGGCAATATCGTGTGAATGTGATGTTAAATCCAAGAAATTTAAAAATTACGTTTTTTCTTTGTTATGTGTGTGTGTGTGTGTGTGTGTGTTTGTGTGTTAAATCGCTTGATAACATAAACAAAACGCGTGGAAGTGTGCAATGTGGAAGTAAAGACATAATTTGAAATTAGGTTCCTTTTTCATTACTTGGCCTAAGCATATTCGTAAAAAGAAAATCGCATCACAACGTCAGGGAATACACACACACACACACACACACACACACACACACACACACACACACACACACATAGCACAATGCCATGTTTACAAAGAATTGATTTTTACCATGTCAGATCAGTAGGCCTACATAATGATACATCACTTTTCCCAAATGAAGTAACATGTGTGTTATATACTCAACTAAATTTCAAACTCAGTTTTACCTATTTTGTCATCATTGACTTGCTTTGATCTTTAGTGAACGGTGCTTTTGTAGAGTGGGTTTTTTCTATTTTATTAGCAGAAAAAACCCTATTATTATGATTATTTAAACACAACACTGATTGGTAAATAAAAACATAGCCTATGAGTTTAAATAACGAATACCCCAGGTTAAAAAAACCAAAAAAAAAGTGAATGTTTATACGCGAATTCATCAGACGCAGTAGAATGATATTCGCGATTGCTGAAGCATCACAAAATCTAGACAGAGATTGAACCAAAGACTCAGCACAGGCAGTTCACACATGGATGGGGTTATAATATTTTATAGTTATGATAGAATCTTGATAAAACAAACAAACAAACAAACAAACAAACAAACAAACAAACAAACAAATAAAAACAACAACAAACACAAAGATGACTAAAACATAACTAAAAGAAGAAGAACAAGATCACTGATTCACTGCTTCAACTCAAGATATTTCTCACGAGGGAGGTCAAGCTCACCTCCTTGCTCTCACTAAAACGGCCATAACAGGATTCTCTCAGAGGAAATATTCACATCTTGTGAACGCAGTGAAAATGTGACATAATGTATAAAATATACATGCATAACATGGGCCTACTTGAAAAAAAGTTGTTCGTCAGACACTATGATCAATGCAAAGACTACATATTGCGGTATAGTTTGTTTTCTCTCTAAGAATAATGATATAGCAGGCTCTACTTTTAAAGTGGAACGAAACCACGAAATACATGTCAATTGAGCAGCAATATTAGTAGAATACATCACAGAAAGTTTGAGAAAATCTGACAATCCATTCAAAAGTTATGAAATTTTTAAGTTTTGGTGACGAGACCGCTCTGGATAAGAACTACTGTAGATCATGTCATCACAATATGCAACACGATATAAAGAAAATTCAACGTACTTTTACTTTTTTAACAAAATGAAGAGCACTATAAACTTACCCCTTTCAGAAAGTAGAGGAAATAATATTACCCCTACACAACAGGTCCACGGAATGTGTACTTTTCATGTGAAATGATATTTTGTGGAATTTTCTTTATTTTCTTTATATCTTAATGCAAATGTGATGTCATGATCTGTATATGGTGGTCTTCTGTGTCAACGGTATCGTCACCAAAACTTTAAAAGTTTATGACCTTTGAACGGATAGTCCGATTTTCTTTAAACTTTCACTGATGTGTTCTATTGCTGCAAGTATTCAATTCAAATGTATGTTTAGGTTTCATTTCCCTTGAGGTTCTTTTTTTTCATGTAGAAAATATATTGAGTATGAGCTGAACAAGTATAATAGATTGCTATTGGGGATATGATATCGATGGATTTATAACGAGACAACATGGGAAACAACATATATTAGATGAGGGGAATTATTCAAATGGTAAAAATGGGATGAAAAGTAACTTTGATAGTCTGAAATACTTTGATTCGCTTTTGAAGATTTTCGTTAAGTGAAAGGCCCCGCCTACTGTAGCATACTTACACGAAATAGTCACGTTAAAACTACACGACCCTTCATTTCCGGCAAGGTCGCGAAGGGACAGTGTTACAGTGGAGAGTCCCGGCGGGAATCGGGCACCAGACACCAAGGAGGCGGGACTATAGGATATTAGGTTTGCTATGGCGGGATCGGGAATGTTGTCCGTGAAGGAAAACATATACTGGATGACGTTTGTAAAGTTGCTCTCAACGTCTTCAGGGCATGTTATGATCGGTGCTTCAGTATCTACAAAAGGGAATGAAATGTTGAATGCAAATGCTTGCCCTTCAGTTGATTCCACTTCTTTCTATAATAAGAATTTAACCGCCATGACTTGGAAAGGAGTTGTCCTTTAACGTGGTGAAACTTCTTTTCTTCTTCAAAGGCAGTGCTCAGTGTGCTCCATGCACCACACTGCATCTTAATGGAAACAGATTATCATAATTATGTACAATGATATACAGATTTACAAATATTTCGGTGCTCTTTCCTGGGACCAAACTATTGTACACGCAGAGTAATTTTGGATCAATAACATTATGTAGGTGGAAGAGTGTTGTCAGCAGAGGCTGGTTAGTACATGTATCATTATTATCATCATCAGCATCAATTATCATCACCATTATCATCATATTACTTTGCTGTTGATTACATGACGTTTAATGATTTGTAAAGTGGTGTGTCAGACATCCAATCTAGAGCCCTGTCTAATGACATGCATCAACTCCTCTATGACACAGACGTAGACTAATATCTTTCTGTGTGAAAATGCTCTTACCAACCACGATAAGAGTAAAGTTGCACGTTTTCTCGAGCTGGTTGTCGCTGTAGCGAACGCTGAGGGCGTAGCTACCGACCGGAAAGAAGTTGCCCGTCTCTTCCGAGGTGTTGCGAATGATAACGTATGTGAGAAACCCGTTCTGGTAGTCGTAGCCGGGTAGAAGGGTGATGGCCGAAGGTTGGTATTGAAATGTGGACTCTCCGGGTGTCGTGGACTCGACGTCGTTGTTTTCCGGACACTCGATCGGTAGTTCGGTGACTACAATGACGACAAATTCATTGATCTTCCCCCTACCAAATGAACACTCTACTTCTCAAGCAACACTGTTGATAGAACACTTGGTATGACAACAATACAACATCTAAAAGTGACGGATCCAGGAGGAGCGCACCGGGCGCCCCCTTTATTCTTTGTTAAAACAAAAGAAATAAAAAGAAAAAAGGGTGTGTGTGTGCCCCCTTATGTTGTAAAGGCACCCCCTCTTTGCGGAATTCCTGGATCCACCCTTGCCTACGTAACACACTGAAGGACATACCATTGCACCATTGCAAACAAATAGTAGCATTAGCCTGAGCGAATAGAGACGAGTGAAGCCTTGAGGCCCATGACAGGACGTTGTCCTTATGTAGTGCATTTACTTAGTGAATTGAAATTCGATTACTGAGGTCACCATTCTTGTGTGTATAAGTAGACATTTTAAGGATTTAATGGCACCTGACGTTCTAACTTCAAGTCTTGATTATGATGAAACGTCAATATTCAAGTTTGTTGATCATGTTAATTCTAGTAATTTAAGAAGAACTAGCTGTAATTAATAGTGCGGATTGTGTGATACTTTCATCTGTTGTTTCTTTGAGAGTAAAAATTAGTCTATAGGCTGCATTGTTCGTAATATAGAGACAACAATGGTTGCTGAAGCTTTCTATGCCAACGAGTCAAATATGCACATAATGTCACACACAAACCTATGGACAGGAAATAAATGTAGCACGCAGAAGATTAAATCGTAGATACACTTCAAGCTAAGATGATGGAAACTTGCTTATAAAAAGTCATATTATTCTTTCAAATGTTCACCTCCTGGCTATTTCGACATGTTTGTGAAACTTCTGGGCAACTCAGGAATAGTGCAGATTGTGTATGCATGCTACTACATTTTTTCACTATGTGTGTGTGTGTGCGTGTGTGTGTGTGTGTGTGTGTGTGTGTGTGTGTGTGTGTGTGTGTGTGTGTGTGTTTTAATGAGAAAACGATGAAATACTATTGATCGAAACTGTGAAAATTATGCCATGATGCCTTTTCATAAATGCTGAATAAAACACTCATACCATGACATTGTATCCACCGACCCTACCCGACAAATACTGATCAAGGAAGTAACACACACCCAATCATGCACAATCAAAACGATACCAAAACTGCTCGATCCATGGTTTAAGAATGGTTAAAAAGCGCCTTGCCAAAACACAAAAAGGTGCGCTCATTAATACATTTAAAGCATTGTATAACGTGCATATACATTTGAAAGAGTGCATGAATTACATTCATTAATTGCAAAGCGTTAATTTTCTTTTTACTACAACTACTTCCTTTTAGAAATTTAACTGGCTATATACGGCATCGCAGTTAGCTTAAAAGCCTATTACCAATGCTCACTATAGAATTAATGATAAAAAGCATAGAGCTGAGCGCATTTTCGATGAATGATTTGCATTACTTACTATTTACTGTCACATTAAAAACGCAGCTTTGCGTCATTGGTGACGACCCGGAAGCAAAAGTGGCGGTGACGTTGATTTCGCTGGTTCCAACTGGCAATCTCTGTCCGGGAGCGAAGCTTTCAGGATAATAACTCAAGGTGTAATTGTCCGACCCCGTAACGTTCACCGAGTAGGATGAGAAAGTGTTGGTTGTTTCAGACTGCGTCAACTCGCAAGATAACACTGTTAAGAAAAGACCAACAAAACAGAAAGGGGAAAAATCACGCAATGCATTTTGATGCCTCGAGATTAATATTAATAAGCATGACACGTCAATCATAGATTTTAGATGAAGCAATTAAACATACCCACCAACCTGTCTATTTCAACTCTTTGTCTGTTACAGGCCAGCAAATTTGTGGATGTGCGTGCGCGCGCACGTGTGTGTGTGTGTGTGTTTGTGTGTAGCTGACATTTATTGTAATTAATTGATTGTGCATTCAGCCTATAATCACACAACATTTTTAACTCCCTCCGTTAAAACACATGGAGACACTATCAGCAGTAAGCACTGTATTATATAGATATATTATATATATATAAATATATATATTATATATATATATATATATATATATATATATGTGACAGTGCACCTCAAAACAAACAAAAAGTCGCCAGATATGAATTTTTAGTTAAGACCATATTCTGAAAGACCAGACTTTAAGCTTTAAAATGATGTATAACTCAGATCAAATGGACTCTCCTAACCCATCTAAATATTGGAAAGAAAGCACAAACTCAGGAAAAGTGTGAACTGAGAAAAGAGGCTCTGAAGTACAGTGTCTATTCAAGCGCTTAATCTTTACCAAACCGTGCTGGCTGTGCGATGAATGGGACAAAAAACAGGAAGTAAACCACCAGAGTAACAACAATGAAGGGATTATCAGATTAAACTGAAATTTAGCATACCTCATTAACACATTCTGTCCATAATTGATGCCAGCTTTGAAAGCAGTAGCACTATCCTTTCAAAAGTTATTAGAGTTGAAAGTGAAGAGTGTGGACAAGGTTTTTCAGAAATGAAAAGGGGATTCGAAAGACGCACCTAATCACACTATTGTGCCAAAAATGTTCGAGATAAACTGCTAAAAAAACACACTTTCCTGCCCGTTTTATGATACCAAATTTTAGCATAATGTAAAAGAAGACCCGCTCTTTCAGAAAATATGAAAAAGTCAAGTTCGGCTAGGTCGACCCATTTCACTTATTTTCAGTCCTCACGCAAAATCAGTGTGTGCGACTTTATGTTCGTTTTGAGGTGCACGGTCACATATATATATATATATATATATATATATATATATATATATAAAGGGTGAGAGATAGAGATACAAGCGAAAGAGAATTACTCCGTATGTATTGTGTGTGCATGTGTTTATGCACGGTATTGTGTGAGTTTGTCATAAGCCCTTGACCTCAATCCCTCCCTTTGTCGTTTTGCTCTCTCTCTCTCTCCCCCCCCCCTCTTTCTTTCTTTCAGTTTCATTCTTCCGTTTTCCCGCATCAAAGTTACCAGGAAAAGAATCCTGTACTGTGAAGCTAGACCCTTTATATTATTATGGTCGATTTTTTTCTGGCGGTATGGCTGACAATAGAGATGATTCTTTGGTCAACAACTCGCGAGAGAATTTGAGAAATTAAATATTTGCCGTTTCGTTCAAACCATGGATAATAATGTTTGGCTGGCAATGAAGATGAAGTATTTACTGTAGCGTCTCACTGGTGTCACCAGATCTTGGTCTCAAAGAAGGGATATCGAAGCTATGAAGTGAAGGCTCTCCTTCGTGGTTCTGCCGTAACATCATACGTATCTATCTACCAGTGTTTGTAGCTATTTATCAGTGGAAACGGGTTTTGAGCAAAGAAAATGGGATTCCATCGGTGTATCAGTGTTTGAAGCTGATACATTTGTTGTTGTTGTTGTTGTTGTTTTGTATATGCGTGTGTGTGTGTGTGTGTGTGTGTTTCGAATATGCGTGTGTGTGTGTATGTTTCGAAACATGTAATTGAAAAGATGTGTACATAATATTATGTTACTGCTTAGAAACTGACGAGCATTTTGTTCTTTTTCAGAATAAAGATATCATGATCCGATAAGGAATAGTCCTTTTCTTCTGATGTTTTTTTTTGTTTTTTTTTGTTCTGATTGCCATAATAGAGATATGATATTATAAGTATACATATGGCACGCTGTTTCACTGTTTTTACTTCCGTTATCAGAAATGATAACATCTAATCAGTATAATACTGATACATGTAGATAGATACAGAAATAGACACCATCGGAACATGGCTATAAAACCCTTTCTTGGCATGCAGTCGGGCCGAACTGACCGAAAACCCAAGAATGAAAACGATTTATTTCAGTAACAACACAATGACACATGTAAGGGTCATTATAGAGTAGGGCCTACATTGTATGTACACGTATGATATATATATATATATATATATATATATATATATATATATATATATATATATAATAGCGAAACTTGCTTGTTTATATATATATATATATATATATATATATATATATATATATATATATATATTTCCATTAAATCAACAGATGTATTTTATGCTGGAAATAATCTTTGATCTGAATTCGAATATAATATCAGGGTAGAAAATAGGAAGATCTTTTAAGTGACTTTCGTCTTCAACAATTCAATTCAATTCAATTCAAAATCAATGTCTCCCTATGATTGTTATCTCCACACATATTATGTTAACTTGCACTTAGCGAATTAAGGCTTACACGACCGTAAGAAAGAATGAAACAACATGTTTTAACAGAATGTTCGAAGACTTATCAATACAATGCGTATAAGCACATTCAATTTTAATCTTACATCCCTCTGAAGAATGAATTTCCTCATAAGACTTACTGGATTGCATTTCGTAAAGTTTTACTGTTCACAACCTAAGTCTTATTTTGTTTGTCAGTTTGTTTCCGTTTTATTCTAAAAATCATACCTTGCAAGGAAAAAAATGAAGTAACAGAGAATGTGTTAGAACACGTGCCTATTGTAAAGAATTTACAAACCAATGAAACATTACAATGTTTGCAATGTTACCTTGAACACACTAACAATGGTTGGTCTTATAAATCTCTATTTGAAGAAGATGGATGCACAATGATTATATACAAACACACCAAACACCCCCATACACCCAACAAGTTCGACGTCAAGCCAAAATCACTGTATGAAGTAATTATCACATAACATCTATCAGGAATTTGTAATGAGGTGTTTGCTCTCTCTCTTACACCGCCAATATTTGTAGCCGCGCTTTCTGCTCTCCTGTTCGAAACTATACACAATCTCCTCATGATGGTTTGCACACTAAGGGAACCACATACTTCCTTCATGCGATATTGCAATGCTATCATCAATTCATATTACCATGCAGTGGATTTGTTCATTAGAGAGAAATGTACTTGTCTCTTGTGCACACCCACTGTAGAAAAACAAACAAAAAACCCCCCAAAAACCCCCCCACACACAGACACCCACACACACGCACACAGAAGCACACACACACACACACACACACACACACACACACACACACACTTAGTACTGTCAGAATCCATATGGGATAAGTTTTCTCCTCCTATATTTTCCTAATACATTGTTATGTGAATACGCTCTGTGGAAGACCAAATTTAAATAAATAGAATTGAAATTGAGCAAACCACAATCTTATTTTTCAAACACGTATACAATATCTGATAGCCGTAACAACCTCTTCTGTTACGCAGTCGCATTGAAATGAAAATCTACGTCAGTTTATATAGAAATTGAGCAAACGAGTTTCTTAATTGCACTACCCGAATGATCGAGAGCATAAGCTTGTAATAATAAACATTAGTAATTTACGCTCTATGAATGATCAAAACTGGTGTAATACACCGATACCTAAACTTATACACTAACGACTTATCTCAAATCAAAATAGACGTTATTATATACAATACATGAATTAATTAACATTGTGATTTCACATTTGGAAATAAATAGCTAATTCACGAAGCTACAAATGATAGAAGAATCAATTGGTCTTTTTAACACCCACACAGTCTTTGAGTTTAAATAGGCCTATATGATGACACCGAGAGGATGTTCCGAATTGTTTGATAAGAAAACCTTTGACTTGTATAAGAATTTCACACTGATCGTGTTTGCGACTTCGTTGAATAGGAGGAAAATATGTACGCTGTCTTTAATCTCTTACATGTGTTTATTCTTCTTGTGAACCCTCCTCGATCTTCTAGTAAATGATTTCCAATCCTGCATGTTACATCCATTCACTCTCATTGACTCTAGTGCTTAAGAAGACAATGCTGCGGTTAGATCCAAACAAGGCGATCTCAAACACCCTTCGGATTACACGTCTGAAATGGACAAGCATTCTCAGGATGACTCTAGTATCAAGAGGTGTGGCGTCAGGTTTTTAGTGGAACACTCTTTTCCATCATTATGATTACTAGTCTTCCTTTTTTTTTTTACAATGCCAAAGTGTGCGTTGTTCCTTTTTTCGTTATTATACAATTTGTGTATATATTATTTCATATTGAGTTCAATTATTCATTTCATTTCATTTTATTGTTTCTGTATGGCACAATATAATCAACTCTGATCACTTTCAGAAATAAACACATGATTCATAATAATTCATGGCTGCGGTTTTGCACATGACAGGTAATCAAATAATTGTGACAAAGAACGAATACATAATGATAATAAACAAAAAGTCAAGGCACCTTATACAGGAGGATCCCCAGTAAGGCGAGCTTGATATTGGGGTCTCATACACAGATAAATAAATAAACAGTTTCAACCAACTGTCGGTTTACTTAACTACAACAAGACAAACTAGTTTTACACAACAAAAACAGTTACACAACAAAACATACACGGACATGTACGCAGGTGATGCTAAGAAAGAAAAACAAAGAAGAAGGGGACAGCGATAATGAAAGATGGTGAGAAAGAACAGGAGAGAGAGAGAGAGAGAGAGAGAGAGAGAGAAATAGAAAAACTCCTCGTTATCTATCCTTCTCAACTGGATGAAAGTCAAATTGACACAATGTATCGCTTTGTGTCATGTATTCTTTTCTTGATGGAAATAGATAAACAGTTGAATCAAATTGGCCCCCAACCCCTAAGCAAAAATTCGCCTCAGAAACATGTTATCAATGGTCAGGACAGAAGTCATGAGAGAACAGTTTAAAGGTAAATAAACTCAGACGGCGGTAGGTTTCTTTTGAGCACATTAGATCCATGACTAGTCTCCAGTGGTTTCAATTCAATGTTTGTTTCATTTTTCGACAAGAACATAATAAACATTACTTCTTCTTTTTTGGTAACAGTAAATAAGGTGCGTAAAACTATGTAGGATGAAAAGAATATACAATAAATGTAGCACCTTGCAATAATTACACATTATCATAAAACTCAAGTGATTTGAAATAAGTAAACATTGTGGATAATTCGACAAATGGAGGGACCCACTAAAAAGGCAAAGCTTGTAGAATGTGGGCCCCTCAGAAGAAAAACATCAGTTGAAAGCAAAGAGAAGGTCTGGAAGCCCACTAGAGAGATAGATCAACAAAACGGACACATGTACACACGTAAAAACATGAAACGGGACTGAAATAGGAGTAACAGTACAACAGGGAGTTGACTATGAGATGAGACAAAATGAGACAAAACTAACATAACAGTACGAGAACAGAACGGAACAAACAAAACAGACAAAAACGTTTAGCAGAGACAGCGATCTCGTCGGAAGTATGTCGAGGGAGAGAGAGAGAAAGAGGGGGGTGGTGGAAGAGTGACGCGAGAAAGAACAATGTACTAGCGATATAATCGCGGAAATATCCTAACCTTATTACATGAGTATAATAATAAGAGAATATACGTAGCAATCAATACGTGCTTTTTTTCTTAGATAAAGGGTTATAACAGCTGGTTAATTCAAATCAGTAGAATTATAAGATTGCAGTAGAACAAATTTCAGTTTCCTTTTAAATGAGTGTATAGAGGGGGCATTTTTAATATCGGAATGCAATGAATTCCAATAACTTGGGCCGGTATAAACAAATGTGTTCTTGGCTAAAATCGTACGAAGAAGAGGTAAATGATATTCATTAGAACGTCGAGTTGGATATTCATGAAATGACTGATTTTTAGAACAACAGTGAATTATTAACGACCGTGACGCCATCATCATGCGCTGTTCTGCGGTATATTAGTATTTCACGCGTTGTTGATACTCATCCATGCGATTGTATCAAACCAGTACCTGCATTCTAATTGTATTTTAGCGTGTCATGCACGTGTCATTCTTTTTCCCCTAAGATAAAAACATTGAAAAAAAAAAGAAATCAAGGGACCACTTTGATTTCAGCGAAAAATATTTCTGTAGTTTTTATTTAAATCTGAGACATAAATAGATATTATAATAGATAGATAGATAGATATAAACAGACATATAGATTTTGGTTTATTTCATCAAAAGAAAGGTGAATTACCATAGCAGCCCAGAGGCTGAATTGCGTGTCCTTGATGAAGGATGTACGAACAAAACAATACAATCAATTCAAATTGAATAATTCTTCATATTAAACAGAAAAAAAAATGCGAGCCTTATTACATTTACTACAAATAGAATTCTTTTTCAAAATACAATTTTACATAAAAACCAGTTACATATAAGAAATTACAACTGAAAATGACATGCGCGTTTGTTTGTTTGTTTGTTTGTTTGTTTGTTCTAATCAATTTGTATCTTCATGTCAACTTAGACGGGATCGAGAATCTCGGAGTAGATGCCAAATCAGTTTGACTCCCATCCCCACAAGATTTCAAACAACAGACATATTTAATCACATGTCATTTATACAGCCAACAAGTTTGGGTGAAACTATCTTCTCCCAAACTTGCATACTTTCAAGGAATATGACGTTGTTGGGTGTCTCTCCTCCCCTTGACCGGGCATGAAGGAGAAAGTCGAAAACATGAAACTTTGGAAATAAAAATACGTGGCACATAATGTTACACTTTAAATATTTTATTTTCAAGTTATCTTCTCATAAATACTCAACTTGAAAGAAGACACATAAAGTTCAGGATCTCTGTAGCGGTTGCCAGATTCTTCAAGGAATTATGATCTTGAAATTCGATTTTCGCTAATCACCTATACAATCATAATCTACATCGTCATTCATTCATCTTTCATTGGTCTATGACGGGACATAGAAATTTTGTTTCCATTGACATTACATTGTACATTAATCATGACATTACAAACACATCTCACATCACAATTACATATATCAGTGAAAGGTACAAAGAACACAAACAGAACCCTACAAATCAATTACACAATCTTACACATACAATATATCATTTCTTTAACCCTATATAGCCCAAGCTACTTTGACCCTTCCCAGGCCCAAGGATTTTGAGTTTACAAACTGATGATAATACTATGATACTACAGACAAAACTTGCGTGAGAAAATTCAAAATAACACAAAATAAGATGATTATCTATAAAAACTGTTTTTTTTTAAATCATTTCTATTATTTAAATGCCTATGACACATTAAAAAGATATTACTGTAGCCAATACAATAAAGTCGCACAAAGAAATAAATGAAATGATAAGAAAGAGACAACTTTTACTCACTTTGACTGTCGACTCCACACAAGAATGCCATCATAATGACGTATGCCCCATACGATACACATCCAGCACGGCTGCGGCATCCGGTGACCGCCATAACTTTGTATACTCCTCAGTTACGAATCCAAAACTCGAAGATTTTTCCTCGCGCAAATGGCACACCAAAATATCTCCTAGAGGATGATAAACACAGATCTTGGTTAAAGTAAAACACTCTGGAAAAACACACCAGACCCACGAATATTCAATGACTTGCGAGTGAACCATAGGTCAGTGCTGAAGCTTATGAGGAGAGTTGTTGCGCTATATATTACAGCGTAGACCAGTGGGGAAAGGCATTGGGCCGCTCAGCACAGCGCTCGATATGCCTGCTATTGTATCTTCACAGGAAAAAACTTTTCACCCACCTGTAGGGTGAAATATAGCGAAATGTTTGATCATTCTTTCCCGTCTTTTGTTTGGTCTTAACTCGTCGTGGCCAATTGTCGTCTGAGCAATGACATTGAGTTACTCAGTGGGACAAGGGTGGGGCGTCACGGATCATTGCGTCGGACATATGTCGGAGAGATTGATGTTCATTCCCTTCAGTGGATGAGCATTGTCAAATGGGTGATTCGGCCAGCTTGTATTCTGAAAATATTATGATATACTATTAAATATTATACTTGTACTCTCCTTCTCTCCCTCTCCCATCTCTCTCTCTCTCTCTCTCTCTCTCTCTCTCTCTCTCTCTCTCACGTAAACATTATCTACGTTTGTACTCCAATCAATACACAGTGTATCAAGGAAAGTAATATGATAAAGAGTTATGCACACTCATTACCAACTCTCAAAGGAAAAAAACTCAGTATCAAAGAACATAAACATATGAGATATGATATATAAGGCAGCAATGACAGGAAAGCCAATCGAGGCAACGGAGTTAAGGACTGCAACGTCTCAGCCTATCACTACTTGAAGTGCTATCCCACACCACGTTCAAATGGGGTCATCCCACGAGACCGATACCCACGAGTCATACAGCCCATGAGTTTGTTGATGCAACACGGGGCTTAATGTGTCGGTCTCGTGGGCCTTGTTTGCCTAGTGTAAAACCCATGGGCTGTATGACTCATGGGCTGTATGACTCACAGGCTTTATGACTTGTGGGCTGTATGACTCGTATGCTGTATAACTCGTGGCCTGTATGACTCTTGGGCTGTATGACTCTTGGGCTGTATAACTCGTGGACCGTATAACTCGTGGGCTGTATGACTTGTGGGTGTCGGTCTCGTGACGTGCACCTGTTCAAGCTGACTTTAATAAAGAGTCACAAGAGAATGGTAGAGGTCTCACTGCATTGAGCAGCAAATCAAGCTAAATTTGTTTTGAAGTTTCACATGTTTTCATGGAACAATGATATCAGTTGCGATACCATATACAATGTAATGCAAATTGGAGGTGATGACGTCATTAACACCTCTCGTCGTCTCCCACTGAACTCTACGTATAGGCCTATATTCATTTTTTTTTTTAACGCTCAGTGAAGAAGTTGTTTACTTTGCGTCAAACAATAGTCTCAGGAGTAGCTATTCACAGAACAATAACTGTACTCACAAAGGGGTTGCATAGTTGTGACATTGTCGACCAAAACAGCTCATTTACGATATGTTTTTGTACACAAAGCAAAGTTGTGAGGTCACATCTTCATGGTCTCTTTTGATTTTCATATAAGTTGTTTGTGAATGATATTACTGTAAGATGAAGACATGCTAAACTTATATAAGGTCAACATGCTACTTATATCATAGACTTTGATTAAAATTCTGCCATTCTGTTCATCTGGTCTTAATGTATGAATTAGAGTCAACTTGGACATGTTGTGACATTGTGTTCCATAGAGTTATTCAAATTCTTACTGGATCATCAGCAACACAAGCTAGTGAGCTACCTTCAAACTGCATGTCTGGATGACTGACCATGACTCACCCCCACGTCTCCATGTAACATATAACACATTGTGTGAAGATGACTATATACTTTTAACATTTATTGCCATTTAATCGGGATTCTGATAAGTGGTTCCACTGCTTAAACTGGATAAGATCACGACAAAATTTTCAAGGCGCATTAATTTTACTGCTTAAACTGGACAAGGCATCAGTGTGATGAGAAGAAAATAGTTTGTGACGCCACACATTGATGATATAGAGAAAACATAAGAAGAATTCTACAATATATATATATATATATTTTCATGAAATGTACACATTCCCTCCTCTTGATACTTTGTACTGACATGTAGTAAATGTAATATAATCTCCTGTTTTGCTCTGAAAGAGGTAAGTCAAGTATTTTTTCATTATGCTATGAAAATGAAAATGAAATATTCGTTGCTTTCCCTTCATATTTTCTTTGTATCATTGTCCATTGACGTCAAGAAGTGTTGTAGTCTTCTCATCCAGCAATGGCTCCACCGAAAATTCAAAACTTCATAACTTTTGAAAGGATTGTCTAATTTTCTTCAAATTTCACTGATGCATTGTACTAATATTGCGCACTTCCTCAATCCATATGCATGTATATCTATGGATATATACATATTTACATATATATATATATATATATATATATATATATATATATATATATATAAATATAGTACATGTGTATATATATATATATATATATATATATATATATATACAATGTATATATATTTGGGTTTCATTCAATTTCATGGGTCATTTCATGACTTGATGAATACATTACACTTGCAATATCGAAATTCTTTAAATCTACTACCCCCTCCAAAAAAAAAAAAAACCAAACCAACCATAACAGAAATATGAAATTAAAATGCACAGTAACTTTAAGTTTTCTTGTTAGCATTTATTGACAAAATGTATATATATAATACAATGCATACAATGTACAGCTATCATACCTGATGTGACATTATCATAATTTGACAAAGTTTCAAATATTTTCTCAGTTTCTTCCAAGGCTGGTGACCAGATAGTTTTAAAAGGGTGAAAGTATAAATTCTCTAACCCCCCACCAAAATCCAAACATATCATAAAGTCAACCACTTACTGTAAGCAGACCCCCCCCCCCCACTTTCAACTAGTATTGGTGTTACTGCAGAAACTGAACAGTTAAAAATGTGACCTTTATAAATGACCTGACATCTCAAGAATGCTATGTCATAAGACACATGTTTATGTGTGTATATATAAACATATTATATATACACTGTATCTTTTAATTCTAAACTTCATTAAGATTTTTTTGTCATTATTTCTAGCATAAGCAAAGACGTGTTCTGAGTTTACATTGGCTGGCTATTACTTTGTGTCACTTTCAAACTGACTTGGCATAAATTGAAAATGAAGACACATTCTACCCCAGATAGATATAAATACAGTGTAGGTATAAATCATAAATTATTGTGTTAGTTAAAATTGGCATAAATTAAATGATTTTCTCCAGTTCCTTTTGACCTGGCTTGGATGAGGTTAACTGTAATCCACATTAACTTAGTTTGTCATTCTCTTGATATGCATAAGGAGTCATGATACAGATAGCTGAATGAACAACCTGAAGACCTCACGTCTCCGACTTCTTTTGAAGGGGATACGTTGTACTAAAAAGAAACCCACAAAACCAGTGAACACGTTCAGATCTTATTACAGATGGGTTGCAATCACAGCTGAAAAGATTGCAATCTCAATTCTTCAGAAGTTCAAAACCTTAGAAAGAGCAGTACAGTCAACCTCATGCAAATTGAATCCAAAGGGACTGGAAAAAAAATCCTTCGACTTAAATGAATGTTATCTAGGGCGGATCCAGGAATTCCGTAAAGGGGAGGTGCCTTTGCCAAATTAAAAGGGGGTGCCACATCCCCACCCTCCATTTTTTTCTTTTTATTTCTTTTGTTTTAACCAAAAATAAAGAGGGGGCGTGCACCTGGTGCACCCTCCTCTGGATCCGCCACTGGAAGTAACATGTTTACATCCATGCAAGGTAGAACATGCTTTTGACTTATGTGAGGTTGACTTGCGTGGAGTTTACTGTATGGAATACTTAAAAATTGTGTCAACATACATATACATCAAGAGCAAAATGTGTATTGCAGAAGCTTACAATCACATGACAAATTGGCATGACAGAGGTCCAGGTGGCTAACTTTCTTCTTGGCTTCTTGAATTTGCAAAAATGATTAAAATGACATTCTAGGAACACAGTGGAATTCGGTTACAGTAAAACTTACAAAGTATGAGAACCTATTTCAGGTCTGCCAACATTCCAAAATCCAAATCAGGGAGATATCTGTGTGTTACATGCATTGCAATGGGCGAGAACAATTCCCAAATCAGGGAGATTTTAATATTCTCTTATTCAGACATGAACAGATTTTGACATTTTCAGGGAGAATCCTGCAGAATCGGGGAGACTTGACAGCTCTGCTATTTAACAATCAAAGTTCCTGTCCATGACGATGTTGTCTTGTGCCACGTAACAAGAACACGAGTGACAATTGGGACTGATCAAGTTGAATTTTGCAGACCACCAGCAAGGACACAGGAAACCTGTTATTAGCATCAACAGCTAGGGCCCAAATGTATAGGGCCCCAATTTTTCTCTTCTTTCTTTCTTTAAAACAACAACATCAACAGCCCTTGGAACCAGTCAAATCACTTTGCTAAATTTTGTTATATCAAAAATTTGTAACATAGAGGTTTGAGAGGCAAGAAAATGAAAAGTAATTTGGACATTTGGGGCAAGTATGATTACTGTGCTGTATTAAGAGTTAGTTCAGTGCTGTTCAATGGTTCACTTTATGGCATGCAGAGTCACTCATTGCTAAAGTTGTGAGGTGAAAGGTCAGTCACTGTCACTGCTTCCTGGGTCACATTTCATGTATATGCCCACTTTCTACTTATAAATTACAATCTAAATTTGGCTGCAATTCTCAGTCTGGCCCTGAGTAGCAAGAGTTATTCTAGTAATCATAGATAACATCCTGCCTTCTGATGGAAAATGGCTCATACCAAACCACAAGGGGGTGGGGTGGGATGGGGACTCAGTGTTGAAAGTAATCAAGGCATGATCTTAAAGACAAAAGATCCTTCAAAATTTTCCCAGGCAGCTGATCAGGACATCCCTGAGCTGTTTTCGAAGTTTCTCATTCCCCTCACAGAAGATGTGTGTCGACCCCTCCTCCAGCTGTATAATGGTATCTTCCGACTCCTGGTAAGTACAGAAAGAAAACCAGTGAGTATTGGTAATCTCCACTGAAATATTTTTAGGGCAGAAGATGAACTGGGTAAACTGCACAAGTATAGGATGTGAAATAGTCTGACATCGAATAAGAAGTTATAGTTCATGGTGAAACTTGTGCTTTCATTGCAAGTATTTCCCTGCAGTTGTAAAAAGCCAAACCTTTGTAGAAATATTATGTGAATAGAAGCACAATGCAGAAGGAATTGTATTGACATGCCTCACTGGCCCAGAGAAAGGTGCGGGTACACAAAAGTGTGTGACACACCTTTGTACCTCTCGAAGACACAATGGAATCAAGTCACTTAGTCTCACAATACAGACCCTAACAAATATGACAGAAAGTGTTTATTTTCTCAACCATAAGGTTTATACTGCACTACGCTTCACATTTGTAATGCCCTGGTATACTAGTAGATAGATATACAGTCATACTTGTCTGAATAAAGCAAGCAAGTGATATCTAATCAAAATATCAGGGAAACTTATACACAAAAAAGTGTAAAGGGTTAATGAAAGGGTTAATGAACCCCCCCCCAAAAAAAAAAAAAAAAAGAAGCTTAAACTAAACAGAATGTTTTGAAAACATTATGGATACACTAGATCATCTTAAATGGTGTTTGAAAACTTGGAAATGACAATCAAAGTTGTGTGACTGCAGAAACTTGCACAAGGTTCCCCTTTGCACAGAATTCCTGCATTGTGCACAATACAGTGCATTACATTTTGTAAACACTTACACACTGGCACACACACACACAGCCTCCCCCACACCCACACATACACATACACAAGATTAAGAATTTGGATGAGAACTTAAAGGACAAGTCCACCTTCATATACATAAGAATTGAGAGAATGCAGCAATATTAGTATAACACATCAGTGAAAGTTTGAGGAAAATTGGACAATCCGTTCAAAAGTTACGAATATTTTAAGTATCTGCGCAGTCACTGCTGGAAGAGAAGACTACTACAGTGTATGATGTCACATGCGTACAACTATATAAGGAAAATAAAAAGAGAATTTCACAAAACTTCACTTTTTGAATAAAGTGCACAGTTCTTCGACTTGCTACTGACGTATGTTAAGGGTAATATTATTCCCCCTGCCTTCTGAAAGAGAGAAGTCAAGTGTTCTTTTGTTATGGGAGAAAAATGGAAATATGTTGAATTTTCTTTACTCTTTCTTTATATCGTTGTACTCATGTGACATCACAAGCTATAGTAGTCTTTTCATCCAGCCGTGAATGAGTAGAAACTTCAAAAATTCATAACTTTTTAACGGATTGTCCGATTTTGCTCAAACTCTCACTGATGTGTTCTACTAATATTGCTGCATTCACTCAACCCACATGTCTATGAGGGTGAACTTGTCCTTTAACAGCCTTTGCCCTGTCTCATAGAATGT
Organism: Diadema antillarum; assembly: GCF_040938485.1. Classification (NCBI taxonomy): domain Eukaryota; kingdom Metazoa; phylum Echinodermata; class Echinoidea; order Diadematoida; family Diadematidae; genus Diadema; species Diadema antillarum. The sequence continues at coordinate 1,213,942 of NW_027270934.1, forward strand.
ATAAATCATGATATTGTCACAGTGTACAATGTACGCATGTCTATAAAGAAAACATACACTAGGTACGGGACAATCACTCACAAAACAAATTAAGCACATTAATGCAAACAAGTCTACGCCTGTAAAAGCACAAACCGTTGAGCACTTCCTGCAACATGAAACTAGCACACAAAAAAAGCATGCAATCTTTTTTTTGTTTGTTCTATATGATACGATTTCATGTTTTGATTCGCCAGGATTAAAAACAAGCAAAATTCATCTCACTAGGCCAAGCTCAAATAATAACTTAAAAAAAAAAGAATTGTTTTTACAGTCTTTGGTTTCCGAATTAAATACAAGATGAATATTCCTCATATTTATAACACTGCTTTAATACTGATACAATTGTTCTTCATTTCACATAAACATTGTCACTTATCTTATACTTTGCTTTGCTTTCACTGTGTGTATAAAACATTGATCTCTGTTTTTCTTTGTTAAATTCCTCGATACAATTACCTGTTATGGTTCAGTGGTCTTAATGCATTTTGCATAAGATGCAAAGTTTTTTTCATTCCCTTTCTGAGTTTTTATCAACAGTTAGGAATTATAATACCATTCTCAGTAAATCAATCAATGCATTTCAGTATGTGTGATCTTAACAGCTGGTATAATAAACTAAACTTTCAATTTCACTTTAACCACTGTATCAAAGGCATGGCCTTCACTTTTATTTTGTTTTGTTTATATTAACTCATTGCCTACATTTACCTCATTTATCCTATAGACAGTCTATAACATGCTGAAAACTGGCAGGGAACAGGTTAAAGTGAAAGCACTGTTTGGTGAAAACATGTGGCATTTATGAATTTGCAATTTGGTATTGTAAGTAAAATTTTGATGTAACTCTCACCATTTTCACACAGGTCGAGAAGCATAATTGTAATGCTGAATTACAATTAGGATTGCAGTTACAATTTGAATCATTGTCTGTTCACGTGATTGAGGAAGGCTTGGCAGATTCTAAATTTGTTTTGAAATTTTGAATATCAGAGCGAAGAGGGGAGGCGTGGCTTCTTTCCGAGTTCCTATCAATCACTCTTGACCAGTAAGCAGTACGCGCTTTGACTGCTTTGCTATCCGGCCAATCACGGAGCACGCTTGACGATCTTGCAGTGTACTGTAGTGGGACATGGATCACACAGCTGCTTTTGCTTCGCAAGCAATTGAAAAGTGTGGTTTTTCTGTAGAAGCGGTTAAACTGTCACCCTAAGCTCCACCCCATAAAACACCATCGTAAAGAAATTCCATTCACACGACTATTTTGTTCTGTAATGCTGGTGAATCGTGATTGGAAAACACCGCTGGACCGTTATTTGAAACTTAACTGGAATGGCAATTCAAATCACCCTCCCTGATTCCAGTTTGCATTCACATGGCAATAATGTGTGATTTGATTCATGATTCTAGTGATGCATCATCATAATCATGTTTCAAATCATGGTTCTCAGTATGTGTGAAAGCACTCTGATTACTTTAATCTTGGGCATGGTGCAGAATTCTACTCTAAGTATGAGGATGTTATTTTACTCTTACCAAATGGATGATGTGCCCAGACCCTGTGCTCTCCACCTTCACATCAGACACACCATTCTGCAGGGGGAAAAAGGAATCAAGTCGTTACCATGGAAACAGCGAGGATAAGAACAAGGCTGTAGTATGGGTGATGTCGTCCTGCGATATATGGTTTCCATCCCTGTTGGATATTTAGTGGGCATTTCTACTGTTAAACTATTGTCACATTGAATATTAAAGTTCACATGAAAAGTTGAGCCCATTTTCAATGAATGAGGTAGAAAGGTGCTGATTTGTTAATCTTGATGACTGTCGTGAATGAAATCATCAGCACTACAAATTTTACACTATCAATCTGAATCATCTGCACAAAATTATTAGTATTATTTAAATCAATGAAATTCTTGCATCACGTTGTTTCTATTGCAACTGATTGACAAATTGCCCTACATCGACATAAATGAATTTGTCAATTATTTGCAATCAAACCAACTTGAAGCAAGAATTTCATTTATTTGAATAAATATGCAGTACCTGCTGCATGCTGTAAGGATTAGAACAAGCACTACTCTGGCAGTCAGACAGAAGCTCGGTGGTGTACTGGCTAAGACATCTGTCCTGTGACCAGGAGGTCATAGGTTGGAATCCTTCCTGAGTATGTATGCCCATGAGTTTTATCGTGGCTCCTACTAAACACTGATTATATCAGTGCTTATTCAAGATGATATAGGGCAATCTCTTATAATTATTATTCTCATTTTCATTCATCATAGTTATGAATGATAATGATAATGATGATACTACTACTACTACTACTACTACTAGTACTAATAAATACTACATAATAATAATAGTAATAATAATAATGATGATGATGATGATGATGACGACGACGATGATAATAACAAGGAAAAGTAGAAATTACGTGGTGCGTAATATATGTCCCCGCCGGAAGTAGCATTTAGTAGCAAAATGTACAATATAGGTAAAAAGATCAAGGTCAAAGGTCAAAGAAGTCAAAGGTCAAAATTCTGTGTAGAAGTTTTGAAGCCCTCACCTAGTGCCATCACATAAAGCAAACGGAAATCGAAATCGGGTTAGAAATGGCGAAGGAGTAGCATTTGGTAGCAAAATGTACAATACAGGTCAAAAATCAAGGTCAGAGGTCAAAGAAGTCAAAGGTCAAAATTCTGTGAAGAAGTTTTGAAGCCCTCACCTAGTGCCATCACTTAAAGCAAACGGAATTGAAATCGGGTTACAAATGGCGAAGGAGTAATATTTTGTAGCAAAATGTACAATATAGGTCAAAAATCAAGGTCAAAGGTCAAAGAAGTCAAAGGTCAAAATTCTGTGTAGAAGTTTTAAAGCCCTCACGTAGTGCCATCACATAAAGCAAATGGAATCGAAATCGGGTTAGAAATAGCGAAGGAGTAGCATTTTGTAGCAAAATGTACAATATAGGTCAAAAATCAAGGTCAAAGGTCAAAGAAGTCAAAGGTCAAAATTCTGTGTAGAAGTTTTGAAGCCCTCACCTAGTGCCATCACATAAAGCAAACGGAATCAAAATCGGGTTAGAAATGGCGAAGGAGTAGCATTTTGAAGCAAAATGTACAATATAGGTCAAAGGTCAAGGTCAAAGGTCACAACTAAAATTCTGTATTGACCGATTCTGTGACGCGCTATGTGTATTTTTGGCATGGGCAGCGCCATACTGGGTGTATCATCCGACCCCCCCTCCGCACTCCCCCACCCCTCTCCCTACATTAGCACGCGCGCAGAATGAAAAACTGCTTTAGCCAATGGGCGTCTCGTACTGAGTGCGCGAATGCTTGCTAGTGCGCGAACCTTTGTTACAAGTGCGTGATAAACATGTGGCCCGGGGGTGGGGGAGAGCAGGGGGGGTCGGCTGATACACGCCGATACACCCACTATGGCTGCGCCCTGTGCCGTAAAATGTCTGCTGCCCTCAACGAACCCGAATCGGTCAATAGAAGTTTCAAAGCTCTCATGTAGTGCTATCATATAAAGCAAACAGAATCAAAATCGGGTTAGAAATGGCGAAGGAGTAGCATTTTGAAGCAAAATGTACAATATAGGTCAAAGGTCAAGGTCAAAGGTCACAACTGAAATTCTGCGTAGAAGTTTCAAAGCTCCCATGTAGTGCTATCATATAAAGCAAACAGAATCAAAATTGGCTCATAAATGACAGAGAAGTAGCAAATTAAACATTTTGATCACACACGGAAGCACAGACGGACGGACACACAGACACACACACATACGGAGCCCGTTTCATAGTCCCCTGCTCGAACTCGTTCGGCGGGGACAATAATGGTAATAATTATAATAACAACAACAATAACATCAATAATAATAACCATCATCATCATCATCATCATCATCAATCATCATCATAATCATTGTCACCTCAACAAACGAAGATTGCAGTTTGCCACTCACAGCTAAACTGAAATATCCCAATGTGACACTTACCGACGCTAGACTTGACACAAACTCTTCCACATCCACATTGCCATAGACGTACTGCTTTGGGTGCGTTGTGTTGGACTTCAGGCTGGTTCCTCCCTCATCCTCCCTCTTCCTCTTCCTGGGGGGTTGCCCTGACTGGGCCTGGGTGCCGGCTTGGGGAGAAGGCAGCTCCTTAACAACCAAGATGAGACAATGAAACACAGAATCAGCCAATTTGGAGATACATTGTAGCTAATGTACACACTGGTACAAATGAACTTTCTTTTCTTTTTTTCAGATGGTAAGGTACTTCATTCATTTTCTAAGCAACATACTGCAGAAGTGTGCCAGATGTAACAAGGAAAAGTAGAAATTACGCGGTGCGTAACATATGTCCCCGCCGGAAGTAGCATTTTGTAACAAAATGTGCAATATAGGTAAAAAATCAAGGTCAAAGGTCAAAGAAGTCAAAGGTCAAAATTCTGTGTAGAAGTTTTGAAGCCCTCACCTAGTGCCATCACATAAAGCAAATGGAATCGAAATTGGGTTAGAAATGGCGAAGGAGTAGCATTTTGTAGCCAATGTACAATATAGGTCAAAAATCAAGGTCAAAGGTCAAAGAAGTCAAAGGTCAAAATTCTGTGTAGAAGTTTTGAAGCCCTCACCTAGTGCTATCACATAAAGCAAACGGAATCGGAATCGGGTTAGAAATGGCGAAGGAGTAGCATTCTGTAGCAAAATGCACAATATAGGTCAAAAATCAAGGTCAAAGGTCAAAGAAGTCAAAGGTCAAAATTCTGTGTAGAAGTTTTGAAGCCCTCAACTAGTGCCATCATATAAAGCAAACGGAATCGAAATCGGGTTAAAAATGGCGAAGGAGTAGCATTTCGTAGCAAAATGTACAATATACGTAGGTCAAAAATCAAGGTCAAAGGTCAAAGAAGTCAAAGGTCAAAATTCTGTGTACAAGTTTTGAAGCCCTCACCTAGTGCCATCACATAAAGCAAACGGAATCGAAATCGGGTTAGAAATGGCGAAGGAGTAGCATTTTGTAGCAAAATGTACAATATAGGTCAAAAAATCAAGGTCAAAGGTCAAAGAAGTCAAAGGTCAAAATTCTGTGTAGAAGTTTTGAAGCCCTCACCTAGTGCCATCACATAAAGCAAACGGAATCGAAATTGGGTTAGAAATGGCGAAGGAGTAGCATTTTGTAGCAAAATGTACAATACAGGTCAAAAATCAAGGTCAAAGGTCAAAGAAGTCAAAGATCAAAATTCTGTGTAGAAGTTTTGAAGCCCTCACCTAGTGCCATCACATAAAGCAAACGGAATCGAAATCGGGTTAGAAATGGCGAAGGAGTAGCATTTTGTAGCAAAATGTACAATATAGGTCAAAGGTCAAGGTCAAAGGTCACGACTGAAATTCTGTGTACAAGTTTCAAAGCTCCCATGTAGTGCTATCATATAAAGCAAACAGAATCAAAATTGGCTCATAAATGACAGAGAAGTAGCAAATTGAAGATTTTGATTACACACGGACGGACATACGGACGGATGGACGGACGGACGGACGGACGGACACACGGACGGACGGACGGACGGACGGACACACGGACACACACACGTACGGAGCCCCTTTCATAGTCCCCTGCTTGAACTCGTTCGGCGGGGACAACAATTTATAGAATTCATTAATAATGTTCAAAGAATGAAATTGGTGACTAGGTAGTCAGTCAATAAACATTTGGAGAAATATCCATTTCATCACTTTGCTTGGAATGTACAAAAATTTTCCTATTACAACACTGATAAATACCAGGCTTGCTGTCATGTGATGTGTTGGCAAGCAGCATTTTATAGGGATTACCTGAATAATCATTACACAGCAGATGCTCATCTCTGTGATTTTAAGAGCAACATGTCTGCTGGCACAAATGGCCTTTTCCGGCTCATGCATAAAGCTGAACTCTGAGCTGGCCTATAGTGTATCACCATACAAACCGTATGTACCTCATGGTCTCTTGTCTACATATCAATGTGGGGAGGAATGACATCTAGGTTATGTTCTTATTGTAGCTTGAAGTCTGCTGTGTGAATGCAGTAGTTCTGCGAGAGGGGGTAATACACAAGGAAATGATATGACGGAAAAAGGGACGACAAAGTACTGTATAAGCTGTTATTTTCACGAGGGTTTCATTTTCGCGAATTTCGCGAAACACAGTTGGATCACCAATTTATCAACACGCGAAAATGTCTTTATGTGCTAGGGTAATAGTGCATTTACGTTAGCGTCGGTGTCAGTTTGCGAAATGTCTATGACCTCCTCATTCGCGAAAATATCTGTATGCAAAAATAACAGCGAATACAGTAGTACTTGACTGGCTGTTGACAGGGCTAGAATGAAATGATGTGTATAATCTCTTGGGGGAAAATATAATTCATGCCGGGATGCCAAATGTTATATTGCACCTATTACTATAGTTACAAAGTGTACCTCTAGAAAGGCAGTATCTGTATAATGCTATATGATGAGAATTATATCTCATTATAAAAATAGAACACCTCTTCACATTCTATGAGGTATAACGCCATTCATGCTCCTAAACCTGAGGTAAATTTAAAACACATCTCTGTCCATCCTTACCTCAAGGATGTATCTGTTGTCATGAGCATTAAGTTGTCCGGTTACCGTAGCAACAAGAACACCTGGCTGGAGTTCGGTTGGTGCAAGATTCATGGCCACCTGTGGAATAGATTGTAGTGGGTGAATCAAAAAAGACAGATTTTTCTTTATCTTTCTTTTACATAACTTGTAGCTTTCTTACATGGATAAAAGCAGTCATGAATTAAATGCTTCATGTACGTACAATCATGCTAATCAAAACATAAAGCATTTAGTCTCTACAAAGATCCATGTCATTTCAAGGGCTAACACAGTGTTTGTTGTGTCCTTGGTGTTACATTCTCTGGGCATTGCATGTTCTTGGTGTTACTTCTCTTGGTGTTGCATTCTTCTGGTGTTACATGCTCTTGGTGTTAACTTCTCTCCTAGAAAACCACTGGAAAGTAATAATATTGTCTACAGCATTCTCCCAAACAGTTGTGCTTTGAATGCAATCATAAAAAAGAGGAGGTTTATCACTGGCAAGAAGTGAAATGGATGGTACCTCCGGTGTGATCTCCACTTTCTCAAATCTCCTCTGCACCAAGAGGTTGACAACATCTCCCCGTTGGTATGGCGTTGGTGCTGGTTCCTGGAAAACACAGACAACACAACCCCACTCAGTACCACCATCTCACGATGGTCATAAACATTGCATACAGACCGACTGTCAATGGGATGGACGGGGTTAGCATCTATCTGTCAGGAGCAAACGAACCCTTACATCACTTTATCTCCTTTTTCTTACACTCTACTACTCTCCCTTCTCCTTCTGTCATTCCCCTCATTCTACATCTCTGCTGTCTGCTATTTCCTCTTCCTCTTCAAGGCAACACTCTGCAGGTCATTCATGGCTTGACATTTTATTTCCTATTTTGGAGCACATCACCGAGTGTCGACAAAATATACATACCATAGTATGTATAATACACTCTGACTAGCATAGCCTACCATCTATCTGAAACAAGATTTTAGATATTGGTGAATGCTCATGGACATGGAACACTATAGAGCAGTGGTTTCATCAAAGAAAAAGAAAGAACTTTGTCTCAAATACAAATATCTTACATAACAACCATAAGGTGAAGTACACTAAAAATACAGAAAAGGGAGAAAGGAAGAAGGAAAGAAGGAATTATTATGAACCATGTGTATATTTTTGAAAGTGATCATTGTTGATTATATTGTACCACACAGAAACAATAAAATGAAATGAAATGAAAAGAAGGAAAAAAGATGAAAGAAAGAAGAAAAAAGGAAGAAAATAAGAAAAGAAAGAAAAGAAGACTTACCACTTCCACCACGAGGTCTGTCCTGAGAGGATGAGATGGAGGCGGACTGAGATACGCCTCTGGGAGGACCACTTGTAGGGGCTGATCAAGGACAAGTGTACAATGTACCAAGTGATGGAAATATTCACATGCAATTTTACTCTTCAAAACATAAAAATTTTTGAGTAAAAATATTTATAATGCATGCAGTGGAATACCCTGTGATGTTTTGACGTGAATGACAATCATTATCACCAAGTGGAATATGGACTGTAGAAAAGACATCAACAAAATTTGGAGACATACAACGTGGTAAAGATATTACAGATTATGTCCTGGTTAAGTGGTCTATATGATACCAACTCATCATTTGTTATTGCTGTATGAGAACGATAATAATAATAATTGTCACTGCACATCAAATAGTGTATATGCCCCTATGCGCTCAAGGGAAGACTATGGAATATAGAATTGCAACGATACCGAGTTTCATGTTTGCTTATTAAGACCCCCAAAAGATGCATTTTCAAGGCAGATTGAGGTGCTTGTCTTAGATTCTAAGGTAGATTATTCCATGAAGTAGTTAGATAAGTTAACCATGTAGAAATATGTGCAACTTTGTACACTGCTGTGTTAAGACTGACACATGTAAACTATGGACTCTTGTATAAATCTTGAAACAAACAGACAATCAAGAATTGATCACAAGAATCCCCAATAAATTGTTTTGTTTCCATAAGGACCAGCCTACCTTGAGGTCCTTGATGAGCTTGTTGGCCTGAGGGAAGGTGAGGGCGGTGTCGATAGGAAAGTAACATGCCTTCATGGCCAGGGGTTGGTACGGTGCCAGGGCATCCAGATAGGCAAAGTCCGGTTCTGAGGCGGAAACAGAGAGAACATAAAAGACTTTGTTTTTGTGTGCTTTGAGAGTCAACCGGCAATGAAAACCCCCGTAACGCTGTACACACTATCCAAAGACTCTGTTAGTTACTAAGTTACTAGTTATTACGTTACTAAGTTACTACTAAAGTTACGAAGCATTGTCTTTTTTTTTTTTCTAGTAACATTTCCTTGAGGGAATAAAAGTTTGTTGACCTTCCACAAAACTCTGGATTGATTAAGACATACCAATGAAGAGGACTGTGTTGTTGCTATTCTTGCCCCACAGCTCCATGAAGTGGACGGCATCTCCCATTCTCAGAGAGGGGTGTCCGGTGAAGACGACGCAAGGCGTCTTGAACTGATTGCTAAATTCACCTAGGAAGAACGACAAAAAAAAAGTTTGATAATTAACAAAAATTGTGCAATACACAAAGGCAAACATATAATGTTGCAGAGCACCATTTGAAATTGATGTGAGACTTCATATCATATTATATTATACATTATATATTCATGAAGTCATGCGTGATTATTTGTGAGCTGCCACACTCTGCAGGCTCTAGATGGCGAAATGGTGCACATATGCCATTATTTCTACAATTTCTAAAAAATCATATTTATTCATATTTTTTCCAAAGCATATTTTCTTCTTTTGAATAAAGAATAAATAACATACTTAGCACTGACAAACTATACTCATTGACAACTTTGTTACTTGGTTTTACAGCTTTGTAAATCTTGCATGACAGCTCACATGCTCATAGATCATACATTTATAGAGCAGAAAAGTGAAGATGTCACAGTCATTTGTTCAAGCATGGTTTGCAACTGTTGTGTCCACAGATATTTGGGCTACCTGAGGTTGTCAAGAAACCGTTTCCATGGTAATGAATGACTATGCTATCACACTTTGTACACCATGGAATGTTTAAATCATTGTGCAAAATTCTTACCATGCACACTGGGGAAGTGTTTTAACCTCCCAACCTTGATCAGCTCTGCGTGGGGAAATGGAGGTTCTGGCAGGTACACCTTTGACTGTTTGACACCACATAACCTGGGAGGAATTTGGATGACAGGCAAAGCAGTGTGATAGAATAAAACTAGATATATCGCTACGGCTACTGATATGCCTCCGCCATAATGCATGGTTCTCCTAATAGGTCTATAGTACAATGTCTTGACAATGTGTGATGACAGTTTCACACAATTGGCAAAATATTAAAAGGACAGGTTTGACACAAATGTGCTGAATGTTCACTTTCCTAGAACTAGGTTCAATTGGATGAATGATTAAAATGTCAGAGTGCAGGTATTTGGGGAACTGATGATTTTTACTTGACTTTTGACCCTTTTATAAGTTTATGCATTGAGTAATTTTCAAGGTATTGAGGAAAAGTATAATTTCAGTATCAAATGGGAAAATAGCATTATCTAAACCTGGCCTTTGACCTTTGACCTCACAGTTCCAAAGAGAATCACTGTTAGGTTGAACATGCATAAATATGTAAGTTTCATGATGATACCTGGAGTTACTTTCGAGATATGGAGGAAAAAGTGCAATTTAGCACTTTCACTTGACCTTTGACCTTTTGACCTTTGACCTTTTGGAAAGAAACTTCCCCAAAAATATATATTGGGTAATACATGCCATACATCAAGTTTTAAAAAAAAAAACCTTCAGGCATATTGCATTCTAAGGAAAGTAGTGATATTTTGAGGAGTTGACCTTGACCTTTGACCCCCTGACCTTTGACCCACGACCCCAACTTCCCTAGATAATCACTGCCCATCAGTACAAGCATATATACTAAGTTCCATGAAGATACCTTGAACCATTTGCAAGATATGGAGAAAAACATGAAATTTCAATTTTTTTTCACAAAATAACCTGTGACCTTTGACCTTTGACCCTGTGACCCTAAAATCCACACAAAGTGTTATCCCCCAAGGATATACCCTCATACCAAGTTTGATGTAAAACCACCACACGGTTCTTGAGATATCGACAAAAACAAAACGGGACGTACGGACGTACGGACGTACGGACGTACGGACGTACGGACGGACGGACGGACGGACGGACGACCTGAAAACATAATGCCTCCGGCCACTTCGTTGCGGAGGCATAAAAAATTGTAGCATTCATCTGTAAACTTATTTGAGATGACAAATGGGCAACAGCGAAACCTCATGTTGAGTTAATAGCTAGTTCATCTGTTCACAAGTGCATGATTTCTCTCTGATCCATTTTCTTCACTGGAAAAATACACATGTAGATGAGCGGTCATGGCATTAGCATCACTGAATAACCTATAGGAGTTTATCTTTACTCATCCTATTGAAGGCGAGTCCTGAGTATACTCGGACACGTGTCTATGGGAAATGCCTTTTGTAGCAAAATCAGTCCATCCTCAACAGGTTTATTTGTGTTTTCATTTACGGTATACACAAACCATTATCATTCATTCCTTGGGTCACAGACGACATTTGAGTTTTCTTGATTTTTACACTCATTGCTGTTAATTGCCAATTGACTACACTGATTGTGTGTGACTGGTGCACAAGCTCTAGAAAGATTAGATGTCATACCAGTTAGACAAAGTGCATTAAACTTCGTGTTATAAAATACAGGTCACTGGTGCTCAACATATTTTATCTGCATGACCTACAAGCTACGAATCACCAACATCTCATAAGCATTTCAGTTACTGAGACTTATCAGTAAATCTTTGAAAGAAAAGTTTGTCCACATAAAACTGGTGAATATTTGAGAGTCTGATTGCTTTGGTCTGAGCTGTTCACAAGCAGACCCGTATCTTATGGGCCACACACAAGTTGGGATGACACAGAACCAAAAGTTATCAGACATCATGAAAACACCACTCTTTTCCAAAGAAAGTCAAACTACAGAAGCACTCTGAGAGTGCAGACCTTTGCCAAGCAGCTCATTTCCACCACTGATCTTGTTCTTCCAGAGATAAGTGATTTTCACCTATATGTATGCGTGCTGAAAGTCGCCCGATTTCCCAAAATAGAAGCCTTTTGGGACATCATTAACTTCAAGCTGTGTGGCGCACCTCCCCTTAGCAGAAAGCCTCAAAAATGCGCCGCTTGTACTCCCAAGTTCATTGAACCTATCTGCCAAAATATTGAAAATCTTTCATAAAATCCACAAAAATTGCCGGATCACTGCCAAAATTTAATCACCTGTTTCTTGCGTCATTCTCAACCTTTCCTGTAAGTTTCATGCAAATCCATTCACAATTTTTTGAGTTATTTTGCACACAGACAAACAAACAAACAAATGCCAAAGAAAACATAACCTCCTCCATTGGCAGAAGTAGTAACTTCTCAACAAGAATCAAAGGTATGAACATAGCGACTGGTCCTGCAAGTTTGAGAGTTGACCATCGTCGGGATAGCAATGTTTGGCAGTAAAACACACTCACACACTTACCACTCCGAGAGGATCTGGGAGAAGGCAAGGGAGCTGTCTGCTACTGGTGAGATGAAGTACAAGGGGGTCTGCATCAGACCGGCAGACTCCATGTAACTAGCCAGACACTCAAAGAGGTCATAGATCACGCCAGAGGGATAGCATGGGACCAAGACGTTCCCTCCATTCTTGATAGTTAGGGCTGTAACATATATTAACAATTGAAGAGAGAAAAAAACAATGATATGAATGAGATGTGAAATTCACTTGAAATTGTTGTGGCTGTAAAATCACTTGTGAGGCAAGAGAAGGCAGAAATCTGATGTCACTATCACAGTATGGCACAATCTGCAAAATCCTTACAGCCTACTACTTCAATCATTTAAACTATCTTGGAATAGAGACTGTTAAAGCAACGACAGTAAAAATCCAGAGAGAGTCGGAACACACAACATTAAACTGGCATTCTAGTCACTCTAAATGATGTAGAAAAGAGGTACACCATGTGAGTGTGATGTAAAAGCAGCATGTACAGCAAGATTTTCAAGTCACCTCTGGAAGGCGAGCTGCTTCTACCCTTATCCATTGACAACATTTACAGCGTACAAACCAAAGAGAGATTTGTACATGCATGAAGAAGAAGAATCTCATCTATACCTGCTGCTTTGTGAATAACTTTAATGTGTGCAGAAGCTGAATTGATATAATATATCACTGCATTCTACACATTAAATCACCGCAGAATGGCAAGGGATTTTTGAGCCATTTATAGAGACTTGAACCTACTGAGTGTACTGCAGAATTCTCCCAGCATACTGTCAGGGTTGTGGGCTGGTGTCTGAGTGAGCCCCGTTAGTATGAGGACATCACTATTCTTCAGACTCTCCTGGCTGATAGGAACAGAGTGTGTGGTCAGGACTGATGAGGCAGAGACGTAAGATACCTGAAAGGAGAGTTAAACAGGCCCAAGCTTGTGAACACATTTATTGTTGGGGTTACACCTTTGGGAGAATAATGCAATTTTTTCGTTTCAGGTCATAAAATGGCACCTCTGCACTCTTAACTTGTCATTTTATTACATCTTTATCAGAAATCCCTGAAATATCTTCATAAAACATCTTCATGACAAGTGTTTATTATCTCCACCAAGGGGGGAGGTTATGTTTTCGTTACCATTGGTTTGTTCGTTAGTTAGTTCGTTAGTTCGTTAGTTCGTTTGTCCGTGTGCAAAATAACTCAAAAAGTAGTTAACGGATTGGAATGAAACTTGCAGGAAAGGTTAAGAATGACACAAGTAACAAACGATTAACTTTTGGTAGTGATCTGAGAATTTTTTGGGAATTTATGAAGGATTTTTGATATTTTGGCAGGTAGGGTCAATGAACTTGGGAGTTCAGGCTGCGCGTATTTGAGGTTTGCATGCGCGCACGAAAGTGCGTGCTCTAGTTTCTATTAGGGCAAGGCGCGCTGTGCAGCTGAGGGTTTATGACATAACAAAGGCTTCTATATTGGGAAATCAGGCGACTTTCAAGTACGTATGGGTGGAAATCACGGATATGGAAGAACAAGATCAGTGGTGGAAATGAGCTACATGCTTGGCGGAGGTCTGTGCTCTCAGAGTGCTTCTCTAGTTTATGTTGCTATCATGTCTTTTCTGTGCCTTTGCTGTAATTGTTAAAATCTGACAGAAGCATAATTAGTTGTGCAGGGCTTATACTTGTGCTCTGTATCAAGTAATCTCTGTATCATATGAATGTAAATTGTTTAAATTACAGCTCACACAACATCACATAAAATGCCCACTGCTGACTGTTCAACTCCTACCAGATGCCATGAAGCTGATAAAAGCATCAACTGTTGGTCAGAAAACTAATGAAACAAGGTTTACGTCAGAATTTGGTCTGCTTTCTAGAGCACTTCAGACTGTTCTACTCAAATGTTCACAACTTTTAGACTACATTCCAAGAAGTCTGGCTGTGCAAAAATCAGGACTTTGGGTGCCTGTTTTATCCAAAAAGTGACAATCTTCCAACGGTACAGTTGACAGACGAGGGAGCCCTCTGTTTCGTAACTCACCTTCTCGTAGGCCGAGCTGATGATCCAGTTACAGCTCCCCAGGCAATAGCCAGAGCTAAGTGGGACCAGGGTCAGAGCTCCAAATAGACTCTGGAATAGGCAAGTGATGTTTGATAATAAGCAACATTAGAGGGAAAGTTCCCAAAATTTAAAAATCGCTGATCATGTGACTATGATGTCATTATTCCCTTTGAACACAAAATGTCACCAGATTCATGTCTTCACTAGTCATGTCACTAATTTATATTCTTTCTCTACTCAAAAAAACATTCTTCATGGTTTTCTCCAGAATTACCACAAACATCATTTACATCTTTCAAGACAGAGTACAATATTTTTCACACATTTGTATAAAAATGATAATTCAGTGTTAATAAGCTGCTTCAATTCCCTTTCATGTGTTTTCAGCAAAGCTGAAGATGGTTGCTCAATGTATCAAGTGCCTATCCTACTGTTAATATCAATCCAATAGCAGTGTAGCAAAAGTTTTCACAGAGCATCAGATGAGTTTCTCATGCCACATGAAAGAAGAAGCTTACACTCTGGATTCAATGCTAATCTTTCATTCAGCAGCTCAATTCACACAGCATACACTAATTATTATGCACTGGACTACACGTCATCGATGTGATGAACACATATACAGTACTTTTTCTGGTCTTGAAGGCCCATGTTGCTGCCAGGACTCACCACTTTCTCAGAGAAGGCAGCATTTTGGATCTTGGAGATGCATGCTTTCACATTGTGTTTGCTGTAACACCTTTTCCATGAGGCAAGGCAAGGGGCCTCCTTCAGTGGGGAGGGTAGAGTCTTCAGAACCTCAGGTTTCTTCCAGAGGGAGGATACACACTTCTTGGGAACTCTCTCAATGTATTCCACTAGCTCTTCCATCATTTGCCTTTAAAACAAAAAGATATGAAAGACAGCATTATATCTTACATTGAAAACTTGCAATTTATACATGGTGGCATTAATTACTATTTTGATTGGTGTACATGCTACAAATTTTCTCAAGCCAATTACACGATATTACTATTATAATGTGAACTAAAACATAGTAACACAATGCAGACGTTGACATAACACCATCTAAATCGATGCTTATACACTCCATACCAAGCTATATTTAATCTGATTTTATGGCATTTTGCTCTTGTGACAATTGCTCCCATGAAATATCTGTATGCTAAGCCAAACATAAATTTTAACAAATATAACCAAACACTAATTTTAATCATCACATGTAACTAAATCTAAGGGTGCGTTCGAGTGCTCTAAAGCGAACCAAAGCGAACTGAACTGAAGCGGACCATACCGTACTGTGCCAGATTTGAAGCGTTCGAGCGCTCTGTTGAGAAAGCGTACCTCACGAGTTATTTTTAGAAGAGGCCACGCATTTTGTAGCAAGAATGTCATCCACCTGGCGCTTCTAACTACTTACACCTGTCCCAAACAAAGAGAATGATTTCTTTGCATTATGACATATGCACATGATACGCGCATGCTTTACAACAAACTTTTGGTACGCTTTGGTACGCTTTTTGAGCACATCAGGAGGTGGTCCACTTTTGGCTCGGTACAGTACGGTACGGTACACTTTAGGAGCGTTCGAGCACTCCTCTGGCGCGGGTACGGTACGGTACAGTTTGCTTTATGAGAGTGCTCAAACGCACCCTAAGATTCTATTACAATCCTAACCCTGCCTAACCCTAAATCCTTGGAGAAAACAAAACTGGAGGAATTATCGCAGGAGCAAATGGTGTGTCACCATTTAATCTATGCATATCCTTCTGTCATCAGCCATGACAGAAAATTGAATGTGGCCAACACTTTCAATGAGACAATGTCAACAGCAAAATCAGTTACAAATCAAATAAGAGTAGGAAAAGCATATCCTGTGTAAAAATGTCTAATATCTAATATCTGTAATTGTTCTGGAGCACTTCTGCATTGCCAGAGGATACATATGCACTATACACGGACTTGAATGTACATGTAACCTTGCAAATATTGCCAGCTATTTTATTTGGCTATGACCATCAATCTTTACAAGATCTTCCCAAAATCCTATGAGTTTACTGTTCCACCACGGATTATGATTGCGATATCTTTGCTCATGTTTTCTAAGATATTTCTACGAATATGTAAATAAAGAACTTGTGATTTTTTTTTTTAATATAATTTTGCTCTGACCCCTAACATTTGACCTCAGTCTCAAGTCGATCCAATTTTGAATGAGTTACAATTTTCTATGAAGGTGTGATATTTGATCTTGAAAACAGGAATGAGGATAAGCAAAGGAATTTTAATAATACACAGTGTTAGAATTCTGAAAGGAGCATGTACAATCCAGCAGCATATTAGAAGGCTAAAAGAAAGAGGTTTAACAGAAACTGATTCACTGTTCGTTCTTACCTCCCTATCTGTATTGAAGGCTCTGTGGCATAGATCACACCATTGAAACCTGTGTACTGTTGGAAAGATAAGAATAGAATGGGTTTACATGTTTTGTCAGTTACAACTGAAGTAAAAAAGAAGAAGAAAAAAAAAAGATCTACATGTAAGTGCTTCTTAGAAGTTCAGTAACCAAACTTATGGTGAATGATTCCATACTATCAATTGATATTTGCCTATGTTTTTCTTACCAGCATGGTTTGCTCTACCGGAAGTACAGGACACAATGGTTCGTAGTCATTAAGGTGGTTTAAATGTAGTTCATGGTTATGCAAATTTCTTGTGCA
This sequence comes from Diadema antillarum, assembly GCF_040938485.1. Classification (NCBI taxonomy): domain Eukaryota; kingdom Metazoa; phylum Echinodermata; class Echinoidea; order Diadematoida; family Diadematidae; genus Diadema; species Diadema antillarum. Next base: position 1,231,035 of record NW_027270934.1, read on the forward strand.
TAAATGCGAGTGACAGATTCCATATGCTAACAGACATCCAATAATAACCAGACAATGATACTCTCATGTCAACATCTTCCTTCATTGCATCACAGTTGAATTAATTATAAATGAAAAGTTCTGGCGTCGAAACACAATGTGTGTAGATTCAATTGAAATCAAACACACACTTATCTATTGGATACATCTTTGATCACAAATATACTCTGTTTCACATACACTGGCAACAGTGTACAATGATATCATATAAAGGTGCATTGTATTTTTCATAATTTGACAAAACGAAAAATGAATTCAACTTCAAGACACTAACATAAGAACTAAGTCTTATCACCCAGTCAGACATTGCTGTAGGAAGTTGGAAAAAAAAAATCCTAAAGGCTCCTTACATAGATGCCCTACAATTTGTGCACAGAGAGAGAGACTTGACTTACCTCAGTGATAAAGGGAAGTGCCAGCATGCAGTGGTAGTTTGAGATCAAAATGGCATCTACCGTTGCCATGTCAACCATGCCCAACTAAAAAAAGAAAGAAAAAGAGATAAGATGGCTGTGAAAGATTGTGCTGCAGGAATAATTTTGATGAGATATATGTCTGATCACAATCCACAAAATCTGAGGAAAATATGTAATAAATGACTCATCGTATGCTTTGCCATTCTACTTATTGCTACTACCATATGCTTCCAATAATTTTGGACTTAACATTTTTCCATCTTCAGACAACTCTACCATATTCATTCTTATAAAGTGATTGTATTTGAGTTACAAGCAGCTGTCAAACATAGGTAGAGATTATTTTCTATTTTAGACATATTAGCACTGTCTTCTGATGACACAATATCTATATTTGAGCAACTATGTTTTACTAACTTGAAGCAAAGAAAAAGAAAGAGTTCAAATTGAGAATCATCTGAGATCTTTACACTGCCACAAAATACAGGCAAAAAGTTTGATGGAGTGAAATATTTACCTCTGGAGTGCAGACTTCTGGCATACCATCCACAAACACTCTCCCACAGCATTCCTTTAACTCCTGCAGGCAGAAATGTTTGATACTAGACATAAATTCACATTTAACACAATGGAACTTTTAAATTTACTCTTACTGTCATGACTGGATACACTAAGTGCAGATATGGAAAGCTTGATTGTTTGTACATAACTTGTAAAAGCAAATATAGTTTGTCATTGTATACATGGTACATATGCACATCTTGCCCTGCCCCCAACAGCATGACGATGTCAAGAATAGGAATGCTTAAGTGGTACCTGAAGAGCACTCATTATTGCAGCATTCAAATAAAGTTGCGCTAAAATTGAAAACAAATAACATTACACTGCTCTGTTGTGATACATAAATGACAAAGAATGTTATAAACAATACACTTTATGTAAGATGTTCTCTGTAATCTTTACAGCTCATTTGCTTATCAATGTTGGCACTTCATAACTAAAACACTGCATTAAAGAATGCTTTACAATGTCTAGCACCAAAGTGAAGTGACAAACAATTCATTCATGTTAAATTTGCTCCTTTCCATTCATAGTACTGATTCATATTTCAGTAATGTGTTATGTTCATCAAAATGGCAATATTTTGAAAAGTGCCTTGTCTCCATTAAACCTTAAAATAGAAACATTGTGCTTTTACCTATGATCTCTTCTTTAACACTTCTGAAGTGAAGTGACATCTAATTACTTCACATGTTGTGTGACAACTGCATATTTCTGAACATTGTAAAAATCTGCAATCAGGCTGAAGGTAGCAGTCAGAATTTATCTGTGTGACATTTCTGTACTGATACCTTGGAGAGTGCTGACACTTGGCTCTTGTCTCCACTGGCTGCCTTCCATCTGGGTAGCTTGGATAGTTGTGCACTGTACACACACACAAGAAGGGAGAAATTAATGCAACACTCATTACACGTGGTGAGTTACACCCAACAGATCTTGAGCTGCTGTGTAAGTTACACACTTCTTCTCAACATATGTTTTGTATCTTGGAAGCCATATCATCACAGAAAGATAAAAATATGCGGGTGGGGAAAGTTCTAGCTGCTACACAAATTCTGTTATCAAACCATTGTTTCTTAGGAGTAATTTGCTTTGTAAAGATCTCAGGAGTGGCAGCAATTCTTTACCGTTCTCAAGGAGATAACTGTGTCAAATACCGATCAAAGATTGATGACGGTAATCATGTTTTTCTGTTCTTGCTAAATGGCCTCATCTACTGCATATGAAATGTCATGTTGAGAATCTAATACAGATGCTAACACTCAGGAACAGATTCTACCTTCCCTATCAAGCAGTTACCAATAAAAAGCTGTTCTCAGAGCAAGACTTTATACACTGTAGATGAATATGACTGCATAATAAAGTGGGTAGGTCAAGGTGTAATTTCATCTTTGTTCAAACACTTAGACCCCTGCTCCATACCTTGGTACAAGGGGCAAAGGCAGAAAATGCTGGAGACTCCTTAAATCAAGGCTACAGTCCAGGAGGATGGTGGTTCCTTTGAAGGTCAGTAGAAGGCATGGTGCACTGGGCTGCTCAGATAGACAGTACTAGAACGTATCGAGACAAGACACAACAAAGCATACTGGTAATCCATATCTCAATCTAATGAATATAATATCCCTTTTAGTAACTCTCTGGCGAAGGCCAGGCCCGGGCTAAGTCGTAAAATTGTGAGTTTATGAATGGCGTAGGAAAAAAATAGCCAGCGCCGGGCTCCGGTTATTTTGGTGCTGCTGTTATCAGCACCTGGAAAAAAAAAATGCATGAGTTACTGACAAAGGTGTAACTATGTATTGGGAAGGGTGTAAAGTATACTGTAATGGGGCAGATAACACTTTACAGAATTTTTGTCACTTAAATGCTTTCTTCTTCACTTTTGTTATCGGTTCTGCTATTCCAAATTCAAGAACTGAGCCAAGAAAATGTGAGTTAGTCTAATGTGATGCAGCATGCAGGGGACACATTTGAAAGCTGCGTATTGTAACTCTACCACCTTCTCTAAATAGCAATAACATACAGTATACTAATCTGGCTAACATTGTACTTACCGGTACCGGGTAGTTTTTATTCCATTTATTTTTATTTTACTTTGTCTGTTTGTTTGTTTTTATTCTTTATTTACTTATTTATTTATTCATTTATTTATTTATTTTTATTTTTATTTTTATTTTTTATTTTATTTTATTTTTTTTTTTTTTTGGGGGGGGGGGGAATTGTACGTACGCACATTAACTCACTGAAAGTTGAGATGAGACGAGAAGTGTCCCCGGATTTTCTCATTCTTTATTCTCTCAGTATTCTTCTTCTTCTTCTTCTTCTTTTTTTTTAGATAATTGATCTCTTAATTCTCAGTCAGTAGATTTAATCAAACATGCTCAGAGACTCCAACCCGAAGCACCTTCTGATCGGGAGATTCTCCCGCCCGAAACCCATAGCAAACGGGAGACTCCAAGTTGATGTGTGCGAAGTGCGAAGTTCCTAGGATTCTAGATGTTCACTGGTGCTATCTTATAGGCCTATTTTTTCAACATACGATAGAAATAAGTAAGAAATCCTTTCCACCGGGAGACACAGAGCTAGGGCGGGAGAAATCAAATCTCAAACGGGAGAACGGGAGATTGTGCAAAAATGGGCTTTCGGCGGGAGATCTCCCGTCGAAAACGGGAGAGTTGGAGTCTCTGCATGCTTCTTTTCTTGCCTCTAGAATTAGAAACTATTGCATTTGTCTACAAACAAGTAATTAAATCAGTAAAAGAGAAAACAAATGTCATACTAAAGGAGCATTTTGTGCAGGCAGCTGGCAGAACATAACCCCCCCCCCCCAAATGTTTGCTATTCATTCATAATACTGTTGTACCAATCAATGAAATCTAACCACACATTAATTTAATTCATTTAAATTTATTGTTGCCTTCTGTTAAACCTGACACTCTGTCAGTCAATTAAAATTGTTAAATCTTTAAATTAAAATACCCACGATTAGGCTAGGCGCCTAAAATTAAATTATATTTGATAGTAATAACTAATATTAATAATTAGCGGTACATAAAAGTTTACACCACTGGATAAGCTAGATACTAGCAGTAGTCATCAACACCTTACGCCGATAGGTCTACATACCTTTTGAGAGATAAATTGCTAATTCATGGCACACATGAAAAGGGTGTTTTTACAATGGTCCCATACATACATTATTTTGTTAGAACACCATCCCCGAGTGAGGGGATGGGAACTATGACCGGATAAACATTAATATCAGTACTTTTCCCAGCTTCCAATCACAATTTGAACTTGGAATTTACTTTGGAGCTTACCAATTTCATCTTAGTTGTGGCTGAAGAAGGATCACTAATATGAAAAATGTACTGTAACGAAGCAAACGTACAGACTTGTCCTCCTCGACACACAACAGCAGGTTGCTGGAGCTTATCCACCAAACAAACACACGGACAAATGGCTGGGACCATGCGAAATTCCGCTATGCTGGGCCACGACCCCGACCGCTCCTGCCTTGCCTGCCCGCTGCAGTCGCGTAGTGGATCTAGTACGTGCGTGGGGCCGGAGATCTACACACACCGGCCTGAACCGACGTGCGTGCACAGGGACATCCCACCGTTTAGTTCGGTGGGACATCCCCTAGCCCTCACCGCCAGCAACAGGCCGCCACCGGCACCGCGCTGCGCTGAGATGAGCACTGCATGCCTACCTGCACTGCACTGTCCCATGCCATTGGCATTGCCATGCATATGGTATGTTTACTGGGGTATAGCACTGTATTAGCAGAGGCATCCTTGTGAAGTTGTATGTGATGCTGTGACTGTGTAATGTGTGTTTATTAATTCCGTTATTTGTTATTTATGGACACCCAGATTCTCAGGGGGAAACAAAAATGAAATGAATGAGACAGAAGATGACAGTGAGGACAAGTGGATGAACGAAGCTTTGGCGATGGTGAGTTTTCCAGCCAGGGACTTTTGTCGTATTTATTCTAATATCAAATAAATTCAAACTGTATGTCTCGGCCACATTCACTCAGTTAGTGATGATTAGACCTCTAATACGTAGCATTGAATGATAGACCAAATAAAGTTCAGAGTTCAAACAGAGCAGTGGCCTTGTCTTGCAAAACTGAAAAGGACATAAAATTACTATCTTTTATATATTGTTTGTGGTTTCATATGATAGCTCATCTTGTAAATGTACCTACGTACCATGAATCGTGCATGATGACACTCAAGGTTACAGTCAATTGAACACATTTATTGGCTCTTTAGTCTATTTGGTTTGGAATGGGTGATGACATAAATTTATAGTGTTCCAAGCATCAGACAAGATGTCTACGTCCAGGATAAAATGGTTGAAAGTACAAATGGGTAAAATTAAAGTTTAGTTAAGTAAGGTAAGGCCAAGTAAAAAAAGAAACCAGTTTCTCGTCCTCGCGCGCATCGATTTTGGCCGCCGCATCGATTTTTTTACTATTTACTATTTTCAAAATGGCGCTGAAAATACCAAGAAATTCATAATTCTCGTACCAGCCCGCTCCCCGCCCGCATCGAATTTCAGTTGCCGCATCGACTTTTTTGATATTTACTGTTTTTTCGGCCGCCAATCGTGATTTCTCATTGCTAGATACGCCTTGCGTCCTCTACTTAGTACAGCTGTAGCTTCTGTAGTGCGTATGTAACGCATGCATTTCACACTGCGAGCTCGACAAGCAAGAAGGAATGACCCACAAAGCATGCTGCAGTCGAACTGTAGTTGGATGGGCGCGCGGCGGGCGCGGGCCTGGGCTGTGCAGTGTGATGTACATGTATTATGTACAGCGCACTCGGTACGTCGTGAACGCGATAGCGGCAACATTTTTTTCGAACAATCGCTGATATTCCACGCATATTTCGCGCATTGTTCGTATTTTTCCCCGTTTCTCATATTTCAAGCGGAAGAATTGTACTGTGCAAATGCTTGTGAGGATTGTATCGAGTTTGTATGTACACATTTTCATGTCATTGTGACTATGTGCATGTGTGTGCAGTGTCGGAAGGTACGGTGCCAGTGCAGTGGCCGTGCCGGCGGCCGCGTATGCGTGTCTGTAGCTGTCAGGGTCCCCATCCCCCTGGTCTGTCAGCTGCCCAGGTAACATGCCCATATGGGACCCATATGGGCATACTCCGGGCCACGTGGGCCATCTGGGTTAGGGTGAATCCCATATGTATTTAGCATCAGACCCATATGGGATAACCCATATGGGTTTTTAAATGGGACTGCCCATGTGGGTATCATAATGGAAATGAACTGGGCAAACCCATCTGGGTAAGATTGTTAAATGCCCATATGGGTTACACATGCGAAAAAAATGGGTAAACCCATCTGGGCGAGATATGTAAATACCCATATGGGTTTCATGTGGGTATAAAATGGGCAAAGCTATCTGGGTAAGATATGCAAAGCCCATATGCATACCATATGGGAATCTACTGGGTGAATCCATCTGGGTAATAAATGTAAATATCCATATGGGTTTCACATGGGAATGAGCTGGGCAAACCCATCTGGGTGAAATAAGTAAATGTCCATATGGGTTACACATGTGAACAAAATGGGTAAACCCATCTGGGCGAGATATGTAAATACCCATATGGGTTTCATATGGGTATAAAATGGGCTAAGCTATCTGGGTAAAATATGCAATGCCCATATGCATACCATATGGGAATCTACTGGGTGAATCCATCTGGGAAAGAGATGAACATAATTAAGTGGGTACCATATGGGAATGAACTGAGCACAAATCCGGGTAGGAGATAAACATATTTATGTGGTATACCATGTTGGAATGAACTGGGCAAACCCATTTGAGTAAGAGCTGAACATAATCTTTTTGGCTATACCATTTGGGAAAGAACTGGGCAAAGCCATCTGGGTAATAGATTAACATATCTATGAGGGTATACCATATTATTGGAATGAACTGGGCAACCAATCTGGGTAAGAGATGAACATATCTATGTGGGTGCCATACGGGAATGAACTTGGTAAACCCATCTGGGTTAGAGATGGACATATCTATTTGGGTACGTTATGGGAATGAACTGGGCAAACCCATAAGGGCATGAGATGAACATATTTATGTGGGTAAAATATTGGAATGAACTGGGCAAACCCATTTGGGTAGGAGATGATGTGGGTACCATACTGGAATGAACTGGGCAAACCCATCTGGGTAAGAGATGAGCATATCTATTTGGGTATCATATGGGAATGACCTGGGCAAACCCACCTGGGGAATAGATGTAAATGCTTATATGGGTTTCATATGGGGTCAACCTGGGTAGAACCATCTGGGTAAGATATGCAAATGCCCATATGGGATTTACATGGGAATGAACTGGGTTAACCCACCTGCTCATCATAACACACCCCTACCTAAAAATGGAACTGACCCAGAATTTGAAAAGAGGGTCTGGTTCATGCCCGTTATGCAGTGCAGTATATGCATTGGCATTAGGACTGATTGATCTCCTTCAGTACAGTCAGAGCTTGATGATCATCTGTCTTCGCCTCATTTTAGGTAAGTAAATAAACTTATTTTTGTCAGCATGTTGTATTTCAGGTAAAGATGTTGATTGCGAGTTATTGAAAAAGCTAATCCCAAGTCGGCAAGCTATATAGGCAATATAACAAATATGTTAGTTGGGATGGTATGTGAGCATGTTGCCTCAATGGATCATCCATAGAATTATACACAAGTCATGTTGATAGAGAGGTGTATTCTAAGGTTATATGCCTGCTGTGTTATATGATTTTGTTTAATTCTTATGTCAATATTGCTTTATAGATTTGATTTGGGGTTTAATCTCGTACTCTGTGTATAGAAATCAATGCTGTATACCGCTCAACCTGTTTAGCATTATTGCATTTTCATTTCAATACTTCATACCATTGAGCTTCATTAAAAAAAAAAATGCAGTAACAGTATTTGAGAAAGCATTTACGCAGACGAAATTTTACAAATAATTGCAAGGAGGGAAAACACTAGCTGTGAGCTGTATTGAAACAAAGGGAGCTGCTGAAAGCACTCAGTGATTGCAATTGCAGTTCACTCATAGTTTAAAGTAAAGTATACATTATGGTGATATCAAATCAGAAATTACGTTTTTACATACATGTATTATAATGGAAACATTAAAAAACTAGACTCGCTATTTTCGGGTTCACCACGAAAGCCCAAGTGGAGAATAAGTTTATGCGCAGTACTGTGTAATGCATTGGTATGAACACGTCCCACACAGTAGTGGTAGTACAGCTGTGTAGTATTCAATCCTGAACCATCTAAACACACCCACACCGTACGGTACTTAGTATGAGGAGCTGGCAAGGTCATTCAACTCCCCAACTCCACAGCATCTCTGCAGAAGGCTGTGGTCAGTTGTTTGGGTTATGATAAAGTCACAAAGGTCACATTCCACTGCAGGGAGACTCACCTCCCTGATTCCATAAGAAAACACCAATTCTCAAATGAGTGGAAGACATATGCATATTTAGCTTGGCTCTATTATTAGATTGACTGTATGTCCTGACAATTTTAACTGGAAAGCACAAGTATTTTGCAGTTACCAAATACTAAGCGTGTGAGAAAGAGGCTTAGCTTCAGAAATACTGCAGTTAGTTTTACTGTGACATGCATAAAATGTATTTACGAGGAGATCTGAGTGAAGCCTAACTGCGATTTCCATGCTCCTGTATTATCAGAGATGTGTACGTAACACTTTAAACACAGTATATACGTTTCACAGTATAGTAATCAGTATAGCAGTGGCATTTGGAAATATATGAAAACAAGTATAGGCCTACTGATATTTGTGTCATCAAAGCTCTAGTTGGCATATTTTTTTTCTATATTATTTATGTTGTTTAAGTTGTATTACTCCTTCTCTAAAGAGGTAATTGATAACCATAATGCATTCCCTCTTATGATAGAAGTACAATTGTAAGATAGTTTGGGGGGTTTAAAGGCTATCTATAGTGTATTGTTATCTCAAATCCTTTCTAAGAAATAAGTCATATATAGGTTTATAAATCATACCAGATTATAAGCTTAAATAGATTTAATTTCAAAAGGCCTTACTGGTAGTCAATATCGAGTAAATAGCAATTAATTGTAGGTTTAACTTCATATCGTTTGTCCAAAATATTTATTGACCACTCGCAATCTTTTTTTATGTATACACATATTCCTTTGTCTGTGTCTGTCTTTCTGTTCACTTAATCAAATTATACTCAAAATTTACTCAAATTATAGCTTCTCCTAAATCTTAATTGTCATTTACCATTTCATGGATAATCAAAACTTGTCCTTTGATCTTCCTGGGTTTGTTTTACAATCAAATGAATTAAAAGATTCATTCCAAAAAAAAAAAATCCTACGTAATGAGATGAGGTGTAAGTTGATATCTTTCTACTCACCCTCAAGCAGTAACTTATTATGCAATGTTCTAAGTCGTTTATCCTAATTCGTAATTGTTGTAATTTCCTTTGCTCTGCATGTATAACAACTATATTTATCCTTGGACTGATTTTGTATCTCTCAATAATTGAATCTAGCAATATTTCTGATGAATAACATGTGTAACACATTCTATATGAAGATTGTAATTTCGTGAATATATTTCTTCCTCTGTCCTTGCAGATCTGGCGAAGAGAAAAGATGGAAAAACACAGCAAGACTTCACGCAGCACACATTTTAAGGTCTACACAATATTTTATAAGAAATCAGAACAGTGGAATAAAATAGCAGGATGGACAAAAACAGAGGCGGTTTGCAGCACAGGTTCAGGGAGAATTAGATAGCAACACCAACATTTCAAAAGTGCATAATTTTTGACAGAATTGTGCAATTTTCTTCAAACCTTACTGAACTGTTCTTTTCATATTGCTGCATTCACTCAATCAACATGTTTAGTTTGGGTATTTTCCCCTTACAGAAGCTGTTAAAAAGATCTCACCATTTATAGCTTTTATGCTTGTTTATCAAGTAATATTATATGAATGCCTATATCCAGCTGAGGGACACAGGTCAACAGTTTTCAATTAGAACAATGCACAAATACACTGTACTTGTATATTCACTTTGAGAATAAGATACTTGATCTATTGACTACATACATTCAAGAGTGAATTGAGGGGAATAATACTTCTCTATGTGTAGGTCATTGGTGGTGGTGGATGTACAGTGTATTTACAGTATGTTTACATGGTATTTAGGTAGATTTCGAAGATGTGCCACCTTACTAGGGCTGTTCATCGAAGAAATAAACACAAAATCTACACAATAAGTGGACTGCTCATAACAGAGGTTTGGTGTCAGTTTTCCATCAACTCAACGTGCCAGTGTCTCCTGCCATTGCCGCTGGGCAAGCTGTGGTTAATCATAATGAGGTAGGCCTGTTCCATAGGTTAAAGACACGATATGGTAAACTCACCGTTTGCAAAAATGTTAGCCAAATTACCCAGATGGGACCCACGGTGTACCTATATGTAACATCTTGGATCCCCCATATGGGTCCCATGTAAATCTTGGGTGCAAATTCCTAGGGGCCCCATATATGCATACCCATGTGGGACCCATGGTGAAACCCCATCAAAAGCCCATATGGGGAACCCACATGGTGCCCACATATTTACCACATACATTACCAAGATGGGTCCCACAAGGAACCCATATGTGTCATTTTGGATTGCCCATATGGGTCCCATGTAAATCTAGGGTGCAAAATACTAGGGGCCCCATATGGGCATACCCATGTGGGACCCATGATGAAACCCCACACAAAGCCCATATGGGATAACCCACACAGTGCCCACATATTTACCACATACGTTGCCCAGATGGGTCCCACAAGGAACCCATATGTGTCATTTGGGATTGCCCATATGGGTCCCATGTAAATCTTGGGTGCAAAATCCTAGGGGCCCCATATGGGCATACCCATGTGGGACCCATGATGATTTCCCAGCTAAAGCCCATATGGGAAAACCCTCATAGTGCCCACATATTTACCACATACATTACCCACATGGGCCCCAGCGGGAACTCATATGGGCCATCTGGGATCGCCCATATGGGTCCCATGTAAATCTTGGGTGCAAAATCCTAGGGGTCCCATATGGGCATACCCATGTGGGACCCATATTCAAACCCATATTGGGCCCATATGCAACCCATATGGGCATGTTACCTGGGTGTCTGCACGCACGCATGAACACATTCGAATGTGTAGAGGCCCAAACACTCTGCTCTGTAACGTTGCATCTGACGGCGATATACTAGTTTGTATTCTATTTTGAAGAGAATATGAATGCGCTTTTCCAGCAAATGTAGAATTATTAAGTAGGTGTATCTACAAAATGAATAACTTTTCCACGGATTCTGGTTTGTCTCGTATTTCTGCGGGATACTTTTCTTTACGATGTAAATTCGTATCACCTGTAGTGTGATTGAATCATTCATCATCCAAATGATGAGTGATTATCAAATGTCTTTTTAGAACATGAAGAAACATCTTTAAATGTTTAATGCTATAATGCCATATCAGTATCATTTTGACATCCATGTACCGGCCAGTTTCCAGTTGAATGTGCTACAATTGTACTGTGAAGAGATGCAGATAGGCCTACAGCGCAGCTGTGTGGACACAAAAAGTCACAAACACCAATGATAAATAAAGCAGTGTTTTGAATATCATGGAATTTATTTCAGTCGTATATATTTGTTGATAGAGTGTTTTACCTGTTTCAATTAATAGCACAATACATCAGAATTGCAAGTACGGGTATCAGAAATGCCATTACAACACTAAATACCAGTATTAAGATGGTCATTTTCCCTTGACATCTGTAGTGGAAAGGGAAAGCAAATGTATTTCTGCATGCATGAAGTTTCATTTCAAGTATGGTACGAAATATATCTATTTGTTTGAAAATGCACAGAGTGCTGGCAAGACATACACTTGGGACCTGGTCTCTCATAACACAGCTACCGCATACCAGAGTGATATTTCATTTCATAAATTGGATATAGAAAATAGTAAAGCCCTCTCTCGTTACCTTTCTCAGAATTACCGGACGAGAAACACATGTTACTTTCATTTTGACAATCCTCGAAAAAATAGTAAGATATCAAATAGTAAGGACCTCCCTCATCGCCTTGCTCAAAAAACCCGGACGAGAAACTACTTTCTTTTTTTACTTGGCCTAACAAATATATTGCATTCTAACATAAATATTGTCGTCCTGATTAAGAATGTGAAAAACTGTTGAAAGTGCACCAGTATTAAATGCAAGGAAAGCAGAAGGTATGTTGACTTTAAAGTGACACCACTATAGTGGAAAGCAAAAAGAGATAACATGAAGTACAGTTTTCTCTATGTTGTGACCTGGAATAGATACCTGGTAAAACTTCATATTCATTGATGTGCCATTATTTGAGTGAGCAGTTGCTCCATATTTATTGGGATTACTCTTTCATTTTCAGCAAGAATGAGTTTTATGTGATTTAATAGAATTATGATTTTGATTGATTGATTGATTGATTGATTGATCTTTGTATCCTGTTGCCCCCACTCCTCTAGGCTCGTAAGGCCCTGGCTAAAGGGGAAGTTCCCGTTGGCTGCCTGCTGGTGTACAGAGACCAGGTGATTGGTACGGGAAGAAATGCAGTCAACGAAACAAAGAATGTAAGCTTCCTTTCACACGATATTTTAGGATAGGAATGCTGTAAATGGAACAATGCATGGATCTGTCCATCCGTCCATTCACAACTACTTGTACCATGAAGTTAACTACCTGCACATTTACTTGCAAGTGTTGCCATGAACCTATAAAAGGGTGGGAGTTATTCTGTGGCTGAGGTCTTTGGTCTTAGGGAGTTCCAAATTTACTCATGGATTTATGGCTGAGCTGAGGACACAAATCTGCTGACAGTTTATTATTCTCAGTAGTTGTCATTCTTCTCTCAAATGTGTTTTAGGTTTCATAGGCTCATAGAACATCTTGATCTTTCTTGAACTTAAAGGCATGCTTCTTTGCATAGGACAATGAAAGGAAGCTGTGTGGATTGGCTGTCATTGACAGACAAATCAGTCTGGAACTCAAATGCACTGAGACATGAACTTTAAGAGTCAAAATGCTGACTACTTTTCACTTTGCCATTGTTAAAGCCACCTCCTATTTCCTGCTTGAACGAGTTTGATTGCTCCCTGTGTTGTTTTACCATCGCACGAACAGCCACACCCAATGCACAGAGATAAATCAGTGACAACTGCAAATACTGCCATAGTATACTGCTTAAAACAAAATAAGTTAATGTAACCATCTGAAGCATTGCTCCAAAATAGATAACATCCCTTGAGCTATTCACCTTTCCATAATAAGTGTTGTGTTGAAATTTTCTTTTATGCAGTGAACAATTTTGCAATTGGCCTTGTCTGGAACTTTGATATTGCTTTGATCAGATATCATTAGTTCTTGGTATCTAAAGGGGCTTTGGATTTCATTGCACCATGAAAAATCAGTAAACAGAGAATTTGACAAGGCCAGGGGACCGTTTCATGAAACTTTTTGTCAGTGATTTACCCTGACAACTGTTAAAAGCTACTGAAATCCTTGCGTCTGATTGGCTGATAGCAAATTTGTCGGTGAAAACCTCCAACGAACTCGTTGATGAAACGCCCCCCTGAACTCACTCTTTTGGTTATATTATTGATGAACTCTTGTTGCAAAGGAGATTTTGAGAATTCTGTTTGAATTGCCTTCAATTTTCAGTATTGCTTGTAATTCTTGCAATAATTGAACTGCTCTCTCAAGTCTAGATGCTGTAGGTGACAAGTGAAGAAGAGTAATCAAACATGTTGTTCTTTGTTTCATTTAAAGGTTAGGTATAGTATTTATTGAGAGGGGGATTCAGCTTTCAACTTTTTTGTGAGATACCGGTACTTAGAAACTATAAAATGCGAAAGAGCAAAGTAAAACAAAGCAATCCTGATAAGTGATGGGTCCCACATTTTTGGATATCTTAGTCATTTTAAAACCAATTTTAATCAAATAAACTTTGAATTCCTCTTATGCTCTTGTATATTTCATAAGAAATTTCTAATTATCTCCTAAAAATTTGGAAACCTGTAGCCCCATCTAAACCTAAACTATTCAATCCCTTTAAGGCTTGACTTAGTGACTGCTTGCATCCAACATTTCATTGCACAGGCCACAAGGCATGCAGAGCTTCTGGCCATAGAAGAGGCAATGGAGTGGTGTAGGAAGGAGAGTGAGCTGAGGGAGGAGGTCTTTTCCAGGACTAAGCTCTTTGTCACCGTGGAGCCCTGCATCATGTGTGCAGGAGCTCTCCGCATCATGGGTGAGGAGAGAACCAGGAGCAGACATTGAGTAGACATTGGTCAGACACTACGGTACAATAAGGCATTGACTGGGCTTCTGGTGGACACTGAACAGATACTGACTAAACATTGAACAGACATTGAACAGACTCTAACGCCCCCTTCTACTGATCAGTCTATTGGAGGCTCATCTGATCCCCAAAATGCAAAAATGTCAGTGTTCCGATTAGTTCTGATGAAAATCTGAGCCTACAAGCTCCTAAGTCTTGCATCAAGGCTTGCCAAGGGTGATGTCAATGGCAGAAGAGCCTTAGTACCAAGACTCAAGTAAACTTGTCCAGTGACTGTTATTAATCAGACACCCGGCAGACTGTCATAGGACATCGACTGGACACACCTGATACACATCACAAATCTGGCACACATTAGACTGATTCAATTCTTATCCCACACTGACTCCATTTGTGATATGGCATCCAATGGCAAACTAATACCCTCATTACACAGAGATTTTTTCTCATTGGTCACTCATCGGAAACTAAAGTTTATCAATTCCGGCCACCCACCGATGTGTATTGAAGTGTATAAATATGAGAGTCAAGGAAAGATAGCTGAGTCAGGAATGTTTATTTATTTATTTTTTATTTTTTACTCTGGCAGGCATCAGGAAAGTGGTCTACGGTTGTCCTAATGACCGATTTGGAGGTTGTGGCTCTGTCCTGACGGTCAGCTCCGATGATCTACCCTCTCTTGGTCCACCCTTTGAGGTCAGCAAACTTTGAAATTATTCAAAGTCTTCCATTGATTTCTCAGTTTGGGATAGCACTGTATAGTCAAAATAATGTTTACTTGTGGACTGTCATTGATTTGCTTTGAACCTCAATCTTTATCTGTATTTTGTGTTTTGTATACAAGCAATGGTACCTTTGAACCAAGTGAATTAATGACTTAATGTGACAGTTATGTAATCCTTCTCTCTTTGCTACTCTCAGTAGAAAGGTGTACATTTTAGCCTTTATGTTGAAGACAGGAACAAAGATGGTGAATGTAATGTCCATTGTAGGTCCTGCTGAACACAAAGTAACATTGTGATTAGGTGAATGCAGACTCTCAGACATCAGCATGTTTTAAATTAGAAACGTATTGGAGTCGAGGTATCATAACAATCCTGACTTCAGTCTGAATTCTTGTTTGTTCCCCTCCAATGGTTTTACACTCAATCTGAACTGGATCAGCAGTGCAGAGGTGGTCTCTATGCAGCAGCAGCCATTGAGATGCTTCAAGATTTCTACAAAGGACAGAACCCAAATGGTAAGATTTGGTGATAGGCTTGGATCTTTTATTTGTAAGAAATATGGTGTCTGTATACAGACGTGGGGATGTCTAAATTTGGTGTATGGGTTACATGCCACAGTACTCTAATGTCAAAAATAAACATACACTTACTGTATATGTGACTTCGGTATATTGGTAAAGTCCATCTAAAGATCATTACCATAGTTCACCAGCAGGAAAGATAAACAAACGTGTACTGTAAACCAAGATGCTGAATAGCACTCTGTATTTCTATTTCTGGAGGATGCTGTGTGAAAATGTTTGTGTCTTTTTTTCCTGCATGTCCTGTGGAGAGAATACAGGAACCTCTTGGATTTGAGGATTTGTTTGCCTGTCAAGCTGCATGTATAGTGCACTTTCATTTTAACAAACATAGTTTTAACGAAATTCCGGTTACAACAAACTTACAATGCAGGCCGCAACACCATCGGCTCTATGTTTTTATTGCTTATTTGTTATAATGAAATTTTGATATAACAAAAGAAAGCTTCTGGTCCCGAGGACTGTAACTGGAGTCCACTGTAATACCCTAAATTCTAACAGCAAATTTCACCTTGGGATATCTTGTAGTATGAAAGTTCTTGTAGGTTCAAAACCAGTTAAAAATACTTGGTGACTCTTCATAAATTTTACCCCCAAATTGTACCTGGTAAACTCCCTGGTGCTCCTGGAAGCTCCTGGGTAAGGCTGAAATGTGAAAGGTATCGGGGTTGAACTACTGGGTGAAAACCATCAGGCCAGTAATGCCAACATCTTGTATGCAAGAAATTAGGTACCGGTACCCAACTTAATGTTCTCTCAAAATGATGGAAAGTTACTACATGTATAACCACAATTGAACCAAACATAAAGTTAATCTTGGTCACTGGTTAATTTTCCGTCCTTTTATCCTCCCAAAGCTCCAAATCCCAAGGTCAAACCACAACAGAAGACAAGTAAAGACACCAAACGACCAGAAGACGAATCGTCTGATGTTGGGACTGACACCAAGCAGGGAACACCAGCAAAACACTTAATTGGAGACAAAGACATCAAGGGAGAGAATGACAATGGATGAGTAGTGACTACACCTGTGGCGTTAACACCAGGGAACACCACCAACAAACTGTGTAGGAAAAAAGGGTGTACGACCAGGGGAGAGAGTGACAGTGGATTAGCAGTGGCTACACCTGCAGTGTTAGCACTAAGGAGCGTGACCAAAACAGCTAATGGGAGAGTGTGGCAGTGGCTAAGCAGTGACTACTCCTCTAGTGGTAACACTGAGATGAAAGCATTGCACAGTGGGCCAAGATGTGGCAGTGTAGTAAGATTCAAATCCGAGTTATTGAGGTACAAACAGGACCTGATGTGATGATTTGACCTGACGAATTCGCTGGTATTTTTCCTTTTTTCCCAGCCATCCATGACATCATTAAAAAGGTGATATCTGATGGCTGCTGAAAATATTCTGATAAAAAGAAAAAAAAAATCCAAACCAACCTCCTCTAGGTTTCAATAGTAGTGTTCTAAATCATACATAGTGCCATGTACCACCCTCCTTCCTTCTAAGCAAAAATAGATCATGAACAAACAAAATACAATGCAGGGCATTATATTCAAAATTTCAGAGATTGCAAAGATTGTACAGTAAGTGTCGATATTACTTCATTTTAGGTAGTGTGGTCTGTGTACCCATTCATATCCCTGTGGAATTTCTTTTTCTTTGCTCAATTTTTTTTTTAAATGATAGAAATAATGGTAGACCAAAGTCGTCCACACCTGCAATGCAACCTAAAAGGACGCCCCTTTTGTTTGGTTGTGCAAAGCCTCCCTGAAGCATGAGGGTCAATAAACTTTTGTTAGCTTCCCTTTCGAAAGAATCAGCAATCGTATGGAAAGTCATTTTTACCTCATCTTTCTCCCCTCTTAGCTCATTTATGAGCAGAATTTATGAGCAGAAAGCACTTGTCCATGCCCTGTGATCTGACTGATAAACTGACCACAAAACTAATCGATGAGTGCGTGAAACCCAACAACTCCCTGTCCCTACCTCACTGCCAGTAATGTAATGCTTTTTAATGTTCTCTTTATCTTTACCAAAGTATAATCAGACCTAGAGGGGTCCTGTAGAGGAAGCCTGGCCATGGATGCACGTTTGTATGAAATATTAAGATACCTTGATGCTTTCTAGCAGTATCTTGAAGTTTGTTATCTTCATATGATCCAAATGAAAGAAGTAAAAGTATTACAAGGCCATTGGCTTTGTTAGACTGTATGCATGCACTAATTCAAACAAAGCACTTTTCTTGGATCAACTCCAGCTACTTCAGTTCTGACATTACAAACACTTGCATTGCCTCTGGCGAATAATCAGTATCGGCATTACCATCTGTTTTGTATCAAATCACTTTTGGAAAGCAGATCCCCCTGGAGTGAAGTGTACACAAGTGTCTCTTAGCAAAAACTAAAAAAACAAGGAAAAGTAGAAATTACGCGGTGCGTAAAATATGTCCCCGCCGGAAGTAGCATTTAGTATCAAAATGTACTATATAGGTCAAAAGATCAAGGTCAAAGGTCAAAGAAGTCAAAGGTCAACATTCTGTGTAGAAGTTTTGAAGCCCTCACCTAGTGCCATCACATAAAGCAAACGGAATCGAAATCCGGTTAGAAATGGCGAAGGAGTAGCATTTTGTAGCCAATGTACAATATAGGTAAAAAATTAAGGTCAAAGGTCAAAGAAGTCAAAGGTCAAAATTCTGTGTAGAAGTTTTGAAGCCCTCACCTAGTGCCATCACATAAAGCAAACGGAATCGAAATCGGGTTAGAAATGGCGAAGGAGTAGCATTTTGTAGCAAAATGTACAATACAGGTCAAAAATCAAGGTCAAAGGTCAAAGAAGTCAAAGGTCAAAATTCTGTGTAGAAGTTTTGAAGCCCTAACCTAGTGCCATCACATAAAGCAAACGGAATCGAAATCGGGTTAGAAATGGCGGAGGAGTAGCATTTTGTAGCAAAATGTACAATATAGGTCAAAGGTCAAGGTCAAAGGTCACGACTGAAATTCTGTGTAGAAGTTTCAAAGCTCCCATGTAGTGCTATCATATAAAGCAAACAGAATCAAAATTGGCTCATAAATGACAGAGAAGTAGCAAATTGAAGATTTTGATCACACACGGACGCACACACGGACGCACGGACGGACGCACGGACGGACGGACGGACGGACGCACGGACGGACACACGGACACACACACGTACGGAGCCCGTTTCATAGTCCCCTGCTCGAACTCGTTCGGCGGGGACAATGAAAGATGGAACCTAAAACTCAAGTTTCGTTCAAGGACAACCTGGGCTCTTTCAGTATGTCAATTGTACTCTGTACCTGCAACTGAAATATATTATGTGAAGATATCAAAGGCATGGGGGTAGAGAACTGACTCTAATTGTAAAAATGGCAGTCAGTTTAGTAACAGCATCAAGTGTAGACTTTGGGAAACATTTATGTCAATTTCAAGGGGGAAATTGACAGTAATGATGAAATGAATATCCCTATATTTCACAAATTGCTATTCTACCTGTCTTCAACCCAGATTATCATACCTTAACTTATGCCATGAATATCAGTAGCATTTGTGGGAATACTTGATATTGATTTAATGATTTATCAAGAATGTTCAAGAGCAATTTTATATCTCATCCCAGAAAGTAAATTGTTCATGTAGCAAAGAGGTATCTGTCACAAAAAAATGTTATAAAAATGAACAAATTACCTCAATTTTATGAATAAAGTTTCTTTAAGTGCAAAATATAGTTCAAAAGTATTTGTAAGGGTATTATTTTATCAACAGCTCCTCAGGAAAAAAAAAGTTGAAATCACTATCACCAGTCATATTTTGGAGCACATTGGTTTGGTCTTGGTGACCCAGCTTGCATTGAGCATGTAGCCCTGTCTACTCCAAGGATGAACAGGTGCCTGTGATAAGTTCATTCTTGGAGCCAGTCAGCTATCAAAATGGGAGACATTTCTTCCTGTTTGAAAAGATGGGGTACACGTGTAATTGCTCCTGAGAGTGAATGGACCATGTCATGCCAACTTTTAACAGTTTTGCAGTTTATTTGTGAAGGAAAAGTCCTTAATTTTGCCAGTGTGTCGGGTCTTCAACAACAAAAATATAAGCAAAAGAAATATGATTACTATGTATATGGTCGTCCGTTTTGCAATTATTTGTTTGTTTTACATCTAATCATGTAATTTTGTGAGGGAGATGAGAAATTGCTAATGTTTTAATCAAAACCACCCATGAACATACATGTATCTGGTAGTAGTAAAGTCTAGTAAATCCAATATGAATCAGTTATTCTGACATCTGTGCCTGCCCTACGGTTCTGATGGCTTTTCACTTCTACATATAATACCAAAAAGAACCACTCAGAGTTAGAACTTTGAATCACTCAGTTAGAACTTTGAACCCAACAAGGAACATTTAGCGCAGCATTTTGCAAGTTTCTATGGACTACACAATCCAATGTGTCATATCCTAGACCACATCAATACCAACCATGTTTGGCAGATGTCTTCATCGTAGGGTTACATACTATAAAGCCAGTGCAATACAAATGTACAGTTGTACATGTGTGTAATAAAACGAACATTGTGCTCGCTTTGTTTTTTAAATGACTTGGTTTATGGAGATGTTCACATTCATTACTGTAGTCACGGAGAGGGAAGGGGGCAAATTGGTGCTGTTGACTCCTGTGCAGAGACTCCAACCCCAAGCACCTTCTGATCTGGAGATTCTCCCGCCTGAAACCCCTAGCAAACGGGAGACTCCAAGTTGATGTGTGCGAAGGCGAAGTTCAGGGTTCCAGATGTTCTCTGGTGCTATCTAAGGCTTATTTTTCAACATACGATAGCAATAAGTAAAAAATCTTTTCCACCGGGAGACACAGAGCCAGGGCGGGAGAAATCAAATCTCAAACGGGAGAACGGGAGATTTTGCAAAAATGGGCTTTCGGCGGGAGATCTCCCATTGAAAACGGGAGAGTTGGAGTCTCTGCCTGTGTGATGCGACTGTAGTTCTTCACAAGTGAAGAGTGTGATGATTTTAATTGCACGTGTGCCTACCTTGTGCTTTGTTTTGTTTTTGCTCTTTTTTTTTTCCTCTTGATGGTATCATTTGGTAAGAACTGTTTCTCTGTAGGTTTAGATTTGATCACAAGTTGGGAGACAAAGGATAATTTGTGTATATCCCGTCCTGGAAGCTCAGACCACAAATGCTAAAAATAGTGAGAGGTTGAAGAAAGCTCATTTACATGTTATGTACACTGAAAGAGGAAAGACTATAAGTCTTGAGCATGAATTGGTTGGGTATGTTCAAATCATATCCAATAATCCTATTTATTCAGAAAATGACACTGAACAATACAAACCTTCAACATTTTACAAACAATGTTTTTATACCTGAAATACCTCTGAAACACACACATGAAATGCAATTATTTCTTCTGTTAAACCTTTGGATACTCAGTTTTACAGGGACACCCCATTGTAATGAGTTTGCCGGCACCGCCAAGTTTCCCACCCTATGCCTGGCACCTCATAAATGTACTATAAAAGAGACCAGATAAATACAGTAGTGGAAAATCAGGGCTGCCAAATTCACCTTTTTAAAAGTTTGGCATCTTCGATGAAATCCCGTGACCATTAAAACAATGGTATCCACAAAGTAGTGGCATTCATTTCATCTTCATGCATCTAGATATATAAAGTTACAAGGAACTGCCAGTGCATTGGGAGATGAACGAATTGCCATGTGTTTCCTGGAAGAACATTTTAGTTCTTGGAAGGGGAAATTAAAACACTTTCCCAGTCCTTTCAGCACCTATCAAAAGTCAAATATACAATTGCTATTATTCAAATGTCAACTTACAATTGCAAATGACAATTACAATGTGTTTTTATTTTCAGGTTTACTCTAAACACCCATTCCTGTAATGCACCGCTCCCTTCCCCCCATTTGAAGATATAAGTCTGCAGTTTATATTGTAGTGCATACTGGAATTGTACATATTACAGTGGTGTCATCAAATTCAGGCACAATTCATTCAAATGAAAGACTTAAATGACAATTCTGGCAAACATGCTGCATTTTAAATACATACATTTGAAAAAAGTAGAATGCACCTTCCTCATTACAAAAAAATGCACAAGTTCCATGTTCACTGGAATTTAAAGTTCACTATTATTTCTGGGGAAATTGCAAACTGCATAATGTATGCTTTCGCCTTCATTATCATATTAAAAGATATCACAAAGCATTTACATATAACTATATAATCATGGTAGGATGCATGTCCTGGATTGATCTGGGTAGGAAATTTCCTTCAGGATCAATGCTTGAATACTTGGTGGTTTGATAAGATTCTCACTGTTAGAAACTAAATAAATTGCTTTGCCCCGCAACTTGTAAATATAAATTTTCTTCTGTTTCTTTAACCAAATAATCATGTGAATAGAAAACAAAAACCAACATCAACAAAACAAAACAGTGTAGCACCTCACTGAATGGTAATAACTTCAAGCTAAATTAGTGTTTCCAAACACCCCCCCCCCCCCAGCTATGTTTACCTAATGACTGTTACTACTGTAAAAGTGGTTATTTTTGCGCAAGTAATTTTTCACGCTTGGCCCAGTGAGATGAATTTTGCATATTTTAATATCGCAGAATCAGGACATAAACTAATGGAACATGGCATGCAAAAATATTCGCGTGCTTTTATTTTCGCACTAGCTTCTGGTTGAACGAAATGCATGAAAATTTCCACTTTAACAGTATCTACTGCTCGGAGTTTACCTGTCACTAAAGGCATTGTCAGCGATTTAAAGAAATCTTGACAGCCTTTGCTCTAAATATGACAGACTTGTATGCAAGGCACAACTTTAGTGTTATAAGCTTGGCAAAAGTCCTTCTGCATATTGGCCACTGCCTTAACGTGACTCATAAAAATGTGCAGTTTGGCATTACATTGGATACAGCTGTACAATATATGCCACATTGAAAACAAATGGGACCTGCATGAAATTCAAATATATCGTCCCTCTCACTTGTGGAGTGATGAGATAGCTGAACAAGGCACTTCACTTTCAGTGACACAAATCTTGACATTTTAAGAATGCTCCTACCTGTAAGATGCTACAGTGTGTCTGTGCAAAATTTTCAAATGAAAGGAACAAAGTAAACAAACATTAATGGCTAAAAAAGAATAATTTAGAAAAAAAAAAATAATTGGTGGGTTGAAAGTGGAGACAAAATAAGTAGATTTGTCAATTTCACTTGCATACCTGTAATTGTAAACATTTCCATTAAGGTTTTCATATCACAGCTTATACACCATTTATTTGGTAAAGCCCCTTTAAGGGAAATTCAAACACATCATAATTCTTATACATCATTTATCATCATTTATCAAATTCTGACTTTTACTTGCTCAAAAATCATCAAATTCATCATATGTTCATGGAAACACATATCGGGATTCACAGGGCTAACAAAACTAGTTATAATGTAGCTACAAAAAAGAAAAGGAAACACTGTAGGACAACAAAGTAATATGCATTGAGAATTGTGTGGTAGGGGTATTAAAGAGTGGTCCTAATAAGAACATTAATGTTCTCTCAACAAAACAGCCTCAATCATTCATATGGAAGAATACTATTTATCAAAACAACATGATCTTTACAAGCTGTATAAAATAAGGCACAGCAAAGACTAAAACCAAGTCAATAGTACTTTTTGTATACTGACAAGTTGTTTGCATAGTACTTTAAAATATCAAAGCTAAAATTCACTGGAAGTTGTTTACTCACTTGATTTCCTTGGCAATTTACTAGTAGTAAACATTGAGCGAATGTTTTTATGCAAGCATGGTTACCACAAGCACATTCTCTTTCGTGGAATGCCAGCGTGGAAAGATCAGAGCTGTTTCACATTTGCTAAAGCACCATCCGTTTTAGAATCAATTCTAAAATATGAATGTTAACACATAAAATTGGGCACAAATTCAGAGAAGGTATAGCAAGTGTCAAAGAATACTTTCAACGATGGAATGTTCACAAAGGTGTAGAACAGACTGAACTATGTTGTATGTACACTACAGATTCTAGAATATAAAATAAACTCTTCTGTCGGAACTATACAAGGAAACCTGTAGCAGGAAGTACGTAATCAGACTTTTCTTCTCTTCAATAACACATAGTATTTCAACACACTCAAAGTGATGTGTTAAAGCAAGTACCCCATGAGCAATCTTATATACTGTAAAACATGATATATTCGCGGCATGAAATTTTGGCGAATTGGAGCTGAAGACCTTTTTTGCGAATTGCCACTGGCATTCAATGCATATAGTGTAGACATGAACTTTTGTGTGCATTCTAGTTTGGAGTAAGAAAGGGCCCGAGCTTTCGATTTCAGCAGAATCTTCGTCAGAGGCAAAATGACAAACAGGCAGGGAAAGCAATCACGTATAATTCTAATTTCATGAATCTTGACTCTTGTGAAATTCGCGAAATTAAAATGCACGTGAACATTCCTCGTTTTACAGTGTCCAGTAGCATTGGGGATTCAAGGGTGGCCCAGTTCATTTGCTGCCCTCTGGACTATATTTGAAAACCACGAATAGCACCAGCCAGTGAATATGTACATTGAAGCGTATCCTAGTCAGTCCTGGTCAACTCTAGCTGAGATTTGTTGGCTTTGTAAATCTGTACCCAAATTATTGCAGGGATTATCAAAACTATCTGAGCTAGGCCAGCCTTCCCACTCTATGGTATCCCTACACTACTTGGTCTCTAACTGATGTACCAATTGTGGTACACCACTTACAGAGCTGTACAGAGCAGATGAAAAGAAAACTATAGTGTACCTGCCTAATTCTTTTATTTCAAGTTTTGACAGGATATTGGAAAGCCATCACAAGGTGTATTATCTGCAGGGATGCCAACCTCGTAAACAGCACTGCAGTATTCTACAGGGTTGCAAAGCTGTCGTGTTATTTAACTTTCTTTGTTTTTGTGGAAAAACAGTATTCTACCTTCACTGCTTCAGACATGTGTGGTCATACAATTTGGGAAAAATAGTACTTACTACAAAACCTGCAGTATTTTTGGCAAAAACCAGTAGAAAATACTTAAAAAACAAACAAACAAAAATAGAACTGTTGGCACCCCTGTAACACTGGCATCAAATCAGCAATACATTAACGAATGTATACACATGATGAGTGTCGTACGAAACAAGGTTGACGCAAGCATTTTAGATGAATCTTTTAAACATGCAGCTGGATTATTAGGATGAATGATGACGTATACCAACAAAACGTGGTGAGATACTGTTGCAAATTTGATGCATAATCACGGACTGACCAAAACAGGAGTTCCTGAGGGCGACTTCACTGTATGTACCTTGTACTTTTACGATGGTTTCAACAAGGTGGTAGCGAATCTCCATTTGAAGGAAAAAGGAAACAGAAGCATAAAGTATTGTCCACTCCTGCTGCCCCGTCCACTCATTTTCCAGACCCTATTTCAGTATCTGTATGCTTACATGACCACCATCAGCTAGAGGTAGCTCAAGGCTCCTGGGTGTGTCTAGGTCCCCCGGATGTCAAAGTTTATAGCCAGATGGAATCCAAACCAAACCATCCTTTTCTGGCAGACTAGCGATTGCTTGCTGGCAAACTCGGCTACTTATTTCATTATCACACCAATCAAATGTTCTTTCCTCAAAGTACACTTTCTGTGGAAAAAAAATCCCAAACAAACAAACCCTACTTTCTGCAAATCAACACACTATAACGCTCAATGCAACTGCCAGAGCCATCCTGCAAACACGATCCCCGCCAACAAACAAGGCACCTTCCTACCAACGTGGAGCCATTTAGAATACATCTATATCATAGGCATCAAAGAGATCCGAGATGCCTTCATTGTCACTGAGGGCGAAAAGGTAGTCGTCGACCGCCGGCGGGGATAGCGCCACGAAGTCGTCCTCGAGGCCATTCTGGTCTTCTGTCTGCAGCAGGAGACTGCGGCTCAACTGTGACAGGTCATCCTCCTCTAGGGCAGTGGCCTTCAGAGCAGGGTCACCTGCAGGTCAGAGGTCAAAGGTTGCTGTTTACAAAGCCTTGACTTTGACAAGTCCAGAAAATGACCAGGGTTTGCCTTGATACACATTAAAAGGTTTGAACTTTTGGTTGTAAGCAATATTATTGATACAGTGGACTCACACATGGTGGATTCTGATACAAGAAACTCCTTGTTATAACAAAACATTTTTTTTCTGTCCGAAATTCAAATTTCCTTGTATTAAAAAACCCTGATATAAAGGAATGTTGATAGTAAAATCATTACACCTGTCCCAAGAATGGCAAGCAGAAGTCATTTGTGATGTACTGAGTATTGCATGAAATTGTTTTAATGTCTTAATTAAAGATTGGACATTTATGATACAGGAAAATAAATGGCATGGTACAGTTTTGGCATGAAGTTTGTCATACAAATAATACTTTCATACTACAACTGGAATGGAACTGAAATGGCACAATCTCTCTTTTGTTGTTATTGTTGCTGCTGCCTCTTCCCAGCAAAACGAGACACTACAATTTCAAGAGAATGCATTCAGAATACATCCTGTAATGAGTTATGCTCTCCTGTTTCAGACAACTCTCCCCTTGAAACAGAAACCCTACTATATTTCACAATTAGATTTCTGATTTACAGAGGATCACTTTGAAGATGCCTGTAAGAGTTCTTTCACAGTGACTACAAAGTACTGTGGTTCTGGCAAGGGTGAACTTTAACCAGGTGAGAAATAATATGTGACCTGGCATCACAAAACCAACAAAAAGTCGCACACACTGATTTTGTGTCAGGACTCAAAATAGGTGAGATAGGGCAACCTAGTCAATCTTGAGTTTTTCTACTTTCTAAAAGAGCAAGACTTCCTCTACATCATGGTGAATATTGGGGTCATCAAATGAATGGGAAATTGTGTTTTTAGCACTTTTTCTCGAACACTTTTTTTTTTTTGGGGGGGGGGGGGGGGAGAGATAGTGTGATTAGGTGTCTTAGAGTCTCCTTTTCATTTCTTTTAAAAAAATGTGTTAATAGAGCATGCTTGATTTCAGCTTATTCTGATAATCCCTTCATTGTTGTTGCTCCAGTGGTTTACATTCTGTTTTTTTGTCCCATTCATCGCACAGCTAGCATGGCTTGGTAATGATTAAGTGCTTGAATAAACCCTGTACTTCAGAGTTTCTTTTCTCAGTTCACACTTTTCCAGATAAGAGTAAGTGCTTTCTTTCAAATATTTAGATAGGTTGGGAGAGTCCATTTGCAATGAGTTATACATCATTTTAAGCTTAGAACCTGCTCTATCAGAATATGTCCTTATCTAAAAATCCATGTCTGGCGACTTTTTGTTGGTTTTGTGATGCAGGGTCACATATGGTGAGAGCTGGAATCAGATAGATAATCACATCTTACCCTTTGAACTTGACGGTGACCCCTCCTTTGACCCAGCCTCTGACCCAGATGAACTGCTTTCATCTAGACAGTCCTCTGGACAAAGAAACACCTCGATTTGACCTCTTGTACTTTTCAGCCAAATTTGAATACTCTGAAAACACAAGCAAACAGAGATTACGAACATTTCATTTTAATCTTTTCAGAATGCCCTGGATGTGTAATGGAAGTGTGACTATGCATCACTGAAGATCTGTTAATAACTTGCAACTGAGACAGAGGTACTGCTTTAACTGATGATATGACAGTCTAAATGAAAATGTGATACCTTCAAACATGACAACAGTCTATTAAAAAGAAAATGTGACACCTTGAAACCTCAAAAATACTGTACAATGGGTAGGCCTTGGAGTGGACCCATTTGCACATCTATTCATTTCTTTAATTCATTTTTAGTTCTAATGACAGTAGAGATTTGATTCTGACTGAGGAACTAATTGGCAATATAGACTTTCCTAACTTTGGCAAGTGAATTTCAAGTATTGAAGTTTATTCAGTTGGAACATGGTGAATTAAACAGCACATTATTAGATCATTGGGATCCCCTAACTTTTTATATGGAAGTAAGCTGTACAACTGAAAACATGTGAAAGCTACTTAAGCACATATCTTTCATCATTGAAGTTGATGACTGGGAGAGCAGTTTGTCTGAACTCACCTCTGTTGGATCTGGAACTTCTAGCCTGGTTTCTGGAGGGGCTTTGATGGCTATGACAGTCTGGTCTTCGAAACTTTTGATCCCTCGTATATCATGATAGGTCACATAGGCATACGTATAGCGGATGGTCAAGGAATACAAAGGAGAAGTTGTACACTCTAAAGTTCAAATTTGAAAAGGTTTAAACCATGACTTTAACCCATTAATCTACAGTAATTCATGGTCTTACTTCACTCTACGGACTGAAACAAATGTGAAGTTGGCATCTCTCCCTCTAGCCTCTGCCTCCTGCTTCCCTCCCCCCCCCCCCCCCCCACCAGATCACGATTTATGCTTGTTTCTTTGTTGATGCCCCTGTCACATATAAATACGGATGCTCAAGGATCTACACGGTGATCCGGGAAGATCCGGTGAGATCCGGGATAGTTTCAACCTTGATGGAGTGTCGACGAGCGATGGTATGACTGTACACACGGTATCAAAATGGCAGCTACACGGATAAGGCCGGAAGAGCGCGGCGTCTACACGGACAAACAAGGCATCTACACAGATCAACACGGGCGGATTGCTCTGCCAACACGGCAATCCCCGGATGACGCCAGATGTTTTTGACCTCCAAAAGTTGCCGCGTTGGCCTCCCGGATGTACCTGGATCTACACGGACATACACAGATGTCTAAGGATGTCCAAGGCGTCAACACGGATCTCTCCCCGGATCATCCCGGATCAGATCCGGGGTGGTCCGGGGTGATCCGGGATGTCTATGTGACTGGGGCATGAGGAGGCGATGTGATGTTATAACGGGAGTGGCACTATATTCTTTTGATCTGGTTCTTCTTTTTATGGTCTTCACTGCATGGAGAAGTCTGGATGCCAAAGTCACTTAAAAAACAAACAAACAAACAAACAAACAAACAAACAAAAAAACCTTTCTTCAGGGAGCTTCCTGTAGAATCAGGGAGACATTCTAGATCTGGAAATTGTGCAAGTCATAAACATCAGGAATGATGGTAGGGTGAAAGGATATCTTGCATTGTTTGGGTCTTCTGTCAGCATCTTGATCTGGTTGGAAGCGTTGCGGATCAGCTCATCATATCGCTTCTCCTGGTTCTCTAGGTCGGCTAAGTCTGGAGCCAGACAGGGGAGAAAGGAAAGGGTTCATTTGATAAGTGTGTGCACGTGCTTGTGCAAAAGTGCAGATGTATCCAAATCTTTAACAGGGAGTTTTCCAAATTCATACATGCAGTTTTAACACAGGTAGGAAGATTTGTTAAACACTCACTGAAAGGTGGAGGAAAATCTGACAATCTGTCAAAAGTAATAAACATTAGAGTTTTTGTTCATTCCATGTGTCATCCTCTCTATATGGAAACTCAACAGCTTAAGGTATCACACTATCAGAACAATGTAATGAAAATCTAAAAGGGAATTTCACACGTTCAAATTTTTAATGAAAAGTACATATTTCAATGACCGTTCACTCAGGAATAAGGCAATGTTTTATTTTTTTTTTACCACGCCTTGTAACAGAGCTACAACTATGTTGTACAATAAAGGTCAAGTGCTCTGTCTATGTCCTAAAATGAATTTTGTCAGAAACAAAAAGAATATTTGGATGAAGGGATCTTCCACACAGGCAACATATCTCAGTTATTATAAATGAAGGTGACTCGACTTGTCACCAAAGAGATAACAGAAAGTGATTGATAAGTACTTTAGAGGTCTTAGCAGGATATCTTAAATGTGACGACTTACCTGAATGTAAGTGGATAGCTTCTGCAGATACCTTTGAGTCTGAACTTCCTGGGTGAACTGCTACAGAACTGCATGCACCTCTGTCAAATTTCAAGTGAAGCGAATGACAGTAATTGAAAAACCTTTGAAAATCAAGAAATCTAATGCACAAATGCAAGGGGAAGTTTGCTACAGATTGATATATGTTTGACCTACTGTCTATCAGTGATTGCTACATTTCACAAAGTTGTAACTTTCATTCTAGATTTTGTTTACTTTGTAAAATGAGGAATGTTCGTATGCATTTTAATTTCGCCAATTTCGCAAAATTAAAATGCATGCTAAAGATCTTGTCTACACTATATGCATTGAACGTTAGAGGCCACTCGTGAAAATTTCATGCTGAAAATGAGGCCTTCGGCTCCCATTCGCGAAAATATTGTTTTACAGTACATATGCATGCCCACATTTCCACTGAGTCATCAATCAGAAGGGTGTTTTCAGGAGTCTTGTGGTTTCCTATAACTCGGCTACTTGTTCTCTGCTCAAAGCCAGAAAGCACAACACTTGTATCTACTGTGTAGCAAGGTCGCTCACGGCTGAAAAGCTTTCCTAAATTCTTGATTGGTTGGCAATAAGGTAGAACTTCCACATACTGTAAGCCCACAGAGGCATGATATCTTGGCAACTTTCAAGACCAAACCAACGACACAATGCAAGGACATGAGCTAAGAAAAGTCAATGGAAACAATCATCTATACCATAGCCTCATCCTTGGCCAAGCTAGCTGGTGTCTACTCACTGGTCCATTGAGTAGAGACCAGATAAAGGACCTTAGGGACAAAAGATGGTCTTTAGACCATGTCCACCCACAGGATGTTGCCCAAAGGACTCAAGCAAGTCAATTTGCCCTTGCATAAGACTATAATAACAGCAGCTTAACCCGTTGAGGACGGACTGATTTTTGCTACAACACACATTTCCCATAGACCCCTGCCCAAGTATACTCAGGACTCGTCCTCAATGGGTTAAGAGCTTCTTGAGCTTTTCAAGATAACCTGGCTAACTTCTTCTGCAAGTTCAATTAACTTGAATGAATGACCACAAGGGAGACGAATACATAGTCCCACTTACTTCCACTGAATGTTGTTTTTCGACTTTTTGGTGATGAGTTTGATGCCTTCGAGAACATTTGTGATGTCGTAGATCCGCCGCTTTTGCACCTCCAGCACTTCTGCGGCCTTGTTTAAGTCGAGAACGCCATCATGTGCCCCACGCAGTAGACTCACAAAGCGTTTTGTCAGCAGGCCTAGTGAGGTGTCATAGCGAGACTTTTCCATCGGCGACCTCGCAGCAGCTTTTTAAGAAGTAAAGGAGACACTGGTTTATTTTTCAGTCTACAAAGAGGAAACTGCTTGATGCAACATGAGATCAGAGACCTTGAGCAGGAATATCACAATATGAAATTCAGATATTTAGTTATTTATCTACTAAACATTTTGAAAGGTGCTCTGAAAGTTCTAAAACAAAAAAGAGAGGACCATTATTGATGCATGGTAATTTCTCACATATTTGGAAAAAGCTCTAATCTGGGACAAATATCTTCTGATCACAATGCAATTTGTTAAAAAAAAAAGAGCAGATTATGCAAATATGCAACTCTGTAAACATGATTATCTAAACTTAAATCCTTCATAACCTGACAGATACACAAACTTTAATGAGACGGTGCGAAAAAGTGCTTCCTTTGGCAAACATTAAAAAGTTGACATTTGACCCTGACCTCTGACTTATTATGTACCGTACCTTGATGATTTTCAATCTGAATTTATTTGATTTTGTAAATTATCATGTGATAACTCTTTCCATAAAGGATGTCATGTGAAACGGCCATCTCATATTTCTTGGGCATCATATAATCAATGCATATAATCTCTGTTATTTGACGTTGATAATGCAGACCATTTACCAAAAGTCCCAGAGTAAATGAGAATACAGCTGTCATAATACATAGTAAGAAAAGACTGACAAAAAATGTCAATTTTTATCAATTTGTTCTGCCCATCCTGTATCAGATGAAAGGGCTTGAGGAACGATGCCTCTTGCTTCTAGGACATTTAAAGGCATAGGCAGCAACAAATTGTACAGACTGCTTACGTCTGGCTTTCTTGGCCTTGGCTGATGGTCTAGGACTCGGCGTCTTGAATCCTGTCCCTCCTGCGGGCACTGCGGAGTCCAGCTCCAACTTCCTCTTGGCCTGAGATTGGTGTCATCCAATCAGATTAAAACAAAGCAGAATAAAGGACCAATCAGAAAGCTACCTCAGGCACCACACCAGGGCCTCATTTCAGTAATCACAGGCACTGTACCACACAATTACAACTAACATTAACTGCAGTTACCATGGCAACAGCGAGGAACAACCAATGTGTATTAAAACTAATTGCTATAGTGCAGCAATTATTGTAACTTATAATAACTGTAAAAAATTGCAAAACAGCAGCTTTATAAATATACAGGGCTTTCTTTTTAGGAATATAGATTAAACTCCTAAATCACATTGTATCAACAAAACAAGAAACAATTTTAATCATATTTGTGTACAAGATTATGGAAATGTTGTTAGGTGGTGCCATCAAGACTCATTGATATGCAGAATAAACCCGGTCCATGCATCAACCAAAGAAAGAGCTGTAGACTTCCAGATTGTTGTTTTTTTCCCTCAGGAATTTGGTTTGTGCAGCATGACATGTCAACTAATTTTATACACGTTCACCTACATTGTACATACAAACTGTGAGTTTAAACAAGGAGAGGTTCTGCGACAATTGCTCCTGCGCCAATTGCATCTATGCCAAACATAAACTCTACTCACAACATAACCCTCACCCTAATCCTCATCCTAATCTTTAGATGACATTTCTAGACTTAGTGGTGAACGTACGTACACATGGACAGACAAAACTGTCACATTTTTGTCTGTCCACGTTAGTATGGTTACAGTGTATGTTCTCCACTTAATAGTCTAGAAATGGTGTAAAACATAATGTTCAATAGTACTTTTGCATCTTTAGTGCTGTTTTTATCTTTTCTACGGGCAATGCCGTTGAAAAACAACAAATTTTCAATAACCATTCACTTGACCTTGTTAAAGTTAGTAGGGCCTATCCCATGCGTAGGCAACATAGCTTTCTGTCAAGCATTTCACAGTCTACTTTGTACAATAGAACATTGTCATTAGAATCTAGTGTAGAGTCTACGCCATGTATGGTTGGGGCACCACCTATCGACAGGGCACCTTCCCATCGACACCCTGCGTATCATGGCTGTTTGCGTATAGAACAAAAAAGTACGCGCGGGATTAAGTGTCATTAGCTATAAAAACAATAAAAACGAAGAAACGAAAATCAAACTCAAACAAACCAAGCTAAAAATTACACATCCGATCAGTAACGACGCATGGCTGTGAAATTCACGTGTATTACCTATGGCCTGTGAAATTCACGTGTATACCTATGCTGTGAAATTCACGTGTATACCTATGGAGGAGAGGGGGTGTCGATCGCAAGGTTCCCTTTTTAGCTGCGCGAAGAAAACGGAACGCACGCACTAAAATTGCGCTATTTTAAAACGGAGATTCATAATCAACGAGACGGTCACGACATTCAAAACTGCAGTATTTATGGCATATTTGAGGTAAGAATTAGGCGGATTTGTATTATATTTTTAGAATAAACAAGCTACAGATCCTTAGGGTGTCGATACGTGGTACCCCCAACCCTACATGTAATACTACATTATGTAGACCGTCTACATAGTGTAGTAGGTTAGCCTACCCCCAAAATTTTCATTTTGGCAAAAATTCCAATACATTGCTTCTTTGAAGTAAATTTTGGGCAAAGTTACAAGATTGTATTACTTGTCATTACTTGTTGAAATAATCCCAAAACTGCAGCTCCGTTGAAGCTATACCGGGATGAACAATCCTTGCTGTGTGTCAACAAGGGTGCGGAGGTGCCATAATCGTAACCCACATATTTACAATAAAAGTGGTTGAACCCATGCAAGTAAAAATAAAATATTGTATTGGGGTAATGCATATTAAAAACAGAAAATAAAGTAACGTCCCTGAAATGTAGCCCCAACATTAACAATGCTATCCTTTTGTTTAACGTTACTGTGGAAATGCCCAATTTTTGGTCATTACAAAATTATTATACACAGTGTATAGACCTACATGTATGTCTCAATGTCTTGAGAAAATACTGGAAAAAACAATGACTTATTATTCATAAAATAAATGACTTCCAAAAATGTAAGAAATCTTTACCGATCAATTAAGAAAATCTCTAGACACCAAAATTGTTTTCAGCAAATCACACAAATATATTAGAATACCTAGTAGGTTTAGGACTATAATTTTACAATTTTTAGTCTATCATCCATATTGTAGTTTAAAATGAAAATAAAACTTATCAAGGCTACTACAGAGCAACAGCTAGGAGTAGGAAAAATAAATGATGTAAGAAAGAAGCAAGATTGTGCCAAACGAGCCCAAGAGTAAAGACAAGGGCAAAAGAGTTTGCATTGCTGCTGAGTGCTGTGCCTAAACTGTCAGTCATTCGAGATCGTTTGTGAATTCATTGATCTTGAATTGGACTCTGGAGGCATTGATTACTGACAGAAATGCAAATCTTGTCGATTATGTGAACCGTGTATATTTTCTCATCAGATAAAGACTCTAAAAGAGTCTATACTTTTATCTAGATTTTCAGTGGTCGTGGTCAACTTTGTTTAGATAAACATACCGGAGGTCTGCCCAGCTGCGGTCGCGAACTCTTTGTTGTCGCGTCGAACTCGGGAGTAAAGCCGACGACATCGACGATTTCTGGATCGAATTCCTCGGCAAAATTTGCGATGTTCGTAATGTCCCTGGTCATTGGCTGACCAGACAAGTTTGGTAGAATTCTTTGAGGCGAAATGCCCACAACTTTCCTGACCTCCACATCTGTAGATTGCCGACGAAGTGCAGACGCAGATACTCCACGGGGCATTTTGTACAAAGTTTAGGGCACGGCAGCTCAGGCTACTGTTGTCACTACGATCGAGATGACGCCACCCGGATCGAATATTTATGTGCCTGGGACTACCCACTTCGGTTCGGAACTCGAGCAATCAAAGAGCTTATCTTTCGAGATCTTTCAATGCTAAGGTGAAATAAGTGTAAGACACGAAAGTAAAATATCTACTTGGTATACTGGTCAGGTAATCGCGTGTTTTGAAGCGTCAAACGAAGACCGATGGCTTGGATTCGAGCAGAACTCTTACGGCTTTCGAATGAATGAAGTGTAGGTTGTAGAAGTCGCGTCGTTCCGATCCCCGGCGCAGCAGTACTAGTAATGGGGTGCTGCCCGTATTTACTACCCGGAGCCTATCCGTAGTAGTCCACGTATTAAAACTAGCCAGCTAGCTATGCATCACTGCACTACGCACATACACAACCTGTACACAATCGAGGTGTAGCAAAGGAACTCAAATACAGAGGATTTTCCCGCGACTTGTATTTCGCGCGAGAGGTCTCACGTGTGTGTTTCGCGCAAAGCCATTCACCAATAGCGAACTAGACGCCGCGAAACTCTGTAGCACCCACTAAACGCTGCAGTTATTGGGGCAAAACTTGTCTGTATGATTGTTTTTCACAAAACGTAGATGTTGTTAACAATTCCAACGACCATTTTATGCGCTTTTGCTATAGAGACAGCCTAATTGATCTACATTGTGCCACGCTTTTTGCTTTGATTTACCCACTGCTCAGTACGCAATTTACTGACAGTAATTTGGGGACAGATATGAGCGCAGACAATCAACACCATTAGGTACCAGTGCTCTAGGAAGCTAGTGCAGTGGCGGATCGATAGGATCCAGAGGGGGGCGCACCCACAGAACTCTAAAGAGTTCTGTGGGCGCACCGGGCGAGCGCCCCCTCTGTATTTTTTGGTTAAAACAAAAGAAATAAAAAGATGAAAATTCATTTTGCAAAGGCGCTTCTGGGCCCCTGAACACAATCTGTGTGCCCTGTTTGTAGAACTAGGCTGTTGTTAATGTTTCACGCCGAAGCGCGGTCGGCCGTTTCAAGTATATTAAATTTTTTACACTTTAATGAATTGATTTCATGAATATAAAATACATCTAACAGTGTGGTAAAGGAGCAAATACGATAGAACTACTCAATAAAGAAACTGTTGCATGGAGAGAGTATCCGAAAGCGTCAGATAATTTCATAGATCTGTGAATGCAATCTTTATATATTTCTTAACGATTACAAGTAATCAATTGTTGATTCTAATTCTTATGCAGACAAAAATCAATTTCCTTACAAGCTCTGCGATGTCATTATACATTGTTTTGTTCTCTTTTGGCACGTGCGCAAGTGATGGAAAATTGAACTTCGTGCTTTACGCATCAGACGCTATTTCCGGTTTTGTAATACGAGGCGCCCAAGGAGGTTGTCAAGTTTGTCTGATAATAGGCCTAATATAGGACCTATAGGCTTGTCTGCCAACTCCATTGGTTGAGAGTCAACTAAGGAATAAATTTGTTTGTTGTTTTTTTTAATGCAAAGTCAGGAGCGGATCCAGGAATTCTGTAAAGGGGGGGGGGGCAACTAATATTTCTGGTACCACTTCCGGGTTTCATTTCATATTTGTTTCTTTTTATTTCTTCTGTTTTTAACAAAGAATAAAGGGGGGGGGGGGCGTGCGACGCAGTTGCGCCCCCTAGAGCTCTGGATCCGCAACTGAAAGTGTTGGGTGCAATCAACAGTTACTGAAGAGTAGAGCCTATACGTGATCGAGGTACATTTATGAAATTACAGTAACAGCAGCATGGGTTTTGGAGGAAGGTCAGGGCAATCTATTAAAAAAAAAACCAACAATCGTGGTCTCGTACTGTACACACACAATCATGGAATTCACAGGGAGTATTTCCGCTGTGCAAATTTATCATGATCATTATTATGATTCATAACAGCATCGACCGATCGTTCTTGTAAACTTAAGCCAGGTAATCGCAGATGTAATATCAATGAATTCTTCTTCGAATGCACAAAAATAACATTACGTGAGAATATAGAAGAGAGACGCGCATTTAACTCGTGACTTTGGGCGCATTGAAAATACACGTGTACGCAAAGCAGAGTAGCTCATATTGCATGGACTGCGTACCCACCGCAGTGATGTCGATAGCGCTGAGGAGGAAACAGGTGCAGCAAAGGGTATAATGCACTCAGATTGTCATCATAAAAGACGTGGATATTGAAAATCATACGTATCCAGGGGTGTCACCATGCAGCTTTTTTCAAGAGTCTGTCAAGAGGATGCGTTTACATTAAGAAAAGAGAAAAAAAAAAAGATGAAGAAGACATAAGATCAGACAACTTTCTGATTCCACTCTCGGGTTTGATCTTCAGCTGACAAGCAAGCAAGCAAGCAAGCAAGCAAGCGAAAAAAAAAAGGAGACATAATGAAATAAGGGCCTTCAGCGCAACTTTCTGATTCTATTTCCGGGTTTCTTCAGCTGACAAGCAAAATGATAATAATAATGATAATAATAATAATAATAATAATAATAATCCTGTCTACGGAGAGAATGGACCCCAGTTCACGCCTGAGTTAGGTGAGTCCACACCTATTTAATCTCACTCGATAACAGTGATGGATATAAAGACTGTAAAAGATAATTCATCTAACGGTGGATATGAGTCTGGTTCTATGAACCGTCTCTCACCCGTCAGGAGAGACGTGGATGGTCAGGCGTCTCCTGGACGTAAACAAAACACTGACCATGATCAACATGAGAAAATGATTGACAATGTGCAGAGACGAAAGTGGAGTAGAACAACCAACAAAGTTGTAATGAAGTGTTACTTTAAAAGTGAGCCAAGGAAGAGAGGTTATCGACAGCGCATGAAGCGCTTTTGGGACGAGGAAGAACTCTTTGCAATATCAGAGCAGAGATTAGCTGATCAAGTCAGAGCTATAAGAGTAAATCGATGGTTCTCTGAAGTCGAGTTGGAGGAGATAAAGAGAGAGGTGGAGCAGAGAGATACAAATAACGATACATTGCAGAATAATAGACCCATAAATGATAACTGTGCTCCAAATACCACGCTCCACGCTAGTGATGAGGACAATGAACAGATGGGGGCAGATACGGAAGCATCACGAATTGAATTCGAACTCTCTGAAGAAAAAACAACAATAAGGTCGAGAATCTTGGAATATATGACAGATTCTCAAAGAAGAAAGCTACCAGCTCTCAATTCAGTAGACAAACGCAAGCTGATGGGACATGTTAGGGACGTTAACGAAGTATTGGACACCATCGATACCACATGCATAACAGACACAAACGCTCTACTTTATGCTGCAGCCAAAGTTGTAACTGAAGATCTTGGATTTAAAGTTCATTCTAAGCAGAAAGTTAATAAAACTGAACCATGGTGGAAAAGACGGCTGGAGGGACAAATAACGGAGATGAGGGCTGCTATAAGTAAACTGACTGAGAGCGAAAAGAGGCACTGTAAGAAAATCAGAGGACTATCTCAAATTGAGAAAAGGTACAACGTAAAAGAAAAAGGGAGGGCTGTCGTCATTGAAGAGCTCAAGCAGCGTGTGACGGCGAAGGCTGCCAAGGTAAAACGATACCAGCAACGTGTAACGCAATTCAGACAGAACAAACTCTTCAAGACGAACCAGAAGAGATTATATGAGGAATTGAGTGGTACTAGAAGTCACCAGGAGGAACATCCAAACCCAGTCGAATGTCAACAATTCTGGGGTAAGATTTGGGGTAATCCAGTTGAACACAACAAGGATGCACAATGGCTAAAAGATGTCAAGAGACAGCTCAAGCATGTCGAGAAACAAGAAAACATCTTCATTGATACACAAAAAGTGAAGAGACAACTGAGCAAAATGCCGAACTGGAAAGCAGCAGGACCAGACGCAGTGCATGGATTTTGGATCAAACATTTCACGGCAGTCCATGAGAGAATAGCAAAGCAACTACAGCTTGCTCTAGAGAGCGGGGAGGTTCCCCACTGGATGACCACAGGCAGGACGGTCCTCATCATGAAGGACAAATCCAAAGGTAATGTTGCCTCAAATTACAGACCCATAACTTGTTTAAACATGATATGGAAGTTAATGACTGGCATCATAGCGAATGAGATGTATTGCTTCATTGAAGGGAAGGACTTATTCCCTGTCGAACAAAAAGGTGGGCGGCGAGGGTGCAGAGGAACTAAAGACCAACTACTAATTGACAAAATGGTGATGAGAAATTCCAAGAGAAGGAGGACCAACCTGTGTGTAGCCTGGATCGATTATAAGAAGGCTTATATGATATGGTGCCTCATTCGTGGATCGATGAATGCTTGCAAATGTTCGGACTTGCAGATAACATCCGAGCTTTACTGACAAATTCTATGAAGGCATGGTGCACAACCCTCACATCGAATGGCAAAGATCTTGGTCAGGTGAGAATACAACGAGGAATATTCCAAGGGGACTCACTGTCACCTCTCCTCTTCGTTATATCACTCATTCCACTTACAAGCGTTCTGCGAAATGTATCGGCCGGTTATGACCTCGGAGGAAATCATGGCTCCCTCAATCATCTGCTGTTCATGGACGACCTTAAGCTCTTTTGTAAAGACGAGAAGCAGTGCGACAAGCTAGTTCAAACGGTTCGTCTGGTCAGTTCAAACGGTTCGTCTGGTCAGCAAAGACATCGGCATGGACTTCGGCATCAACAAGTGCGCTACCCTGGTTATGAAGAGAGGGAGACGAGTGAAGAGTGCAGGAATACCACTCCCTGATGGAAGAATACTACAGAGTTTGGAGGAAGGAGAGAATTACAAATACCTCGGAGTGTTGGAATCTGATGAAGTCTCGAACAATGCTATCAAAGTGTCTGTGACGAAGGAGTACTTCTCACGTGTAAAAAGTGTACTAAAATCACACTTAAATGGCGGACACGTGATCACAGCTCTAAACACCTGGGCGGTAGCAGTTTTGAGATACACAGGAGGAGTGGTCGAATGGACGAAGGCGGAACTGGCTGGTATGGATCGGAAGACAAGAAAGATGCTCTCGATCTACAAAACCCACCAAATGAGTGCTGATGTCGACAGGTTGTACCTGCCAAGGAAAGAAGGAGGCCGAGGGCTCGTGAGTGCGTCAGATTGCCTTGAAATGGAGCAAATCAGCCTCAACAATTACATAAACAACAGTGAGGAAAAACTCCTTCGAGTCGTTCTGGTTGAAAGTGGAAATAATGTAAACGCCATTGATCCACTTACTTTCAAAAGCCAGAAACGAACAGAAAGATCTGCAAAGTGGAGAGAAAAGCAGCTGCACGGGCAGTTTTGCAGAGAGACGGAGAACATCAGCAGTAATGACACATGGTTATGGCTGAAGAAAGGAGAACTGAAGAAGGAGACAGAAGGACTGATCATCGCTGCCCAAGAGCAAGCACTGTCAACCAATGCTCTGAAAGCCAAGATACAGAAGAGAGATGTGGATGCCACATGCAGGATATGCCGAGAAAGAGACGAGACAGTGCAACATATCGTATGTGGCTGTAGTAAATTGGCGCAAAAGGAGTACAAAAGACGACATGACAAACTGGCACAAGTCCTTCACTGGGAGCTTTGCAGAAAACATGAAATACCATGTGAGAGCAAATGGTATATGCACGAACCACAGAAAGTTTCTGAAAATGATCAAGTTAAAATCCTGTGGGATTTCGATGTTCAAACTGACAATGTCATCCAGCACAGGCGTCCGGATATCATCGTCGTAGAAAGGGCTCGACAGAATGTGCACAATCGTCGATGTCGCTGTACCGGGAGACAGCAGAGTAGCCGAGAAGGAGAAGGAAAAGATAGAGAAGTACCAAGACCTTGCCAGAGAGCTTCGCCGCCTGTGGAATATGAGAACGAAGGTGATCCCTATTGTCGTTGGAGCACTCGGAACAACGCCAAAGCAGCTGCGACGGCACTTGGACGATGTTGGTGTGCCAAATCGAGTGCAAACGCTCCAAAAAGCAGCATTGCTGGGGACGGCACGAATCCTGAGAAAAGTACTGGAAGTCTAAGGTTCCAGGATGGAACTTGACGTGATATTAATCTCCAAGAGATATCTTGTGAAGATAGAGATAACAATCATAATAATAATAATAATGATGATGATGATGATGATGATGATAATAATAATAATAATAATAATAATAACAATAATAATAATAATAATAATAAAAATACCCCTCCCCCTGGTGACGCCCATGCATATCTGAATGGAAAAAAAACTATACACTGGTGGTGTACTTCCATTTTTGCATGCAGGCTATATACCTCTATACTGAATAAATCGTATTGCTGACCCTATCTCAGCGTTTCCAATCAGGTGTCAATTATATTCCATGATCCATATAGACCTACATTATCTTACTATAGCCATCGATAGAATTCACCTCCCTGTAAGCATATGTACAATCGGAGTTGTCCATTGTGTTTAGAAAATGCAGAACGCTGGGTGTGACGTGTGTCTGTATACTGGCTTCTGTTTGTTTTGTTTTTGTTTTTGTTTTTGTTTTTTCTAGGTGGTGGTGGTATATAGGCTTGCTTTGAGTTGAATTAACAAAGTTATCCAGGTTTCGATCTTTCTGAAAGTGTCTTTGCTTTAGTTTTTGCCTTTTGTTTTATTTTTGTGTTTGAACTAATTATATTTTCTATCGGAACTGAAAGAAAGAGCACATCAAGGGCGGCGAAACGAGACCAAAAGACGACTAGCTTTGAGTAAAAGTATAGGGATGCGTTAACAACCTTACAATAATCATATACTATCGGTCTTATACGATCAATGGGGATAAAGAATTACTGTAGGCCCAATGCATTGTATCACTACAAATGCACCACATACGGTAGGCCTAAGACCAACGTAAAGCTCAAACTCCCTATCTTCCTCTCTCCCCCTCTCTTTTGAGGCCTTTGTATACGTTCTGCGCGCATGCAAGATTATAATTTGTCCCTTTGGCAGGTTTCAAGTTTTACGGTCTTTCTCGCTCCGAAGACGAAAAACTATACAATTTCATGAAGTCAGGTTCTGGATTTATAGGCTCTACATTGATGCTCGTATATCATTATGAACTATTATGATACAAAGTGATAATACAGGAATAAAAATATGTGGTTATAGACCTTTGAGATGTGATATGGGAGAACGTATAGTGAAGATCACTGAAGAGCAACTGTATACATTTGCCACTTCCGGGTTTCATCAGATAACAAGCAACAACAACACAAAAAAAAAAAGAAAAGAAGGAGAGAGAGAAAAGGTGTAACTTTCTGTTCCCGCTTCTAGGTTTCTTCAGCTGACAAGCAACCCCTCCCCCCCACCCCCCACCCCCCCCCCAAAAAAAAGACTTAGAACGTCTTCCGGTCGACATCGACTAACATACAAAACAAAAAAATGGGGGGGGGGCAAATAGTTAAACCCTTTGTATTCCTATGTATGATGAAAAAAAGAGTGGGGGCCCTGCTGGATTGATAAACATATCACAATGTGATCTGCACGAGACAATGCTCGAGAAGATACAGTAAGTCTATGAAATAAAGCAATAACCATGAAGTTAGAAAAAGAAACTGGCACTACAAAAACCACATTCACTGTGAAAAAGGAGTGGAAAGAATTTAAAAGGTTATTGGGATCGAGTTAAAAAGAGTGCATTGGAAAGCAGAATGACTGATGAACTTGATTTTATCGGGAGAACATAAGTGCACTGTTAATCATTGAATGGTCCAGCTGAATTTCTGTGGATTGTTTTTCTTCCGGTTAATGGGCTATTTCATCCATCCAGGACCATCTGTATTTTCATACTTACTAGTACTGCATCGCAATACCAATATATTTGGCAATACCTCAAATCCCAGTTCGCTTTGATACCCTGTTGTTGCTATTTTGGGCAATCTGTGGGGGCGGGGGGATCTAATTTTTAACAGGGTCTATATTTCTGATGGCATTTCCGGGTTTAATCAGCTGACAAAAAGAAAAGAAAAGAAAAGAAAATTGTCATTACTTGTTTTACATTACCATGTGTATGTATTTTGGGAAAGAATAATGAAAAAGACGGAAGTGTACCAACCAGCCTTGATTGAATAAGCGACAACAAGAACAAGAACAAGAACAAGAACAAGAACAAGAACAACAAGAACAACAAGAACAACAAGAACAAGAACAACAACAACAAGAACAACAAGAACAACAACAACAACAACAACAACAACAACAACAACAACAACATGTGGCCAATGAATGGGGCCTAGGGGTGATTTGCGCTCTCGAGCTCTTTCACTTTTCCGTACCAGTCCTACTACAACTTTCGGCCGCACGACTGACGGACTTTAGATCCAAAATAAATCCTTACACCCGACCTCAACTACTGTATACGTTTGTTTATTTCAGATCTAAAGTCGCTTTATAGTCGTACACGGTCGGTCGATCGCGATCGCGGATCGCAGATCGGTAACCGACCATTTCGTGGGTGTGCGGCTGTCAAAGAGCAGACGAGTGGCTATGAAAAAACAGGGTTGCAAGAACTCTTTACGTCCACTTTAGCTTCTGCTATGACAACCTTCAACGTCAAGATTTTCAGGTGAGAACTTGGGAAGCCATTTTGCACATCTGCACAGCGAGAGAACTGTAAAGTAGACTCTACCTCCTGATCCTTGCACCTTGGTCAAACTACACAGAAGTTTAATCCAAGTCCCACACGTTGAAATATATGTTGCCTTTTTGAGCGTGTGAGAACGTGTGTGCGTTGCACGTGCTTGGCTACCCGCGCACTAATTATAGACAGCCCAGTCGCTGTATAAATGGTGACAGCTGTGTTTCGCACAGCATCTGGTCGGGCCAACCGCGCACCGGCGCCCGCCCGGGCCGAGGCCGAAGCGTCCGGGCCGCGTTTTTTTTTAAAGACGGCACAGATTGGGGCATGGCGCGTGTTAAACCTATGGGAAAAACGTTGGGTTAGGGTTTTTGGTTATGGTTATGGTTAGGGTTAGGGTTAGGGTTGGGGTTATGGTTAGGGTTAGGGTTTGATGGTTAGGGTTAGGATTAGGATTAGGGTTAGGTTTAGGGATAGGGTCCCCGATAGATTTTTAGTTTCCCCAATCTGTGCCGTCTAAAAAAAACACGCGTCCGGGCCGGGCAGCGCGCGCCCCGCTGGGGTTAGTGTTAGCTGTGCATGATGTCTAGAAATTCTAACTGAAGCAGAAGCTGAACTGCATTGTACTGTACACTGTAGTGTTGGTACTCACTAGCCTGACCAGACACTGTGCTGCGCACAGGGTCTGACATGTGTTACTGTTAGTGTTTCAACGTTGTAAACGACCGTCACTATTGACGGCAAAATCACATAAAATACCTTTTATTTTGTATGATTTTAAGAGTAATATAATTTGCAACACTTACCTACAGCGTATTTTCCTGATGGTTGAGTTGAATTCGGCGTTTTGTTGGTATCCAGACCTTATTGTTGAATTTTTCGGAGTAGATCGTGCGGTGGCATCTTTTCCTTCGAGAGCTTCACAAAAGCAACAAACTACTACGCATGCGCATTCAGAAGTGGTTGCTTTTTACCGTACGTCCGTGCGCCCGTGCGTTTCATGTGTTACGTAAAGCTTGTAGTAGATCCGCGCGTGCTGCACCGGCAATGATTTGAACTTTTTTAGTCGGGGTCATCCGACTATCTCATCACTTCCGCCCCGACTACCTACGTTGTAGTATACGAGAGTGAATGCCATTCATATAACACGCAGATGAGGAGTGAAGCAG
The DNA here is from genome assembly GCF_040938485.1 of Diadema antillarum. NCBI lineage: Eukaryota > Metazoa > Echinodermata > Echinoidea > Diadematoida > Diadematidae > Diadema > Diadema antillarum. The sequence continues at coordinate 1,275,629 of NW_027270934.1, forward strand.
TAAGGACGTTTACAGACCTGATTTCAGCCATAGATTTCGGTAAGTTTTAGACGTAATTAAACAAAAAATCGCATACCGGTTATTGAATGATGGTCATAGATTACGATAATTCCTTATATTTTAGTTTTCCACGATTAATAAAGATATTCATGAAGGAAACAGTGAACGATAACAACGTCCGCGAAGGAAAAGAGGTGCAGCGCTGTCGCCAGCGCTGCGTGTAGTTAGGTACTCACATGCTACTCTGCTTCGTATATGTGTTTGTGTTCTGTTATCATCCAGTCTAGTAATCACACGAATTACCTCGCGTTTTCATGTTGTCAATGCTAAACAACACAGAATAATTTAAATTTAGAACTTAGAAGGAAGATAAGTAAGGTCAAGGATAGGATATAAACTAGAGTTCTAACGTTAGACCACATCTAATACAAACTAGCTAAAGCTTTTTAGTACTTGCTCCTTACTTGGGTCTGATAAGTAAACCTTTAACAGTTAAACCTTTTAGTAGAAAAACTAGAATTTTAGGGTCCATCGAGTTAGTTCCAAGTTCAGCTCAGCAAGCAAGCACTAAGCTAAGTAGTTAGTAAGTAAATTACTAAACTTTTGTAATAGATCTAGACCCTATATACAGACATCTCAAAAATAGTAGACCTGAGTATATTAGTAGGCCTAGATAGCTAGGCCTACGTACTTGTCATGCTTGTCTGGGCCTCTGCATGATAATATTGAAACTAGAATAGAAAAGCACTCTGAGAGTGCAGACCTCTGCCAAGCAGCTACTTTTCCACTAAAGATCTTGCTCTTCCATGGAGATCGGTGATTTCCACCCATAAGTATGCATGCTGAAAAATCGCCCAATTTCCTTCCCATACAGAAGCCTTTGTTACGTCATAAACTCTCAGCTGTGCGGCCCACCTCGCCCTAGCATAAACTAGAGCATGCACTTTAGTGCGTGTATGACCTCAAAAATGCACAGCTTGAACTCCCAAGTTCATTGACCCTACCTGCCAAAATATTGAAAATCCGTAAAATCCAAAAAAATTCATAAATCACTACCAAAATTGTACAAAGATTTAATTATCTGTTCCTTGTGTCAATTTAATCTTTCCTGTGAGTGTAAGTTTCATTCAAATCTGTGCACAACTTATTGAGTTATTTTGCACACAGACGAACAAGCAAACCAACGATAACGAAAACATAACCTCCTCCCTTGGTGGAGGTGGTAAGCTACTGTAACACTCATCTATCTAGGTGTCCAAAAATCAGGTATGTCACTCAGACACTCTACAAGCTGGACAACGTTTATTCAATCTCCACCAAATATTCAGGACAAGGAGAGGCTGAAGAAGAGGTCCTCTCTCAGTTCCTGTGGTAGACTGTTCTTTATTCAGAACTCACTTCAGCTGGGTTCTTTCAATTTACATATCGTCGCTGGGGCGATAAGACCTCGTACAAGTACAAAATGTCAAGTGTTCAGGAGAGCCAAAAACATGGCGGCCAAAGCACTGTAGCGAATGGGATAGCCTTTCCTTTGAAATGCCATGGTGGCTCCATTTTTTTAGTAAGACAATTGGGATTTGGACAGGACATCACTTAACCCATTATTTGACTATTAATCCAAAGAAGCCATTTTCACCAAAATTGCAGATACAAGGTCTTGTCACCCCAGCAACGATATATTACAGGGTACACAAACTAAAAAGTTAAAATCAAAGAAAAGAGTGTGACCTGAGGTCAATGAAAGAACCAATGGAAAGTAAAGATGAAGTGATCATGAGGTGAAGTTGAACATGAATGTGAACACAACAAAAGAATCATGTGTGGAGGTGAGTAGATGATAAAGAAGGTACTGATTCTTGAAACTGTACATGTAGACACAAGGGAGCAGAGAGGAATTGGGATGTATGGGAGGCTAAGTGTGAGAAGAAATAATCTGGAACATTTATGGAAAATAGACTGTAAATAGCCCTATAGAATGGAAAGCTAAAAAGTAACTTCATTCATACCCTTACACTACCCTTGTGATTATATATCATAGAATTTATTAGTTTGAGTTTGTTTCCCTGGCTGTAGGTGAATATCCTGCTACTAATAATTCTGGAGCTGGAGTTTTGGTCCTATTCAAGTTGTACTATAACTTTATAATATGACTTGTAAGTCTGTTTGTTGATGTATTAGTTGAGAATTCAGAAGAGTGAGCAGTTTGTACTTTGGAGCCTGACTTGCCAGAAGAACATCATCTGAAGCAACGGGTGTACAGTGGAAGTTTTCGGACTCTGGCAGTGCCATACCAGGCATGCCTTCTCTAGTATCTATGCCATCCTTACAATTCCTACTTTTTATGCATACAACCCAATGTGTAGTTTGAACTCTCAATGGACGATGTTTCATAAGGTCAAGTGAGATCAAGATGCTTTTATTGCAACTGATTGACAAATTGCCCTACATCGACGTAATCTTAAGCACTGAATTGATCAGTGTTTTAGTAGTAGCCATGATAAAAAATCATGGGCGTACATACTCGAGCAGGATTCGAACCTACGACCTCCTGATCACCGGTGATCAGGAGGTCGTAGGTTCGAATCCTGCTCGAGTATGTACGCCCATGATTTTTTTTTTTATCATGGCTACTACTAAAACACTGATCAATTCAGTGCTTATTTACGTCGATGTAGGGCAATTTGTCAATCAGTTGCAGTGAAAACATCTCAACGGAAGAAATTCATGAAATTTGAAGATACTTTTAGTTGTTGAGGATTCAATGTTGAAATGCATGGAGACAATTGGTTATAAAAAAGGAACAACTAAGTACAGAATACCTCGCCACATTCTTGCGCTCTTCCACATTGTAGGTTGGTTGCTGTTCTTGTATACGTATGCATGCATGCATGAACAAGTTTGGCTTTATGGTGGGGTATTCTGCACAGTTCAGCAAAAAGAAAATATATTGGCTTAAATCATATTATTTGATGGAGTATAAAATCTCTTTTAATAGGAATCTTCTCTCAACTTCAAAGTCAAGAGTGAAGTTACAGCTAATCTAGGATCATCATGTATTATACAGAATAGAATATTAGTCCATACTGTAGGTATTGGAGATATGATACATGGACATGAATGAAATAGATGTGTGCCGGGTATGTCTCACATAGGTTTTGATGTGAATCACACTAAACGTATGTATTGAATTTAAACTACTGTGTGACGCTCATTTCCTACTTTGCTTTTCCCACATAGGGTCTACAGTGAAAGATCAGGAAAGTTCTGTGCTTATTGTGCTGGCCCTGTCCTAGTGAGAACGTCACCATGGCTGCAGGGAGTCGCCACATTTCAACGTTACGACAACGTCTGCCTGGAGCAGCCCAAAGTTTTTCACCACTTCAGGCTCTGACAATGCTGCGTACCATTCACAGAAGACTGTCAATATCTGAGCCACTACCTTGCCTTTCTCAGTGCCTGAGGTCAAATTCAACACTGCCCTCAGTGGGAAGTTTCTCAGGACAAATGAGAAATAGTTCCTGTGCAAAGTCCATAATTCGACATTCAGCATTTTTTCCGCAAGTGAGGTTTTTCTCCAGTTTGACAGATGGGTCAAGAACAAATGAAAATGAGAGTGAGTGTGAGGAAATAGACACATCCTCCAGCGTGGATTCTTTGACTCCATTTATAGACAGAAATGTCTCCCAAGTCTCTTTGGATCATCCTTTAGCGGTTGGTAAAGACGAGACTGTGGAGGGTGAAAGAGACCAAGAAATTGATATCCTAGAAGAGTTGGAAAACCCAGAGGTCCTATCACATTATGTCGAAATGCCCCTCATGCCAGAAACGTACACCCTGGCGTCCTATGTGGATCAGTCGGAGACACTACAAAAGCTAGTGCATATGGGTGTGGACCTGTCAAAAATCCAGAAGAGAAGAGGGGTGGCCAGCTTGCTGATGAGGATGGACTTTGAACGAGACATAAAGGACAAACTGTCATTTCTTCATCACTGCGGCCTCCCGGGAGAAGAGCTGGGGTCGTTTGTAACAAAAAATCCATTCATCTTTGGAGAGGAACTGCAAAATCTGGAGGCAAGGGTCCACTATCTGCAGGAGATGAAGTTCTCTCCAGAAGCAATTTCTCAAATTATCAGCAGGGCACCATATTTCCTCAATTTCTCAGTAAGTGCTGAGCACTAATGATTCTTTATGTACCGGGTACAATATGTCTTATATTGATACTGAATGACCAAAACACCTATGATGCATTCCTCAATGAAGGGAAATTCCATCCTGTTATTACCGGTATGTTGCTTTTATGAAAACAGAAATCTAAAGTAGAAGTAGATCAGTGAAAATTTTTGGGAAAAAATCAGACACACACATGCAAAAGTAATGAAACATGTAGAAGTCTAGAGAGTGAGGCAAATTGGCAACTCTGTGATGTAGGTGCTGAGCAGCTTTCCATTTGCTTAGTAATGGTATGCAAAAAATTAACAAATTTGAAGATTGAAATTTTGTGTACAAAGCAAATGGAGACCGCTTGACACCTTCATCATACAGAGTTGTCAATTTGTCTTTCCCTGGGTACTCTGTAAACTTCAACATTTCGTATTCTAATTTTTTAATGTGTTAAAAAAAAAGCACATTTTCATTGATTTACTCTGATTTTTCTCTGTTCATTAAAAGCAACATAATATCAAAATTGAATTTCCCTTTAAACATTCCTTCCCTCCCACAATGATGTAATATTGAATATTCTCTATGTCATTAGGATGCTGAATTTTCATTTGAGGAGATTGGAAAATGTTGACACAAAGCACAAGATTCACTTTGTTCTCCCAGAAGCAGAGAATGATACATTATTCCTTTTTATGATGAGTGCACACCATTGATTTCTATCACAAAATGAGTACAACTGTTAGACATCAGCTTTTTCATAAAAGTTTACCTGGTAAAGGCAGTGAGTCCTGTTTTAAGATGACTGATCGTTTATGCAGATAAGTGAAAGGATCACAGAAACAGCAAGTACTGTTCTTCTGAGGTGAAGTGACAAGTTTTTAGAGAATTTTCATATGCTATGAAAAATTAAAGGTCAATACATACAGGTGTTGGTGTGCAAGCCAGCACTCTGCTACAAAGCATCAGTGTATCAAAACCACATGGCTGGACTAGACATATTTTGCTATTATTTGAAGTCATCTCAGTGTTCGAAGGGATAGGTATTAAAATCAGTAATTTGTCCTGGTAGTATATCATGTTCACTTATTTGTGCCTGCAACTTCAACTTGAACTTTAACCCGTTAAGGACGAGTCCCGAGTATACTCGGGCAACTGGGCAAGTGTCTATGGGAAATGCGTGTTGTAGCAAAATCAAACCGTCCTCAATGGGTTAGTAGTCTTACGATGGATGCATTCTTCCATGTGATGATTACGATTCTCTTTTCTGTGCATGTAAAGATTGAACGGATAGACAACAAACTTGGCTATTACCAGCAGCTGTTTGGATTCAATGATGCCAACATCAGAGCGATTATCACAAGATGTCCAAAGGTATGAAGAACCTGTACAGGGGATGCTGCTATATATTACAATTGTAGGTACAGGTTATTGTCTGCAGATCCGTATAAATGGGTCAGGGTTCAATATTTCACTATGAACAGTCTGAGGCTATTTACTTTGGCGTAGCTGAGCACAGCTCTTCTATTGTAATATTTGGAATATGCTCATTTTATATACTGTGGCTGATTAATTTCATAATGTGCCAACTGAACCTCTTGGTGTGAACTCAAATTATGACACAGTCATCTGTGAAGACAAGACATGTACCAACAGTGTAATCTGTTCTTTCAGATACCATGGTGGGAATTCACTCATGGCTGCATCGCATTTGTCACTCATGAACTGAACAATGGTTTGATCCCTATCCTGTGTATGTAGTACTATTAAACAAGGAATGTTCATGTGCATTTTAATTTAGTGAGCATCAAGATTTGCAAGATTAAAATGCACAAAAAGATTTGTCTCTATCCTATAAGCAATGAATATCAGTGATGATTTTGACTTGCCATGGGTACTCAACAGAATTAACACATGCTTATAGTCACTAGGGATAGAATTTTTCCATGACCCAACCATTGTTATTATAATCATTATTATTATTATTTTGTGTGTGTGTGTGTGTGTGTGTGTGTGTGTGTGTGTGTGTGTGTGTGTGTGTGTGTGTGTGAGGTCAACTTGGGCAAAGTTGACTGTAGGGAGTGTATATGTTGCTTCAATTATTTTTTTCTCTCCATAGCTTGTCACTGGAAAGGTATCACGACCCAAGGAGAACCTCTTTGTCCTTGAATTCCAGTGTGGCTTCAGTAAAAGTGCCCTCAGAAATATGGTGCTGCAGGAACCCAGCATCTTACTGAGAGGTGAGGGCCAAACATTTGACTACAGATGTGTAGTGCTGGGGTTGTTTGAAATTGTGTTTCTCTTTGCAGTAGTCTATTGAGTCTGTGAAAAAGAAAACTTCAAAGAATTTTGCTCTTATAGGAAGTTTGTTTGATTTCCAAATAAAAGAATATGATGTTTTTGGTTCAGTCATTAAAAAGTATGTCTTACAATAATTCTTGACTTGATTTCCAAGTGAAAGAATGTGGTGTTTTTGGTTTTCATAATCATTGAAAAGTATTTGCCTGGCAATTTTATCGATTTGTTTTTTACCTTCTAAAACTCCATGTATGGAACCAAAGAATTGTTAGCATAAGATTTCCATGTGTATTCATTTCGTTATGTCGGTATGCAGCCCAAAATGTATGTTAATCGAAAAGTATTATAAAGACATTTTTAAATTTATATTGTAATTTTAATCCTTTTCTTGAAAAGGTTGGCAAGACTGTTCAAGCTGTAATGAAACATGTATAAAAATTTGAGAACCATCACAGCTTCTCTTTGAAGGAAAATTTGTGAGTAAAGATTCACAACCGTGTTATATCTACATGGTTGTGTCATAACTTCTGTAATTGTTGGTTACTGTTCTTAATTTGCCTGTTCTATTATTTCAAATTGTTTGTTTGAAAGGCAAGCAAGCACTCATAGACACCTTTGACTACCTTCACAATACAATGAAGATTCCCCACAAATTACTGCTGGGGTCACCTGGAGCATTCCTCGGACGGATAGACAGGGTCAAAGACAGGCACAAGGTATGAAGACAGGTGGTCATTTGGTCAAGCCATTTTAGCCAGTAGATCAAATGATAGTTTGGTTGTTGGTGTAGGTTTTCATGATGAGGATGGAGTAGGCCTGAGGGTAGCATGTGGTTATGATTGGCAGTTGGCCACATTCTTTCTTTCAGCAGTAACTACAGCTGTATTCATATCACAACAGGCCCTACAGTGAAACAACTTGAGCCCTCCCTTGTCCGTAAGTAGATTGTACATGTCTGTGGCATCTTATGGTCACTTTGAACTGACCATATTTAATACTTAATTTCATAATGATGCATGATGTGCACGAGTATTGCATCTTCTTAAAGAGTTTTGTGTGTGAAATGTGTCTTGGGATTCAAAATGAAGAGAACATATTCAAAAGCAGAGAAATTCAGACTTATGCTACTTTCATTTTGTTTCTTTAGAATTGTGGATTTCCATTTGTTTTTGTTTTTAAAACAATTGAGTTTCATTTAGATGTGATATTATGCTCTAGGTTTGTCGGACATGCTATTGAAATGATGGACACTGAACATGATATGACTTTTATATCATTTTTAGATTGCTTAAATTCCTTGCCTCTGTGGAGGAGAGTTTCTTTCAAACCTCCCAATCATGCTTGTTTGTCTGCTCTTCTCTCCATGCAGTTCTTGGTTCATAAGAAGAGGAACCAGTACAGTCCAAAAGAGCCAGGCTACGTCTCTCTGATGGCGCTCTTCAAGGTACCAGACGATGCATTCTGCGAGAAGATTGCCAAGGTCTCTGAAGAGGAATACAACCACTTTCTGAAGACTTGCTGTATCTAGACCTCTGTGTAAACCTACACCACACAGCTGGCTACTGATCTTGTGCAGGTCTCGACATTAGCGGGTGGCCCAGGGCCACTGAAAATTGATGTCGGGCCATAAATTTCCCCAAATTTACCCTTTGGTGGCTTGTTCAGGCAGCTAAAATTTGAAATGAAAATTCATATTTCCCTTTATTTCAGGCCTCTACATATGTTTTTCGGGCCACAAAAATGTCAAATTCAAAGATTTTAGTGGCCTGAACAGGCCACCAGAGGAAATTGTTATGTTGAACCCTGTCTTATGTGTTTGACCAAGATGAAAGTCCCAACTCTTCAATTGTACAAGGGTCACATGTTAGTCAGTAGACAGATATAAAACATAAAAACTAGAAGAGCATTCTGAGAGTGCAGACCTCTTCCAAGCAGCTAATTTCCACTAATGCTCTTCCACCCTTACGTATGCATGCAGAAAATTGCCGATTTCCCAATATTATAGAAGCCTTTTGGTACGTCATCAACTTCCAGCTGCATGGCGCACCCCGCCCGAGCATGCAGAAACTAGAGCACACACTTTAGTGCGCGTATGAAAACCTAAAAAATGCGCAGCTTGAACTCCCAAGTGCATTAACCCTACCTGCAAAAATATCGTTAATCCTTCTTAAAAGCCACAAAAATTTCCGAATCACTACCAAAATTTAATCATCTGTTGCGTCATTCTCAACCTTTCCTGTAAGTTTGATCCAAGTGCATTCACAACTTTTTGAGTTATTTTGCACACAGACAAACAAACTAACAGTAATGAAAACAACCTCCTCCCTTGGGAGAGGTAACAAAACAAAACAAGACAAAGAAAAAGAATCAGTTTACCAAGAACAAAACAAACAGATGAACTTGAATTTCACACAGGCCCCCAAATTTCAGTTCACTTAGTGAGCTTTTATTTGAAATGGGAAAATTTATACCTGTACTTTACAACTGTACTATGGAGGTTTATTTCCCCTTTTGCAATAATGAAAGTTTGCGTTAATGAGTTGCTGTAAAATGTGTAGTGTACCGAATCATGACCAAAGCACACCAGAATACATGCTACTGTGTATTATGTATGTTATGCAGGGATGGGAACTTATTTTAGAGGCCTTCCAGCTCCTATGTAAACTTCAGTTGTAGGCCTATCCATCCACTTTGCTCTCTGCCATTACACATAACCCTGCCAGCATTTAAGGAGGACTTTGTTAATCGTAACGACTGTAATTGGAAAATATTTACATTCTCTCTGAGGCGCATTTCGTTCACCATTTTATTGTATAAATCTTGCGTAAGATGTTTTCTGTCAAGTATAGATAGATAGAAATTTTGTATTAAATTGTTCTTACTGAAGGAAAAAAAGAGAACAAGGGAACAAAATGCAGCCATGGCTATTCAGGGGTCGCACTTAACTTTTTTTTTAACTAGCCAGGCGGACTACTTAGAATCAATTTTAATACTGAAGCAATATTTTGGCAAGCCAGACGGACCAGTAACTTCAGAATTTTATGATTTTTAGCTAGTCCGACGTGATTTTGGGTGGCCAATGGCCAGCGGACCATCGCCAATTTCGAACCCTGCTATTCTCTAATTCCAACCATTAGTAAAAAGAAAATACATTTATGAAGGAATCTTCTACAATGTAGGATCTATTGAAAAACAATGCATTACCAATTTCCGTGATTTGAACATTTGTCATAAGATGTTCACTAAATTCTCTTTTTCAGGTTAGACAGTCGCTGAATCAAAATGAACATCTTCTCCATAGTTGTGACTTCACTTGTTCCATAAAAGCAGGGACTTGGTGTCTGTATTGGAATGAAAGACATTCACACTCGATGCTGAAATATTTGCACATTGAGTTCAAGGGCATTCTCACTTATTATTGTAACTGACAAACTAAGGTGTAATAGTGACATGACAAAACATGGGCTCTGGTTGTTGGTTCTTCCCATACTGCTGGGCCAAGATGGGGGCCCTGTGGTATAGTTATTATTATATAGCTCATTTGATGAAACCTCGATTATGATTGGTCAGAGGTGCTGTCAAAAGTTTTCACTATACAGCGTGTCCCAGAAAAAACGAAACCGAGTTTCATTGCAATTCTTTGCGATCATAATCACATATTTGCTTTATGAGTTGTACATGGATTGAAAGATACACTTCTCTTCTTTCATTCGATGCACAACACGTTGTTCATAATTCATGCATGACTGAGTTAGAACAATAGACAGTGGTGCTACTAAAATTTCATTTGCACGAGCAAATGGCAACTTTGAATGACTTTTTCAGACTTTTCCAGCAATCTTTTGCAAAAGATAGAGTCATAGCTTTACTATCCATTCTTTTTCCTTTCATATGATATCCCATGCGTAAAAAATGATCAACGCCTGCTCGAGAAAACTTAATTTGAAAATATCCTTACATTTTACCCAGATAGATAGATGGTAAAAAAGGAGCAGTTAGCTTTCCCGACTCCTGCCCGACTTGGCAGATAACAATGGCCTTCATGCTTCAATGAATTTCCACAAAAACATGAAAGGAGAGGGTAAAAGGGAATGTTACAGACGATTCGGTTGTGAATAGGGTCCTAAATTAGCACGTGATCATGAGCTTGCCTGACCATGCAGCTAACTACAGAGCAAAGGGTGTTCATCAGCGGAATGTTTGGGAAGGTAGGGTGGGAGTAACGGACCGAAAAAAGAAAACTTTCCGAGCCCCCCCCCCCCCCCAAAAAAAAAGACAACTTTCTGCCCTGCAGTTGCACCTTTGAAATGTTAGAAGCGCACCCCCTTCAAAAACTTCAAAACCCTGTCAGTGATGAAGGACTAACCACGCGTGAGGGAAATGTAGGGAGGAATGAAAACAGTTAATAAGTTTGAGGTATCATCAAAATGTGTATCATTGTTGTAATGTTGATTTCCCGTAGCCATTGGACTGCGTGCAGCCTGAGAATACTCGCGATATTAGTCTTTAATTATTATAAATAGTTATGTCTCATAGCTTATTCTAAATAAATGACAACAAAGGGCTGTCCGTCTCATACAGCCTTCTCTGTAAATACCTCCCCCCCCCCCCCCCCCCCCCCCGAACAACATTCACTGTAGCACTGCGGTTGTTTTGTGTGAATTCAATAGTGCAGATGAGCCCATTGTCTAATGCTAAGACGGGAGAGCTGAATGCTTGTTTTTTCGCTTATTCGTAGAATTGGTAGAAAGGAAGCATGCTTTCATACAGATTTTTCTCAAGCATGCGTTATTCATATTTGACGCGTAAGGTCTCATATGAAAGAAGAAAATATGAATATTTGGGTTATGAACTTTGTTTTTCGAAAACGTAAGGTTGTAAGTTTGAAAAATTCACTTAAAGTCACCATTTGCGCGTGCAAATGAAAATTTGATAGCACCACTTTTCATTGTTCTAACTCAGTCATGCATGAACAATGAACTTAAAGTTGTACATCAAATGAAAGAAGAAGAGTTTATCTTTCCATTGATGTATATCTCATAGAGAAAATGTATGATTTCGTTAGTAAAAAGATGCATGGAAACCCGGTTTCGTTTTTTCTGGGACACGCTGTACATGTATTTGTTCTGCCAAGCAGTCATCAAGTAGTTTTTCAAAAGGTGTGTAAGTGTATCTTATGTGCGTCTATATAATGTATTTGCGCCTTTTTGCTCATTGTGAATTGTGCGTGTACTTATATTTGCGCATTGTGAAATACCATGTTTTATTCTGTTTTGTCTGACTGGAAGCACAACGTCATATCAATGACTTAATTTAGCACAACTATCTTAATAAGTGGGATATGATATACAAAACAAATATTTTTTTGACTGCCTTCTTTTTGGTCATGGTCAAAACAATTTCCTCTCAATGATTTTTGAACTTTGCTACTGTCAAACACGATACAGTGTATTTTCACGGCATGAAATTTTCGCGAGTTGCCTCTAACATTCAATGCATATAGTGTAAAAAAGAACTTTAGCGTGCATTTTAATTTCACAAATCTTGGCTCTCGACAAATTCACAAAATTAAACTGCACGCGAACATTCCTCGTTTTACAGTATTCCCCTCGACTTCACCTGGGGCATAGCACTGCGGAGCAATCACCTCTTGGCAAATAGTTAAAAAATGCCCTTCGAAGCAGTTGATACATGCAAATGTATTTGTATAATACACATACTCTTATTAACTTTATTACTGAGGTTTTGAGTTTGAATCCTGCCAAGTGCGCATGTCTGTCATTGGACAAGATGTTTTCACTCACAATGTTCCCCTTGACCCACTGCATACTGGTGAATGAATACCCGATAGTGTTGGAATTATGAAAATGGCTCGGCCCTCTGAACGAACAGTGGTACAGGTATGTAACATTGAAGAGGTTACCCTTGGTAAATATGACAGCCAGAAGACGGTGTGAAGTACAGGTATTGTGTACAGTTCAATATCTCTACACTTTGGTTGTGCAATAATCGAGAGCTAGTGTTGGGTGGAGATGGAGGGAATTATCTATGATAATAGTGCAGTCTTACAAACTCAGCAACTCAGCAAAGGTTTTTGCCAATCGTTATAAAATTCAAATATTGAGGACTGATGCAAGCATTGGCGAAATACAAATGTACTAATATTCTTTATGTGGCGGACTCTTTTTGTCTCGCCCACCGGAGATGAAGGCGAGACTAAGGGATCCAAATGGCGTCCGTCCGTCGTCCGTCACAAATGAAGTTTACCTGCAAGACTCTCTTATGATGCATAACTTGGCAAACTGTTTACAGCAATGGCAGCCACACTTCGGTGATAGAAGCACTAGGGGTATCTTCATGTTATGGTGTTGTCGGAGGTCATGTGATGATGTCAAAGGTCATTTGAGGTCATATATTAAAGAGTATGTGCAAGACTCTATTTTCTATGTTACAGTTTTACCTGCAAGACTCTCTTTTGACAAATAACTTCACATAAGTTGCTTGGATTACAACCTAACTTGGGTCATAGATGCACTGGGGGTACCTTCATGTTATGGTGCTGTTGGAGGTCACAGGATAAGGTCAAAGGTCATTTGAGGTCATACATAAAAGTTTACTTGTAAGACTCTCTTATCACACGTAACTTGACACATGTTGCTACAATGGCACTCAAACTTGGGTGATAGATGCACTTGGGGTACCTTCATGTTATGGTGCCGTAAGAGGTCACATGATTAGGTCAAAGGTCATTTGAGGTCATACGTTAAAGTTTACTTGCAAGACTCTCTTGTCACATGTAACTCAGCACATGTTGCTACAATGGCAATCAAACTTGGGTGATGGTAGATGTCTCTTGGGAAGTTGAAGGTGACCACAAGGTCAAAGGTCACAGACAGGGGTCAACAAACTTTTAGGGCCCAATGTTAAGTTTTTAGGGCGCATTTTGTTTATGGCTCATAACTTTTGATCCCTTTGTCCGTTTGTGACCAAACTTGGATGGAAGATGTCCCTTGGGGAAGTGAAGGTCGTCACAAGGTCAAAGGTCACAGACAGGGGTCAACAAACTTTTAGGGCCCAATGTTATGTTTTTAGGGCACGTTTTGATTGTGGCTCATAACTTTTGATCCCTTTGTCCGTTTGTGACCAAACTTGGATGGAAGATGTCCCTTGGGGAAGTGAAGGTCGTCACGAGGTCAAAGGTCACAGACAGGGGTCAACAAACTTTTAGGGCCCAATGTTATGTTTTTAGGGCGCGTTTTGATTGTGGCTCATAACTTTTGATCCCTATGTCCGTTTGTGACCAAACTTGGACAGATGTCCCTTGGGGTGTTAAAGGTCAACACAAGGTCAAAGGTCACAGAAGGGGTCAACAAATTTTTAGGGCCCAATGTTAAGTTTTTATGGCGCGTTTCGATTATGGCTCATTACTTTTGATCCCTTTGTCCATTTGTGACCAAACTTGGATGGTAAATGTCCCTTGGGGTGTTGAAGGTCACCACAAGGTCAAAGGTCATAAGCAGGTCAATTAACTTCTGGGAGTTATAAAAAAGATTAATTCCTTGTACACGAATGGGCGAGACACAATTTGGCACTTGCCTTGTTTGTATTTGTGCCCCTGAATATCATCAGAAAATGTCACAATTAACATGTATGTATACACTTGTGTGTATGAATAGCTGTATAAAACAGATTGTATATACATACAAACATTCATACATACATACATACAGTGGACTCCCATTATAACGAAGTCCTTGGGAGTGGCAGTTTTCTTTTGTTATATCAAGATTTTGTTATAACCAAACAAATAAACAATAAAAATACATGTCCATAGAGTGGATAAGGTTGTAGCCTGAATTTCTTTGTTGTACAATGTATATGTAACTGGAATTTAGTTATAACCATGTTCGTTATACTGAGAGTGCACTGTAATATACATAAATACATGTATATGTATATATATGATGATGTTTGTAGTCCACGTGTTGGTACCAGTACAGAAAAGGTGACGAAGTAGGGTAGTAATGCATTTCAGTCCAACAGTGCTATTTATTCACACCAAATTTTTTACGCATACATACGTCTTCCTTAGGGTCAACATGAACAATTATAAAACAAGATGACTCTATTCTCATGGTAGTCAAAGGAATGTTTCTGGCAACACGCGTGTGTTATCCAAGTAGAGGCATCCGTCTTATCAGCATGCACACTTGCAGTCATGCTCAGTTTGTATGATTATGACATAATAATAATTAATGTAGCAAGTACGACTGCAAGTGCGCATGCTGATAAGACGCGCAGAATGCCTCTACTTAGATAACACACACGCGTTGCCAGAAACGTCCAGACTACCACTTATACACTCAGCAAAAAAAGTAAGTTCCCCCCTAGCATTTGTGGATATATCTCAAAAAGTATTAAACCGATTTTCATAATTCAAACGGAAATGGATAAAGAATTTTATTACTCATAACATGAGTGGCAAAACATTGCCACCAGATATCATTATTGGTGTAAAAAAAATGCATTTTATGTCAAAATGCATGGAAAAAAAGTTGCACTTTAGTGATTTGTACTGACTTTTACACAAATAATTAGACAATCACTCATGATTCTGAACATTTAAGCATGGGTTATTGCATATTTCTCTATCTCTTTCTTTTCATGAGCATATAGTGAAGTATTTGATAATTGATATGTCCACCACCCGCAATGACCAGCCGTCATCTCCTCCTCATACTGTTAACTAAAGTTTGTTCTTGGCGCTGCTCAATGTTGGCCCATGCTCTCTGCAAGATGCGCTGAAATTCTTGCAGTGAAGTGTCATCTTTCAACTTCTTGCTCGCTTTCCACTTAATGATATCCCAAAGATTCTCTACTGGCTTACAGTCAGGGGATCTTGCAGGCCACTTCATACGTTCGATGCCATTTCCCTCAGCAAACTGATCTACAACTTGAGGGCATGATGCAAAATGCCCACAGGCACATTAATGTGATCAACCTAAATTGGAATTACAAATCACATGGCTTCTACCAATATTTTCATATTGAGAAGGCCTATTGTTCAAAAAGTATGCATAACATCTGTTTAATAGGGAAGCACATTGTACCTGAAGAAATTCCTAAGAACTACACAATTTAAAAAGATCATTTGATAACTTACATAGGAAATGTATACAATATGCTTCCTATGGCCTAAAGTGCAGCTTTTTTCCCATGCATTTTGACATAAGGGATTTTTTAAACCAATAATGATATCTGGTGGCAATGATATGCCATTCATGTTATGAGTAATGGAATTCCCTATCCATTCCCGTTCGAATTATGAACATCCGTAAAATACTTTTTGAGATATATCCAAAAATGTTAGGGGGGAACTTACTTTTTTTGCTGAGTGTATATAGAGAGAATAGAGTCATCTTGTTTATTTTCATAATTGTTCATGTCGACCCCGAGGAAGATGTATGTATGCGTCGAAAATTTGGTCTGAATAAGCACTGTTGGACTGAAATGCATTACTACCCTACTTCATCAGCTTTTACTTATACATGTATATACAGCTGTATATATAAATATATACTTAATATATACGTGTATGTACACTGTGTACATGATGTATGTATTAACATATTACATACACATATATATATATACATATATGGTAAACTAACTTCAACAACAAAATTCTCTAAACAGTAGAATGTCTGTTTAATGGTGTGTTTGTGTTAAGCAAGCTAATGTTCAAAGTACTCTGGTAGGATGTACACATGTACATACTAGCCTATGACACTCCTAATGGTAAATAAGTGTAAGAGGTCGTATGTCTGTTTTTCAGAAATTGGTTGGTTGAGGTTTCAGCATACACATTTCAACTCTAGGTGTATGAGAGTTTGATGAATACATGTAAAACATCTGCTCATTATGTTTTGCACACACTATGTGTATGTGTGTGTGTCTTTGTGTTTGAGTTTTTGAGTTTTTTACAACATCCATAACTCAAAACAGTACACATAGGCCTACTGTTTGTCAAATATGCTACAAAAAAAAGTTCAGAAAATCTTTTGTCCTTTTGCATCAGTTTTAATTTGACAAAAACAATTACAATGTACACAGTCAACCTCACCTAGAAAGTCACACCAAAAGGGATCAGGGGAAAATCTATTGACTGTAATACACAGTAGAATAAACACATTTTTATATCCATCCAGGGTGAATTTTTCTTTGACTTACCGGTAGCCAATTTTTCAACTTGTACAAGGTCGACTTTAGGTGAGGTTGACTTCACATTTTAAATGTACAGTAAACAAATTGAGCTTTTCTAAATTAGACGGATGCATATAAAGAAAGCACACCTGAATATTCTCTAAAGATGCTATAAGACAATATGAAATATAGTGAACCAAAAAACATATGGGACTACAACATAAATGCAAAATTACTTCTGATTTAAAAGAGTGAATTTATAAATGCAGAGAATGCAAATAGCATATGTACATGAAGTTCTTGGCTAGTACATGTAGAAATTGATAAAAGACTATCAGTCGCCCAAGTACACAATGTATGTGTCAATATGCCCTTTTCAGTCATCACTAGACAGTAGCTAAATATCACAATGAACTTTACACCATCCCAAATGTACAGTATGTATATATATATATATATATATATATATATATGCCTTTGTCAAGGTGATTCCTCTCAAGTTTGGTTTAACTCAACCTTACTGCAATCATGTAAAGATGGCACCCTTCCCAGTAGTTTATGTCTAGAGTGACAAAGAGCTTGATGTAACATATGGTAGAAAAAAAAAAATCTGTCCTATCCCCCATCAAAAAAGTTTGAAAATTGTCTTCACTGGTTCCATTAAAATATCTGCAGAGCAAAAAAAAGAGTGAGTTGGTGCTATATTAGGAAAAGCTGTTAATTCTATTTTAACTGTTGACCAGAAGGTCTGACATATCAAATGATACTAAATACAAGATTGTAACAAAACTGAGTACACAACAAACATGACAGCAACATAATTAATACTTTTGTCTGAGTGACATAAAGGAGGATACAAACATTAAGTACAATGTAGATTTTTAAACCAATGTTATTTTTTAAAACTAACAGTGCTTAATTACAGAAATCAAAGCCATTTCTCTGTGTGATAAAAACTGTATAACTACAGAAAAAAGAGGCTGCACCACCACTATGAAACATGCAAAGTATTCACCCTGAGGGTTTATATGAAGCGATGAAACTGCTTACTGTATCAATAGGCGTTTTCACATCAGCCCGATGTTTCGAAATAGCGCGCTATTTGATAATGTGAACACAAATTAACGCGCTAATTGTATTGCTCTGATCGAGAAAATTTCTCGAGTCCAACTCTGGAAATTTCTGAAATAGCGGGGATAGTAGTGCGCTATAACGACTCGAGAAATTAGCGCGATGCATCCCATTATGCCTAGCGTGTGTGACCCGATCGATCGAGGCAAACTGCACACAAATCATGAGGAATTTTTGAGGGCACACACATTACTTATGCTGTTTGCACATACTCAGCAGTCGAATTAGCTCGACAAAAATTTGGGCTGATTCTCTTCGGGCTGATGTGAATAAGAAATGAGATAGCGCGCTAACTCGCAATCGCGAAAAATTTCTCGAGCTTGGATTTTTATCGGGCTGATGTGAAAACGCCTAATGATTTCTGCAACTAGAAACCCACTCTATTCATTCAAGCGTATGGCACAATGTGACTGCTTGATAGCTTTTGCTGACGACTGCTAGTCACCTGGGAAGATAAAATAGCTCAGTTTATTGAGTAGTACATGCACAACCTATGTCCTACACTGCATTACTAAATTCTCAAAATAAACAAAAACAAACATGCAAGTACTGATCTTATTTACACAAATGTGCATACATCATATGGAAATACATGTATTATGACAGGTCTCACTAGCTGCCATGTCCATATTGGCAGGTTCTCCTGACACAAATAATATAAACAACGCAAAATAAAAGTAAATATTAAAAGGAATAAAAATAGGGAGTGATGCAGATGATACTGTAATGACAAGTCTTCATACGTTACATTTCTCACATTTGGAGTTTCTCTTTACAGTGGTACACCAGAAAAGTATACATGTATGTACACACATCAGGGTTCCATGATAGAATACACGTACTACAATTGTATACATGTACAATGGAAAGACTAATATCCACTGAAACCCACTGTTAATCATGTATGGTGTACCTGTACTCTATCATATTGACTTGCAGCCAATACATGTCGTAAATTATTTGGCACAATGGTCACACAGCTTATCTGCTTTTGCAATCTCTCTTGTGCAAGATGTGTTTGCATTAATCATCATCATCCCTAGCCATTCTATTTTGGGCACAGACTTTGTGAATATATACAACAAGGAGGCTGTGATGAATATCAATCAGTCATAGCATTATAATAATAAAGCCTGTTGGGTAAAGCTTTGGGAAAAACAAGGTCAAAAGAAAAGAAGGATGAGCTCTTCCTTCGATGGATTATTTCAATTTGAGAAACAGCGAGCAGCAGCTTCAACATTTAAAATGTATGTGTAGGCCTAGTATTATGCTTGCTATATTTGCAAAATATACCTGAGACATGCCCTCTGCAAAATATAATTAGATTTTTTTGTCATTCTGAGTTTTATTTATTGGGGTTTAAATGTAAATTTTAAAGAGTCTACAAAAACAAAAACGACTTGAAATAGCGTTCAAAACCAGATCCTATAAATCAAACGATTGTGCAATTGATATTTTATTCCAAATACATTGTATGTATTGAATGATAGTGATATAATGTGCGCATGTACTTCGATCGTTACCTCTCAACCGATCGACATGGAATCTCGATATTCGTAAAAACATTCACGTATAGCTAGAATGTGCACACATCAGTACCTGGTACTTATGGAGCAGAGCTTAAATGTGCAATGCACAAGTACCAAATTGTTATAGAGATATGACCTGATTTAAATTATTGAAATATGCATATTTTCAAGGGCTATCACAGTTGAATTATGGTTGGTGTTTTTTATATTCCAGCTGTTCACAAATTTGATTTCCAGGGTATTGGTACTCTTTAATAGGTTGAGTGGAATTCTCATCCTGAGCTTCATAATGAATTCTCTGAAAATGAATGATCAAAACACAACCATTGCCATATGAATAACTAGTGTTTAAACTCACTGATGGCAAAAAACAGAGGACATCGAGTTGCAATTGTTATACACTAAATCAGTTACAACCATCTACAGGGGACTGTCATTATAACAAATTCCATTGGACCAGTTAAATTACTTTGTAGAACAAACTTGATTATATTAGGGTTTGCAAAACGATTACCTGTAAAGACAAAAAAAACTGAACATTTGGAAAAGTATGAACACATATGCTTCCATACTAATAAACTAGAATTTGTTTTAATTGCTGTCCTTTGTAATAAGAGTCCATCTTATCACCCGGTAAGCTTACAGTGCATGGTTAGTTTTGTTCAGGTAGCATAGCAGGATCAGGTATAATCTCGAGCAATGAGATTTTCTTGATCTGCTCTGTGTATTCTCACTTTCAAGTGGCATGAAACCTTTTCTAAATCTATTTCTTTTCCATGAGGTGCATTATGAGTGACTGATTACACATGCTATGAAACAAGACAAAATCTGTTACACCTTGTAGAAATGATGGTCAAATCACTTTCATTACTTGATTTCAACAGATCTGGTACTATACACAAGTACACAATGTTCCTTGCACTGCAATGTGGGACTCACACTAGCAGTGTTGCTTCTGCCCCTTTTTGAGTTCTTCATAACTTTTAACTTTTTTAACAATTGTAAGTAATGTAACAATTGTGCTTCAACCACTGTCTTTAAAAAAAACAAAATATGTATGATGCACTCTCTAAATCATTCTGTTTTGTCATTACAGCTTTAAAAGTACAAATAAAAAGTTTTTACAGCAATGCAGGGCTCTTTTGCATAAAGTGCTGCAAAACTAGAAAAATTTGCTGCAATTAAAATGTTCGCAAATCGCCACTGGCAGTCAATGCATTGGGTAGATGAACACTTTTGTGTGCATTTTACTTTCGTGATATTTCATGCACGCAAAAATTTCTGGTTTTATGGTAACAAATTAAACTGTATATAACTAAGGAAGCGAACAATACTGTCAATTTATAATGTACAGCAAAAATAGATGAACAAGAGTTATATACAACGCATCTACTTGTATGCAGATTAAAAAAATGTTAAAGGGATGGTATAGTATTTGATGAGTCAGAGGATTAAGCTTTTAACTTTTTGGGAGATACTTAGACACCACTCTATAAAATTTGAAGAGCATACAATTCTGAGAGAAATTTAAAGTTTATTTGATAAGAATCGGCTTTGGAATGGCTGAGATATTCAAAAACAAAATAAAACAAAGCGTTAGTATAAAAGGTGGGTCCCAACTTTTATTATGACTGCTTTGTTTTGGATATCTCGGCCATTTCAAAACCAATTTTCATCAAATGAACTGTAAATTCCTCTTAGACTTATATTCTCTTACATACTTCGTAAAAGGTTTCTCATTATCTCAAAAAATTACCATCCCTCAAAAAATGTTGAAAACCTTAAGCTCCATCTCAACCAAAACTATACCATCCCTTCACTCATGGATGCACATAAGTGCAACCAGACCTTGACAGGAGCGAAACATCAGGACGTGACGTGCAGGTGCCCGGAACCGATTCAGTCTATATCTTCTGCTTGGACTCCCGTTTCTGTAGTCGATAAGAATTAGATAAGAGACCAGGGGAGGGAGACGAAAACAATGAGGTGTATGAATGAAAAACAGGCAGAGTCAGTGGATAGGATTATGAAGGAGTTGCGCAAATATGAGGCATGAGAAACGCACAAAGTACACAGGTATACGGAAGACAGAAAATGGATGCATGAAATACACAGACCATCACAAGCAATGAGCAAAACAAAAAACACAAAAGCAAAGAGCATCACAGCATGGGACAGGAAAGAGATTTTTGATGTAGTGAATAGAGAGAAATAGAAAAAGAAAACATTAGCTTAAATTTCTCATTTTGAATGAAGTTGCACATTTTAGTTGCACACAAAGATGTTGCTAATGTGAAATGAAATCAAATCAATCTACTACATAATGTACACATACAACGTGTACTCTAGCACCGATATGAAAAATTTGTGTAAAGCATACAGTTTCCCTTGCAATTTTACATTGAAAATTGGACTAAGTTCACAAAAAGATCTACACGGATGAAACATGCATTGGTTCTATTATGTAAGTCAAATTTACATAATTTTATTAAGTAACGTCAAAATTCACACAGTTCTACGGATTTCCTGTGGTCCCTTTAGATTTGACTTAGGTGAGGTTGACTGTATGCTGTACATGTACATGTACCAAGGCAAAATAATATGTATTGAAACTAGCAGAATTTACCATTTGTGCTTCTCAAAGTAGAGGTGAATATAAAGCTCTATTAATAGCATTCAATACTTCGGAGTACAGTTTCTCAGCCTGCAGTCTGAATTACACTAGAATCCCAAATAGCCCAACTACAAAGAATATTTGTACCATATATTTTACAGGGTTTTTATTCTCTCAAATTTTGCGAGTTGAGTACTATTCCTGAATACATGAATGTGACATGCATACTTACATGTACTGGTATGCAGTACACAGTACGTACATGAACAAGGTGTGAGATAATACTCTATGATTACAAACCATTTACAATATTGTCAAGAAGTTCCAATTCAAGAAAAATTGAACTTGCTAAATAAACGGTATATAATGCAGTATGCTACTGATATTCTGCAGACCTGCATTTCATGAAGGCCGTGAATAAGTATGACTTCCACCAAATAATAACATGATACAATTTATCTATATGCAGAGCCTTAAAGGTGCATAGTCCTGGTAGTGTAGAGGGCGCTGTTGATGATACTGCCGATCACCGTCAGCATTGATACGAAGATAGCCGAAGTTGAGCTGTCATCAAGAGTAATGCGCGTAGGTGTTGCTAAGTAACGTTGCCTTCGTTCTCTTCTCTGCGCATCATGCAGTCTGTAGTAATGCCAGGGTGCATGCACATGTGCTTCTTATTATGACATCACAAAAGAAATTTGCTAAAGCTGTCATTCCCCTGAGCCGAATCATGAGCCGAACTGTGATCGGACCACTGACTACAGTGGATCAGACTTCTTCGGACTCGGGGAAGTGGGCCACAGCGTAAGCGCCAAAGAGGAGTCTATAGCATATGTCTCTATAGGAAACTTGCGCCGAGCGCCCGCATACGCATTTGACTTAAACACGGGGACCATGCACCTTTAATTGTGAATAAGCTATGACTTCCACCAAATAACAACATGATACAATATATCTACATGTATAATGCAGAGTCTTACCTGTAGATACATGTACAAAGCCGGACAAAAAGGAAGCTTTATAATATCATTAGTGTCTACTTGGTGATTATAAAGTAAGGGTGACTGAACCACATTGTACACTAGATGAGATATTGGATGGGTCAGCATAGGAGCCTTGCAATGTTAAAAGTACTGTTATACTCTCACACATATCCTACATACTATATGTATGTTATCTGACAACTACGCAGAAAGGTTATTTAAGAAAGTATTTTGTGTACATGTATCAGTCCCGACACACAAATTGCTCACACAAGGAATCGATCACACGCATTCATACACACACAAGAAATTGTCCCACTTCCATGATGACCAGTTTATTAATCCAATTGGTAGTTTGTCAATCATGTACTCACAGACTTAGATTTAGATCTCTCTGGACTCGACTTTGATGATTTTTTGGCCTTTTTCTACATTGACAAACAGGGATGAGAAGAAAAAGAAAAATATAAAGAAAAAAAGTTTTGTCCAAAGAGAATGCCTTGTAATGACAGTGACAGTCTCTGATATTTAGACCAAATACAGCAAATTCAGCCAAAAAAGAAAATCTATGAAGGCAACATTCATGCATGCTTCTCCATACTATGCTTGCCATCAACCACAAAGTTTGATGTATCTGGAAAACCTCTGTCAGTCAAGAGAATTCTCTAAGTCCAGATTTCATAGCATCCACATTTTGGGTATATCTGGCATTTTCTGTTGACTGTTCAAAGGAGTCAAGAATTCAACCACCAACAATGAGTGCATCAGTTTTGCTCAATCTGAACAGAGGTGCACAGTGTAATTATACTCATTTTCTGATTTATCATGCATTTTGTTACTGTTCAATTCAGACCATTCAACATACAAGCTCTAGAGGATTTTGCAACATGTCCATTGCACCAAACTTTGCACCTAAGAGCGTAGATGAATAATGCACAGCTGGTCTCAAAAAAGGTTAACACACTGAATCACACAATCCCATATGGAATCAAATGCCCAAACAGAAGCACACATAAAGACGCATGTATATACACAGCAATGGATTGCAACCTCTTCAGAGGAGAATGAAACCCAAATACATGTACATGACTGTGAACTGGAGGAATGCAGCAATATTCATAGAACAAATCAGTGAACTTTGAAGAAAACTGAACAATCCCTTTAAAAAGTTAATGAATTTCTATTAAAAGTTTTGGTGCTGCCATTGTTTGATGACATCTTGGCTGTGAGACGATGATATAAAGAACACATTCTTACTCCCCTAGCATAATGAAAGAAGTGGAAAACACGCCCATAAGGCATGCCAGTAACAAGTCGAAGGAGTGTGTACTCTTCATAAAAATGAAATTTTGTGGAAATCTCTTTACATTTTCTTTACAATGTTTTCTATACTCACAAACAGTTTTTGCAGTCTTCCCATACAGCAATAGCTGCACTAAAACTGTAAAAATTTATGACTTTTAACATTGTCTAATATTTCTTCAACTTTGCTGACTTTATCTACTAATTGTAATATTGCTGCATTCACTCAATCCATGTATTTGGGTTTCATTCCCCTTCAAAAAAAGACAGAATGAAAGAAATTAAAGAATGACTGAAGATATGATTTATTGATATTATACATTCATTCTGTATTTACCTTTTCTGAAGATTTTGACTTCTTTTCCTTGTCTTTCTTGTCTTTCTTACTGCTCTTGTCCTTTTCCTTGTCGTCAAATTTATCATGCTTCCATGTTGAGCTGAACGTTGAGCCGTATGGTCGGTAGGTACCCCTGTTACCCCTGGTGAAGCCACGTGGTACATAGCCCGACCCCCTGAAGCCACGAGAGAAGCCCCTGCCACGGTATGGGAAGGAGCCGCGATAGAAACCGCGTCCTCTCATGCCTCGATAGGGTGTGCGATGGATGAAGCGCCCTCTCGTCACTGGTCGGTGCAGTTTCTCCATTGATGGGGAGCGTTTCCCCCGATCGTCATGCTGGTGAACAGTATTCAGAGAAAGTAAAACTTCGATACAATGTAATGGCATTGCCACTACACTTGTAAGTACTATAGAGAGCAAAAGTTTGTTTTACTGGTCAACACTTATTTTAGCACCAGGTAATAAACATAAAATTCTTGCTTTGATCATGACTTTACTTCATCATAAACCAGCTCTTAATCATTTAATTCAATAACATAGTGACTTCAAGAATGCTTTAATGAAACCCCATAATTCTCTTTCAGCTACCAGACCATATAAAGGAAAAAGCACACACTGAAAAGTACTTGTATGTACACTTCTGGGACAACACCAGAATAAGTACATACAAAGCCTATAATGCACGGAAGCCAAAACTACAATTTTGCATAACGGTAGATGCATGGATGATTTACAGTTTTATCACAAAAAAATTGCTTCAGAAAGGAACATGTCACCTTAACTTAGTCAACAACACACATCACATCTGGATATTGGATGGCTTTTTGTACCATGATTGAATTTTCATAATTTGTGTGTGTGCATGCACAAGTTTGTGGATTTCCATAGTTAAACCCCACATACAAAGAGAACATATTTGGAGGACTCAAGAGCAATGCCAAATACCTCATAAAATGATCCTCGGACAGGTTCCGCTGAGGGATCCAGTCTCTGCAACTCTTCCACTTCCTTCCGAAAATCTGGCTTAGGATCGTCAACGGTAATTCCACCACTATCCACACCACCAAGCCTCTCCCGCACTGGCCTCCTGTCTGATGACACTTCTCTTCGATCCATAGAAAATCCGGAGGAGGGCAGCCTGTCCAAAGGATTCACTGTGAACTGAGAGGACTGCATCTGCTTCTCTTCCTCAAGGGCCAGTAGCTGCCGACGGACCTCGAGGTCGTGTCGCAGGTCGCTGTTGATGCTCAGCATGCTGTCGAGGCCCAAGTCCATGCTGAATGAGCTTGATGTGGAGGTGGCAGGATGGTGTGAGTGCTGGTTGAAGTCTTGAGATCGCTGCATGAGAAACTGATTGTCTTCCTGTAAAGAAGACGATCTGTTGCGGAGTAACTGTTCATACTTCTCAAATACAGTGAAAGGCTTCATGACCACTGTTGTTTCTCTGGGAAGAAGGTGCTCTGGACTATGGGATCGAACTTTCTCCTTTGTGTGGCTGGTCCTGTGCTTTCGTGGCCGCTCATCTCTCTCCTTGCTCAAACTTCTGCCATCTTTGCGCTTCCTCCTGTCTCCTTCTGGTGATTTTCTCCAGCAAGCAAAGCGCTCATACTTCTCAGGATAGAGCTCTGGATCATCCTCCAAAGAGCGGGCAATGATCTCTGGACGGTCAAATATTGGACGCAGCCCTTCATCTTTGCGACGTGGTATGATGACCAAACTTGCATCAAACTTTCTGCGTTTAGGGGAAGGTTTCCTCTTGACTTCCACTCTGATGCCAAAGTCCTTCCGTTGCTCTCTATATCTCCCCTTTTGTGGCGACATTGCTCTCTCTTTTGAATAGGACTTAGATTCATATTTCTGCTGAGAGCCTTTGCTTTGCTGCTGGTACCCCTGTTCAGTCAGGCTCGTTGACCCAAAGTACTCTCTCTGAGAACTCTTTGACTGATCGTCTAATCCCCTGGATCTAGAGCCACTGGAGCTTTGGGCTTCTAGCTCCCGCAGTCTCATATCCAGGTCTTGTTGGGACTTGTGATCTTGTTGGGGGGAAAACGATTCCTTCTTGATTCTGTCACTGGTCCGCCCAATGAAGTCCAGCCCTGGAATGTCGCTGAAGTTTCCTCCTAGGACTTTGTTTGAATCCAGAGCATAATTTGATGATTCCTTTTTGACATGGGATCGATGTGATCGGGGCGAGGAAGATGCGGACCGAGAATGGGAACGTGACCTTCGTCTCGACCTGCTTTCAAAGCTCCTTCTTCTGTCGTGGGAAGAGGACTGCTTTGAAGAGCGGTATGGGATGGACATTACGGGTGGGCTTCTCCTGGACGACCGCTCCTTGTGACGATAATGTTTGTCACCTGACATCGATCGTGATCGTGAGCGAGAGCGGGACCGCGAATATGAGCGGGAATAATTTGATCCAGAAGATCTGTATCGACAAAAATTTTGGAAAATAGCCATGTTTTAAAAGTAGTCATACTTCAATAAATTCAACATGCAAACAGTGATTGGATTGCACAGGACAATACTACAATCATACACACTTCATTATCACAATTACTTCATGACGTGCATTAAAACAAGACAGTCTTGACTCTTTACGGCATCCAGTATTGAAATATCATATTTTCACGGTCTGACATTTGGAACAGTATACTTATAAAACATCATCTTTAATATTCTTAAGTTACTTGGAATTTCATGAAAATATCTCTGGCACATTTAATTACACACACAGCATAAGATTAGATGTGAATACTCTTATTAGTATCAGAGAACAGTGTACAAGTATAAAGGATGTTTAAGTGGCCTAATACATGCAATGTACATTGTATGAAAATTCAATAACTTGTAAGACTTTGAAAATTCTTGAAAAAAAAAGATGGATATTAGCAATCTCATACAAGTCTGTATAATATTGCACAACAGACTTTAACACATTATCACACTCCACTCAACAATATGTGAGTACAAAGCAGATGACCATACTGTACAAAAGAGAGTTTGCTGTCAAACCACACCATTCTATCTGGGTAGAGAGAGTTACACTTCTGGTGAGTCAGGACAAGTCACATCATTTGTTTAATAGTAAATCTACTGAAAAAAACAAATGAAAATCTAATTGTTGGGCAACACAACAACGTAAGGAAACTAAACAATAAAAACCTGTCAGTGTAAACAAAGTATGAGATCATGTTGATCGAGATTCCTTTCATGAAGAGCAATCATTTCTTTGAGAAAACAACCCCCACAAAATATATAATGTTGCAAACTTGTACACATTTATTCGGTCTATGTACTTGACACTGCTATCGTTGAATTTAAATAGCAGCTAGACTTGTTCATTATATTCAGTTCATTTGATTGACATGATAAACTTTGCATCAAACTGCATGAGAAAATTGGCTAGAAAGCCAGAGTCGAATGACAAAGATACAGCAATCACTACAAAGTTATAATACATGAGAAAAGATGGTATGAATTTTACTCATGTTTAAGATGAACATGAAGGTTAACATTGCATGCTTCATATCAAAATCCATTCTTTAGCAAAAAATGTTCTTAAATAAAACACACTACAACATGGAACTGGCTCTGCACACAAGCATGCACGTGTAAACACATCAGCTAAAGGAAAAATTCTCAAATATGAATACTCACCATATAATGCTGATATTGCAAAAACTTGAGGCATAAAAGGCATATTTGATGAATAATTGCCATTACCATCCCAATCCTAGAGAATATGAACTCTCCATCTGGTCTTTCCATCTACAATTTGGTACATCCACATAATTCACATCTGCAGGAACTCATTCCTTGATGTAATCACTCCAGAAATCTTATTCCCTCAGCTGATTTTCTTCCCATTTGTACCGTTTGGTACTATACGGTGTCCTCTTGGGCATCTTTGGTCCATCAAGAACGTACAGCTCCTTTATCGTCATCTGTACCTTCCTCTGGCATTATGGGATATTACGATCATGCTCCAACTCCTGTGGATGGTTCTTCTGAATGCCTTTGAAATGTCTGGTGTGGATATTCTGCATTGGCTCATCATTAGCCAATTCAGTATTTTGATAACTTTCAATGCGGTCATACTGAATGATGTGGCAGAATATGACATCTTATGGTTTAATTCAATGCATCCAACCAGCACAATCAGGCTACTGTAACTTACTTGTTGAAAGGATTGTGTACAGTTCTAGTTCCTGATATGACACATTATATCTTCCATGGTAGGTTACGTTCCCATGTTTCCTTTTCAGTTATACAATGCCTGTCATTTAGTATGATGAAAACCCCAACAGAGATGGATGAAGGTCTAGACAGAAGTGAGAATGTATCTTCCTCTCTTACACAGTCATCAATTTCAAGTCTGATACGTGTATTTGTGAGGTTGAGGACTGCAACAAGAAGTGTATGATTGCTTTGGGTGGTCCATGTCTGTTCTG
Source organism: Diadema antillarum (assembly GCF_040938485.1). Taxonomy (NCBI): domain Eukaryota; kingdom Metazoa; phylum Echinodermata; class Echinoidea; order Diadematoida; family Diadematidae; genus Diadema; species Diadema antillarum. Next base: position 1,304,638 of record NW_027270934.1, read on the forward strand.
GATCTTCCTTGAACTTGGAGACTTCCACTCTCGAGACACATACATGAAACTGTGACAGGTTGCTTTGGTAAGTGCATTGGCTTTCTGACTCGTCCTCACCATGGTTATTCCCATGAGGACTTGATCGTCTGGCACCTGTGATGTCTCAACAGCGTAGTAGTCCTTGGCATCGCAAGTATGTCACATGGCTTTCCTTTCTTGCCAAATCAAGATGAGCAGCATTTTGAAGGCCAAGAACATTATCATCATTCCATCTGTGGCCATCAGTTGTTCCTCTGAGGGGCATTGGACTGGCAGGAAAGAAAAGTCTCATTTCTCTAAAGAAGACACACTTAAGAATCTGCCCTTAGGAGTGTGTCTTTTTGTTTGTTATAGTTGTTTCCCCCCCCCCAAAAAAAAAAAAAAAAAAAAATAATAATAATAATAATAACAATAAAATAAAATAAATTAATAAAAAATAAAAAAAATCAATGATTATTAGTCAATGCCTATACCATCCACCAGAACAGTATTTGTACATCAGTAGTGCAGGTAAGGAAATAATTCCAGAAGGTAAAACTAAAAGCATAAAAATACACAAGTGATGATTAAAAATTGCTATCTACTGGCACTGAATTCTGCTGAAACAACAGCACTGAAAGACCTTCTTTTTGAAAACTAAATAAACACCATTTTTTAAAGTTGGAAATTCAGGGAGGTACTAGGAACTGCTAATTTGTTCACTGTCATGATAGTGCTCTCACGATGATATCAACAATTTTGGCATACCCAGGTACAATGAAGGGATGTGCATTAATTATAAATACAGCTTGGCACTACAACTGTAGTTCCTTTGCACTCTCCATTACCTGATAATCCTTTTTATTAACATTTCATTGTAGAAGACACATGTATACAGTGGGCACTTTAAACCATAGCATCCCAAGAACCAAGTTTTTATTAAGGCATATGGCATACTGACAATTTTTTTTTTTTTTTTTAATGGCTTGTCTCAAAAATACTCAAGTCCTATTCTGTATTAAAGTCTTCAAATTACTGTCTCTGTCACCATTTTACAACCTGCTCCAGCAAACAGCTTGAAATAATAATGCCTGCAGAAGGTGACATCCAAAGCAAAACAAAAAATATGCATGTATTCAGTTCCACGATGCTGGTACAAGTGGTCTTTCAATCTTGGTTACATTCAGCAGTTGCATACAGTATGATGTGATGCTGAATGGACCTTCCTATTGGAATGAGTAAAGGCCAAATGATCTCACAACTCTTCAAGAATCCCTCTTTGGTACAAATCTGTTACATGCCATCAGGATATGATGTGAATGTTGATCACTGACAGAATACTATGAGGCACCAATGTGACATTCCGCAGATACAGGTCTGGCATTCAGATTTGATTTCCACACTGTAATAACATTGATTGACATTTCTGCCAGTGGATTAACTGTTAACTTCAGATGCCCAACATGCTGCTTTATTTCATCTCCATCCATGCACAGCTAGAACAGAAACTCAATGTGCAACATCTCCAGTCCGCCATCCTCTGCTCAAAGGTGTGTATGTCTGGCATCAGCCTGCTTCTGTCAGGTGTCAATTCCCTTTTGGAAGCAAGGTGGTTTTTCATATGCTGACACTGTGACAGGTACAACCACTTGGTTCTTCAATCTTGGCATGCCGGTACAGGCTATAGCTCATCTGCATGGAGTAACTGTGATTGCCGTGTGGGTCCCTCGCCATAAGCTCAAAGCTTCAATCTCCCATTATAGCCTTGTCCAGTATTTTGCCAATTTTGAAAACACCTTGTAAAGATATGATGTCTGTACCCCACGTCTTCATCACTGAGATAAATTATGTACTGTACCCAGGTTTGAAAGAGGTACATACCACAAGTGTAACACTGGATAAAGATATTCCTGCCCACATAGATGCACTATGACGATCCTGTTTCCTTCTCTTAAAACCATTTTGATCACCAATGACTTGAACATTGCTGGAACATCTACAATGTTCCACAGATTTTGACTGAGAAGATAAGTCATTCTTTTTTCTCTCTTTCTTTTTATAAGGCAGCACAAGTTCAACTTATCTCCCCTGCCCTTGGAGTCACCATACAACAATATCTCCGAGTTGTTAACCATCACTTCTGAGGGCAGCATGGGCACGTTGGGCTTAGTTACATCATGGTCGTAGGTCCTTAGTGCTTTACATCATAGTCATACATTTCCTTGGTTACGTCTGATCAGTTCCTGACATTACACAACTCCATGGGTATCAGTGACAGGGGTCCATCGACAATACAGTTGTAAGCATGCTTCTCCTTGTCATTGAAGCTCATCAGTTTTGCTCAAATTCATTTGTTTTCCTTGAAGCTCATCTTTGTACACTATTTCTGCAAATCAATGACAGTCATCCCACATCTGTAGCCAGTCATTAATTCACCAGTGCAATGTCTCCTTTTTAAAAGATGTGGCTGGTTTGTCAATGTTTGTTTTTGAAAGGTCTATTCCCTCAGGGGGCTTCTTCTTCTTCATCTTCCTTCTTCTTCTTCTTCATTTTTTTTTTTTTTTTTTTTGGGGGGGGGGGGGGGTGGGGTGGTTTCTTGCATTTCAATTTAAAGCAAGGGATATCCATAATTCATTGTCAGATCCAGAGAGCAAACAATAATGTTTACATGTTCCTTCCATTCCTTTGTTCCATAGACAAAATTTGTGATAATATGGTGATACCATGCTGCCTTTAGTTAAACCTGCTTCCCAGTGCTTGCCCCAGAAATAAAATATTGGAAATTGTGATTGAAAATTTTCCCCCATGATGTGTTTCAAGAACCAGGCACAATAGGCCATTGAAGTAAAAAAAAATCAGCACATTACAAACAAAATAAAACAAAAATTCCTGTTTAATGTGACAGAATTTATACACAATTCCATGATAGATGTACAATGCAATTTGTGCCCATCCTTTTCCTTATCAGGAAATAATGGATGATTGAGTTTGCTTCTGAAGAGTTAATGTTGTTTTGACTGAAGTGCTACCCTGGTACCATCTACTGGCTCTTCCATCTGTATACGTAGCACCAGATCTAAGCATGAAGTCATCATAACATTACAGCAGATGGTATCAATGCTCCATCCTGTCTTTTCTGCTGTTTCAGGACTCATCAAGCTTGCAGACTCATCATCCTCTATCACTCATGGCTCATCTTATGATGTGTGATGCCTCGGGATGATGAACAAGAACATCCCTTGTTTGTGTCCTGTCCTCGCATCTTTGGATGTGCAATGCCTCGGCCAAGCCATGAGCATCAACTTCTTCCCTTCTTTGGGTACATCTTGGGAGGCATCCTCATACAAGTTGTTGTACTTTGTGAATACAGCTTCATGATTACAAGCCTCATCTGGTCCTCACTGCCTGGTGTTGTGCACATTTCAGCCTGCATAGATTGGCATTCCTTTTTACACTTCTCATCTCTTTGGCAGTACAAACTGTCGGGACTGCCTCACTATGCTTGTATATGTACTCATCTCCTGCCCAATGTAAGCAAAATGCATGCCACAGGGAGCTGACATATTTAATGGCCGTGTGTACTGTTGCCTTACTTACTTGGATGACCTGTCTCTGTCAAAAGAGAACAACAGAACCTTCATGATAGTTGACCATATCACTCATTCCATGCATTTATCTTATTGTAGCAATTTCAGCATTTAAAAGCATAACTTAGAGGATATTATCCACAAAGTGCAAAACTTCTCTTAATAGGGATTGTATCGTTTTGGTTGAGACACAATTTCAGGTTTCTAACAGTTTTTTTGTAAGATAATGAGAAACTTCTTATGAAATATGAAAGAGCACGTAATTCAAAGATGAATTCAGCATTTATTTGATGAAAATTGGTTTTGAAATGGCTGAGATATCCAAAACAGAGCAATCCTAATTGAAGGTGGGACCCAACTTTCATTAGGATCGCTTTGTTTTACTTCATTTTTGGATGTCTCAGCCATTCCAAACTTGATTTTTATCTAATTAACTTTGAATTCCTCTTAGAAAGGTATGCTCTGTATTATTTCCAAAGTGGTTTCTTGGCATTTTGATACTAGAGAGCTTTTAATTTCAGGATGGTAGGCAGAGGATGATAGGAAGAATAAAATCAATCTGCGCATGTGCAAAATCAAATATCTCTTCATCCTGTTGATTTTCAGGATGGTTCCTGGTGGAAATAGCATTTGTTTAGTAAGCAGGACAGAGCAGCTACAATGTAGCTGCTGCATTTTTAGGTATAGGACGCATGCACGTGACAACTTATACAGTACACTGGACACAAACGTCCCCGTCCTCAGAAATCGAAACAGTCAACAAATTATCAGGATGGAGCCAAAAGGGGACGGTGGGTTACAGTAACTTTCCATCCTGTATGCCCTACCGTCCTAAATCTAAAAGTCCCTATTACATGTACATGTATATGTGCCTGCTTCAGTTCAAAATCATTCGTTTGATTTAACAATTTTGCAACTGGTGTGGGAAATACATTTTTTTTTAAACCTCAACCAACGTAACCTTTAAATATCTTCTCTATGTGTACAGGACCACAGTTGATATTGTCATGAGTACTTTTCAAGGGCCATAACATACTTTTTTGTGACACAATTTTGCAAAAATTAAACCCCCAAAACACAACAAAATGGCAAAATGTTTGAGAGCGGCAAGTCATAATCGTGAGTTTGTAAAATATTTGAAAGAAGGCACTACTGTACAAGCTGAAATTTTCATGTTAAGATATTTTTGGAAATTGCCAAACTGTTATCAGACATTTTTGCACGTTGTTAATTTTGTGGTTGCGAGGGTCTAGAAATCACAACATAGATCACAAAATGAAAATAAGAATAAGTAACAAGCGACAGTGCTATTACTGAATATTTTTTTTACATGGTGATTCCTCGTTAAAAAAAAAAGTAATGTGTTCTGCACTTAAAGTAGTGAACTAGTGTTTTGTGCTGTCATATTCCAGATATTGCTGCGTTACAGCCCACGCAGCATGCCAGTACAGTACTTACTAGTTGCGCACTATCGATTTGATTCGATTCAATTCAATTCGATTCAAACTTTATTTTCACCTTTTTCACTTATCCAGCACTGACATGAATTGATTTTCTTGTTTTTTAAAATCAATATTTAGCAATTTTATTTTTATGCATTCTTTACATGATTCAAAGACGATTAAAAAAAAAATCAGACCACTGCAAAGATTTCAGCTCAATGAGCTCATACAGTATTTTTATGCTCATAGATCTGCACTATTTGGATATTATTATGCTCATCATACAAGAATGTTAAATTTTCAAACTTTTGAAAATACCATTTTATCACTTATGAGTTGTATTACTACACTAACTGCAAAGCATGAACCTTTTGAGAGTTCATTTTAAACCACTGTTTACTAATTTTAATAATGTGCTGAAAGGCAAAAACAAAACAAAACAAAACAAATGAACAAAGAACAAATCATGCTTGGTTCTGATTCTTTTGAGAAAAAATATTCAAGAATATTTTTCCTCAAAGATACTGTACTTCAAACCCTCTTGACTCTAGTGATAAACAGTAGGCCATATGCATAAAGAGTAGCAATAGCTTTCAAGCACTTGCTTCAAGCACAAGCACAAGCTTGTCAAGCAAAAGATCAAGCTCAAGCAATTGCTTAAATCTATTAAAGCATGATTTTTGGCTTGTACTCAAACCATTTGCTTGCCCTGACCAAGCAATTGCTTGCTGTTTCAACATAGGTTGTACGGGATGTCACGCCATGTCACGCAGGGCGGGCTTGATATAATATACTTGAAAGGACATGTGTGGGCGGAAATGTTTCCTGACACAGCAGCTGTAGAACTATAAAATGACACTCATAATATATATGCATGCACACACACACACACACACACATATATACACACACACACACATACATTGTACAAACATACGTGCACAGATGTCAGACATCCTATTCTTTGCATCACATTTTGGGTGCTAAACATCGCCAATTCGCCTTGTTGAAATGAGATTTTTCGATATATCTCAGGAGAAATTTCTTAATCTTTCACCTTTTTTTAAACGAAGAACGTGGTGCTTAAAATGTTAAGCACAAGCTCAAGCTCATATAACAGAGTCTTTAAAAAATGTAATCGTTGGCTAAGAAGAACAATCAAAGGGTCCATTTTATGGATACTTTGTAAGCAAATGTTTCATCTCTAGCAATTACTCACAGGTAGTAAGCAAATTCGCTTTTGCTTGCTGGCAAAAGCTTTTGCTCGCAAGCAATTGCTTAATTTTATGCATACCAATTCAAGCAAAAGGCAAGTACAAGCAACTGCTACTTTTTATGCATACGGCCCATCATATTTGCATTAAAGAGCATGATATCAAGAAACTGAAATCCTGTGCCACTAAATACAAAACCAGTCCACATAGCCACCACCTCCTTAATACATTTGTACCAGTGGTTTATATTCTTCTAAGATGAATTGCAGGTTGCTAACCATGCATGAATCTGCCAACCTGTCTATCTTTGATAATATTTCACTGTGTACCCATGTATAGTGGGCCACAGACTCTAGACCTTGACCATCTGATATCTGTTAGTGTTTTGGCGTATGCCCCGAGATCTCAATCTCACATAATTGCCTTTTTTCTAACTGTCAAGCAAACTACAATATAACACAGTTTTTCACACTCCTACATTAATTTCAGCGATGATTAACGCCTCATGCCCATATTGCATAAATTAGACTGATTAGTTGGCAAGTCCTGTATGCAAATCTCATGCTGCAAGACTGACAAATATTTAGATAGGCAGGGTAAAACCCTCAAAGTTTTCCCCATCTTCAGCAATTTGTAATGGATATGCCCAACAAGAGGCAGGGAGTTAAATCTTTCACAATGAAGAAAGCTTTGGGCTGACTGAAAACAATGGGCCGACTGAAAACACTGAAAATTAATTGAAGTGAAGGGATGCCACTATCCATACATCAACACAAAGGAGGCTCCATAAAACAGCCAGGAAAATACTTAAAGGACAAGTCCACCTTTTATACATGTGGATTGAATGAATGCAGCAATATTAGTAGAACACATCAGTGAAAGTTTGGGGAAAATCGGACAATCCGTTCAAAAGTTATGAATTTTTAAAGTATTTGCGTAGTCACTGCTGGATGAGAAGACTACTACAGTGTATGATGTCATATGCGTACAACCATATAAAGAAAATAAAAAGAGAATTTCACAAAACATTACTTTTTGAATAAAGTGCACATTTCTTCGACTTGTTACTGACATATGTTAAGGGTAATATTATTCCCCCTGCCTTCTGAAAGAGAGAAGTCAAGTGTTCTTTTGTTATGCGAGAAAAGTGAAAATATGTTGAATTTTCTTTATTCTTTCTTTATATCGTTGTACTCGTGTGACATCACAGGCTATAGTAGTCTTCTCATCCAGCCTTGAGTGAGCAGAAACTTCAAAAATTCATAACTTTTGAACGGATTGTCCAATTTTCCTCAAACTCTCAATGATGTGCTCTACTATTAAATATTGCTGCATTCACTCACCCCACATGTCTATGAAGGTGAACTTGTCCTTCAAGTGTTAAATGCACTTCCATAATAAAAACTGATTTCTAAGTCAGACAGGCCTTTATAATTGGCAGCTCTTGAACTGATGTAATGCAATATTTACTCATGACTTAGGATGCAAGCCATACTTCACTATTCTTGTATAGACAAATAGCATAAACTTACCTCCTGCGGCGGCTCTTCTTGTGTGGAGAGCGGGACCTGGATCTATATCTTCCTAGAGGCATGATGGGAATGGCTGTCTGGTTCTAGTAGCAGTTGTCGTTTCTTGTCGTTCAGACCTACTAAAGCACAATCTCTCTCTCTTGCTTTGAACTGTGATATCCAAAGCAAACAATACTTACAAAACTGTTGCCAATGTATCGTTCACCTAGTGTATAGGAAGAAGAATAAAACATATTGAATAGTAATTACAACATCATGATAATGGACTTCATAAAACTATACAAGTTGCTCTTTTACTGTATTACATCTCTGTATTAACAGCAAATCATGCCCCCCACTCCTGGAGTAGGAAAAAAATGGTGACATAAAAAACAGAATCAGGATTTCTATTTATCATTATAGCACAAGAACAGCAAATGACATATTATGTTACTACATTAAAACTAACACTGATTTAAGTACCTCTGAAGAATGATACAATTTAATCAAACAATCTCATCAGCATCTTTTAATCTGATATCAACACGAGGAATATAGACAGTCTCGGCATTTTGCTTAGTGGTACAATTTTTCTTCTAAATCACTTATCACATGTAATCTTATGCTGAGACTGAACCCACCACAACCACTTAGACATATTGAGATAGAGAAAAGGTTTCTGACGATGGTAGTTTTGACATGCTGCAAAGTAGAAGGCATAAGCAAATATTCATCCTTTTTTTTTTAAAAGTATGTCTGCATTAGATATGACAACTGTGCTTCTTTAGACACACATTATGGATTAACATGACTTATGCAAAATCATTTCACACATTATTGTCATTCACAACAGGAATGTCTCTTTGTCACCTCCAAAAATCCCCCATTTTGCTGTCAAATATGCAAAATTGGCAACATTTTTCCAAAGCATGCTGGGCTTCAGTCCAGTGTTAAGAACCAGGGTCGCCGAAAAAGAGACAAAAATCAAGATATATGCCATTTTGTTGTTGCTGTTGTTGTTTTTTTTTTGCTCATTGAAAACCTCCGTACGTGCCCATGCAATGACTAAATCTATGTATAGGGGTTGAATGCAAGTGCCATGCCAACTTGCCAGAAATTCGATCATAAACGGGTGCCGCAATGTTCCCGAGGCAACCTTGTGCCAACAAGGTATGTTGCCAAGCATTTTCAGCAGCCCTGAACGTGCATCAATGAACACTCATACAGCATAGCAGTAGCACCTGTCCAAATTCTGGATGGGGTCGTCAAATTCTGGTCGGTTGTATTACTTGCATATCAGAGCGACATATTTTGGATTTTCTGAAATTCTACGATGCAATTAACAAATTCAACATTGCGGTAAAAGAAGTTTAATATAGAATCTAAATCAATCTACCGGGTAGTATACATTGTAAATATGATTTTGTATGAACTACAGTTCTAGCCTCAAGAACAATTCGTTGGTTGAGAATAGGAAGGGTGTTACATTCTCTCGAACACTATATGGGTTTAGTGGCAACTAACCAGCCTTCTCATTCTCACTCAACGAATTTATCTTGAAGGGCCCTAGTGTAGTGTCTGGATTCTGGTCAGCTTGGCCTACTCTAGTCTTGTTGATAGTGTTGATAAATATTATTATTATATTTATTTATCATCATTTATCATTATCATCATTATTATTACTATTATTATTACCTCCACCAAGGGAGGTTATGTGTTCCTTTCTGTTGTTTTGTTTGTCCATGTGTGAAATAACTCAAAAAGATGTGAACAGATTTGGATGAAACTTTCAGGAAAGGTTGATAATCACACAACACAGGAACTGATGATTAAATTTTGGTAGTGATCCTTGATTCTTTATGGATTTTATGAGGAATTTTTGATATTTGGGCTGGAAGGGTGAATAAACTTGGGAGTTCAAGCTGTTTTTTTTTTTCGAGGTCTTTATGTGCGCACTAGAGGTGTAACAGAAAGGCTTCTAATAATATTTGGAATTCAGGCGATTTTTAGCATGCATACGCATGGGTGGAAATAATTGATCTCTATGGAAGAACAAGATCATTGTTGAAAATTAGCTGCTTGGCAGAGGTCTGCGCTCTCACAGTGCTTCTCTAGTTATTATTATTAGTAGTAGGGTAAGGGCACCAGTATTCGGTCACTTATTACTAGTCACCAGCCAGTAAGTTCAACTGTCACAACACATGCAAATCACATTGATTCACATACATGCACACTCATTCACAACAGGAAACTCCCTTAGCCCCCTCTAAAAATCCATCCAAAATCCAAATTTTACCGTCAAAAGTGCAGAATCGGCGCTACTTTCCAAAAGCGCGCGCGGATATTTAAAGGCCCAGTCTTAAGAATACGGGTCACCGAAAAAGCGCTAAAATCGAGAAACAGGCTGTTCTCTCGCGGGATTTTTTGCTTATCGCAAGCTTGGAGTGTGATGGTATCCTCAAAAACGCAAAAGAAAAACAAAATTTCCGTACGTGCCGATACAGTGTCTCAATGCACAAGGGTTGAATGCAAGTGCCGAGTCCCCAGTATTCGGTCACCAACGGGCGCTGCAACGTCCCCAATGCAATTTTGCGCCAACAAGGTAGCGCGTGTTTTTCAGCTGCCTTGAACACGCATTGACTTTGAACGCGCATATCGCGTGACCGAATACTGGAGCCGGTGACCGTATACTGGGGAATTTTCAAGGTGATATATTTTGCGATTTTGTGAAATTCTGTGTGATATTTAACAAAATAAAAATTGAGATTAATGATATTTGATATATTTCACATACATTATTGTAGATATGATGTATGTATGTATTATTTTAGTTTGAAAAATATTGCAAAAAAGCTTAAGTGACCGAATACTGGGGATGTTCCCTAGTATTGTTATTATTATCATTACAACACTCGACAGTATAAACAGAAACAGCGTGGTCCATCCGCGACTTTCCATGTAATATGCCAACTATGCTATTGTCGTTTGTTGCTGGCACTGCAACTGGCACTGGCACTGACTGGCACTAGAATCTAGATCTTGCGATTCCAATCACTCTAACGTTACTAGAAAAACCTAAATTCTCATATCCACTCACATAGACAGAAAGATCCGTCTGTCCGGAGGAGTCTTTTATTATTTTTTTTTTTATTATTGTTTTTCCGACGTTAGATCCGTGAAGCCAAACGCAGCCTCCGCGGAACAATCCCCCCCCCCCCCCACGACCAGATATTTGGTCAAATCCACAACTTCTAGTCTACTACTGACACATTTACACGTACAGAGGTGTCACGGCGACACCGTAACAGTTTTACCATTGTTTAAGGGACGGTAAGAATCACATCTAAGCAGTTTTGTTAAGTTTTGAGGTTGGTAATTTCGATCAAGTCGGTCGTCTATAGTCTAGAACAGAATTCAATGTATCTCCAAATGCGACAAGACATCGGGTCATCGCTCCACGAACTGCATGCCACGCCACGCACGCGATATGCACTGCGCGTGCACTTTTCTGTACACTATATAGGTTAGGCCTACAGGAACACAACCTCGATGGTGCTTGGAATAGCCGCTAAAAAGACAAATAAACACCACGTTAGACTTCATCCACAATCTCCGAGATCATGCAACAGTGGAGAACACGGAACACATACACGTTCTTCGAATATCCCTTGTTGTGAACTGTTACGTATAAAAGTAAAGATCATACACAAACCCTGATTATTACTTACGTGACTGTCTTGTCTACCTTACAGCCATTGCTTATATATTGTGCACGCAATCAAAGCTAAAGATGCATATTGTATACATCGAGTAGTGCTAGCTGCATCCCCATGCAGATTTCGTTAACCACGCCATCTACGACTAAATCGCGGATAGTTCAACTGACTCGGAGAATCAGATGGGAGAGACGGAATACTTTTAATGTGCCGTAGATTTTGGTTCATGTGGCATGTGTATTCAAAATGAGAGAAAGAAATTGTTTTCAAAAGAAACATACTAGTACATGATCGGTATTATCTGTCACTTTTAGAACTGTCTTCATCGATCAAGTTGGCCGCACATTCAAATTGGAAGATCTCAACAAACATCTCCAGTAAGATGGTAGAATGAAGTATAATTGGTACACAAATCCGGCCCCACACAACTGAATGAAAAAAGAAAGAAATTTAATTAAAAAGACAACACTAAACCACATTTTCCACAATGATACAAGAAGCTAAACAGGAAATCAGAAGGTATGCCATGCTAATGTTCAGGAAAACAAAACCATCCTTGCAAATAAGTTATGTACAAGGAAGGTGTGATGAGTTTTCTTCAATTTGTCTCCCTCTCCAAATGAAATTTGTTAGACCACAATTAAGTGCTAATCTTATAGATTTCATTTGTAGAGGGAGACAAATTGAAGAAAACACACAACTCAACCTTCATCATTCTGCTTAATAATCTCTTGCTTTCAAGTATGTGACATATATAACAAAGCATTTTATACATACTCACTTTGAGAAAGGTACATGCTATGAGATGCAAATATGTCGCTTACGTTTTCAAGGGGGGGGGGGGGGGGGTGGGACCCACTTTATTCTTTTTTTATATTCATGTTTTATTAGAACAATCATGAAGACTCACATTATTTACAATGATCTGCATGAATAAGATAACAAAATCACAGAAACATAGAAAAGAGGAGTAGTGGAAAAAAAAAAGAATAATAAGAATGATATATGATTTGTAACTTAATGTTCTGCTTTTTTTCTTACATTTTTCTTTATTCCAGGGGCGTCACCAGCTTTTTTTCAAGGGGGGTGCGTTTTGACACTAAATGTTTACGAGATTTTTTGGACAGACATTTGGAATACAGGAAGCTCTCAATCCCTAGACTTTTACTGTTTTTTGAGGGAAACCAAGCGGGGAAAGGGCACCGGCGCACCGATAGCTAGGATTTCATCTTTTTTTTCTTTTTTTTTTTTTGGGGGGGGGGGGGGGGGGGGGGGGGGGGGTAGTATGCGAGGGAGCGAGCAAGGGTGGGGGGAGGGTGTGGAAGTGCCGGAGAGGGTTGTACCACTTATAAATGGATTATAGAATGACGGTGTGAAACGACAAATTACTTCCAGCGATATCAGGGGAACGGCATAACGACTACATGCGAGCGAGCGGAGCGAGCGAGCTTGAAAATGTTGACATTTTTTTTACAGTCCAAAAACTGCCGTTTGTAGCCATATTTTTTGCTTTGTAAATTAAGGGGGCGCACCGGGCGCAACGGCTGGCAATTACTGGCAGCAACATCAGGTGAATGGCATTATGATTAAATGCGAGCGAGCAATGAGAGCGAGCTTTGAAATTTTGACATTTTACAGTCCAAAAACTGCCAATTGGAGCCATATTTTTTCGCTTTGGTAATAAAGGAGGGGTGGGGCGCAACGGGCGCAACTGCCGGTAATTACTGGCAGCAACATCAGGAGAATTGCATAACAATTAAATGCGAGCGAGCGAGCTTGAAAATTTTGACATTTTACAGTCCAAAAACTGCCGTTTGTAGCCGTATTTTTTTTTTTTTTTTTTTTTTTTGCTTTGGAAATTAAGGGGGGGGGGGGACGCACCGCGCGCAACTGCTGGCAATTATTGGCAGCAACATCAGGTGAATGGCATAACAATAATGCGAGCGAGCGAAGAGAGCGAGCTTGAAAATTTTGACATTTTACAGTCCAAACACTGCCATTTGGAGCCATATTTTTTTCGCTTTGGAGATAAAGGAGGGGTGGGGGCGCAACGGGCGCAACTGCCGGTAATTAGTGGCAGTAACATCAGAAGAATTGCATAACAATTAAATGCGAGCGAGCGAGTGAGCGAGCTTGAAATTTTTGACATTTTACAGTCCAAAAACTGCCGTTTGTAGCCGTATTAGTTTTGCTTTGGAAATTAAGGTGGCGCACCGGGCGCATCTTACTGCTGGCAATTACTGGCGGCAACATCAGGTGAATGGCATATCAATTAAATGCGAGCGAGCGAAGAGAGCGAGTTTGAAAATTTTGATATTTTACAGTCCCAAAACTGCCAATTGGAGCCATATTTTTTCGCTTTGGAAATAAAGGAGGTGTAGAGGGGCGCACCGGGCGCAACTGCCGGCAATTACTGGCAGCAACATCAGGAGAATTGCGTAACAATTAAATGCGAGCGAGCGAGTGAGCGAGCTTGAAAATTTTGACATTTTACAGTAAAAAACAAACAAACTGCCGTTTGAAGCTATGTTTCTTCGCTTTAGACTTTAAGGGGGCGCATCGGGCGCAACTGCTGGCAAATACTGGCAGCAATATCAGGAGAGCATAATGATTACATTCGAGCGAGCGGAACGAGCGAGCTTTAAAATATTACATTTTACAGTCCAAAAACTGTCGTTCTTTTCTTAGCAATATTTTTTTCGCTTTGGAAATTAAGGGGGGAGGGGCACCGGGTGGAACTGCTGGCAGTTACTGGCAGCAACATCAGATGAATTGCATAACGATTAAATGCGAGCGAGCGAAGAGAGCGAGCTTGAAAATTTTACATTTTACAGTCCAAAAACTGCCGTTCTTAGCCATATTTTTGCGCTTTGGAAATTAAGGGGGGCGCACCGGGCGCAACTGCAGGCAATTACTGGCGCAACATCAGAAGAATGGCATAAAGATTAAATGCGAGCGAACGGAGCGAGCGAGCTTGAAATTTTTGACATTTTACAGTCCCCAAATTGCCGTTTGTAGCTATCTTTTTTGCTTTGGAAATTAAGGGGGGCGCACCAGGCGCAACTGCTGGCAATTACTGGCAGCAACTTCAGGAGAATGGCATTACGACTAAATGCGAGCGAGAGGAGCGAGCGAGCTTGAAAATTTTGACATTTTACTGTCCAAAAACTGCCGTTTGAAGGTATATCATTATTTTTTTCGCTTTGGAAATTAAAGGGGGGGGGGGGGGACGCCCGGTGCGCCCGGTGCGCCCCTCTCCCTGGATCCGCCACTGGTAGTCAAGGGTGTGGGTTTATGTTCATGACCACTGGGGGAGGTATGACCAGCGAGGTGGCGTCGAAGTGACCAAGTGACCAAGCGGAGAAAGGATGTCCAAAATCTGCACTTTAGAGCATCCTCTAAACTAATTGTGCGTGTTTGTTTGTGTGTGTTTATTATATGTTCATGGAAAAGTTAGGAATTAGCCCAGGTCAAGTCTTTTCATTGGCAATGCAAGACATTTTTACATAGACTAGTATGTAAAGCAATACTGCAAAATCAATGATCTAGCTTTGATATACAAAGCGTAAGGTACAAAGGTGTACATTCTACATCACATTGCGCAACTGTAGCGACTCTTCGTTCGGATGTACTGAGTACACTGCGCACATCCTGCTTATGCAGAATGCCAACCAGGAATCACGCTGAATCACAATCTTTTGTCGGGTCCGGGGGTTTTGAACAATGTTTCACACTATATACCTATCTAATTATGGCTAAAATAAATCATAGAAAAATATCTTATTTCTTGATCACCCTTTCATTCAAAAGCAGTTTACTAACACTTGAATTACTATTTCGTTAAGTCTTTTTTTTTTTACCAGCGGATTGGGAGGGGGGCGCACCCCACCCCCCCCCCCCTCCGTAGTTACGCCACTGCTTTTGGGTGAAATAATTGGACAGATTTCTTGAATTCTAACAAAAAAGCAAGAAAATCTTTTCATCGCGGGAATTATGATTATGTGGGGTGGGGCGAATGGTGCGCTTGCCTTCCAATATTTTTATGGGGGCAACATTTTTGTTTTCTTTCAAAAGCAAGAAAATCTTCTCATTTCGGGAATTATTAATCATGGGGGGGGGGGGCAAAATCAAAATATGCTTGCCCCACCAAAATGTTTATGGGGGAAACTTTTTGTTTTTCTGTCAAAAAAAAAAGAAAATCTTCTCGTCTCTGGAATTATGGAGGGGGGGGGGGGGTGGGCAAAATGATATGCTTGCCCCTCCATTTTTTTTCATCTTTTTTTAGTGAGGCTAAGGCTCGCTCTTGGGCTGGCAATATGGATTGGTCAGAAGTAACGTACATAGACCCTACATACTTGTAAGTAGCACACGTACATACAAACATAAGTGCTCCGTATCGTACGGATATACAGTACGGTCGATAGATAGTAAACACTGTAGAATACTAATAGGGCCTAGATATGTATAAAATCAGTGCTGCCAGAACCAGGGGTGCGAATTGATTTTGTGTGTGTGTGTGTGTGTGTGTGTGTGTGTCCCCGGTGCAAAATATTAAAAAAATAGAAAAGAGTAATTATTTAGCATCCGGCGTTGAGGTCGCTCGCAGACTGATTTTTTTTTTTTTTTTTTTTTTTTTTTTTTTTTTTTTTTTTTAGGATCTGAAGGGGGGTGCGTTCGCACCAAACGCACCCCCCCTGGTGACGCCCATGTATTCAATTCTTTTTTTCCCCCACTTCATTCTTTTGGTGCCACTTCCAGGTTTCATCAGCTAACAAGCAAAAAACAAAAACAAAACTAAGCTAAAAAATGGTCTTCAGCGCAACTTCTGATGCCACTTTAAGGTGTTCTGGTTCCGCCGGCCCTGTGTCATGTATAATGTAATATGATAAAGCAGTTCAACCACAACAAATAGAAAATAAAACAAAAAGTCATTTGGAACCATTTAGCTTAAAACTTAGAACAAACCAACACTAAAGTTTCATTTGTGTATGTTCAGCATCCAAATGTTTAGTCATTCATTATCACTTCAACTGCACTTAAACTGCATATGATACAACTCAAGTATCTGCTCTCTATTCTTTAAATCATAACAACATATATCATAGGCCTATAATCATAATTTCTATCTTTATTCTTTATCACTGCATCCACTTGATCACTCAATCTCCCTAAAAGTGATTTTTTTTCTTTTTTTTTCTTTTTAAAGGCCCCGATCCGTTTTCAGTGTAGCTGCTCTGGATGGTGGTCTCCTGTGTTCAATCATCTGCCTTATTTACTGGAATTTGATATCTGCTATGGTCAAAAGAAGCAAAAAATTTCTTATTATTCTCTTTATTTTTCTTGACCTTTAATCACAAATATCTCCATTTGGCAAATATGGACTTATCAGTTTTTGCAAACAAACTCTTCATTTTATCTCATTTAAATGTATCATATGATTTGTTCATTGCACAATGCTATTGCTTATGACTATAATATATATTTTTTTAAATCTCATTCACATGTTTTGTATATGTAAGTGGCACAATATTGCTTATAATTATCTACTTGTGTAATGCTTTGCTATCATATCAATCATTGTTTTGGTATTTTTTGTATCTCTGAAATTTGTGCTGAATTTGTATTTGATTGAATGAAGGAATATCACAAACTAAACCAAACCAAAAACCAAACCTGTAATTCTGCGCCATTCCTCTTACTCTGGCTATGGCTTGCCTGTTCAGTGTTTACAGTCTGGGCTCTCCTCCATATGAACAGTGTTCACTTTCACTTCTATCTCCATCCTAACTCGCTGCATATGTGTCAAGTCAATGTCAATGATAGCATCAGCTTTGAAGTTTCCTGCTATTGCTTGTTTCATTGACTTGCTGTATACAGCGGATGTGACTCTCATACAAGTACAGTGTACTCCTGTTATAACGAACATGGTTATAATGAAATTCCTGTTACAACGAAGTAAAAATTCAGGCTGCAGCATTATTCGCTTCATGTATTTTTATTGTTTATTTGATCGGTTATAGCGAAATTCCGATGTAACGAAAGAAAACTGCTGGTCCCGAGGACTTCGTTGTAACGGG
Source organism: Diadema antillarum (assembly GCF_040938485.1). Taxonomy (NCBI): domain Eukaryota; kingdom Metazoa; phylum Echinodermata; class Echinoidea; order Diadematoida; family Diadematidae; genus Diadema; species Diadema antillarum. The sequence goes on from NW_027270934.1 coordinate 1,322,185, forward strand.
AGTCCACAGTACAGTTACATGACTGCAAGTTTTTATTCAAATAATTACTGGTAAATGAGCTGCACAACTGCTACTAGTATTTGAGCATAAATGAGAATGGAGAAGAGTGAAAATCAAAAAAAAAAAATTAGCCTCAAAAGAGTATCAAAGTATCATATCTCCCTCTCTTCCACCCACTGTTTCGTTCTCTCTCCCACTCTTACATAATATGATTATGTAAATATATTCACTGAGTTTGCACCCTGCTGTGTGTAAGGAGGGGAACTTGGGATCTTTTATTTAAAAAAGAAAGGGAATTGATTCAAAATACAAGGAAACATATAACAATCCATTTGAATTTTAGTTGCCCAATTGGGCTACTACAAGATAACCTTTTTGGAAATTGGGTCACCAAACATCAATTCTTAGCCACCGGTGAAGTGCTAATGTTGAGCCCTTTATAGCACATTCTAGGGGCGATATTGTAGACTTGCTGTCACAGCTAGGATTTGTTATAATGCTGCCGCATCTGTAAACTTTGCTCATGTGTGTGAGATTCAGAATGATGAGAATTTGTAAAATTTTATCAATAATGAGTGATTTATATGACACTCTACATGGATACAACCAAGGGTTTACCCCCTTAATATATTAACCGCACCCCTTTTTTCGATTGTCAGGGTGAAAAAAATGACAGTCCACTGAGAAGCACGGACACTGCCATGCAACGGGTGGACATACTGCCACCATGTTGATTGAATTGAGTGAAATGTTTTGGGGAGAAAATGTGTTGATTTTTGTGCCACAAAAAAAAAGAAAGAAATATGCAGTCGAATGCCAAATAAATGAAAAAGAAATCATTTTGAACGTTGGACATTGAACATTGTCTGCATACTTCAAGCAGATATGGAGTAGGAATTGACTGTATAATGGTGTACAAACCGCACCCTGAATTTTGACCCATTTCAGTGGGAAAGGAAGTGTGGTTAAAACACCATAATTTATGATAATGTGTACAGAGAAGACGACCATCACATATCTGAGTCAGTCATATCAGTTACATCATTTTATTTAATATTTATACTCACATATTCACAGGTAGAAAAAAAAAAGAGTCTGATAGAAAGCTTTATGTGCTGATCATTTCGCCTTACAACAGTATTAATCATCATGTAAATCAATTTCAAAGCACCGTATGGAATGGTCTGGTGTAGTCGTTTTAACACAGAGTGGCTCACCAGCAATTATTTGCTGTCATATAATATACAAGGCTCGACACTAAAGGTTCTCTCTCGTGGCCCATTCTGGCCACTAAAATCTTTAAAACTAACATTTTGGTTGCCCGAAAAAGAAATGCAGTGGCCCAAAATAAACCAAAACATAACCATCCATTTTGAATCTTGAGTGCCCAATCAGGCCACTACTCGTGTCGAGCCCTGTATCAAAGGTGATTAGACTTCTGACATGACAATATATATAAATGTGTGTTTTGTTTTTTATGAAGTACAAAACACCTTTGCAACAATGACTGCCATTTTATAATGACCATTCAGAATCCCAATACATTGACCATTCTCTAATCATATTTGCACCATGACAAACCAAAAATGAAGGGGATCTGTGAGACTAACAACCAGTGTGGCATCCAACACTATGATTTCAGAAGAACACATTGTTCCACAATGTTCCACATTAACACTTGGCATACATTCAGTGTATTCCATGATAGCAATCACACCTTTGGCTTGGAAAGCCAGGTAATCAATGCAATGTTTAGCTGATTTTCTATGTACTGAAAACATTATATTGAAGCATAGTACAGGAAAAACAAAATGATATCCTTAATGATCTTAGTTATGACATAAGGAGCTGCTATCACAACAGTAACAAATGATTGGTTATTGATGACATAAAAGCATTTTTACTATAGGCAAGCACTGTACACTGTTACAGAATTCTACATCAATACTTTGCAATATGGACATACACTGTTTTCCATCATATATTCATCTTGTCTTTTGCTTAATGTTCACAGCAAACACATATATACTGTTCATTGAGAGCAAACTTAAAAACACTGCTATGAAATAAACATTTGAATTTAAAATTCAAATTTCTCCTCCCTTACATGTATATCTCAACTGACATATCACAAATATGCAGCAAAGAAGAACACAGTGATATCTACTAGGTAGAAACAATCACATCATAGTGTAGAATGTCAGGCATCTGTTGATCTGCCTCTCAATCTTTGCATCTCTTTAATTCTTTTGACATATAAAATCTATTCCACACTGTTTCAAATTTTCCCAATTCTGTGAATGGCTGATCAAGATAAAGGTCGCCATTTGCCACATTATTATTGTGATGTCATCCTCTTTGGCAATCCATAAAATTCTGTCAGATGTTTCTTAGTAATGCTATATCACACACAGTTTTCTCTCTGTTTTAATCTTTGATGTATGACCTTTGACACGTCTGCAATAAAAGTATTGTAAGCACACCCTGAAACATCACACTTTGACCTTGACCTCGATAAAACCTGTAAGTCAAACCACAGAATGGTCCCACAACAGCATATCATCTCGGGCAAATTGATTCAATTTCAGCCCGAGTTTGTTTGTTTCATTAAATACACAGACTCATTCACATAATATCCTTGACTATCAAAATGAAAATAAAAATATTTCCTTTTATCACAATGCAGAGATTTATATTATATCATCAGCCAAATTCTGGTCATTAAAGGGATGGCATAGTTTTGGTTGAGTTGGGGTTTCAGATTGTAACTTTTTGTGAGATAATGAGAAACCACTTATAAAACATTAACAAGCATACAATTCTATGAGGAAGTTTACTTGACGAAAATTGATTCTCAAACTGCTGAGATATCCAAAAACAAATAAAACAAAGTGGTCCCAATAAGTGGTAGGTCCTACCTTTTATTTGGATTTTTTTTTCAATATCTCAGCCATTTCAAAACTGATTTCATCAAATGAACTTTGAAGTCCACTTTAAAATTGTATGCTCTTTAATATTTCACAAGTGATTTCTCATTATCTCACACAAAAAAAGTTAAAATCTGAAACCCCAACTCAACCAAAACTACATAGGTGCATACCATCATCCCTTTTTCCATCTCATCACCACACATACTGTCAGCACTTTTCACTGGCCTAACTCTATAATTGTAGATATACTCATGTTATTACTGTAATGATGATGCATGAATAGAGATCACGAGAGAAGGGACAACAACAATAATAATAGAGCTTAGTACCGCCATTGCTACTACAAGCTGGACGGGTTAAAGAAAAAAAAACAACAACAACATAAGAGACACCCTGCATTACCAATGATAAGCATGAAGCACAAAATCTTTTGTGTCATTCCATATGTCATGCCTAAGTTGTAAGTAACTATACATGTACAACTAAATCAAACAAACAGAATGGTAACAATAATATACCTAGAAGACAAAAGTTATGTAATCTTATACTCTTTATCACATCTTTTCTTTTTTTCATGAAGCACCGATACTGGTTACTACAAATCATTGCTGGGGTGACAAGACCTTGTATCTCCAAATTTTGTGAAAATCACATTTTTGGATTAATAGCCAGATAATCAATAATTAAAAAGTGATGTGCTGTCCAAATCTAGCTGTCTTATCAAAAAGGTTAAAAAAAAATGAAATCACCACTACATGTCAAAGGAAAGGTGGTCCATTTGTTATAGTGCCTTGGTTGCCATGTTGTTGTTGTTGTTGTTTGTTTGTTTGTTTGTTTTTTTGCTCTCCTGAGCATTGGACATTTTTGAGATTCGAAGTTTTGTTGCCCAAACAGCAATATGTAGATGAGACGAGGTGATGGAGTCAGTGTTTCACTTCTCAAATTGACATAAAGACAAATCTTCACTATATTTTGCCATTTTGACATGAAGCCAAGACAAATTTGAGCCCATTGTACTAAATGCCTGTTGTGTTTTGATAACCTCACCAGACCTTCTAACCTTTCTGACTGAAAAAATAAGGATGATTTGGCTCAGAAGTAGGAAAGAAAGAGCAATTCCCATAGGAGAGTGTAGTAAAATCATCAAGAAAAATAGGAAACTCCTATCAAAACAAGGGCTGGGAATGGTCAAAATTCAGATTCTTTCCTCCAAATTCAGAATGGGTGTTAGGTCTGCCTTAAGATGATGATTAGTGTTTTATTTTTGTTTTAATTTTTATTCATGATTCATGCATCCATTACATACATTCTATTTCATTTTTGCTCATTTTGTTTTTGTTTGTTTGTTTGTGTTTGTTTTGTTTTTGTTTTTGTTTTGTTTTGTTTTGTTTTGTTTTGTTTTGTTTTGTTTTGTTTTGTTTTGTTTTGTTTTTTTTTTTTGGGGGGGGGGGGGAGGCAGCAGCTGCATAATCATTGCCCTACCCCCCCCCCCCCCCCCCCCCCCCCCCGAAAATATCTTATCCTTGTGTACAGACCATGGGAGAACTGTCACATGACCAAAAAAAAAAATTACCTCAGCTAATTTTTTCCCATTCTGTTTGTCTGATTTGGCTTTATCTTTCTAATCCAACTTGAACTTAGTGAAGAATTGCAATTCATGTTTTAAAGTGTAACAATACCCTGGAAAACAAATTTGTATACAGCTAGAATACACAAAAAACAACAATAATTCAACTGTGATAGCTCCTGAAAGTATACATATTTCAATAAATCAGATCATATCTCTATAACAATATGGCACTTGTGCTCCGCAAGCGCCAGTACTAATGTACGCACGTTCTAGTTATGTGTGTACGTTTTCATGAATAATATTGGGATTCCACGTCGATCGGTTAGCGAGGTATTGATCAAAGTACATGTGCGCGTATATAAATATAATTGTTCAAAACGTTTTTGGAAAAACATATCGACAGTGCGATCATTCGATTGAAAGAATGAAGTGATTGACTAGTCCAATAATTCATTTTTGTTTTTGTGTACTCTTTACAATTTTCATCTAAACCCCAATAAATAGAAATTGGAGTGACATAAAAGAATTCTGATATTTTGGAGGGGGCATGTCTCAAATATATTCTACAAAACAGCAAACATAGTACTCAGGGTATTGGTACACTTTTGACTTTCTTTTTTTTTTGGACACAGAATAATACCGTAATATGTGCTGGCAATAACAATATTGGAGAAATAAAGTCTGGTTACAGGAATTTCTTTCCTGGTGAAATGGCGCGATGTAAACAAGGCTAGCAAAGCTGACTTACCGGTACAGTGTACTGTCAAATGCTGATATGTGATACAGGTGACGTGACATTTGTTCCTGCAACAATAGCTCCGGTCTCATTTTCTTCAAGGACTTAGGCTTAGGGTTGTGATAGGGTTTTAGGTTAGTTTGATGTGAAGATTAGGATTAGGGTTAGGTTTATGTTTGTGGGTAGAGTTTATGTGTGGGTAATAGCATCCAAATATTTCATGAGAGCAATTGTACCAGGAGCAAATGTCATGGAACCTCTGATGCAATGTGTGAAACACAGGTTTACATAATAGTACCTGTACGCTGTAAACACAGTAGCGATCCACTTGATAATTATGTGTGATATATTGCATGCACTGTACAATACATTGTATTTATTTCTGTGCTGAAAGCAGTATGTTTCACAGTAAGGCAATAGAATAGTTTTCTGCATGAATTTTATACAGATAGAGCATACTCTTGATATACAACATCTTCTCATAAAACATAATTAAACAGCATAAACATTCAGTAAGATTAAATGTTGGCTGCTACAGATGTACAATATGACAACAATAACCCCAATCATTACCTTGTATAAAATTTTGATACTTTCATTAATCACATGCGAAAGAAATATACATGTGTAACACAAAGTCATTGGAAACAATCAATATTTCAAAAATTACTAATCTACACAACCTCAAAATTGTATTCATGTAAAATACAGAAATCTCAAATAATAATTCCACATCCACTAAGATGATACTGAAGGAGGAAATATTGTAAGCATAAAACCCCCATAAAACCCAGTGTTTGTCGTCCACACCTGCCTCTGTATGTGTATGGATGTACTTAAAAAAAAAGGCAATAGACATATACAATAACATTATACAGACAGTGATTGGTCACGAGTGCGATGGTACAAGATTTCGCACATATTGAAAGATAGAGGCGCTCTATTCAATGAGGTGAAGCCCAGTTGAATAGTGCACCTCATCTTTCACCGAGTGTGAAATCTTGTTCCATTGCACGAGTAAAGATCATGCACTACTTGTTTTATAAAACACCTATAATGTCAACAGATGTGGTACACATAGATTCTTGGATTTAGCACAGAAATAGCAACCAGTTTCGTTAAAAGGCGAATGAGTAGCACAGTCACAGTCAGCTGGTAGCTGTACACGTACCTGAAACTGATCAGTTGAGGTTGTTTACAAACATGAGTGACAAAATATGCGCTTGTAAGCATGCTTGTAATTATTGAGTGCATGGTAAATGCTTGCCTATCGTGATATCAGAGCCGCACGATGGAACAAAAACTTTGAATCAATCGTGAGTTTAACATGGAAATCAATGGAAATGGGTGATGTCAGCCGTGTGATATCCATTTTTGCTCAAAGTTGCAGAGCTGGCAGCGACAGCATGCAATGGAACTTTTAACTGAATGTCACATGATAAGCAATCAACCAATCGGATAGCTACAACTATAGGTGTTGTATAACCTTTTTATTGATCTGAAATCCCCAAATTCTGGTTAAATGCATTCACGAAGCAAAACAAAGAAATAATGTATCTTCATAACATGTCAAAATACATCTATAATGAATTTGCAATCCCTCCATATCTAACAAAATATCAATTAATGGAAATGACATGGTCAATACCATACCGTCTTCTTTTACTTTGATTTCTGGATCAGGAGTTTTTCCTGTAGTTGATGTTTAGCATGAGCTGGAAGGCATTATCAGTATTCCTCACACTCGGAGACTTGTGTAAGCTGAAATCTCGTCTGTATATCGCCATGTTACCAATGCAAAGCACACATTTAATGTTGGAGTGCAATCTACAGCTAACCTCTCACCACATAAGAAGACACCACGTGTCATGTACAGTCAAACTTGCCTCAGAAACCACTTATAATGTTCACTTGCCATTTGCAGCCACTAAAAAATAAAAATATATAAAAACTAGATATATCGCTACGGCTTCAATGCCTCCGCCATAATGCATGGTTCTCCTAATAGGTCTATAGTACAATGTCTTGACAATGTGTGATGACAGTTTCACACAATTGGCAAAATATTAAAATGACAGGTTTGACACAAATGTGCTGAATGTTCACTTTCCTAGAACTAGGTTCAATTGGATGAATGATTAAAATGTCAGAGTGCAGGTATTTGGGGAACTGATGATTTTTACTTGACTTTTGACCCTTTTATAAGTTTATGCATTGAGTAATTTTCAAGGTATTGAGAAAAAGTATAATTTCAGTATCAAATGGGAAAATAGCATTATCTAAACCTGGCCTTTGACCTTTGACCTCACAGTTCCAAAGAGAATCACTGTTAGGTTGAACATGCATAAATATGTAAGTTTCATGATGATACCTTGAGTTACTTTCGAGATATGGAGGAAAAAGTGCAATTTAGCACTTTCACTTGACCTTTCACCTTTTGACCTTTGACCTTTTGGCAAGAAACTTCCCCAAAAATATATATTGGGTAATACATGCCATACATCAAGTTAAAAAAAAAAAAAAACCTTCAGCCTATTGCATTTTAAGGAAAGTAGTGATATTTTGAGGAGTTGACCTTGACCTTTGACCCCCTGACCTTTGACCCATGACCCCCAACTTCCCTAGATAATCACTGCCCATCGGTACAAGCATATATACTAAGTTCCATGAAGATACCTTGAACCATTTGCGAGATATGGAGAAAAACATGAAATTTCAAATTTTTTTTACAAAATAAACCTGTGACCTTTGACCTTTGACCCTGTGACCCTAAAATCCACACAAAGTATTATCCCCCAAGGATATACCCTCATACCAAGTTTGATGTAAAACCACCACACGGTTCTTGAGATATCGACAAAAACAAAACGGGACGGACGGACGGACGGACGGACGGACGGACGGACGGACGGACGACCCGAAAACATAATGCCTCCGGCCACTTCGTTGCGGAGGCATAAAAATCCAAGAGAAAAGACATGTTAAGGACCCAGTGCATAGTAGGCCACCGGTCTAGCATGGCCAACAGCCACAAATTTTAGATCCCAGGGTAGATTTTAAACAGCATATAGCGGCCACAGATCCATACTGAGCCGCGCTGAGCTTATATTTCAGCATAATTTTCTGCTTTGCAACCATGACAGTTATGCATGGTGAACAGATCAATGACAGCTGTTGCTGCCTTCACATATCATTCAGGCATGGCAATGCACTACAGTAAAAAGTGTGCTTGCTGTAAAGCACACTAGTGTGCTGTAATGTCACATACAAGTGTACCGGCATATGTGAGCAAAATCTACGCAGGAAATATCAAAGCAACAAGCCATGCTGCAGCCATCAGAAATTATCCATTGTTGTAATGTGACTGTAGTGTCACTTGTATAATACCTCTTGTTAGTGTGGCAACTGATACATCAGCATTTCTAGAAAGAAATACATTGACTTGATGCTTGCAAATGATGTACATAAAACATGTGACATTCAAATGCAGATAGACCAAAGGATATTTTTTGGAGCTTCTTTTTTTTTTCTTCAATATTAAGGAAATATCATGGATTAAAATTGATGTGCAAAGTAATTTGGTAGTACTGTGTACATGTTTTGATAGTCATGCTTTAATGATTCCTATATACCCCCTTATACACTTCGCGTATGCAGGGGTATAAAAATGCTGAATTTACTAAATAAAGTCATACTTAATATCAACAATATTTAAAAACACAAAGATGAAGCAGAAATCACTATGTAACAATGATAGAAAAAGCCACAAATTTTGGGATAAAATCAGAACTACATTCACTAAGATATCAACAGGTGGAATACAAGAGTGGGATTACATTTAAGTACATTATGGACCCTTTTATGACCTTTGAACATACAAAACAGAGAATAAACATATTCATAATTTGTTTAAAAAAAATTGCAAATATCACTCTCTTACTAGCTGCGGTTATTTCATGTACATTACAAAAGTACTTTTCCTGTGAAGTAATTTTAATTATTTTATCATGTCTCACAACGCATGGATATGTAATTCTGCTAAACAATATGGATAAAAGGTATTATACAACGTCCAAGTAGATCCTTGTAATTTGATTGGAGGATTGTCGGTCACGTGATATTCAATAAGTACTCCATTCAGCGCGCCATGCAATTTTGGTTCTATTTTTGCGTGCAACTTGGTTCGATTTTTTCGTTCTATTCCACGGTTCGAGAAATTGTACGGTACTGCGTGTACTGTGTGTTGCATATTGAGGATCGCATGCAGCTAGCGCAGTGTACGTGTGCGGTACATGCATGCGCGTACGTAGGCCTTCGTAGTGGTAGTGTACGTGTATGAGCGCTAGGCTGTGACCTGTGTCTAGACGCACTGATTGCACAAGCCAGAAAGAGAATCGCAGTGGATCCACATGTAAGTATGGCTATGTTTTTCATACATATATAGACTTCTAGGCCTACTTAGACCAAAAAGATCTACTTGGACGTTGTATAAATCAAATAGTGTATGGTCTTTACTCGTGCAATGGAACGAGATTTCGCACTCGGTGAAAGATGAGGCGCTCTATTCAACTCGGCTTCGCCTCGTTGAATAGAGCGCCTCTTATCTTTCACCTCGTGCGAAATCTCGTACCATTGCACTCGTGACCATTCACTATTTGTATACTAATTTCTGATTGCATATTTAATTAATCTTGACAAAAATACATCACAGGACTCAAATTCAATGAGTATATTTTTCCTTTTTTTAAAATCCCCAAATCACATTTCACTGCATTTCAAAAATTGAATGGTTCTAAGATTCAGAGCATATGCAACATACAACACTTATAATTTCCATTTGCTTCTGTGCTACATGATGCTCTGTCTTTAAAAGTGAAGGGATCATATCCCATCGACACTCTGCAGGATACTATTAACCCTGATGCTCTCAACACATAGTACAATAAACCTTAAGATTGTTCCACTGCTGGTCAGTAGCTGACTGGATATAACAATTTAAGGTATACCACTTTCCCAAATACCCCTACACTTAACAGAACTTTGGCAGCAGAATGTTTATTAAAAAGGATGATATATTTTTGGTTGAGATGGGGATTCACATTTCAAAAAGTTCACATATTTGTTGGTCAAATGTGGCAAAAAAAATATCGTAATTTTATACATAAGTCATTTCTGAGATATGGATATAAAAACTGTAATTTTAGCAATTTCACCTGTACTTTGACATGGCTCTTAGTCTCTTGGTCTAAAATTTTCCCAAGAGAACATTTTTGTGGTGAAACACAATAATTTCAAGAAAATACCTATATGCACCACAAAGACATGGGGAAAATATTTCAGTGATATATTCCAATGTGACCAATCTGCTTTATATATCATATGTGGGACAAAGGCGCTTTATGTACTTAATGATCAAGGTGCCACTGGTGGGAATAATCATGCCATACTTAGTACCTCTAGACAAAGTCTGATCAATAATATAAACTGATACATATTTATCAAAGTATCCTTGTGCACCAGACAAATTTGTGCTCTTACAAAGACTATAAATACTATGATTATGGGTGCATCATATTTTGGGGTCCAATTTTTCGGTATTTTCATTTCTCACATGACACCCTGACGAAAAAGAGTAAATTTTTAGGAGTGGTTCAAAATGCAAACTTTCGGTGCCACTGAAGTGATTATTGACTGTGACTACTACCCTGGTGACAGACCAGGTGAGAAAACAGATGACAAAATGTCAAATAATGTGACCACGATCAAAAATGCGGAAACGGAGGTTGGTTATTAAATCCAAAGTCTGATATTGGATCAACCTCCTCAACAAATGTCACAGTCTCTACATGTTTTGAAAGGTTTGTTTGTTTGTTTGTTTGTATTTGTATATCATGCTGCAATTGTCTTGTGAAATGACCTATTTTCTTATTTTCTTCAAATGCCCATGCTTTGGCATGCTAGACCACTTCTTCACATCTAATAGGAAGCTAGCATAACTGATGTAAAATGAGGGATACATGGTCATACTTTTTTGTTCTAGTGACCAGCATTGGGGTAGTACTTTGCACTTTAGGCAACTTTTGTGTCTAATTATCGGAAGCGGCTCTATTTCCAAGCTTATCAGGATATTACACATTTAACACATCTTAACAGCGACAATAATGAGAATGGATAATTATATAACATCTGGAATTAGCCTCTTAAGAGAATATTTAAGTGATTGATATAAAGGTCTTTGTAAGCTTTTTGAAAGGCATAATGATGACGAATTATATTCTTCCATCTTCAAAGGATAAATACATTGTAATACTGTTTTTAAGAAATAACAATTTGTAAAACATTTTAGTCACTTTTCAATACTTTGGAAGTTATTACTTTGTCATGATTTCTTTTAATATATCTAATTTGTATAGTTCTCTAATACCAACAGTCATAGTGCTTTAATACTCACTTGCGCATGTATACACCAACTATTCACAGACATCTTATCACTATTACTGGGACAAAAATGGTTTGGTCATAAGATGTATCTTTTTCAGACATTTAACAAACATAATCTTGTAAACAGCACGACAGTATTCTGAAGGCTGCAGAGGAGCATTTTTCTTCAGAAAAAGAACACTTTTACCTTTACTTCAAAAGACATGCGTAGTAACAGAATTTGAGACATTATTTTCCCTTAAGCCTGCAGTATTTTTTTCTTTTCTTTTTTGGCAGAGCACAAAATACTGCAAAAAAGTAACAGCTGGCATCATTGTTTACTGCATTACTTACACTTGATTTCTATTATCACAGACTTCAAAATCAATTTGTACTCTTCATATCATATTAAAGTTACTGTACATTTAGTCTTGTAGTTACTATCAAAAAGCCACTATTGCCAACACAATTGCACAAACCAGGCAACTATCCAAGTTCCCTGCATTCCTCCTTGGAAAATAAAAAGAGTCCAAAATCACTATTATTTTTACTGAATGAAAAACAAAATTAAACTTCAGTTATTAAGGTGTCTATAAAACAATTTTCTTGTATGCATGCTAATTTTGGACTCGTAAATATCTAGAAAGGAGAATGCATGCCACAGACTTGAGATGCTTTTGCAGACTTCTCAGCATCTTTTACACAGATTGAATTACAAATGAAGCTGTTGGTGATGAACAGAGTCCAACAAGGCATTAGGCCATTTGGAGACCTAATGTCAACTGTATTGAAAAAACGCAAACTCAAATGGTGTGTGCATACAGTGAGATCAACAGGACTGGCCAAAACAATCTTACAAGGCACAGTGAGAGGAAAAAGGGCAAGAGGAAGACCTAAGAAGAGATGGGAAGGCAACATACGAGACTGAACAGGCCTAAGATTGAGAGAGGCACAAAGGAAGGCAGAGGATAGGGAAGGATGGAGGAAGCTGGCTGTGAGGTCTTCTGTGGTGCCCCAACGGTCTCCTCAACTACCGGTACTACATATGTGAGATGTAAGAGTAAAGAGGGAAGATACAATGGAAAATTAAATAATTCTTTTTGATGCCATTTTACACAGCGATCTTAATATTTATCCTTGGGAAATCTAATTGTGTGGTATCATTGCATTATCACTTTTGACAGCACTTCCTACAGTTATCACAAACAATCTTTTATACTTGTTCACAAGAAAAATAGAGAACATGAGGTGGGCATGCAAGCTGGACTTTTTACCATTGACTCTTGTTAAGTCTTGTCAATCGGTGACTAGAAGGGTTTGTTTAAAGCTTACACCCTTTTCTTCCCAAATTACTTATGCTTCGTGACCACACGTGCTTGATGTGAATCACGTCTTAATCCTTACTGTATTTTGGTCACCAATTGGCACAAACGTCTGGCAAGCAAACTAATCGTCAACGAATAGAGTTTGCTTGATCCCCCTAATCCCTATTGCGTCTTCCTAGCCATCATGTTGGACTGAGGCACACTGCTACACCTAACTGGGCTTGCCAGCTTTACAACTGGATCAAGTTTGGAGGGCTTACTGAATGCTGATTGAAATGCTTGCCAAGGTAAGCTAAGCACCTGGGCACATAAAGGGCTCACAAAGAAAGCAAAGATTCATTCACATTCCCAGAGACACATTTTATTTAACATGCATGCTTGAACACTACAACACATCATGTGAGCCCCAAGTCATCGACAGGACGTACCACTTGAATTATCAGCAACTGATTATATATGACCAGGAATGCCAACCTTTTAACACAACTGTAGCACTCTGAGGGTTCGAAAGGCATATTTTTAGTGGAAAAACAGTATTTTTACCTTTCTTGCAGGAGACACATGTATTGATACCATTTGGGAAAAAAAATTATTTTCCATGAAACCTGCAGTATTGTACTAAATACCGCAAAGAAGCAACAACTGACATCTCTGCAACACTATGAGAGATGCAAGATAATAAAAGATGTCAAATATTTCTCATTCTTTTCTCACCAGAAGAATTGGACTGCTTGTACAAACCAGAATAGATAGATGGGACACCAACATTATCTCTTCTTGCTTTTGAGGTTTTTGCATCTGAGGATCTTTATCTCTTTCTTAATAACATCTTCTGCATCGTTCCTGTCCATAATCTCCAGGATGTCCTGCAGCTTCTTCAGGATGGACAGTCTTTCCTCTCCTTCGTGCAGCCTGAAGAAGATTTCCAGCAGCATTTTGGTCTGGCCCCCGCGCTTCTCGTTCAGGACCCCCATCTGGCTCTTCTTCAGTTCCAGGATCTCTGCCAGCATGGTCCAGTCGCTCCCCGTGGGGTGGGTGGGGTCCAGGAGATTGCAGAGCTCGGCAAAGCGTCCGTGGGACAGGATGGCGGCAGAGCGTTCGCTTGGCTGTGAGCTGACGTCGAGCTCGAGGAAGATGTCAGCTGCTGACTGTGGACACGGAGCCTATCATGTAGTGAAGAGAAAAACAGGGTGCAAGTTGCTAAATTTACACATCATAGGATTGACCAACATCTTAACTCAGTATCGGGCGTTGTAAATTACACTAGGATTTCTTATGATTAGCCTAAAAATGTACTCTGGTTTAAAGTTATTTGCAGCACTGATAAATGCATTCATGCACCAAGGCTCTTTTAAGGAGCCCCCCAGACCAAGGAAGATTTCTCTGTACTGTTGCCTGTTTTTGTTGTATAAACACATATATGCAAGTGGAAAAAAGAGTAAACCAAGAAAAAAAAATGATGCCGTTTACAGAATTTATCATTGAGTAGTGGTATGTCAATTCTGTGCACAACTTTACTGTCTGTTTGAGTGTATCAATGATACACCTTGGTTCGATACCTATTGCTTTGAAATGATTGGGTCCACCTTATCGACACTGTCCAGAGAGCTTTCACTTCATTTTACTTTAAATATCACCTGTTGCTGAATGAGATAGTCTTTGAACCAGACACTACATCAAGAATGCTGAGCACACATGTACTTGCTATGAGGTTGTTACATCATAAACCTACATCAGATTTTGGGGAGCATTCCTGATGTTTTATCCATAACAAGGTAAATTCATATCACTTCTTGATTCTTCATTATTATCATTATCTTCCTGTCTTTTTTTTTTTTTTTTTTGAAGTGGGAATCTATGGACTCCACATTGATGACATAACAACCTAGGAGCTACTTATGTAGAGGCACACTGGAGACAACCTGACAGAAACAGTAGCACAGAAATCTTATCTGGCCACAATAACCTGGGGACAAACTATCTGAAAACTGAACTCTATCTTAAAGGACAAGTCCACCTTCATATACATAAGGATTGAGAGAATGCAGCAATATTAGTAGAACACATCAGTGAAAGTTTGAGGAAAATTGGACAATCCGTTCAAAAGTTACGAATATTTTAAGTATCTGCACAGTCACTGCTGGAAGAGAAGACTACTACAGTGTATGATGTCACATGTGTACAACTATATAAGGAAAATAAAAAGAGAATTTCACAAAACTTTACTTTTTGAATAAAGTGCACATTTCTTCGACTTGCTACTGACGTATGTTAAGGGTAATATTATTCCCCCTGCCTTCTGAAAGAGAGAAGTCGAGTGTTCTTTTGTTATGCGAGAAAAGTGAGAATATCTTGAATTTTCTTTATACTTTCTTTATATAGTTGTACTCATATGACATCACAAGCTATAGTAGTCTTCTCATCCAGCCGTGACTAAGCAGAAACTTAAAAAATTCATAACTTTTGAACGGATTGTCCGATTTTGCTCAAACTCTCACTGATGTGTTCTACTAATATTGCTGCATTCACTCAACCCACATGTTTATGAAGGTGAACTTGTCCTTTAACTTCCACATTGTATTCTCTACCAACAAAATGCTTCCTGCAGCTTTTCTAGGCTCATAAATCTTTCTATAAATGTACATCAGTCATGACCAAAGAGCTAATTTGCTATAAATTATGGCTTTGTGCTCTGCCTTGGTGGGAGTGTGGGGTGTAAAATGAAGTTATAATATTCAAGACCTCCTAACCTGCAAGGCAAATGAATCTATCTTTTTATAAAGAAAACCAAAAAAAGAAAAAAAGACAGAAACAGTTCAGAAAATGTTAGAAATAGTGTGACACTCGCACACTCTAAATCACATAACTCTATAATTGTAATCACATATGATAGATTTTCCTTTTTCTTTTCTATCTGGAATTCATTTGAGAATATCAAATTCAAGATGTAGGGCCTACAATGTACAGCACATTCTTCACTGGTTGGGCTAATAGGGAGTCTTCATTTTGGTCATATCTGCCTGAGTCTGATCTCAAGATTTCTGTCATTGCACTGATAATACACCATGCATAAGGAAAGCAGCTTATTTCCACATTGACTATATGACTGCAAGAGACTCAGCCAGTATACTGTAAATTAATTTTGCGGTCTATCTTCAGCTGAAATTGCTGAACCTTGATCCTAACTTGACATTTACATGACCTTGCTTCCTGCTCACATACAATGGGTGTTCTATTTTTCCCCGTAAGAACATAGACCTAATCAAGTTTATCTGAATGAACAGAAAATCAAGATTTAAATCCTGATATATTTAGATAGGCAACGACTACAACTAGACAGCAAGACTAAAATCTACAAACTGACAACTGAATCAATTGTGTCACGCATAAAGTGCCTGGTTCATGATTTGTTTTGTTTGTTTGTTTGTTTTCTCAATGCTTGAAAGCTACGTCAAAGCATATCATTGGGTGGTAGAAGGCTTAACGGTGCACCACATATTCTTTCTAGGGGATGTGTGTGGCCCTGGAAAGGGTCTTTTCAGGGCCATACACATACCCTAGAAAGAATGCGTGGTGCACCGTTAAGCCTTCTACCACCCAACGTTCTACCGCCACGGAAGCCTTCAAAGATTTCAAAGCATATCATACCGCTATGTGGTGAGATGGGAACAGAGACCTTGCACCATGTTACCACATTCTATCCTACTTGATTCATATCTATTGAAACCAATCAGCACAAGAAAATACAAGCACACAAATGCTAATAATTGCATTTGCACACACAACTAATCACTGGGGCCCATCGAACAGGACTCTTCTGCACAAAGAGGTAGGCCTACATGTACTTGCATAACCAAGTAGGATTTGAATAAGATATACTTCCTATAAATGAAACAGGATTTTTCACCTCTTAATTAGACTAATTGGGTAAAATCTGCTCTCACTGATCAT
The DNA here is from genome assembly GCF_040938485.1 of Diadema antillarum. Lineage (NCBI taxonomy): Eukaryota > Metazoa > Echinodermata > Echinoidea > Diadematoida > Diadematidae > Diadema > Diadema antillarum. The sequence goes on from NW_027270934.1 coordinate 1,339,117, forward strand.
ATGCAAGTAAGTAGAATGTACATTGTACAATATGTAATAAAAACTCCAAATCTAGCGATGGACAATAGGATGAAGCTGACTCATCTTCAACTTTGGTCTGTACTCATTATATCTAAAATGAACATTTGCAATAGGATGTAGATTAAACATGAGGCAAACATTTTACATGATAACAACAGACTTGTTGTATTGAGGCAAGGAATAATGCATTTATCCCTTACTCATATTGTGATTTGTCTGCTAATTGGTGCACTAATTGGAGTGCTTTCTCTGCCTACTGGTATAAATGTCTACAAACTAAATGTACTGTAAACTTCACACGAAAGTTCTTCTCTACACTATATGCATTAAATGCCAGTGAAAATTCAAAAAGATTTCATGCCACGAAAATATCATGCTTTACAGTACTAACCAATTATTTGTGCCCCACCCTACAGGCTCCCTGGGGTGAACCACCACCATTTGTACTATCTATGATTCCCTCCCTCAACTCACAATTCCTGCCAAGTTTCATGAAAATCCAGTTCTTGGCTATCCAGAAGATGAAAACAAAATGTAAAGAAAATCATGCAAATGAGCTCATTAGAGGCATTTGGACCTGTCTCAAGGCACCTTAGGAGGCACCATCATTATTGATTTTGTACAAATCATGATCCTCTCATGCCAAAGTTTGGTCAAAATCTAGACACCAGTTTTCAAGGAGATGACAATGCGAAAAAAGTTTACGCATACAGGTTGGATGCTAGATGGTGAATGATTGCAATATTGTAAACACAGAAGTTTTCACTGTACATTCATGTCTGTGTATTTCATACTACTATTGGAAAGCGTGAAACTACAACCTGCAAAAATATTTTCATAATTTTCTCTGCATATTTTCTCTGTATATTTAAATCATGGGCTTTGCAGTGATGCCTCCCTTGTATGAGTATGTGTGTGTGTGTGTGTGTGTGTGTGTGTGTGTGTGTGTGTGTGTGTGCATATGAACTGTAAAAGTGGAAATTTTCGCAATGTTGAAATTTTCGCGCATTTCGCGAAACCAAAAACTAGTGCGAAAATCAAAGCACGCGAATATTTTTGCTTGCCATATGTTCCTGTGCGTGATGTCTTGATTCCGCGGAATTAAAAACACGTGAAACTCTTCTTGCCCGGCCAAGCGTGAAAAATTAGTCGCGAGAAAATATCCACTTTTACAATATTCATTTGAGCATATTTGTGTGTGCAGTAGCTTCTGTGCAGGCCATACACTTGAGTAGATCAGCCAGGACATTAATTTTTATGCAGGGAAATGTTCAATCAAATTCTGAATTTTCTGTGAATTCACCATGAATTCAAGAACCTGCAAATTCGTTTTTGAGCCGCTCAATGCGAAAAATTCATGGTCATCTGACTCAAATGAGCTAATAACTGTGACATTATGGTGGAAGCAGCCAGCCATTTGCTGGGGATGTTGCCTGAAATATCGCACATCTGAGTGTGATTTCTCTATGCGACAATCTGTGTGAGTGCTCTGCAGCTATGCAACATATTCTACACGTGTACATTGAGCACTATAAAGGACATAATGGCCAATGCACTGAGTGTCTTTTGCATAAAATCAAAATACCGGTCTACTCATCTAGTGCCCTGCATCACTAACTCACATGAATATACATAATGTCATTGTACTTTAAAGTACAGGTTGCGGTAAAATCAGACATATTATATCCGAGAATTGGAACCAAAGGCCTTTTTTTTTGGGGGGGGGGGCATGAAACTTTCACGAATTGACAATAAAAAAATTGCCAGTTATTAAACTACATGTACTTGCATTCAATACATTGTGTACACGAAAACTTTCACATGCACATTACTTTTGCAAATCTTGGCTCCTTGCCTAATTTGCAAAAGTTTCATGCATGCTAGAATTTCTGGATTCACAGGTACTTATATCACTGTTCTCTGGTATGAGATTTTTTTTCTCTCTCTCTTACCTTGAAATGTACCAACAGGGTAATATCATAATTGAAAAAACAAACAAACAAACAAACAAACAAACAACCCCCCCCCCAAAAAAAAGAAGAAGCACAAAACAAAACAAAACAAAAAAAAACAAACAACAACCTACTGTTTCTTATGTACATGTAAAACAAGAATATGGCTCAAAATAATGCTCATTCATGGGCCTGGTCGTGAATTTCTACACAGTATTGCTCACACGTGGTGTTTAGACCTTATGTAAGCTGACCCTGAGAGAATAAATCTCAACCTGCCCTGAAACATGTACCCTCATTTTGTGATCCCTTTCGATCTGCTGTAAAGTGTGTGGACTACTGACATTATGGGAGTGTGCTACACATTGTGCACTGTACAAGCTGCATCGCATTAAAAGCACGAAAGTAATGCCTGTACAGTTGACCTGCACATGTCTTCCCACATACACTGTAGTATAATACAATGTAATACCATTATACAAATATTAATATGTAGGTTCATGAAATACTTGTCAGTGTCCATTTCTAACGTTCACCCAAGAGCAGAACATCCTCGCTGTAATCCCCTATAGGGGAACACGTTGGAGTGTACTGTATACGCCATATATTTCATGAGTCTAAATTTTTGCGAATCAGGAGTTCCCGACAATTTCCGAAGTGGTTAAATTTGCGAGCGTGGAGTCCTGTACCGAACGGAGCAATGTACACGCGTACGTCACATCCACATTGGGATCAGAGTCAATATTTTCGCCTGTCTTTTCTAATTTTGCTAAGAGCACCTGACTCGCGAAATTCACGAAAATAAATACCTCGCGAAATATTCGGCGTAAACAGTATTCAATTGGCAAATGACGTCTACCTATAAAAACATGGTATTTCTAACACAAATGATATAAAAATATGATTTAGACTTGAAGCAGCATGTAATAAAAGTTGGATACACATTGCACACGGAAGTCGCAGCAGTGTGCCTTTCAATAGCAAGCTGTAAGCTTGTCGATGATGCTGCTACTGTGAAAATGGCTACCACAGAAAATTTGCATTGAAGGTACCAGTGGCATGCATCACAATGTGTACTCTCTCCTCACTTTGGCCAACTGATGATAATATAACAGATAACATTTATTGTCAGGAATGTATGAAATTATGTGAATGTGAGTTTGACATGCTCTATTTGTGACCCGCCACAACAAAAGGATCCAAAAGTTGCTGACAGCTGAGCCAAGAAAATCGAGTTTTGAAGTAAGATCATCAAAATCGGTCAAAACCATTGAATTTCTGTTTTGGGCATAATTTTGTAGTCTGATGTTTTGCCTATCATCCGCTGAAATTTCAAAGCTAAATAATCAAAGGAAAGGCAAGAAATTAGATTTAGATTTGATTTTCAGACTTTCAGCGGAATAAAAATGTGTCCGAAGACTTGGATTTAGCGCCGCAGTTAGACTCCGCCCCTAGCAACAAGGGAGTGATCTCATTGGTCAGTGCGTGGCATCCTGATTACTGATTGGTTGTGTGTAGACCGTTGGCGCTAAGCTTGAATGAACATCGCGGAGGTTGCTATGTGCAGACCTTCCATTGTCAAGAGGTGAAAACTGTCTTATCTCCCGTTGATCATGATTGCATCGGAAAGAAAACTTTGAAGGCGGTTTTCTCAAAACACTGATTTCCTAGACCACTCGTCATGGTATCATAAAAATCATTAATATCTCTGCAACTGAGTACTTTTATGAGTCATGTTTTTTTTTATGAAATTAAAGCGGGAGAGTCAGGTAATAATGTCATGTCATTTTCAAAACTCAACCACCCTCGAATTTCAGTTCCTTTTGTTGTAGCGGGTCACAAAGAAGGCTACGAGTCTCTCGGTAGCAATGAAAATTCTATGGATGGATCATTTAGTACAATCCCTGTAGTCACCATCTGCCCTGTGAAGGATGAATAGAAGAGTTACCGAGGAGCGTGACGTACCTGTGACGGACCACTAGCCAATGACCCTTGGTCGCATTGCACTGATAGGGGGCTGTCACTGGCCCAACTTGCCTGCCCCTGCATTGATTCCCTGTGACAAGTGGTGGTGGCCTGGGCACCCCCTGTGGCACAAACAGCGCCACCACTGACGGCTGTGGGTGCAGGGATCGGGGGTAGGCTGGGAGAGTCGACTTCTGATGGCATGAGGCAGGCTTCCTGCTCTGGCTTCCTCTGGAAGTAGCAACAATTCAGAACACAGCCAAAAATGGTGAATCAAGTAGTTCTAGCTGAACAGATTAGCAATAACACACAAGCACTTCAAGGTATAGAGTTGAAAACTATTAACACACAAAGTATAAGAGAATTTTGTCATATTTAGCTTGAGTCACTTGAAGAAACCAGCAGTTTTCTATTGGATACTCAAAGTAATGAAATGTTCTTTGTTTACCTGTTGATATGACGAGGAAAATGTCATGCATCATACTAAAATCATATAAAAAGTTAAAATTTGATCATACTGGTAATTCTGTATGTGTTGCTGCTCTGGCTATATGTGAGTGTGGATTGAGAATTGATACTGGTAACAGGCGATGCACACAAAGGTACATGCACTGACTAATTTTCATCAATCTAAAAGCTTTGGAAACAGACCAGATCTGTGCAATTACAACATGATGTTCATTCAACAAAAGGGTGAAATTTGCTAGATCTTTCTAACCTTTCTCATAGGATTAATTGGCAGTATATCCCACAATGCACCCTGCACTGTAATACTTAACACTAACAGTGACCATCTTACACTGATAGCATTTATAAAGAGCTTTGCAATTCATGAATCTTCACTAAGTTTTTTTTTTCCTGCTGCTGATGCAAACATGAATATAGCCAAACTCTCCAGCATCCATCCGTACACAACAGCCACATGTCCACAGTGATAGAAATCCTCTGCAGTGCACTGTAGCAGAGTGACCAGCTAACTCTTAATTTGTCAGCCACGACTAGTAACAAATGATACTGAGACTTGTCTACAGCAATTAGAGGCAACTGGTGACCATTTGAAGGGGGAGGGGTGATTAGGTGACACAAATGACTTTAATGCAGCGTACATATGTACATAAATGATAAGCACATGGTTATGTAGTACTCTGTAGAGGGTAGTGGTACTGTCATGTACATTGTACATATCATCATGATAAGGGACATTGAAATGCTGCTACCACGTCCAACCTGTCTACTTTGTACAACCACCACCTGTCTGTAACAACCTCACTTTGTGTCTATGAAAATATGTCATCCAGCAGTGACTGCGCAGATACTTTAAAGATTCATAACTTCTGAACGGATTGTCCGATTTTCCCCAAATCCCCACTGATGTGTTCTATTAATATTGCTGCATTAACTCAATCCACATGTATACTATGAAGGTGGACTTGTCCTTTAAAGTCATCATTATGCATGACTTAACATTCAATACTTACTGATGCTGTCTGGTTGACTCTCCTGCTTTGGTCGGTCACCTGTATAGACGATTGTATTGGCGCCTGTGACCAAGACGATCCCGATTGTACCTACATTGAAGAATTTTGTGTTAACAGTAAAATCCTTTGTCAAGGTGGTCACATTTAGCAACAAACCAAATAATTTCAGAATGCAACAAATTATCCCTCTGTCTCGGTCCTATAAACTTTTAATGCTTTTTCAATACAAACCTGATAGTGAGTTCCACATCTACCCTGCCTTTGTAAAATCTACTTCAATAAAATCAGTTCGTGAGAAGAATGAAGCCTTAAATGATTTCTTACTGCATATTTGCAAATTACAGACTTATTCCGCAATTGTGGCAGTCTTTTGTTTTTGCTTTGTTAATGTTATGTTTTTTTTTAATTCTGCTGAAAGTGAGGACTATTTGCACAAAGGGTACTTACATTAAGAGAAAGTGTGCGAGGTGTCTGAGAGAAGGGAAGGGGACCGCTGGGACCGCTGGAGGAACTCTGCCTTTCTTTCTCTACCCGTTTGTCGGAGGAGATGGATCTGGCCAGGACCCTCTCAAAGTAGCGGCTACCCCAGCGAACATGAGTAATTGAGCCAAGGTCAGCCGTAAGGTCAAAATCCCCAAACAGAATCGGCAACACACACTCCTCAAAGTCATCGTTCTTGTCGCTGTATTCCAGAGCTATGTGGTAATGCCTCTGGCATTTGTGGTCTTTCAAGAAGTTTTCTGATATCAAGAGGACGGCATATGAGCAATCCTCCATCACCTCACAGAACTTTTTAAGATTCAGCTTGCCAATAGGGAATTCAGCCACGGATATTGTCTTCCACTGCTTCTGGATGGCGTACTGTCTGAATTCGGCGACACACGCGTCTTCATCAGTCTCAGAGTATATGAGAAGCAAATCAAAGAATTCTTTTCTCCGGCAACTTGAAACGGACTGGCTGCGACTGAGGGGGGATGATGATTCCGATGTGCTGGAGGAGGAGGAGAAGAGGGCGGAGTCACTCTGTGATGGATGAAATGTTCCTGACATTGATTCCTTGAGACCTGGCCGATCCTCTTCGCTAGATTGCACAGGGAATAGAGCAGCTTCCTCCTCTTTTCCACCTCCACCTCGCCCGGTCATTCCTACATCGCTTGGGTGTCCCCTCTCATGTGTCGCTGCTAACGACTGGGTTTCCTCTTTCTCATCCTTTCTTGCTCCTTGATCCTTCTCGTTACTATTTCCAGCAGCTTTTTCTCCATGTGTATCTTCATCCCTTTTCATGTCCTCTTTGTTCTCCAATCCACCAGTTTCTTGCACACCTCTTACCTCTGGATTCAACCTGTCTCCACACATATACGTACTTTTCATATGCTCTGTGATATCATCTATGTCTTGTTCACTTGCTGGACTAGACTCTCTGGCTGATGTTATAGCTGTGGCCCCGCCCGGTGGTGGTTCCGTCTTCCCAGATTCTGACTCCTCAATGGATTTCAGACTGCTGTACCTAACGACAGCATCTTTCCTCATTTGCCCTGGCTGCTCCCCAGGGTCCACCCCTGGTTCTGATGATCCAGTAGGTGGTCCCAGATGGGGCCCCTCTCCTGTGGCTACCATGTTCCCACTCAGCTCACTGCCCGCCTCCGACATAGATGATAAGGAACCAGGCTGAGTGTGGGGTCGGCCATCCAGCGACATCCTTTCCAAACACTGTGACACCAAGCCAAGGGTACCAGGCATGGTAGTCTACCTGTATTGAATGAGAAAAATGATCATTATTGAATATAATTCTTATTTTTGTTTTCTGACTGTTAATTGATGGTAGTCTTCAATATGCAAGAGTACTACAGATTATTATTAGAGTTTATCTCTTTCACACAGGGCCCAAATGCAAGGGTGCTCCTGAAACAGTCTATCTGATGCAAGACCTGCTGTTCTACATTGCCCTTTCAACCACCTAATGAGGCATGTGTGCCAAAACAATCAATGCAGTTGCCAGTAAATCCACCAAAACCAATTTTCAAATAACAAAATATTGCATGATATTTTCCACATGCACAATATCCATGATTGAATTATGATACAACTGTTAAACTTGTACATCAGGCCTTCTATATACAAGTAAGTGGAAAATCACATTCTGCCTGTTTGAATTACACATGTACAAGTTACAAAGTACAGAAGTGTATGTTCTGCCTGCATGTACTATTGCAACGTACCACATGGCAATAGTCCAGCTTGCCAATACTCCCCACATTCATGTAATTTGAATCAGCAAGGCTTGATACTAATTTTTTTCTTTTGGTGGCCCGATAATGAAATTTGGTGGCCAGCACAGGCCACTATCTTTTCTTGAAAAGTGGTGGCCCTACATCTACCTCTGGTGGCCCAGGGCCACCGGGCCACTGCTAATGTTGAGCCTTGATCAGGTCAGAAGAGAACATACATACTGTACATACTCATGTAACCTAGGATTACTCATCCAGTCAAAGTATTTTACAGTGCTTCAGACATGTTCATGTCCCATACACCACTGCTGGAGTACTTTTGAAACTGAGCCTTTAATGACATGCAAGAGCTCCCCCAAACTCTAGACAGCCATTGATTTTAGGCCTTTCTTATGACTCACTTAAACTGGGAATAAGAGTGTATCAGAGCCCCTGGCTTCTAAAGCCCTCTTCCTACACCACTTGTAGTTGTCTAAATGGCAAAAGGGGTGTATTTCAAATACTGGGTATGCCGTATATTTCGTGAGGTTTTTATTTTGGCTAATTTTGCGATTCGGGCGCGATTCACAAATTTAACAACATGCAAAATTATCAACTCTAATCCACATTTTTGTAGATATGAATGTGACATGCCCTGACATACGTCTAGTCTATTCCTGCACCAGTACTATAGATATGATTGCTAATTCACTAGTGAAATTGTTGGGAAGTCCAGATTCGCAAAAATTGGACTCACTACGCATGGCATATAATATACAGTATATTTCCCATCAATATCATATCTTTAAGTCATTGCCTGTGATCAGAGAAAGAGCAAATTCCCTCCTGGATGGGGTACAAAGATTTAGACCATTATTTCTGTCGATTTTGTTTTTTTTGCAGAAATAGAATCCTTGACATTTTTTCTACATCTACACTAAATTTCAAAGCATAAGACTAAGTTTTTCCAAGCGAAAATGGAATTTTAAACACCCTATATTGGATCGCACTCGTCAGTTTCGATCTTCTTTCGAACGCCGCGCTTATGTGCCCAGTGTTGCTACGGCGCGGCGTGTCGCATGTGATTGGCTAGTGGGTCGCACACATTTACATAGTTCGGTTTTCAGGGACATGTCTTGCAGCGTTTCGGGAATGTTTTGTCCATGCGTGCATGCTCCATTGTTGTTGCTACAATAGATATGCTCGCTCTGCAGTGTACGCTCTTTGGCTTTTACTATCTGAGCTTTTCTACCGCTATGTTCGACAGCGGAAGTGAAACTAAAAGTGAACAGCAGCGCTAACTTCCAACGGGAAAACAGATACATGGGGAACATGGTTTGAACCCATCAGAGTCGTAAATCGCCACACATATGGTGCAACATGCAATCGAAAACTCACATTTCAATTGCAGCAAAATGACATAATCTAAACGTACAAAAACGTACAATATTCTCAAAAATGCCTGCTCGTAGTAAATAATTATGACAGAAGGTTGACTCAAGAGACAGCAGAGGAGAGAAAAGTAACGGTCATAAATGACCAATATTAATACTAAACGTCAAGATTGCGCCATACTAAGTAGTCGTGTGTGTGTGTGTGTTTTTTTTTTTCTATGATAAACCCCATCGCACAGTGCTACACATGCACGGCTTGAAAAAAAAAAAAATAACAGGAGGCATGACCCTTGTAAGCTCTAACTGTTAGCAATTTTTCTGCCTTCGAAAGGGTCCCCAATGATGAAAACACAAATCAACCACAATGAAAACGCGATTTGTAAAGATGTGGACACGAATGCGCCACCCACTCCTGTCATGTCTACACACAAGCGGGGGCGTGTGGATGCCATTGCTGAATGCGTGCACCATACACACATACACCAGCAGGCTTGAAATTATCCTATCCGCCATCTTGAAAGACGTACTTGATAAACAAACCCAAGCGAAACCCATTGTGTTTGGCTCCGCATGCCGAGTTCCGAGGAAGGTGAGCGGGAAATTTGACTCTCTCAGCGAGCCAATCAGAAGGCGGTGTGATTGCTAGAGGCGGAGCTTAATCTTGATTGGCACCATCGTACAGATGGGTGATTCTCACCTCGCATCGCCGCTCGGACATTGTCTTTGAGCAAGAGGTGAATCTTCAAAGCCCATTTTCTCGCAATTTTTTCAGGTTAACAAATAAAAATATAATGTATTATATTTCGCTTTATATGGCCACTTACGGTGCCGGAGAATACAAGTGTTTTATATCAATTCAAAGCTTAGGAAATGGGCAATGTGATTCAATGAAACAATGAATTTTCAAAATTTCCGACTTTTGCCGGAAACCGTTGTCGCTGGTCACATATGCAATATTCCTCTCTCACAAAAGTTACATCTTTTTCTCTTCATCTATTTTTTTCTCTTTCTATTGTTGATTTCTAATTGCATGCTTCACCACAATTATTGGTGAATTACTGCTATTTGGCTAGCCAATACAATATCCCCTACTGGTCAACACAGTCATTTACACTTTGTTGTTGTCATGAGTACTTTACATACAAATTATTGTGCCTTTACTTTACTTTTACTGGTACTTTTTGCAAATGATGTTCAGATGGTGTACATGTATGTAGGTCAGGGCCTGTTTATCAATCAGAGTTAAGTTGTCTTCTGTTGCACACCCTTGTTATATCTCAAAGTGATTTTCCTACACAATTAGGAAACCAATTACTTGGCAGGGAGGGTGAAAACTACTGGAGACCAAGAACATACTTACGTTTGAATTAATATTAATAGTCAAATGCAATCATTCTTCCGGTGTGTAAGCTACTGTAGGCGTTCCAATACATGCTGAGACTACATAGCGTCTGTTGAGAATGAGACGGGCGTTAAGTTGTCTTGAACACTATGGGTTTAGTGGCAACTTAACGCCCTTATCATTCTCAACCGACTAGAATCACAAATACTGACACCACATGACATGTTGTGTTATGACTTTCGCTTTATTACACAATCTTCAATTCTGCAAAATAATGGTATATACACGTGTATATATACCAAATATCGAATTTGAAAAAAAAAATCAGGATTTAAAATAGAATGAGGCACTTTCAGCTTTGAGTATGCCAAATTGCTCCAGTTCATGCAGACCAGGGCAGGGTCAGGCAAGGGTTTGCTGCCCACCACACTACACCAGCACCACACCTTCTTCATCATGAATGTCTTTCACGATATTGATCAATAACATTGAAAATTAAGACATAAGACACATCATGTGCATCAAAAACATGCCAACAGACACCCTTTACTTGAATGAATATACATTGTAATTGCGATGTAACCTAGTTACTGGGAGTGTTTCGATTGCACAATGTGAGAAAGTTACCCCAAATATAGCCCCGGAGACCCGCTGCTCTGCGGCGGGGTCCTGGCGGCTACCTCGCAGTTTCGTTAAAGTGAGAATCACGAACAACTCCCTATTGCCACATATACGGCAACTTCACAAATAAAGCAATGCTAAATTTCAATCATAAACACAGTGACAATAACAAATGAAATATACACTACCCCATTGCCTTGGTTCTTCTCACCAATTTATCTGGAAACTGCAAAATTTTCCACATTTTTAGGAGTAAGCGGCCTGCCCTAGTGGGGAGCTTTGCTGCTATTTTGAACGTGTACATATCCATAAGTATGCATCTACGCATGCGTGATCAATGACGTCAACGTTACCGATGCTCAAGGATATGAATAATGCATCATCGCACGGTGAAATGAATATGCATCATGTAGCGAGCAATCCTGTCAATGGACTGCACTGAATGCATGCTGTACGCATGTGCAAGTGATTGTGAGTTTTAGTGAGCATCGGTGAGCTGAAGATATTTGCCCTATAAGACAGCATTTTCGGCATCATAAGCAATGAAATGCATCAAACAGTCGCCAATGTGAATCATTTAGGTTTAATCGACCCATGTAAGTATTCCTAGTAGTTTTTGTTGAAAAATTAAGGAAATATAGCGCCGGAACGGCCCCGTTTTGTACAACATTAAAATCTGAATGCGAAAACGGCGCAGCCCCAACGCTGCACGTTGGGGCTGGTCGCAGTTACCCCAAATACTGCTGCATAATGTCAAACTTGTTTGAATGTACAAAAGCTGTATGAAATCGGGTTTATGGTAATGTTTGGTCTGTGCGCGACCGCTGGCAGAGCATCAATACAGGAGCCAGTAGGATAGCCTTTGGTCTGTATATAGGAGGGGATTCGATGAAGCCAGACGCAGTCTTCGTGGAACATATCCCCAACGACCAGATACAGACCGATCTTTCGGTCAAGGTCCCTGGGTGCTTTTGAGCGCTCTACAGCGAATAAAAGTGAACTGAACCAAAGGCAACGGGTAATGTGTGCCAGATTTGGAGCTTTTTAGCGCTATTTGAGTTATTTTTAGAGGGAGTCACGCATTTTGTAGCAGGAGGGTCATCCAAACCGAAGAGAATGAACTCTTTCTAGTCTTTGCCTTTATGAGGTATGTGCATGATACAACGTACATGTTTACAAGCATGGTGCATTCTCACATATTATGCAAACTTTCGGTACGCTCTTTTTTTTCTTTTTCTTTTTTGGCTTTTGGAGCACATCGGGAAGTGGTCCACCTTTAGCTCGGTACAGTACAGTATGGTACACTTCAGCCTCAGGAGCGTTTGAGCGCTCCTCTGGCGCAGGTACAGTACGGTAGTTCACGTCACTTTAGTGTCTTTAGGAGAGCGCTCGAACGCACCCCGCCTAGCCCTAGCCTAGTGTAAGTGTGCTAACTTGTTAGAGACAGAGCTACAGTGTAGCTTTTTGCACTTGACTTGTACTTGCTACCCTTGACCGAAAGATCGGTTTGTATCTGTCCGTCGGGGAATGTTCCGCGGAGACTGCGTCTGGCTTCACGGATCCCCTCCGTATACAGACCAAAGTCAATGATGCCAGCTCCTGTGTGGCAGTAGCGCACAGATCAAACGTTACGATAAACCAAATTTCAGACAGCTTTTTTACATTCAAACAAGTTTGACATCACATGACACATTATGCAGCAATATTTGGGGTTAATTTCTCACATTTTACAATCGAAATACTCACAGTAACGCGGTTATAATGCAGAAATTTTATCCATATCGCAACATCGCCGTTCGCTAGCTGAAGGTCGCCATTTTGAATCTGTAAACCAATCACATGCGAGGTACTTTATTAAGTAAAAAAACACTTAGAAACTACCTCGCATGTGATTGGCTAATAGATTCATACTGTATGTTTCTGCAGTTTGAACGTGACGACGCGACGGGCTGGTTGATGCGTGTTTTGCGTTGAAAATTCGACCGAAATATTGGATTATTCATTAATCTGGTGAGTGTAGTCTATTCTTGAATAGTTGATTTAACTATTCAAGCTTAAATTTGCCGACCTAGGGCCGTGAATTAGACGCAATCGAGAAGGGTGAGGTACCTCACCCAATTTTCCATAGAGACAGTGGTTAAGAACATCCACACAGCAATGGGTACTACAACCTTCCGTCTGTCTACGGAGGACGGCGTTAATGGCAAAATACAAAAGAGTCCTCCGGACAGACGGATCTTTCTGTCTATTGCTACCCCAGCCCAGTCAATCACAAAAACAGGATCTTTGCTCCACACTCACACAAGTCACAGCGCAGAGATACACATGACTACAAAACACTAGATCTACACCCACCCTACACACACAGACAGACAACAGTAAATTTTACAGCCATACACATTACAGGAACAAATAATTTTACCACCAGTTGCTAGTTGGTTCCATCGTAACGCCAGCCATCACTCATCAGTAATGTACCGTACCCTGGTACCAGAATAGATTCTGTGGAGAATTGAACACTCCCAGCAACCTGCTGTATCTGTAAATGTGTGCTGTGACCAGGTGACCACATGAACCACTTGCATAACGGCATAACTAACTATAAATCTATAAAGTTTTTTTTTTTTAACTTAAAGACTAACAGTTAAAAGTCTCCACTGACTAGTCTAGGTCTAGTGCACATTCGTCCACAGAGGACATAAAGTTTACAACATTGTAATATAATCGTATTAACTCGTAGACATAGGCGTCACTTTTACACTGACACTGCATGCACTGCACTGCACTGTCACTGATACTGCGTATCGCCTATCGGAAACATTTATTGTTAAAACAAACTTGTTCTTTACTTACCTCGTTTATAAAACGAACAATCTGGCCATGACTTTCACTGACTTCCACAAGTCTCAAACCAAAGCTTAAGGGTAATGCCCCTTGAAAAATATCAGTCGGTTCGATGTGAAAATATAGGCAATATTTAGAACATTCGATGTGCCGAATTTAGGAAGAGTACATTGCGCCATGCCACTCACCTGAGACTTTTACCGGGCGCGCACGTACGAGCGTGCTCGTCTTTGGTATGGGTATACTGTACTGTACTACCAGTGATGCCTACTGCAGTACTGGTATGGACTGGAGCTGTTGCAAGCGGTATGCTGCAGCCCAGACACAGCGACAGCCGGGGAAACCCAAATTGCACATGAGTCACCATTTCTAAAAATAGAACCCGCAATGTGGCATTCTGCTCCAATGGCGAAGTCCCTGCTTTCATCCGCGTTCAATAGTCGAAATTGAAAATCTGACATTGAAACTGCAATGCACACTCCATACTGAAACCATGGTGTTGCTCATCAGATCAAACATTTGAATGGTATCGAGTGGAACTTGTTTATGAATAGTGCCATTTATTTACAAGCATGGAGCGATCGACACACACATCAGTTCGGGTACTGTATAATAATACATGTACACAGAGAAATAAGTATAAGAAAGAATGAGGAGGAAATATGAAAAGAAGAGAGAAAGAGAAGAAAGAGAAGAAGTGGGAAATGGAAGAACAGAACAGACCGGGTTTAGAGACAAGTCACACTAAAGGTAATTCTCCGCGGCAATATGGTGAATTATGTTTTGATAGCGCTTTGTAAAATCTTTTCTTTCTTTTTTTTTGCACTCAGCAAGATTGTAAACAATGCTGAATGTGCATTTTGTCCAATTCTTAACCTAGAAACACCATCATAGTGCTTCTCGTTGAAATGTCATGATCTCCCTCAGCAGAATCCGTATTGTTTTACACTGCATCAATAATTATAATGATAGTAAAATGAAAATAAAGAATAAATGAAATAAGATAAAAGAAAACAAATATCCTATTAGGTTTTTGCGCTCCTCCTGGATCCGCCACTGCTGTCTATTGTACATTAGGCCTATATATGACGATGTGAGGCTTTTTTTCCCTTATCACATAGTATAGTATATACGTATACATAATATGATATGTACATTTTTTTTTTTGCAACGAAATTGGACATGATATCCGTGAGTATATAGATACAGAAAGGGTATTTATGCTATTCATCAAAATCGAGTTTAAAGAGCAGGAAGCTATACCTGACAAATACTAACGTAGATTGATATGCATTCAGTGAATGTGTAAAGATCAGTTGTTGTTTTTTTCGTAAAAGATAAATTTGAGGCAAAACATTTCTGTCAATGTCACATCGGACACTGAGAGGCCCGTTATGTATTGGAACACCACAAAGATTAAAGGATTAAAAGATTTAAAGGAATTTCAAGAATTTTAAAACTTTTTGAGAAACATGCCCTTTAGATCTGTTTTTTTTTTTTTTTTTTAGTATATGGTAAGGCCATATATTGATTGGGAGCTTATTACGATCAAGTTAGTGACAGAGATCTTTTGATATCTATTTAATACACAAAACACATGGCGAAATTCGCCGTATATTTTCTTTCAGTCGTATATAGTTTAATATCATCGAGAATTACGTATTCCTTGAGAGAATGACACACGGAATGAATAAAACTTTAAAGATATTGTATGATGGATTGCCCGATTTCCTAAAACGCCCACCGCTTTTTCACTGATAGGCCCTATTAATTTTGTCTGCATGCACCAAATGCACACGTTTCTGGAAACTTCCCCTTTAATGAGACCGGTTATGAAATTACTCCTGAGTTTCGCCGAAAAAAAAAATAGAAACCAGATAGATAATGATGTTATGTTGTCATGGCATGCATCAAAATTTTCATTTTACAACAAGACACATAATGAGGGGGAAGAGACAGATCCTTGATAACTGCGTATAACAGTTAAGGTGATAAGGAACCGGAATCGTTATCTGGAATCAAGATCTGAATGACGTTGAAAAGTGAGAAGGGCAAAGAGGTATATTATAGGTCTATAAGTGGTAAATATTACGTTCCATGCAGTGATTATTACACATTTCACACAGCAATAGGAAAGTTGTGCGTTAATGACGTAATTACCACAGCTATACGATTATAACATCTGGTTGCAACGGCTATCATCATATCAAGCATATCTTATTATTCCGTCATCTTGAAGTGTGCGCCCACTCGCTGGATTTCAATGCTAAAATGCAAAAGCTCCCTCAGCGTGGGAGGGGGATTATCTCCTCCTCCTCCTCCCTGGTTCATCTCCATAAACTTTTAGTATACTTAGTATACATATACCAGGGGCGGATCCAGGAATTCCGTAAAGAGGGGGCGCGTTTACAAAATTAAAGGGGGGGGGGGGGGCGCACGCACCCCTCCCCCATTTTTTCTTTTTATTTCTTTTGTTTCAACAAAAAATGGGGGGGGGGGGGGCGTGCGCCGGCTGCGGTCCTCCCTGGATCCGCCCCTGTATACGTCGTGCTGATGAAGATGCATAATATGCGGATCAAGCGGTGATAGATACCACGTGTTTTTTTTTAATATTTTGATTCAGTTAAATTACTTACTGTATTTCAATCGAACAAAAGACGATGCATGATAAAGTATATACAGGAGTATTATGTGCAATGAACATTTCGCCATTCACATTCCTATACTAGTGTTATCATTTCCCATGAGTAATTTGTTTTCTTACTTTTGATAAAAAACTTACGAATTAACATATGCAAATCTATTCTACAGAGGTGTGTGTTTCATTTTATCTATACGCAATGCAAAGGCCTTTCGCATGAACCGGAGGGGGATCCCCCTCCCATGCACACCTACATACTGTGAGACTTATATAGCGCACAATCATGCATGCCTTGAAGACGCGTTTATACGGAACATACCAATGATATTCAAAGTTCAAAGTTCAAATTTATTTCCATTCGACATAAAATCATCAAACAATTCATACAATGAAAACACATAGATACACATATATGAATATCAAAAGAAATACACACCGAGGCACATAGGTATACACAAACAACAACAAGAACAAGAGCCGATGCGTAAATTCATGTGAATGGGGGGTCAACAGAGAAGAGCAATAAGCCTTGTAAATCGCTGACCCCTAGAAAACATAAATACTGTGTAAAACATATCGGGAGTATAGAAACGAAACTATATAAGGAGGAAAAGAAAGGGACAGGACTGAAGAACAAATCAAAAGACATATATAAGTGCAATCAAAATAATCATTCTGAATGAGAATATGAATTCAGGAGTAAAAATTTATAATTCCTTTTAAAACTATTCAAAGACGGTTTCATTTTCAAATCAAATGGTATTTCGGTCCATATGAATGGACCTTCATAAAAACTGTATTCTTAGAAATATTTGTTCTCACATGACATAAATGATAATCATTAGCACGACGGGTGTTATAAACATAAACATTACTATTCAATAAAAAATTTAGAAGAAATATTGAAGGGCAATAAACCTTTTGAACACATATACATAAAAATTGCAAGATTATATCTATTAATATCATATACATTTAAAAGCCTCAAATAAAAAAAAAGGTGAAGTGTGAGCATTAAAAGATACATTGGAGACTATTCGAATAGCTTTTTTCTGTAATACAAACAATTTTTTCATACAAAAATCATTTCCATTGGACCAGGCCACATTGCAATAATTGATATGGGAAATAAATAAAGTATGGTATAACATAATCAGAATATATCTGGGGAAATGCCTCAGATGATAAAAAATACCAATACCTTTGGCAATACGATTGCACACGACACCAATGTGTTCATGCCATGAGAGCTTGTCATCTATACTCCTAAAAACTTTACACAAGACAAACGAGAAATTGTTTGACCATTAAAATACAAAACAGCATTCATATCAAATTTTCTCTTTCCAAATACCATAAACTGAGTTTTACTTACATTTATCACCATATTCACACTGTCCCCATAATATTCATTTGCTGCAGCTTTTTTTCCAATTGAAATGCTTTAGAATAAAAAAAAAATAGTTCTTAACGATAAGGAGAGTGTAAAATCAATTTCATTCAAGCGCCCCTTTGTATATTCTTATTCTTCAAAGCTATATTTGCAAAAATAAATCAAAAAGTTATGGATTGTCTGGGATAAACTTTTCAGGTCAAGTTGATGATGACACAAACGATTTATATTTTTTTATGGTTGGGATCATCGGATTTTTTTTCTGAAAGATTCTTTATCTGGTATCTATAGGAAATAGGGTCCGTGAATATAATGTTATGAAACTATCAGTATGATTACAAATGCTATATACATAGAGGGTATTGGATGGTCAAGGAATCTAGTAATAATGCAGCTTATTGTGACTGTAACAGGTATTCTGGCTTGCTTGTTTTTTTAATGTATGTTTTAGACTTAATTGAAAGCCTGGCACCAGCGGCGAAACTGAGAATTCACTTTTTCCTTTTTTTTCTAAACATTCTTTCACTATATTAGTAGACCCTTAAATTGTTCTGCAATTTTTACTATAACATCACTAATAAACATAGTTGTATAGGTTAGGAGCCTATTTTGATTTATTCGTTTATTTTCTTAAGTCCTGCGGGGTTGGTATTCAGTATCGTATTATAGGCCCTACACAGCTGCTTTCCAAAAGGCTCATTCCTTATATAAATAGTTTTATGAATACAAGTATCAAAATATAATGTTCATAAAATATATTAATGAAACATGAATTTACCATATCAATTTACAATCCACTCAGAGAGGACTTTTATGGAAGAAATCAAAACGTTATACGTTATAGAATTCATGACATTTAAGAACAGATTTTCCAGACTTAAACTGAGTATTCACCATTATCTGTCTGGAGCACACTGGACCCAGATTAATTGTGATTAGTGAAACTTCACTTTCAACATAACAGTAAGACTCAGTTTTTCAAAGGGTCTTAAAAATATAATCTGTTTAATCCAGAAATATGCGCATTAAAGTTGAAAATCCCGTGACATTCTGCAGTGCCGCGTGAATCTGTAGGTTTAACCATGGATGTATACTCCTTGGTCTATAACTCTTATGGTGCAAGCTTCGCCTTTTTCCGTTATCAGATGTTTGTGTGCATGTTGGAGGCCTTGCTAATAGTAAACAGTTCAGGATAGGCCTAACCGCAACTCCCGATTTAGATTTCACTCATTTTTGCTTTATGAACATCCTGTTTCATCTTAAGGAAATTGCAAAAAAAAAAATGAATAGGAAAGAAAGTTGAATGAATTCAGGGCATTATCTATAAAATAAGACTTAGCATTTTGTTATGATGCCATAATTTTCTATAGACAAAAAGAAGAAGAAAGAAAAATGGAATGAAATGCCGATGGTTTATATGAAAGGTGTTTTCCCTTTACCTCAGATGTCCGCCAGTCGTCTAGGCCTCTATTCCTTCCCTATACCAGTGAAGTGTTTTATAGTCAGATTTTGATAGATTCAATTCTGTGTTAAAAACTCATCTTTTTGCTAATTGTTAATCATATAAAATGAATAGAGGAATATTTGAAAGATTTTGTTTCCACTTGTACACATGGTACTATGCGTTCTAAGAACTGATTATTATTCACAAGCAAAACGTAGCACAATAAAGTTAAAACAAAGCCTATAATTACCTTGCCCGATCATTATAGTCTCTTGATTAAGATTTTTTTTCACGCAGTTTACTTTCTTTTTTTCATCCAAAGAAAATAATGTATAAAAACAATGTGGTATGTATACAATACAAGCTATACAATGCATAACAAGCTTTGCTTTTTAGCAGGTCCCCCACATTTCATGTTTGTAAGATTGTCTTGTCTCCTCTGTTAATCATGACGTTATGACTTGTCTTATGTTCTACCGATTGTTCCATGATGTTTGTGTTTGAGATATGGAACAATAAAATTAAAAATCAAATAAAAAATCAAATGCGAATCACTAGAGGCGGAAGCCCAACCTGGACGTCTTATATCAGAGGATGGGGTTGACCTTGAATAATTTCTCACAACAAATACTTATATAGGTATCGTCCTGCAAAACGACATTCATGAGATGGAACAAACAGGTTGAAAATTCCAGAAGTAAGCCAATGAAAGTCCTTAACCTTGTTTCTAAGAGAAAACTTTTCACACTCCTCAATAAAAGACTAAGGAGAAGTTGCATACTCTATGCTGTATGCCTCACCTTCTTAGGCCCTTATCTACACATGCCCCTTCAACCTCTCCTTACACATGGCGGAGCCAGAGGGGGCGCACGGGGCGCGCGCCCTCTTTATATGTCTTGTTAAAACAAAAGAAATAAAAAGAAAAAATGGGGGGGGGGGTGCATGTGCCCCATTTATTTTTGCAAAGGCGCCTCCCATTTTAGGAATTCCTGGATCCGCCCCTGAGTGTCAACACATCAACATCCTTGAGAGGGTCGGGGGGGGGGGGGGGGGGGCAGGGAGGGGTGCTCGCCCCCCCCCCTTTTTGTGCACCATTCAAAGGAATACATAAGGTGTCAGGTTTGAGTTTCTTCATTATATTTTTGTCTCCTATACAAATGAAAATTTGTTAAGATCGCAACTGCTGATCTGTAAATTAACAAACATGTCGGAAAAAAAAGGAACCAGTGGGACTCGAACCTGTCATCTGCTATACTGCTTTTCGGGCAGCGACACTATACCACCAGGCTGTCCCTGGTTGCCGGCAGTGACACGATGAACATGGAACAAATACCCAAGCTCCGAAATTCCGACATTAACATAAGGTGTCATCACTTTGGGCCCCCACTTTTTTTTTTTTTTTTTTTTTTTTTTTTTTTTTTTTTTTTTACCCCGGAAGTACGTAAGTGGCACTAAAAGGAAATAGATTGAGATCTTGAAGTGTGAGCGCGGTAAGGTTATGTTATTGCGCTGAAGACACTTTTATTATTATTATTTTTTGCTTGTTAGCTCATGAAACCCGGAAGTGCCTCCCCCCTCCGCCACCTCTCCCCCCCCCCCCCAACTTTTGAAAACGCTCCGCCGGCCCTGGCTAAGTTTATCACCAACACCTATAGGCGAGACTCAAACGTAACTATATAGATTATTGATACTCTATAAAAGACTCCATCGGCTGGATCCCTCTCCAAAAAGAAAGGCAAATTTCCCAAAGTACCTGTTTTATACAAGATGATCCATGGCCAAATAGACTTTGACATTACAAGGCATGAATTTCTCTCCACCGGATTGCGGACGGAGACGTAACTCATGTCCATGCACACTCATTTCCCCCCAAGAACCGTAAAAGAATGGAATTGCCTTCCCTCTTCAGCTAGGTCTATTACCCAATCGTCTTTGGGTACAGTCAGTGTAGTTTCAAACAGAATTAGAAAGGACCATAAAATTAGCACCTGATCCGAAATTGGTGACTGACCGCACCCGACACACCTCTCCTCATACGGACCCTTTTGGAGGTGAAGAAGTACCAAGTATATACTGACAGGAAATATCACATATACAGATTTCATGAAAATATCCAGCAGAGATTACTAGTACTAGTATCCCATTCTGTTTACACAAGTATCATGACCATGCACGAGTATACTCTCAGGAGGTTCTGCACATATACAGGAAGAAGAAGAATGCGGGTCCTATAATTGACGCAAACTAATGCAAACTATTGCAAACTAACGCAAACTAACGCAAACTAATGCAAACTGAAGCAAACTAATGCAAACTAATGCAAACTAACGCAAACTAACGCAAACTAACGCAAACTAATGCAAACTGAAGCAAACTAATGCAAACTAACGCAAACTAATGCAAACTAATGCAAACTCAATGCAAACTCAATGCAAACTCAATGCGAACTACTAATTAATGCAACTATTAACGCAATAAAGTAATCTATGCACGCTAATACAAACCGTTAGCGATGAAAATTAGGGTGAATTACCTGGCTCTTCCTAGGCCACTTAGTCGTCTCGAAACAGATATCGATCAAGTAAATCCATCCCACTTATGGAAGAATGACTGACGTCACGTTTACTTCAGTACTTGCTACTTCAAGCATCTCACCTCAACAGTCAACAAAAACTTGGAAAAATCATTTCATAGATATATCATTAAATTCACATTTTTTGACCAAACAGATGTCGTTTGCATTTTATTTTGCTTTAAAAATTCAGAAAATGTAGAACGGAATGAGGCACAGAAATACGGATTTTAATGATCGATCATTAAAAGCCGAAATACTAATTAATGCAAACTCAACGCCTTGAACTCCAAGCAAGGAGGTGGGAGAGGAGCCCACCTCCTTGCTCCAAGACACAACGCTATATAAACCACGTATATCGATTACAAATATTGGAAAATGACACCCCTTAATGTTAGGTGTTACAAGAAACAATTCCCACTTTGATCCTTAATAGTTCAAAAACTATATATCAGATAATGCTGACATTGATATGAGCAATAGCTGAATAGTTTACAATTTTGTCGGAGGCAATTTCAAAATGACAGCATAATTCAGTTTCATTATAGATTAAACATTTATTTTTCAGATGGTTTTCAGATTTCGCTCTATTTTCAACCCTCTGTTATACAAAACTTTAACTTCGCACAGAAGTTATTGTATGGGAGTGTGTAGTTGACACCCAGACAATGGTCCTGGACAATGACCAGGATTTGAATGCTACATTATTCATGAGAAATCCCAATATCACAGCTAGTCTTTATTCATTCTGAAATGTGGTGCATGCAAGCACGTGGAAACATGTATTTACTTTTTTCAATCATGTGCATGCATTTCACCCTTTGCTAGGAATTGAAACTAGCAGTGCCCAGGCAATCCATCATGAATAATTAATAAAGCATTCATGTGCCTTGGAGCAGAGCTCTGAACAGGTGGTATCCAGGTCCATTGTTCAGGGTCATTGCATGTACACACTCACATACACGTCATTAGTTCTTTTAGTTCAGGTTTTGTACAGAGGAAATCTGGAACCTAACTTTGAAATTAATCATGGATTTCATAAAACTGATATAGGTTTTCATACTCAAATCACCTCCAACTAAAATGTACACTATTCAGCTATTACTCATATCAATGACAGTTTTATCTGATATATAGTTTTGTTTTGTTGTTGTTTTTATTGTTCCATATTCCATATTTCAACAAATATATAAACCATAAACATAACAATACAAAGCATGGATGAATTGTCAAGTTCAGCTTATAAGAAATATGAGGAATCTACATGGAAGCATTGCTTGTATTTTATTTATTTATCTATTTCACATCTTTAATATGTAAATTTGTTAGCAGACGCCATCTCGTGCGCGAGCTAGCCCCTGTGCTGCGATGCTCTTGGTACACAAATCTATCCTGCCTGTGTAATGCATGCTCTGGGTAATGTGTACCGTACCTGTACCGTGGAGTAAGGCGTGAACACAGAAGCTAGCCGTTCTGGAGCGAACAACGCCATTTACTATTACTGCCAGAATTGTTTATGTGAAGCGGTTTGGTTCTGTACTTACTAATCCTGACTGTATGAAATTTCCATTATGACTGAGCAAGAAGATATCAAGAAAGAGAAAGGTGAGAGTTTCAAATGTCGCGAGTGAAGTTAGCGGTTTTTTCGTAATGGTCCCACTCGTTAATTATTGTGCTGTCGAATGTTTGCTTGTCTATCATATGTGACCCTGCACCACAAAATTCAGTTCAATTCAATTCAATTTATTTTTTCAATTCCACCAAGAAAACAAATTACAGAAATTGTAATGCCTCGGTATTGGGTGAAGACAAGAAATCAATGATTACACAAACATGACAGATAGCTAAAAAGAGTTAACATATTACTAGTACATGAGGTGGAAAAGATAG
This sequence comes from Diadema antillarum, assembly GCF_040938485.1. Classification (NCBI taxonomy): domain Eukaryota; kingdom Metazoa; phylum Echinodermata; class Echinoidea; order Diadematoida; family Diadematidae; genus Diadema; species Diadema antillarum. The sequence goes on from NW_027270934.1 coordinate 1,362,881, forward strand.
GAGTCATGCTGAGAAGCAAAGCTTGTAAATTGCAGAAACTCCTATTTACATATAGAGTCTACAAAACAAAAAAACAAAAAACACCAGATACACAAGACTGGAAAAATTCAGCCTGAAAACTATGTACAATATGCGAAAATGAAATGATAATTGTGGGGGGGGGGGGAGAAAGCACACTAACGGATGTTAAAAGAAAAAAAAATGTATTTAAACAGAATAAGGGATTGAATAATGGGAAAAAAAAATAACTTGGACTTGGACACACAAGAGTAAAGAGGGTGAAATAAAGGCAATGACTTAATACAAGATATCCAGTGCTTAACTAAGATGTAGCTAAGCATTAATCAATGAAAAAAAAAGTAAAACCAATAAAGCATATCAAAAAGCCTACATATATCTAATTATTCATAAAGATGATAATTTAACACTCAGCCCTATTTAAAGATTACAATTTATGGAACTTTATCAACAGTGGAAACACATGTATGTATTCCCTCTGACAAATTTCAGAGTGTAAAAAATAAAAAATAAAAAAAAAATATACAGGTTCAAATTTCAATACACAGAAGCAAGGTCAAAATATTTGACACAAGTTGTATGTCTTTTGTACAGTAGGACCTCAGTAAACAGCAATTTGAAAAAGGTCCCAATTGCTATTCATAAAACAGACTCACATTATGCACAAAAATGTATATTTATAACTATGCAAGTTATTTCATCTGAAGTACAGTAATACCAAAAAAAAAAAAAAAAAATGTCAGGATTCATTGTATCTGTCAAGAAGATAAGATTTCATTTTACGTTTAAATCCAGATAGGCTAATGGCCTGTCTAAAAGAGGATTGCAGAGAGTTCCAGTATTTTGGGCCTGCCAATGCGACAGTACTATTTCTGAGTTGGGTTCTGACTGATGTGAAATGATATAAAGCAGCCTGTCTTGTACAATAATTGTGTATTCTATCATTCTTAACAAACATGGACGCTATTGCGTGGGGCACATTACCATTATTGATCTGATACATGAGGGATGCCAAATACAATAAATAAATATCTTGTATTTTCAAAACATTATTCCCATAAAACAGCGGATCAGTATGAGCATGTGCATTTGCTGCTGACATAATCCTAACAGCTCTCTTTTGAAGAACCAAAATTTTTTCTAAGCGAGTTTTGGCTGTAGCACCCCAAGCTAATACACCATAGTTTAAGTACAAGGCAAAATCAAAGATGAATATAGCATGGCCAAAATGCTATTTGGAAGAAAAGACTTTAGTTTGTTCATCGTACCTACATTTCTAGAGAGAAGATTACAAAGGTGAGTTGTATGCATTTTCCAATTCAACTTGTCATCAATATGGATGCCAAGAAATTTGGTTGATATAACTCTTTCAATCTGAACATTATCAAAAATTACAGGACCAGGCATTAAGGTGTCTCTATTACTAAATAACATGTATTTTGTTTTAAGCAGATTCAAGGATAACTTATTGGCATGAATCCAATTAGTTAATCCATGTAATTCCATATTTACTGTCTCCAACAGGACACGCAGGTCTTTGTTAGAGCAAAAAATACTAGTGTCATCTGCAAATAACAAGAAAGAAAAGACATTTGATGATTTTGGAAAGTCATTTACATAGAGAATAAATAACAGCGGTCCTAGAAGAGACCCTTGGGGTACTCCACAGGTGACAGACTGCATACTAGAACCAGTACCATTTAGTTGTACAAACTGTTGTCTGTTTCTAAGATAACTTTTAAACCATTCAAGTGCTGATCCTCTTATACCATAGTAATAGAGCTTATGCAACAAGATATCATGATTGACGGTGTCAAACGCTTTGGAATAGTCTAAATATATACCAATAGTATGAAGATGATTATCTAGGGCAGATGCTATTTTCTCTACTAAACACAAGATAGCATGAGATGTTGTGTGCCTTTCACAAAAACCAAATTGAGAAGTAGAAAAAATATTACATGATTTAAGAAATGCAATAAGTCTAGAGTATACAAGTTTTTCAAGAATTTTAGAAAAAAACTGTAAGTAAAGATATAGGTCGATAGTTACCTATTTCTGTACGATTTCCTTTTTTAAAAATAGGAACAACTTTTGCGATTTTCATTTTATCGGGCACAATACCATAAACGATGGACAAATTATAAATGTGAGTAAGGGGTCTTACTATATATTGTATAATTTCTTTTAGCAAATCATTGCTAATTCCATCATACCCAGGACTCTTTTTTCCTCTTTAGGCTACTTACAATATCAAGCACATCTGTTTCTACTACAGGAATTAAAAACAGTGTTTTGGGGTTTGGATTATTCAGAAAATCTTTGTATGTGTCCTGCATGTCTGGAATGGCATGTGATAAATTAATACCTACATTAGAAAAATATTCATTAAAAGCTTCGCATATATCTTTTTTGTCTTCAATTTCTTCTTCATTCACTACAAGCTTTGGAATACCCAAAGTTTTGGGGTTTACATTCAAAACATTCCGAATAACTTTCCATGTTCCCTTTACATTATTGCATACAGAATTGAATTGAAAAAGATAGTAATCTTTCTTTGCCCTGCGCAGTAGCGATGTTAGTATATTTCTATAAACAATATATTTTTGTTTAGATTCAAAAGTCTGATTTGTTTTATACTTATAAAACAACCGATTTTTCCTATTTATTGACCTCAATAATGATTTTGTAATCCATGGCAAACAGGGTTTTGTTTTATAATTTTGTTTACGCTTTTTCTCAAGTAGAAAACAATGATCGTATAATAACATAAACATTTCCATAAATTTTTCAAATGACTTATTAACATCTGTCTCACTCAAGACTTCATTCCAGTCAGTAGATTCAAGTTCTCTCTTAAACTTTGATATACTCTCCTGATTAAATTTTCTCACATATTGATCACCTGGAGCATCATATATATGCTTTAATGTCATGGGCATTTTGGCAAAAACTGGGAAATGGTCTGATAAGTCAGAAACTACAATACCAGCGTATGGGAGAGGGTACATATTTGTAAATATATTATCAATTAAAGTTTGTGAGTTCTCTACTATTCTGGTTGGCCTATTGATCAGTGGCACTAAAGAAAAAGTACTTAAGAAATTACAGAATTCGTTTACAGAGTTTTCATTATCATAATGTAATAAATTCACATTGAAATCACCCATAACAAAAATATTTTTATTGTTAAAAATTGGGTTTGACAAAATTCTTGACATTTCTTCCACAAAATCATTTACTTTGCCACCAGGTGGCCTGTATACTACTCCAACTAGCATGCTCTTTACCCCAGGAATTACAATATTAACAAACAAAGTTTCTAGTACGTCACTCATTACTGACAGTTCAGATACAAACTGAAACTCCAATGATACAGGAATGTACATTGCTACTCCTCCTCCCGGTTTGCTATGTCGATTGTTAAATAGCAGTTGATAGCCAGGAAGATCATAAACTGTACTAGGAGGGCTAGAAAACCAAGTTTCTGATATTCCGATTACAGAGCATGTGTCATGTAGATTCTTAAGGAGCATAACTAGTCTATCAAAATTTGTATTCATGCTGCGAACATTAAAATGAATGAGGGATAGGTCTTTGTTACTATGGGGGTGAGTAGTCATAACATCACAAAAATGTTTTTCAGTGAAATATTTTGAATCGCCTACCAGTAATTCATTATCTTCATGTACATTATAATCAAAATGTGCCGAGTTTAAATTTAACCTAGTAACACTAATGTCATCTTCTGACTGAGTGTTATTACTTGAGCATTAATGATCTGAGACATAGTATAACATTTCAATAGAACTTAAGTCATGAGCCACTGGATTTAGCATAGAATTGAATACACATAATACAATCGTAACATGTAAGCTTACCACACATAAATGTACAGATACATGTACACACACAAACAGAATCACAAACACATATACATTCAGACACACATACACACCTCTATTGTGCAAATATACACAATATAACATAACCAAAATACAGAAGTATGAACAGATGCAATGTAAGTTAGGCATCATGGTAGCCAGTACCAAAATCTAGGGTTAGGAGGGACTCAAGGCCTCATATTATTACTAAGAGAGGAAAGGGAAAAAAAAAACAAAAAACCACAACACACCATAATTATGGTACAAGGTATCTTTGTATGGTATGCTAAAGAAGACTATAGCATTCTACACTATAGTATACATTGTACTTTTGTTGCAGAATTACTGTACGTTAAATCTAGATCTAATAGTTCTACATGAACTACAAATCATTTTATTTTACTAACAATGTAACTTTCTTTTAAAGATACAATGTACACTATGATTGTAAAGAAACTACCCAAAGCTGGGCAAAGCGTGTTCAAACATTACTAACGTGACCAAAATAAGATTCCAGATGTTGGAATATTGAAATTCAAATAAGCTGGCAAATTGAAAATCGCTCTTTTTATTAAAAGAGAAACATGTTAGAGAAAATTCAAGGGAAGAACAAACTTCACAGCATGTTTATACAGTACAGGAAAGCTAACTGATCCTTTGAAGGGAAGATCAAACTTCACAGCATGTTACAGGGAAGCTAACTGATCCTTTGAAGTGATCATCTTTTTTATCTTGGTGCCATTTGGACCTACTGATTTCAGGGCGACAAAGATTCTACCGTCAATGGTCCATGCGGATTCCACCTTGCTGCAGGCGTTTGCATCTTTAAGCAGTTGAAAATTGCGTGCCGTTAGATCCTCCACCAGACCAAGGCCTGTTCCTTTCAGTCGGGACTTGTTCCGCATCATTACTGCTTTGGTGCGATAGGAGCAAAACTTAACAAGGACCGGTCTGGGCCTAGGTTTTTGTTGCTCTTGCTGATCATCTCGGGGCTTACCGACACGGTGGGCTCTGTCGATTTCATTCTTCTGTAGGGTGATACCTAGCTTACTTTTAGCGAAATCCAACACCAGATCATCGATATGCTCATCCTTGGTTTCAGGAAAACCAATAATGCGTGCAGAGTTACGTCTGGAATACTGCTTCAAGTCCTCTAGGTCTTTAGCGGTAGTTTTGGCGTGTTCCAGCAACTTCCATATCTGGTCTATCTCTCTACCCCTGCGATCCAAAGCTACATTGATGTCATGTATCTCTCCTGCTTGACGATCAATCAGATCTCTATTTTGTGAGATGAGTGTTTTCAGCTGTGTAGTGACCTCAGCTGTGACAGATGTAACGATCGAGGAGACCGATTCTCGAAGAGTGCTTTTGAAATGATCAACCCTTGATCAACTCTTTAAGAACGTCGGCATGTATTTGCTTGAGATGGAGCTACCTGACTTTGCGTGTTCTTTCTAGTGCCAACGGCAGGTTTACCTTTATTTTTACTCGGCATGTTTGGGTTTGTGTCACAGTCAAACGCGTTGCTAGTAGTAGTTTCAGACTCACTCTCAGTCTCAGGCATTGTGATCCAGGTTAACTAGACTAAATCAATAAGATGTAAAATGTTTAACTGGCATATTTGAGGCCGTCGTTTGAATATCCCCAGCCCTAGCAAGTAGAAGTCTACAGGCTCATCATGATGGACGCAAGACGAAATATCACGGTTGCACGAAATGCGATAGACCTAGCCTACGTACACAGTCAATGGCAATGCACTGCAGCTGCAGATATGAAAGTACACGTACTATTGCAGTGTGCGGCACACGTAGCAACATGTGTGAGTGAATACGGAAATTAACAACCCGAGGCTCACCAAAACGTAGATATTTCATAAATGATGAACAAACTTGCTTTCCCAAACTCTTCAGAGGAAAGTGGACTTGTCTGTTGATTAATAGTCCAAAATAAACTGCTGATTTTTCAGGATGCACGCGATTGCAGCCGATTCGCTTCCCCGACTCGCGAAGTGGGGAGCTTACGCTGTCAAGCCGCCATAACCACTCTTTGGGCCAAAGCTACAAAACAAACAAAAAGTCGCCAGACATGGATTTTTAGTTCAGGACAGATTCTAAAAGGGCAGACTCTAAGCTTTAAAATGATGTATAACTCAATTCAAATTATTATTATTTCGCATTTTCGTCGTTAACCATCGAATATCTTGTTAGGTTCCAACGACTCGAGTAACGTTACAGCGTTATAATTAAGTTTATTCCACACATTTCTGATCTGAGGCATAGGCATATCCATACGTGTACATTTAGGAGTGAAATTTTGCAGGCGTATCAGAACTATTGGCTTTAACATGTGTATGGATCTTCTGAACAACACCCCTCTTGAATCTGTTGAATTTGTGAAGTACAATGTACTAGGGTGTAGCTATCACTTCTGATTTGAAGTGGACCCAATTCAACACATCAATAATACTGTCAACAAAGCTTATAACGTTCTTGCATTTCTAGTAATGCGATCTTCGCATAAAATCCTCTGATGTCAAAGCCACAGCTTACAGTAAACTAGTTGGACACTCGAATGGACTTAAATTACGGAGAACACGCACAGTCTGCGAGAATCTTCAGCTGATTGAAAGAGGCAGAAGAAGGAGAAGAGGAAGAATACTTTAATGACAGATAACTTTGCCCTCAAAATTGCTTCAAAGAAGCAATTGAATTTAAGCCAAAATCTACATACTAACATATGAAGGTCAAATAGTAAATGTTCATTGAAAATTTGTTGCTTTTTCCACTGAATGGCCTAATATTGATCAGGAAAGATAATATCAGCCCTAAAATTCTGTTGAACACTGTTTTATACCTTTTCAAGACTTAGATTCAAGTGATGAACATGGATTACATGGACTGACAAAATACATGGACTGACAAAATATGTCGCGTCAAATCAAATCAAATCTAATCAAATCAAATCAAATCAAATACAAATTTTCTACCCACTATTTGCAAACAAATGTACTCAATTAAATATATGTTTGTTTGTGTTTGTATGTTTGTTTCTTCACTTTGTGTAATACTTTAGGAGAAGGAAGGAATGAGGCATGGGCAGCCTTGGCAGTTGGCTTCATATGTCTGGTGGTGGGTGTTCCCCTGTGGTGGCGGACTACAACAACATACAGGGCTTCCCTTCCATATTCTGATATCGTCCAACTTTTCCAACAGCAGGTGAGAAATTTGTGCAAAGATAGAGATTATTTTTATCAGTTCTATTTCCGGAAAGTAAAGACACTCTTGTATCACCAGTCGTTTCAGTTGTCTCACTAACCAGATTTTAACTCTAAGCAGGCCAGGCTTTTTTGGCTATGCTACAACGTAAGTCCACGGGGCTGATTTTGCCCCCCCCCCCCCCCCCCCCCCTCCCCAAGATCTCTGGCCATCAGTGGCACGATCGCAATGAAATTTGGCATGCGTGACACCCACATCATAATCTATAAGATATGTCTTTAAATTTTTTGAAATTATCAGTTTCTATTTTTAATCAATTGATTATGCAAATTAAGCCCAACATCTTATTTTAGCCTGTTAAACACTAATGAAAAGCATTGAGAGTCTGTTTTTTGTTTGTATATCTGTTTTAACATATTCAACAATTGTATATCATAAAAACTTCCAAAAGTCATTTAAATTCTTATCTATTGTTTTTGGAATTTCTTATGTATTTATTTGTTTTTTACTTTTTCTTTGTATTTTCAATGAAAATTATCATGGACAACATTTCGACCATAATTACGATAATACTAATCCATCAAAGTGATGAATAGTAAAAATAGTCAGGTTTTTATGAGTGTCATGACTGAGCACTGTTTTTCATGTAGGAAATGTACACAAAATCACAAAATTTTGCCCATTTTGGGATGACATGCCGTTATACAAATGTGCATAACTTCGTATTTTATAGGTGCAGACATTTGGTCTCAAAAGTTGCGCGAGACTTGAAAGAAATGTCAAGAAACCTCATGACAAGGTCTTGTCGTGTTGCAGAATTATTGCACAAAACGTCAAGGGGGTGGGGGGGGGGGGCTCCCCCCCCTTAGGTTAAGGATCTTTTATTGTATTAACAAACAGACAAACAAACAAACAAACATAATGATCTACTAAATGTTCAATTTGACATACAATGTATATAACGAAATTGAAGTCAAGCCAACAGGAGTCGAAAGATGATTAAACTCTTACATTTACACTTAAACTCTTCCTGATAAAAAAGGACTTTAAATAAGGTGATGATGTTTGTGTCTCAATGGCCTTTATCGCATGTGACTATAAAACTCAAACAGTGGGTGCGCCATTTGATTTTCTCCTATGATGTGTTGACAAGGCTGTGCCATGGCACAGTATGAGCTGTATATGATTGTACACACACACACACACACATACACGCGCACACACACACACACACACACACAAAATGTGGAGCACTATCTGTATCTCCAAACTCTCATAGTTTTGTAGATATTCTCAGCAATAGTTACGCGTTGGGAAATGAAATATCAATTTACAAGTTCGGAAAATCTATTTTTATTGTGAAGTGACGGTTTTTTCATCATTAAAGGGAAAAATTAGATGCGATTACTCTATATGTATATGAAGTGCGTTCTGCCCATGCCTGCTGCACAGTAACTGCATCACTCGAAGTGCACAAGTGAACACTGAAAGTGTGACCCCGCTTGACCTCTGTGTGAGTGAAATTGAGCCAAAAGGTACCTGAACTTTCGATCCCAGCAGAATCTTTGTCAGAGGCGAAATGACAAACATAAAAAGTATAAAACGTACACTCATTTCTGACTCATACACCTCATTTCACCTGAAGACACTTTATGACTTACTGTAATTTCTATTTTCATTGTCGAGTGCTGAAACTATATCTGTTTGTCTGTAAAACAATGTCAGGCCAATTTTCCCTCCTGCACTAGACAACCTGCAGCATTCCTGTGACACTGGTGACCTGTAGCAGCGCAGCAGTCCCATCAGTGGGTGAACTGGAGCCCAAGCTAGCAGAGTTGCTATCAGGTATAGATCCACATCTGCCACATCTCCTTAGATTGTACAGGTTGCTCCCTGAAAACAAAAACAAAAACATGAACAAACACAAAAGAAACTTTCTTCATGTCAAGATCATGAAAACCTTCCTGATTTAGGAATGATTCTAGCATGTTGAGGTGCTTGTAGCATGCACGTGTCTCCTCACTAGCTCTTTGGAACCTCTTGGCTGTTGTGTATTAATGTTGGTGGCCCTTTAAAGCTGACATGAAATTCTAATTGGAAGGTTTGTCATGACTCACGAATTGCCCTTTGGAAAATGTTCAGTCATTATTTCTTGACTTCATATCAGAACCAGTGTTAACCCTTTCCCTACGGGAACCTGGTGACCTGTTTATTAAGTCTATGGGAATTGAAAAGCAATTCCAGAATTCAGTATGGATCTGGTTAACACAGGTCGCTCTAACTTCCTGACACTCCTTTGTCAAAATAAACATGTGTGTAAGGTTGCTGAAGGTAAACAAACCTTATGTCGGGGGAAAATTTAAAGCTCACCCGAGCCAAAGGGGAATCATTCAGCGTTGATTGTGCATAATTTTTGTTAACATTTTCAACTTCTTCCTTAAAACCTCATGATGAATTTTCACAAAGCTTGTCCGATGACACCCCTAAATAGGATCTCAATTTGTTCAAATGAGTACAATACCAGCTTCGCCCCCCCCCCCCCAATATGGAGGCTCCAAAGTCCTGAAAGTAAGAAATCTTCACAAACTTTCTTCTCTTCAACAAGAAGTGATAGAGCCAGTGCTATGACTAAGTACTGTGGTGACTGCAGTTTCAATTGTGTTCATAGCAGATCGAGGGGTGCCCAAATTTTGGCCCATTTTTACATTTTCATCTTTTCTTTGAAAATGCATGGTCAAATTTGTCACCAAGCTTGACAGGTGTCATTTGCTAGGGTAATAAAATAATTGATAAATGGACACCAAGCCCCCTAGAGACTCCCAAAGCCCTTCAGTTTTTATGTTCTTCTTGTTAAAGTCTGCAAGAATTCATAGAAAGTGAGCTTGTGATACTCAGCAGAGTGCTATACCCACTGAGTCTCTTTAAACTAGACTTATGAAAGCAATATCCCTATGTCATCAGCTGAATTGATAGTGATGGTGATTAATGACATGTATTCATGTTTCCCTTTTTTTTGTAGGAGTAAAGGAGAAGTCATCCCTCAGTATACATTACTCTCTGTATTCCAGAGCCTGCCTGACTCGTGAGAAGACCTCCATCGCATCGTCTTCATCAGTGAAAGGTATCAGTCATTGCAAGAGATAAGTCACTGAGAATCTACCAAGTATGTCAGTGCATTGTCAGCAATGTTTCTTTTGTAGTGTGTTCCCGGTTGATATACATACCAGTACGAAAATAATTGCAAGTCAATTCACCTTAAAAAAAAAAGAATAAAGAGTAATTCTGAGTGGGTTATTAGAGAAGAAACAAAGTTTACTTTTGTGACAGTGCATGAACAAAAAGTCACCTGTGGGGCAATTCATCAAGGGCTTTGTCAGTGATTTTCACTGACAAATTTACTCTCAGCCAATCAGATGCAAGGATTTCAGTAGCTTAAGACAGTTGTCAGTGGCAGACAAGTTTCATGACAGGCTGCCAAGATTGTGGAAGAAGTTATTCTAATCTGTTACATTATATATATTGACTAATTGATATTCAGTGTTTCAACAAGTGATAGAAAGCCAACCACTATGGACATTACTTTTGAATGAAATAGCTGAAATGTTCTGTGTCTATTAGAATGCACTAGCTGACTCTTTATATTGCACACACAAAATATGAATAAAAAATGTCAGATTGAAAAACATAGGTCTTACAAAAGGGGACCTCTGCAAGATTTTCAGACTTTTACATTTTGAACAACTATAAATAAGTTATAATGAGCACAGAGTTTCAGAATTTATAGTGACTGGGATGAGGAATAATAACGTTTTTAAAATTTATAACAAATTGCAGTGAACAAGGATGATGACATGGCAGCCTCACCACAAGAATGCATGAGTTGGGGCTCAAAGAAGCAGAACAAAAGAAGAAGGCATGCATAGGATTAGATATACACATGTGAACTTGTTAAATAAGTGGTATTGTAATGGAATTACACTGCTGCATTTCTGAAATATGTGAGGCTCCCATGTCATCAGCACTGTTCAGCAGGCGCGCCGGAAGCAGTTTTGGATTGGGGGGGCAAACATTGGAGGGGGCTCAAGATTAGACCATGCATATGTTACACAATATACACATGCACACACACACACACACACACACACACACACACACACACATACACACACACACACGCACACACATCTATCATATATATATATATATATATATATATATATATATGTATGTAAAGTGGCGTACGGTGGGTCGAAACATGGGGGGAACCATAAAGTAATTTTGACGATCTGTATGCTTGTGCGTGTGTGCGTGAGCAATAATGGGACTACAATACATTACGGAATGTGATACATTCAACAACGCAGTCATTGAGGAACATTGTAAGTTTTCCTTATATGGATTATGGAATGACGGTGTGAAACGATCGACAAACTATATACTGTCAGCAACATAAGGTGAATGGCATAACAATAAAATGCGAGCGAGCGAAGCGAGCGAGCTTGAAAATTTTGATATTCTACAGTTCCAAAACTGGGGTTTGTAGCTATATCTTTCACTTTGGAAATTAATGGGGCGGCGCATCGGGCGCAACTGCTGGCAATTACTGGCAGCAACATTAGGAGAATGGCACAACGATTCAATGCGAGCGAGCAAAGCGAGCGAGCTTGAGAATTTTGACATTTTACAGTCCAAAAACTCCCGTTTGTAGCTACATCTTTCGCTTTGGAAATTAAGGGGGGGCATCGGGCGCAACTGCTGGCAATTACTGGCAGCAACGTTAGGAGAGTGGCATAACGATTCAATGCGAGCGAGCGAAGCGAGCGAGCTTGAAAATGTTGACATGTTAGTGTCCCAAAACTCCCATTTGTAGCTATATCTTTCGCTTTGGAAATTAAGGGGGGGGGGGGCATTGGACGCAACTGCTGGCAATTACTGGCAGCAACGTTAGGAGAGTGGCATAACGATTCAATGCGAGCGAGCGAAGCGAGCGAACTTGAAAATTTTGACATGTTACAGTCCAAAAACTCCCGTTTGTAACTATACCTTCCGCTTTGGAAATTAAGGGGGGGGGGGGGCATCGGGCGCAACTGCTGGCAATTACTGGCAGCAACATTAGGAGAGTGGCATAACGATTCAATGCGAGCGAGCGAAGCTAGCGAGCTTGAAAATTTTGACATTTTACAGTCCCAAAACTCCCGTTTGTAGCTATATTTATCTTTGGCTTTGGAAATTAAGGGGGGGGGGGGGCATCGGGCGCAACTACTGGCAATTACTGTCAGCAACATTAGGAGAGTGGCATAACGATTCAATGCGAGTGAGCGAGCTTGAAAATTTTGACATTCTAGAGTCCAACAACTGCCGTCGTAGCTATGTTTTTCGCTTTAGAAATTAAGGGGGAGGCGCACCGGGCTCAACTGCTGGATGCGAGCGAGCGAAGCGAGCGAGCTTGAAAAATTTTGACATTTTACAGTCCAAAAGCTGCCGTTTGTAGCCATATTTTTTCCCTTTTAGTCAAATATATACATGTTTATTTTATTTTCTTTGTTTATTCATTTATTTTTATTATTATTGTTATTTATTTTTTATTTATTATTATTATTATTTATTTATTTTTTTTTGGGGGGGGGGCTTTTTTGGGGGGGGCAAAAATGCGTTTTGCCCCCCCACTTTTTGGATTGGGGGGGCGGCCGCCCCCCCTGCCCCCCCACTTCCGGCGCCTATGCTGTTCAGTATGATTTGTTAAAGATTTTCAGATCATTGAATTCTCTGCTCAAGGGCCACAATAAATTCTACAAATCTATATATGGAGCTGCTGATTTATGTACTGCATGATGTGAAATTATGAAAATCGTCGGGAATGCCCCTTTAAGACCCATTAAAAACACTCCTTTCAGACAAATATCTGCTTACAAACATCTGACTTGGATGTAAGAAGAGAGTATTACAGGAAATCCACATATCTTTACCCTAAACCGTTATTTTCGGGCCCACCGCAAAAGTTTTGTGGTGCAAAGTCACATTTTGTCATATCCCATGCATTGTAATGTGTTAACAATTCTGGACGTCTACTCCATCTTCTTGTATTGACAGAACTGGATGATAAACTCGACAGTCACCAACAGGGAACTATCGGAGGGATCACTGTCTACTTTCTGGATGATAGCACTGAACTCTTTCCTCTTGATGCCAGGGATGTGTATCTAGGGGGGCACAGAGCAATCTTCATCAAAGGTGATTTTGTGGGGTGTTGAAATCTTTAGCTCACCCGAGTCGAAGGCATGCGTTGTACATCATTTGTGATGCGTTGTCCACCATCCGTCGTCCGTCATCGGTCGTGCGTAGACATCTTGACATTTTTATCTTCTTTTTGAAAACTCCATGATGGATTTTCATACCTCCCAGATGGTGGGGGGAGGGGCAGGAACCAAAACCCCCTACATTGAGAAATCTTTACAAATCTTCTTCTTAAAATGAGAAGTGACAGAGCTAAATTGATGCTATGAGTAAGTACATTGATGACTGTAGTTTCAAGGTTGTTCCGCCAGATATCTTTTACAGCTGGTTTGTGTTCTGATATGTGTGCAGGCTCCGACTTCCAGAAAGCGCTTCAGACAACATCATCCCTGCTGAAATCGGTCATCATTTCAGAATCAAGTCTGCAGAAACACTACCGTAAGGCCAGGGGAATCACAAAGTCAGTGGTAAGCTCATTATAGAAGCCACATATACATCTGACTTAGAGTATAGGCTTAGTTATTATTATGTTACCACCTCAGAAAAAGTGATCATGCAAATGCGAGAATATATGAAAAATCAGTTAATGAAAATATTTATGAAAGAACTTCCTGGTATTTGATAGGCTAATATGACAATTCATTGTGAATGGTATCACCGCATTTCAGCTGAAGTCATGATATATTTCTCTTTGATCAAATTTGATTTTAGTTTTCTTCTCCCTCACTAACAGGGAGAGTAATCAAGGTGGAATGATATCCCAAAGACAGCACAATTTCTCAAGCCTTGAAAGGAAAAGGACTGATATGATTTAGGCATATACTCTCTTTACATGCTGATTATCATTTTCCATAGCATCTTGTACAGTGCACTCCCGTTACAACGAACACGGTTATAACGAAATTTCGTTACAATGAAGTAAAACTTCTGGTCCCAAAGTTATTGCCATTAAAGTCTATGGTACAAAATTCGCTTATAACGAACACGGTTATAGCGAAATTTTCGTTATAACGAAGTCTTTTCCGAGCGCCACTGACAAAGAAAAACAAAGGAAATGTGCTCCGTTATAATGAACTGAGGATCGCTTTAGAAAATACGTAGCGGAACGAGCATTTATAGCGTCTCTGCATGGGCGAACTGTGTGTTCGCTTGGTGTGTCATGCACAGTTTCCGAGGGGAACTTGCGTTTTAATACAATAATCTGAAATTGAATAACCATTGTTATTCATAGCTTTCCAGTGTATGACGAGTATTCAACAAACAGAATATCATAAATATGCTTGGCTTCCTTGTTTTCGTTATATGTATCTGTTTGGTTATAACGAAATTTCGTCATAACGAAAGAAAATTGCCGTCCCGAGCATTTCGTCATAACGGGAGTGCACTGTAGAATATTTTGAGACTCTGGTGAAAGAGTGCTGGAATTATTTTTATTTCTTTGATTTTATTTTTTTTTTAAATATTTGGGCATGCAGAACATTGATATCGTTTTCAGGATTTTAGATATGTTCAATTCCTTCAGACACCAGAAACTAATAATTTATTGTTCAACTTCATATCCCTACACCAGGCTGATTTGGAAAGCATGCGCTCCTTCCGCTACAAGCCAGGATATGAACTGTCCTTTACGCTTCTTGTTCCTGAGCCACACAATGTCCTGGCACATTGGGACATGGATCAAGCACAGACAGGTTGGTGTTTTTTATTTCATGTTTGCAATTTTTCTGTCTCCATCTTGAAAGGGTCCCTATCTTGTTATTGTATTGAACAACAGCAACAATAATAGCCATATAACAAAAAGCAAAACAAAACAAAACAAAACAAAATAAAACAAAACAAAACAAAACAAAGCATTATATTAATATTCTTAGAACCTGGCCCATATATTCGAGATTTCATGTACATGTATTTTTAAAATGTGTTGATTAGATTTGGGGCAAAATCTCTCATGGTGAAAGTTTGAAGATCTCTCGAATTGAGCTAAAAGTAGAATTTTTCAACTGTAGCTTCATCTAGGAGTGTCCTGTGGTGATGAGATTGTGTAGGAAGGGTAAAAATATGTAGACATTGCTTTCATGAAGTAATAGTGGCAAAATGTCAGAGGTCAAATGTATTTTGCAAAAATATGTTGTTTTCTGTTAACCAGTATATTTTCAGCAAGGAATGTCTGGTAATGGCATAAGTTGGTTGTCAGGGTAAATTTGAAGTCACGGTTATTGTGTGAACAATACAGTAGTGATACGTAATAGATCAAGTTCACTGTACATTTGTTACCTAAATGTCATTCTTCAGCCAAAATTTCACTTTGAATGTCCAATGGTATATCATGGTAAGGATAGACATGAAAAAATAATCAAACAAAGAAAAAAATATACCCAAAACCACTCCTCCCCCCCCCAAAAGATAGAAGATGAAAGTCACCAAAATTTAGCAAAAATGTCAAATGTCATATTTGAATGAAAGTTGCAGGAAAAATTGAAAGTGACATGAGGAACAGATGATAAATTTGTGGTAGTGATCCATGAATTTTTGTGGATTTTTGAAGGATTTTTGATATTTTGGCACATAGGGTCAATGAACTTTGGTGCTCAAGCTGTGCATATTTGAGGTTTGGATATGCGCAATAAAGCATGTGCTCTGCTCGGGCAAGGCGCAGTGCTACACAGCTGGAAGCTGGTGACATAAACAAAAGGCTTCTATACTGGGAAATGGGGCGATTTCAAAATGCATGTGTTGGTGTAAATGAGCTGCTTGGTAGAGGTCTGCACTCTCAAGTGCTTTTCTAGTTGTATTTTTTGATGCACTACAAATGTGTGTGTGTGTTGGGGGGGGGGGGGCTAAAGATTTTGATAACAAGTAGGCCTATTGCAGTGAATTCTATCCATTCACATCTTATTTGTCTGCAGTTTACTTAGATCCGATGCTGCATAGGATGAGGGACTTTGCCGAGTTCACCGTCACCTCCCAGGTCCTGTACTACACAGGGCTGTCAGTCACCCCCAAGCTGACCCCAGGGGGTGGGTCACACTTCTTCCCTCACACCTCCCTAGGGCACATCATTACCCCTGTGGAGGCAAAACTGGGTATGTGCAAACGTGTTCTGGTATTTCTATCACTGATGCATAAGTAACATTGTCTGCAAACTTCTGTAATCCCTGTGCTTTTATCACTAATCACTGACATGCATCACATCATTGCAGCTCAGACTTCCTGAATTCATGACTATTTAGTCCAGTGTTCAAAGATACTTTACTACCCCCCATGTCATGTGATATGATATCCTTTTTTGTCTATGCTGTCGTGTCCCAAAATGACACTTTCATTCTCTACTGTTGCATCTTCATCTTATGTGAATGAGTTATCAAAGTCAAGTTTGTGTTTTCTTTTGAGGGGGAAAAGTGTGACTGAATGCTGTTAAAACGGCTTCATAAGTTTGAGATTTGTAAATGGATGCATTAACTCATGTGAACCACAAACCACACACACAAGCCATCTAACGATAACATTTAACTTTTTTTTTTCTTCCATTGAAAATTTGTCTTTAAATTTGTGTGATCATTCTTTTACTTCTCAAATTGTCTAGCTAAAATTAATTTCTTCCGTTGAAAATTTGTTTTTAAATATGTGTGATCATTCTTTACTTCACAAATTGTCTAGTTGAAATTCAAACAGTTTGTATCAAAACCTCCTCAATGGCAGTACCTCACCTCATTCACCCAATATTATAATGGAGATCAGATTTTCTCTGTTCTTAATAGTGTCTTTAACATTTACAAAACACAGCAACAGATTTGTTGCATGAAGCAAGTACAGGCACTTACTAAACAATCTGACAGTAATAGAAAACCTATTATATCGTGCTGTTATTGTAACACTGATAAAGCAGAAAAATAAAGGATTGATATTCTTACATCCTTTGATAATTTCTTAATCCAGCTGTTGACATTTTCTTGGTATGTTCCAGTGGTGTCTTTATCCAGGAAATGATCTTTGATGCTGTTGCTGATATTTGATGCTTCCTTAATTTGATGGCTGATACCTTTTATCATATTATATTTTATCTATTTCCATCATCTAGGATCTCACGTGACAAACTTTCCTAACCTGAACTTTGTGGTGTACATCCCTCCTCTAGACCAGTCTCCACTCTACATTCACTCGCAGCAAGGTGAGATTTCTTGTTTTCTCTCTGCATGCCTGGCACACTATCTAAGAGATTTTATAAAATAGAACCATCACTGCTTTATGGTTGTAAATTCAGAGCAGACTTTATCACGTGCCCTGCTCCCATGATCTATGGAGGCATTCTGCTGAAAGATCGCCTGCTGTCTCTCCATTCTGATAATTTTACATTCACACCATAACTGAAAAAAAAAAGACCCAAAATGTACTCCAGAAATTCATTACTCATTCCATTACAGTGCCTTATAGAAGTGACAATGCAATTTATGGTTGGATGAAAGTCAGGGGTGAAAGGTTGAAGTTAAATTCTGTAATTGTACTGTGCGTGATTTAACTGAAAAAAAAAAATAAAATCATGGTAATTTATTGAACATGTTACATTGACATTGGAGAAAAGATGTACTCACGGAGGTGAAAATATATTACATTGACAATGGAGAAAAGATATACTCACGGAGGTGAAAATATGTTTCATTGACAATGGAGAAAAGATATACTCACGGAGATTAAAATATGTCTCATTGACAATGGACAAAAGATATACTCACGGAGGTGAAAATATGTCTCATTGACAATGGAGCAAAGATATACTCATGGAGATTAAATATGTCTTATTGACAATGGAGAAAAGATATACTCACGGAGGTGAAAATACGTCTCATTGACAATGGAGCAAAGATATGTTCGTGGAGATGAAAATATGTTTCATTGACAATGGAGAAAAGATATACTCATGGAGATTAAATATGTCTTATTGACAAGGGAGAAAAGATATACTCACGGAGGTGAAAATATGTCTCATTGACAATGGAGCAAAGATATGTTCGTGGAGATGAAAATATGTTTCATTGACAATTGAGAAAAGATATACTCATGGAGATTAAAATATGTCTTATTGACAATTGAGAAAAGATATACTCATGGAGATTAAAATATGTCTTATTGACAATGGAGAAAAGATGTGCTCATGGAGATTAAAATATGTCTCATTGACAATGGAGAAAAGATATACTCACGGAGGTGAAAATATGTTTCATTGACAATGGAGAAAAGATATGTTCGTGGAGATTAAAATATGTTTCATTGACAATGGAGAAAAGATATACAGATGGAGGTGATGAAAAGATGCCAAGTCCAAAGAATATAATTTTGGATCTATGCTAGTCATGACAGACTGCCTCACAAAGTTCGCACAAGCTGTTCCCTGTCGGAACCAGACACCACTGGGACTGTAGTCACACATGTCTTACATGATGCATGATTTTCTCGCTTTGGTACACCATTGAGGATCCATTCTGACTGGGGCAAGAATTTTAAAAGTGCAGTGATTCGAGAGCGTGATGATTAAACATCATGAATCATAGTCATGTCTTCAAATTTTCCATGCAGTTTTAAATTGAGCATAATTTTGCATCGTTCCATGCAGGTGAGCCTGTTGATACCAATGCCTTTCTAAGTCCTCGCTGGGGTGGGGTGCTGATACACAACACCCCTACTCCAGGGGAGAATGTCTCCAAGCCATACCACGTGGATGTAGACAGTGGAGGCATCATGCCCGTCTTCCTGGCACAGCTCCGATTGCTCCTTGGTGTTCCGATGCCGAAAATTGTAAGCATAGGAGAGAGACCTAAGCTATTGAGTTTTGGAAGGTTCCATGATGTTTCTCCAGCAACAATTACTCTTGTAAAATGTCTGCATGCTAAGCCAAACATAAATTCTACCCACAAATGTAACCCTAAACCTAAACTCGATCCTTGAATCAGACTAAACCTGAAACCCGATAACAGTCATAACCCTAACCCTAAGTTCTTGGAGAAAATGAAACCAGAGCAATTGCCGCAGGAACAAATGTGTCACCGTTTTGGATAGCTTATCTATTTAGTGCTCACATGGTGTAATCCAGCTGTATTTACCCCTTTACAATAAGTATGCCATTCTCAATTGACCTCCCCTAATAAAATGCACAGTGAGTGATAATCAGTGATGTTCTGTAGAGTAACCAAAATATGCACTTTACCCTTCATTGAGTAGAGTTTGGCATTTCAAGAGACCTCTAAGTAACGAAGAGTTTGTAGGGGAATTCTATCCTGATAAGTTGTTGCTTTGTATGAAAACAGAAAAAATCATAAAAGTGGGTCAGGGAAAATTTTTTTGGGAAAAATCAGATGCACAAAAGAAGGTATGAAATGTAAAAGTTTAAGGAAGTAAGACAAATTGGCAATTCTGTGTAACATAGGTTTTGAGCAGTTCTCCAGTTGGTTTGTACACAAAAATTCACCAATTTTCATTTTTTCTTCCGACTTTCCTCACAGGTGGATGGCAGTTTCATTGATGAGCCTACAAAAACTTCAGTTATGGATTGGGTATGTTAATGTATCAATGAAATACCTTCAGACTGTTCATTGAATGTCAAAGCTTCATGTTGCCTATATACTCTATACTATGTTTCACCCATTTTCTTATGCTGCATTGCAGTGACATGTGCTCTCATGTTCATCTTCCATAACTATTTTCTCAGAAGTTTCTGGCATATTTTGCTATGTTTGGGGGATTGGACTTAAGGTATAACTGTCAAATGACAATATCTGATCATATGTCCATCAGACAGTTCACCTTGGGTATTTTCTACTTCTTGTTGTATTGGCAAAGCAATGCTTTCTTCTAAAAAGCAATGCAAGTTCAAATGATAATTGTCACTGTCATCAATAATTTTGCTATTCAGTCTTTGATTTGAATCAAGGCACAAGGCAGGTTAGGGTTTCACAGTGATTAAGTCAGTCTTACAAATCTGAGAATGCCGCTTCCATGCTACAAAGATGGAGAGTGTGTAGAAAGTTGATTATCTTGTGCATGATATTTGTTTGCTATTCAGGAGTACGAGAGTCTGTTGAGGAGGCACTGTATAGAAAATCTTGCCACGGCGTCAACCACACTCTTCTCCCTGTCACAGCTGCTGGAGAAAATTGGAAACATTGTCATCAAAGATGACATCGCCCAGCAGGTAAAGGCTGAATCTTTGACATTATACTCCCTTTGCTTAGTCCCACATGTTCAAAAATTTATTTGCAAACAGACTGATAACATTTTTCAGTGAACGAATTGAAGAAGTAAATAATAGCATGTTAGCCTCTTGCCGGTGAGAGAAAATGATTCCTTTGATGTTTCTTACATTAAGAATCTGTGTCTTGCAATCCATGGTTGAAACATTAATCAAGGGGGACAGGCCCTGTTGCTGGAAAAAAAAGACTTGCATCTTTACACAGCAGTTTTCGCCAAGATTGAACATGCTAGACATTGAGGACATTGGTCAAACAGAGGTTTATAATCTTTTTAAGATATTTGAGCATTATATGTTGGCATTGGTCTAGGAGTTTTCCCTCAACCAGTTTACAAACATATTCAATTTTCATGGAGGGTGATGATTGTTCTCGCCAGCTAGAAAGTTTCCCTTCAAAGTTTGCATGAAATAACGATGTTTAATGCATGTAAACTGGAATCCAGGTAGTAGGATACACTTTAATAGTGAGGTAGTATACAGATATGGCCTGCTTTTTTCAGTGGCGGATCCAGAGGGGGGCGCACTGGGTGCGCGCCCCCTCTTTATTTTTGTTAAAACAAAAGATATAAAAAGTGGGGGGGGGGCACGTGCGCCTCCCTTTGATTTAGTAAAGGCACCTTCCCTTCACGGAATTCCTGGATCCGCCCCTGTTTTTGGACATTGTTGTTAACAATGCCCTCGAGATGAAAATGTCTAAAGGGTCTCAAATAAAAGCAGTCTGTCTCTCTGTTATATACTGAATAGAATTAACAGAAATTTTACTTGGTCTATAGCGGTCATGCTATCCAGTTGACATAATGTGCTGCTATAGACACTTACACTGTGATTGCATTGATCACTGTGACAAAAAGGTCAGTTTGAATAGGTCACTCCTGGCACTATGGAAGCCAAGCGTTTACAGTATATGCACAGACATCTGCTAAAGTACCAAGGAAAGGGCATTTTAGTGCAATTGGGCGTTTTGTTACTATGAGGCTGCAGCAATTGTTGAATTTATGGTTTATTGCCACTTGGTCTAATATCAGATGGTCTACATGTACTTTCTAGTTTGTCTAACACCACTACGGCTACACTCCAGGGGTCGCACTTAACTTTTTTTTAAACTAGCCAGGCGGACTACTTAGAATCAATTTTAACACTGAAGCAATATTTTGGCAAGCCAGACGGACCAGTAACTTCAGAATTTTATGATTTTTAGCTAGTCCAAAATGATTTTGGGTGGCCAATGGCCAGCGGACCATCGCCAATTTCGAACCCTGCACTCATTTGGTCTACTATCAATTTCGTCTAATGCCCGTTTGGTCCCTTTCTCACTTAGTCTAATGCCCAGTTTGGCTAATTATCGTTTCGTCTCATGACAAGATGGTCTAATGGCAATTTTGTCTCCTTGAATTTTTTCCCATTTTGTCTAATAAACTGTGGGTATTAGACGAAATGGGCATAGCCCGTATGGAAGTAGACCAACTGGTAATGAGGCTAAGTGGCAATGGGATAAGACCATATGGGTTGAGACTAAATGGTTATTAGACGAAGTGGGAGTAGACCAAGTGATAGATCACCGAATTTATGCCTGTGATTTTAACCAATCAAAAATCAAACATTCTTCAAATGAGGTGTATGTAGTAATCTAAGTAGCTTATTACGCAGTCCGCTGGTAAAAATGTACATCATAGATATGAATGTATTCGTCATGTGCAGCCTATCAACCACATGATCATTCTGTTCATGACCTTCTGTCATATTTCAATCAGAAAATGTGCAGGTCAGTGAACTTTTTGCTTTCTATTCAGTTTTAAGTAGCAGAAGGAAATATGTAACAAACTTTCCCTGAGCAGCACGTACTGATTGTGTTGTGTGTGCCTTCATGCCTGCCTTGTGCCGGACAGGTTTACGTAGCAGTTGAAAGCATGCAGAGCAGTCACAGGTTTCTGAGGGACGGCAAGCTGCAGCCTGCCTTCCAGGCCTCCAAGAGGGCCATCATTGCCTCGGAGGAAGCCTTCTTTGACCCCTCCCTCCTCGAACTCCTCTACTTCCCTGATGACCAGAAGTGAGTCCTCACTCTCCTCTTTTGTTCCTTATTTTGTTTATTGTGGAACCTTGTTATAACAAAGTCGGATAAAGCAAGACACCTGACAGTGTTATAATGAGGAAATGTTGCAAATCCCATTCCTCCTATATTCCTCTGTATCCTTTGGTATTCCTGATAGTAATGCGATAGCCAATATTGTGACAAGGATATTCCTGTAGTCCCAAGCAGCTTGTTGTAACAAGGTTCCATGTATAAGATTCAAGATCTGTTATAATTATACACAGGCCTGTCACTGTACAGAAGTCGCGACAGGGCTGTACAATTGGGTTCCGAAACACCAACCGACTCACAACGATGACGTTGATTTTGGATCCATGACTTTATGTTTTTTACCTCAGAGCACTTATTACTAATCTTTATGTTGGTAACATGAGCGGCTTTTTTGGTCACACAAACGCACAACTTGCATTGTTCAAAGCTGGTATTTTGAATTGTGCAACGATGGAATTCATGGTCAGGGATTGCGATTAGAAATTGCAGTTTGTTTGTTTTTTTGCTCCTTGGACATAGCGTCTGGGCTTGCTATAGACTGCTGTACCTTTACTGTAGTCCAAGCACATACTTCACGTGAGTATAACGTATAGTTTGTGGAAGAACATCTAAAATTTTCATCAGTTTTCTAGTTGTGTTGGGATTTAGCACTGATGGTATGGGGCGTCATTGTCTGATATGGTGCTTTGCATGGCATCTGGTCATGCTAGCTCTGTTATTGTCATTGGGTCATTGGATACAGTGCTTTGAGACCACTTGTCCAAACCTTCCTACCTTACCATCGCTGTCATTTTGTGGTTGCAATGTAATTAATGTGCTATAACACTGTTAAAATAGAAAGTGTATAATTATTATGTGTGAATTTGACAGACACACGCACACACACACACACACACACACACACACACACACACACACACACATACACACTGTATGCTGACAGAAACAGCACCACCACCACCGACAACAACAACAAAAACCAGATGATACATGACTGTGAACTAAAGTTGATCTTAATGTTTAAGATTGACTTAAATTCTTTGTGAAACACCCCCTTGTATACAAGTTTAATAGTCTAGACAGCGTAGTAATCGTACTGTGTTGTACATTTCTTTCCTCTTCAGATTTGCCATCTACATTCCATTGTTCCTACCAGTCAGCATTCCAGTCGTCATGTCTCTAATCAAAGCAGCAAAATGGATTAAACACAACAGAGAGACAGAAAAACAAAAGACTGACTGAAAGCAACATCCACCCCCTGAGAAATGAAAGCAGGATTGAGATATGTCGAGAAAATCAATCACATTGAAAAGCAGTGCCAGGAATACCCTGTTAAACTGATAGCACTGCCCATGAGCTTCAAGGCTGATGGAGATTTATATGTGTCATGGGAGTGACCCCAGACAGACTAAGTGGACAACTTTTGAAATATGAAGGGGCTATCTCAGCGGAGGAGACTTCGCCATGACTGCTGCAACTCGTGCAACTTGAAAGACCAAAAAATGGCTGGTGCTCTCACCAAGAAGGCGACTCCAAGGCAGGGTCCGAGAGGCGTCTCCACTCAGGGTGTCAACTTATTTGCCGGACAGTCATGGGGACGTCACTTCAACATCTGCGGCAAGCACGGCGACTTCTCTGAGACATCTTCTCAGTTGTGGAGATGTATTTGTGACCTATTTACATCGCCGCCCATAGGTTGCCATGGGTCGCAAGGTTGCGGAAACATCTGAAACAAAATGAGTCTCCGTGATGTGGCCACAACTGATGAAGATGTTGCGGAGGCGTCTCTGAGACCAGGTGGAGACTGGAAAAAGTCTTCGACATCATTGAACATGTTTGTTTCTCTCACGACTCCCTGGAGACCTGGCTATTCTCCAGGGCCCCATTTCATAAAGAGTTGATATGATAACAACTCTTGCTGGAATGGCAATTGTCATGGTAACGACAAGAATCCAGCTTCCTGATTGGCTGTTGCTATTGGAAGTTGCCATTCCAGCAAAAGTTGCTATCATAACATCTTTTATGAAATGGGGCCCAGGAGACGAAGGATATGTCTCCCTGACATGTGGAGACCCGAATTGCCACCAGGTTGCCGCATAGGGTGCGTTCGAGCGCTCTCTTTAACCGGCTGAGGACGAGTCCCGAGTATACTTGGGCAAGTGTCTATGGGAAATGCATGTTGAAGCAAAATCAGCCCATCCTCAATGGGTTAAGCAAATCCGACTGTACTGTACTGGCGTCAGAAGAGCGCTCGAACACTCCTAAAGTGTACCATACCGAATTGAACCAAGCCAAAAGTGGACCACTTCCCGATGGGCTCCAAAAGGGTATCAAAAGCGTACCAAAAGTTCACATGTGAAGAATGCATGTTACATGCACATACGTCATAATGCAAAGAGTTTATTCTCTCAGTGTTCTGAACACCTGTAAGTGGTTTAAGCGTGCCAGGTGGATGACCCTCTTGCTACAAAATGCGTGACCCCCTCTTGAAATAACTCATGAGGTACGCTTTCTCCTCAGAGCGCTCGAACGTTCCCTATTTGGCACAGCAAGGTATGGTTTGCTTTGGTTTAGTTCGCTTTGGTTCACTTTTGAGCACTCAAACGCACCCTTTGTCTCCAGGCCTATGAGATCCTTGTGTAAGACAGACAGACAGGAGTTGTGTGAGGGAATATTGTAAACAGACTGATAGTACCTCTAGCAGAGGCAGGTTCCACCCAGTGATTGGAATCGGATGAAATGGAGGCTTTAAGCCAAGCTTCATCACACTCCTACACATGTCTGTCATTATTTGAGTCATCTCAGTGCTTAAGTGTGAAAGGCAACCACTGCAGGACTTCCTGTGGTTGATACAGTGTATGTTGATCATGTAGATCATAAAGGTGATTATCAGAGGGTATTCATCTTTAGAATACATACATGTATATCTGTAATGGTTGGATTTTCGCTGGCCCCATGTGATAAAGATAGTGCCTTGGGGAAAGTCCATCAATGGTACAAAATTAACCTATAAACTAGGTGGCAGATGCAGCTATTGTCTTTGCCGTTACGCTAAGCATCTAATACAGCGAGACTATTGTCTTCACTACGTGATACGTCTGATGTGCCGAGACTACAAACAGTGGAAGCATCCACCGCCTATATCAACTGGTCTTGCTTTAGTTGTTGTTTTCTTATTATCAATTTTGAATCTGTGAAAAACTGCCACAGACTCAAAATCGATACTAAGAAAACGACTACAGAGAGACCAGTGGATATAGGCAGTGGATGCACGCATCCACTATTCGTAGTTTCGCCGCATCAGACGTTAACAGTTAAGACCATAGCTGTATCCTCCACCTCCACTTGTACAAAACCTGTTGAAATTGTTGGAAAGTGCATTAAAGAATTGATTTGTGATAGTGTGTGTATCGCTTACTCTCAATCTGTGTCTTGTAAGGGAAAAAATATTGATCATGTGAAGGTAGAAGTGTTTGTACACTAAAGGTTTGGTGTCCCACCACACTTTGTTGATGTTCATGAATTGTTTTGTTACAGTTGTGAATGCTGTAAAATGAGATGCATACAACTGTATGTAACATATCAAAGGTTGACAAGTCACGTTTGGAAACTTAGGAGCTTGCCAATATTGTTTAATTTTGAAGACTATAATAAAAGAATCATGTGTGTGTTCTTGGTATGTACAAAATATTTCAGGAATAAATTCACACTGATATACATGTAAGTCATATCAATCAGCAAATGTGCACTGGATGCACTACTGTATATGCCGAATATTTATTTCTATTTTTGCGAAATTTGCGAGTTGGGTGCTATTCATGAATTTAAAAACACGCAAAAATAACATCTCTCATCCTACATAAATGCAATGTACATGCATACATTTCTTAGTTCAATACTGGTACTCCACGATCGCGAATTTAACCACTCGTGATAATGTCGGGAAGTCCCGATTCGCCAAAATTTAGACTCGCTAAATATATGGTGTATACAGTAGGTAATATGTATACTTGTTCTTCAAAGTTTATTACCCCCCTACCCCCCCCCCCCCCAAAAAAAAAAAACAACAAACAAACAAAAAAAAAAAAACAAAAAAAAAAAACGGGTATTCTAGTAATCTCATTTAATGGAAGGCCCTTAGGGCCTGAAATTAAAGAGTGAGGTTTGTCCCAATCTTTAAAGGGTGCCAGAGCTAGATTTGTGTTGAGACTGAACCGCTTCCACAGTCAGCCATGCCGCGATGAGCTGAGAAGGGGAATGTCAATGAATGAGTGCCACACCACAAAATGAGACCCAATGCAGCCGTGCCATAAGTGACCCTTGCATGTAAATTCTTTACTGTAATACACTGTTGAAGGTATTGTGTAGGTTTGAAGGATAGATACATTCATATTTTCAAAAGGAATTATAGCAAATTTTGATTTTACTCATCTTGCCCAACACAGCAACAACATTTTCTTGACTATTTGTGAAGATTTTTTACACTAAAACAATTGATACATTTTATTTCCAAAATAATGAATCTGACCTAATAGACAATGGGCAAATACAAACTATTTTGTCATAAATGGATACATTGGAGTGCTGTTCATAAGTCTTTTTTTCCAGCATCTTCACACCCAGAAATTAATCAAAAGAATTTAACAAATGAAACGTAATCAATTGAATACCGTATTGTTTGTCCAAATATTCCCCCTTTTCCTGAAAATGCTCAACAAGATTTCACAAAACTTTGTTCACATGGGCAAAGCATTGCTTAACAGTCTCTAAATTGAGTCTGACTGAGCCACCCACCGTGCATGGTTTGGCTTGCTCTGGCACAGAAGGCTTTGGAAGCTTTCACTTTATTTGATCCTGAACTCACATATGGAAACAAGAAATAAAGGGTCTCATACTTTGGTGTGTTACCTAATGATTTTGATTGCCATACACATTACATTAAAGGGACTGTACAGTACTGGTTGAGGTGGGGATTCATGTTTTGAACATTCCTAAGTGAGATAATGAGAAACCTCTTATGAAATATGAAAGAGCATGGAATTTTAAGAAGGATTCAACGTTTATTTGATGAAAATTGGTTTTCAAATGGCTGAGATATCCAAGAAAGTGATAATAATAAAAGGCGACAGGCCACGCCTTTTATTAGGATCTCTTTGTTTCACCTTGTTTTTGGATATCTCAGCCATTTCAAAACTGATTTTCATCAAATATTGATACCCCTTAGAATTGCATGCTCTTTGACATCTCATAGAGTGGTTTCTGAATATCTCACAAAACGTTAAAAGCTAAATCCTCACCTCAACCAGAACTATACACACCCTTTAATGAATCATCTTGTGTGATGAAGTAAATGAATCTGAGTAGCTTAAATATGAAATTGGAAGAAACCGACGTTTATTCAGGAGCCTATATGCACACAATCTTAATCTTATGATCTTATACCGTATTTGTATAAGGATGTTTTCACCTTGCCAAATTTCTAGGTACTTGTAGTATGTTACACACAGACATTGGTCATCCAGGGGAGTAAAAGCCTTTGTTTACATAGCAGTGTGAGATCTGAGGATATGTGTATATTTTAGGATGATCACAATGCATGAAGCAATCTTGCTACCAGTATTTTAGTTTTGTGTGTCTTATGCATTTATTGTTTTTTTTTTCATTCAACTAAAGAGATGAAAATGATTATGCCTTGTCTGCAGTATTTCATTGAAGTTGTATGTGGAACATGAATTTTTACATACTTTGGTTTTATGCAATTAAACCAAGACTGTATTGATCTCCCAAGAAATTTGTTGATTGAAATTTGTATGTTAACATTTTCTCTTTGTATGTTTGTTTGTTTGTTTGTTTGTGTGTTTTTTTTTGGGGGGGGGGGGGGTTGGGTAGATTGAGAAGAAAAAATATGTTGCTAATTTATATGGTATGTGTGTGCATGAATCTCAAAAATGTATAAATTGCAGGCTTAGTTAACACACTACACAACACACATGCATACCAGTAAATCCATCTACCCACCCACATACACACATAAACTGAGACCCAAGCACTCTCAATCACCTCACCTAATTTGCATTTTTGATTGTAACTTACACCACTTTGTCTTTCAAAACATATGACACCTTAAAAAGCCCACAGCATTCCTATGTTTTCGTCGAATTTTGAGGATTTGTTCATTATTCTGTACGTTTGATTTCACAGTGTTTTGTTAAAGTTAATTCAAGCCTTGGGTGGTGTTTCACTCACACAAAAACAAACAACCCCTCAGTAAAGGATGATGAAGATAGAGTGAGGTAGGGACAGAGAAGGTGGAGAGTAAGGGGGAGAGATAGATGGAAAAGAAAAAGATAGAGAGACAGATGGATAGATAGGTAGATAAATGGATGTGTAAATAGATGGATAGATAAATGGATGTGCAGATAGATGGATAGATAAATGGATATATAGACAGGCAGATAGATGGATAGATAAATGGATATATAGACAGGTAGATAGATGGATAGATAAATGGATATATAGACAGGCAGATAGATGGATAGATAAATGGATATATAGACAGGTAGATAGATGGATAGATAAATGGATATATAGACAGGCAGATAGATGGATAGATAAATGGATATATAGACAGGCAGATAGATGGATAGATAAATGGATATATAGACAGGCAGATAGATGGATAGATAAATGGATATATAGACAGGTAGATGGATGAAAAGATAAATGGATATATAGATAGGTAGATGGATGAAAAGATAAATGGATATATAGATAGGTAGATGGATGGATAAATATGAAGATAAAAAGAGATAGATAGATATGTACTTTAGATGGATAGATAGAAATATGGACAGAAAATAGAAAGATGGAAAGATAGGTAGTAGATAGGTAGGATAGATAGATAGCTGGATAGATAGACAGAGAAAGAGAGAGAGAGGGAGAGAAAAAAAGGAGAGATAAGAGGGAACGAGAGATTCACGTTTTCATGTCCGTGGTAAGCAATGACACTCGACAAAACATTCTCATTTCACACAAGATGGCGGTTCCTTTGTCGTCTGCACATGGTTTATTGCTGACTACTGCCCTCTACGTTAATACCACAGCAATGAATTCTGTCATCGACGGAGCTTGGCAAGACATTTAAAGGCAAGCAAAGTATGCCGAAAGAAAAAAAAAAAGAACATAAGAAATTCACCACTAACTTACTGTAAT
Organism: Diadema antillarum; assembly: GCF_040938485.1. Taxonomy (NCBI): domain Eukaryota; kingdom Metazoa; phylum Echinodermata; class Echinoidea; order Diadematoida; family Diadematidae; genus Diadema; species Diadema antillarum. The sequence goes on from NW_027270934.1 coordinate 1,392,764, forward strand.
TGCACTCATATATAATCATTTTTATCAATCAGGTATCCGAGTGTTACCCCTCAGGGATAACCATGAATACATTTATACAAATGTAAAATAATCTGTTGGATACAAAGAAAAGGAAGCGAGATCCGTCCACTGCGATGTAAATCGATCTACTTGCGAAAGTATACAACGTCCATGCGTGCTCGCAATAACATCAGAACGCTAGATTTGCACGGGTGATTTATTTCTGTGAGGCCGCCAGGTACAGCACAGTAATTCACTCACATTCAGAGGGCGCTGTTGTCGCCCAGTTAAGTTTGTAAGACAATTGCGCATCGACCCCCTGTTTTTGTGAACAAAGAAAGAACAAATACGTCGGATCTCACTTCGGTCAGACTGCATCAATTTTCACACAACCAAATCACATTTCGTCTTTAATCTTATGCGAAGAAGAAAGACTTCCACGCAAAAGAGAAGTCGTTATATATAAAACACAGAGCGATGACGAAGCATGCATACAAGTCATCTATGTACATCTTGCCAGGCGGTCACGTCTCAATAAATAAACAATTTCATTTCTTGTCTTCGATATTGATAACTGCTCTTCAGAAGACTAAGAGGGCAGATTATGGCCAGCTACAGCTCCATTTATAAGCGAGTGGTATTTGGCGACAGCCAGTGTAGACTAAAGCATACATCCACATTGCGACAAAATCTTGCATGACTTTCTACAGTTTTTTTTTTTTTTTGTATCGATATACTCTTTATAAACTTTGTATCATAACGTTAATCTCTACCACTACTCTAATAAACATTAATCCGTTTTAGAAAAAAAAAAGATACACACATTTTACTGTTGTAAGTGGAAGCACATTGACAAATTCAGAAAGAAGATGAAATCAAAATAGATCTAAAGGTTTTGTGAAAAGACAAACAACAAAATAATTCTACTGGCTGTCTCTATGCGTCACACTATGGCAGTCTATAATCTATACACGAGAAGCCCGTTTCCAAGTCATGGTTTCTCTACGTTCAAATTAGAAAATTATGCTCTGGAGTTTCGTCATGTCGCTTTTTGTTTTTAGGGTGTGATGCGCTTATTTTTCTGTTAAATCCCTCGTTTTCCCCGAGAGTCCTGGTTCGAGAGTTTCGTATGAGTTTCACTGGACCGAGTCAATCAGGGCTTGGACGTCGATCTCTTCGACCGGGACTTCAGCCGACGCGGTGATGTTGAGCGAGAACGTGGTGGAACACTCGCCGTGCTCGTTGCGCACCCGCAGCTCGTAGGTGCCGGAGTCGATTGAGAGTGCCACGGGAATACTCATGTTGCAGTTGACGCCTTCCGCCCACACCTTGAAGCGACCGCCGTCCTCGATTTCGTTGCCGTTGAAAACCCACGAGACTGCAGGTAAGGTGATATAATGCAAGAACACAAAAGCGACACTTGTGAAGGATTATAATATTCGACTGAAATTGAAATACATTACGATTATTCTCTGTTTGCCAATATTGTTTGAAAGTGTACACTGATGTATCTATGAAAACCAACACTTAACGCTCAACATTCTCCCGTCTTCCTATAGTCAGTTGATGAAATAGCTCAACTCTCTGTCTCATTTGCGCGGGAAAAAATAGGAATAGAACTAGTTTCTTCCAAAGTAATGGAGTTTAGAATACATCAAAGTAATAGTGACACCCCCTCCCCCTCCCCCCCCCCCCCAAAAAAAAAAAAAAAAAAAAAAGGAGAGATAGCCTTATTAGCTCTGTTTTGTTGTTTCTCCACGCATAACCGAACGAGGTAAAGAATTACCCTTCACGCATTAACCATGGAGCTACTACAGAGTAGCCCCATGCATTAACCCCCTACTTGCCACATTAAATTCCAGTCCATACGACATGTGTGTGAAATTTGTGTGCATTCGAGTCACTGGCATAGAAAGGGTTAACCGTCCATCTCTAGTCTACTCACCAGACTCGGCTGGTTCGGCCAGCTCACAGGTGAAGGTAGCCGCTTGACCCTCCTCGATGTTTTGAGACTCTGGCCGCTTGACGACCACTGGACCTTGGTAGCCAGGTGGGGCGGACGTCGCAGCTGTTATTAAAAAAAGATACAATCTCTTTATAATATACACCCAAAGATGAATAGAAGAATAGACACTGATAGATGTAGAAGCACTATATATTATTTTTTTTTTCAGCGTCCATTGAACATGTTGAAAATGAAAGACAATGCTTATTCAAACAAAACGGAAATATTTGTGCGTCATGATTTTGACTAGTCTGTTAAAATACCATTGCGATTTCAATCTAAGGCCCGTTTCGTCAATGTTCTTCAGACTTCGCGTCTTTTGCATGGCTAGGCGCAGTGACTATGGGTCTAAAACCCATGATCGTATTTCGAGCTCCATCACTTTCTCACTGTATCAAAGATACAAGATACATCTGAAAATTTCCTTCAAAAGAAACAATAGGCTAATCCAAGCTTCATAACAAACTATTTAGCTGTGGTTAAATCGAGTGAATCACTGAACATTACACGCCATAAAATAATGGAGGTTAGACATGCTTCCCTGTGGACCTAGAAGGATTCGATGTGTTTTTGAGAGGTGAAATCGCGGTCTTCCCTCAACTTTCACTGGAAGGAGTCGTAGCAGGAGAGAGAGAGATAAAAAAGTGGAAGAGTACGTAGATCGGGACTGACAACAAGCAGGTTTACTTGGATGCAAAAAATGTACTCTATAATATTGTAATTTTTGATTTCCTATTTTTCGTTCTCGTCGCTTATCAACGTCTATGGCATATTACTTGCAGGTGTCGGTTCTAAACGTAGAGCTTCGTATCTGGAACGTAAACGTTAAGACAACGCTAATTCGAAAAAAAAAAAAATGGTGTTCTGAACACGCGCGAGACAGCTGTTTCCATTGTCCAACACGGAGGCTGCGTCGTCTTAGCGTTCGCGTCGTAGATCTAGTGTACTGCTGCAGTTTTAGACGAAAAAGTACTCAATGAAAGGGCGCCCTCATGTACTCACCGTCATACGCTCCTTCATCGGTGATCGCGACGGTACCGGCCGACTCGGCACGATCAGCCGACATGCTCACCGCTGCACCTGGATCCTGCAGGTCGACGGCCATCTCAGCCTGCATCTCGCCCTGCGACACCGAGACCTCTCCCGTCGTCTGAGCCGGCTCTGCGGCGGCAGAGTTACATTACCAACAAAAACAGGAAGAATTTAAACGATGTTTTGGCCTCAAACAGTATAGTACAACATGTCAGTATTCATGTAACAATATGATGTGAAAATGTATACGAAAGAGTCTTATAAATTCTCCACCATGGATGTCTAATACTGTGACATGTAAGTATGCAAGAGATAATGTTAGTACTTCCGATGGCACCAAACATTAGTAGACGAAGTAATGACATTTGTTGCTGTCTTATTTTGCTCTCATATTTTGGAACCTTTTGTTCGTAATACAGGGGCAGCAGAACGGCCGGGAAATGGACTGCAGACCAGCCTACCTACCCCGCACCCTCTTGGCTCTTTAAAGAGCAGAAAAAACACATCGCAATGCGATAATACCCATAAGTTTCGAAGTCTCTCCCCCGATTCTTCACATCGGAGAGGGAAAGGGTGAGGGGGTGATGAGGGAAGGGGGCGTTCCGCGGCTCCTGTCATGTGAAACTTCTGGAAAATAGGTTATCGAGCATCGTAGTGCTGAAACGCATCGTTGGAAGGATACATTGTGTACTGGTAATACGAGGCAAACACACAAGGTATAATATGTATGTGATGTGTATCAAAAAGTACTCCACCGCTACTATATAACCACCTCAGTAACTTTTAAACACACTAGCGATCCCTTTTATCACCCGCGATCAACACCCTATGGAGGGCATCGACGTCCATATCATCGTACGTACCGCCTCCCTCTTGCACGGTCTCCCTGTGTGCTTCCATGGTGTCGTAGCCGGCTGAGACCTCGCCCTTGGCTTCCCCGTCGACGATGTCCATCTTCTTGCTCTCGTAGGATTCCGATCGCTGCTCGGAGACCGCCTCCTTGGTCGTGGCGCCTAGCGGAAGTCAAGCAGACGACAATCATGTTCATATGTTACTTTTTTTTCACACATGGTTTGCTGCCATAAATCACATGGGGTTCTACAATTTAAGGTAAAATTGTGGGCATTTGCTTATTTGTATTTCTTTGATATACACATACCGACATAACAACTTGGAAAATATGCGTTGATATTTAAAATGGTTTTCTAGTCTTCAAAAATGTTGACCTCTTTAATTATGAGCTATAAATCAACATACGATAAAATCTGGACTTAGTGTAAGACAGTCGTATCGAAACAGAATCATTGTTATGTCTTTTTTTTTAGACGACTGCATGTAATCTGACCTGTGGCATGTATTAGTGACAACGTGCATCATCAGCTGATATTATTTAGTTTACGAAATCACAAAGCAAACAACTAGCAGTCCTGCAAATTAATTAATCTCTAAGCCAATCGCAAGAAAACCTGATGTTTTTGTATGGCATCATCATTGCACGTGCGAATACAGCTTCCTAGAGTATTCTCTTTACTAGTACTTCATGAATTCTGATTCTTTGCCTTAAAGGCAAAATTGAATCTTTCTTGGTGTGGTATTCCACATCAGTAGAGTACAATGCATTTACTTCCAACGAAACAACACGGGACGAATAAGTCAGATATAAACCTTTCATACATAAACAATTATTCATGGTGCATCAGAGAAAGGATACACAATCAGTAACAGAACTATATTAAATCTTCTAAATATAAAGGAACCAATAAATTGTCATTGACAAGAACATGAATTGACGCGTTGAACAGACAGTGTTCTCAGATAGTGTGACGAAAACATAATATCTACGTTACACAGATTGTCTTCATTTTAACAACGTTCCAAGATATTTGAAAGACGTCATCTGTTTTTGTTATCACAAGAGAGCACAGAACGGAGTAAATATTTCAATTATTAACCACCTCAAACATAAGTATTATACATCAACAAGAACATCAATAACATCAAACTGAAACAGAATGTCTGTTCATGCAAATTACATCTGGGGGCATTTCATGAAGCTTTAGGTCAGATTTTTTGTCTTTTTAATGACAAACTGTTATAAGCTGCAGAAATCCTTGCATTTGATTGCTGAGCGCAAATTTGTCCGAAAATTTGTCGGACGAAACGCTTTATGAAATGCCCCCCATGAAGTATGGGATATATAATTGTCAGACGCCACCGCGATTATTCTCCATTCTTGCGCACTCACATGATATACGCCTCTAAGTGGTTAAATTGTAGGAAAAAGTTGATCATCTCGTGTTCGTGACAGCGAGGAATGGGGAGGTGTGGTACAGAGTTTGCTGATAGAAATATGACGTGTTTTCGTTTCGTTTATCTACCATCTATTCATTTTCTTGGGGGATAGGGGTTGTGTGTAGGTATGCAATCTATTCTTTCTGGAATAGCTACAGGAATGGTCTGTATACAGGGTGCTCGTGCAAATAAGAAATAACTTCCAACAACAAGACAATAATAGTGCTTCAACAATATTCCTTTCGTTAACGTCACATTCACACTCACGCCCGTTGTGCGTTTCAAACTTTCTTCGTAAGACCTTCTTAGAGGTGCACATTTTCAAATTGAATTTCAACATCTTTGAATTGTTCCGGATACATGTAGGCGTATATTAAAAAATTAACAGTTAGCATCTCATGAATATATATTTTTGGTTGTTGTTCCTAAGACTATAGCAACAGGAGTGATTCGACTTCTCATTTGTAGAATAGATATGACAGAACTTAAATTCAAACAATAGGAGAAGAATCAATGTAGTTTTGTCGACTGTAAGACACAGAGATAGCTGATGTATAAAAGTATCTAGAACAACGTTATAACAGACACTTCAAGGCTCACATTGAAACATGGATTCAAGTTTGAAACGATTGACAGATTATACGGTCACATAATATACATGTACTAGTAAAGGGCGGTTCTCAGAGACAAAAAATTACATCACGTTGCCGTGGCAACATTATTGCGCTTTCACGTCAAGGGAGAGTATAGTGCTGGCAGGGTGCAGGCAGTGAGTCCCGCTATGTGGTGTGCGAGTTTATCACTTCTGGCAAGACAGAGGAACGTCAACAAAAAAACACAGGTGCGAAACAATCACGCCACGTCATACTATGAACACACACTCATCTAGACTACTGGTCAATCATTTCACGGAGCAAGACGACATGAAAACATATCGGAACGGTCTCCCGCGTAAGGCACGTGAGCAAGACTGTTTTGGTTTTCTCATCCAACCTGAGCTCTTCGCCTTTCTTGACTTAAGTCCTCGGAAGCCGGCCTGGATCATGAGCGCAGCTTTCTCGGTCTCGGGAGCATCGAGGTCGATGTCGATCACCTCCTCCTCTTCCTGCTGCTTTTTCGACGACTGACTGGCGGATGTCTCCACTGTACAATGTTTGCATGTCAGGATATTTATACGCCGTATCTTATGTTTACTTTAGATATTTTACACATTAAGTATCTCGACAACAAAAGCAAAACATCAGGATGCTTCGTGGAAGATCGATTAATACATTTCACCCACAGTCTCACCTTAGCATGTCTTGAAGTCTTTCCCTTCTTGTGTTCTTAATCACACATATCGGTCAGTTCAAAATTTACAGGCGTTAATTGAAATACATATTGATATTTTGTGTTACGCGAACAATCAGTACTTTTGTTCACAAAGTGATTGTTTAAAAAATTCGATTACAATGATCAAACTGGAAAAGTCGTATGTAATTATGATGCGATGTATTACAAAACAGTTGTAAGCTATGTATATATACACATATTCACGATCTATCAATTATTTCTTTAAATGTATGTCGATATACTGAATATAACCACATTGATATGGGAATATACAAACTAGACTTGAACACATGACATGGAAAAGGCACAAGAAGAACCTTCATCGGCATACACTAGAGAAAATAAATTTGATCGGCATGATACTGCGCTAGAACACAAGCTGCGGTAAGAATTTTCGTTTCGTTTCATCATCGTCAATGTCTTTAGCGAGATATGGAACGTTACTTGTCATAAGATTTGTCCAGGAAGATAATCAATCATGTTGACAAACGCGAGAAAGATCAAATTTTTGTAATGAAATATTCTGTCCTTGGGAATTAATTCAGTTAACTAAAACTGTCTGCTGCGCACAATTAGTATCTTTCATTGTGAACCTGCATGGATATATTATAATTTCGAAGTGAAATAAAGAAATGAATTAAAACCATCGAGGACAATGACAGACATTAACCACGTGTTAACAGAAAGGCAAAATATCAGGACATTATACTTTACAAACCATTTTGCAAAGGCATCAAGCATCGAGAAGTATAATATAAAAAATATTAACATAGAGAGAGAGAAAGTAAGAGACGGGAGAGAGAAGCGACGCGGGAGAAAGAAAAAAGAGCTACTAGTGGAACAGACAGACTAAAGAGTAGAATATCAAAACATATGAGGAGACATACGTGCTGTATATTACAAAATGTGCAACGGAACAACTACTCGTATTGTGTTGTTCTATACAAGCTCTGAATAAACCTTAGACTTCGATTTTCAACGTTGCCGACGAAGATGACGCTACGACTTCCGTCTTCTAACAAAAATGGAATTAGCCTGGATAGAGAGGGCGCTCCTCCCTGTTTCAGGATCATCCACGTCCGTGTCTGTCTCTTTAAACTCAACTCCCAGAACTCTTGCTGACTGGTAGCGGCTGACCGTCGCACATGATCACCAAAACGGCAAATCGATATTGATATCAGGCCCAATAAATCGACGGAGTATAAAGCTAAGAGGGAAATGTATGACTGTGCAGGAGTGGACGTATGATAACACGTATGGAATACTTGTCGAGTAAATACTTATACCCACAGTATCGACGTGTTAGCGGCAAATTTAATGCGCCTACTCGTACGTTTTCAAGGACCTCTATAGTTTGTATAGAAACATTTGCTACTGCGATTTGGTTGATGATGGTAGTACGTGAAATAGAAACTTCATGACAATTTGGATGAACAAAAATATGATACAGTAAAGAGTTTATCTTTAATCGTGATAAGCAATCTCCAACAGATAATACTCATTAATGGATAATAAAAAATACTACGGCCGAGATAAGCTTTACATACGGAAAGACATCGGAATCTGTTGTCCAATTTATTTCACGTTTGGGGAAGCATACCTTCCGAGGATTCCCTTCAAAATTTGACCTGACAATAGAATGCTAGATATGACTTTGAGGTCAACGACCTTCCGATTCTTATATGTCTTATGCATCAGATAGAGAGAAAAAACAGAAAGAGTGAGCGATAAAAGAGCGATAGATAGATAACAAGTAAGAGAAAGGGGACAAGAGATGGAGAGAAAGTTGGAGAGAGAAATCGTTATTGGCAAGGACGCCCTCACCTGATGATTCTTCCCTCCTCGACGTCCGTGTCGTGCTCGATGATTCCTCGACCACGGACGATTCCTCGTGCCGGCTGCTTCGGTACTCCCGGAAGCTCGAGTCGTCACTTTCGATCTCGGTTCGCTTCCTCCGAGAGGATCTGGTTTCCAAATGTTCCTGGGTTTTCTTCGCGTCTCGTACTGCCCAGCAGGAAGTCAAAATAGGCAAACATCACATTATACTACTCAGAAAGACATATGCTTCATCCCATTATCACACCAACGTTCATCATATCAACACTTTCTAGGAACCATTGTCAATAGCACATAGGAACCATTGCCTATAGCATAGGAACCATTGCACATGGCATAGGAACCACTGCCTAAAGCATAGGAATCATTGCCTACAGATTGTTAAGGCTATGACATGAAGACACCGCCTCCAAAGTTTTCACCAAAATGTAAGACCTTATATCAATCGTTAGTCATTTTTTCTTCAATTTTAAGGTGTTAAACAAAATTAACAAAATCGACTATACCTTCTGGTGACGTTGCAGTAAACCGAAAAAAAGAGAGTTTTAAACCATTTCATGTCAGGCAAACGTAACCTGTTTTTATGGCGACAGAGTACATGTACAGGCGGCAGTTGTCGTTAGACGTACTGGGCACGGAAAAACACAGACATCTTTTTTTCCCCTCTGCTTATGCCTCTATTATTTTGTGAGGGAAGAAAACATCAAATGTAAATCACTTATTGCATGATATAATGATGAATGATAAAAATGTAACATAAGCTAAGAAAATAACCAAAACTGAAATAATGAAATCAAACTATCCATTGTAGTGCTCAGTAAAACATCATGCCCACAGCTTCATCACAAAGTGACATGCGCTAACTGAACGGAATGCCTACTTACTTATATGTGTAACGAAGATGATACAGCTAGCAAGTTAGTGGAAATCTGAAATAACATTGGAAATCATCATGCCAACTTCTTAGCACGCCTTTACCATTGGTGCAGGGCTCCGATGGGCATATGTATATTTCTTTTGATTCAATTGCAGATGCAATACGCTATATATAGTCAATCTTAGTTTGGATTTCAACTGGTAATATATTATTCTGTTGATAACCAAAGTTATCACAATTATAATGCGGGATGAAAATGTATGATGATGAACATCTGAGTGCAGCAATTAGAGTGCAGTAGATCTAAGCCTATATAGGTAATGATTGTATAATGGAGTGAAATGAAATAAGGACAGGCGAATTCTCACCGTAAGTGGCAGCATCAATTGATGTAGATGAAAAAAAAAAATACTTCGTGCAGGATGAAAAAAAAAAATCAGGCATCAACAATTGTGGAGGCTGGTGAAGCGGGTGATTACGCGAGCAATGCAAAACTTGATCATGAAAAAAAAATCACTTTCAATAGCAGCAAGCAGTGAAACAACGGCACGTGTACATGCACAGTCAGAAAACTATAGCAGAAGACACTGTAACAGCTTACGAAATAACCAAGAAACTGAGGATTAAAGGGTGTGTACAGTTCTGGTCGAGGTGAGGATTTAGCTTTTAACATTTTGCGAGATATTCAGAAACCACTCTATGAGATGTCAAAGAGCATGCAATTCTAAGGGGGTATCAAAAGTTTATTTGATGAAAATCGGTTTTGCAGTGGCCGAGATATCCAAAAACAAGGTGAAACAAAGAGATCCTAATAAAGTTGTGGCCTGTCGCCTTTTATTATTATCACCTTTTTGGATATCTCTGTCATTTTCATCAAATAAACGTTGAATCCTTCTTAAAATCACATGCTCTTTCATATTCCATAAGAGGTTTCTCATTACAAAACTGTATCTCATTTAGGAATGTATAAAACATGAATCCCCACCTCAACCAGTACTGTACAGCCCCTTTAAATGCGCCAGTGTGTTATATAATGTCGTACACTAAGCGCTGTGAAATGTAAATACCTGTCTGCGGACGTAAATAAACTGTGCGTCAAAGAAGCTCACATGGTCTTTGCTTTACCATTAACGATTCAACACCCAACGTCCCAACGTGCACTGAATACTGGAGTGTTACACTGTCTTGAAGAGCACGTTTAGACTGGCACATTACGGATTTCGAAAAACTAGGTGATGGTTATAACAAGAGTTGTAAAATGGAATTTATTATTTGAGACCACTGGTGCTTCTCTATTGGCTTCAACACGATTTATAAAAATTTGAGATTGTAATTGTAATGAAAGAATTCAAAAGTTGCCAAGGAATGTAATGTTAATTAATGTATTTCCTAAACTGAAAAAAAGTTGATAAGTAACATGTGCATTATTGCGAAAGTGCATGATACCAGCTTTGTCATGCAGCGAGCCTGTGATGACATGCAAACGTAACAGGGCAGTAAAGATGCGAGAGAAAAAAAGAAAAAAAAAGAAAAGAAGCTTTATGCAAGATAATGCGCGTAAGAAATGCTATACGTGAAAGAGACAAAACACACATACAATAGCTGGAGACAGGAATAAAGAAAATGATCTACACTGTTCACATGATATGTGTGCACTGCATGCAAGTTTCATGTTATCACACTTTATTTTACATCCGGGTCATCTACTCTACACTTGTCTCGTTGATATGGCAACCGTGTATCCAGACACGTTAGCCCTTCGTATCATAAAGACCTTTAAGTACTTACTATCTGCGTAAATGCACTAACTCATATAAACAACATTTACAGTATTACAAAAATGACGTAAGCATTATTTTGATGAATGAATTCACAATGAATATCGGCGTAAAAAAAAGATCGATGATCATATATCAAGTTTTTTATACTGTTAATGACATTCGTCCTATTTTTTCGTGTCACTAGCAAACTCAAAAGAAAAACATGACTTGCATTGCAAAATTCTCCTCAAGGACTGCAAGAAAGCCAAACATTTACAGACTATTACAAGGCAAATTGCATCAGTGTGTAGTTGCATCGATAATAATAAATGCATGGATTAAAGTCGTTAAAGAAATTACTTTGTTTATCTGACCTCACGCAGTGGACGAAAATTTAAACGCAGCAAAGGGACATTCTGTGGCATCCATGCCCTTCGATAGACCGCTTTACTGACGTATTCAAATTTTATTTATACTTTCAGGCTACTTTTCCACAGGATATTTCTGTAAACCAAAATCATTAACCAGAGCTTGCCCGACAGAACAATAATTAATGTATGCGTATTGATATTGATTATATTGAAATGCGCATAAAAAATTCGGTAGGCCTCTGCGCATGTAGATAGAATTGCTTGTTTTTAGATCTTCAAAAAAACAAGGTAAATGGAAAATTGAATGCATTGATAAGAGAAATACGTGTCTATTCAAATCCGATAATGGCATTCAGCTTTTTCATGCATTTGACTACTCAAGGACACCAATTGGAGATTTTCCATTTGTTTTCCTACACTCTGTTTGGATTCTCATGCGCGCTATTTGCGAGGTTTGAGGCGAAAGTTTTCTTTCCATCTATCATCGACGAAGTGGCGAATCTGGAAGACCTCGTGCTCGAGCACGGGGTACTCGGCCTGGATCGGCAGCTCTTTACCTTGCACCTTGACGATGCACTCCGTCTCGCCCGTGCCGTACGAGTTCTCGCACACGCAGGCGTAGCGACCCGAGTGCTCGATGAGGGCCCGGTCGAGCTCGAGGGTGGCGAGGCGGTAGGTGTACTCCTGCTTGTAGTCTGGACTCGCCTTGGGGATGAGCTCTCCGTTGTAGAACCATTGCACCTATCATAAAACCAGATTAAGGAGTAGATGTGAACCGGACAATACATAACGAGAGAAAGATATATGTATATATATGTAATTAAAATCAGTATATCAACGACAAGCAGACAAAGAGATAGATAGATAGATAGATAGATTGATAGATAGATAGGTGGATAGATAGATAGATAGATGGAAAGTGGAAAAGATGGAAAGAGATTAGCACAGTCACGAGAAGGATGTGCACAGAAGATGAGGGATTGCTAATACGGTGACAAAAAGAACAAATTTGGATGAATAACAGACTGATGAATAACTGTATGTTGCTATGTGTCTTCATTAGTACAATGAGATAGACCTTTAACCAATTTCAGGTTCGACATTATCTCCGAATTCATAACGAATACAGTTTTCTTTTCTTAAAATGTCTTAGCGTGGAAACTATTTACCGCCAGCCGGATCCTGCAACGCCAACACTTCGACATGGCAAGAATTATGTAGTTTGTCTAGGGTATCAGATTAATAATGTCTAGAAAAAAAAGACGCCACCTAGTGGTTTGAAGACGTTGAATGGCTTATAATGGGATCATGATAAATGGACTTGCATCATCTATAGATCAAATGGAGGCCTGGACTTACCCTGGGCTCGGGGTAGCCGGCGGTGATACAGCTGAGCTTGAAAGCAGAGTTTTCTTGGATGATACGTGACCGCAGCTTGAATTCGAACCACGGGCTGCTGTCGGGCTCAAGGTTCAGGTCGGCCTTGAAGTCCCTGCGGAAGCGATGAGAAAATATTCACCCTTTTAAAAACTCATTTCTTCCGACATGACATAGGAAACATGACACGGAAATCGAAATGATTGCTTTATCGCTTAAACACGTGTGAAAAAAGGGATAGCTTGCATCGAGGTAGTAAATGACCGAGTATTCGGCCTACATTCTTGAACAAAAACTTGTCATATCGATTGTCTTTAGGCATAGCTATACTTCCATTTGAAATTTTGTATCTTCCATCGTGGCGTCATTGTGGAACAATTTTGACAATTATCAGCCAGTATCAATCAATTGGCAATTGTCACGTTTCGATATCAGGGTACAATGTATGACGAGTGATCATTGAAAAAAGCCATGAAGATTTTTGACGTGATTAGTTGCATTTTGATGAGTGAGGACAAATTCATGATAAAATGCTATGATATCTAGAGAAACTTAAACATAGAATGTAACCGTCTTTATCAATGACCAGGAGAACGTGAATTGATATGGCATACATTTCATGTGTACACGAAGAGAGGGACAGACACGCTAAGTATCGTTCTTATATATTCATCTACTGAACCTCATAACTGAGTATATTTATGCGTTACTTCATGTGGAGGAATAATGAATATAAAAAGATAAAATCCCAATGTCCAATCAAATCAGCGATAGAGGTCACGTGAACAACCCACCTTGGCTTCCTCGGGGCGGCTTTGTGCTTCAGTGGATCAGCTGTGGAACGAAAAGAAAAAGATATAACATTGCCTATGTCATCCTCCTTAGTCGGAACATCGAAGGCGCATTGAATACTTGGGTTACTATTCGAAACCATAGACATATATCAGGGTACTCCTCTGATCTGTAGATAGTGTGGATATCCAACTGAAAAAACGACGACAACAACAACAAACATATACCTTTAAAGGCACTGTTTGATAACGTTTCAAATTTGATAAATCTAGTTTGAAAAAAAAATGAGATGCGTGGTTCTACATGCACTCAATGTTTATGATATCATTTTAGCTTTGTGAAAAATTTAGTTAAAATTGATAATTAAAAAAGTGAAGCTTTCTGAGTGACAGAATCTATCACTGCTGAAATAAAATATTTTGGAATATATTCAGTCACATGGTGGCATTTGTTCGAAGATACCATAGGTGTGGCAGCATGATTTTCACCACTCTTGCATGCTAGAGTGTGTTTCGTCTGTCAGCATACTCGTCCGTCAGCAAAGTGTACATTTTCTTCTTTTGTTTCAATTTGATTGAGCGACTGAAATGATTAAAAGTATATTTACGGACGTAGGGAATAAGTAAACGAGGTGCACTCACGTTCGATGGCCACATTGACATCGTAGGAAACCTTGCCAAACGAGTTGGTTGCCGTCACCGTGTATGTGCCGGCGTCGTCCAGGTTGGCGCCCGAGATCTGGAGGCCGAAGTTGAAGTTGTCGAACTTCTGCTTGAACTTGAGCGACTGCTTGAGCTCCTTGCCGTCCTTCCACCTATTGCATTTGATTTGATTTGATTTGATTTGATTTTATTTGATTGATTGATTTCTCTGTATGGCATACTTTACAATTACATCGATTTTCATCAATTTCATTAACACTGTATATACAAATATGGCATCACACAATAGTCAATAGTAGGGCCTATGGCTATTTCTAACCATTTCAATTTGTCCAAAGACGTTAAAGGAAATGGTTTTCAAAATGTGTTCGATTTTATTTCTAGCGTTTTTTTGAGAAAAAAGAAAGTATGCACGATTTAAGTGCATTACAACCTTTCTCATAAACGAAAGACCACGACATACACCAATGGAAACAGTGAAGCGGCTTTCAGCGTAACTGCCCAATTGCGCACATGGTAAGATTAAACCCAAGTATTTCTTCTGGCCTGCTGTACGTACCACGTAATCACAGGCGGTGAGGCTCCGGTCACCTGACAGGTCATATTGACATCTCTGTCCTCCATGGCGCTGGTGTTTATTGGTCTCTTGAGGAACCTTGGCTTGCCTTCCTTACGGTCTGGATATCAGGAAATTCGACAAAACAATCAAAGTCAGCATCATCAACAAAAGTTGATATCATCCAGCCAAAATTCAGAATTATTTGTCAGACATTTACTCCAGAGGGTGGCAATTGATCCTCCAAAGTCACTGTGACTGTATGATCTGTTCTGAATCTATCGTCAGTGTCTGATTCATCA
Source organism: Diadema antillarum (assembly GCF_040938485.1). Lineage (NCBI taxonomy): Eukaryota > Metazoa > Echinodermata > Echinoidea > Diadematoida > Diadematidae > Diadema > Diadema antillarum. The sequence continues at coordinate 1,407,958 of NW_027270934.1, forward strand.
GGATAAATATCATCCAACGAATGAATAGTTTAATCGCAAAATTGGGTAAGCTAGATTTTTAAGACATTTAAAGTAAGTCCATCATCAGACAGAGCAAAATAAAATATTTCTAGTCATACCTCACATGGAACATAGCAAGGAATATTCTTGATGTTATATGATTGAAATATCCCGTCTGGTTTTTTCTGATCATTTCATTTTTTTTTTGCAGCTTTGATCGCAAATATCTCAACTTAACAAGCATCATAGGTTAGCTCGTTTTGTGAAAAGTTCTTCAAATTATCGTAGATGTCAATGTTGGAGGGTAAGCGGGATTTCCAGTAGGAATCATGTTCCCTCGTGCTGTAACAGCTCTTGACACAGCCGCATTTGCTATCGCTCAGTAGTAGGAAGAGAATGATTGATAATGGGGGTGATAAAAGAAGATCTATGATTCAGTACTGTGATTCCTAGCTTTTCCCGCCAAAAAAGGAAATAGAAAAGAAAGAGTCAAGAAATGAGAATACTTGCCGATGGAGAGATCTTCTGTGAAATCTGTCTTGAGAGGTTTCCTCTTTCTCTGGGCTCCGAAGTTTGCGATGCGTCCCAGACCGATCTTATGCTCTCCCTCCTGCAGAAAAGGTTAGATTACATTATTAACTGGACAGGTGATCGGCTTCATATCGTTTCAATTCAGTTCAATTCAATTCAATTCAATTCAATTCAATTCAATTCAATTCAATTCAATTCAATTCAATTCAATTCAATTTAATTCAATTCAATTTAATTCAATTCAATTTCGGTTTTATTGCAAATCAAATGAAAGTATAACAGTATCTGCAGACTAACAGTGCCATGCGTACAGAGTAAAATTACGTGTATGATATCGTAACATTCACAGTTAAAGAAAAATCAAAATGTAAAAAACCTAAATATTCTGTCATACCAATATCGTATTCCCTACAATCCTGTGATTAAACACTGCACTTACAGAAGGTTAAAACTAGATTACCATTGTCAGTAAGCGCTAACTACTTATCCCCCTTTAAAAGAACTGCCTGCATGTGTCGATAATACTCGATCATGATGTTGGTTGTGTTATATAGATAGACGCCACAAAGCAATTGTCAAAATTCGCTTCGAGAAAAAGATTTGCGTCTCCTAAGGTTAGATGTATCAGCTACATGTGGATAATGACGAGTAGTACCAAAATTGCACACACAACAAATGGATCTATGGTGTACTTCCGTCTTTAGAGAGTAAATACTATTACCCACACATATTCACGCTGTGATACAATCAATGCATGTATTACATCTCGTTCAGATTTCCTAGAAAATCACTGTCACACGTTCCTTCTCTACGTAATCATCTCCCTTCGCTAGACCATGTAATTAATGTGGTGTACGTGGAGTGTTTATCTGACTTAGGTTTCATGATCAAATTCTGTGTCAAGAGGTCGACTACACGGTCATAGAAGAATCGCTGATACCACTCACCAGCCACTTTTCGCCTAGAAGTCTGGCGTGGTTGTCGCAAGAAATGTTCTTTGCTCCTCCACGGAATTCAGGCTATCGGACGAGAAAACAAGAGTGTTGCTGCGTTATTTAAATGAACTTGGTCTGCATAAGTACACAGGCATAGTCTAAAACACAAATTCGTATAGATACTACTCAGCTTTAGGGGAACGGGGGTAAGCCAGTGAAGAAAAGCAAAAATCTCTAAAACTGAACTGATGGAGGAGAATCTACGGTAGATATGAACTCTTACTAATGTTTTGTTTACATGACCATGAATTAATTCTCCATAAACAATGCTACTGCTTGTACTGTTAAGTGGTGTTCTTGTAGATTCAAAGAGGAAACTACAAAAATAAATAAATAAAAGAGGAAATTGTATGATATTCATACAAAACCAATGCCAAAAAGTTACATTTGATTTGAATATGATTAAAGGGATCGTGCAATTTTGGTTGAGACCTAATTTCAGGTTTCTAACATTTTTTGGTGAAATAATGAGAAACCTCTTATGAAATATGAAAGAGCATGTAATTCCACGAGGAATTCAACGTTTACTTGATGAAAATTGGTTTTGAAATGGCTAAAATATCCAAAACAGAGCGATTCTAATAAAGTGTGGGACCCACACTTTATTATGATTGCTTTGTTTTACTTTGTTTTTGGATGTTTCAGTCATTCCAAACCCAATTTTCAACAAATAAACTTTGAATCCCTCTTAGAATGGTATGTTCCGTACTATTTCATGAGTGTTTACTTGGTATCTCTAAAAAAGTTAAAAGCCCAATTCTTGTCTCCACCAATACTGTACTAGCCCTTTAATGTGATGAAAAATCAAAATGCAGGCATGTATATGCTGTGAGAAAATAAATTTTGGATTGATTTTTTTTTGTGTGTTTACAATTTCTTAACCGTACATAGAAAATATGGTATGATACATAAATGGAAAAAGGAATTGTATAAAGTAAAATCTTGCCTAATAATACTGCACATGTCTAGGAATTTGTAGAATATATGTCATGTTATGATCGTGAAAAAAGAGGAGATTGAAATTGAAATAAACTCATAAATGACACTAAAATGATGACTACCTTAATTCTAAAATGTTGCTCACATTTAATAGAAACCTCATTAAGACAAATGACTTATTTTATAGGTGTATAAATACAAAACACAGAAACAGCCGAAGATGAAAGTTGTGCCTATACTCTTCGAGGGTTGAAAGGGTTAATCTGGTTCTTACCTTCAGCCAGGGGTGCTCCAGAGCTTCGTGCGCAGCCATTCGCTCCCTAGCAACAGATCAAGAGCAGCGTAAAATGTTTTGAAGGAGGACAGCTTATCACTGAATACCGGGGGTAGCATCGAACAACAAAGACCCTTTGCAAACTCCGTATGAAAGCCAACAATAAGGATTGTGTACGTAACGGATAGACGTGACGCCGAAATATGATTACTGGGACGCAACAGCGTTCAAACCTTGTGGGATGGCGTAATGCTTGATTGACCTCGAAAAACTATAGCTCAGAAATTATTGAAGGGAATGTGCAACTAAACAGGAATAGTGAACTGGTACAATGCTATGTGGTTCCATTTTTGTTTTCATTTGGCCTTTTTTATCATTGAAAACATCTTCGGTCATTCACATATACACTTCTTAAGAATCGTCAAATCTTAAAGTTGGCACTGCGATCACTGACAGCAATATTACAGGTCATAGGTCATATCATAAAGTGAGTTAAAAACACAGCTTAAAGACCCGGCAGCGTGGGAGAGAAGGTTAGCCCGATTGAATAATCGATCTTCGTTCGCTGCTCTCCCGGGTACATTCGAAAACTGCGATGAGGGCAGGCCTGCTGGAATGCAACTGGCCGTCAGCAAACATTGGAATCGAAGGGTACGCTCATCGGTAATGTTCGACTCCAGTCGACGTTCTTCGGCAGTGTGTGTTCTTACATAGAGATCAATGATAAAGCGGTACATAATTCATCACGGGGATTCTCGAACATATCCGAGTTGGGCCAGCCTTCCCCTTTTACGGGGTCCCCACGCGACCGGGTCTTTAATGAAGAACAAACATACAATGTTTTATACTCACGACTTGTCCTTGATGAGCAACCTGCTGATGAAGTCCTGGGCCTCCTCTGAGATGTCCCTGAAGGCTGACCGGTCGAATGACCACTTGCAGGATCGTATCCTGTCGGCGTCATTCTCGAAGGGATGGAGACCGCTCAAGCTGGAGGGGGTGGGGGGGGGGTAGAGAATATGGAATAAGTTGTTATGGTCATGTCATTATGTTTATCCTCGCCATGAAGAAGTATCTCGTCGTCTCTGTTAGACGACTATTCGCATTTGTTTTTAGCAGCCCCGAGTATCAAATAAGTTCTTCTGAGCTCTGCAGTATTAGAATACACTCCCTTGAATCGTCCCTCGCCATATCAAAAGTAAAGCTTCCTGAATACAAGCAAACATCGTGTGACAGGCAGTGTATCTAAAGAATTTTTAGAGATTTTGGTGGCTCAGTGACTGCTCTTGATAATATTATATTCTTGATTTATTTTTCTGAGCCAAAAGGATTTTGCAACAAATCTTCCCATATCTCTGCTTCAATGAAATCAAAATGCTCTTCTATTTCAAGGAAAAGGCAACAAAATTCTTTTCAACGATTTTCAATGTATCAATCGAGTACGTATGGATCGTCATCTGTAGTTACATCAACTAAGGCAGTTTGTGACACACTAGTAGCTAACAGAAAGGTGGACATGTCCACTCTTTCTCCTGCCAAGCTTTTCGTTACTAATTTATTTCCTTCACTGTTAAAAAAGTACTCGACAGCAAGTTGAGCCAAAGTGGTAAAAAACACGCAAGATGACTCAAATACGATTATATAAAAGAGGCACATTCATCCGGTGCTGTTGATGGGAGAGGGTGGGGAGTGTCGCCCCAGACTTACAGCATGTAGACGATAAGACCCACAGACCACATGTCGGTGGAGAAACCGACGGCGTCGCCATTCAGCACTTCGGGCGCGGCGTAGTCGGGCTCGGCGTGGGCGATCTTGACTCGGTCGTCGGGATCTAACTTCGCCGCAAGACCGAAGTCGATGATCTTGACGTTGTCGCCTCGCTTGGTCTCGAAAAGTATACTTTGTGGCTGTAGGGTGTCAACAAAATAAGGCATTTTACAATGGACATCTATGAATCGTTTATACATTTGAAAGAAATGAATACGCATTTCCATTTCCAAGTTCCACTTGAAAGTAAACATTTAAACTGCGGATAATCTACCTGGTTAGATATGCAATGGAAGGAAATGGCATATTAATTGAATTTGATAAAATACAGATCAACTTAGAATGTTCGCTGATGCTCTCATAGTATAGAGAGACAAATTAAACAGAGAGTGTCAGGAAAACTATGAGTACATGGAAAACTGATTGGTAATTATATGGAATTAAGAGAGGAAGAGAAATATAGGGGGTGGGGTGGGGCATTGGTCAGGATTGGGCAGACTAGTTGACCAATGAGAATGGCAAAGTCTGCAGACTGATAAGAAATACTTCACACAAGAACGACCTAACTGTGATGCGTATAATTACGTGTACGTGTGCATCTGTTTATGATGTGTTTCCAAACTTAGCCTTTGATATATCATCTGAAGGAAGAATAGAGATGAATGCAGAGCGTATGCCACGTATTTCCGGGGACAAACAAGGATGGCGGCTTGTGTGTATACAGTGCACCAAAGTCCGTTATAACGAACACGTTTATAACGAAATTCTCGTTACAACGAAATCGAAATTCAGGTCCCAAAATTATCTTCCATAAATCTTCATACATTGTACTGTTTGGGTCATAATAAAATATGAATATAACGAGGACTGCGTTTTAACGGGATCACTCTGTACAACATTTGAAAAGCAGTTTCGACAAGACAGAGAAATAGACAGGCAACACACAGAAAGAGGGAGACTATGTGCGATAAGGGGGAGGAGTAGGGACGGGGGAAGGGGTGTGGGGTACTCACCCTTAGCGCTAGATGCATGTGGTTCTGGAGGTGGATATGACACAGACCCTCACAGACTTGTCTGGTGTAGCGAGCCACTACCTCCTCGGAGAGCGTACCCCTCTCCTTGGCTCTTTGGAATGCATCTCCACCGCTGACACTATGGGTCAAAGGTCGACAGGGAGTCATCAGTTTGTCAAACGGTTGTGTAGTCATTTCTTGTCTTACAAAAGCACCGTAGGCAATGGTAGGGCGAAATTAGGGGGTAGCTTTTGTTAGCTTGTTTAAAATCTGGGTTTCAGATCAACGGTACTCATGTTTGGATTCAAAGCAAGAACCTTGACGTAAATTCCTGTTTGGTTTATATTTCACATACATTGTATGTAGAAACTTTTAAAGATTTGTCTACTTCGGAGGGTACCTGATTACGACAATTTATTTCATGTAAGACCTAGTTGGAATAATTTGATACTGGAGAATATCTGCTTTATTTCCATTTAAAGAATACGATACTTGTGAACACAGCTTCTCTTGTGATGTTTATCATTTTTTTTAATATATATCCCGTAATTAATCCACATTGCAATATTGCAATAACATTTATGAGAACAATTTCGGTAAGGACAAATGAAAAGTTTTATTTAGAAGATGATGGCATACATGATAATCAATGATAGCTGCAACAGAGCTGACAAGGGAATTGTCATGTTTATATCTTGCTTCATTGAACTCTTTCACCCCTCTTTCATTTGAATAAATAAGATTACACCAAACTGATCAACGATATTTCCCGCGAAAACACCTCGACAACACAGCTGCTAATTCACACAAAAGCTCTCTGAGCGAGTCAGATTTCTCGTGCTCTCGAGCAAACATACAATTGTTGAGTCCCCTCCTTCAGTTCATTGTTGTCTTTTGGCGCCAAAAATATTTCCAGTTTGTCCAATACGATTTTACCTACGCCTTCTCCCTCTCTTCCTAAATCATCTTTATATCTGAACCACCTTCCTGTCTCACTGCCCGAGGTTAACCACAACTCGTCGTCGTCATCGACCTGGTACTCACAAGTCTGTGATGAGGACGAACTTGTCGTCCATGTCAAATGCGTCGTGGCACTGTTGGAGCCTGGGGTGCTGGAGTTGGTTCATCGTTTCGATCTCCTGCTTGATGAAGGCTTTGTCCTTCGGCTCGACGTCCATGAACTTGGCGGCGAAGGTTCGGCCGGTTCCCCTCTCGATGCAGCGGTGGACGACACCGAAAGGACCCCTGATCGAAATGGAATGTTCGACGTCATAATGAGAAGAAAAACCTCTGCGTATGCGAAACATTCTCAAACACTTCAATTAATAACCCAACATCGCGCGTTCATAGTTTCATTGCTTCAAGTTAATGACATCTGTCTATGAAAATCTTGGTGTGTGAAACATGGTTAGGAGTGCAGCGGTGTAACCTTCATTTTTTATCAAAGCTTGCCCATTTTCTTTGAAACAATAGACAATAAACATAAAACAATGTACATTTGAACCCCGAAAAGTTACAAAAGTAATGTAGGTACTGTATTTTTCGTTTTTAATGATACACGTTTTACCTAGTTTGCTTGAATGCGCTAACATTTTGGACTGCTACTCAGAGAATGAATTAAATTCACAGGTGCACAAGTGTCCACTTTCGTGCGGGGGTTGAGATCGGAGACTAGTCCTTGAGCAAAAACACAAAACCAAACCAAATCAAACAAAGCAAAACAAAACAAAAACCACCGCCAACAACACAACAAACATTACCTTCCGATCTCTTCTCCTATGTGGTATTTGTCCTCGACGTTTCCTCGGCGAACCTTTGCGGTGACTGGTTGGAACGATTCGTCAACTGTGATATAAGAAGGAGATAAAGAAAATCTCTCAAATATGATGGTTAAATACCATGGTATATTGCTGATATTTACTACATTATACGTTATATTCATAATGCATATGAACCAATATGACACCGTGTCGCGTTAAGGCATGAGAATAGGGAAAAAGGCATTCCTGCCATAGCTAAGGTCAAGGATTTTGATTGATTAATGAAGGAGTCTTCGTAAAGGGGTCAAAACGTTCCAAACATGCTTTCGAAGTATTTGATTGTGAGATCATTTCTCATTCTACAGAGGAAAAGCAAAAAAAAAATGTTCGTGCAATACCATACAAAGATTTCATATGCCTTTGATAAGAACGTTGACGTTTGGTGTCTCGGTCAACTAAGGTCTTGTGCAATACTGTCGAAGGAACTTGGATGGGATTACAAATTAATCAGGGGGACTAAGGTAATAAGGGAGTCTAAAGCAAATAGAGGAGTTTAGAGGAAAAATAGTAAGAGAAGTTAAGGATTCTTGACTCACCGCATTGGTCGTAGTCCCTCACGGGAGGTACCTTGGGCCTCGGGGGTTCTACAGTGGATGAAAAACAACAAACAAAAACAAAAACGCAAGATGTATTGAAGGTTGTCTTGCACACGTTGATTAAATAAAATGAGTGTAGATTGTGTTTGATATTTTACATTCGATTCTGCCCAAAATAGTCAAAACTGCCAGCTTTTCATTCAATCATGAAACCATTTTTCATGAAAAAAAGTGTTTACAGCACCATGAGTGTAATCTCTGCAACTAGCACCCAAGGCGCAGAGTACTGCTTGGAAACATGACAATTTTTTTAAGCATTTGAAGCTTGTACTGTCTTCTTGTGTCTATTATTTACATGGATATCGCAGAGTAAGATCTTTGAAAAGATTATATCTGACTGAACGGCTGCACTAATCGATTCAGGATGAAATACAGTCACGAAATATGTCACATAAAATCAATTTCTTACCTTCTTCCTCGACAATGAATTTCTTCTTGGCGGGACCTGCAAACGATGAAGAAAAATAATGTGAAGTGTGAGGGCCAAATTGATGTTGTTGATATCATATCATTTCGATTTTAATTTCATTTTTTTTTTGGGTCCAGTAGGAGATTTATTGCATATCAAGTCTTACAGATAAAACATTTAAACACAAATAGAATAAACAAAGTACTGCGTGTATTTGACATACAACCTTGAACGTGCTTTATATTAAAATTTCACGGAAATCTGGACCTGTTACATACTTTCTCCTTCGTGGTTCCTTAATAGGGATTTGTGTGTGTGTGTCGTTGTCTACTGGTCAGATGAAAATTTTGTCATGTAACGTAGGATCGACGTTATGACGCAATGGCTTGTATAGTATCAAATTTTGTTAGTCTGTTATGACTTTTTTTTTGAATTTCAATCAAGATGAAAACATGTCGGCATGTACTACCTTTGCAGGATATGGCATTGCTCGATTCTTTTTAGTAATTTTCAGTTAATATCTTTATCAATTCTTTGAATATCCTTCATGAATGAATGCGTTACATTCCCCATTCTTTCGTCTATTGCTTTGATGAATAACGTTACATGATAAAACGTCGTAAATATTTGTAATATTTAAATGACTTATCTTATCGCTTTTTTCCCCTGGCATCATCTATTGTCTTCAAAGTGTTTAATCTTGTTTTCCTTTAAATTTCCTCAAGTGTTGAAGTATTTCACCGGTGAGCAATGCAGAACGCAAATAATATAATGGAATCTTTAAAGGCTTCCGTGGCGGTAGAACGTTGGGTGGTAGAAGGCTTAACGGTGCGCCTCATACTCTTTCTTGGGTGTGTATGTGCCCCTGAAAAAGGTCCTTCGCAGTCCGACGTTTCGGCGAGCATGTTCTCCCCGTTCTCAAGGGAATGAGAACGGCGAGCATTATTTCATTCTCTTCAGGGCCACATACACACCTAAATGCAGGAAAGAATATGTGGCGCACAGTTAAGCCTTCTACCACGCACATAATGTTAGTATTCCAGGCGGTTCTAACCTTCCCTCGTGATGGTATGTGAAACCTCGGCACCCTCTCCACGTCCGTAGATGTTTTCTGCTTGCACGCGGAACTTGTATGGCTTGTTGTTGTCGAGGAAGTGGACGGCGATCATGGTCGTGCTCGTCCCCCCGCATCGCGCCCAGCTCTCGCCGCTGTTGTCGCTTCGGTCGACGACGTAGGTCAGCGGGCTGTAGCCGCCGTCGTCGTCCGGCTTCTCCCATGTCAGCTCGACGGCGTCGTGGGAGATGTCGGAGCATCGGAGGCCATTCACTCTCGATGGAGCGTCTGGGAGAGTGGGAGAATGCGTGGAAACGACAGTTTGTGCCAGGTCAATACCATATAAAATCGTGCCGGTTTGTGCCAGGTCGATGCTATATAAAATTGAAGATTCCTTTCAATTTTGATGATAAGTATCATGTAAATAGACAGAGTTAATAGGAAACAAACATAGCAAGGGAAGTCGAAGGGTAGATTATGATATTATACATCTTTGGGTTGAAAAATGAACATGTAGGTTACCTGTCAACTGTCAAATATTTTGATGTTTTACAATGTACTGAAGGAGCGCCAAAAACTCATGATACTTGTACATGGATATTCAGGGTTGTTGTTTTGTTTGTTTGTTTGCTTGCTTTTTTTTTTGCTGCAGGGCCTAATTCAAAGAATTTGATTTGTTTCTACCAGTCAACGTTACTGTTCTTATCAACCTAAGTATACAACAATTAATCTCATCTGCACTGCTGACTTATTTTCAAGCGTTACTTGGATATTAGTTATTCACAATCACAACTGACGCACTCAACAGAAGGCATAGTGGGCTAAGAGGAAAGTTGAAGAGCTCCCTCACCGGTGATACAGATGTCGATATCCTCGGACGCCTCACCGACCTCGTTTTCAGCGACCGCCGTGTACTTGCCGGAGTGACTTCTCTCGGCGTTCTCGATGCGGATGGATACCCAGCGGTCGCCCTTCTCGACGCCGCGTGAGACGGACCGGCCGTCCTTGAGCCACGAGCCCTCGGCCTGCGGCCGGCCGGAGAAGCCTACCTTGAGGTGGACCTCCTCGCCCTTAGCGAAGGTGACGGTGGCTCCCTGGTAGCGCAGGGGTACCCGCATGGTGGGTTTGGCTGTGGATGACGAAATGGGAAAGACAGCTGATCTGAGCATCCTCGAAACTGAAATTAATCACTCCTCCTAGGCTGCGAGATACTTGAAACTATCAAAATAAATAATACTATTCATGATTATCATACTCGAAACTCTGATCATTTCTACCTTCCTTTGTTCCGAACAAATGCTTATAGAAACACTGTCTTTTTAAAGGTCCAATCCTTTGGAATAGTTTACCGCTCCTTCTTCAAAATATCCCATTCCTTAATGGTTTTAAACGTGCATATAAGATCATCTTATGAGTTTGTATTCTTCCTATCACTGATTTGTCTGAAGGCTACTTTTGTAACGTTATCTACTTCTTTTATGATTGTACGGCTGTGTTTGTGTTTTGTGTCCTTCTTGATGTAATATTTTATATTTCCGGAGTTGACGTGTCATAAGACTTTAAAGTTCTTTTGTTGATCCCCATTCACATGAAACAAGTTTTTCTAAGTTTGCTGTTGTATGTGTCTTTATATTGTAATGTATTTTATGATGAATGAAAATAAACTAAACTACAAAAAAAAAAATAAAACGAGTGCGCAGTAAACTGCAATCGATTTTAAGCTGCAATTGATTCTGATAGTTTCATTAACGTTGATATAACACGACAGATTTAATTATTCACGTTGAAGAGAACCAGCAAAATGCCAGAAACATAAATCGCGGCAATAATCAAGAAATTGTTCTCACTTCAACATTTTAAAATATCGGCTTGATAAAGTCCCAAGTTTAACTTCAACTACCACCATTCGTAATGACGAACATTTTTGTATAGTTCTCTCCAATAGTACTATTACTGATTACAAGGGTGACAATCCATACGTCACAAAGCATCGCCTGTTCAGCTGCGCAGAACAGGAAAAATAAATCTTCTGCGTTCGAACGTCTTACTCTTGAGGGAAAGCATTCCACGGCTGTACTTCTTGCCGCCCGCGTTGCTGATCTCGGCCATGTACTCATCTTCCTCGTCGAGCGTGAGGTCGTTGACGATCAGAGTGGAGGTGCCGTCGGAGGTCTCGATCTCGAACTTGTTGCTGTTGAACAGCTCCCTCTGTCCCTTTGTCCTGGAAACGAGTGAAATAAAGGCAGAAGATAAATACCGATGTATCGTATCTCCTAGAGACAATTGTGTGACACAAGAATATCAGCACTTCATTGTCTAATATTGGTAGAGGAATGGAACAAGCACGACATTCACTGCCCAAAGTTTGACGTCGTTAAGAATATGATTTTCAACGCATCTTTTTTGAGTAGGTGTTCTTTCATTAACGAAATGAAAAGGTTGTACATATCTGAGACAGTAAAGCAACGACCATTGATGCAAGAAAGATGTGTTCCATCGTCCTCTGACAGGTAGGCCCTATGAAAGCATATTTTAAGTAGGTCGACCTGGCACCGGGAGGCCCTTAAGAAGAGTGAAGGGCAGTGGAAAATGTTGAATGTTACATGTTGTCACGGTGACTGCGCTATGACGATTGGGTTACGAGATGTTATGGGGTAGGCAAGATGAGGCGATAGAGTGCATTCGTTTCATAATCCACATCTATGGCTGAGACAAACTTTTCAGTGGACATGAGAAAGGCAAGGACGCCACCACCGTTGACTCACCATGTGATTTCAGGCATGGGGAGACCGCTGAAGGAGCAGCTAAACTTGGCTGATTTCCCTTCCACACCCACGGTGTCTTTCACGTTCTGCTCAAACTTCGGCCTCGTCACAGCTGAATGAACAAAGTCAGGGCAATCATTATAGGGTCTGTATCACCAATTACAACAGTACATCAGGTATCTTCAGATACGGATGTTTTTGGTGATCTTGCGTTGAGCAAACTATGCAAAACTTGATCATTCATCGTACGAAATTACTACTTCGTTTAACATACTGTGAATGAAGCTCTTTGATACTTAAATATAAACAGTATTGGTGCAGGAAATACAAAAGAGAAGATGTGAGATCCTGCGGCAAGATATAAGAGGCTAGATGTTTGCAACACAACGAAATTATTATGGTATCCCAAGCGCCGATAACTGCAACTCATTGAGAATCTTTATGACAGAAGAAGAATGATAGGGATGATGATAAAACATGTCTCATGGACTTACGGTTGGGATCCCTGATGGTAACTGGTAGGCTAGGCATGGACGGCTCGCCCGGTCCTGCCCGGTTGACCGAGACGATGCGGAACTCGTACTCGCGCCCTTCGATGAGGCTGGGTACCATGAAGTACAGCATGGGTACGGGGTTCAGATTCACGCCAGCCTAAGGAAAAGATATGAAAGAGGGCAAATATAAAGGTCAGAGAGGGCGTCCTCTTTGTTCTTTGAGAGAGACAAGAAACTCCTCTTCTAGGTCTTGCAGAGAATGTAGGCATACCTTGTATCTAACGAACGCTTATGACTTCAAACTCAATAAGGTGATTCTTATTGGTAGGACAGTAGACCTAGTCAACTGATTCAAAGCATACTTAGAATAGCATATCACAAAGAAAGTGACGCAGCAGCATATTTCTATTACTACATTTGATGCGAGGCTACCAGGGACATACCTTACGCCATTGGTCAACAATGTTTTGTCATTGCTTGATGATAAGGGGATTGTGTTTTATGCTGATCACTACTATCATGTTGTGACTGTGTATGGTGAAACAATCAATTTGAAATCATGTGAAAAGTACCCCTGTCACGTACTCCTTTAGACAATGTCCATACATTTCTCAAACAAATGATTTCACTGGTTTCCTACAATCACCTGACGGTAGGACAGAATAAGATGAAGCTGTTTTAAATGCAGATGCGTAACATGAATCAGTTTTGCTAAGAGACATGGGCCCCATTTCATAAAAGATGTTAGGATGACAACTCTTGCTGGAATGACAACTTTCCACAGCAAACATCCAGTCAGGAAGCTGTATTCTTGTCGTTGCCATGACAATAGTCATTCCAGCAAAGAGTTGTCATCAAATAAACTCTTTATGACATGGGGCCATGGTTTACCAAGCTTTAGGGTAGTGTTCGTCGTCAATAGCAAGATTCAAGCCTGCAACGCTAATGTGTACGACGCGTCTCCTCCCGGGTTGGACAGTGGTAACAGCAACTGCCTGCGCATGTACAGAACATAATTCTTGTCTCATAGCCGCGCGTCTTAAAGGCCGCCTCACACTACACAATTTTTCAGGCCATAGCTTGCGATGCGACATCGTATCGCAAGAAATCGCACAGTGTGAGGCGGCCTTGAGGATTAGTGTCGCAGATTTAAAGCTCGCTATTGATAGCTGGAGGCGATGTTCTAAGACATTGGTTTCTCCTCCAGCCAGCATGGATCTAGGTCTTCTCACCCATCTTTCGGCTCCAGCTTCGGTCTTCTCCACGATGTAGCCTGTCACGGGGCTTCCGCCGTCGTCGTCTGGTTTGGTCCAGGTCAGACTCACGAAGTCCTTGCCCACCTCAGCGATGTCGGGGCTGCTGCAAGGACCGGGAGGATCTGGGGGTTCGAGTTGCACGACAAACACGACAAAGGTGTAGTGATGAGGAGTGGTAAGAACGAAACATTCGTGTGCATGAAATATGGGACATCTACATTCTTTTCGTGCTGTTGAATTTCACTAAATTTTCAGAGCTTAATCGACAGATGAGAATTCTCGCTTTACGATGCCCTTTATTTAGAGATATTTTAGTAATATAACTGTACTTTCAACTCTGAGAAGCAAAGCCGCAATTAGGGCTCATAAGTCCCTTAATCGCAAACCAATCATACCGTCGAATAGTCTGATTTTCCTTTTTATTTTAAGTCAGTTTAAGTAGAAACAATGGTGAATTCACACAAATTTGCATGTCAAAACTCTCTGAGATGATGCATATATACATTGACTAAATCTTCACCAGTCCTCCTCTGTTATGTAATAAGCTTTAATTTTCACCACAGTTTATTCTTCTGAAAATTTCCCCAGTGAATATGTAGAAATCATGAGGAAGAACAAAGACATACCATATGGCGCTTTGGCTACAATCGGTTCCCTGGTGGCCAGCGGCGCGCTCTGGCCTACGTCATTCTCAGCCATGACCCGGAACTCGTAGGCACGTCCCTTGACCAGGTTCTGGGCAGTGAAAGCAGGGCCCTGAATGTAACTTCCGGCTGGAGGTTGAAAAGTGAAAAAAAAAATCAATTCGATCACGTGGTCGAATAAAACAACAACAACAACAACAACAACAACAACAACAACAACAACAACAACAACAACAACAGGCAACGCTCAGAGCGTGTGTGTAAATTACGTATCCAAACATTCCAAGTTTCATCACTCATTTCATTGTATCGAAAATTACATCATTCATCTTTGCTAATTTAGTTGCTGCATTATAGTATACATGATCTTACGCCCCAAACTATGAACATTTATACGTAAAATGAAATAATCAGAGGAAAGGCAGGTCCAGAGACTTGGAGTGGTATTAGCCTATATCTATGAAGATGACAATACCTTGCAAATCAAACACAGAGCGTATGAAAATCTGTCCTAAACTGAGCTGCAGTTCTGGTTTTTCCTGACATGTCATATTCACCAGTGTTTATCTTTCATATGCATGCCTTAGATGGCTATCAGCTGTAATATACGAGCGATGCAAGGAAGATATGAAGCAGCGGGAGCTCCAGCCACTATCGGCCAGATGTTGCCCGTCACTGCTCCACACCCACCTGTCACCCAGTTCGGGTTCTCCTCGTCTCGCCTCTCCACGGTGTAACCCTTGATGGGGCGTCCCCCGTCATTGGTCGGTGCCTTCCAAGAGAGGGCGACAGACGTGTTCGTCACCTCGCCAACCTCCAGAGGACCCTTAGGTGCACTCGGCTTATCTGAAAAAAAGAATGAAAGAAAACAAATCAATCTGATGTAAATGTCTTAACTTCAGTTTGTGTTTTCTGGCATTTTCCTTCTGGACTACGATGAGATATCCACCTACATCTTTTCTGAATAGGTAATCATCAATTCAATTCAATTCAAAATGATTTTATTTCCATATAAAGTAATACAAAGTAATATGCAAAAACGCTTACATGAGTACATAATATTTTAAGGAACTTTGAATCACGTAAGTTTCAACAAAACATGAATACAATATGATAATGATATCAACTTTGGTTTGGATAAATAAACAAGTAAGCAATACAATCTTAATTTGTAACTCTACATGGAAAAGAGGAATTCACAAGAAAAAAAATCATCAATTTAGAGCAAGCAGCAATCTCCTAATATGGCATATACCATGCATGAAATGCATATCATTTATTTTTCTTAGGATCAGAACATAATTTCGTGATTTATTTGCATAAACTAATGTTTAACTTGGCAGCTCCATACGTTTCACTAATTTTTAAAATCATAATAAAATTAGATCGAATTTTGTATTGTTTAATCGAGAATGCGTACCAATCGGGCAAAGCATATTAAGGTAATTGTTTCTCATCGCTCCGTCCCTGGAAAATTAGTAAAAAATGAATTTTTCCACACAGTTTAGGTGATATTCACATGAAGTATCTTAAGTTGAAACACCAACAATCCAAGGTTAAAAGTATCAACCATCAACGCTACTAACTGTGTGGAAGGTGTTTAACAACAGATTATTTTGTTCCGTAACAATGATCCACAATTTTCATTCGATTTTTTTGACCATTTACTGGAACGTCGACAAGTTCTTGTCCTCGCAATCAATTCAACCCCATCACCAAGATATAAAGCAATGCAGTGAAGAAGGAACAAACTATGGCAATGTAGTCCAATGACTTTATCAATATTCATCCATCGATATTACCATGGCAACGGTGTAGGACCTACCGGTCACTTTGACATCAAAGGTACACGAGTCCGAACCCACGACGTTGCTGAGGACGATCTTGAAGGTCTCGTTGTCCTCGGGCTCGGCCTCCTTGATGCTCACCTGCACGTACTCGTCGAAGACGATGGCCTTCACTCGGCTGTCGCCTGCAGCACGACAGAGTTACGGAGATATTTGGCCTCTGAGGACACTTACGACTTTCTTGCTATCAATTGTTGTCTTGTCATTGTAGCTAACGTTGACGAGAAAGATACAACTCTAAAGATTCCGAAAACTGTTTCCTATGAATTGACATGCCGTTAGTAGTTTGGCAAATGGTTAATGCCCGATGTTTTTTTGTTAACAGGAAAATCCACTGTCACTAATTGTTTCTTCTTTATTGTGACGTGATTATACTTCGGCGATACGTCTGCGCCGATTACAGGCACAGCTAATCATGTCTTACTGACTGCATTCCCTTTGCCTTCGGGTCAGCTTTGTGAGCTGTCTTGATAAAACAGAGCTGGTAGATTGTACATTATTCTTGCCTTTCTGTGATACAATTGACTACACACTTCGACGATTGGTAGAAAATTCACTGCTTATCTTTCTGAAGAAGCATTCATCAGTTCAGTTTCCTCTGAATAAAATTGTTATCCCAAAATTCTTAGAGATAATTAACAAAGAGCAAAATTAACAAGAGCACCATTTTATCTATGAAAACCTATTCAGGGGCATTAATATATCAACCAGGAGCCAGTTGATACGTTGTGTGTGTGTCCAAAGTATCATTTTAAAAAAAAAATGCAACTAACGAAGGGGGCAAATTACTCGGTAGATTTTAAAGGATGCCAACACTATGTAGTGGGGGTGGTTAATAAGAGTAGGCCTACTGCAACCAGTACGTACTTGTGATGTTCTCTGGTCCCCTGTGAACGGCGACTTCGATGTCACCCTTTCCATCGAATGGAATCTTCACCTTGAACGGCTCTCCAGCATCTGTTTCCACGTTCCTCGGTGGAGAACGGATACTCGGTGGCACTGAGTATAGAATATAGAGCATAGGAAAGCTATAAACAGGCTCTAACATGCAACCACAGAACTACAAGACCACTTCACGGACCTGTACAGACTATTCACACGTCTTGCAGCCTATTTGACGAGGAATGATATCCGTGTAAATTGTGACATATCATATATTTTAGGGAATGAAGTCGTTGTTTATTGCTAAATTGTCCTCTATCTCAAATCCAAGGTATGGAAATGTGCCAAATGATGTATGGGTACATCACAGAGGTCACTTTGGTAATACGGCGATTTTCTAAATATCTAAAGTTGTCTTGAAATCTGTGGTAGATCGGAAGATGTCAAACGCTCTGTTACTTATACCACTCGGTAAGCCCTTTCTATCCAATTACATAATACCCAAACCTAGAACTGATTTAAGAAATGGTCCTTCTGATATGCTGCAAGCAAATCATTTCATGCGTTACCCATTTCTATTCAAACAGCCGCTTTATTGCAAGCATTTAAGAATCGTGTACGACAGCTACAATCTTTCATTTGATATGAACTCTTTGCACTAGCTATGCAGATAGATATCACAGTATCAATTTTGTTTAATTTTCTCCGCTCGTTTTTTCTTTCTTTTTCATTTGTTTCATGCTCTTACAAACCGATTGTTCTTTAACTGTACCATGGTTACGTTCGCTTTGTTCTCGTTTTTAATTGTGTGCAC
The DNA here is from genome assembly GCF_040938485.1 of Diadema antillarum. Classification (NCBI taxonomy): domain Eukaryota; kingdom Metazoa; phylum Echinodermata; class Echinoidea; order Diadematoida; family Diadematidae; genus Diadema; species Diadema antillarum. Next base: position 1,426,058 of record NW_027270934.1, read on the forward strand.
ATGTAATGTAATATATATCGACGCAGCGTTCCCTTGTAAAGCAGGCCTTTGTGGCTCTGAATGGGACTACCCTGCATTTAAAGAAGACTTAATAAATAGATAAATGAATTTCAATGAAACTCCTCGTTGGAGATCATGGTCGTGACGACGGATTATGACTTACTGAGGACGCTGAGTTTAGCGCGCCCCTTCTCCGTTCCGCTCTTGTTGGACGCCTCACAGATGATATCACCAGCGTCCGATTCCCGAAGGTCGGTCAGGATCAGGGTATAGGTGGTCTCCGATTCGCGGATCTTGACTCGCGATCCTGCAAACAGCTCCTCGCCATTGCGGATCCTACGGACACAGGAAAATGAAAATTAAAGAAAAATTCAGGAAGTCTCATTAAAAGATATTAAATATGATTTCACATTTGCATCAAATCTATCCTTCATAGAATTTCAAATTTCCTGGTTGAATCACAATATTGTTTTTTATTCAAAGGTGCCGAGTCGTTGGAGCCACTTAAACAGTATGAGAGATGTTGCGACATTTTTGTCTATTTGTTCGCTTCATTTTCCATTTGAAAAGATGGCTGAATAACCCATATAACCCATATTCAGCTGCACAAGCTGGTCTTCCATCAAATCCGTCCATGGGTACGATGGGGCCCAGCTGGTTGTAAGGAGGAACCACCTAGCCGGGTTAAACACCCTGCTCTTTGCGGTAAGTAGGGTCATTTACAAGCATGTGTTCAAAGTCTCTCACACACGGGGCCCACATTTTATGTCTTATCCGACGGACAGAATGTTTTTCCTCTTACTAGAGGGAACTACATGATTACACACATCATTGCTCTATTAGAATCGGGACCTGGCATCTCCTTAAATTTCAGAAATAAGTAGTTATTTCCAAAAATATGCATTGGGGAACAGTTCAATGCTTGCCCTGTCAGCACATCCTCTGTGATGTATCTCATTTTATTCATTTGTATGTACATTACTCTTTATTTGATGTGGATACTTGTCGTGTAATCATTGTTGTGTCTTTTACCATGTAATCATTGTTGTGTCTTTTACCATGTAATTCTTTGTGTAATTCAGTCTATGACTGCGAGACATGAATATCTCGATAAAATACCATTCATCCATCTATCACCCAGCAATAATAAAGATAATGAATTATGCAACAATTGTGCATTATCATTATAATAATAATGAATTAAGCAAGGTGTAATCAATCAGATAAAAAGCGGACTGTTCGATGTCCGGTCCGTACTCACCATCTGACCTCGGGTTGGGGAGTTCCGGTGATCTCTGCCTCAAACTTGGCCTCCTCACCGAAGGCACCCTTTACGGTCTGGATCCTCTTCTCGAAATATGGAGCCTTGCCCTCTGTCCAAGTTGGAAACAAGGTGTCAAATGAAACCAGGATTACACAACAGATCGGTTTCCATTGCAACTGATTGACAAATTGCCCTACATCGACGTAAATAAGCACTGAATTGATTAGTGTTTTAGTAGTAAAAAAATACAAATAAAAATTTGAAGATCGGTTTTGTGTAGAGACATAAAACAGAGGCCGACCTAGCTTTTTGCTAAATTTGGGAGGGGGGATATGTTTGGTGTAAAAAAGGGGGCTTTGCTGCCACTTCTCCGCTAACAAGCAATTAAAAGAAAACGAAAAAGGAAAATATCTACAGAGAGGGATTTAAAACTCCTACATCCCATAAACAAAGAAAAACAAAACACTGAGCGGGGGGGGGGGGGGGGGGGGGGGTTAACACCTCCTAACCACCCTCCCCGATCAGCCACTGTAAAATGATGTTGATGCCGTGGCTACCCGAACTAGAGGGCGATCATAACACACTCATCGCAAAATTTTGAATACCGAAAAGCTACAAACATTTAGATACCCCCCCCCCCAAAAAAAAAAAAAAAAAAAAAAAATGTCATAAAAATCTCGTTAGCCCTACCTGCTACACACGAAGAAAATGACTGGTTTTCAATCATGTTTCGTGTTTACTAATTTGAAAATCTTATATATTGTTCTCAAGATTCGATACAGAAAAGTCATATGTATATCTACACATTTCTTGTTGGAGCAAGTTCGTCCTTAAAACGTAAATTTCATATATGACAAACAAGTAACATACCTCAAGGTGACTAAATTGACACTTTAAAAGCGTCAATGATACTAGTTGTTGTATATTCGAACGAGAGCTAGTCTCATTTATTTACAAAGGACATACAGCGCGACAAACCGAGACTTACTGAGCGGCTTCTGTGTTTCAATGGGAGCCGAGATGACCGCAGGCTCGCCAGGTCCCGCCTCGTTCTCAGCAATCACCCGGAACTCGTACGGCGTGCCGGGCTCTAGACCTTCAACGGTGAAGTTGGTGCCGCGGATGGGGTACTTGCTGGCCGGTTCCCAGTCTCCGGAGCCTGGAGTGCGCTTCTCTACGTGGTAACCTAGCAACAACAGGTGGAAGAAATAAATTGATGCCCTTCGTCGAACATGATAGATAAATCTTCTCGCTTGAGGAAGTAGATGCTGGGCAGGATTACAATATGGGACAGCATAATAAACTAAATAATATAGATATAGATTCTTCGGCATGATTGCAGAACAGGTTCACATGGTTTCATTTTCAATTATTTTCTCTCATATTTCTTTCCTCTTGCAGTTGCAGGTACCGTCATTTGTACTGTCCCTATGATGGTCTTGTTGGTGTTTTCTCTTCCTTTTTTTCACATTTACTCTTCTCTTTGGTGTGTGTGTGTGTGTGTGTGTGTGCACGCACGCTTATTCAGGTGTACTTGCGTAATCATTTGTGTGGAAACTTAATAAATGCAATGAAAAATGAAAACATGTTTGGGTTCTGAGTCCTATCAACTTTGCCGTCTCTCTTCGACACAGGTAACCAAAAGCTTACACGAACACGTGGGTGAGATTTTGTTGTCATGACAACAGTTCGATCCATCACGCCTACCTGCAAGCTTGGACCCTCCGTCTGAAGAGGGCTTGTCCCACTGCAGGTCCACCGTGTCCTTGCCGATGTTGGATGCAACGGGCTTGCCGGGAGCGGCCGGGGCAGCTGGGAAGAAACGGTGGGGACCACGGCAGGTTTACAGAAAATCCATGCGAACACTTCACCTCATATCTACTACGTGTAGTTTCTATGTCCGTTCCATATCATAAAAGACATAACAGCTGGAGTGCTTATATTCAAATTTGTCATTAAGACAAAGCCGTTTTCCACCATTGTCAAAGTTGAAGATAGAAATTTTTTGCTCATAGAGACATAGAAAATGATCGAGATTTTAAACTAAAACCTAAAATGAAAACTGGACTATTAGGCAGTTTTCTGTTTTTCTTTATTAGATTAAAAAAAAAAAGTATTTCATTCAATCATTTGACAGCGTACATTATCAATAACAAGTCATACTGAGGAGAGATAATCCCATCGAGTATGAAAACATAGCTATACTGACATGGAAGCTAGGTGTGGTGAGCCTCAGAGATAAGGTAAATTGATGTATTCATGTTTTGAATACCTCGCCAAGAAGTATCATTAATACCACTATCTCATCACTGACATACACAACCCAAAGTTTGAAAATAAATGTTCATTATTTTTTTTAACGCTATAACTACTTCAGCTACTGTTGCTTGTTATGATCAATACTGATGAAGTTATCAAATTTGACCAGATCCAAATCAAATTGATATGTTTACAATAGTGTTGATGATAGTAGGACATAAAAGAGTAGTCCGTCAATGGTATGGTGTTGTAAATTATTTGATTGAGAAAAAAAAAAACTGATAAAAAGGTTTGCATCATTTTGTCGGCTTACCAGGTAATCTCCCTGTCTGGGTTCAAAAGTTCTAGCGGTCAAATTCGATAGATTTTTTTCCTTTTAGTCATAATATCATGTCGCTTAATTTCATTATTTTTCTATGTCCACTTGATACAAAATTATTGCAAAACAACAATTTATTTGTACATATCCAAATAATACAAAAATAACAATATCAAAGTTAGATGCAGCACATGTCTCCGGTATGCTCGACATGCTTACTGATGTCATCACGCTAATCCTTATTCAGGGAGCAATTTTTGCTGAAAAGCTGATGAGCATGGTTTTGTATCAAGATTAACACTTACTGATAACAGCCTTGGGTTCGATGCCGATGAGTGGTCGGCTGGGGGCGCTCTTTCCTGCCTTGTTCTTGGCAATGACCCGGAACTCGTACTCTTGCGTGTCTCTCAGGTTGCTGACCGGAAGGACGGTGTCCTTGATGTTATAATCATTGACCTACAGTTGAAAGAAGGGGCAAAGGTCAAATTCATTACCAGTTTCATGTGGCAATGTGGACTGTAACAGAAGGTTTGTATGTGTGTGTGTGTGTTTTTTTTGTTAGTGCTCTTGGTGAATTTGACTTGTTCAAGTTGTCACTCAGATACACTTAAAAAAACCCAAGTTCTTCATGACTTCCTTTTTACTCTCTTTATACAGTGGTCACATGCAATCACTTGTTAAACTTCGCAGCTGCGTCTGAAATCTCCAATCATCTTAATGTCCTTTTGAGATGCAGTTACCATGGCAACATCATTCCCGAACCTACCGGAATCCAGTCGGAGTCGCGGTCCCTCTTCTCCACGATGTAGCCAGTGATGGGGGAACCACCGTCGGCCTCTGGAGCGGTCCAGGATAGCTTCACGTAGCCGCGGTCCACCTCTTCAGCGTTCGGCTTGCCTGGGGCGTCGGGAACATCTGAAGCAAGACATAAGTAAAGATATGTGTTATTTGCTAGTGAACCGAATGTCGTCTTAAAGTTCCCTTAGGATTTCCTCATACTAATGCTTCTTGCTTCTTGAACGAGCAAAGGCCAAGGTGTACATGATAAAATATAGCATATGAATAAATTCTTGCTTGTGATTGTCATAACCCATACATGGATAAGTTGTCCGATGCTATATTACACCGACTTTTACAGTCTTATCAGGGAAGCAGCAAAAACTTGAGGAGGCCTGATATACATACATCAAAGGAGGGACCTAGTCTAGAATATGAAATATAGGCCTAGACGTGATACATAATTTCGTCGTGTACCTTACTACCTCTATCTTACTGTATTTAACTGTATTAAAGTATAAAGTGAAGAACCCGTAAGGAGATCGACTCTGATTGACTATGATTCAGCTACGCTGAGGTTTTCCATTTCTTCAATCGTTTTAATAAAGAATAGATCATGTTCACTTTTTCACTGGTGTTTGTTATTCAGGTCTAAAGCTAGATTCTATTGGTCCGCAGAAGACGTAGAAAGCAGAAATCAGTTATGGTAAAACAACTCAAAGTTTGAGGAAAACGATGACTATACTTCCCACAAAGTCAGCAAGAATGAAAAAAATTAGTTTCTCTTGAATGATAAAATTCTGACCCCCTACACACGAAATTAGAATAAAATGTAATAGAAAACGACGAAGAAGAGAACTTAAAAAAAGAAAAAATGTAGGAGAGGTCTGTGACATTTCACCGTAAGGGTTTTTGATGACCACGGCCCGATCGCCAACCAGGGGTTCGCCAACGCCGTACTGGTTCTCAGCCATGACCCGGAACTTGTAGCTTGACCCCTCTTCCAGGTTCACCACGTCATAGGTCGTTGTTCGCACGAAGGTGGAGACCTTGCTCCAGGCGGAGCGTCCCTCTAGCTGCTTCTCAACCACGTAGTTTGTCACGCGACTGCCTCCGTCATCCTGTGGAGGTTTCCATGACAACCTGCAGAAGTCTGCTGTGACGTCAGTGGCCTCCAGAGGCCCTTGTGGGGCAGACGGTTTGTCTAATGGAAAATGAAGTACAATTAAATCGCATTTCACCGTGAACGTTTTATTGAATGGCAATAATCGGGATGGCTTGTTAAAGAACTCGTCTTGAAAACATCGGCTAAACATCGGTTAGGGTGATTAAGTAATTAGAAATAAACCAACAAATTCTCGCCTGTCCCTACTTTTAATACTATGGACAGAGAAATGGAATCTTGAAACAAAGCTCATAATTTTCGAAACATTAATTGAAATTCTTTCAGTATCCATTACCAGACAGAACAATTATGAGATATATTCATAAACAACTTTAAACAATGACATAACATTTCTTGTATATTTTCATTTGTCTCTCCCTTGAGCGTGTGACGCAGGGAGCAAATCGAAGCATCGCGAAATCTTACAGAAAGGTTACTTAGAGTGTTCGAAAGGGGGCGTGGCTATACTGAAAGGTACTTACCAACTACGGTGATGCGGACAGTAGCCGTGTCAGTTCCCTTCTCGTTCTTGAAAGTTACGGCGTAGCTGCCGGCATCGCCTCGCTCCGCTGAGGTGTTCACCATAATGCCGCTGATCTCCGTTTCCTTCAGGGTTAGATGTAGACATTGCATATGAGGTGTATATTATCAACTCAGAGATACAGGGAAATAATAAACATTTATCCAAACAAGGACATAAGGAAGAGAAAATGAGGCTCTTTTATTTCGCGAATGAAGTAGATTTAGTCTGTTGGCATGCTGGCTAGGAAAGAGATCTGTCATTATCTGTACAGAGTAGCATAGAGATCATCAGCTGAACAAAACTTTCAAAGACAGCTGAAAAAATGTGAGCTTCCAGGAATATGCCCTTGATATCTACTGTATATCACACATTCTTAAAGGATTGTTTATTCAAAAAGTTTTTTTTAAGCACAACTTTTGGAAGGTATTAGCTCGAAAAGTCCATCTATGATATTAAGTAAAGGTAAATTCCCCCCTTGAAAACAATAAACACATTTGGTCGACTGACTACCTTAAAAAAATATCCAATCCTCGCTCTGTATAGAATACTCCAAATCGATGCATCTTTGAAAGCTTTTGTACCATCAAATACTTAAAGAGTTATTCATACGCTAGCTACGGCGGCCACTTTTTACCTCGAATTTGATCCTGTGCGAGCTCTCGACGGTGATGCCGTCCTTGTCGCTACGAGACCAAGTGACCTGTGGCGCGGGAGAGGCCTCGAATGGGATTTCGACGCGGAACTGGTCTCCGACGACCACGGTGATCTCACGATTACGGGCCGAAGAGTCAACCTTGGGCTTGACTGATGTGACAAGAGACGAATTTGAAACATTTACTTGAAAAAGTTTTGATATTTGTAGATTGTTTTCTTCTGCAAAAATTTCTATATGATCTGAAACTCCATAAGACATGAGAAAAAAATCACAGAAGACGAAAAGAGCTTTATTCTCACTCAGGTGATAAGATAGCATGGACGAAAACCATCAAGGAACCCAACCCCTGACTGAGAAAATGGAGCTTAACTGACTGATTTTGCTATAACACGCATTTCCTACACCTGTCCGAGTATTCGCGGTACTCGTCTTCAATGGGTTAAACGATAATGGTGATGAAAAACATAACGACGTATCAAATTATCTATCATCAGACGACTCCATTTCCTGGCGAAATGCAGATTGGAACTGACGGGCGAGTACTAACCCCAGAATAAGGCACTAGTTTGCACCGGGATGCCTGAGTCGCAACCATGGGTGCGCTTATTCGTATTTTGCAAAATCAAATATCTGACAAAGACAAAGAAGGGATAATCTACACGCAACAAACCTGGTGGAGGTCTGGCGGTGATAGCTTCGGACGGCTCGCTGGGTTTGCCCGGGCCGGCCTCGTTCACTGCCTTGACCCGGAACTCGTAGCTGGTACCTGGAAGAGACCAAAAATGTATTGCATTCTGTCAAGATGTGTCTGTGTTTGGACGTTGATGGCCATGCACTTCTGCTCGACAGCAAACAGTGCGTAGCTTTGAGATTGTCTGGTGTCATTAGTTGGGGTGCCAAGATGAATGTTCAAATAACATTGCAGGGAAATAAATGGTCAGATCCTGTCGGCAATACTCCCCTTATGTGAAACACCCACCTCACCCACCTCCGCAAAACAAGAAGGAAACAAACGATAACACAAATACATAATAAGACGCAAGAAAAGTACCAAAAAAAAAGAGAGATTATCATTCGAGATCATATACTGAGATCAAGTCTGGACAATAAAATTTTGTTTTACACGATAAATTTGAAGCACTTGATTGTGCACTAACATGACTAACTTTTTGTTGTGATTTTGATACAACATTGCATCAAGAACATGTTTGATCAAAGTCTCAAATGACAATACCTATTCCTTTTTCTTTGTTATCACCTTTCACCTTCTTAAAAATCAATCATGGTGAAGGCAACTTCACAGACAGGTAATTAGAACTTATATTCGTCTGATACTCGTGCTATCTTTTTTTTTTTTTGGTTGCTTCAACAGAGTTGAGGTGACTCAGTCAGTAGCGAGTCTGCCTCACGATCCTAAGGGCCCGGGTTCGAACCCGAGTCTGGACTGATCGAGCAATGTTGTGTGTAAGCATACCGTCCCCTCTAGCAAGAGGCAAAACACTCTGTCCCTCAGATGGGACATAAAATGGAGGTCCCGTGTATGAGAGAGTAACAACTCATGCACGTAAAAGATCCCGCTTCATTCATTCATCGCAAAGAGCAGGGTGTTTAACCCGGTGAAGTGGTCTCACCGCACATCCAACTGGACCCCATGGAAGACCAGCTTAATGTAGCTGACTATGGGCTATCCAGCCATCTTCTCAGATGGAAATGAACAAACAAACAAACAAACAAACAAACAAAACAATGGTTGCTACAACATTGCATCTCCCCATTCTGCTGGTTGATATAATGATGAAATGAACTATGATTGACGTCATACCTTCGGTGAGCTTGAAAGCTGTGAAGCTGGTATCCTTGATGGTGGCTCGACTGGCACTGCTCCAGTCACCGTTCTCCTTGCGCTTCTCGACGAGGTATCCGATGACCGGGTTGCCGCCGTTGTTGGTCGGCGGCTTCCACTCGATGGTGATCGTCGTCGACGTGGTAGACGTTGCTTCCGGTTGCGAGGGAGGTCCAGGAGGGTCTACAAAATGATCGCGTAATCGAACAATCGGTGGGAGTCAGACGACTGTGACATTGATATCAGAAATGTATGACGAATTTTTGTTGATAGGTAATTCAGACCTTTCCTTAGTAGAAATAATAATACTGGTTACTTGTATATGACGAAGGTGAAATAAGTCCGAATTTATTCGAACAACTAACAAATCATAATCAGTTTTTTTTCCTAAAAAAGAGAAGCGTATTTTCGAATAACATAGGGTTGATTTTTAATTTCTTTTATTCGAAAGCTCTGAGGAGAATTACCGTATGATTTCATACTCGATGTTTGGAGGCATTGTTCTTCAAGCGTGCAAAATTTTGTGACGTTTGCAAAAGGGATATACAACCTTTAAAGCGGAGCAGTCATCTGATTCGAAGTACTTACCGAAGGGGTTCTTGGCCACAAACATCTCCGTGATAACCGGTTTGCTGACGCCGAACTTGTTCTCCGCCGAGACCCTGAACTGGTACTCTGCATCCGGCTTCAAGTTCTTCGCCTTGAAGTGCGGGGTGGGTACGAAGCTGCTGACCTTCGTCCAGGCGTGCGTATCCGGGTCGAGCTTCTCCACCACATAGTTCTCTACGTCCTCTGGGCCGTTTATGGGCGGTTTCCATGACAACACGGCACTCTCTGGGGTGATGTCAGCGACGCGGATCGGACCCTGGGGTGGGTCGGGTTCGGCTGTTCAGTCAAGACCAAGAGGAGAGGTTACCGGTGATGGCAAAATAGAACTGTTTGGTCTCAATTGTTTAAAACGCTAAACGTATTTTACGTAAAGGCGAGTTAGGTATCTTTGCCATGAAGCACGTCTGCATTATAGTAATGTTGTTCAATAAACAACCTGCGCTGTAAGTGAATCTGTCACGCTACGCAAGGGATAATGAGGACTATATTCTTGTGTACATGTACGAGGTAACTATTGAAATTAGCATCAAATGGATACAGTACGTTGGGAGAGTTGAATAATCAACTGTAATTATTGTAATTGTAAAAGTGCTTTAGCAACTGCAAATTTTGGGAACGCCACAATAATGATAGCAAGATGCTAGGTATTCTTCAACTCATTCTGCAGCACGCTTTGACCTTACCGAGAACTACAACCTTGCACCTGGCGGTGTCCACACCCGAGGCGTTCTTGACGCCGATGGTGTACCGTCCGGCGTCGCATCGCTGCGCGCTGTCGACGATGAGTTTCGTGTAGGTCTTGGTGGTTTTGATCAGGACGCGGCCGTCCTCCTTCACCGGCGCGGTGCCGATCTCCCAGGTGGCCGTTGGCTTGGGGAATCCGGTGAAGGTCAGCTCGATCTCAAACTTCTCGCCACCTTTGACCTTGAGGTCTTCGAGACCACTTACGTCGAGTTTGGGACGTTCTGAGAGGGGACAAAGATTGGGGCGTGCACAAAGGGCTTGTCTCACGTACGTGATATCTCACGTAGTTCAGCACTAATAGGATTGATATTCACGTGACATTGCAGCTTATACAGCATTACAAGAAGTGATATTAATGTGGCATTGCACGTATTTGAGCATTACAAAGAGTGATATTTCCTTAAACTTTTTCACATATCGGTTTCTCTCAATTAATACATGTTCATGTGTCATGAATACAATGGGTGTGGCATTATGGACACTTTGAAGACTGTAAACGCTTTGAACATTTCGAATCAATCGAAATGCAGCAATCAGTACATCAAATATGCCGAATGCATGTACTATCACTTTGTGGGATAACAATCTAGACAGGGATAGACAGAAAGATATGATAAAATCTAGACTGAATAAAAAAAGAGGAACATCAGTGACGACAAGCACATATAACAGAAGATATAGACGAGGCGACATGAAGTGTTAGGCCCACAAAACTCTCATGAACGTCTGCCGGACAGCGGTATGCAGGTTAGTGTGCGTTAGCTACTGAACAATTCAGGTAGGCTGTATATCATCCTGCAATATTGTAGCAGCTACACGACGAAAGGCGTACCTAAGTGGTCACAAAAGCTCTTGCTAAGTCATGTCAAAGAATCAGTAATATCTCCTCTTTGGCCAAGTGCAGACTGACCGATCCACTCCCCCTTTGACGGATTTTTGTTGCGTGCGCAGCTCTTTCAAGCTACTCTTCTCACAGACGCGCAAAAATCCGCCAAACTGGACACAGACTAACCAGTGTGCGCCTTTCCGCGTAGGATACATCACTGACCTCACAACTATGACATGGCAGCATTTTGTAAGCTCACCTAGGCGCGACTTCGGGCGTAAAGATGCAGCAGTATTGCAGGACAATTTACGACCTACCTGGCTTATCCTCAATAATTGTCGACGGCGTCGGCGCGCTGGGCTTTCCGGGGCCAGCCTCGTTATTAGCGATGACCCGGAACTCCAACTCTTCTCCTTCCGTGAGGTCAGGGACGATGGCTGAGCTCTCCTTGGGTGACACTTGCTTGACCTATTTACCATATCACATAAAGACAAGCGGAACGACAAATATTTAAGACTCGTGAAAAAAAAAAACGTTATACACACTTGTAGACCACTTTGACAAATTTTGGCAAACTTACACAGCACATTGCTATGATCACACACATGAACCAGCGAGAGGTTTTCACAGAGCTTATTCAATACATTGTATTCAATAAGCAGGCAGTCATGTTGTAGTTTTTGATCTCCTTTCGACAATGTAAACAGGTACACTTCTATAGTGGATTACTGCTGACATACTTTCAGCTTCCCAGGGGCTGGCCGTAAAGGGCACAAAATGCTTACCTGAAATGTCCACTTTCTCGTCATCAAGGGAGTCGACTAAAAAGAAGATATGTGAAGGACAATTAAAAAATAGTCCTCTATACTCCAGACAATCTATCATCAGCGCGAACAGCGATGAAAACAGTGAATGCCTTAAAATCCAGACATGGTCTGGTCAGGAAAGATGACCACTTACAGGTGTCCAGTCGCTCTTGGGACCCGGTCCGACCTTTCTCTTCTCGATGGTGTAACCCTGGATGGGCGCTCCGCCGTCACCGACGGGCTTGCTCCACGAGAGGGCGGCGCTGTCTTTGGTCACCTTGTCCAGCTGAGGTCTGCCCGGAGCGTCGGCAGGTACTGCGTACAAAGGTGGGAAAACTTCGTTGTCAGGGCTTTCGTGGGGGAAGCCGTTCCATTAGAAGATCACGTTTTTGCGTGTATTGAAATTATGTACTGTTACTATTTTTTTGTCACATCCAAAATCGTTTTTCCTAAGAGTTGAAATTGCAAAGGCTTTGGAAAAGCGATTTGGATATTTTGTGGAAATAATAACTATCGGATATTTAATCATGGTGAAAACTCGTTATCGCTTAGTTAATAGAAAATGTGTAGAGAGAAGCGCAGATTAACTTTTGTATAGGAGTTTTTTTCAAGGTAGTATATTTCTGATATTGTTATTCAGGATGTTGCCTATGATTAAATCATCAACATAACCAAAAAATGTGATTGAGAATGGTCATATTTCATTTGGTATCACCACGGCGTTTCGTGTCAAAATATTATAGTAGAGGTGACAAATCCTTAAGTAACAGACAATGTAGGTGTTCAGGGAAAACATCTCTAAGATACAATCAGTATTAATGCAGTGTGCCTGCTACTAATTACGAGACTTTTTCCCTGAAATTTTTCAAGCAATCGAGACCGCCGTCAAAGGTTGAGCATACTGTGAGCACTCTGACAGCGCTTGTTGAATAGGAAGACTGAGGATTTTTCTTCCCTGGGTGGGAGTGACTTACAGATTGGTTCCTTGGCAACGGCTGGTTCGGAGGGCGCGGCCTTGGTTTGCCATCTCCAGCGTCATTGACTGCTGTGACCCGGAAACTGATACTCGCGACCCTCCTTCAGGTTCGGCACGGTTGTAGCTCGTGTCCCTGATCGGGAACGAGTTGGCCTTCTGCCAGTCCTTGGCATCGACGGGGCGGAACTCCACGATGTAGCCGGTCACCGGGCTACCGCCATCGTTGGTGGGGGGTTCCCAGCCGAGCTGAGGCCGAGTTTGCGATCCATGCCGTTCAATCTTGGGGGCTGAAGGTGCGTCGGGCTCATCTGGGAAACCAAAGAAATGTCGAAGAATTGTAAGTCTTAAAAAAGCAAATTAGATCATTCTAAACAGATCCGAAAATGGCAGAGTCACCTTGTTAATGTTATAAGTTGCAAGAAGCTAATGGTTCGTACATGAATGATGCAACTAGCGACTTACCAAAGGGAAGTTTGACTTTGACCGTGCGTCCCTCGAGGGGCTGGCTAGTGCCGTATTGGTTGATGGCACAGACGCGGAAACACGTAGTCACTCTGGTACGTGAGATCCTTGGGCCACCTGTGAAGTGGTGGGGGGCACTCGCGGTGACGCGGGTCCAGTTGTCCAGCTTGGCGTTGCGTTTCTCGACCAGGTAGCCAGAGATGGAGCCATTGCCGTCGTGGTCAGGCACCTTCCAGTTGACGCGCACAGTTTCCTTTGTGAACTCGCTGTACTCAAGTGGGCCGTTGGGGGCGGTTGGTGGTGCTGTAGTTTTATTCACACAAACAGGTAACCAATGATTTTCATGACATAAAGCAGTTCGAAGATGAAATCAGTGTCAGAGGAAAATAACAATAACCCGGTATTTTGATTTCAAATTGATAAGTAAATAACAGAAAGAAAGACAACATTCTACAAAAAAGAAGAAAAAAAAACCGATGAAATTTACACAGCTACAGTCATAACCATCCTAGCAAACATCGGTGATATCAAAGCAATTTACTGGCTGTTTACGATTTTAGCGAGCAAAAAGTATGGCACCATATTTGGTTCTTACACAGGACAGTGACGCCGATGGTGAAGTTGTCGGTGCCGCGGCTGTTCTCCAAGCTGATTTTGAACGAGCCAGAGTCGCCACGCTCAGCTCGTGAGCATCGGAGCACCGAGCTCGTCTCTGTTGTCTCCACGAAGAAGCGCTCGCCGACCTTGAGCTCGCGGTTGTCCTTCATCCACTCGACGCTGGGAGCGGGGGCGCCGACGAACGGGATGGTGATGTCGAACTTGTCTCCCTCCTTGACTCGCATGTCGTTGACGAGGAAGGCCGACGTGTCGATCTTTGGTGCCTCTGTGATTTTAGAAATTATTGCATATATCACATAAATTATTTTGGAAAATCAACTGCATGATTTTTTCTCATCTGAAGAGAGATTATGGTAAATTGGATACATTCTGTTCAAACACACAAAATTAGATAACTCCATTTAAGGCAATTCGTGCCAAGAAATCATTTTTCATTTTTAGATTTCTCCATGGCAAGATGAACTCGGTGACTAATTCAGTGATCATATTCTCCTTTACTGATGTGTGGGGGGGAAGATCATCAGTTTTGTGTTGTCAAGTAGTACATAAAGTATCTGCTACGAAATAATATTAGTTTCTTTTCATAAGGTAGTTGGCAAGATGGTTTTGCTTTTCTCTTGATATTTTTTTTCGATTTTTATTGTTAATTCAAACACATCCTACGTAGTTAAAGTGTATTAAGGTAGAAGGGTTCCAGAACTGTTTCCTACCGAACTGAGCCTTGGCGGTGTGGTGGTCTGACTCCGGGCTGGGCGGGCTGAGCCCGGCCTTGTTCTCCGCGAACACCCTGAAGAGGTACTCGCGTCCTTCAATCAGACCCGTGACGGTGAACTCCGTATTGAGGACGGGGTCTCGCGTGGCCTTCACCCACCGCTGACTGCGAGTCTCCCGACGCTCCACGACGTAGCCGGTGATCTTGCTGCCACCGTCCGAAGAGGGCTTGTCCCACTCAAGGTCAGCCGTGGTCTTGTCGTAGCTCGGGATGCGTGGTTTGCCAGGTGAGGTTGGCTCATCTGCAGATGTAATGAGAGAGGCCATAAATTGGATTTACGATGAATCTTGAACTCATTCTCAAATTTAGGGATTTCCATTATCAAGGTCTTTGGTAAGGCACACGCCTGTCACCACACTTCCCAAAATGATCATAATGATATTAAAGAAAATATAGGTATCAAAGTCATCTCTCTATATATCTAGATAGCTCTCGAAATCATGTTACTTATAATCAATATTTATATGTACTTTTCAGCAAAAGGGATTTTTTTTAGTTGTTTATCTATCCTAAAAGAAACGTTTTCCACCTGTTATACGTTTTTTCGCCAATATAACTATTTATCCAATATATATTTGCTGTGGCAAGTCATATATTTCCTTCCGATCACAAAAACAGACTTGCTCG
This sequence comes from Diadema antillarum, assembly GCF_040938485.1. Taxonomy (NCBI): domain Eukaryota; kingdom Metazoa; phylum Echinodermata; class Echinoidea; order Diadematoida; family Diadematidae; genus Diadema; species Diadema antillarum. The sequence goes on from NW_027270934.1 coordinate 1,441,303, forward strand.
TCAGTCAGCTGGCAGATTTAAAAAATCCCTCTTATCCACACAAAAAAAATTAAAACCTTTGTGGCTGAAGCATACAATACAACAACTGGACGGAAATATGTGTTCTAGCTTTGAAGGTAGATCGATTCTATACTCACCATACGGGGTTCTTGGCCTTCACCATCTCAGACTCAAGGGGGAGCGCTGGTAAACCCGGCAGCGTTCTCTGCCTTGACCCGGAACTTGTAGGTCACGCCCTGGTGAAGCTTGTTGGCCTGGACCTGCGGATCCTGACAGAATCCCGTGACCTTTGACCAGTAATCGTCGCCCTCCTCGCACTTTTCCACCAGATAGTTGAGGATGTCGCTGCCGCCATCATCCTCGGGTGGTTGCCATGTCAACTGGCAGTGGTCGGCGAAAACGTCCGAGATCTCTAGTGGCCCACGTGGAGCACTAGGGGCATCTGGTTAGAACATCAGATAACCTTTCATTATCTTCTGTAGGCTTATTCAATGAAAAATGGTTGAGTATTAAGCATCACGGATATTTAGAGTTTCTATATAGGATAGGTCATGGTCGTTCGCTATTCGCGAAAATCCCATGTTAACTCAGTATAATAGGCAGAAAAAACACCCAGGTAGGTTACTTGAAGTGATATGGCACAACCTGCCCGCCGACATTCTAGCTTGTTCACACTCCAATAGTGTTAAAGTTCCCCTCATGCAGATTCATTTTCACAGGAGCAAAGATACTGTTACGTTTGGCTGGATAGGCATTTGCCCAATTTGTCCAGCATAATAGATCTGTTGTAGTGTATTTGGGCTCATGCACGTACTGTTTTTTTTCCAAAACACTTTATGTTCACAAGTTTGAACACTGCTGGTCATGTCTGTATTACTACAGAGGTGTCTGTCAAACGCAATGCAACATACTCGTGCTATCTGTGTATGCCTGCATTTTGATGTCACTGGAAGATAATGTGTTTCAGATATGTTTAGCAATTATTTTGATACGTCTGGGAATATGATAGACTCGTCATTAGTACTTGTAAGTACATGATTTGAATGCTATTGACATAATTTTAAGAATTGAATTATCACCAATTCCAATGTTACCTACAAAAAACTGGACCAAACAGAATTTCATGAATCTCTCTCGTACCTTGGACGTTGACGTTGCAGCTGGTCTTGACGTCACCGGCGTCGTTGGTCAATTTTCAGTTCGTACGTTCCTGTGTCCGATCGTTCGGCCATCCTGACCTTCAGCTCGGTCTGTTCCTCTTCCTCCTTGATGGTCAAGCGGTCAGACGTGGACAGCTTGTTTCCGTTCAGGCTCCACGTGATGGTCGGCGGTGGGGCGCCCTCAAACTTGAGGGTGAGGGTGAAATCTTGGCCAGCCTTCAACTTGATGTCACGGAGCTTGTCGCCCTTCAGTTCAGGGCGAGCTGATGTCGGGAATGACAGACACACACTCGTTTAAAACTGATACGTTTTTCAATCATGAGGCGCACTCTAGAATATTGTCTCCCTACGAATACAACACTTTTAGGAATTTCTTTCGGGCTTAAACTTGTCGGAGACCTGTTTGTATAAAGATACCCATCTCGTTGGTTACTCATGAAGCGCCATAATGAACGCTGTAAGATCAAACAGTTGAGAAGAGAGACTTTCAGTGCCTATATTTGACAAGCGTCATTTTCAACATGATTTTGACTAATAAGTATGCATCCCACCACCACTGATACATGATAAACTTTTGGTAGGTAGTATATATACATTAAAGTCTGTTTAATCAAAGAATCCATTTGATGTAATGTTGCTTGAATTTTTATTCTTATCTGCGATTCAGTATATGTATTCCAGAAAGTGAAGAAAATCATGTGCTCCAAGTTATCCTACGTCTTCGAGTATGTCGTCGGGAATGGTGACTGATCAAACTATAGTTATCATGTAAATCCTGTAAAACTCAAAAGAAAGCATAAACTCAGTGTTGGTGGTATTCCATTCGTGTGCACTCACCAAACTTCGGCTTGGTCTTCTGCGGCGCGGAGCACTCGCTGAACTTGCCCTGCCCGGCCTTGTTGACGGCTGCCACCCGGAACTCCAGCTCGCGGCCTGCCGGTAGACCCTGCACCTTGTAGCTAGTTCCCTTGACGGGGCTAGTCGTTACCTCCTGCCATCGGTTGCTGCCCCTTCTCACGCTTCTCCACCACGTACCCTTCGATCGGGGCGCCGCCGTCCTTCTTCGGCTTTTCCCACTCGAGCTCGACGAAGTCCTTGTCGTAGTCGACGACCTCGGGTGTGCCTGGTGCGCTAGCCTCCTCTGAAATCATTGAACATGAAGAATAAGAATTAATGATATTGTACCCGTGCTTGTGATTGGAATGTGTTAGAATTAGTGCTCTCATTCCTATCAGAAACATAAGATTCTAAAAAATATTCGATAGCATTTCTATCATTATATTACGTAAAGAGCTGATGACTGCTTAATATCGTCTTTTTTTTTTTTTGGGGGGGGGGGGGTAACCTTCGCGTTATCTCACATGGAAAGAATCAGAATTGGTTTCTCTCTTGTAGCAAGGGTCTCTGCTTATTCCCCCTTCTTTTACTCATAAACGATGCATTAAAACAACAACAATAACAACAGAACTTTGAGTTTTTGTGCTTCCAATATGTTAATTGTGACTGGTGTATTTGCGCAGTAATGGAGCGATGATTACTTACCGTACGGGTTCTTCGCAACGACGGACTTGGACGCCTCCAGCCACTTGCTAGTGCCTTCAGCATTTTCAGCCGCGACACGGAACATGTACTCCGTGCCTTCCACCAGTCTGGTCACCTGGTAGTTGTGGAATTCACGTGACATTAGTATCATGTGATCATATCATCGTGATCATGTGACATTACATTCACGTTCCTAGAATAATCTAGACAACGCTACTGTATAGGATGTATAAACAGATTCAAATTTATCTTAGCTTTGTATGTTGTTACATGTAGTAGATGCTTTACAGCACAATAAACGAGTTCAGTTTTCGAGGTCAAAACATTCCATTGAGGGTGGTTATTAATCGTTCAAAGTTTTTTTCTTTTACATGAATACAAGTAAGAGATTCTCTGTTGATGTTCCAGGAAAACTGAGTAAAACTTAGAGGCTGTTGAGATTGTGATCTCTCTAACAGCATTGGGACGTGCACCAATGCGAGCTGTGGGTTAGCGACGGTAATGATTACGACGCGCCTCCTTCCTGGTTGGACTGTGGAAACAGATATCTTGCACATGCGCAGAACAACATTTTCTTCTTTTTTTTCTGGCTTCTAGTCGAGGTCGAGGGATTAACGTGGAACATCTACAGCTCGTTGATGAATACCTTTACGATGTCGTCATGTTTTGCTGGTATCCACCCACCTTGTATGTGGTGTCCCTGGTCGTGTCGTTGATGACTGACCATCCCGATCGTCGGACGTCGCGCTTCTCGATGATGTAGTTTGAGAGCGGCATGCCGCCATCGTCCTCGGGTGGATTCCAGGTGAGGGTGAGGGACTCAGAGAAGACATCCTTAATCTCCAGCGGCTTCTGAGGAGGCGACGGCTTGTCTGGAGGAGGGATGTTGTAGAAGGTGAATGAGATAGATTACAGGATGGTGCTCAATGGGACATACAACTAACATACAACTGACTGTCCTGACGTCCATTTTTCCTACTTCCATGCGGCATCAGTTTCGACATTTTGACTACAAGTAATAATCCATTTCAGTAAGTTCTCTTTGTATGAATGACGCATTCGGATATATACTTATCTTATGAGACAGTAAAATGACTTCGTATTTCAACTTCATCAATCATATGATGCCATGCATATTAAAGTCTGAAGGTTAGTAATAGCTGTCGCGTGTGTATCCCCTCGAAAGTTAAATTGCTGTATCATGGACTCTGAACGGCGTGTTTCTAACTGCAAATATCTAATGCGTAGTGCCTCTTTTGAGAATGAATGGGGCCTGGATAAGCATACGATATATCTGTGCATCTGTGTGTATTCTCGCGAAATTTTTGACATCATGTTGTAATTTTTCAGATGGAGAAGACTGCAGTGTACATGTCGATCTGGATGGCCCTTCTGCTTACCGATGACAGTGACCTCAGCGGACGCCTTCTCCGTGCCGAACGGATTGCTGACCGTCACGGTGTAGGTACCGGAGTCGGCCCGGGCGGCTCCCCATGTCGACATCTCGCTCTCCACGGGTGTTGAACGCATCTGTTAGAAAGCATCAAAAAATATTTAATGGTCATCTCAGTTCTAAAACATTTTTGTTCAAGTTCAAGTTCAAGTTCAAATTTTGTGTCTGACCACTAACATCTCAGAGAGAGGTCTACCACCATGACGTCCACATTATTATGCACTTGGTTCATACATGAATATTTATAACATAGTCTTCATAAAGACTATTAAGCTTATTTTTTTTTAATATCTCAGTGACACTCCACTCAAGAGAAAGTCTGCAATGACCTTTATCTGCACATGTTCAGATTGTAACTGTGAACTGGATTATTGCATAAAAGTTCAGATAAAACATGAGTCAGACAACCACATATGTCTACAAATACTCAGTTCTGATTGGCTAATTTCTGACTTATGTTTGACTGCATCTTTTTTTATGCAACAGGACCCAGGAGTGAATATCTTCTGAGAGGCGGGTGATACTCTAAGATGTTTTCAAATAGAAAGAATTTATGGGCTCACCTTAACTCTCTCGTCCCCAGTCAACTCTTTGGAACTGTGAGACCATTTGCAGGTTGGGTAGGGAGTTTCCGGAGTACTTCAGGTTCAGCTTGAATGTCTGGCCCGCTTTGACGGTCAAATCTTTCATGTTCTTCAGCTCAAGCTTGGGAGGAACTGGAGTTATTAATAACAAAGGCAAACAAACACACAGGGAACCGTGAAACAGTGATAACAATGGCAACATGTAACACATTCAGATCAATCGGTACATTCAAGATCAAACCAACAGAGACTATTAGCCATGTTAGAAGTGTAGAGCGTTGAAAGCGACGAGAAAGTGATGTATACAATTGTATGGAATTGCTGATAGCAGAACACATTATCTGTTCCGTGAAGGCACGTAAGTTTGCAATAAGAAAAAACAGGGGATGCGATGCGGAATTCCGCGAAAGACGCGACCTAACAAGCCTATGAAAAATCAATAGCATCCTGGTGCATTACAAAACCTACTTCGTTTTGATACTGGTGTTTGTTGTGGAGATCGCCTTCTTAACAGGAAGGAAAAACAACAATAACATAACTTCACGAAAATAGAACTAATTTGGCAGAATACGATGAATGACAAAATCGCATCTTCCGGTGATTGGCAATTGATATCGAATATGCAAAATTCGGTTTCTATTGATCGGGTGCCTTTTGGGAGCCTTGCCCGCATTACGCTTTTTTATACCATCAGCCGACACCTCACCAAACCATGATACTTACTCTCGGGGTCCTTGGCGAGCACTGGGCCTGTCGCCTCGGACGGCTCTCCGGCACCAGCCTCGGTCTCTGCTACTACCCTCAGGTCATATTCCTCCCCTTCAGCAGTGGGTACCTACACACGTGACAAAGATATACCATGGCAACTGCTGTTGTTAGAAAGTCTATCAACGTCACAAAATACGCATATGAAACATTCTAAATAAATGTCTTACTTTCCAATTCGGCTTTTTTTTTTTGGGGGGGGGGGGGGGAGTTCCCAAGTATCCTGCTCAGACAATTCTTTTGGAGAAGATGTTACATATCAAAAACGTAAAGAATTTGACTGCTACAGCTAGATCTCAACAACTGCGAAATACTGCAGGTAAAATTAGGTTGGTGCATGGTGTACCCTGATCAGGAGTATTCATATCACTTAAAATCATGATTTTATACTAAAAGTATCCATGGCTTGTGCCGGAAAAGGGGTGTAACCTAAGCTATGAGACAGAATGAGAAAAAGAAAGAATGAGAGGGGAGAGAGATATGGAGGGTGACAGAAAGAGTGTGCGTGAGAGAGAGAGAGAGTATAGTATACGAAAGACATACGGAGATACATAGACAGAGAGGGAGAGAGATAGAGAGGGAGAGGGGAAGAAAATGGGAGGGGGGTTGGTGGTGAAGGTGGTGGTGGTGGTGTGTGCGTGTGTATGTGTGAGAGAGAGAGAGAGAGGGAAAGAAAGAACGAGAGTGATACAATATATATATATATATATATATATATATATATATATATATATGTATGTTCATTTATAGATAGCGAGAGATACACAGAAATGGAGACTATTAATGAGGACATTGTTACTTCGTACTTACGGTGTACTTGGTGCCACGGATGGGGGTCTTGTTGATCGGTTCCCACTTGCCGGTGTCTGGGTTCTTCCTCTCCACGTTGTAGCCCTGGATCGGAGCGCCACCATCCCTCTTGGGTTTGGTCCATTCCAAGGGGATCTTGTCCTTGGTCACATCTCCAACCTTCAGGTCCCCAGGGGCCGAGGCAGGGTCTAAACGAGTAGAGCATTTATGATTACACCGCATCGTTATACATGATGGTTACAATATACTGAGATGAACAGGAAAATACGAAAACGGTAATGATTGTGGTAAACGATTCAATTGATACATTGCGTTTACACCGGAGGCATAGTTATGATATCATGAAATGATTATAAGGCAACACAATACTGCTTTACGAACTAGGTAATCTGGTGATGGCACCAAACATAATTTATAGTCGTTATAATCTTTCGCGCGATCACATCTTGTGACAGTATCGCGTAATGAAGATAGTAATTACACGATCACTTCGACCTTTCACTGCAAACACTGGTGATCTGTGATATTTGATGCACAATGTAATCTAAACCTCTGGAGGTACTCGTTTGGCTGCTAGCAAAATGTCCAGTGAGCAGTAGTAGTCGAAAAAAATACTTTCCATAAATCCTCGTGGTGAGTGACAAATGCAGTTTTTTCCAGAACGTCTCATTGCAAACATAAAGGGGTTTTTCAAACGCGTACTGCGGCTTCTCGCCACAAAATCGAACTTTATGGATGCGTAAATACTCGCCGAGTGGTTCTCTTGCGAGCGCTGCTTTGCTAGGTGGACTGGGTTCGCTGCTTCCGACTTTGTTGATTGCCGACACTCTGAACATGTACTCGGCACCCTGTGTGAGGCCTGCGAAACCAAACAAAAAACCGTTTAAGGTGACAATGTATTTGCAGTTCAATGGTGTTCACGTCATTCATCCGGGATTTATGCCGAGATGTCATATGCAGGTAGTAGGCCTATATTTAGGAGGGGTTTCCCTAATGATCTGAAAGATACAATTTGACTTTCTCACGCAGTAACACTTTTCGCAAGTCGTTACGAAAATACCTGTTAGCGAATGACGTTTGATTGGTTCCGCGTAAAATATTATTCCTAACATGAATGTTGAAACTGAACTTCTGTCAATATTGCAAATACGATTCATTTCATTTCATTTCATTTCATTTTATTTCATTTCATTTGTTAGAGGGAGACAAATTGAAGAAAATTCACTTCTCAATCTTTACCCCTCTACTCAGTATTCTCTTGCTCTCCGATTATGTTGATGTGCATATACAGTTATCAATCTGTGTTGAGAACAAAATAAGTGCATTATCATGATTATGTCAGGCTATCCGCCTTTCAAGATAATTCGATGTAGCGCGCAACCTCTAAACATGGTTACCATGGTTACTCAAAGAGACACCCACCTGTGACGCTGTGCTTGGTGTTGGTGATTTCATCCTTGGATGCCTTGGACCACCTGTTGCCTGATGTCTCCTTCTTCTCCAGTAAGTAGCCGGTGACCGGACGGCCACCGTCGAATTCGGGAGGCTTCCACTGGAGTGAGATACAGCCGTTGGCGGTGGCTATGACTTTGGGTGCTTCCGGCGCATCTGGGGGCTCTGTCAGCGAACAATGTAGAAATGACAATCATCACTGGATCTATATGGTGAAATATTCTCCAATTTTATGAGAGCATTAGATCTGTAACTCGGAAAGGGGGCTCAAGGAATGATACGGAATTTGTGTATGTAAAACCCACTTTGGAAGTCTTTAAAGAGACACCAATATAATGTACACAACAGACTAGAACACATCAGCAGAAGTGGGGTATGAACTTTTTATCATTAACGAGTAAAGGAGAGCTTTTGCTTGGACAAGGGTTTTCAAATCAGTATTGTTCTCTTCATTCAACGAGCAGTGTATAAAAATACCAAAGAGACAAGCTAATTACCAATCAAAACAACATTCGATTCTACTGTGTAAACTTTATCAGATTAGTTAACATCTTTGTTAAAATACTACACTGGGGTCTTAGCTAGAGATAACACTATGGCATCAGAGTAGCAAAAGCTAAACTATAGCAATAAACATCGTATCATTGCAAATTTCCTGTCCATCCATGTGAATTCGATTTTACAAACACTTTCCGCATCTATTCAGAGTGACGGTTAACGAATCTTAGGTCAAATCACATCACGTAAATATGATATTTGAATTGAAAGAGAAGGTCATAGAAACCTGGCCATTCAGCCGCCTTTCACAGCACCAACAGCAAAAGTAGTATAGAAATAACATTAGCGAGCTTTAGTCTCATGGTTATGACGCACCTCCTTTCGGGTTGGACAGTGGGAACGTCTGTCGCGCGCATGTGCAGAACAACATTTTTTTCGCGTCGAAGGATTAGCGTCGCAATCAACCAAACGGTATTGGAAGAACATATGGCTAGATTGCACTCACCTGAGGGCTCCTTGCAAAGCTGTGGCTTGTCAGTCTGGATTGGTTTGCCGGCGCCTACGGCGTTGACCGCCGCGACCCGGAAGAGGTACTCCTTGCCCTCGGTCAGCCCGGTAACAGTGTACTGCTTGTCTCGCACCTTGCTGTCGGCCACCTGACGGGAGTACAGACAAAATCAAGAAGCTCAGCTCAGTTTAGTTCAATGACATTCATATCCAAGCAAACAATATGCATAAGTATAAATAACAATGCGATAGTTTTTGAATAAAATGCTGGGGGTACATTCGAGAGACGGATTGTTAATGAGAAGGGTGAAATAGATGTTGGATAACATCCCAAAATGTAGTACCAAACGCAGTTGTTTATACTGGACAAGCCTGACAGATTCGTTCATCAATGCTCATAAAACTGTAATTGTAATTTTACAGCAGCTACTGTGTGCAACTACTTGAAAATCAAACAAACTAATACAGTGTAAACAGGTCACTTGGACTGAGCTGGAGAGAGCTAATCCGAATCCGAGTATACATATCATTTTCCTCATTGGAATATTTCATCGGTATTACACTAGTAGCTTGTCCAATTGCTTAACACAATATCGTGAATAACAAAAAGTACATTCAGCCAGCAGATAAAATGGAGCAGGAAAGAAATTCATTTTTTAAACGGTCTCTACGAAGGAGTAAGAATTATTTCAGTTACTCTCCATAACATCAGGACAAGAAATACACAACAAAAGCTAGCCGTGCTAGGGAAACTTTGATCCAGTATCAGCTTTACTCCTAACATTGCCTTAATCGAAGATTATAAAGAGACACACACGGCTGAATGCACGGTGGTCACTGCCTTCTTTAACTTTGTGAGAGAAGGGACCATTTTCGTTTTTCCGTAATCCGAAAACAAAAAGAAGGTGCGTACTAACGAACCTTCGGAATTACGAACCTTATTTCATTCTCGGATAAACGAACATTCGGAATTACGAACCTTATTTCATTCTCGGATTGACGAACCTTCGGAATTACGAACCTTATTTCATTCTCGGATTGACGAGCCTTCGGAATTACGAACCTTATTTCATTCTCGGATTGACGAACCTTCGGAATTACAACCTTATTTCATTCTCGGATTGACGAACCTTGGGAATTACAACCTTATTTCATTCTCGGATTGACGAACCTTCGGAAGTACGAACCTTATTTCATTCTCGGATTGACGAGCCTTCGGAAAGACGAACCTCCGGAATAACGAAATATAACTGCACGAGCCGTCTTGTATACAGACTCGGTGACGTAGCGTAAAAACCCTGGGGAATTCCCTCTTTCATATTGTAACTTCCGCACGTCCTCAACTCTGCGTCTTACCTCCCAATTATTGGCTCTCTTCTCCTTGTACTCCACTTGGTAGTTAGTGACTGGAGAATCGCCATCATCTTTGGGCGCTTCGTAGGCGATGGAGACGGTGGTCTCGTTGTACGCTGTGACCTTCACGCTTTCCGGAGAGCCAGGAAGATCTGGGAGAAAGGTCGGAGCGTTGGAAATGATGGCATCGTTTAAAGGTACTGTTTACCAATGCGAGCAGTGATTAAAAAAAAATGATTAAGTTATCACATTCGATGTATGTGTGTAGGTCAGTTGTATCACAAAACATCCTACCATATGAAACATTTTGCAATAAAGCCTAAAATATAAGGAGATGTCCCTATTTTTCTCACTAAACCACAACTGTAGATGGTTTAGTCCAGAAACAATATAACGTTATAATTATTGTTCACATACTGTACATTCAACTATACTTAACATTGATTATATTGATTATTTTTTTTACACTGGTTGTTTCTATCCCTAACTCACATTTTAGAACTATTTTAAAGCTCTAAAGTTTGGTGTTTGTTTTATCCGCAAAAGGTAAAATCACATGCCTTTATGATGATGATAGTAAGAACGTTAACAATATGGCTACATCTTCTTATAATGATGGATGATGATGATGATGAAAATGCAGTACGAAAAATTATTCTTAGTTGCTAGGGAGACCTCTTCAGTAAACAGCTCTGGTATTCCCAAGGTCCCCGCCGTCATTATTGGCCAAGACTATCCATATCATTATTTTACCCACTATGCTATTTAATCTGCTTGTGTTAGGATATGCGTAGGAACAAAAATAGATCTCCGAATTTCCCTTTTAAGAGTCTTAAGCCCCATCAATAACACTGTGAATCAGATGGTCCCACACTGTGAGAAATCAATTGGCCAAATATGACTTACAAATAAAGTACTATATAATTGCACATTCATCATCTTTTCATATGTATGATCATGGTAACTTATTCTATTACCTTACTCAATGCTTTAGTGTGATAAGACCCTTTAATTCAAATCTTGAATCTTGATCCTTTAGTATAATTTTCTCGTTTTAATTCCAAATAAGAAAGAACAGCTTTGTGAATCTATCATAATTTATGCTGATTCTTTATGATTATTGAGCAAGTATTGATCTTATGATTTCAAACATTGCGGTCAAGGGAGACATTATGGACAGCATCTTCCAATGTACGAACGAGACAAGATTCGAACTATGGACCTCGTGTTTAAGTTCATAGAACATTACCACAACAACACCACAAAAGTTAAAAAAGGAGGTAATGATCACTCACCAATCACTTTGACTTTAACTTTAGCATTGGCCTTTCCGTGTTTGTTGCTGATGTCCACCGAATATTCAGAGGTATCCGAACGCTGGCCCTTGCTGATCAAGAGAGTGGCGTCGTTGGGCGTGGTCATGATCTCCACCCGGTCCGATTCGGTGAGCTTGGTGCTGCCCTTCGTCCACACGACTTCGACGGCAGGCGAGCCCGAGATCTCTAGGAAGAGCTCAATGGTCTCCCCGGCCTTGACCGTCGTGTCCTTCAAGGTATCCACCTTGAGGCTGGGCTTCTCTGTTGACGGTTGGTGTGAAGTGACAGACGGATTAAAATCATAACATCGCACGCGAGATTTTTTGTATTGTTTAGTTGTCATTCCAAGCAAAGCCAATGTACACACGCATACGTTATCTTAGTGCACTCTTGGAATAAAAAAAAACATGTTCTTGTACTTTCAATGAGCGGTGAGACGTTCCTTTCCCGCCTATGCACTGTTTTCAGACAACTAAAACTGAAACAAACTATACCTGAATACATAATTTTAAGATTTTCTTTAAATACGTTACAAATCAAGGTAGTAAGAGAAGTATAGATTATTCAAATTTATGAAATGCTTCTGTCGAGTTGTTATTATTACTGCAACTGATTATTTACGTCGATGTAGGGCAATTATAAATCAGTTGTAATAAGTAAAGATTAAGCACGAAGAAACATTAATGTCATGTCAACACAGGAGCACTCAACTTATTTTAAAGATCAAGTCAAATTATATATTTTTATATTCTATAAAAGCAAGACAAATCATACATATTTTATATTCCATAAAAGCAAGAGCACACCACTTGTGTTACCTAACATATAGGGAAAATGTTCCATTCGCATTGATTTATTTGGGGTGTCATTCCCAAATTCTTACGACAAATTCTAACAAGAGGAAACAACCTGTGGCTATGAAGGAGGACGATTAGGGTAAAACTTTGGCTTAGTGTTCCATGGAGTACGTTTTATATTTCTATTTGAATGAAAACGCACCTTCTACAGTAATCAAGTATATAGATTCTTTGTAGTATGATACATAGTATTTTCTCTTCTTTTCAAAGACAATGCGCATACTTCAGTCACATTCTACACGTTGAAATGCAGCGCAAAATTCTCCATAGTTAGAGAGCAAAGAAGCGTGTTAAAATATGATACTGCTGCCGGTATCGAAGCATCTTTACTGGGTATAAAAAGCATTTGCTATAAAGTTAGCTGTACCACGCATATGGAATTTAATTACTGATGATGGCTATAACATCAAATGTATATACACATAAATGACAGAAGCGAATACATTCGAGCGTTGCACGTACGCCATGAAAAGAGCTTTGATGAAATAATTATATACAAATATTCTATCATGTTATTAATCATGATAATAGCTATGTGTAATTTTATCTGGCAAAATACCTTAGAAACTCTGCATACGCTTTCAGTTAATGTCACCTTTAGATAACCCAAGTTTGTTGAAACATCCCAGTACTTATCGCTTACACAAAATTCTGGTTCTCAGCCTAATATTGCTCCATGCAAATGAGCGATATTACGCTCAGAGTTTTGTCTGTGACCTTGCCTTTTCGCGCTTTTCAATTACGTTATAATTTTGGTATATAAGAATGGGTAGCACGCTTATTCGGATGACTTAAGCGAGTATTGAGCCTTCCACTACAGAAAGAGCACAACCGTCAGCAAGGGGACACCAACAAGACCGAGATCCACGAGTCATTCAGCCCACTAGTCATACAGCCCACGAGTCACACAGCTCATGAGTTCGACACTACGCAAATAAGGCCCAGGAGTTCGACACTAGGTAAAAACAGCCCACGAGTTCGACATTGCAACACGAGGTTTTAATGTGTCGATCTCGTGGGTCTTGTTTGCTTATAGTGTCCAACTCACGGGCTGCCATGTTGTGTGACTCGTGGACTGTATAACTCGTGGGCTGCATGACTCGTGGAGTGTATGACACGTGGGTGTCGAACTCATGACGTGCACTATGGGTATTATTGATATGAGGAAATAATACTTGTTTCTCAGTTAAATGTTTGTACGTCGTACTAACATGGTACTATTACAGCTATTAATGTTAAGTCGTTGAAGACAAGTCCAGTTTATTAAAACACTCATTCAATCCCAAGATTATTCTAGATGATTAATTGCATCTGTGTCAAAATGATAAGAGTATTTTTCTGTCGACATGTTACAGAAAGCATCTGACAAATCCACAACTCATTTCAAAAGTACTTTGTGATTTCGTCTCTTATACGAAGAAAATGACGTCACACACACAAACCCTCAAACGGAATTAGGAACAACATTGCCTCTTTTAATGTTTACCTTAAGGTAAAGAGTAAGGTCGTGATGTAATAGTTAGTTATCAAATTAGCATGAATTACATTCTGAAAGCAAACTAGCGAATGATATTTAGCAACTATAACCCATGTTTCCGCTGAGGAAAACTCTGCTTCAACACAGCAAAGTACGGCAGAATAAGCAGTGCCAAGATATTTCCTTCTTATCCGCATTTGATACAGCCAAAAGGCAATGCTATGCTGTGAATATCAGCAAGAAAACATTTCTTAGGTCAATTTTATTGACATTAATGCAGAGTTTGTTTCACACATTTTGCGATTTTAATGAACCGTATAGTTCCCGGTCATTACAGTTAAAATAAAGGATTCATTTCGGGGGTGAAACCTAACCTGACTTTCATAGCTGTTAACAGTTACAGGGAAAAAGGAGAACCCCCCCCCCCCCCGAAAAGTTACAATAATTTGACGAATGGACGTTTTTATTAATTTAGGGACATTGATAGAGCAGTCTCACACAGTATCACTCTGCCAGACCTGAACAATACATCACCAAAGCAGCTGCTGGACTTATAATTTTGTTTGTTCTATATCCTCTTGTAGTATGAATAATTTATTGATTGATTAATTTCTGCGAGTTGAAAATATGCACATTACTTAGCATTAGATAATCTTGCTTAGATTTAGATTGTAAATTGAGAGTACTTTTTGCGTTCAAATTTCCTTGTTCAACACAGTGCCCATGTGTGTAATATGAGAATGAGTCTGGGAAAATGGGTCTAGTTGTTGGATGCGTTACTTTGACTTAATACACTCGCATGGTTGGTAACTTGAGAGCGCGGTTAATTTTTTTTTTCTTTTCAATTTAATAAAGAGAATGCGTAATTCCGAATAGCGCTTTCACGTGATATCCGACAGGGTTAAGACTCCGTTCATACTCAAGCACATGGAATCATTGCAGCGATATCACGTTGTGTTTCAAACCAGTAGGGACCACGCCTTGCTTGTTGACTGACAAATTCACGACAGGTCATCTATATCATATTTACATATATACAGCAGCACATTTCAGTCACAAGAACAGTGAGAGAGAATACTGGCATGTTATCATCCACGTAGAAGAAGTGGCGACAATAAAACAGGAAAGCGACATCGAATTATAGTCAAAGGTAGCAAATCCAAATCAGCAATCCTTTTAAACTTCGTCAGTAAAAATTGCATACGTCAAACTCTTTTTGTTAAATCAGCACTGTTTCGGCTGCAACGCTTTGAGGTTATTGCTTTTAGCTCGCAATTGCGGCAGATTTGGGTGTGAGAAATGCATTTCTGCATTTTACTTCGATTTCTTTTCGTGATCGATAGATCCTCAAAACAGTATTCCATATGTTGCGTTACAAGACGGCTACTACCTTTGACTGAAATGAAACGTTAATAATATTTGCTGAAAGCACCAAGTCATAGAAAGACAGAAAGCAACAGTGACATGTATTAAAATCAAGAACTTTGCTGAGCAGTAAACATGTTGTCTTACCTGGTCGCGCTGATGGTTCATAATGTGAGCGATCGTAATAATTACATAGAGTGTAGACGGAAAGCAAAACAAAATGGGAGAAGTTCGAGTAGCAGTAAAGATAGATCTCAGAAGAATGGAGACAGAAAGAGAGGTGTAGACAGGAAGTGAACGAGCGAGGAAGGTAGAAATCTGGATGGAGTACATGAGAGTCGTTTTACTCTCAGTCACTATAACTTTTCTTGAGACATGGATAGAATTTAAATCCCTTTGTTGAACATCAATGTTGGTGGGCTTGCTTCTTCAGTCAAACTCATTGCGAAATCATTTAAGATCAAAATGTTGAAAACTTTGGTTGATAACTGATCAGAAATCAAACAAATTAAACCCCTGAGTCACAAGATACGGTGAATACGGTGAAGTCGATTTAAATTTTTGTATCTTTGCATTCAAGGTTCAGTTATTTCCTTAATGGGGCTTACATAGTTGTATGCGTTTGTTTTAATTGCTGTATAGATTGATTAAATAATCAAATTCCCAAACATTCATTCATTCATTGACACCAAATACATGCCTCCTAATACAATGTAATAGGAGGGATAAAAATGATAACCCTTAAATACCAATACAAGTATGATTGATATACATGACTTCTGGTGGAAATGATTTAAAATGACAGAAAGCTGAGCATGCATGTGTATTCCCCGTTATATCAGCAGTGTCACGTGATCAAGGAACCAACCTTGGATCTGCAGGCTGGAGTAGGTGGCGTTCTCCGCATCCATGGCGCATGCGTAGCGACCTTTGTCCTCTGGCTGCACGTCGTGCACGATGAGCTTCCGGGTGTTGCCGTCGGTGAGGACCTCGAACTTGTCCGAGGGTTCGAGTGGCTCGTTGTCCTTGAACCAGAACACATCGGCCTCGGGGGCACTGACCTGGGTCACCATCTCGCAGTCTTCGCCGACAAAGACTTCCTGGATGGGGTCCAGCTTGGCGGACAAGGTGGGTGCCTCTGCGCGTTGGTGAATAGGGAAGCAAGAATCGAGGAGATTAGATAATTTTGGAGTCATTGTAGATCTGTTTGTAGATTAAAAAAAGTGGGTCCATTATCAGTGGAAGTATACATGTACGAGCTTATGATTATTGCTTGAAATCATAGCAAAGGTAGCAATGATTTAGAATCTCTAAATTGTAGATGAACAGGAGACGTATGTGGAAGTCAGAACTTTCTTGACTTCCTGGATGGGGTCCAGCTTGGCGGACAAGGTGGGTGCCTCTGCGCATTGGTGAATAGGAAAGCAAAAAGGTTGAGAAGATAAATCATCTTAGTCACTGGAGATTTTGTAGATTTTAACAAGGAGGTCCATAAGTGAAAGTATACATGTACGAACTTATGATCTATTGCTTGAAGTCATAGCCACGGTAGGTACGATTTAGAAATCTTTGAATTGGAGATGAACAGTAGACGAACATGGAAGTCAGAACTTTCTTGGCTATCAAACCCTGTGTTCAAGTAATGAACATTCTTGTAAGTAATTAATAATTATTAGTGGGGTGGCTTAGTGACAAATATACTGATAATCGTGACACGCCGGACAAAAGTGTCATTTTTTCCTCAGACATTTGTATATATATGAGGATCAAAATTAGGGGGTGCTCCAAGAAATCCGCTAACAGAAAAGATGAGAAAATGCCCTTAATTTGTACATAACAATAGTGTCTGAATTCAAAGACTATACACAGGGCATTCGCCAGGTTTCTGTACAATGCAATGCAATGTACATGGTTGCTAGTCTTAAAATTCAGACCCATAATACGACATATTGTGTGCATGTTTACAGTAATACACCATTTTTACTGGTTTTCCTATGGTAACAGGTGGTTAGTCTGTGTTGCAGACCTGAGGGAGGTGTGTTGGAATAGTCCAGTTTTCTTAAGCACCTTTTCATTAAATAATTTCCTATAATTTCTGGTAAAGGATTTTTTTAGTACTGTCTACCTCCTGTAGAGAAATGGCAAAGAGTGACATGTGACTCTGGCTCAGATACTTTAAATCTTGGGCAATGACTGAGCCAGGTGTAGGACTATGTCACAGTTCATTTTTTCTCCCAGAACTACTAGTTTACCAGTAGAAGAGCTGCATATTCCATTGAGAACTTAAGGTTTTGGGTATTGACCTACATATTTCCTAACAAATTTAACCCGTTTCCTCCAAGATTGTGTGAATTCCATAGGTTTAGCGCAGGGATTACCTGGTTCCCGTAAGCAATTTTTATAGTCCGCACCTCCCCTCTTTATATGTTTCTTATTTCTTGTGGGGGTTATTCAAATGTTTAAAAAGGTTAAAAGTCTATTTTCATAGATGAAGTTGAATTTAGACAATTTGAATATTTTTAAAAATATATTGATATTTGTAATTTCACTCATAAAGACTTAAAGCGGTTTGAATATTTTTGGTCTGATAGCTATGTATAGACATGTTATTAAAAAGTAAAAGCAATGTTTGATTGGTTCACATTATCCAAAGAGGGTGGGATGTAGTTGGCTGGTGAACAAAGTCTATGGGGAAGTTTAAAAAGTTGATAGAAATAAAACAAAATCGGCATAGAGCAGAATCTAAATCACAATATGATATGACAAAATTCCCGACCCCAAAGGCGGTTGATTCTATGATGCTTTATGTCAAAATACATTCCACCCAAAATACATGTGATTGATAGGAGGAAAAAGTATAGTACATTAAAAACAATATAGTTCAACTAACCCCATTAGTCGAGCAGCATAATGAAATGATTGTTAAGTTTTATCGCCTTGTCAATTGAAGATGATGTTACATAATGACAATTATCAAAGTCAGCTAGATCTACGAGTATATCAAGAAACCAAAAAGAAGGGGTGGGGTGGGGTGGG
Organism: Diadema antillarum; assembly: GCF_040938485.1. Classification (NCBI taxonomy): domain Eukaryota; kingdom Metazoa; phylum Echinodermata; class Echinoidea; order Diadematoida; family Diadematidae; genus Diadema; species Diadema antillarum. The sequence continues at coordinate 1,459,478 of NW_027270934.1, forward strand.
GAGAGAAGAATGAAGTAAGTTATTAGTATTTGTAGTTTTGGTTTTCAGTATATTCATTTTAATTTCCTTAATTTCCGTTAGGTCATCATGGATTGGAGCATTTGTGTACTAGTAATCTGCCAGGAACAAACACAAGAAAAACTTAAAGGTCCTATATTATACACTTTTGGGAGAGTGACTTGAAAAAAAAAATGTTCAGGATATCACATTTTATGCATAATATGTGTAGGTCTGGGGGCATTTCATGAAGCATTTTGTCCGACAAGTTGTCGGACAAATTTGCTCTCTGCCAATCAGATGCAAGGATTTCTGTAGTTTGTAACAGTTTGTCAGAAAAATATCTGACCAAACTGCTTCATGAAATGCCCCCCTGTTGTATCACAAGACATCCTACCATATACAGTTTTTGCAATCAAAGCAAACATATAAAGAGATATCAGTATTTTTCTCATTAAAGCATAAATGCGGACGGTTTAGTCTGGAAACATGTTATCATAGAAATATTGTTCACATTTTGTGTTATTAACAATACTTAACATTGATTATACAGATTCCATTTTTTACAGAGGTTCTTTGTATCCGTAACTTACACTTAAGAATAATTTTCAAGCACTAATTTTGGGTTTTTGCCTTTAATTATCCACAAAAAGGAGGACTCAGTGCATAAAAGGTGTATGCTTTATTTTTGGAAAATGTTGAGGAGATCAGGAAAATAATATATATTGATGTAGATTTTGGACCTGAAGGAGCAGTTGAAGCATTTTTAAGAAACAATGCCTTGTGGCATCGTTCTTATCATCAAAAATTAATAATGGCAAACTCAAATGAAAATTGGAGGGGGGAAGAAAAGATGAACATAATGACATGAGACAGCTTGGTAAAGATTAAACGCTAAAATAGACAATGCAGCCTCTTTTCTCAGTTCATACTTATCCAGAGTGTGTGCTTTCTTTCCAGTACCGGTATTATTATTTAGATAGGTTAGGGGAATCCCTTTGAATTGTGTGATACATCATTTTAAAGCTTACAGTCTGCTCTTTCAGAATCTGTCCTTAAAGGACAAGTCCACTTTCATGCGCACGTGGATTCAGTGAATACAACAATATTAGTAGGACACATCACAGAAAGCTTGGAAAAAATCGTACAATCCGTTCAAAAGTTATGATTTTTTAAGGTATCTGCACAGTCGCGGCTGGATGAAAAGACTACCACAGTGTATGATGTCACATGCACACATTCTAAGGAAAATGAAATGAGAATTTCACAAAACCATACTTTTTGAATAAAGTTCACATAGTTTCTTTGACTTGCTACTTACGTATGTCAAGGGTAAAATTATTCCCCCTGCCTTCTGAAAGAGAAGTCGAGTATCCTTTTGTAAGCGAAAATAATTTATGTTGAATTTTCTTTATTCATTCTTTATATCGTTGTACACATGTGACATTACAAGGTATAGTAGTCTTCTCATCCAGCCTCGACTGCATGAGCAGAAACTTCAAAAATTCATAACTTTAGAACGGATTGTCCAATTTTCCTCAAACTCTCACTGATGTGTTCTACTATTGTTGCTGCATTCACTCAACCCACATGCTATAAAGGTGACAAATCTTTGTCTGGCGACTTTTTTGTTGATCAATTATACCAACCCTGATGGAAATCTCTTCAAATTCATAAGTTCTGAAGTCTCCTTTAAGTTTAACCAAAATCTATATATGTAGTTGCCATGGCAACATACCACTTAACACTAATGAAAAGTATTTCAAACCTCTATACATCCCGTTGATCAGTTGTACCTATTCAAATGGAATCTCTTCCAAACTGGAAAATAGCCTCCTGTAACTAACTTCAATCAAAAACCCTCGTTTTGGGTTGCCATGGCAACGCACAAATCAACAATTATATTTGACCCCTGGTTTATACTCTTGGTACCTTCTATATAACGTTCATATCAAATTTTGTGAAAATTGAATCTTCCTACCTGGAGAAATAAACAAAAACATGATTTTTAGAAAAAGTTCATTGACCTTTGACCTTTGACCTTTGGAAAATTCACCCCAAATTCAATCAAAATATTTTACTTGTTCTCAATATTCTTCCTGCCAAGTTTTATCCAGATTGGATATTCCTGACCTGAGAAATAGCCAAAAAACCTATTTCACAAATAAAGGTCATTGACCTTTGACCTCTGACCTCCTTCCCAGCATCAATTTTCTTGGAGCACCCTATTTTTTGAGAAGGTACATCATGAAGTACCTTTGGTGAAAAAATCATGCTTTTGTCCGCCGTGTCACGATAATTTCACTAAGCCACCCCACTATATCTGGTAAATTCCTCTTCACAAAATTGAAACACATAACAAAAATCCATGCAAAAAATGCACCCATTCGAAAATTAATGATAAAAGACATGATATCATGAGAAGTCCGTACGATGAATAAAGTGTTACGTATCTAAACTATTTAACCTTGTGATGATATTTCAGATTTGTTGCAACTTTTATAACGGGCATGAGGAAACAGCATAAAAGCCCGTCTCACGCTGTGCAATTTTGACTACCGATAGCTTGCGATGCGTTTCAACTAGAACGCAACACTGTGCGATATCGCTCGCCATTGCTTTCCGTTACAGGATGTAAAAAAAACACATCGCAGGCTGTTACATCGCAGACCCCCTCACACTGTCGACTGTGCGCTATTAATTGGTTATCACTATCGATGCGACATTGCTTCGCAAGAAATCGCAGAGCGTCAACTCACCAATGACGGCGCAGTTTGCGGTTGACTCCAGCTTGCCAAACTTGCAGGTGTATTTTCCGGCGTCTTCAAAGGAGGCCTTGTCGAAAATGATCTTGCGGACACAGGCGTCTTCGTCGAGTCGGATGGTGTCGGTTCCCTTGAAGGGTTTGCCGTCCTTGGTCCACTCCACCTTGGCACCCGCGTCCGTAATCTCGCACTCCATTACGCCGACCTTCTTCTCGACGATGGTGATGTCTTTCAGTTCCTGGATGAACTTTGGTTTAGCTGTTCGTGGTTCGGAGATCGTTGATAATCATGGTTAGTGATTCCTATTATTATTGCCGGTAATGCTATTAAGAGAGACAATTCCAACGATACTGCTAATAATGCAGTTAATATGATTATAGAAATTATGTCTATGGGTGTTTTGATGTAGTGCGTTTTCACAGTAGGCATTTTGCTGACGAGTGTCCAAGCAGGGAGGTGTTACAGAGATGGAGTGGTAACTCTTCGTAATTCATGCAAACACATGTTTGGGTTCAAGGCGTTACTATGGGATGTCTAGGATTCCACTACGCTTTTAAGCCATGCTCGGCACCGCTCTAGTTGCAAGACGAAGTTCGGAGACGAAGAGCGCATTTCACCTTTCGTTGAATTACAAGCTTCATTTCACCGTAAAATTTTAAATGAAATACTCGAATTCATTTAGAATAGTTTAGGAAAGAATTCCTAGTTTCTTCGTAATGCGCAAATCGAAATGAAATGAAAATTAGGCCCTCTTAAAAACCTAATATTTTTCTATAATGCGCACATTTCCGCATGTTAGTTTTCTATCTTTTAATCTGGTATATTTTGATCTTTCAAATAAAGTACTCCGCTAAAGTATGCTCGATTAAAGCATGATCCAGCATGCTTTTAAACTATTTGCTTTTAAAATTGTCAGTTTTACACTGCATTTGATTCGCTGCTCCAATTCAACGTACACAAATTCATTGTTGCCATCACATTGAAAGAGAGAAGGAATTGCAGTAGGGCAAGTATTCCTAGATGTGAGAGCGCTAGTCCCGATTATTGACGCTCTCTTTTGTCAAAGCACATGGTTAACACCTGTAGTTGAACGCATAACTTCTCGGCGGTGCCGCGCATGACTTCAAAGGAGAGCAGTAGTTGTCTCTCCTTCTCTAGCACCTCCCTGGTCCAAGTATTATATCGTTACAGTTTCATCTTTCTTTGACGTCAAACCAAGACATTTTGGAAACTGATTATGGAAAGAAAACAGCTCTGTCTATACCAACTCTGTTGGCGTCATAAATCATAACGAACATCCAAAAAAAAAATGTATTTCATCGATGCCCATTCAAACATCTTACAGGCAAAACAAATAACCCAACACGAAACTGTATGCAATAAATCTCAAGAATCATATCATTGGCTTTGATGCCACTAGCTGATTGGGAGGGCAGGGCGTAGAAGGAGGGGGGGGGGGGGGGGGAGGAGGGGATAGTGGGAAGAAACATACCTTTAACGAGAAGACCAGCACAGCACTCCTGTCGGTCGACCTTCAGCACGACCTCTCCCTGATCCTCGGCGGTCACCTTCTTCACCACCATAGAGTGCTTCCTGCCAAGCTTCTTGATCTCGTACTTAGCGGCGTCCTTGGACGTGATCTTCTTGCCGTCCTTGAACCACGTGATCTCGAACTTGTCGCCGCTGAGCTCGGCGGTGAACTTGGCGTCGGTCCCCTCGTCAACCTCCTGCGTCTTGATGAGGGTAATGAAATCCACCTTGGGCTTGGAGGCTGAAAGTTTAGAAGAAAGTGTCGAATGTGAACAACTCTCCTTGCACTTTAGTCGCTGGCGGCGATTATCATCTTTATTATCACTATTATTATCATAATGATTGTTATTATTACTATTATCATTATCATTTTCATCATCTTTACCATAACTTTCATGACTTTCATAATCATTATTATTATTATTATTATTATTATTATTATCATTATTGTTATTATTGTTATCATTATGATGGAATTATTAATGTATAATACTGCATCTGATGAGAGATCACAAATTTACGTTACATATTGCTATTTTTTTTTATTTGTTTGGGATTATTCAATCGAGAGAAACAATTTTCAGCATTATGGTTGTGTCTCAATATGTCTAATACCAAAGACATCAAACCAAGGTAATTGTTTACCTTTTAAGCTTATTTTACAAGACGAAGCTCTTGAATTTTGCAATTTGGTATCACACTTTTATGATATTCCTATAAAAAGAAAATCGTGTTTTTCCCCCGGAAAGTAATGTTGTAATAATGTAATTCCATAATGATGAGATTATCAAAAATCAACATTATTGTGTACAATAACTGTCCATAATCTCTGGATAGATCAATTTACAATACTTAATTTTATACATAATCCATGCTGATATATAATATCATTCATCTGGTACAAGTGTATATGGTATATATATTTCGACAACACATTATGCAGTAGTGTATGCATAATCATGCTCAGTGCTTTACTTCCTGTAAATACAGTGTATATACATATGCATATACAAATCAACATAATATACTTCAGTTTTCCCACAACATCATGAATATAGCTGCTTGCATAGATATAGGTTCTGTGCTCGGATACACGTGCTCATAGATAATATTATATTTGTCACGGTGCTCGTAGATACATGTACTGGTACTCAGGAATGATAACAAAAGTAATCTGTGAAGGTTTCCGTGGCGGTAGAACGTTGGATTGTAGAAGGCTTAACGGTGCACCACATATTCTTTCTAGGGCATGCATGTGGCCCTGAAAAGGGCCTACCCACTTCCGACGTTTCGACAAGCATGTGCTTGCCGTTTTCAAGACGTCGGGAGTTGGTAGGCCCTTTTCAGGCAGTGTCAGGGCCCTTTTCAGGCAGTGTCAGGGCCACATACATACCCAAGGAAGAATACGTGGTGCATCTTTAAGCCCATTCCACCCAAAAATAAGAAATGTATTTTATTTATCAATTCACGTGAATTTAACGTTTTGCCATTTGCAAAGATTCCTCCATTTTATTTGTGACGTTGCAAAGAGCTAACTGCCCATCAGACGGTGTACAGATCAAGAAAAACGTGCTGTTGGAAAGATTGATATGAAAGCCGATATTCCGAGATACCATAACTTAAGTAGCTGGTTGGTGGAGTAGGAATTCACCAATACAAATGCAATTCTCTCTCCGGACGACCAATATAAAACTGATTTGAAATCGTAGTGAGCCGTCCAATATGCGATCATGAGACAAAATTATGTCATGAGTGCCATGAACTGTCGTACGGATGTACAGTATTATACGCATCATATGGAAGCGATATGTGATGCAGTTTTTGCGAGGTCTGAATTAAAAGGTAGGGGAAGAAATTCACAGCTATATATCTAAAAGAGTTATGAAATGACTTAAATAATTATTAAATTAAAGAGTTATTGATTTAAAGAGCTGTTAAATGAAAGTGTTCCGTTGTACCATTTTCTTCTTCAGAGAACAAGCATGTATGACAATACACTGTACTTGGCGTAGGTAGAGGAATATCCGCGAGAGGATCTAATTCGTTTTCAAGTGGAAAATCCTACAAAGTTTTAGTTTTTTGAAAAAAAGAAACATTCCCAAAATGATGGCAGGAGATTGTCACATTTTCCTATTTTCTGAAATTCACATTACATTCTACATTTTTTTCATACCGCTAGGTTGGGCTATCATTGCTTTCAACGTCTGAAATGACAACAGTAAAAAAAAAAAGAGAATGGTTAAAAATAGATAAAAATCAGTTGGACTGTGTTGGTAAAATATAGATCAGTTTGTTTTGATGAATTGTAATCTCCGCGCTGATAGTTGGTACAACATTTTATAAAAAGTAAAGCGCCGCCACGATTCACTGTCGACTCACCTGAGAACGAATACTGCAGCGTAAAGCGACAGCGTAACGGCGGGAGTTTATGGGATACTTTTTAGTGGTAACTGTGAGTTTAACAATAGCAGAAGTCTCGCGTTTTCTTCTTATTTGATAATATTCTCACAAAATACTGTCGTTCATTAAAACTCCCGATGCATTCAATTGTTTTCAGGAATACTGTGTGGCAAGGAATTACATTTCATTTTATGAAATTGTTGCCATGGAGATATGAAACAACGATCCTATGAAAAGGAGCAGGCAATCTCCTATAGACATGGGCAGTCAAGGGGTACAAAAGAGTGGAGGTACGATCCAATGATGCATTCTGGTATATAGGGTAACATGACCCATGCATGGATAGGGAGGCCATTTCAGATGGGGGAGATGCTCCTCCAAAGTCGAGTGAGTCTAAGAAACATCCTAGCACCTTCATCATGCTGTGGTTCTGGACTCTTGAAATACTTTCTTGTGCAGAGAACCAATTCCAAATTCAACGTCATATCGAATGAAGTCATTTTTTTAAAAATTAATCATGGACTTACTCTCTAGGATGTTTCTTAATCACAGAGTCCATGCCCCAGTATATAATTGTACAGTTTTTTGGTTACAAGTAATGCAAGAGAAACACTTCACCAGCAACTGAGAAACTGCGGTTTGTGGACTAGCAATGATGCCATTGGACATGGATGTGCAGAGCTCCACAATTCATTAACGTTTATGCAAGACATCATATGCCTTCTTGACAACGACCGTATTATGACTTCAGCAGAGTACAAATATATTGCATATTTCACTCTTCTCAAATGCTTTCATTTTAAGTCTAAAACGACATTTTCTTTCTCGTCAACCTTTTACTTTTTTGACCTCATAATCCGGCATCCGCTTCATTATTAAAGTAGCAGCTCAGTTGTGACGTAATGTTTCTCTTTTCATTTCAATTAAGGCCTGTTCACAATGTGCAAGTAGCCTATGGTTTCATCCAAACCCTTGGATTTTCTGTATCTAAACCATGCGCGTATGAAGTGAAGATGTGCCTTTATCGAATGTTTTCGTCTTGCAAAACAGACGATCAAAGTTAATGGTATTCTGCCTGGTACACTTGTGACCAGTCAGCAATCAAGTCTGCCTTTGCTGAAATTCATTAAATCGAAGAGACTTGTGAATAATGGAAAAATAGTCCTTATATGAAAGTCATTCCACTGGCAAACATGATAAACTCCTTTAAGCAAAGTTCACATGCATACAGGAACAAAAAGTTCGTCCTGCTGCCCATGGGGGATAGTAATTATGTTCAAATGGATACAGCAATTCTGCCGTTCCTTCTAGGTTTTGTAAGTGCAATTTGGGTTTGAGATGTTCGAACCGAATGACTTAATTGCAAGATGTGAACAGGGCCTTGAGTATAGGGGGCGGGGCATGCACCGAGCCCTAGTCAACTCCTAGTGTGGTGTGCCTACCATCCTTTGGCTGAAGTCCCTGCTTCTGCATCTTCCTGTACTCGGGCTCGCTGATCTGGGCCAAACACACATGCGCTGGATGGGTGGTTCAGGGAAGAGAACGTATTGAGCAGTGCCACGCTCACAGCAATTCGGACACCGACAATAAATGAATGTGAAGGTGTGTACACGTGTATGTGTTGTGTATCGAAAGTATGTGATGTCAGTGTGTTGTGGGTGAATGTGTGACTTTGTATGCATGTATGTACGTATGTGTGCGCGCGCGCGCGTGTGTGTGTGTGTATGCGTGTATGTATGTATGTATGTTTGTATAAGTACCTGCTTGTATGAGATTTTTTTTTTCCTGCAATGACGACTGGAATTCATAATGCTTGTATGCATGCTTGGAGAACACCAATGAATCCAGTCGAATAAATCGGTGTTTTGTTTAGAAAGACTATAGAAACAAACTATCCATCCTCACTGTACTTAAGTTCATTATGGAGAATTTAACATAGAAAAAGACCGTATTTTGAAAAATCTGCTGCACATAAAACTATTTTCTGCCAGAAAGTTTGAGATTTTGCTGTTAGATACTTGACGAATATATACATTTTGCTTATACAGACCGTTTGACAGAACTATTTTGTAATTATTTTTTTTAAATGTGCAGTAATGTCGTAATACGCATTAATGAATATGGAACATTCCGAAACAAAGTAAGGCACGGAACAAAATTATCATCTATATGTACCCATATGTATGGATTGTGTACAGTGTATGTGTACGTGTTTGTGTAGTGTGTTGATGAGGGTTAGTAACAAGAATCACGCTGAGAAAAAAAAAATGGAGTTAGACGTTCACGCATGAGACCGCTGACTTCTACCAGGACACCGGCACTCTCGACAATGCTGGACATGCAATACGTGCAGAAAGTCAGAATGAAGCAATACGGAGAATCTCACGTTTCTTTAATCTATCTCTGCCCCATGTATCGTTAGACACTACACTTTTGTGGAAGCGAGATGCAGAGGAGGAAAGGAAACACTGAGTATGGTGGCTGCAAAGATACAGTCGACAAATTCATGAAGAAAAAAACCTAGTCACAGGCTTTCTATCTACTCAGCGCTTGAGAAACACTATCTCATATTTCATTCTTAAAATAAAATCACTTCTCCGACTCTTTGATTATGACTCTCTTCCAAGAAAGAAATGACAAAAATGAAAAAGGAATCATATATTCATCCTGCCATAATTGTGGCGGTAGTTCCAGTTGATCTTCGAAAAAAGGGACGAGGCAACTTTTGTATGAAAGGGATGAAAAAACTCATCAAAAGCATTACATGCACGATCATGAGCCTGAAACACCACAGTAGAGAACTCCAAACCTGACGATGCGGGAGTTACCATGGTAACGGAAGGGTTGCTTGAGTTGAACTCGTAGGACAAGCAACCCGTCTCAAATGGAATGATATTTCGTGAATGCATATCATCAGGGGTCATGAGTCATGGTATGCCCTTTTTAGTAGTCACATAAAAGTATCATGGCTTCTGAAAAACGGTACAAGTGGTTGTGTTAATGATGATGAAGATGAAATGGAAAATAAAGTTTTCTCTGCACGAGCTGAACTAACTTTAGTAGCTTTGATATAAGTATGATGCTATGCACAATACAAGCTGATATTGCATTAAATTCTGCGCAGCTTGGCAGCTTTCTAGACCAGCGACATCAACTATATATTGCTACGCATGAATATACAGTAACGCATGTGATTAATTGAAGCGTATTCTACGCAGGTGATGATACATAGTATAGAGTACAGCCACAACTGCAACGCGTTAGGATATGGGTTAATCACATTTGTGATGTATGTTACATTACTTGAACTTCAGTTGAATCCTTTAGAAAGCAGAGTTAGGTAAAGTATTGTCAAGATATTGTGAGATACAGTTTAATACATGATATAATGATATCAAAACTTTTGTTCTCATGTGAAGTCATTATGCCTGAAACAAAATAAATCGGACATTTGTATAAAACATGCCATTGTAGGATTACTCGAACAAGATTTAAAAAGTGGTATATCTTTGGAGTCAAAATAGATATTATTTTCTCATACCGATTAATATTGCGCTTAAAGACCAAGAAAAGGCCATTATGGCTTAGAAGCATATGCTTTAAGTATAAACATAATTATAAGATAATTCATTATATTATTGATACGAAGAAAATTGCTTCAATTTAGATTTAATGTACCTATCTTCTCATCATTTAAAAAGTAATTACTCATACCGCAGGTATGTATGTTGTATGGCATATTCATGTCGTTCATAAGCAAACTTTCCATGAAAACAACAAACTGCGCAGGATATACAAAGAAATATTCATTCCAGTATAAAATCAAGCCATTCCTCCCATTACTGAATAAGAACCACACGTTGCTCGGCTCAGGAAATCCACTTGTTTTGGCTGCATTGTCAAGCAAATCAAAACCTGCGTATGCCAAAAATAGGTATTTGCCATGTAGGTGGCGCAGGAGAGTACTCACTGTCAATGGTCACTTTACACTTGGATTCGGTGCCATCGTCGAAGACGACTTTGTATTCGCCCTTGTCGCCGGGTGCGATGTCGAAGACATGGAGCTCTGTCTCGGTAGGCGAGCTCTTCATGCGGCACTTCTTGCTCGGCGCGAGTTCCTTGCCGTCCTTGAACCATTTCGGTTTGGCGCCTTCATTCTTCGCCTCGCAGACAAGCTTCAGGCGACCTTCCTTCTCGTTGACCTTGACGTCTTTCAAGGGCATGACGATCTGGACGGGCTGTTAAACCAGTGATCGTAGGTAAGTGATTGAATTGTAAACGTAATGAAAGAGCCTGAAATGTACATCTACATGATTTCATTTTTTTCTCCTGTATGCATGTACTGTATAAGTTTGTTTGTTACTGATTTCGCGGGTAGTTCGACTGGTAGAAGAACCAAACCATTCATAAGATCATCGTATCTAATTGAATTGATTGATCGAAGTTTTGGACGATATATGGAATTGTGAAATATACGCTCTTCGAACATCTTCGCGTGAATTAAACAAAGGAAAGAGTGAAATAAATAGTAAGATGTAAATATAAAGAGAAGTCCGTCAAGTGCTCCATTACCCCGCGGTCAAATACACACTAATACACAGTGAAGTAAATTTTATAAGTTATCTTATTCTCTGGTCAAATTTTTGTCCAGTGGTTTACATATGGCATGTAAACCAAACATCCATGGTATGAACTTGAATTATGAATCGTACAATGAATTGTTATTAACTAGCATACATTCAAACCAGAAGCTACAGTACACTGAAAACTTAAACTACAGTCAATGACAGTACATTGTATATTTGAAACTTCCGCACAACCGAAAGTATCATATTTCCTGCATTGTAGACATCGAACGAATATCATAGAAAGTATTTTTTTGTAATTATTATTGTATGTCCAGTAAACAGACCGAGTTTATCTAAATGGTTTACAATAAATGCAAGATACTGACCTTAGCCTTCATTCCAGGCGTTTCTTTGAGATCACCCCAGTCAGGTTCCACTTGCTTAGATTCCCTCCTTTCAATTTCTCTGATATCAGACAGAATAGTCAATCCATATTTTTAGCGTGTTTGGAATTTTTCAAGCGCATTGTAAACCGTGATAAAGCAGACATATTACTAGAGTAAAGATATAACGAAAGTAGTTTCTTACAAGATAGAAACGTATAGAGGTGCTTACAGTTGGGTTAATGCAGTCAATTACAAGATAGGTGAAGTACACTGTGCACTTGATTAATTGGTCAGCGCTTTCACTAGTGGTTCATGAGATGATCATGGTTATATTGGTCATCCCACGAGATCGACACCCACGAGTCATACGGCCCACGAGTTCAATATTGAATAAAGATCCATGAGTCATGCAAACTACGAGTCATACAGCCCACGAATTCGACACTAGGCATATAAGGCCCATGAGTCCGACCACGAGTTCCACATTACATCACGAGGCATAATGTGTCGGTCTCGTGGGCCCAGTGCCAGACTCATGGGCTTTATTTGCTTAGTGTCGAACTTATGGGCTGTAAGACTCGTGGGATGTGTGACTCGTGCGCTGTATGATTCGTGCGTGTGGAACTCGTGACGTCCACCCGCTTATACCTACTTCTGGTCAAAATGGATCTGATGGGTGAGATATTTTAGTTTGTGATATGATCTTCAATGAAATATACCTTTGGAAAACTTCCCAAATCCAAATAATCTTCTTTTGTTCCATCCGCCAGCTTTAGAACCTGCGTCTTATATACTATAGTAATTTCTGGGTCTCTCAAAAATATTCTTCAGGATCTCACAAGCTGTAAATTACAGCTTGTAAAATCCTGAATTATTGCTAACCTCGGATACATCATTCTCGGCTATTTCCCACTTTTTAGTTGTTGTGGTGAGAAAGATGAAGCAAACAGATCAAGGAAAATATCAACTGCCGTTTTATCATGTTTATCCTGTTGTTATTGCATCCAAAAATCTTTATTTTTTCAAGTAAATAATTTTTTTGCTAAAAAAAATCCAACAATGTTCGAAATATCGAAGTGTTAACACGAATACATTACGTCACACTGACACATTTATAAAAATTTGTTTGGTTGCAATATTTCATGATCTTTCTTTGACATCTTACCTGTGCTTGAGTAGGGCCCTGAAGTCCAGTTCGTCAGTTTGTGCCTTTTCTGTGATTTGCAACAAAAACGTAACATATGATGTGAATTTCTCTTACTTGAGAAATAAGAGAATTGAAGTTTGGGGAAAAAATCAGCAGACAATATTTTTTTCTCCCTCGTTGTTCTGATGAATTTGATCTGCTCAAAGGTGAAGTGATTTGATAAGATTCAGAAGAAGAAGAGCTCGCATTCGTCAGAAATATAATAGTCTCTGACCTTCTAACCTGATGTGAAGATAACAGAGTATGTAATGAAGCAATGAATCTCTGCTCTCTTAATCAGTTTCCATTTGAATATTGTAATTACGCAGACAATGGCATTGGACAAAAGCAAGCAATTATTGATTCATATCTTGTACGCCGTGAAGGATATATTATGACCCGCATATTTACACTGACATTATTTTTTCGTCACTTTGTTCTCGTAATGGCTCGGTATCATTTCATGGATAGTGTAGAAACAAATACAACAGTAATCCTGACAGGAGTGTTCCTTCGTCCGAAGTTCCCTCGTGAAACCAAACTGAAGAGCGCATTAATGTTCAGCAGTACACTGCAGTGAGACAATTCAAATGATTGTACAATGCTGAAACAAGAGCCGTAAGAGTGTCGACAGTATCTGAGTCAGAAGTCTATTCTAATACTTCATGGGAATTCTCGTTTAAAACCAACTATTTAAGCCTACCAAGTCTCAAATACCACACTTCAGTAGGTCCGTACTACATTTTTTTAACGTAATTTATATATTCCTTAGTGTTTCATGAGGCATGGTTACCAAATTTCCAAAATTCAGCCCTTTTTTGTTTGTATAATAACTTGTTTCGTTTTCACCATTTTAAAAAGTCTGTAACCGCCAATTTTTTATTTCTTAAATAAAAATATAATTTTGAAAATTAAAGTTTAAGTTTTTCTCACGAATTAACTTTTTGTTTTTATTTAATCTTTTTGACATGTTAGGAATTGATAAAGTTATATTACAAGTTTCATCGAATGTCTTTTCTGAAATATGCAATATGCCGTGAAATATAGATGCTCCAATTTAGTGATGGCAAAAGAACAGTTTTTGCAGCAAAATTTTTAAATACCTGATTGGTTACAGCCAACATTCCGTTTAAAAGTATCACGTTTAATATACTTTGGATGGCGGCATTCACTGCCCAGTCATCGATGTAAATAGATGATACAAACACATTAGTAATAATGTTTTTGTTTTTGTTTTTTTGTTGTTGCTAAGAATGGAGGATATATTATTTTGATCACCGAAATACTGTCAATTCAGTGCTGAGCAGAGGTGCTTAAAGTTGGGCACCGCCTTCAGCTGAGCATGCTTGCCTTTCCTAAATGGGTCATACACATTTTTTTGTTGTTTTTACACTCAAGAAATACAAATATCGTTCATTGAATTTCTAAAAATAAATCCATCCACATGGAATAGCATGAGTATCTATAAGCCACGTACAGACAATTAATCACTCAGAATATTTTCATAAATAAACATGTAGATATTGAATAGCTTTATCACTGAAATGTTTATTTTTCACATGTTAAGAAAATGTATGGTTTAGAGCATAAACAGGATTATTCCTTTTTTAACGGATTCGTACCCTTAGCAAACAACATCGCAATGAATTTAGAATTGCTAATGGCTTTGACAATAAGTACCTTTTGTAATTACTTTGTTAAATGATAATAATAATTACACAAAAATAACTGAGCTATTCGCACAAGATACTACAGTAGTAACTGAAAATTGAAAGGAGATTAAGAAATGACTCGAATCGACAAAATAGACGAGTTACCATGCCATCGCTCTAGAAACTAAAAAAAAGTGAAGACATCAAAAAAAGATGGTGCAAAAATCCGTACGACCTTGAACGTGACTGCATTGGTTTTTCACACACGCGGTGAAAAAAAGAAGAAATGTTTTAAAAAAGCAACTACCAACGTTCTGGTCACTCTCACGTCAACCTCTATTTCAAACACATTTCACAATCATGACAATTTCACCATTTTCTAGCAAATGGCGAGAGCAGTATTGCGAGCAATTAAGACAAGAAATTGACAAAAAAATGGTGTATGTACGCAAAATTTCTCGTCAAAGCTACATTGAGCAGCTTACTACGTTGTGCATTTGTGCGAGAGTGTGCTTCACTTGAACCCAGCTGTAATTGGGCTTTTATCAATGATGCTGTCACAAAAGGCATGCTTAAGATAGAAATTGATGTGAGATTTTTTTCTCCGAAACATTTACAGCCAAATTTGCCACAGAACATGACTTGTGCCTATCTCACATACACACACATCCGCGTTCACGAACGCGCACACACCGTACACTACACAAACTTGCAAACAAACACAGTTTGGTGCTCACTGCCAGTGAAATTGAGTTTTATTTCTTAAATCGTGATTATAATGTATCATTGATTTGAGTGTCAAGATTCAACTAGTAGCTTGTATCTCAACAAAATTACGACAAAGCCAGTACGCTTTTCCACAAAAATCATAGCATAATGTTTGTAGCGGGTGGCTTGTTTGTCTTTCCTCTCTTTATTTGAATTTGGCGTTTTCGTTTAAAACTTAAACGAGGAACAACAAGATAAAAACCCACTTCTGCAACCTGACTTTATTTTATGCATTTTGTAGCCACATTCAATTTAAGAAGCATTTCCTAACAAATCCATTTTTAAATGAATTTATCAGAAGTGTCAAATTATGACTCTTGGATTTGGGGAATTGTAGGAAAACACCATTGTTGATGGGATGACTGCGTAGGCGTGTTGCCAATTTAATAGAACGGCTGCAAACGCTGCAGATTTGTGATTTTCAACTTGCACAACGTGAGATACAGAACCACTTTGTTGAGATTTGACATGAGAGAAACATCAGACTCATTTCTGGTGATTTCTCCCTCCCAAAAAACAACGATGCATATACCTTTTCTCCCTGTGGGGTGGAGTGCCGAGACATCGTGGGGTGGTAGGGATGGGATGAGGTTGTGGAGTGAGGGGGGAAGAAGAAGAAAGAGAAGAACCTGGCACGGTCAGTCATCTTGCTCTGCGAGGTGACAACAGTCCCAGCGACAGAAGAGTCTTTTTTTGGTTTTCTTTTCGTATGATGTTTAGTTTGCGCAAAAGCAAGTGCAGATGGAATGGGGTGGGGGTGATAGGATCGAGATGATAGAGATAATGACGATAGTGGATAGGAATAGACAGAAATGATGAGTGTGATGAAACGAAAAATGAGAGTACAAAATGAATAGAAGCCCATTGCATAAAATGTTGGAATTCTTGAAATGTTGGAAATTGGATTTTCATTTGTACTTCCATTCATCTGAGTGGCCCATATTTTTAGGCAAGTTTGTCTTTCAAGAGGGCCTGTCTTTTTTTCCAATAACACAATAATTTTGTTCAAATACCATAGGTTGTGCACTTACTCATTTTCTCTTCTGCATTCAAATGCATTGTGTATTACATTGTTTTGTTGTAATTGTTGTATGTGAAAGAATGTGTGATGTTGGAAATAGAATTTGGGTTTGAATTCGTCAAAATTGGACGTTGAAATAAGGTCATTGAATTTTGAAATTTGATTTCTTTTTTTCTCGTGAAGTAATGATATT
The DNA here is from genome assembly GCF_040938485.1 of Diadema antillarum. NCBI lineage: Eukaryota > Metazoa > Echinodermata > Echinoidea > Diadematoida > Diadematidae > Diadema > Diadema antillarum. The sequence continues at coordinate 1,475,944 of NW_027270934.1, forward strand.
AAGAGTAACAAATTAATTTAGTTGGATTGATATGATGTTATCGAATCTCCAACACACCTATTCCTAAATCTTCACAACGGTTTTTTATTCGTTTGTTTATTTGTTATTTTTTAAAACAAAATCATTACGTTCTATAACTGGCGAGAAATTGATGTAGTGATGATGCAACCCAGTAACGATGATTATGATTTAAAGGAAAGGGAGTTGTAGCTGCGTGATTATCAAACAAAACAAAATTTGACATTTTTTTATTTAGTGTGTGCATTATCCAATGACATCATCACTGTTTAATGAAAACATTGGAAACTTTGAAATTCTATAATCACTTGTCAAACTATATGTCCATTATAGATGAGTCTTCTATACCATTCTGTGAAACTGACTTTGCTCCAACTTAGAACATGGTGTGGAAATACGCTTAAAGGGATCTATAGTTTTCGTTGAGACCTAATTTGAGGTTTCTAACATTTTTGGTGAGATAATGAGAAACCTCTTATGAAATATGAAAGAGCATGTAATTCCATGAGGAATTCAACGTATATTTGATGAAAATTGGTTTTGAAATGGCTGAGATATCCAAAACAGAGCGATTCTTATATCTGTGGGACCCACACCTTATTACGATCGCTTTGTTTTAATTTGTTTTTGGATGTTTCAGTCATTCCAAACCCGATTTTCATAAAATAAACTTTGAATTCCTCTTAAAATGATATGCTCTGTACTATTTCAAAGTGTTTTCTTGGTACCTCGCGAAAAGTTAAAAGCCCAATTCTCATCTCCACCGATACTGTACTATCCCTTTAAAGATGAGATGAAAAGAGAAAGAAAGACGTTGTGGCAAAAGTGTTAAGAATAACTAGGAGGAAGAAAAAGGCGAGGAAGAAAGAGTGCATGAGGGAGGAGAGGGGATGGGGGGGGGGGGAGGAATAAATCTGACGAAATGGAATGTATGACTGAAAGACAAGCTTCGTTACCCCCTGTCTGGAAAAAAAAAAGTATACTGACATGGACGGTATAAAGAAAAAAAAAACCCTTTATAAACGCTACTGTCGAACTCCTCATGAATACTTTGAATTGATGTGTGACTAAGTAGCCAACATTAATCTCTTTCGCTTAATTTCAAAACAGAAGTAACCTAAAGTGCTTGTTGCATTGCACAAAAGCTCCTAGTGCAACTCCGCAGGGAAATATATGTCATTATGACGAAGGAATTTTGTCAGATATATTACTTGATTTGTATGAATCTTGACACAAAAAACTCGAAAATTGCAATAGAAGAAAAAAAAAAACACCCGGCTTTAATGATGCAGTTTACTGAGGGGTGGTTATCCTGAAGTGCTAAATGTATCCCACAATAGTTTCTTGAACCAAGTTATCATGACAAAGACATTTTGTCAGGTGCGTTAATCGATTTGTATAAATCTTGTTTAAAAAAAAAGCTTCGGAAAAGCTCTTAAGAAAGAACTCAGAATAATTTCAGTGATGCCGTTTGCAAAGGAGTGAATAAGATTATCGTGTTGGTGATGCAAAACTTGAGAAGTCACTGAAGAAAACGGATGTTTTTTGTCCGTTGGTGTGATGAAAGGCGACAGGTTGTGAAGTGAATGACAAAATACAAAACTCTGAAAGGAAAAATTGAGAAAGGAATGTACAATGACGCACGGATCGAGGAGGATGGTTGTGCATGTGCGTAAGCTGAATAAAAACAAACCACATCTTGTACCTTCCACACGCGTGTGACACTGCCAGCGCCTGGCTTCAAACTGAAAACTCGTTAGGCTAAAGCTAGACGACAAACCAATCCAATAGACACTCGAAATCTTCGCCAGACTCTACCAATAATTAGTTAGAAGGTTGATTTAGAAAACAATTAAGACGACAGTGTACATGAATTGCTGAATTTCACATTGAGATGATATTAAGATCACGGACAATGGAGAATAGAAAACCCACTTCAAATGTTTACGTGATTTATCTAATTAGGTATATGATCGATAAAGAAACGATACCACGGTTTACATAGTCTGTGAAGTTTCACACTTTAACCACGAAACTTGATGAATCACTTCAAATATTGAGAGCTAATGTGGTTACTGGAATGTCTACTAAGGGGAATTAATGACATATGGAATGTAAAGATGAAGAGAATGAGAAATATTGGCTAACACCGACACGTTTTCATATTTTCTCAACAATGGACATTACTCATGACACAAACCCGTGATTTGATAGGTGTTCACACACAACAGAAAAGAACAAAGTGGCAATCACAAAATGAGTGCACTGCTTTGTGAATGATCACGTGGAGATCTGCCACGAGATTTGGGGATCATCCTGATTTCAACGCAGTCCGCATGGTCGCTTCGCTCACTTCTGCAGGTGCGATCCAGTTTTAAAGACATTAAAGGCATAGTACAGTTTTGGTGGAGCTGAGGATTTGGCTTTTAACTTTTTGCGAGATACCAAGAAACCACTTCTGAAATAGTACAGAGCATGTCATTCTAAGAGCAATTCAAAGTTTATTTGATGAAAATTGGTTTTGGAATGGCTGAGATATCCAAAAACAAAGTAAAACAAAGCAATCGTAATAAAGTGTGGGTCCCACACTTTATCAGAATCGCTCTGTTTTGGATATCTCAGCCATTTCATAACCAATTTTCATCAAATAAACGTTGAATTCCTCTCGGAATTACATGCTCTTTCATATTTCAATGGAAGTTTCTCATTATCTCACCAAAAAATGTTAGAAACCTGAAATTAGGTCTCAACCAAAACTATACTATCCCTTTAACCTATACACTGTTTTGTACTAGGGGGTCGACGTACATGATACATGATTGAAAATGACTGTCTTCAGAGTAGCATCAGACATGACACACAATCTTATTAATTTAGATAGAATTTGTATAAGCGACGCAAATATTGCGTCGCTGTTGAGATAGTGACCCAACCGTTGTGTGACAATTGGCAAATGGAATTCAAGAGAATTTTCAATCCTGATAAATACATATCATGTATAAATGCAATCTTTGCATTTCGTTGAAGAACCCATCTTATGGAGCGTCCCAGTTATCAGTTTTCCTCGTCATCTGATACTTATATGATATCGAAAGAAGTAATTTTTTTTTTCGCTCTGCACCATAAAAACTGGATCGCACTCTACTTGGCAAACACACCCGACAAACTGGTTAACTGACCAAAATCAAATGTAACTGAACACTTGCCATGTTTTGTTGAAAGAATGAGAGCAAAGCGGCAAAGAAAGCAAGTATCAATTTCATTCCTGTACCTTCCCGGCAAACCATCATGCTTATGAGTTTTGTTTACAAATCATTTGCATGTTTTCCTTTTCGTTATGCTCATTTCGTATTTCCTATCACAAACTAAAATCAGCTTGTGCTGTATCGACTTGTCAAAGGAGATAGATTTGGAAACTAATATGAAAAAGGGCTTTTTATCAAATATCTTTTCATTACTCCAGATCAATTTTAATATGTGAACTGGCCATGTGTTCAAAGAAAAGATCATGACGCATCACGTGACGAGAAACGCCGATGCTTGTCTGAAAATGACATTTCCTATTTTCTTTTCTTGTGTAGCTCTGCATCCTCTCATGAATATAACAATATATGATAAACTTAGATAAATCTGTCCTTTCAACGCAGTCAAAGATTAATTTCTCACACGTATTTCATTCAAGCATTCGCGTGGGCGTATAATTGTTTGCCACTTTGGAATGAATGGAAGCAAGTATACATTGTATTCTGATTTGGAATGAATGAAAGCAAGAATGAAATTGTATTCCAATTTTGATCTCAATATATTGACCAATGAAAAAGTGATAACATCCCACAGGTTCTCACATCCACAGTTTTAATCAATGAAAAAAAAAACTATAAATAGATGGAATTGTTGAGCTCCACAGATTGGTACGTTCTGTGCTAGAAATTTACACTTTCGATTATAATGAAACAAGAAATCTGCAGATATTTATTAGAACAATGTAGAAAGAACCACTGCTCTGTCGCTGCCATTATTTGATTCTTCTTGTTATCTGACCTAAGGCAAGCGTGCTTCCTTTGTGTATGTATGCATATTCTTTGGAGGGATAGTTTTTTTTTTTGAACGATACTACAAGATAACTTCCATTTCCGGTGAGATAGAGCTTTCATCTATTCTATCTTTTATCTTTTTCACTTGAACTTGGAAAAAATTGAAATCATAATCAACTAACAAAAAATCAAGCAATCGTCTGACGAAAACGCTGTTACGAGCATACATCCGTCGTTTGGGGTAACGGGGCTGACAACAAATAGTAAGGTTATTGTTCGGTTATGAATCTTGACAATAAAAAAAAAAGACGAAAGATCATTCGAGGAGTTTATAACAGAGCCTTCCAGTTAAGCATCGCAGCGCTTTACGAAGTCACGTGAGCCGCCATGACTCTTTTATTTGGACACACGGCGGTAGCGAAGAAGGATAGCATTGTACCTGAGCCCGGTTCACCAACTTGGCCTCGCTCTGTAGGACGGGACGGCAGACGTCCAAAGCAATAGATAAAAAGATGTCATGAAGAGCATCTGGCATTAACTGACCCATCTCGGGTCGTATTTAGAATCTCGTGAAAAGGGGGAAAAAGAAATGTCTGTATGCATCTCTTCTAGACGTGTGTTGGGTGCAAATAAAAGTGCTCGAAGTGTCATGATCGTAAGTTGCCGTAGCCGAGCCGCATAAGCAAGTGCATGTGAAAGTGAGGACAAGGGGTGACGAAAATAAAAAATAAGTAATAATAGAATCAGGGAAATAAAGGAGAGACTCGGGAGGCTAGTTAAAAAGGTCTTGAAAATCATAATGAAAGCGAGGACAGGGACTGGAAGAGGAGTTGAACTGAGGGTGTAAAGTGTTAAGGCCTGGGTAAGGGTATAGGACTGAATCCTCGCATACCGGATGCACAAGTTTCCACGAACAGCCGTACCAGAATCCCGTGCGTGCGTCAGTTGGCCACCATATTTGCTTATTGTCTTCTCGCTAAGGAATGCTGTCCACGTGACAGCTACGTCATGAACCAAAGGATGGATCTGAGACTACGTCACAAAGATTTATGTCTGCTCCCGAATAAACATTAGTGGGGAATATAAGACTAACAAAGTTCAATGAGTATACACATCTAAGAATATGATTGGTTTATTTTGTCGGAAATTTTTCATTTTTATTTTTCGATGAGAATTCATGACAACAAAAGTAAAAGGAACTATCACACAAGAGAGAACGTTGCTTGTAGCTATACGAATAATATCATTAACCAAGTGTGAGTGTCTGCAGATTTTTACATTACCTTTATGCAGATGGTTCAAACATCTTAAGGAAGTTATGTCTTTTTGGAAATATTAAATACAATCAACATTAAGCGCTTTAGAAACAGAAAAGGACATAACATTTGCTCTCTGCACACGTCACTTCACTCGAATTACTCAAGGTTGCTTTATTCGGTTATGCCTCATTCCAAACCCGCGAATGTGTGACCGCAGTGTGAACTGATTATTCGAAAGAAAAAAAAAGCAACGTATTTTCAAGGTAACTTCAAACAACAAACTCGACATACAGTTTCAAGACATCCAACAGCTACTGGAATACGTGAGAAGGGCTCACAACACCAACATCCACAACGAGTCATTCACAAACCCTTCGCGGGCAGCTGGCGGGGAGCAAGCAGGGCAGCGGTGGTCCCAGGTTGGCTCTGATGCTATAGGGCTTAGCACACTTCCCGCCCTCGCTCTTTTATCGGAGGGCTGAGAATTACACAGCTACAACATTGCAACAAACTCGAAGAAAGTGAGTTTGGTAAAGTGTCATTTCAAACGCTGCTCGACATGGCAGCACACTCTATTACGAATTGCAGTTGGTGAAACTGGTGCCAGAAATAGCGTGCCACTGGTTGAAAGAGCTTTACCACGTGCGAAGGATTAAAAAGTGAGATTAAATCGAGAATGTGTCGAATATGATGAGGGGAGATCTTGATCAACATCGATTGGAGGGAAACATTCTTACATCGCCATAAGCATTGACTAAGTATTGACTAACATGATGAGGAGTGTACGTCGACATACATAAAATAGACATAGAATGGTCAAGTATCACTTCCTGAAGAACTGATGGATGAAGTGCTGGATGATAGGTTAGAATTGTGAACGTGAGAAATCTACTGTCAAGAGAAGAGGGGTTACCCCCGTCAGCGCCATTCCCGGAAATATACCGTTGGCACCCCTATAGAGCATGCGACTTTTCCGGAAGAGCAGGGTTAAACGTGGGCATCTCAGTGCAAATACGGTATATGTCCGGGATAACAATATTGTGAGAGAACAAGGAACTCGCTACATTCTCAATTCAACTTTCGATTCTACGTGTTCTATTGCAGGATGCACATTAATTCCACGCCAGGCACACAAATGATATTATCAAAAAGTATTAAACATTAAAACAACAGCAAATGAAGGCACAAAATACATCGTATTTGCAAGGTTTAAAGATGACAAGCATAACAGTGTCGCTGTAAATACTTAACGTATAAAACACCGATTTTTGCCTTTGAATTATCTTCTTATGAAGCATCGTTTCAAAATGTGCATCCAATAGACAATTAGAAAGATTTAGATATATTTTACATGACGAATGCAGTAAAAGGTGTAATGATCGAAAGTTCAATTCAAACAAAATCACGAAACAATTGTAAAATTTGCTAATTCTTGGTCACAAGGTTAATATGCTTTTATGAAATTCTACACTTGTACCGGTAAGTATGCCATCAACCTCGATAAGATACGAAAGGTCTAGGATTGTAATTATCGTTATCCGATCAAGTACATCATTACATCATCATGAAGTTAGTCGAAACATATATCTATCAACTGACTGCTTCCATTTACCTCATATAAAATAGATGTACTAGTTAGAAATTAGGTTCACATGTTTGTACAAATTGGGTGTTTAGTCGTGGGATTTACTACGGGATCGATACTTTTATTGGTTACGGGGAATAAATCACGTCAATATAAAGTCAAAGTTCTAGTCATTTCAGTTTGTAAGGGGTAAGACATCAAATATATGCACAAAGTGTTGAGGATTAACCCAATGAAATCTAAAGAGAGGGCTAATAGATTACATTTAAGAGTGCTGATTAACCTTGATCTTCCTAGGTGTAAAGACACTAATGGGTCAGTGCTGCTATACAAGTTCTCTGCTAGGTGTACTGTTGCTATGACAACAGCGAAACTTACGTGTGACCATAAGGGAGAAAACACGCTCGTCCTTCCCGTGTTCGTTCTCCAGTTTGCAGGAGAACTTGCCCGTGTCGGTCGAGTCGGCTTTCTTGATCTCCAAGATGTGAACGTCGAGTTTCTCGTTGTATCTTGTCTAAAAGAAGTGAATGGAGAAAGATTCTGTGTCACTGAAGCCAAACACTTACAATTTGTAAGTTGAAAGTTAGAGAGATATTCTTCTTACATATTCTCTAGCGTATTCCAGTTTCCGCTGCAAGTTTCTGTAGAATAGGTTTGATTGAAGCACTTTAACCTAATACGTCAGTGTTACTTTCTCAAAAAAAAGGAAAAGAAAAAAGAATAGTCTCCTCTGAGATTTTAGCAACACAGTATCGATGATAATAAAATACACGTATTGTATCATCAATAATGGTCTGCCTAACAACACGTGTGGCTCTCCTCCAAACCCCATCCAATGAGTTATTTTCCCCATTCATTTACTCTCATCCAGGTGGGCCTACTAGTATTTTGGTTTAAAAAAAAGTTGTACTGTCACTGGTAAGTGGAAGTTGCAGCAAGTCCTTTACACAAAAGCCTGCTACCAACATGACGAATTTCGGGTTCATCAGTCATTCAATCACTTGACATTACCCTTTACAAGTTTACAAACGAGTTCCTAGCTAGTATGCAAAACAAAGCTGAGTCAGTGGATGGGAGAGAGAGATTACTGTATCTTACAGCGTAGCGGCCCTTCATGCCGTCCTTGATCTCGTTTTTGCCCTTGAACCACTTGACCGTTGGCTTTGGATCTCCAGCCACTACGGCCTCGAACTTGACCGTTTGACCTGAAGGACAGAGTGATAAGGGAGAAGTATGGACGATCGGATGTGTCAACTTGTAAAAGCATTTTTTTGAAGCGATTACACCAAGTAACCTGTCACAAGTAACCTGTCACGTCACCGAATTACTCAGATGTAGTCGAGAATCCTGTACCTGAGAAACATGCAACATTAGAATCTTTGAGCAAATATCTGAAAATTCGGATTTGTTTTGTCATCAAAAGTGTTTTGCGTTAACCGAGCCGCGTCCGGTCCAAATTTTAAGGTCTTGAAATGCTTTTGAACGAGATACAATGCTGCGATTAATGGATTATGTTCTTTGAATATTCATTAAAAACTAAGTATACTTTAATTCCAATTAAGAAATTAAACATGGAACATCCCTGTAGCTGCGTAATCATTTTAAAGATTAACACAAAGATTTTCACGTGCCTGAAAAATACTGATTTCGAGAAAAAAAGGATCCTAAACCTGCTTTCTTGTCTGTCTTTTTTTTGGAAATGCTTGGAAAAACATAAGAAGTGAATTTGTTTTTTAAAGTTTGTGATTTAAAAACATGATGAAAATTCAATTACAGCAACATGGGGTATTATCAAGATTTTGAGGGAGAGGTTATAACATATTATGATAATGTATGTTGACATAATTTCAACGAAATCAGTAATTGTGGTCACACTGACTTTGTCGATAATACAATTCAACATGATTACAAACAAGATCTACAAATCATATTGACAATTCAAGTCCACTTAATCTTAATCTAAGCATGGAAGGTTCCTACGTCTTTATGTTACTAAGGGTATCTAACCGTTTAACCTAATTCTGTGAGAAACGCAAATTAATATTGTCATTATCCATGACTCATGAATCAACCAACAGTTTACGTTTGAATTGAAATCGGTACAACGTCCTTCTTGTCTATGCCCCTCCTCACCTTCAGGGGATGAGCATTTGCTCGGGGTTTCGACGAAGTACGGCGAAATATCTACAGGTTCCTTCTCCTTCTTTTTCTTCTTCATTACTGCGGGGAGAAAAGACAGAACAACTGTGTTAAAATCACATTTCTGAGTTAAAAATAGGGACAGAATGAACAAATCATTATTCATGGCCATTTTGTGATTGCAGTGATAGTCCTAGTATCAACACATCTACTGCCAATGGTAATGAAAAGTTTGAAAATAATTGCAAAGATAATGCTAGTTGTTATGAGGATGGTGTTTTGATAATAAAAATGATAATAGAAAATATAACGATAGTCATTATCATCCATGTCATCATGATAAATTGAATCATAATATTTTCAATTCCACATAAATGTGGTCCCATATGATTCTTTATTTGTAGAACCGTTATTATCTATATCCAGTACATTATCAATAATATCATATTACTATCACCACTCTTTTTGAGTGCCCTACCTTTATCACTTCCCCAGCATTACCGGGTGACCAAGTTCTGTTAATACCTGGATCTTGACAAATTCCTAGAGGGACATCATGAGTAAAACACTTTTCTTTTTCGGACTTCAGAGCAATATCCACTATACGACAATGCTGTGTCACTATAGTCTCACTACTATACTTTGCTAAGCTGATAGGATTGATGGAAACGACGCTTTACCTGGTATGCCTGGCAAGGCTGTGTAGCTATGGGTGCTGTGCTCACTAATCATGCAGTGCTCTAAACCTATACACATGCATTAACATGCGCACAATATCCCCCTCAATGGCAAAACTGATTGGGAAGCGTCCATTTTCTTGGGGGGGGGGGGGAGTGGAATGATAGATTGATTTAATACAGAGAGATTCTAATGTAGGAAGTCCATATTGGACATTGATTGCTGTACTTTTTCAAACTTGACGATGTCATGACTACACAATTATTTTGTCGGGAAATACATATTCATAGAAAAGCAGTGGTACGTTTTTGGTTTAGTATCTCAGTAATTTAGAATTGACGAAAGAATAGAAACTTACCACGCATTCAGTGGAAAATAAACTTCACGACGGTTGAAAAACAAATTATTTCACAGCAATAGTGGTTTAGATGTTGAATTCAAAATGTAAAAGATTCCAAACATGAATTTAGAAAATGTTAATGAGTGATTAAACCATCTATAGTTTTTTTTTTTTTTAACATGACAAAGTTATTAGTATTATGTGCAGACGTGCTTGTGTGACTATCAAACACGTGACAGCATGCATCTTTTTATATCTTTAGACTTTGGGATACCTGGAAGAGATTTTCTCATTACTAACGTCCACTCTATCGTCATAATGCGCAGTATACCAGCATGTAACGAGCTTTATATATTTTTTTCATTGATTGTTTCCATAATATGTTTGCGTTAACTGACGTAATTTCACCTGTAAACGGTTCCCTATGCCAGTAGAACATAAGGCATATAATCATTATTAGATATGCCATGAAACGCACACAATTAAAAGATAGACAAAATTAAAAAAACAACAAACTTTTGAAAACTTAAAAAAGAAAACTAAACTTTCAAAGCATGTATGCGCTTCCCTTGCCCTTTGCACTGCCGTAAATAGGATAAATATTTGTGACATATACCAAACGTGTGATGTTTGGTACATTTAACTCCTGAGCAATTTCGACCTTGTTAACATATTCTTATATTTTTTTTTAAAACTATGGATAAAAAAGAAGAAAAAACAAACAAAAAACAAACACAAAAAGTAAATATTTGAGAAAGAAGCACATGCTGTTCACACGCCTTTTGACAGCGGCATTTATGACGATGCTGTGAAGCAGTATAAAGAATATTTGTCTGCATATACATGTAAATATACGTACACATAATACATGTATACATAATTATATGTACATGTAAATACACACAAATAGCAAATACAAGATAAGCCTACGCAGCTCCAACTTGCAAATTGATCGCCGACTCTTAAACAAAACGAAAGGAGGAGAAGCAAAACCAACTTTTCTTATCATCGCCGTAACATGCATGAAAGCTCGGTGCAAACTAGGTGCAAGCAGTAATGTGAAATAATGTTGTGCATGAAGGCAGTTCATGAAAGCGAGTGCGCGTGCGTGCAAGGACTGCAGTTCATCGATGGATTCACCTTCCTGTTCGCCCGGTTTCCTCTGGGCGGGGGCGGCATCCGAGGGCTCTGTTACGTCATTAGACAGTCGATATAGAAACAATAGCTCGCACTTTACCAATTGCAACATTACGAACGTAAAGTGTGGGAGTTTGGGGACGTTGTGAACCAGGATGATAATAATCATACTGCTCGGAAATAAGATACACATGCCTAATATACTGTTGTGGTTACAGGGACATCACAAGCATCATTCATCAGATCACGGAATCGGATATATAGGGTGCTGGATTTTACAAACGTGAAGGGATGGTAGATAGGAATCCATCAGAGTATTATAGATTCAATGGGGCATAAAAAGTGATCAAGACTTGCACGCAAGGCAATACAATAATATATCAAATCAAATGTTTTGACCATATTTAGGAGTTATACGTAATAAAATGAAACACGGATTTACATTATTAATAAAAAACAATTCATGTATACGTGTAGAAATTAGTTTAGACTTGGTGCATCATTGCCAAATCAATGAAATGTCATGGAAATGATCCATAATATAAGATGGCAATCGCTTAAAAAACACAGATATTACGTAGATTCCTGATGGGTTACGCTGTTAATTAATGGATCAAATTACAAAATCAAACTCCATAAATCTGTTTTCCAAGGAGACGGATATTTAGTAGAAATATCCAAAGATTAGTAACTGTCACCATCCACGAGAAAGAAACTTACGATTGTACTCTTCTCTTGTCAATCCAGTTTTACCTACATCATGCAACCATCGTGAAAGATCGACATCTTTGGTTAATCAGGATATACACATATTCCAATGGCGTTTGAATTTTAAACCCTTGTCCGATACTTTCAAATTGAAAATTACATTTGTTCATTCATATCATTTAATGCCATTGTGACATTGAAAATAAAATAATACAAAATGAAGAAGTTTTTAATATCTTTCCAGAGTAATTCTTTGTATTCACTTTGGTCTTAGTATAATGTATCGAAGAAATACAAGTTATCCAAAAAGATTGTATGGATTGTTTCAAAAGTGCCGTGAAAATGTAGGCAACGTGGTGTAAATTGCCTGTAAATGAATTGTTCAAGAGCTTGCATCCTTTGCAGACCCAGACGTGGATAGGATATAATTCTGACTGAAGGCAAGCATGATGCATGTCAACCTACCGGCGTATTCCCAGTCCGGCGAGCTCTCGGTGCCCGGGGCTGCTTCGGAGCCAATGAGCTCCTCGACCGCTGGAGGGGCGGACTCCACGCCTTTCTCTGAACTTGGTTTAATGGCCTCGTCCACGGGCTTCTTCCTGTAAGGCGAAAAAAAAAAGGGGGGGGCAGTGTAATTTACAACATAAAACCTCAAGAAAAGAAGTAACTTTCTTCTCGTTGCAAAGTCAAAGTCTTATCATTATATCAATATATTGATATATTTTGGACAAGCACGTATATTTAGTTATCTGGACATAGTTATATGGGCATAATCATACAATACATCTTATATCAATCCGTGCATGATCATACAAAGCGTGTATATCATAAATCATATACATACAAAATGCTGTTTAGCAGGCTGTGTTATTGTGTTTCTATATCTCAAATCGTATAACTTGTCTTAAAGCGCACCTGCAACAGGGTTCATATTCTATAATACCACAATGTTGTATGTTATTGTTACACCTCAACACACCAGCATGAAGCAGTGTTTCTTAAAACACCTCTCTCTATCTCTCTCCCTCTTTCTTTCTCTATCTCCATAATCTGTCTGTCTATCTATCTATTTATTTATTTATCTATCTATCTACCTACCTACCTCTCTCTCTCTCTCTCTGATAATACTTGCTCACAGAAAAAGACAGATGCAATCTATACACTTTTCAATATTATGGCTTGCTTGAAAAGTTTCAAATTGTTACGTACCACATCTATCTATCTATCTATCTATCTATTTTTTCCATTTTTCCATTTTTCGCACGGTATACATGTACTTCATTTCGATCACTTCTGTTTCTTTTTTACTATACAATGTATGATTACTATAGGTCCTCAATTATTGTACAGTCTTTTCATTTCACTATGTTCTATTTACCTTGTTCTCTGTTATCAAAAGAAGTGAAACATATGTTATGTCGAAAAATGAAATAAACTTTGAATTGATATCTATCTATCTATCTATCTATCTGTCTATCTATCTATCTATTTATCTATCTCAAGCATTTTGCTCATAAAAAGAGACAGATACAATCTATATATGGTTAGCTTGAAAAGTTTCAAATTGTTACGTACCCTTTCTTGCCGGGTTCCATTGTGTCTGAAAGAAAAGCAAATCATGTCATTCAATCATTACCATTATACATACCCTTGAATAAGTCGTGTAATAATTGTATGTTGCAATTAGAACAAGAGAAAACCATTTACAACTCATCGATTTCATTTCGTTACGGCCTGTTCTGCTTAAGATTATCAATTTCAGGGAAGTTATTACTAGTTTGACAGTTTTCATTATCCACATTGATTATTTTAATTGTCTTTAGATGGACGTTACTTCCACTACGGTGTGTGTCATAATGCCATTGACAATCACACCTCCAGCATTTTAGGTCAGTCGTACGGCAAAATGTATGTTATAAAGGAATAACAGTCCCAGAATGACGTGTCACAATAAAATTAAACTTCAACCAACCTCTGTTTTTGACTTGATAGCTTTTGTCAACTAGTGCTGATATTCTCAAGCAAAATGACCCCCTTCACAACTTTGCTATCCTTCTGGTGATGGTTAGGGATGCACATTGTTACCTATTTATAACCCAATGATCCCTAAGCATCAAAATATAGGTAGGGAAGGTGTGGCAACTATCATTCGGGTTGAGAAAGTCTACATTAGTGGACAAAAGCTAGCCAGTCAATATAAAGGTTGGTTGAACATTGATCTATTTGTGATGTCATCATCTTTCTCCAACCGATGAAAGAGTCCTGCATCGGACGGAAGGATGTGATGACGTCACCGTGTGACAGGTGCCCCACTGACATGCGCACAGATCTTGACCGTATAGATGTCATATATTGGACATGAAATCCATAAGGAGAAAAAGATTAATTTTCCTCTCACCAAATTATTATAATATTGCATTAGCTTTACGGTAAATACCTGTCAAAATGGAAGGAGTTGTTGGTAAATCATCGACCTTAAACATAATTCACGTAACATTTTTTTTATGCGTAAACAAGCGGCCCATATAATATGCATAAGCGGTTGCAACCATTTTCACTTCTCCTTGACAACATTAAAGTCTATCATCGATCGTATGCCCGAATCGATCGTTAGTTTGTTTTGTTTTATTCCATATTTACTGACAACTTGACCCATGCCGTGGAATTGCGCTTCGACCGATCCCGTTTTCCGTACATAAATACGCTTGTAGTCTGCACTGCAAAAAGTCCGGTGTTAGATATGAAACACCGAGCTGGTGTTCAATTTCCGGAGCTCATTAATTTGGTGTTAGATAAACACCTCTGGGAGTCACTTCAAAATATAAATCTTTTTTTTAACAGTTACTTAGTTACTGTTCTTCTTGTTGATTTTGAACTTCAACAAGACGATCAAGAACTTTCCGATAAAGTAGGCCTAGTTGATTTTTGAAAAAAGGTGTACACACATTTACATCATATAACACCAGATGGTGTGGTCTCCCATTGACACTGGACAGGTGTTTTACAATTGAATTAACACCACCAATATCAAATCAACGCCATGCGGTGTCATTGCTGAATTATCACCAGCGCAGTGTCAAAATATAACGAGCTATAAAACACTACGAAGTGCCAGGTGAACTCTTGCCTACGCCATCACATCATACTTTCTACACCTGTCGGTGTGGTCTTTTATTGACACTTGATCGGAGTTATATTCAACACGCATGATGTTGAATCTAACACCGATGTTTTTGCAGTGTATTCACCCTCTTTAAGCACTCACCCTCTACGAAAATCTCGCAAATGGATTTCGCCTCGCCAGTCTCGTTGGAGGC
The DNA here is from genome assembly GCF_040938485.1 of Diadema antillarum. NCBI lineage: Eukaryota > Metazoa > Echinodermata > Echinoidea > Diadematoida > Diadematidae > Diadema > Diadema antillarum. Next base: position 1,491,159 of record NW_027270934.1, read on the forward strand.
AACCACGCTGTAATCACCCGTGTCCTCCGGAAGTACTTCTAGGATCTCCAGTAGATAGAGGTCACCCGCCTGACTCATTCGGAACTCGTTGGACGGTTTGATCTCCTTCCCATCCCTTTCAGAGGCAGCATAGATAGATAGATAGATAGATAGATAGATAAATGGATGGATAGATAGATAGACAGACAGATAGATAGATAGATAGACATAATATAGATAAATGGATATACAGTTACATGTAAGGTACAATTTATCTCGTGTAATTGCGATTATCGTAGCAAAATAAACTTTAAAATATCAAAACTTTGAAAGCAAGAAAAAATTAGTCGGTGGGGGGGGGGGGGGTAAGACTGAGGTGTGAATTTCCTTCAATAAAATATTTGTCTTCCTTTACAAATGAAATGTGTAATATCACAACTGCTGATAAACATAAACATGTCGGGAAAAAAAGGAACCACGGGACTCGAACCTGTCATCTACTGCTTTTCGTGCAGCGACACTACCACCAGGCTATCCCTGGTTGCCGGCAGTGACACGATGAACGTGGAACGAAGAACCAAGCTCCGAAATTCTGACATTGTTATGTTAAGTAGTCCAATATTGTCCAAGGCGGACAAGGCATTAATGAAAACAAGAGATTATTAAGCAGATAGATGAAGGTTGTGGTGTGAATTTTCTGCAATTTCCTGTATTCGTAGAGGGAGACAAATTGGAGACAATTCACGCCTCTACCAAAACTTTCTTAGTTTGAGTCTATTTCCAATCCAGCTTGTTTGTATGATTTTCAACATTTATCAAAGTCAGCTTGACCGCGGAATAGGACCGGTTCCTTTGATTTTGACTTTGATTTATGTCTGTTTTCATTTCATTTCATTCATTTATTTAAGCACGGTATATACTTCAGTCCGGAGACTGTTCTTCCGCAGGTCTGTGCGGATCAAATACAACATAAATATATCAGATATGAAAAACAAAACTCATACATAAAAACAAAGAAAAACATAGAAAACAAACAAACATGGTGATGAAACTATACAGCGCACGTCTAGACAGAACAGACATGTTTGTAGGTTCATTAGTTCATCATTCGTTTTCTTATGTATTTTCTGAGGGTCCCATATCATACAAGCATTGCTTTCTAGTGGGACCCTCCAATTCCATTCCCATCTTTTTTTTTGAATTTGTACTATGCATATGTATATTGTATTTTGAATATATATGATTATGTTTTCTTCATTTTGTTGCTCATTATCACATGTATTTTGTTGATTTACGTTTTTGTAATTATGACAAATATGTTCTGCTTATACATCGTATATAATTTTCTCTGTTTATTTGATAGAAATGAAAAAAAAAAGATGATTTTGAATTTGAATTTAAGAACATACTTACTTCATCCAGATCACCTTGGTTGGGTTGCCTGTGATCTTGACCCGGAGACTAACTCGGCTACCATCTTTCACGTCCTGTCAGCAAGATATAGACATGAATCAAGGAGACCGTCCCTGTATATCCGAGACATTTACTTAAAAGAACTCTGCTTCTTTTTCCAGTAAAACCAGTATCTGACCTTGCGATCCGTATTTAACGGAAATAAGTGAAAGAAACACAGTTACACGTGGTAGACACACATTGTTATTTTCTAATGACTACCTACATTAGAATTACTCACCTGTCAAATCTAAAAGAATATGACTGTTACATAATTATCATCTATAGTTCCTTCTGGAAGTGAAGTCAGGCTTTATTGTCTACTTGCCTGTATATTTTGAACAGTGCGCAGTCTTCCTAGGTGAAATAATGCATACTACCACAGCCCTGACACACCGGAGGAGCGGAAGAAAGCCTACGGGAACAAAAAGGTTCTTTGCTCATACAATTTCTGATATCCTTATGCTACCATCTGGAGACTGACCTGGTCTTTGAGCTCCTCGACGACGACGGGAGTCTGCGGGGCAGCCTTCTCAATGAGCGGAGTGACCTCCTCGGGGCCCTGGCTTGCGACCTCAATGGACTGGTCGCCGAACTGGAGCAGCTCCTTCCCGAAGGAAGCGAGGTCCAGTTCGATGAGCGGGGCCCCGAAGTCAATCTGCATTGAGGGCGCCACCTCGGGCTGAAGGTTGAATTTTTTGGGGCCGAACTTTGACCCGGGGGCTGAGGGGGAAAATAAGAAGTATAACACAACGGTCGTTACACATGCGACATTGTGGCCAATGGGAGAAGAATGGATTGATATAACAGATAGTGAATTGGCCATTATCTGTTGTTGTGGCCTGACGTGCAAAAGTTTCAGGGGCTACATTCGAAATGACAGGGATCGTAACGAATTGTGATTAATCAGTAACATAGTTAGAATACACTGTCTAGCATGGATCACTTGTAAGAGAACATAAATCTGCTGTTAAAGTTCTAAAAAAAGAACATGAAGTAAATACCGACGATGCCAACTTGGACGACAGAATGGGGCAGATCTATTTCAGAAATATTGCAATTTTATTTTGAGACTCAATGTATTGATGTGTCTGTTTTGATTCTTCGTTTTTTTTTCCCTACAAGACTTTAATATTCCCCTGTCTACATCACTCGAAATTCGAGTGATTTCGACGATGGCTTGACGACCAGCAGCGAGAAAGATGGAGAAAGATTCTTACCCTGTTCGAACTTAAGGTTGACGGTGGATGAACTCTTTCCTTTCTCGTTCTCTCCCACGACGACGTAAGCTCCCGAGTCGGCGTCGGACGCGTTGTTGACGTCCAGTGTCAAGATGTAGATTTTACCTAGTAGATGGAAAACACACTCATGTCTTAAGCCTCTATCAAACTGTGAAAATGTGCTTGAGAACTGAGAATGATATACTCTCCCGTTTCTTGTCTAGATCTCCGTAAACCAGCAAACTCTCAACATCTTTAAAAAACATCTACAAACTCACTTGTTTTACCAATCCATTGGTAAAGCCCATTTGAATATGTACGTTTATGGAAATTGCGCTATATAAATGCGTTCCTATGATGGTGATGATGATGATTTTTATTATTATAAATATTATCATTATCATTGTTATTATTATAAGTAATAGTATTACCACTATTATTATGATAATAATGATGATGATGATGATGATGATGATGATCATGATCATCTTTATCATTATAACTATAAGATTTTCAACCTCTGCTTCGACAGAGAATGTTTTTGAGTCGTTTTCTCGCCAGTACAACGATTTCAATTTAATTCAATTCAATTCAATTCATTTATATTCATTCTTCTTCTTTTTTTCTTTTTCAACAAAAACATAACACAAGATAAATCAGGTTTTACATCATAAACAAAGAACATTTGTCTTTGCAATTAATAATGGTATCAATAAACATAGGAGCGCATGCTGGCAAAAAAAAAATACAAAGTCATGCTTCAGTTGAAAAAAAAAAGGAAGAAAGAATAGAGAGGTCCACTAAAAAGCAAAGCTTGTGGATTGTGAACCACTCATAAGACCTATGAATTACTTATTTACAAACACTTGTGACGAATATGATATACGACAGGACGGGACAAAACAGAAGAAACACAACAACATGACACAACTTGCCAGAATAGATGAAAAGTATGGAAGGAAAGAAAGAAAGAAAAAAAAGAGAGAGTGAGAGAATACCTACACGCTGAACAAGGGAAATGGAACAGAGGATGGTAGAGAATGTGCTTCATAGAGTTGGTGCTGCATGCAGCGGAGCAAGGATTGTAATACGATATTTCTCTTTAGACGATGTTACTTAATATAGCCAAATTTTCTTCTAAAATTCACTGCCTATACAAGGCATTGTAAAGTCCTTTGCTGCTGTTTTGCCAAAATGACCAAGATAGTAGACCGGGTCTGTAATGTATTTGGATTTTATGCATGCTTTGTTCACAAACGTTGCCCTTATAAACCACAAAACTTTCCGTAGAAACAACTAAGTGAATCTCTACCTATAGAACTTAATGGGAAAGAGCAGGTGAATGAATGCTTCATCAGTACGATGTATCGGAAAAGAAATTAGCATACATCATAACAGATTACAGAAAGGGTCTATTGGATTCTTGTAAGGTTTCGGGACATTTATCATCATGTTAGGGCAGTCTTTTCATACATATTGAAAAAAAAATTCGCCTATCTTAATTAGGCGCAGTCACACTGGCAGAAGATTGGGAAGTTCGCGATATTTAGGATCTCGAAGTTTTGTCAGTGTGATGGCAAACTTCACGCGAAACTCCTCGCGAAACTTCTCACGAAACTTCCCACTCCAGCTAGGGATATTTTCCCCACCACCAAACTTCTCAATCTTTCGCCAGTGTGACCGCGCCTAATAATGGGATACGGATATGCAAATTCTCTGACGGCCTTGTCGAGGCCACTTTGTTGTTACTTTTCTTGAAAACCCGGTAGCAGATGCAAGTTTTTGTGTCTAACAAGTTTTCTCATTCCTCACCGAACCAGTGGGTATGGAATCGATACTAAAACTCTCACCCTTCTGCTGCGACCTCATCTTGTACTTCTTGTCTTCCTTGAGCGCCTTGTCGTTGTAGAACCACGCGACGTCGGGCTTCGGTTCTCCCATCATCTTGATTTCGAAGACGACCCGGCGTCCTTGGTCCTCGTGCTTGATGTTCGGCTTCTCGATGAACGTTGGGGCGCCCTCTTTGCTGGCGTCTTTGACTGGAAACGAAATTTTCAAAACATTAAACACTTTGGTGGCGTCTTTTATAGGAAATGGATTTTTCAAAACACAGAATAAAACCATTAACACCATATCTGACATTTTGGAATCAAATGCAATGTGTCAAGTGTAGTATTTTGATTTTGAAATGTAACTGTCATTTAAAGCGCTTTGTTCACGTTATGATGAAGAATCTAGCCAACGGGTTATGTTCAAATAAACAGCAGCGACAATTTATTGGAACAATGGTCGAGATCAAGAATTAACATGTGTGAATTGCTGATTGTGATATCCTATATTTCATCATCTATTGATTTAAAAAAGAATATTGCACTGAAGATGTATAAATTCTACAGTCAAGATTCATGTAACATGGCGTGCATTAAAACATTTTACCTGGAAGTCACAAAACCAACTGTATAGTCTTTGGAATGATAGGCGAGTCAGATTCCTGGTAGCTATTGTCCAACAAAACAAAATTTTCTACCAATGCCCTGTCAAACATATCCATGTTTTTTTGTAAGATTAGAGAAGGTGTAAAGGGTCTTAATCGTGTCTTATCACATTCACTTTGCTAATCAGTGCTAGTTCTTTCCCGTTCATTACATAACGATTTTATTTAACATTCGATTCATACGACTTTATATCGTAACATTCTACCGGCTGTCTGCAATATTGACAATGCGTTACAATGAACAGAAAAACGAAACGCTGGTACTTACTGTCGAAATTGAGGTTGATGGTAGCGTGTTCGTCGCCCGCTTGGTTTTTCACGTACACCACGTACGTTCCCCCGTCCTCCGGCGTCACTTTGTCGATGTTCAGCGACAACGTGTACCGCTTTCCGTCCACTTTCCTGCCCATGGTGAAGCGCCCTCCCTCCTTGATGACGGCATTGCCGCGAGTCCAGATGGTCTGGACGTCGGTGCTGGACTCGACCACGCACATGAACGTGAGTCGGTGGCCGCTGTCGGTTTGGTTCATTGTTGGGCGGGTGATGAAAACTGGCTTGCCGGCGGCCCTGCAGATCCAGTCAGATGCAATCATTTGAAAATGACGGACAATTTCGACGGAAATACATCTCATGAATGGGGAATATGGCAAATCAATCAAGAACGCTGCCAAACTTCTTTTCGTTTCATTTTTATTCATGTCATCGACACTCACGTACTAAATTGTGAACAAGATGGGTATATTACAGGCATTAGTATTCTGAATTAATTCTATTCAGAGCAGTCCTAAACACGTGAATACGATAAAAGAGCTTGTAATTTCAAAAAGGTATCATTCTTTGCAAATAAAGCGATGATGAACAAACATTTGCTTGAATCAATTGTCCACTGAAGCAGTACGCGCAATACATTAAATCTATTGGGCACTTTCACATCTAAGAAACAACGAGTTGAAAATTGATTGCATAGAGGGGTGACAATTGGCTTAATGGTTTTACATGTCACTAGACGTAGCAGCATGTCCTATGCCAAATATCTCAGATTTCTTTTGTTTTCTTTTCCCCAAACAATTTTGGAATATTTTTTTTCTTCAATATACTTCTCTTGACGTTGAAGAGACTGTTAGATCCTTCTTCTAGTACTTTGATAAGCTTGGTACAGGTTATTTGCATGAAAATGACATGCATGGCTTACTCTGGTTTTGGTGGTTCTTGTTGGGATCCTGTGATAAAAACAAAGAAATAAAGAGTAGGTCTATCAATAACATGTTAATGATAGCTGGACGCATGTTCAGTATTATTTCTTCACTAAGGAACATTTATTCGCTAATAGGGATCGTAAAGGATCCAAAAGTCGGAGTGTTAGCATCAGTTTATTAATGTTCAATTCAAATTTCCATCCAATTTATGTTTCCCCTTTTTCTAAATGTTGCGAGGGTTCAAGAAAATTGAGGAGGTCGATATTTCACTACTTCCTCTACGGTATCTCCTCGTAACGGAATCAGTGTCAAAATGGAACAGAGCGCTTCCATGTATAACATCAACATGGTAGTTGGACCTTTTCAATTTGCACAATATGTAATACGATGACGTCATTTGAAAAAAAAAAACACTCTCTGAACTGCACGATTCTTTGTCCATTGCCAGAATCAATTGAAAATCGGCACGAGGGTTCCAGCTAGATGGAAATACACAAACAGACACACGGAGGGCAATTATTTCGAGCCGCTAGAGATTGAGAACAGCGTCCACGACCAACAATCGGAAAATCATCTTCTGTCTTTCTGTCTTTAGAAGACAATTTGAAAAGAACAAAGCGATCACCTCACACCTTTCCAGCATCCTACCTTCAAAATTGAGCGTGATTGTTGAGCTTGCTTCTCCAAATTTGTTCTTGGCCTGAATTTCATATTTCCCTGCGTCGGCGTCCGCTGCGTCCTTGATGTCGAGGTAGATTGCGTAATACTCGCCGTCCTCTTGGACGTCGATCTTGATCCTCCCGCCCGCTTTGACGGGTTTTCCGTCCTTGAACCAGCTGAGCGTGGGCTTCGGGTCAGCCTGGAGCTCGCAGGTGAACTGGATTGTTCCGTCCGGTTGCTGCTTGATCTTGGGCGCCATCGTGAATTTCGGAGCTCCACCTGGCTCTGAAGATTTAAACCGCACAAAATTGAAGTACTGAATAACTGCTTTCCTTTCCACACATTACGTATCTTGCTTGATTTGCTGTATCTGCACGTTTAGTAAGACTTTGTACATTTCGGGTGATACCATTTCCTTTTTTTTTCAAAATCAGCCGCAAGGGAGTGTCATGGGTGTAAGCCAGTTCATAGTTAGCTCATGTACACATTAGCACACATGACCATCATTTTTCTCAGTTGGTTAGACACTTCACTCTTATTCAAAGCGGCATAATGCATGAGCTTGCCTGACGTAACAATTGATGGAATTGGTGTTCTAAGAAAAATGAATTTGCGTTTAGACGTGGTAACCAGAATAGTCCGTCAGTTGACATCCATTTCATTGTTTTGTATTGAATGCAATTGCGACCTTGTTCTTTTTGATATTGTCAAATACCGGGCTTGCTGTCAGGTGGATGTGCTGGTAAGCACCATTTAGACAAGGATCACATGAATTATCATTACATCACAGATGCTTACCTTAATGAATTTACAAACCAAAATGCCTGTTGGTACAAAAACCTTTTTCTATTTACGCGCAAAGTGGAATTACGAACTGGTCTATAGAATAATATAATGGGAAATCTAGTATACTGAGTATATGATTTCCTGTTTGTCTCTGGAAGTTTGCAAGTGGATATGTCTTGCCCCACCATTGGCCCTTCTGCACGTACCGGAAAAAAATTACAAATCAAGTTTCAACATGTACAAACACTTTCTTCTTTTATGAACTCGGCAAACGCAATCACTGCGTTTATGAGATGAAATTCGCTGACGGTCTATCGGCTTCAGTGGCGGATGGGGGCGGGGGGGGGGGGGGGGAGTGCGGGAGTGTGTACCGGGCGCGCCCCTCTTTATTTTATTTTTTTATATTTCCAGACTTATAAAGAGTCATACAATCATTAAAAAATTATACTAAAAGTAAGCATGAAACCTTCAAATGGCCAACTGAGATTTATAAATCTCCCTATATATCCTGGGAGGGGGACACCCCCTCCCTCCCCCCCCCCCCCCCCCCTTTACGGAATTCCTGGATCCGTTCCTGGGCTTTGCCGACTTACTCTCGAAGTTGAGTTTGATGGTGTTGGTGGCCGTGCCCAGCTGGTTCTTGGCGATGATCTTGTAATCCCCTCCATCAGTTTCCGTCACGTCGTTGATCTCGAGGGTGAGGAAGAAGAAGTCGCCGTCGTTCGTCTCCCTGAGTTTGAGGTGACCGCCGGGGCCGCTGTCCTTGAGGATGTTATCGTTGCGCCGCCACTCGATGACCGGGTCTGGGTCGGCCTGTAGCTCGCACTCGATGGTGAGCTTCGTGCCGTCGTCTGACTGACGCATGCGCGGTTTCATCGTGAAGTTTGGTGGCTTACCCCGCCCGCCATCTTTGCCGGGGCTTGATAAGAGAACACGTGAGGAAAGAATGATTTTCGAATTTTTCATTCTTACATGAATGTCCTGTTTTTATGACATTGAAGATTATATGAAACAAACTTTGCTAAAAACTTCAAAACTGCACATTGAATGAGCTTCAACAAGCATAAAACCAATTATATTCTGTAGTGAACTACAACACATATCATACAAGATACCAGACTAGTTTAGCTTCAACTCTATTTTTCAAACATCCCTCTATTTGCAAGTTTGTCTCTGGTTGCGGAAAGAGACATCAAAAGACATTTGGAAATCGGCCAAGATTGAAATCATGGACTTACCCTGCTTCTTGTTCCATTTCAGTTTCTTCGTCTGCAAATTCAAAATGAGAAAAAGAAACAAAATATTACCATGGTAATTAAATTTCTTAGAGCTTAGACGACACTGTATCTTAGCTAAAGCATATAGAGAGATAGATAGTTTGATAAATGTATGAAAATAAATGCCTCATTGCACCCTCTCGGTTGGGTTTACGTTTCTGTCTCATTCTTTGATACGTGCATTTTCATTGATTTCACACGTCGATTTGTAACGTGCCTTTAACACATGATACAATGTATACTGAACCGGAAGTGCCTTAAAAACTGCGCCCCCATAGTCCTACCAGCCGATGGAGAGAAAACAAGTTTAACAATAACGGCTCTTTTTTCATCAAATAGAATAAGATTTATATCTGTATAAGCTCAGTTCTGTTTATATAAAATTCATCAGCCAATTTCATCTTTTAATGCCCCATTCACGTCCGTTCAAGTGGCGTTCAACCCTATCGAGTGACCAGAAACTGGGGCGGTATTTGTGAACATCTGCCTTCCGCGGGCAGACTTCTGGGTGTCACCTCGCTTGTGACTCACCGCCAAATTTGAGGGCAATCGTTGCACTCGTGGTCCCTAGTTTGTTCTGGGCGACGATCTTGTAGTTGCCTTCATCCTGCGCGACGATGTCCGCGATCTCCATCTTGACCACGAAGGTGTCGCCATCAGCCTTGACCTGGTGAGGCGAGCATCAACAAAAACAGTATTAACATAGCACAAGCTATTAACCTGAGACGATCGGAGAAGTGGTGTAAATGCAAAATGGGTAGACTTGGGCTTGGACAAGATTGAACAATGTCTGTGAGAATACTTGTGAGTTTCTATGCTCATCTGTCCCGTGATAGATAGATAAATAGATAGATAGATAGATAGATAGGTAGATAGATAGATAAATAGATAGATAGATAGATAGATAGATAGATAGGTAGATAGATAGGTAGATAGATAGATGGATGGATAGATAGATAGATAGATAGATAGGTAGATAGATAGATATATTCCAGTAGATAGATACATACATGGTAGATAGATGAACGGACATATAGAGAGGAGATACGAGAGAGAGAAAGAAAGAATTTAATGCAGACTGAAAGAAATTATTGTGGCAGACTAATGATGCCAAATTTAGTGAATCCTCACTATCAGTACAAAAGACATAGGATGCAGTGATAAAGTGTGTGTTAACTTTAATAGCACCTCCAGTGGAATTACGATGACGTTTTCTTTGCTTTGTGAATTTTAAAAGGCCGCTTAAATAGCCCACAACTAGTGAAATGTCAGAGGACTCTAGATCGATTTTGAAAAGCTATTCTGAGCATCCGCAGGACAGTTTTTCCCCTCTAACGTCCGCGTCACAAAAATCTTTCCCTCCCTTTAGAGTATTTACATCAAGAACAAAAAACTAAAACAAGATGAAGACATAGCTTCTGATATCTCACCGATGTGGAATACCGCCCGCCATCTGAGATGGATTTGTCGTCGACAGACCACTTGAAATCCGGCTGCGGGTTGCCGGCGATCTTGCAGGTGAAGATGAGAATTTGCCCGTCATCCGACTGGTCCAGAGCCGGCTTCTGAACGAAGGTAGGAGCCGCTTCTTTCCCCATTGCGGCGACTCAAGCTGTGGAATAGGAACAACAAATTCTAGTATGATAAAAGCAAACGTTTAATACAACAATTGCCTGGTAAAGCAAAAGACAACAACAGCACATAAACTCTTAGTCGTTCAATGGAACATTCAATGGAATTGCGATTGGTGTATCAGCACTACCGCATGAAATGATAGTGAGCTTTAGAGCTGCGACGCTAACGCTAAGACGACGTAGCATACCGGGCTGGACATTGGAAGTGCTGTCCCGCGCATGTGCAGAACACCATTTATTGCCAAATTAACGTCGTCTTAGCGCTCGCATAGCAGATCTAAAGCTTGATATTATTTCATATCTGTGACAGATACCATGCCTCATCCTCCATATTGGATATTTGCAAATTGCACAGACAAGGAATGGAAGGACACGACACTGACACCCTCGTATCTATGTGACGTCATAAAAGAGAGAGAGAAAACGGACAGATGGGAGAATGACCGTTGCTAGGTTACTTGCGGTTCCTCCTGGTTAATGGTGAGTAAGAATGAAACAAACACAGAGTAACTGTATGTGTGAAGAAGAAGAACACTGTCTGTCGAAACATGTCGCATATCCAGCTATATTTCACACCCTCCCACGTAACAATATAAACACCTCCATTCACAAGTGATTTCTATGACAAGGGTCGATGCATCCAAATAATGTCAGTACATCAATGATGTCTTTTGAGAAGATTTCGACCAAACAGCTTACCGATGTAACTTTCGACAATTAATCAATCGCGATCAGAGAAATTGACACAGATCAAGAAAGGGAAGGCCGGATACACGGGAGCTATGTCGCAGAATTTCAGCAATATCTCCAATGCTGCCCTCACGCAGTAGGGCGGATCGAGATGCTTGGCAGCTCGTCGGTGGGCGTGAAAATGAGTGGATCGATCACCACCCCGTGACATTAATCAGCATAATATACGTCGCATGCGCAAAGGATTATGGGAGTGCCTCTGCACACGTCATCAATATAGCCTGATGTGAAGTGGCTGGGCAAATCAAAGGGTCTCTCCGAGTGGTATGTGCGACCCTGGAGTGGCTCGACTGGTCTGACATTTAGACGCCCAGACCCATCCCGAGGAGGCTGAAAATAAATCGGCACGACATACTTCCCCGGACGTCGCAGACGACGCTGTGTATGGGCGCGAAGTGATATGTGCTATATAGCTTGTATGTTTAAGATCAGGCTTACTTAATGTCTGCAATTCTATCCATCTACGGTGAGTGAAGTCATCTTGAATGTCCCTCTATGATGTCTGGCAGAAATTCCGAGGTGTTAACCCGTTCAACCCCAAAGATCATGTTAACAGGCTGACAACATATTACGATAATAAAAAAACTCGGGCATTCTACTTAGTTCGCGGCTGAAAAGGAGTTTGGCATGTATTAACGTGATAGTGTAGACAACAATAAAAGATAAGACTGTAGGACTTTGTTTGCCCTGTGAATGCTGGGTTGTGTTGTGGTCTGCTAATCAAAATGTCTTAATCCAAAGAAATATATTAGTGCTTTGAGTTACGTATCGAATTCAAAGACATTGTGAAAAAAGGACGAATGACGGCACAAGGTTAGTTCCTGGTTGTAATGAAAATCAATGTACGAAATGGACGAAGTTTTGTGTCTCATGTTAACATTTTCAATATTTATAGTCCGCGTTCCTTTCCGTCTTTAGAGTTTACATTGACCAAGGAATGGATTGTTTATTGAAAAGAGAAAGAAAACAAACACGCAATCATGGGAGTGTTGATGCACCGAAACGGAATTATCAGCAGATTTTCGGAATTTTATAGCCTAACTTATCAAAGCATGGAATGCAATAAATTCTTCAGAATTCGCCAAAAAAGGAAACCCAACTGCCAAGAAACCCCAACAAAACAAAACAAAACAAAACAAAACAAAACGACCTCTCCCAAACGAAAGAAACAAAAAATGCGAAAAACTACCCAAAGAATCATTTTGTATAGTGAAAAGAGTAAAACTTGTCAGTGTCTCATAGTACTGATAAGAGAACTGAAATATGTGAAAAAAAAAGTCACCGCGCTCTAATTCATTGTAATATGTGAGAGCACGTAATCCACAAAATGACCTTTCGAAGCTGAAATTTGAATTGATAAAGGACCAATAGGCAGCTTGCATTCATCACTTGACGTGTTTTCACGCTGTGTGAGCAGACATGTGCAATCCAGCACATTGTGTATGTGTGTCATGAACAGCTGACCAAGCCTTGAGCTGACTAATGCTTAAAAGCATTTACATGCTTTTCCCCCCATGTCACTGTATTGAACCAATTTGCTCTCCGAGAGCTCTTCGAGGGACAGGCTAACAGGAAGAACCTTGTAGCACTGGTTGGTCAATCATGATCAGGAATAATGCTGTGATTTTTTTTTTCTTAACTAACCCTTCAGGAAATGTCTATAACATCGTGCAAGTGAATCTGAAATTTCAAGACGAAGGAAATGGAAAGAACAACACGCATCGCGAACAAAGCGCACAATGATATCACAGTAGTGTAAACAAACGTGATCAAGGGGCTATATGTAATTATTATCATAAAGACTGTATAAGACGAAGAGTTGAATTGGAATCTAGATGAAAACTAATCAACAAAGATCTTATGGAAGGAGGGGGAAGGTGATTGCGTGTTCATTCTCTTTACATGCCTAGAATATTTACTAGGTGACGAAATCAATGACACCTCTATTCCCAATGTTTATCCATCTGCTCTATAGGTGTTTTCGTATGTATGCGTAAGCGATGACCAGTCAGCGAACAAAGGATTTTTTTTTCTTCGCACCATGTCTTGGTATTCTCATTTTATTTTCTTACACAGCTTTCAGTAGTATGCTAGCTACACCAGCGGTATGTTGACAAACAATCAAGTCCGTAGATGAGCTGTGATAACGGTACAAAGACTTGTGTAAAGTGGGACGTTTGGCAGGTGAAACTCAATTAAGGGCAGAAAATAATCTCGATATGATGACAGGAAGCTCAACTTTCTAGCATTTCTCCTGTGCCTTGGGTTGAACAAAAAAAAAACAAAAACAGTATTACCACTGCACCCCCTCCCCCATACCGCCCCGCACATAGATTGCTGTTTAGTATATCATGAATCTAGTGTATTCATGTGTATGTAGACCTAGGTGTGATGCAAACTACAAACATATTTTATAGAAAATTAGAATCCAAAGACATCAGCTCTCGATTCATTCTAATGCGTCAGATTGATAAAATCACCTCCAGTGTTATTTACTTCTGAATAGAAGATACGAGACTAAAGAATAACCCATATTTGGCAAGCGCGTACAGGGCCAAAACTAAATATATAATGTGCTGTACGCATCACAAACGAAAGGAACTCAAATTAAGCCTGTCCGTTTACTGTATGTCAAAAACATCACATTTTTCTTTTGATATAAACAGTGACTTGTATTTGTTTCAAAGTGACTAGAGAAGATATCCTCAAGTACTGCATCCCGCCAGCTTTGTTTTGATTGGTTGGATGTCGATGGAACTGCAATCATGCGGTCAAACAACAAACCAGCACCAATTCAATATTCACAGGGTATTACTCTATTTTTAAGCACACAGAGTGTGTTTGTGCTGGACAGTCCGTGCTGGACATCAGGGTCTGGTGATGTGTGTCACCTGGCACGTGAAGTATTTCTTGCACAAACAAAATAAGACAACATGAAAACAAAAACGATACGGGAAAGCAGTTAAGTGTAAAGTGTGTCGCAGTTTAGTGTCACCAAATCCAATTACTCCTTTCAAGATGGTTGACCATGGTTGTGCTGTTTGCTATCAGTTTGTGAGATATACATGTAGTGGCTATATATGAATCATCAACTTCAGGAATTTCGCCTTCGGTTCCTTAAGATTTCATATCATACAATGGTTTATTTCTTTTTACCACATGATGCTGGCTTTCGTTTTAAATGACCCATATGTTTACCAATGGAACACAACTAAATCTCGCCAAACCTAAACTTAGTAACTTAAAGGTCCAAATATGCAATAAGGGAATTAAACGTGATTAGATTGAATACTTGATTCTAGACTATAAAAAAGGTAAATAACATTCCTACGCTTGTTGTCTTACAGCCTGAGGCACTGTCAAGTGGAGTGCCGTATTATCAATACTCATAAATCAAGAGAACGTAAAGTTTGCAAGAGACAGAGAAGAAAAACATAGCAAACACATTCGTTCCATAGGCACCCGACTCCTGAACGTGATCGAAGATAAGATAAGCCCAGAAAAAGGAGCGCATGTCAGTGATGCCGAGGCAACGCACGTCATCGCGGGAATACTTTTGAGGTTACTGTTTGCAAAAAAAAACATCTGGACATCTTAAAAGAAAGACTTAAAGGGAGCAGCGATCTGTTCCTCCGTATGATGGAACAACGAAAATATCGTTCGTGTTCATTGCGTTTGACATGTTAAGGTTTACCACCAATTATATTGGTAGGGCGATCGCACAAAAGTGAAAACATAGTAGACACAGTAGTGCCCTGCTAGGTACACATCTAATGTAGATGGCACTGCTAAGATATCGTTAGAAAAGGTTTGAATTGTTTCGTACACTTTTGCGTGTTTACGTTACTATTATCGAAAATCCATGAGAGTAGACCTATATGTTTCACTTTTTTTACACTAGTGAAAGCACATTTTAATGGTCTGCCATAGTGGTGTCACAAAAAGTGCACGGTTACGGAAGACAGTCAAATTATTCCTTCGTTGCTGATACTTTGTAATAATGCTCCGGTATATGAAACATGGTTACTCGGGTATATAATGATGATCATCAAAACGTTTAAAGGGTATACTGTCTGTCTATTCTTGGCAGCTGTATTATTTGATGAGAGAACTGTATTTACCATTCAAGGCGAGGGAAATACTGAAGTTAAAGGATGGTTTACATAATCAGTTAATAAAGCAATTTGGCCGAATTTTGATATAGCAAAAAAAAAAGAAAAAAAAAGTAAAAAAAAAAAAGATAAACTCGGCTGAGCCGAAGGATTGCAGTAAGTGAAGAAGTTGTTTCGATCTTAGGTATAGCAATAAACAAAATAGCTTCTGAATGCCAAAAGTCATGTCAACCCGCCACAATTCAAGGTTCAAAAGAGAGATTTGAGAGGGGTGGGGGCGGGGGGGGGGGGGAGGGGAGAGAAACCTCCAACAAATAACGCGCTGGGAGATTATTGCAAAATATATACATTGCACGTAGGGAAGACATCGAGCAAGAAAATATCCTGCATTAATTCTATCTAGCACAGAAAGGCACTGGAGCGTTTTAACACCCAGGGCGATCCAGGCTCTGTGATGACTAAATAATGACGAGGTAATGTATATTCGTTTGATAGCCGGCCTACTTCCATATTGGTCAATGGAATTCCGCCGCCTTGAACTGATAGGGAGGGAGAGGGGGGAGGGGGGAGAGGGGTATAGGGAGATAGATAGATAGAGAGAGAGAGAGAGGGGGGGGGGGGAGAGGGGTAGAGAAGGCGAAAAGAGAGAAGGGTGGAGTGGGCGTGGCAGTTGAGTGTTTAAAAAGGGGGACGAAAAAATCGATCCATGTTTTTATGTGTTAACTGGGAGGACTGTACCGTAACATTGTATCTCATTCCACATTTTGTACTTCCTGTGTATACTTTAAAACAAGAACTGTTTGTAATATGTTTTATATTACTGTACGTGCATTGAATATATCAGTAATCAAATATTTTCTAGCAGTATATAGATTTTTTAAAAGTAAGTGAAATATTTGCATATTGCATAGCGAGTGATCTATGTCTTACAAGTTCCGCTTCTCAGTAGATCATTCTCTTCAATCTCTGTTTTACTCTTTTTTTTTTTTTGGTCGTCCTTGCAATGTATGCTTTCTTTCTCTCACTAAACATTCATTCGTACATACGTATTTTATCATACTTATGAATAGCACTTCTTTCAAATGGTTAAACAATATAATTTGCCAAATGTATTCTTTGCATTTATATTACCTTTGCTTAATTGAATTAGGTTGAATTGAATTAAACTGATATGGGAATTGACAGCAAGCGTCATTTCCAGGCAGAGTATTTTTGAAATGGAGAATCTTATACGCAGCATGGACATTTACGTTAAAACAGATGTGGTTGCATATGGGGGAGGTTGCAAGGAAGAAATAACGACAGGAGCCCTTTGAATATAACATTTTGAATGTTTTTTTTTTTCAAGTGTTCTGCAGCAACTCATGGAAGTCTTGGAAACCATTCGGTCTTTGACAAAATACAACACCGAACGGACACAACAGGTAGCGGATTGAGACAAGATTAAGCTTTCTTTCTCATTCATATTCAAATGCGCCTCAGATACGAAGAGATAATACAATGGTGAGTTGGTTCCTTTTCTGAAAAGTTGCGTTATTTTCCCTCATCTTTTTCCCAGATCCTAATCTCAAGTCGAGACTCTTCTCTCGCTATGTCTTGTTTCTTTGTCTGTTTCTACTTGTTTCTTTTTTCTCCTCAGCTTCGTAGTGAATACTTTTCATTGAACTACACTGTGTTTTTAAAATATCAAGCAGTTCTGATGAATTCCCAGGAAATAATGTACTTTCCGAGGATGATATACTAGTACTCTATGTTCTGTGTGCGAGTGCAAATAGATACGCAATTGGAAAACTAAAGATATATAGTCTTATATGAAACGAAAGAATGCAAACTCGATCTAGGGTTATACCAAAGTTGTAACATAAATCTTAAAAGTAGATGTCTGAATGGGACTGCGTGATGGATTGAATATCTTCTGTGAAATCAAGCTAATTGTACAAAATGACTTGAAATAAACAAACTATAAAGAAACAAAATATCAGAAATGCCATTATAATCGGACTAGAAATAAGAAGCTCAGGGATTATTTCTGTTTGTGTTTTCTGTTTCCTGCTAAGTCAAAAGTATGCATTTTTGTTGTTAAACTGAACTAATCGAAGGACCCAAGGAAGAACAGTGGTATTCTAATAATATCACTGAAATTAGGCCATCCTCCGTATCTTACTTTGGTGTACATGATTTTGATATTTTACCTATTTTTGTATATGTTTTTTATATGATTCGCAAACAAATTTTTACAAACAGACAAACAAAATTTCAAATGTATTGTAAAAAAAGTGACATTGGTCAGAAGCATAATATGACTCATGTAGTTTACAAAAGTTGACGATATCATCACCTCGGAAATCTCTCAATGACCTGCGCAGTACCCTTCAATCATTTTGAAAAAAAAAAAAAACATTGCATATCTGTATCCTGCGAATAGGATTTTTGAATTATTTTTAGGACGTAAGAAAAACGACTTGTCATAAGGGAGAGAGGTAAAGTAGTACCCAAATCATTAGTCAAAACAAAACTTTCATCATAATTATGGGTGCACATCAATCATTGCCAATTCGAGAGTGGGCTCCATCTAATTTGCATAAATGACACTATCCCTCCTCAGAGAAAACGTGTCACACTAGAAACAATTTCATGACTTCATTGTTTGAACTAAAAAAAAAAAGATAATAAGTATTATGCCCTGTACTACACTTCTATGATATCTGGATGAACATATTATCTAATGGTATTCATACATTATGCATTATGCAAACGCCGTGTAAACTAACAAACATGACACTATTATCCTTCGGGAGAAAAGATAAACCAAGAGAGAAAGGTAGATGAAAAGATAGATATATACACATGCAATTATGATTTAGTCTTAGACAGGGGTTAAACATGTTAAATGGAATATAAACAAAACTTTCTACAGGTATCATTGAAGTTAGTTTGACGTGTCTTCTTTGAAAGATTTATGGTTCTTGCCCGGAACATGAAATTGAAAATTTCTTAAAGGAAAGGGGTAGTTTTGGTTGAGACGGGGATTCCGATTTAACTAAAAACCACGTATATGAAATATGAAAGAGCATTTTCTCTAAGAGGAATTCAAAGTTTATTTGATGAAAATCGATCTTGAAATGGCTGAGATATTTGCCAAACAAAGTGGTCCTTGTAAAAGATGGGTCCCACCTTTTATTAAGACCTCTTGTTTTACTATGTTCTTTTTAATATCTCATTCATTTCAAAACCGATTTTCAGTAAAAAAAAATTGGATTCCTCTTAGAATTTTATGTTCCTTAACATTTCACATACGTCTCACAAAAAGTTAAAACCTGGATCCCCATCTCAACCAAAACCATACCATTCTTTTTAAGTGTAGCATAATATGTTGGTGCTGATTAAAAGAAATCAAAACCCAAATATGGACGTGAATTGAGTGAAAGAAGCCATGTTGGGTACTTCAATGAATGCGTGAGGAAAATTGGACAATCGATTCACAATACAATAGTTTTGAACATTAGTACACGATAGTTTTGAACATTAGTTTCACATTTATATCATCTAGTAGTGTTGTATATATTGTATTTTTCCCTTGAACTTGTATCAACAAAAATGTGACATTGGAAATAATGTCTCATTATTTGACTTGAATGAGTAATATAACAATGATAATATTCTGCCCTCACTCAATCCATATCGATTTACGCTTTGGTTTCATAATATCTTACTTCATAAAAATCTATATTTGGGTTTGGGCTTCATATTATCTAACTTCATAAAAATCAATATTTGGGTTTTGGTTTAATATCATCTTTCTTCATAAAAAAAAATCTATATTTAGGTTTTGGTTTGCATCATCTTACTTCATAAAAATCTATATTTGGAATTTGGTTTTACATTCTCTTTCTTCATAAAAGATCTAATGATTCTAGAGTAGAGAAGGAGATTCATCCAATTTCATTTCATTAATATAAGTACCATTCATTGTATTTCCACAGGAGCATAACGACTTGCGACACGGCAAGGAGACGTGTGAGTCGTTGGACAGACCTAGACCAAGTCACCGCTGGGTCACTTGGCTCGGATCCGACTCTCCAAAATACCGCGGCGGTCACTGATACCCCGGCGAACATGTTAATTACCATCGCAAAGACTGTCAGTGTAGCACCCGAAAAAATGGAGCGGTCAGTTTGCAGAGGGTAGGAAGGCTATCCCATCAGCTGTTGTGATCCTTTTTCATCTGGACAAATACCATTATGCACTTACATGATATGGCAGGGTAGCCGAAGGCTATACAGGCCAATAAGAAACCCGGGAGACGTTGCACTGACTGACGACGTCCCTTTCTTAAAGGTCCGATTCATAGGATCGGAGCCATTTTCCTTTTTTTGCTTTCCTGGCTATTTTCTTTTTTGAATGAATCACTTTTAAGAATTAATTTGTTCGGTTGTTTCTCCATATCATTAAAATTTTAACCAAGTTGATTTTGCTGACACGGTTCAGAGTGCCATCAAATATCCGCTTCACTTGCCCTTCTCGCTCTGTAAACCTTTACTCGCTCTGTAACCCTTTGATATTTTCACCAGAAACCTCTCGTCCTCTTGAATTTCCTTTATTTTCTATGAATTTACTGAAAGTCTTTATGATTTCTAGATACTGTGATCAGTTATCCTTGTCAGAAACAAACGAACAATTGTTAATTTATTTTCAAATATTTTAGATTTATCTACCAATATCTAAGTGCCTCGTTGATCTATTTACAGCTACACATGACAAGGGAACACATCGAACCATTATCTAACTGTCATGTGCGTTGTGATGGTGATAAGGAAAACCGACATGGTCTTTTTGGTATAGTGTCTGCTACAGTTGATACTATGGGCACAGCTTACGTGCATAATATCTATCCCCAATGATAGGTATCAACAAGGGAGAAATAAAATTTTGTCTCACACATAAAACATTCAGTTATACATATTACACCACATGATATCTGCACGTAAGGTCTTTATCTACACACTCCAGGCTGAGGTATGCTTGGTATTTGCCTCGACCAATCAAACCGCAGGCAAACTCGCGCAAGGAACCCTGGGTAAAATGATAACCCCGTATTAGATGCGCTCCGCCTTGTCGGATCTAACTTTACATTGTGAGGTGTACTTGATCACTTCGAAACGTCAGACGTGCATACATGTGTCTATACCCCATAAACAGTTAAGAGTTTATATCAAAGGCATTCCTTCCTATCTCAATGCACCTTTTCTTTTCGTTGTTGAGATAAGATACCTAATTCTGATATAAATTGACAAATATGAGGCAAGCAAGATGAAGCACTGTGATAACCCTCTCACATCATGGCTTTCTTGATCTCTCGCCAGTCAAAGGCATTATCTACCATTTGCAGATGGAACAAAAACCCAGCTTTAGTGCTTCAAAATAGTTCTAAAATGTGAGTTAGGGATACAAACAACCAGTTTAAGAAAGTAAATCAGTATAAATCAATGTTAAGTATTGTTATATATACAAAATGTGAACAATAGACATAATAAAAACTGTTCATAGATTAACCATCTACAGTTATGGTTTTGTGAGAAAAATAGTGATATCTCCTTATATTTTAGGCTCTGTTGCAAAATTTTTATATGGTAGGATGTTTTGTGATACAACTGACCTACACATATGCGTTAAACGTGATATCTCGAACATTTTTTAAAATCACTGCTCCCAAAGGTAAATAGTTCCTTTAATATCTTAATAGCTTTATTGCAATTTTTTAATGGTAGGATGTTCTGTGATACAACTGACTCACACATATGCATCAAAATATGTGATAATGTAACTCGAGCATTTTTAAAATCACTGCTCCCAATTATACCAATGGTAAACAGTATAATCCGAGATACCTTCGATTTTCTGCCGGTCACGAAGACACAATTGATTGCAACATCTTTCATATGTCTGTTGTTATTTTATTACGACAACAACCCCGGAATTCAACAGTGATCAGCTGTAAAATTCAAATTTCTATCCTCTATTCCTTCTCTGAGAGGATAAATGTTGGGGATATATCTTCAAGGGATAGTATAGTATTGGTGAAGATGAGGAATGGGTTTTTAACTTTTTGTAAGATACCAAGAAAGCACTTATGAAATAGCACAGAGCACGCCGTTCTAAGAGGGATTCAAAGTTTATTTGATGAAAATCGGTTTTGGAATGGCTGAGACGTCCAAAAACAAAGCAAAACAAAGCTATGGTTTTAAAAGGTGGGTCCCACCTTTTCTTAGGATTGCTCTGTTTTGGGTATCTCAGCCACCTTAAAACCAATTTTCATCAAATAAAATTTCCGCTTGGAATTACATGCTTTTTCATGTTTTATATTGAGGTTTCTCATTATCTCACTCAAAAATGTTAGAAACTTGAAGTTAGGTCTCAACCAAAACTATAGGACCCCTTTAAGCTCTGCCAAAAGGCAAATTAAAGACATCATTTCTTCATTTTGCCTTTTTGAATAAAAGAATAGAATAAAAGAATAAAAGAAACTAAAAAAACGGTAACAAAACAACAAATAACAATCTAAGAAAACCAAAGGATTCCAAGGTCTTTCGCCCTCTTCGCGGATGGGGGGGGGGGGGGAGGGGGGCGGTAAAGAAAAAACGGACCCCCCTCCTTTTTTGAGCTGGATGAAGCTCCACATAAAAAAGAAAACAGTCCTCGACCACGCTCTGCTAAAAAGCTGAATAATTATATAACCTTATACAAACAATGCTAGCGTAAAAAGTATCTGCTAGCTGTTATGCAGGATTAGGAATCAACGCCATTCTACTTATTGATAATGTAAGACCAGTCTTAGGCCCTAATTTTCTCGTTTCGTCATTGAAAGACATTCTTCTTACTGTCGAAAAATAACTGTTAATTTACTTATCTTATTTAAAGATATAGAATATATGGCTCTTAAAAAATCTTTTAATCTTAAATTTTTTTAAAATCTTTAATCCCTTTTAGAAAAAAATATGCTTTAGAAAATCGGAGGAGCAGGGGGCCTAAGGATACCCGTTATTTCCCTGTTTCATCCCTGAATTGTTGCTAGGTAAGGCAAGCCTCCGGCAAGCTTTGTGGTTGTGCTGTGTTTACACCATGTTCCCGGCGGCCACGGCAGTCACGTTTCAGACCAACGTGGACAAAAAGAGATGGACGTGAGACAACGCGGGGTGGGAAATGGGTGGGGGGGGGGGGGGACGTGATGAGCAAACGTGGATGCCGAGTCGGATTTTTAAATTGTCAAAAAACAAGATTGCCATGGCAGTCCCGGTGCTAATGAGAAACCTTGTAGGCTATGATAAAACAGGGTGCACACAACAAAGCGTGACATCACATAATAGGCCGTAACGAAACTTGGGGGCGGTCCGTAGTGAGACGCGACGGGAAATATTGTGTAATCTAGCCCGACCAGACACCGTGAGAACGGCATCTGATAGCTACATGTTCACCGGAGACAGGACTGGAACGAGCAAGAATGGAACACGGAGGGGAAAAACAGGAAAATATCCCATCTACCCACGGCGCACTACGTTTCGGGAAAACGGGACTGCCGTATGTGCCCGCCGGGAACATGGTGTAAACGTAGCATTAGACAATCTCTGGTGGAAAAAAAATTGCATAGACTATAAATACATTACACAGGCCGTCTATTGGTCAAGGATGCCCGAAAACCTATGGCATTAAACACGCACGGGACAGTCACGCACGGAAACATTAAAAAAATTATACTCCAAGGAACCACGCCCCCTCGCTCAGTATGTGTGTTGACATTCCGAATTCCCCGCGACATTATAAAGCAGGACATTGTGTAGATAGCCATAAGAGTATTTAGGTGCGAGTAACTTTGTGGTAATTAAGAAGAAAAGGACAGCCATAAATGAATGACAATAATGTCATATCGAAATCGATTATAAAGACCTGTCTGATAACACTACAATATGTTGCATGGGAATGTAAATAATATGTGACACACCAGTTGATTTACATATTATTCAAATGTTATGCATAGCTTTCAGTAAGAAGGTCTCGTCCTATATCTCAGGAATCTTGCGCTATATCTGTTAATATTTTCACATGAATATGCACATTATCACTTATATTTTTGTATTCATATATTGTAAATATGTTTGTACTCTCATACCCCGAGGGGGGGTCGATAGAGTCAATGAAATCTTACAAATCTTTCAAAATCTTACAAAATATTGCGCTATATTGCCCGACACAGGCATAAATGATACATGCCAAGTACATGACAAGTATTGAAATGCATAAGTATGTATGCAGATGGATGAAATATCTTGTCACTATAGGTCTTTCAAGAACGTGCATGATTTCAATTTCAATAGTAAACCGGCCTTCGATTATTGCGCGCAAGAAGAAATGGTAGGTTATAAGAGCAAATATTTTTGGAGTAGAGAGAGCAGTAAGTATGATTATGATTCAATCATTGCATAGGCTTTCATGTTCAGAATGAGAGTAATGATACAATTGATATTGATGGAAATCTATGTTTATGATTACAGAAGTGACAACGGTATGTAAAGAAGATAGAAATTGATGATAAAAAAAAATTGGTTGAAGAGAAGATAAAAAAAGGAGGGATAAAAAGAAGAGGATTGTTAAAAAAGAATGAGTCATGAAACGGGGGGGGGGGAGGGTAGGATCATTGCTTGGCATCGTTCATGTAATTAATGAGCCAGGTGTATTCCCATGACAATAAACTGGCTATAATGATTGATAAATTTGACAGTTCCTAGCCTGCGTACTTACTATTCTAAAGACGTGATACAATTATCTTTGAAGGTAATCTAAAAAGAAAGTGCCGGTGATTAACATGTATTATATCGTTATAGGCTTGTAAATCAACCATGATACGCGCATAAATGGTAAGCCAAGCACAATGAAGCAAATCAATTTGTACACAATATCTCGTAAACTTCGGATTGTATTCAATTGAAAAAAAGACTGGATTAAACGTCTAGGCACACAAAACTATCGGAAATGAGATGTGCGCTATTTCTTCGAGGAATTCGAGTGCTCTTGTGGTATAACAAAGTAGTCACAGCTACACTTATGTTTGTTTGACTTTGGTATGAGCTTTGGGCCATGCACATTACTACAACACAAGCTAAGATGATTCTCGTCAATGAATGCATTCCTATGAGCTTCTCTGTGGCTTGCACTTGTGGATAGGTTATTTCCTTTTCATTGCGCGGCACGTGTAGAACCAATTTCAGCCCTAATACGAATCAAATTAGATTTGTACACGTAGCGCTGTGCTGACGGATGACCAAGCCACCGCTCAGGGGGAGTCTGCCATCAGAGTGCGGCTGGTATGCGATGACCGCTGTCGTGGAAAGGAAGGAGTAAACAGTCCGTGCATTTTCCAAGATAAATTGGGGAGGTATAATGGAGGGACGCCGTCTTCAAACTTTCTTGTGTACATCTTGAGGGAGAAAAATAGCTCTGCTAATGCCGGACGGAGATAGTTTCAGCAGCCTGAAGTCTCGGCGTAGCAAGGCGCTGATGCACCGAAGAGGCTGCGGCAGGAGTAGATTCCTCGTATTTCCATAGTAAAACCAATTAGCATAGTTAATGAGAAATTCACGGTAAGATATTAATGTCATGGGTGAAAATGAAAGTTTGCGTGCGGAAAGGGATTGTATGAGACAAATGCAATAAGAATGAAGTGTGGCCTACCTTTTAGTTCACTTTTCATGAAATTCCAGAGAAGATTGGTTTAAAAGCGCTCAATTGTGTTGGCCCAGTGGCGAGAACGTAGAGAACACACGATCGAGGGATCCGTGCTTCCGTGAGGATAGGTTATAGAAAACCGCCGTGTTTCGGAGGGAGAGCGGCAGCCAAGTTAGCTCGGAGCGCCGAACGGACCGACGGGATAGCACGGCCGAGACGCCTAGACGATACGGGGTGAAAATTCCAGCTGCATTCCTTCGCCCTGAACGGAGCGAAGCGGCGGTCAACGCTACCAGCCCGTGTTACCAAATAAGGAAGCCCGGGTTTTAGAGCGAACGTGGTGTGTGTTCGCGAGTCTACACGCCCTAGATAGAGGATGTGTGCATCGTCGTCTTGTGCGGACCCACTCCAGGTGTGCTCGTGCGATTAATGTACCCTAAATCTGCCGAAAATTCACATCCGTAGCGTTTTGGCGCCAACTGATTCCCCAGAAATTCAGCGACACTCGTCTGGGCATACACCACCCGACACCGGCACAATGCCCAGGGCAAAACGATAACATCGATTCATTGAGCACGAGCCAAAAACTATGACTGGGCATTTTCTTTTTCTAACCTACTTCATAGATGGCTCTGCCAAGTACACACAATATACTATCTCAACATCTTTTTGCTGGCACAACCTTGGTAGCAATTAGACGTGTGGCTCTGTAGCCAATGAAGCTTACATCAATACACTTTACACAGAGCTCTCCCAACTTCCAAAGGCAACAACTTAATTGGCCTATGATTTCCAATCTTACCTTAAAACTGAACTTAAACTTAGAAAACATGTATGCCCACAGTTATAATAACTTAGGCCTGTATAACGGTAAGGAAGTCAAAGAAGAAAATAATTGTTCTTATATTACAAAGGAACGTCTGCGATATATTCTCACTGAGGTGATTATCTGCTCTTTCGATCTGCGGAGAGGTGTTGATAATACATCCTCGATAAAACCCAATCATATTTTACTTTGAAAAAGGTCTACCAGCATGAAAACACAAAAGCTTGAAAAACCATCACAGGTTTTTCCTGTTTTCTTTTTTTTAAGTGATCTTTATCACAATGTTGGGACATGTATACTGTTTATTAAACCCACTCAGATTCGAGGAACTCTGTTAAAATAATTATGTTGTAATCTACCGAAGATGAGGAAGTCGTTACCGCGATAACAGAGGCCTTATTGTCTGTCCGAAAATCGCTTTTCAAAAATTTGTTTGAATATCATAAAAACAAAATAAAAAGATTCAAAGCTCGAACCTAGTCGGTGACAACGGAGAAAAGTTTCAATTTAAACGATCTCTCGTAAAGAGTACCCCCTGCTGTAATCTTGTCACAACGCTGGGTCAAATCATCTCTACACAGTAGGAAGTATGAGGGGTTCATAAGGTCAAAGCTATGAAAACGCCAAACTGGAAGAGGTCCGTTTGTTATGACTATTCTGTAATGTTTTTTTCCCGGTAAAGGAGAATCTACCGGTATGGCAAGTTAAAGGGAGCACTATGGCACCGGTGAATATCCTCTTACACTTTCAAACCAGAGGTTCTTGGTTCGATTGTGTGTGTGTGTGTGTGTGTGTGCAGATGAGTACATCGTTTATCAAGATGTCTTCCCCACTCTGTTCCTTTAGATACAAACGAATTTCACTTTCACTTGGCACCTCGATAAGTAATGTAAGAATATTGTGAATACACCTTAGAGAGCAATGACAACTCTGCTGCCAGCTGTCTGCCTTTCAGGAAAAGACCTTACGTTAGGTTGTCTACAACCAAACTCATATTTTTGCATTGCGACTGACCATCTCTTTCATCTCTCTGCTCAAGTCCAACAGTCATGTGCACCTTCTCCAATTCATGTTCTCGTACGCAAGGTCTGAAGATCTTTGGACATATTGGAGCTTTAACGCAGTCAGACAGGATAGCAAGTTTTGACGAGAAAACAGTCGGAGAGCGAATCTCATCGACTTTTAAGCAAAAGTTTATCTTTTAGATTTTTGTTCAAATAAATGTATTGTTATGTTATGTATGTTTTTCAAAGAAAATGCATATATGAAATCAAACTAAATTGAAATCAAACCCAAATAAACATTACACACACAAATTTTGCCTTAATTTTCATTTAGAATTTCGTCATTTTGTCGTTCTACTTAATGTGTGGGAATGTAATCTGGCGTGGTAGTCTTGTACATGCATCACCGTTTGTTTTCCTCATGATATACGAAACGCTTCGTATATAGGATCGTGATCGGGCGACGGACCAGTTGTGTGTTTCATTACTAAAACATACCCCTCGACATTTTCGTTGCGACATCCTCGCGATCCTTCTTGATCGGAAAAGGTCAAAGATCAAGAGCGTGGGGATCGCATCGCCAGATATCACTAACAGCATGGCATCTCAACAGGCTTTTAATTACAGTGCTCTTCAAAGTTTATGCAGTGTATTGGTTCACAGGTCTTCTGAAAATAAAGCAATTAGAATGCAATTCAATAACCTCTTTAAGGGGGAGGGGGTGGGGTAGGGTGGGGTGGAGTGGGGGTGGGGTGTGGATGGAGAAAACGGTTAAAAGCAACAACAAGTATATCAAATTTCAAACAAAGTTTTGCAAACGACACTTTCCCGTCTGCTTCTAGATTAAAGAAAAACTTACTGTGACAACAGCTTCTGCTTTATATCAAAGTATGTAATTGGTTTCATTATTGCTTTTATCTGAAAGGACAGGGAATTCAACTATCTGCTCTTATTCCGATATATCGGTTCGTTATCTTGGTTTGGTTAAAGGGTAGCTACATTTGTAGCCAGAAGAGTGGCTTTCGGAAGTTAATCATTGCATCACCTCGAATCCTTCCCACTCAAAATACTAAGCATGATAAGTACTCCTCTTATATTATCATGTGCTCCCTCCATACACTGTCCCATAATAAAATCCCTAGGTATACTTCGGCTATCTTCAAAGCGAGTCTTCGTATTTTCTTTTCTCATATCAGTGATACTCGGCATACCAGCCTCATCAGTAAGATCATCTTGTCCATCGCAGGCAGGTACAGAGCTGTCTGGGAAGACGCTACTCTTGTCATGAAAATCTTTTTGTTTCAAATCAATGGTGATAGACATAAGACCTCGCAAGTGTGTAGCTTTCGCGTGTGCGATTGCATCTATCTGTCAAAACATTTGTTAGATGATCCGTGAATGAGCACTTTACAATCAACAATGTCGTTCACATGGGAAGAAAATCCAACAACCTTTCACCTGTGTAAACCGTCATTTTTACAAGCTGCTTTATTATTGGTCGGGATAATACCGTGTATCTGATTGATTGCCGTATTACGAGCACACACCAATGAGATAAGCCGATGTAGCCGATGTAGAGAATGTGGGGGCGTACTTCTTCTTGTCGCTCGCAAGAGAAACAGTGCAAGAGGAAGCCAAGCAGACTTGCCCGAGTCGAGTATGCGGTAAACATACTACGGAGCTAAAACGTGTTCTGCGCATGCGCAAGATCGCTTATGACAATCAATCTCGCGTTGTCTGAGTTTTCACGACGGTTCTGGGCCCTTTTATTTTGCAGAAGGGCACTTGATACCATTAACAGATTAAGACGTCAGCCAGTTGTTTTGATTTAATAGGAAAAATTCAAGCGCAAAGAATGATAGATGGGGGCGCTATTTTACTTCTTATTAGCTGCGTCTTCGCGAAATCTAAAGCTTCTTTTCAACACGACGCAGGGAGAGAGGAGAACGGCCAACGCAACCGTCGTCTGAACGTCCGCGTCGCAAATCTAAAGCTCTTTTTACCTGTTACATGGCGCCAAACTATGCACTAACTGTGAGGAAAGTAAGTGAGGGCGTGGGAGACAGGAGATGTCTAACAGTGGGAGGAGGACAGGAGGCTCAGGAAGAGGAAGAAAGAAAGAGAGAGAGAGAGAGAGAGAGTGTGCGTGTGAGAGGGAGAGAGGGAGAGAGAGGGGGAGAGGAAATAAGATGGACAGAGATTTGGGGAGAAACAGACAGACAGGCTAGCAGAATATTTACAATTCAATTCAATTCATTTATTTTCATTCTCAATTTTCTCCCAAGAAAACATATAACACAATGTAAATCAGAAAATCCGTCATACGCATATATACAGTACAAAGTGCGAAGGATAAACGATTAATAGTCAACAAACTATATAACTAAATTATGTATACATAGGGAAAATACATAGTTATATTTTGAGGAGAAAAAAAAAGAGAACTAAGAGGTCCACTAAAAAGCAGTGCTTAAAGATCGTGGACCACTCACGATTTTTTTTTTTCAACAGTTACAAATACATTACACAAAAAATGATTTTAACGAAATGAAACAAAAAACTGAGACACAACATCATGAAATGACTACATTGAGGGAGATAAGATTGAACAGAATGGGACAAAAACAAAATTAAAGTAAGAAAAGGAAATGAAGAAAAAAAGATAGAGAAATGAAAGAGAGAGAGAGAGAGAGAGAGAGATAACCCACACGCTGGTTATGAACAAGAGAAACGGAAGAGAGAATTGAGGAGGTGCTTCGAACAGCTGGTGACTGCACGAAGCTGTATATAAAATATGCAAATAAAATGACTATTTCATTGCCTGGTAATGCCGTTTTTCACTGCGTAATGATAAATTCAGTAACTAATGATGACCCTCATGTTTGCTGTATCCTGCATAGGTAATGAAAATATATATCCAGCCAGAATTTCACCAAAAAAAAAAAAAAAATCAAATAATGGTTAAATATGTATAGCGAGAGAGATTTTTTTATTTTTTATTTCAGAACTTCTTTCTTTGTTTTTCTTTCTTAGCATCACCTGTGTACGTGTCCGCGTATGTTTTGTTGTGTAACTGTTTTTGTTGTGTAAAATTAGTTTGTTTTGTTGTAGTTAAGTAAGCCGATAGTTGGTTGAACCTGTTTATTTATTTATCTATTTGTGTACGAGGCCCCAATATCATTTTTTTTTTGTCTATTATCATCACGTCTTTGTTCTTTGTCACAATGATTTGATTACCTTTCATGTGCAAAATCAGCCATGAATTATCATGAATCATGTGTTTATTTCTGAAAGTGATCAGAGTTAATTATGGTGTACTCTACGGAAACAATAAAATGAAATGAAATAAAATGAAACTTCATTCCAAAATTTATGGCCGGTATATATACAAATGTGTTCTGATATAATAAGGTTCTCAAAAGGGATAAATAATACTCATTAAACCGTCTAGTAGGAAAATCATGGAAAGATTGATTTCGTGGAAACATTGAATGAAAAAATATTGGGAAGAGCATTTGTGTTTTAATTGAACATAAACTGACCCAGTTGAAAGAAGAAAAAAAAAGAAACAAATCTTTTATTCTTAAAATCTTATAATTATTAAATGAACAATGAATCTGAATAGGAACGTGGCGAAACCCCACAAATGATACAAAGTTCTTTCTTTTGATGTTATAATTATTTACCTAATAAAGTTTGATTGGCGCTACCCCATGCTTAGAATTCCGTAATTTCGATTTTAAGATTAAATCTAATTAAGATTTGATTAAGATTAAAGAAAAATGCAACCTTAACAAAGACGAAGATGGAATGCAAAACTTAAATCTGATAATAGATAACGGAGTTATTTGTCATTTAATACCATCACATTGGAGATAATGAAGGCAAGACCGAATAAAACAGAAATACTTAGTTAAGCACCGGCAATTTTGAATTTATCGTATCAACTAGTTTAGTAAGTTGCCCTGTTTACTGTTAACCAACGTCAACCGGTAAATATCATAACATTGGCGAATGGGTGGGGGTGTGCTATTGCGTTCCCTCTGAATCCTTTTTTATATAATGAAAGTGTGTATGGAATCGCACGATGACCAAAAATAACATTCATAGTGAAGAAATCTCACTCGTCAGCCACATTATGATCAGTAACAGAACTCGTAAAAAAAAAAGGCACTTAAATTGGTCTGTAAACTGCTCAAGGATTAATTTGCACGTAGGTCTACTTCATTTTCAATTTGTTTTATTTCTCCACTCTTACAAATGAAATCATTATGAGAAAATCGACAATGATTCACACGAAAATACAAACAAGGGTTACACTGAAATGAAATAATGATACAATCAGGTGTATGATATACGTTGATAATCGGGGGTGGGGGGTGTATGACGGATTTTCACCAAACTAGGCAAATAGCATCTTAGGTGATATGATCTTGATTCCTCTAAATAAGTCCCCTGTCTCCCTCCCCAACCGCCGAAGGGGGGGGGGGGAGCCTCAGAGTCCCTAAAATCTGGATTAAAAAAAAAAAATCTTCGTAGTCGAACCAAAAAGATAGAGCTAAGCAACTCCTATAAAGCCATTCATGACTGAAATTTCAAATTTGGTTATGACGGATCCAGGGGGGCTATAATCGGGAAGGGAAGGGAGAGGAAGGAGGTTTTCTATATTTTTAGCATCCTCTTGAAAAAAATCTATGACGAATTTTCACCAAACTTGGCAGAATGCATCTTAATGGTAGTATAAACCTGAGTTATTGAAACGAACCCCCTCCCAATACCGCCGAAGGGGGAACCAAAGTCGAACCAAAAAGAGTCCCCTACCCCCCTGGATCCGTCGTAAGCAAACATGGAATTTCAGTCATTTGTCTTCATAACACTAACTTAACTCTATCTTTTTTGGTAAGACTGACAAGATGGAAAATTCCAGATCTTAGGGACTCCCCCCCCCCCCCCTTCGGCGGTGGGGGGGGGGGGGGGGGATTGATTTAAACAAATCAAGATCATATCTCCATAAAGATATCAGCTGGCAAGTTTGGTGAAAATCTGTTTTGGAGTTTGCAAAATGGAAAATGTCTATATACCATCGGCACGTAATACATATAAGTACATGATTCTGACATTTCCCGGCAGCGTTTTTACAATTCCCGGCAGAATTGAACGTTTTTACATTTCCCGGCGATACGTTGTTACATTTCCTGGCGTTTTTACATATCCCGGCGTTTTTTTACAAATCCCTGTTCCACAAGCTGCTAGCTCACATGCTTCTAGCAGTTCATAATCCAGCTCCTCAGGAACCGATAACTTACTTTGCGACAGTCAAATACAAAGTCTTTGAAAATACAGACTACATAATAAACAAGAAAGAAATAAGAACAAAATAAGTTAGGAAAACATATGAAACATAGATATCCACAATACTGGTCAACAACGTCTATCTTCAAATTCATGAAATTCATCCGTCGAGATGCTTTCATTGCAACTGATTGACAAATTGCACAAATTGCACTACATCAAAGTAAATAAGCACTGAATTGTTCAGTGTTCTAGTAGTAGGCTACTACTAGAACACTGATCAATTCAGTGCTTATTTGGTCGATGTAGGGCAATTTGTCAATCAGTTGCAAGGTCTATCTTTCAGCTATTAGAGAAAATTTTCACAAGTTATTATCACAAGTTTGGCGCAGTGACCCAGGATGGCATCTGTCGTACTTAAGTTTGTGAGTGTTTACTGGGTGTTTTTTTTTTTTTTTGAGCTTTTGGGAGTGTACAGGCGCTTGCCTCCATGAAGACAATAGAGCTCTAAGATTTCTATAGTAAATGTTTCAGCTCTCTGAGCCTCGCTGAGATCTTTTATTTTTTTCAAATGATAGAATTTCGGTTGATTTCTCGAAGCAACATAATTATACAGAGGATGGATTAAATGCATAATTATAACTTCAACACCATATAATGCTATTTCTTTGGTACAGATAATTTAAACACTTATCTGTTTTTGTTTTGTTTTGCTTTTTCATTTTACAAATATTCAAGTAACTCCTTGCTGGGAAAAATACAATAAAGGCATATACTAAAATTATGTTTTCTACCATCAATGCACAATACCTACACTGTACATACATATACATACATACATACATACATATATCCATGGGGCTCCCTGTGATCTGGTGTGAGGTTATCTGCTGCGTGGTTTCTCTACTAGAATGATTTCTTGCAATGTTTCACGATACGTCCTCTCCTCCATTCGTACTTATTCTTGTCCCTTCTTGCCTCCTTTTCCCGATTTAGTCTTGCTTCAATGCCTTTATTCAGATTTATTTTCCTTCTCGTCCACTATCTCATCCTCTTTCTTCTCTCACACCTTCCTTCTTTAATTTGACCCCACCATTCGGTCCTGGTTTATCATTCACATAAATGTTGTGACTCCTCTTTGTGTTAAGTTTCCCCTTTCCAGCGTTGATTTTTATTCTCTGGGTTTGTTCTCTTCTTCTTCTTGCACGTGTCACTTCTTTTCCAGCTCATCTCAAGAAACCAACTCCTCAAAAAGTAAAGTACTTTGATGGGTGTTTCTCTAAGATTCGTCAGTAGATTATTCGTTTTCTTGTCCGGAACGTTGGCGTGTTTCGTGGCTGCTCTCGCCTGTTGAGTCGCTGTCATCACTGGGTGTCTATTGAGGAGTGAGAAGAGATTGAACAGAATGACCAAGTTTTGTCAGGTAGTTATAGATGATTTATTAATTCTCGTCTGATCCAAACAAGATACCTTGGTTATCCAAACCATTATGGTCAGTATGGCTAGTGTTCTTTGTCAAATTATGTAACAATATTAATAACAATTAATTCTGCCAGTCTTTTTCCTGTGCACCTTCGCACTGCACATTGTACGCGAATATGTGGCGTGGCATGTCGTCGCTCAAAATAACTCACTCTTCGCTGCGTAACCAGCCTGCACTTTCTGAAACTGAAGTTAGCAACCTAATTCTGCGCAAATATGAAAGTAACCAAAATAGAAGGATAGTTTCGCTTACCTATTGTGCAGGCAGAAGTGCAGTCGCGAAGATGTTTTTAGCGACGACATGCAAGTCGACGTCGATATCATCGCTTCTCACGTCATACTCGAAACCAGAAATGACTGGTTTGAAGACATCGTGATGGATTACTGATTGTGATGTTATATCTCCCCAACCCTCCTTAATATTGTTTAATACATCTCTTTAAATCCTTACTAATAATGTTGAAATTGAATACATCTCTTGTACTGAAGTATGCCGTCATCATGCTCATGTTTACTGGTCGCCTTTTTTCTGAAGTTATTTACACTACTTCGTTAAGATATATCTATACTACAATGGATTTTTTTCTTATTGAAAAGGAATAAAAAGTACATTGTTGATCTACTTCCATTTCTATGTTCATTTTTCTTTTCTTACCATATTTTACTTTCTCTTGTTTCGCTTCACTGCTAACCATTATACGGTATAGTTGAAAATGATTGTACAAGTAGGTCCATTTGATTAAGGCTAGAATATTCTTAATGGAATTTCCTAAATAGTCCTCAACAAATGTAAAGTAGTCTACTTAATAATACTATCTGAAGTAAACATGCTAAAATTGATATGTAATATAGAATATAATTACATATTATACTATTCTTCAAGACCGATTTCAGCTTAATGAATCGTGTTTGGCACAGCAATTTTGAATAATCTATTTTTGAAGTTATTGCTCTTTCCAATAATCTCATATCCGTACGCATTGTGACCTGAAAAACATTTTCAAAAATGTCTTGACGGTATTCTCATGATCGCGTATACGTCACTTCCGGTATAGCTGGAGTGAAAACAAATAGTTCGTCTGTACAGTCACGACAGTACGTAGATGGAGCTGAGTGTGTATCGGTCAGTGTGAACGCTGTGCATGCACCAGTGTACGAATCTGCATGGTGATACAGACGACATGGCGTCGGCGTTCAAAATCCTCGATCTACCATTCTTTTTACGTAATTTAAGCAACAACATTTCTTGTTGCTATCCGAAATGTTTAGATTGACCATATCTGACAGTTTCATGTTTTTTCACATATAGTTAAGGAAGAAAAGTAAATAATTTCATCCAGAAATATGCCGATCATGTGCGGATTGTGGGTTTGTTTTCACTCCAGCCGCCGCTGAATATCCGGATGTCCGACCATGAGAATAAGCAAGGTGTGCCTGACATGAAATCCCTAATGTGCATAAAAAGCCACGTGTCAAATCTAGATACTGTCTTCGTGAAATATGGCAGACAAGTAATGTAAAAACCTACAAAGTTGTGAGTGAAAGAGGGCGAGCCCTGATTGAGAAAGGGATGCAAAGCAGATTAAGTAAAACTGGAGTGGCGGGGGCTTCAGTACGTACTAGTGCCAAAAAGTATGTCGTCATCACAGGATGACACAATCATAATACAAACTCTTTGCTGGGGGGAAATGGCTATGAAATAAAACGCACGAAAAGTACTTATAATACATACGTAGAGGATGCTAGAAAAAAGTTTTCCAGTCTGGGCTGTTTTTAACGGAGTTTTTGATTAGATTTGATTTGATTTTCTTGCCACCCTTCCGGCAATCCCGCTTCGTTATGCTAGCTCATCATTAATAAGATATAATGCCTGGTGGCCATGCAGAACATGCACCATAACATATATTTGTGCTTTTATCTCATCTATTACTGATGAGATAAAAAACACAACATGTATACCTCTATGTCTCCTTGATAGTCACTCAGCAACTCGCTTAACGGCTCGCCATTGATGATGATGCACTCCGCCTGTAGCATGATGAACAGAACGAAAAAAGACCCATATTTTATATCAATATGAATCTGTCTTGTTTTTCTCTAAACGATATTGGTTGCTTCATGTATGTCATGGCAGCATACCGAATACGAATAACATTATTGAATATCATGTTCTTACTGTTATGGAATAAAACATCCACCTTTCTACTTCCACCCTTCTCTCTCATTTTGATAAATTTTCTTTTACGAAACTTGGATTGATCGTCAAGTGTCGGGACGGATTGCGATTACACCTGATTACATTGATAATGACTGTGATATTTAGATTTTGTGTATGCTAATTTTTGAATCTGACAATATCTGACATTAGAAGGACAGTTTACGATTAGATTACACCTATCCGGCTGGACAGATTTCGGAATACACCGCCCCTGAAAAATGATGATAATAATAATAATGATTATAATAACGATGATGATGATAATAATAATAATAGTAATAATAATAATAATAATAATAATAATAATAATAATGATAATAATGATAATGATAATAATAATAATAATAATAATAATAACAATGATAATAATGATAATAATATAACAATAACTTAACCATGTTAACCCTATAAAGACCAAGACTTGACTCTTTTTAAGCTCGAGGGGCCGGGGGCGCATTGTTCTCCCCACATAACTTCCTATCTTCATTTCATCACTGTCACATTCGGCACATGGGTATAGAGCAAAAAATAGAGAGAAAAATCCTGCAGGCATTGCATAGATATGATGGAAATAGTAAAATAATGAGGAGTTGACTTTCACTTCTGACCCTTGACCTTGATTCCATGACCCGAAAATTCCCAAGATAATTACTGCCAGTCATAACATGCAAATTTCCCATCGCGAGTTCCATGAAGATACCGAAAATCTTTCTAGAGAAGCTTTATTGGACAGTACATGTATACACCAAGTTTCAAGAAAATACATTCAGGTATTGCATATGAATGGGAAAATTGTGAAATTTTGACCATTTGACTTGACCTTTGACCTTGAGCATATGCACCCAAAAGTTGAAAAGGCAATACTTCGCCCACTCATACATATACATGCCAAGTTACATTAGGATACGTCAAACGTTTTTTCCTTTTTTTTCAGTTACGTTGTCCACAAAATTGAATACGGACGGACGGAAGGACGGACAACCCCAAAACATAATACCTCCGGCGTCACTTCGTGGCGGAGGAATAAAAATATATTAAGAGACCTATGACGTATTTTCTATGATAGGTACGTGTACAATTATCACATTTCATATTTTCAGAATATTGAAATTGTTAGTTTACAGATTGATGATATGATAATCTAATGACTTTACAGTCATAACTTGTGTGAAAGATTCAAAATGAAACCAAATGAAAGGGTAATTTTGGGAAAATACTATGTTGTTTTTTTTTTAACATCTCCATTATACCCTTTTGTTTGTTGCCGATGTTACATAAAGAAGAAAAGGAAATAATAGGAGAACCTTTTCAGGGCCATAAATCACAATTACTTCATATTTAACCCCATTAGATTACAGCCATAACAACCCATTTCATACTTTTTTTTAATATTGTTAACTGAAATTGGAACAAAAAAAGAATAGATGCAAAATCTGGTTGTCAGTTTACGGTTGACATGCTGGCAACCAGCAACATCAAATTGTTAAAATTCATAATGTCAGGCAATGCAATCTTAAAAAAGTCACTAAATTTGGCTGAAATTGGACGAAAGGCGTAGGAGTGGTAAAAGAAAATATGGTAGGGGGCATTATGTGCCCCCTCCACTTTGGGCTTTAAAGGGTTAATATAAATGTCACGTTCGAGATTATTGATGTTACCCCTTCCCCTATTTTGAACAAGGCAGTGCTGAATAATGACAATGACTGATTTTTACTTGACGGGGCGAAGCCTGGAAGGCAATCGTCTTGAAGAATGTGCTTGGTAGGTTCATCAGTTTGAGACTAGCACGTGTAAGATGGGGCAGACGACACAGAAATTCAGCCAAATTTTCTGCTGCTGACTCTGAGACGAATTGCTCCTCTGGCCCCACATGATATATTTCTAATTCGCTGATCTGTAACAGGTAGAGAGAGAGAGAGAAAAAAAGTCACAAAACCTTTTTTTTTTTGGGCCCTCAGACCCGACAGGATTTATTCGTAATTCTTTGATCTGTTACAAGGAGACACAAAAAAAAACTAATTTTTTGGCATAGACGTACCAATTTTCTTTCGTCCTTTTCTGATTAACGTTATTTTTTGTAATATTCCGAGCACTGATAATGTATCATGTAACAAGGTGACATTGTCACGATGTTACAAATTAGTGAAACTATGTTCTGTGAAATAAATCCTGTATTTGGAGCGCTCTTGTTGTAAAGACACATCGCAAGAATTACACAGTAACAGTTTCCAGCGCAAATAGAGAGACTAATTTGTTTAATGAAACTAATCTCATGGTCCCGAGCATTTCATTTTAACGAGTTTTGGAGGTTATAATTTATATAGGTAGGCCTAATATTCTTCCTTCAACTAGTTACGTTTTAACTAAAATCCTTTTATTGACTAATTTCACTGCAAAGATGCAAAACTCTGGACATAATTTATCTATTTACATCATATGCACCCCAACCCACTAATATATATATATATATATATATATATATATATATATATATATATATATATCAGTGGCGAATCCAGAGGGGGGGGGGGGGGCGCAACCGGCGCACCCCCCTTATTTTTCGCTAAAAACAACAGAAATAAAAAGAAAAAAAATTAAATGAAACCCGGAAGTGGCACCAGAAATATTATTCACGCCCCCCCCCCCCCCCCACAGAATTCCTGGATCCGCCACTGTATATATAAACGCATCGCACATTGACACAGATACCAGGATCGGAGCACGGACGTACCCGCACGTGCAACAGAGTTGCAAAGAAATTTATTACTACCAGACAAATACCATAGAAAACAGGTTGCCTTTTCATTTATCGAAGAACTAAACATGCAGTGTTATACTCCCAACACTGCATGACTCATTTCAATAGTTAAAGACTACATACCTGACAGGATGATGCCGAGCCGACGGCTGCTGAAATGAAACTATCGGGTAAGCAAGAAGGGCACCACATAGTGAACGTCGAAAGACGTGGCATAGCACACACCCATTGGGCTAGGTCTCCTCTCATCGAGGGCTGATTAAGGGAATCATCACAATCCTTGGCAAAATCCAAGATCAGCTCTTCAATCTGTAGAAGAGAGAGAGAGAGAGAGAGAGAGAGAGAGAATCGAAATATTGTGAAAATAACAAAGAGAAAATAATGAAATGGTGTGAAAATGGCAATAAGGAATAATTGGAGAAGAGATGAAGAGTTCAATGTAAAGGTGGATTGAAGGATGGAATAATCCATATAGTACTTGCATTTTAAAATATAGACATTACATCAAACTATAAATTCTAGGTTAATCGTCAGGTCTTGTTCAAAAACCTATTCGAAAGTAACGGGTGCTTGAGGCAGTGGGACTGGTAGCCCGACCTGTCTCACATTGGTGCATTCTTTCACAATCACAAGAGTAGTGAAATCAAGTGATATTGTATGAAGGTAACGCTCAAAGTTAAGAACAGAGTTAATGGCTATGTTCCTATCCTATAAAGTACGTCATTAGCCTCATATATTTCTTTATTATTGTAACAAAAAACTCCCCTATGTGTAGGCCTTGAGTAATTACAGACATAACTGATAGTAAAGTTTGACTTGATTTTCCTTTGAAATATGAAAATGATTGAGCTAACATAAAAACGAAGATACTAGGGTCAAGAAATAAAGAAAAGCCATGATGTTAGCATGTTCCTATATATTGCTTTATATTTCGCTATTAAAAATATAGGCCTTCAATGGCCAGCTGCCCTTTAGAAATGTCAAATATTGAATCATGTGGTTTTTTTTTCATGTTTTCCTTGTTTAGAAGTCAATCTGGCATGCCAATTCTCTTCGCTGTTTCCCCTTGAATACACACTTTACCTGTTACTCATAATAATAGCATACAAAAACGTGGAAAGAATGAAAGAGAAGTGATCACAAAAAGGCAATATACAACCCTGCCTGTGACAAATATTCATCCCTGCCTAACAAGAAACCTACTTTCAAGCATTCTTATGTGCACAGATGTTACACACTTTGCCTGTGTGCTTTTTGTTTGTTTTTTAACATAAAGCGTTAGGATCTCTTTCAAATCTTCTTTCGAATTCCGCACCTATTCGTGACTGCGAATGAAATCAGTCTTAATGCTATATCATCCTTTGACTATTATTTTTGAGGTAGTACTGATGTACCTGCCGCATCGCCATAGTGTAAAGTGTGAATTTTGGATTTGTCATCCTGGTTTGCCATCATGAACTTGCCAGATGGAAGTCACCAGATACTCTCGCTAGGATGACGATAGGATGCTCGCCCCTTCAGGTAAAAAGCTCGCGTTTGGCATATACATGTACTACTGTTGGCTACTTTCTCTCAAGGCTTTGTATCATTACGGTGAGCAATGTCCACCATTGAAGCGTCAGACCTCAGAACAAACTCATTTCCACAAGTTGCTGACATGGTGATACAAGGTCTACCGTACCTAGTGGGATCAACCCCCCCCCAAAAAAAAAAAAAAAAAATGAAAAAAAAAACACGAAAAAAAAAACCGACTGGCCCGTCAGATCGGGACAGCAGCATTCTATGATCAAAGAGATATTTTTTTGTAGTATTTATACAAGCTGAGGATACAATCAGTAATGGCTCAGGACTTTAAGATAGCCATGCAGTACCAGGGAAGTCATTCTTTCTCACTCGTGTTTCATAATTAAAATACTTCCCCCTCCAAAGTGTGAAAATGAAATATGCCTCTTTTGGTGCGAACACGGGGTAGTGATCTTACCGCTGTGCGTATGAAGCAAGGAATAGTGGCAGTCCCGCTTGTGTCAACAAGGCTGTTTTATCGTTGTGCCAGCTGAATATCAAATTGAAGGGGTCGGTGCAATATAGTGCTAACCCACACTTTTGTCAAAATTGAGTTACATGCATTTCCATAATCCTTATCCTTCACTATAACCTCCGTGAATATATATTTGAATTCGACCAATAAGATGGTTAAAAATGCATGCATTCATGTTTTATCAATGTACAATGTATGGACTTTCCAAACATTCAACAGCGATTATCTCAAAATGACTATTGTGTGGGTTAGCACTATATTGCACCGACCCCTTCAATTGTTTAAAGGTCTAGTCAAGATGTATTGCTCTGTATAGCCCGGCCGGGTCCTCGAGTAGATCCCTACAGGTGACTTTCGTCATTGTTAGGCTCAAAACAGTGTTTTTATTTCTCTTTTTTTCGATAATAATTACTTTTACGATGAGCTGTGATTGGACAATAGATATCTGAGATGATCAGCTCAAATAAGAGACCACGCTGAAGCTCATCAAAATGAATACAAATTGACCTTGATTTCCCTCAAACTTGCATAGTATAACTTAGATCACATTATGTTCTCTGTGATTACTGTGCAAAAATCTGGATTAAGTTCTTCCTCTCAAGCCTCCTTTTCACAGTGATGATGGTGACAAAAGGAAATTTAAAACATCTACAATAGTGTTCATATCAGTACCTGTATTTTTAGATGTACATTTGATTCTCTGTTTGAGGAGCTTCATTGTAGTGTAACATTGTTTTCACAATACATTTTTTTTCTTAATATCATAAAGAGGCAATGAAATATTGTTTCATTGTTTAGTGTTCTGTCAATTAAAGGGGCATAGTCCCGACAGTGCAGAGGGCGCTGTTGATGATACTGCCGATCACCGTTAGCATTGATACGAAGATTGCCGAAGTTAAGCTGTCATCAAGAGTAAAGTGCGTAGCTGTTGCTAAATAACGTTGCCTTTATTGGCTTCTCTGTGCATTGCGCAGTCTGTAGTAATGCCAGGGTGCGTGCATATGTGCTTGTTATTATGACATCACAAAATAAGTTTGCTAAAGCTGTCATCCCCCTCAGCCGAATCATGAGCCGAACTGTGATCCGACCACTGACTACAGTGAATCAGACTTCTTCGGACTCGGGGAAGTGGGCCACAGCGTAAGCGCGAGAGAGGAGTCGATAGCGTAGGTCTCTATAGGAAACTTACGCCGTGCGCCCGCGTACGCATTTGACTAAAACACCGGGACCATGCACCTTTTAATGTATTGCCTCTTTGAAATACATGTATCGTAGAAACACTCCATCTGTAGTTTGTTACATAATAACATACATGTTGTGGAACTATGGTGATAAGGTTTTACCTGACATTTTGAAGCCTCTTCCTGGAGGATCTTGAAGAATTCCGCGTGAGAGTGTGATTCCTGTATATATACTTCACGCAGTACACTGCTTGAACACATGCCCTCCGCCAAGTCACGTGACACAGTTCTTCCGCACCCAAAGATAACCAAATGTAGGGATTGCTGATAGAGCGAACATTGATTGGCAGTAACTATCCATAGTAATGTAAAGTTGAAAATGCACACTCATTCCACATCTAGAGATTGCTGATAGAACGAAAATGAAATGATACTGGCAGTACAGGAAAATTACCCAAGGGAGAATAAAGTTGATAAAAGTACACATAATTGATTGGAAGTTTAAAACTCATAGCAAAAGGGATCATTTTGATACACGTTCGATTCATACCGTAATTTCAATAATCACTATTCTGGAAGGGAATAATTTCTTTTTAATTTGGTATAAGAGAAAGAGCAGAGGGGTGACAGGTATGTCTCCATCAAAACCCATATCATGTTATTTCCTGAGTAGGTGAATGTTGAAAATACATAATTACGTACTATAACACGAGACCGTTCGGTCTCTCCCTTCGATGTATACACAACGTCTTTGGTATAACCAAACTTGAATGATTACTATACAAGGGGCAGTATGGTAATATAATGCAACTGTCGCAAATCGTCCTAATTTTACTTGAGCATGAACCTACACCAATTATTTTGCTATAAGAACTACTTGCTTGACTCATCATGACTATCTTTTCTAAAAGTCACAAGGATAAACATTTTATACAATTTATCCCCAAACATTCTGATTAGACATGGCGGTTAAGATCTAACTCACACACCAAGTAACCTTACAACTGTATGACGCGATGAAGACAATTTACAAACAATATTACACTGATATCGATATTAGACTTTTACAAGATGTTGTATTTCAGAACGATTTCTCCAATTAATGTAAATTAATGATAGGACCTGGTCAGGTCTGAAAAAAAAAAAACCCCACTGAGTACAGATGTTGAGGTTGCAGATTATGCACTTAATTTCACAAAGGGAAAGACGCACAGACACACACGCACAGAATCTTGTATATGTACTTGTTCTACACATTTTTTCTGTCATATTCAAAATCAAAATTCAAGCTGCGTCACTCACCACTTGGTTGTAGCGAACCATAAACACCACTCCTGACACTGTGTGTTCTGGTGAATAGGAAAGTAGTCTGTATCTATCCCATCGTTCTCCCACTGCCCTTGTTGCTTTCTCAGTATGACATTCAAACGCAACGTCAACGCAGAAATCCTGGTCAGAACACTTCACAAGGTCCTTGATGATATCCAGGCCGAGTTCTTCCCCTGAAGCTGAGGTGAAGTAGAGTACGTAGCGGAACTCCTCAGGTCGACTAAGAAGTTTGGTTTTTACTTTGTCGTACTTGGCGCGATCATTGACAAATAAGTACTCAATACATACTCCTGCAATGTATTCTTGAAACAGTTTGTGGGGAAAAGACACAGTTGATGCAACCAAGGATGAAATGTTGACATCGTGCCGACGCTCTCTTGTGATGACATCTCTTTCTATTGTCAAAACACCCACCCTGCAGCATATTTCCATTGCATCGTGACACTCTCTGAATTGTTCTTCAGGAAATGAAAGATTTTTGTCAAACAGACCCTTCAACGCTATCTCACTTATTTCTCGAATTGCATTACCAGCTTTCTTCAAATGTTCAACAATGTTCTGATTCTGGATATTTTCACAAAG
This sequence comes from Diadema antillarum, assembly GCF_040938485.1. Taxonomy (NCBI): domain Eukaryota; kingdom Metazoa; phylum Echinodermata; class Echinoidea; order Diadematoida; family Diadematidae; genus Diadema; species Diadema antillarum. Next base: position 1,535,146 of record NW_027270934.1, read on the forward strand.
TTTTGATGCGTAGTGTTCTTTCAGAAAAGAGATCATTTCTGCAAAAATCTTTGAGAAAGTTTTCATTTTTTGCATTTCCTTTCGTCTCTCCTCACTGTAGTCACTCCACATGAGACAAAGCATTGCACAGTAAATGGGGAAAGGGGCCATGTTCGACCGGATAACATCATTTTCCTCCATAAAAGTAATCAAGTTTTCTGCAAGATTCTCCTTCTGTCTAATCCGAAAGTACCTCCTGATATAATTTGATAAATTCTCCTTGATAAATCCTTCGACGTTTAGAAAAGTGTAAGCTCCGGCTAGACTCTTGTCCATCATAAATTCACTTGTCCTCCAAGGGCGTGTAGTGACAATTACTTTGCATGAATTGTAATGCTCTGTTTTTAGAATGCGAATGACCTCACTGCTGCTCGTTTTACTTAATTGCTCGTCAAACTCGTCGAAACCGTCAAATATAATGAAAATCCTACTTAGATTTTCTGAAATATAGTCTTCTATCTTTTTCTTTGTTACTTTATTTGAATGAGAGAGGTATGTTTTGACAATACCACCAATAGTTGTTGCGTTCTTAACATCTCGAAGAGGTATTACGAGCACCATGTCCAGATCCTGGAGAATCCTACCTTGGCACCAGTCCCAGGCAATCTTAGCGCAAAGTGTTGTTTTTCCAACACCTCCCTCACCCTGGATCAAAAGTCGCTTTGAAAGATTTCCATTTCCATCGTTGGTTAGAAGATCGTCGTATGTTATTGGTGTCGTAAGCTCACTACTTTGGTCTATAATACTTAAATTCGTATAAATTTTATCCAGTTCAACACGTTCCATAAAGTTGAGTGGATCCACGATGACCTTGCGTCGTGACACACGGTAATACACCTTCAGATCTTCCTTGCATTGCTGAACTTGTTCCTTTGTAAGCGATGATGGTTCTTAGAAGAGAGAGAGAAAAAAAGCAAAACACAAAATGTATGTATGTACTTAAATACCCGCATACACAATAGTATAATATGTATACACAGATATATAGGCAGAGGGAGAGAAAGAGAGAGAGAGAGAGGGAGAGAGAGAGAAAGAGAGAGAGGGTGGGGAAGAGAGAGAGAGGGAGAGAGAGAGAGAGAGAGGGAGAGAGAGAGAGAGAGAGGGAGAGAGAGAGAAAGAGAGAGAGGGTGGGGAAGAGAGAGAGAGGGAGAAAGAGAGAGAGAGAGAGGGAGAGAGAGAGAGAAAGAGAGAGAGGGTGGGGAAGAGAGAGAGAGGGAGGGGGAGAGTGAGAAAGAAATAAGGCCTGGAATATAATTAGTCGATAGATTTAAAAAGGCGAACTATATTATTGCTGATAGAGGGTATTATTATAGTAGACCAGCCAAACCTCAAAAAAGGCTCTAGATAAGGATTCGACGGCATTTTTTGTTAATGCTCCGTTCTCATACTGAAAGTCTTGCAAAAATACTAAGGAATAGCGTACGGCCGGATGTCACGCGCGTTTTTGCCGAAAAATGTCATTTTTAGCACAAAATTCAGAAGCATGTCAAAAATCACGATTTTTATTTTTTGCTTGCATTCAATTGATATTTGAAAGATCATGAGTTTCAGTTGTCCCTTTTAATGAAATTGCAATTTGAATGTGTTTCCTTAGCAATTTAAAAAGTCATTTTGTACAGCCATATATGGGGCTCTCAAATGTTTGGGTGTTGTTTTCTCGAAATAATATTCACAGATTAATTAACGTTCTGCAAAGTTTGCTTTTCCAAGCTAATAAGATGATCTTCCAAAAGTAATTTAATGTTTTATAAAACTACAAGTGCTTCTTTAATTGAATGTGTCAATATTATTTCTAGTTTTCTTGAAGAAATCTTTACTTTTAATCAAAACTCTGAACTTGCAGGAACTCAGAAAATGCATTTTCGAGCATTTTCCAGTAGCCCCGCGCAGCTTGTGTGCGCGCGAATACTTAATACGTGTGCGTACGTCTACCCCTACGAGCTAGCTACAGGTGAAATCTCTCGCGCGAGCGAGAGCTGCATGTTTCGGTCGTTGAGTTGGAAACGTGGTGACTGGAAAAGGGACTATAAAGATTTCCTTCGAATGTAAGTAACTTAGTAATTAAATACATAGTTCTTTATTGCACTGCATAACGAAACTTAAAAATCTGTTTTGATCTAACAGTTAGATATACAACTTTGATCTGAGACTTGGTTAATATCAAGGTTCAAGCGCTAGTACTACGTATAGGCCGATGTCTTTAATTACTGTATTTCGCACCGATCCCGTGGGCGCGAGCATGCCTACCAACCCCCGGGCCGCCACCCGACCGTGCCGGCGGTGCTTGTTAGTGGAACACCGATTTACATATTCCGTAAAGCACGTCTTGACGCGGTGCGAAAAGAGGCCTAACAAACATTAGGTATACGTCTAGATTTAGGTGTCTTGTTCGTTCGATCTAGGTTTGTAATCTATGGCCTCATCACATGCAGTTGGACTGAATCCTCGTCTACTGTTAGGTCTAATCTATCTAACGGTTACACTCTCTCTAACTGTTAATACTAACGTTAGTGTTAGACATTTTAGCTAGTAGGGGTAGTGTTACTCTAACGTTAGTGTTAGTGTTAGAATGTACGGCTACGCCTGTTATTATGCCAAAACAATTCAATCGGGCTAGGCCCTATGATAGTATAATCACAATGAACTTAACACCTAACGTTAGCACATTAGCAGTTGTATAACGTGGACAGTACAGGCCCACTACTACTAACGTTACTGCGCTGGTTAGATATATTTGTAGGGCTAGAGCCAGGTCCAGGGCAAGGGGCTGTAGTCTATACAGACGGTGTAGATGTAGATCTACCAACGTTTAGAGTCTAATATACTAGACCTACAATATAAAATCTAGGGCCGGGGTCTGAAGCATAAATAGCTGGCGTCTGGAATTAGGATCTAGGTCTAACCTTAGTCAAGATCTGGGCCACTGATTCCACCTAACGTTAGCTGTTAGAGGTTTCTAGTAACCTACTACTCATATCTAGGCAGTTTTGTTGTAAAGACCCAGCTTACTAGGCCTAGTTAGACCTAAGTTTAGACATCTAGAGGTTCTAAAATCTATGCATAATAATTATACTATATATGTAGGCTAACTTTGATCAAAAAGTTCATGTTAGATCTAACATTAGAAGATCCTAACATTAGCTCTAACGTGAATTAGCTAGATTAATATTAGTCTCTAGAGCAGAGGTCTAAGGTTGATTCCACTCTTTCTGGTATTTGTAGACCTGTGGGTTCAGAAAAAGAGTCTAGGATTTAGGCCTAGGTGTTTTATATATAATCGAGTCTACAACCAAGTGATCTTGCCATTTGAATATGCCCGAAAGAGAGAGAGAGAGAGAAAGTGTTCAGTCCTGACTGCCAACCTCTCCTAATCTGTGAATCATTTACATGTACTCTTCCAGTTTACAAGTAGATCTAGTCAAAGAGGAACTATTTAGAAATGTCTTTACTCATAAGTACCAAGTTCTTATGTTAATGTCTCAAAGAATAAAGGTTCCATTGAAAAAAAAGTAAATATTACATTTTTAATGGATCATTTATACCGACTCACTGAAACCTAAATATCTTCCTTCCTCTTTTTTTAACTTTTTAAAAAGCTAAAAAAAAATCATCTTAATAAAAGAGATATATTTTTAGTTATAATTGATTTGCATGGGGAACAAAGACAATTATGTCAATGTCAAGATGCCTTTTCAAAACAATCAAATTTCAAATTGATTTTATTTTTTGTTCACTGTTAGCTTATAAGGCTCTGCTTTAAAGATGAAAAAAATTATTTGAGTCATGTTGATTTCTGTTTTCAGCTAGATGTACCAACAAGTGGACAGACTGAGTCTTGTCTTCAAACTTCACCAAAGAGAGAGACATAGGCCTATCCTGACTTGCCAAAATCTAATTGTAAAGACTGAGCTCTTTCTACCTGCAACAAAGTGCAGAACAACCAGAAGGTAAGAAACGGTAAATGTCTTAAATAGCGGTCTAATTTGAAATATCTTTTAAATACTAACTTACTAAGTGTTTGATTATCAAATGTATCACTTCAGTGCCCAGTTGAAAATAATGCCAAATCTAAATACATTGAGTATCAAATATTCCTATTCCATTTGAATAAATTGTAACAAGCATGTTTTCACTTTGACAGTTGCATTACAATGCAGTGTACAAGTACTTTGCAAACAAAGAGAGGAGAATAATCTTAACACGTGTATCTCCATTTATGTAAGAAGGGGAGCAAATCTCTGATCAAATGTGTATTCTTGTTTTCTTGTAAATTCATTGCATGTTCTATTGTAGAGGATCATATGAAAGAACGGTATTCTATCTACTGAAGATGAGATCATATAAAAATCAAACAAATGTAATCAAGTAAGATATATGTAATGAAATATTTCTCAACCATGTCAATTGGCACAAGTGTTCAATGTGTGCACAGATGAAAATACGTCTGTAGTCACAAATCAATTAACTTTCCATTGTTATTATGTTGCGTTAAGTATGACGTAAGGGTGATATGCTGTGATGTATTGTTCTTTATTTTTATCAAGGTGTCAGCAACAAATGGACATGCTGAGTTTGAGATCACATCCACTAGAATGAGGGGGAGATAGAAAGATGTCTTGACTGCGATGTGAATGCCCTTTCCAGCTCACAAGTAAGTGTCAACCATTTGAAATTAGGAATATCATCTCATGAATACAAACCGATTTATGCAAGGAAATCATATCCTAATCCACATACAAATGAGAGCATGATACAATCAAATATTTGTGTACAGGAATTACAGGTGTCAAGATGACTTCCATCCTACATAATTCATTTTCAGTAAGATATGGCTTTAGAGCATCAAAGATGATAATAACAATGACATGATTAATGTATTACATGTAAGACAAATTAATGTTGACAGTGACCTGAAGATCCAAAATCTCTATACTAAGGGATTCATGAGATCGTGATGATTAATTCTAATTCATGATGAATGTGTTTTTTTTTTGTTGCAGTATAATTATCCTGTTTCACTCATAAAAATGATAACTTATTTAAGTTTTTGTTAATTGTATTTTCGACCAGAATTAGCACAAAGTGGACAAAATGGACCCTGCAAACCACAGCCAACTACGGACAAGAGAGAGAGAAAAAAAAGAAAGAGACAGATGTCCTGACTACCAACTTCTAATCTGTGCATCCTGTACTCTATTTCGAAAGGAAATATGGGAGGTAAGCAATAATACATGTAAAATGTAAACCCCAAATATGTTGGAATATTTTGTCAAGCCTTTGACATCTTGACCAAATTTTTGACTGTCGATCGTTCATTGGGCAGAAAATTAACGCATGTTTTGCTAAATGAATGCAGTACTGCATATGCATGTAGTCAATCACTCCAACAACGAAGATTTACATGAATTAACGCTGATTATCTTTTGTTAGCCTCTGTCAAAGATGGTTGCAGGAGTTTTTATGTTGTTGCAGTCATCCATTCACACGCACATCTGTCCTATTCTCATCTTGCAATAACTTAACATTTACTCAGCAGATCATCTTCATTTTTGGTTTTATACAAAAGAGATGATTACCTGCTGAGCCTTGTACAAGTAGCATTTTAGTTATTGTTGTGATTTTGCTGCTGATTGTAAATTACAGGGGAAACCCTGATTTTTATTGACTGTAGAGCATTGCTACCATGACATTATATTTACCCTCGGATGGCAAAGTTACCATAACCTCTAAGCAATTTGACTTTGATTAGTTATGAGGGTATTGATGTGAAAGGTCACGGGGACATCATATGCACGAAAGTGTTGAATGTATCAAGTTGCAGTATCAGGCAAGCACTACCTTGAAATTCTTCTGAATGGAATAAAAAGCTTAATGGAAAGAATTGGATATTTGGACCATGAAAATTTCCTACATTTTATATTTCATCGTGTATTCGCGGTTAAATTGCTACAATTAGGATCTACTGTATAAAATAATATACTTTACAGTTTCAAGGAAACACTACATATAGAGGAAATCAAGTAACCGTATGTCTTTATTAGCGTATATGTCACTGTGTCTTCACCAAAGATTAAAATGCCCATGTCACTTTCTTCATCAAGTAAAGACAGATACACCATTCTTTCTCTCTCTCTCTCTCTCTGTCTCTCTCCAGAAACAACCCTGCCAGGCTATCCGGTCCGCATCCAGATTCCGTATGAAGGATGTCATCAGAACCTGAACTTACATGTGGAATGCATCCATCTAAACTTCTCAAATATAATCACAATGTGCTTTCAGGACTATTATAGAAGTTGAATATATAAAAGACATGTGTATATATTAGAAATTTCTACTAATCCAGATTAAATGCTTCTTTTCTAATCTTTTTTCTTCTTCTTTTTTCCTTAGTGATGAAGTAAAACAAGGCCTGATATCAAAATGTGCACAACACTACTTGGCAAAGAGCATTTACAATATGATTTGATATATATCTACTTCCAATTTTGATGGCAGCATTAAAGGGATGAGGGATGGTCTACTTTTGGTTGAGATGGGGGCTGAGATGGAGATTTTGTAAAATAATGAGAACCCTGTAATGAAATATTAAAGAGAAAACAATACCAAGAGGAATTCCAAATTTATTTGTTAAAAATTGGTTTTGAAAAGGCTGAGATGTACAAAAACAAAGAGGTCCTAATAAAGGTGGCACCCACTTCTAATTATTATCATTCTGTGTCACTTTTTAAAAAAACTTCTCGGCCGTTTCAAAACCAAGAACTTTAATCAAACAAACTTCAAATTACTCTAAGAAGTTGATGCTCTTTCATATTTCATAAGTTGTTTTTATTTGCTTGCGAAAAGTTAAAGTCTGAATCTCCATCTCAACCAAAACTATACCATGCCTTTGAGACTCAGAGTTACAAGCCGCATACTAGTAGTTCATGGAAATTGATCCTGTTATTTCCTTTGAAGCCCAAACGCCAACATTTTAATCCTGTCAGATTGGAATGTCTTTTGTTTTTGTTTTTAAGGGGGGGGGGCAACAAAAGGGAAGTGAACTTTGCCTTTCTTCATCAGATGGAGGAAAATATGTGACATGTTAGAAAAAAAAAAAAAGAAAACTGCACGTTGAAGTGCTTAAAAAGAGAAAATTTCACAAAGTTACAGTTGGTGAATCTGAAGGGAAATAGCAATAAGCATGTTCTTTTCTTTTCTAGTTTAAGATATAAAAGAATAGTATGTAGCTTAAAGGATCGAACATAAGTAAAATCTTTCAATCCAAACGCCAAGTACAAGAAGTAGTGAAAAGAAAATGTACTGGTCAAGATGTATATTTTGCCAGGTTTCTTTCACATGTGCTATAATTGTCATGATGTTTGTAATACTGTAATATATGTTAGCTATTCAGGGCCCCAGCAATGTATTCTGGTACTTGGAATAAGGGATATTATTAGAGGGAAACATTACCCATGCATTTTGGAGAGGTGCTTTTTTTTTCTTCACTGAGAGACGAGTATTCAGTACAGATATCTTATCACACTGGTCTGCAGAACACAAAAATAATATCAGACTAAAAGTAGATTTTTAAAAATTTGGCAGTCACCATTCTAATTTAGTTGTACATTGACGAAAGTTCAATGCAACAGCGTACAGTCATAATTAGCTAGGATATGTAACCACAAATTGTTAAAAAGATAGAGATATTGAAATATTGCTTAAAGAGAACATTTTGTTTTTCTAACTGGTGTAACGTTTGTGATGCTGGACACATTATAGTATATGTCACATTAAAAAAAAATATGAGGCTATCAATGCAGTTAATGTAGTCGGTGCAATTTGTATTGTTTTTCAAACTCTTTGGATGTATGTTACAGAGATTTGTTCATGAAAGACATTTTCACTGAGGACTCATTCTTTTCTAATGCTTTTAATCATTTAAGAAGATTGCTTTCAGATGGATTTTTTTTGTTTGTTTTTAGATGTCCACAAATGGAGACTGAGGTTCTTTACCTTTCAAAACGAAATACTGTTGAAGAGAAATAATTATATATATTTTGCAGGATTCAAGCATGTTCTTACTGTGTATGGTATTCTAATCAGCATTTTGGTAACCAGCAACATAGATGTCAAGTGCTGCTATTCTAGTAAATGTACGCTAATGGCAAATCATTGCTTTAAAAAAGAGAAATTGCCTCGTTTACTGTTTACTGTATTTCATTCGTGAACGCTGTTTGAGGCGGTGGTTGCGGGCGTGTGCACATTGTGTAGTACGTTTTGTTGGTTGACTGGGAATTTAGAGTGTTGGTGATAACTGAAATGATTTTTTTTTCACAAATTTGTGATAATATAGAAAAAAAATCGAATTGCAAACAAACAAGTTGATACATGTCTGCTCCAAGGACATAGAACTTGGCCAAGGATTAATATAATCTGCAATATAGACTCGATGATATAACCGACTTAATGATGGGAAGGGGAAATGAGGCTGTTATTGCATTGTACGCATTTCACTTCTACTTCCTTTTTACTTCTTGTTTTCTCTTTTGAGGGTGATATTTGCCTTACTTTTTCACACAAATCCGGGATACATAATAACATTTTTATGTCGCCGACTAAGTGTGCGTTCCAAACAACGTTCATGTAAACAATCAACCATCATAAAAGAAACATTTAGTATAAGTCTTCTGCGGGAGAATAAATCTAAATAAAATGCAAACACCTCGCCTTAGAACATTACAAAAGTAAAAGTGATTTCGTGCCTATCCCTTGCAGGGCTCCGTTTCAGGGCCTGAGAATGCAAACTATATAGCATTATGAATTCCAAAGCATTCTCGGGGGAAGGGGTGAGTATGCAGGATGGGAGATTTGGTATCGTAATTTTTCCCAGTAACACGTGATTTGTTATCACGGTTTCCATGACAACCATTTCAGAACATAGTAAACAATTTATATATAACTCTTAGGTTTCATTGTTAAACATAGATTAAATTTTCAGGGAGTGACCTAATGATGATCAGTTGCCATGGTAACAACACTACTGATTTTATTTATTTTATTTTATTTTATTTTTATTTTTTTTTTGGGGGGGGGGGGAAGAAGAAGCACATTTCAGTCATATCAAGGTGCCACAAAGGGTTTTGCAGTCAGCTATCCAACCTGTCCATTGACTTCGCCAATTATGTAAGATAAACACCTACACGCACTATACCATGTACAATATATATGGGCTTACGCTATACATTCGATTTTTCATTCAAAATGCGCGTCCGGTAAAAATACATCGTTCCATTTAGGATAACATAAAACGAGTTATCTTTCGCCTTATCTTGTAATTTCTTTGCTGCATAAGATATCAGAATATATATTATATTTCGGAAAAATAAAAACTTTTGAATAGATTGATTTAGGTAGTTTAAAAAAACTTTGAAATATTGGTAGATTTTACAAAGTACAATTTTGAGTAAATCAAGTTTTTATGTTTCATTGCGCCATATATGTGCGTGTAAAAATTCTACATTCAAATGCATATTAGTCAGGTTCTAAACTTGAAATGGAAGATAACACATTTCTAGTTTGAAAGGTACTTATCAACCATTACTTATTTCGGTAAAAAAATAAAAATCGTGATTTTCGACATTCTTTCAAATTTTTTGCTAAAAAAGGCATTTTTCGGCAAAAACGCGCTTGACATCCGGCCGTACGCTAAACTTGAGTATTTTTGCAAGACTTTCAGCTGGAAAACTTAGCATTAACAAATTTTGCCGTCCAAAGTAAAAAAAATCGTCTTGGCTGGCCTACTATTACAAGGCTCTTAATCCTCCAAAGTATAACAAAATCGTATATTTTTTACTATTGAGTGCATTACGTAATACAGTTTTATTATTGTGCAACGAGTGTGGTTAAAAGACATAAGATGAAATGTTGAAAATAAAAAATGCATAATATGATAAAGATGCATTTCTGACGACGAATATGATTGTGATTTTATATCTACATGTTTTTCTTACTCGGCATTAATTCTTCCTCCTCGTGAAATCTCTCTGGCTCGTTTGGTATCTGGTTTCTCTCTGGAATGTTTGGTCTTCGCCAGCAGGGGTTCCAGCCACATCCTGAAAACATATCATCAATAACAACATCACTATCAATAACTCTTTTCATATATATTTTGAGCAAATCATTTTCCACACTTTTTTTTCAGTTTACCTAGTTTTCACCACCAGATTCTCAGGCCAACATCATTTCAATCAAACGATTACGATGTGCGGTCTGATGTATTTCCCTTCATGAAAACTCTTCATATTTGACATCGATTAATCAGCGTTGCTAACAGCTTTTCAAGTTCGATTTACTTGGGACAATGTTTTTTTTTTGTCGTCCGTAATGTTGATAAAAAAAGAAATTTATTAATGTTTAATATTTATATATCAAAATGATGAAAATGCAGTAATAAAACAAAAACACACGGATACACACACATGTATGCACACACACATACACACACGGATGCACATGCACAAATACGAATGCAGATATAGAACCTTAAAGAAAATAGATCAACACCAGACCTTTTCGCGGTAGGCAGTCTGGACATTTGTTTTGGAGATACAATGTACTTCCCAATAAAGAGAAATAGGATGACTATGGCAACAGGCACTCCAATGGTGAGTCCGATGATGAGACCCCAATTAACACGTTTACCTGAAACTTGATTTAGTAGACACAAATGAAACACGCTTTCATTTATTATTCCATCTCGAAGACATTGAAATAAACACATATGGATACTTCGACACACCTACAACGTTAACATTTGGTATCTGTGTATGAGTGTGTGTGTGTTTGTTTGTGTGTGTCTGTGTCCATGTTGATAGTATCAATGTAGTGGTTGATTGCACGAATATATCATTATACATAAATATGTTGACAAAATAAATTATTCTAAAGATACACTTCTAATTGAGTCATCCTACGAAACCGACACACACGAGTCATACGGCCAACGAGCTCGACATTCCTAAAAGGTCCACGAGTCATACGACAGCTCACGAGTTATATACATCCTGTCTGCTCGACATTAGGCAAAAAACTCATGAGTCTGACACTAGGCAAACAAAGCCTACGAGTCTGACACCAGGCCCCCCAAAGGCCCATGAGACCGACAATACATGCATTAATAACCAAGCGATCTCGGAGTCCTGGGCCTTTTTTGATACCTAAACTCAAGGGCCTTACACGCCAAGAAGTGTCGAGATCACGGACTGAGTGATTAATGACCCGTGTAACTCGTTGGTGTCGGACTTGTGACAGCATCCCTGCAAGTAATTGTAAGGGTGTTTTTTCCCCTATTTTCTATCTATTGAAATTGGTATATATTTTTCCTGTATGCATTTTTTTACAAGAATTGGCGGGCTAGTAAAATGGACACTCTTTTTTGTGCGGGAAGGTAACTTTGCTCTAAATATGAATAATCGAACTATACTTCTACGTAACCAACCTCATTCAAAACATAAGTTTTAGTAATGTAAATTGATTACCAGTTACTATCCAGAACATAAAATTGGCAACATTTCGAAACCTGATGAAGGCAGAACGGTGATTCCTACGGTTGACGTTCCATTCAGCGAGTCACCGGTAGCAATGCACATGAAGGTTTGCTCTGTCCCATGTTTAGCTGAAACAGTGATTGTCTCGAACCTCTCGTATGTGCCATCAGAAAGTGTGTTCTGCTGTGAAACCTCGGAATTCAGTCTCTTTCCCGACTCCTCGGTCCACAGCATGGAAATGTTAGGTTTGAATCCAGTCACCACACACGTGAGGTTAAAAGAAGGGGTGTTGGAGGGAGATTGATATGTACACTGGCTTTGACGAGACTGACTTCTATCAGCGCATTCCTCAATCGTATGTCCTAATGTCATCGCTAGGGAAATAAAACATTATTTTGAATTGACATGACTATTATACTTTGTATTCGAATCCTGATTTTCATCTAGTTGAATATCTAAAAAAAAAAGGTGCCAGCATGATATTTTTCATGGAAAAGAACTTTTTATTTTATCTTTCGTAATTTGCATAATCACAAATGGAAATTGAACCTGAAGAACGCTCGCATTAAAGAAAAAAAAAAATGACAAGTGGATACCATACATAAAAAAGAAAGAGCTGACATATTTGCTTTGGAATTTGTGTTTTACTAGGATTACATTACTGATATATAACATGGTGATGTTATATCGAGTCACTCTGTAGAAAATCGGTACAGTGATAGAAAGTAAGATTAATCAAAGTAAAATAGGAACAGAGTAACAAAGTCAACCAATTCTAATTACCTGAAAAATATCATTGATAAGTTAGGCGAATAAAGCATTACCTTTACATAATTTTCAATCACACGTTATCAATTCGTGACAAAGGTGACTCAACCTAACTATTTAAAGCTACCCAATCTTAATCAATTACTTTCCTGCTTATTTTGAGGTCCCTATTGTACTAGAAAATTGGTCATTACCATAGTAATGCAAAAACTTACATAATTATATCTTTAATGAAACAACGCAAAAAAAAAAAAACATGGTAAAAATGCTATGTCCCTTTCAAACATTGTGGACCGTTTGCTCTGGAGCGAATTTGTACAAATTGCTGTTTAAGGGGAAAAAACGAGCATATATCTTTATCAAAATAATCCGGATTATCATAACTGACTTTTGCTGTGTTCACACCATGTTCCCAACGGCCGCAGCTGTCACGTTTCAGGCCAACGTGGACAAAACGGGGTGGACGTGAGACAACGCGGGGGATGGGATGAACACATGGAACAGGCCGTGATTGCCGTGAATGCCGTGCTAGAATTTTAAACTGTCAAAAATTGCAACGGCTGTCCCGATGCTAATGAGAAACGTCGAAGCACGTGATAAGACGGAGTGAACGCAACAAAGCGTGACAGCACGTAACATGCCGTAACAAAGCTTGGAGGTGGAACGTCGTGGGACGCGACGGAAATGTGTAGTCTAGTCTGACCAGACACCGTGAGAACTGCGTCTGATAGCCATAATTATGTGCACCGGACAGAGGATCGGAAAGATACAGAGAGAGAGAGAGAGAGAGAGAGAGAGAGAGAGATAAAGAGAGAAAGGGAGAGGGGAAAGAACCAGGAGAATATCCCATCTACCCATTGCGCATTCACGTTTCTGGCACACGGGGCTGCCTCGGTGTCCGAAAACATGGTGTAAACGTAGGACAAGTACACAAATTAAGCACTGACTGTTCAAAATCTATGCATATTTTGTTTGTATTTTGCAAAGGTATATAAACGGCCATGTTCAAAAGGACAAAAACGTTAAATTAGGTGTGCGTTCCTAACTGAATCGATAGAAATTGCATGTGCTGGTAATTTGACTACGACTCCTCTCTGACATTAATGTTAACCAACATGTTCTCTTTTACCTTAACTGTGAATAACTTAAATGTCCTTATGTACGTTTGCTGTCTAAAATCGTGTTAAGTAAAAGTCTAAGATATTTTGTCAATTTAGCGTATGAAATGATTAATGAGATTCTTGGTTTAAAACACAAATTAAAGTGTCCTGGATTACAAAAGTGTGCAAAATTTAGCAATATTGTACTCTGAACATTCTGTGAGTTACAATGTATACGTTGTAAGTGTCAAAGGTTATAAAGTTATTCTTCTACACAAAATGTGTGATTGCATACAGAGTCTCAGTTATCCAACATCACGGCTACAATAGAAATTGACTCACTGCCAGGATTATAAGTTGTATGTGACGCCATGACAGATGATTTAAATAATAACAAGGCATTGTTATATCGCTTCTTGATTCATTCAGCTTGCGTGTGTGGGAGACCTTTTTTTCTTCCTACTTAAATTAAATCACTGAGAGAAATTTCATTTTTTCCGTCTTTAGTTCGTCTTTTACTGATATATAACATGGCGAAAAACAAAACCTGACTTACAACTAATTGTGATGATCGTGGAATTTTCAAAACTTTGGGTATTCTTCAGCAGCACATGGCAATAATAACGACCCTCATCTGCCACCTCCAAGTCGGTGATGACGAGGTTGAAGTTCTCATCGATGTCGAACCGTTCCTCCCTGCTCCAAAATTCTCCATCGATGAATTCAGCTTTGTTCTCCCTCACTTGCTGATCTGAGATTCTCTCCTTTACCCAGAACACTGCGAGAGGCTCCTCCTGGATGTCACATCGCAATCGGATGTCTTCTCCTTTCCATCCTTGAACGTTGGGGGCAGTGCCTACCACTGAGGCTACACGATGGATATTATACTAGTACTAGCAGCACCCGTGGAAATCCACGGGTCTGAGGGGTTTTACTCTTTTTTTTCCCTCTCATATATACGATTTTACACATTTTTATTGATGAAATAAAAAGAACAGTTACTTGTGCTCTCTTCTACTCATGACCACCATCCCCTCACACACATTTTCACCCTCGCAGAACAAACAAACAAACAAACATTCAGGGAAAAATCACCAAAAAACGCTTGATGAGATTCTCCGAAAGTTCTGCCCACAGATTCTTCCCGTCTGAACGGGGAGATGCTATTGACACTGTATGACTTTGGTATTAGTTATACCCCCTGTTCTTGCATCCATGCAGGCACCCGAGCGAATCCGCGGCTGGTCTCAAGGCATCGCATTTTTTTTTTCATTCCTATTTCTTTTCCCACGTTATGAGAGAAAAATATAATATTTTCGTCTTCAATCGCTCCCTCCTTTTTGTTTTTAATCACCAAAACTTGGTTCGATGTATCAGAGAACCATCCGTTTGTATACTTCAGACTAAACACCATCATTATTATTATCATATTGTTATCATTATTATGCTCCTACTGTTATATTATTATTGTGATCATATAGTCATTAGGCTTTATAAGTATAAGAAACCCGTGGAAATCTACGGGTCTCAGGGCTTCGTATTCTTTCTTTAATATTTCTTCAACCACGTTATGACAGAAGAAATACACAAAGATTATTTTTGTCTTCATTTGCTCCCTCATTTCTGTTTTCATAATCAAAACTTGGGTTGATGGATCTAGAACCGCCTGTTTATCTCATTGATACTGTTTATTGTTTTTACTATCATTATAATCATTGATTATGATTATGATTATTACCATTATTATTATTTTCAGGGAGGGGAGATCATAGTCATTCGGTTTCATTGCTATTTTATATAATTCATTGACATGGGGATGACTCAAGGGAATTCAGAAAAAAAGTTTATCGGTCAAGGATAGTGAATCTTTTTGTCCGTCATGTCAAGGTTACTCTCAAGGTTACTTATTTCAAATAGCTTCGTTATCATTGATATTTATTTTTAAACATTAAAACAATCCAGTACCTGTTTGCGTCTCCTCCGCCCACTCTTAGTTATGGATTATAGCACCCCTCCCCATTAATTTGTATTGGCCTATTCTCTTATTACAGTGTAATATTGTTATTGTTATTATCATTTTTATTATTACTAACATTTTTATAATTATTATTTTTTTTAATCATGTTCCAAATTTCACATTTCATATTCAGGTTACATATTCCATTTGATTTTGAAGTAAAATATGTT
This sequence comes from Diadema antillarum, assembly GCF_040938485.1. Classification (NCBI taxonomy): domain Eukaryota; kingdom Metazoa; phylum Echinodermata; class Echinoidea; order Diadematoida; family Diadematidae; genus Diadema; species Diadema antillarum. Next base: position 1,550,765 of record NW_027270934.1, read on the forward strand.
TAACACAACAGTCAATTTTAGACATAATTTCACAAATGTATAAGGACATGTAATACAATGATGTGTAAATATGAGGAACCTACTAAAAAGCAATGCTTGTAGGATGTAGGTTCCAAAGAAATAATGTAAGCGTTTAGTGCAACATGCTAATTACGAAAGATGACGAAACACATGCGAAATTCAGTATGTCGAGATTATAATAAAATCTATGGAATGAACAAAATAGTTAATAATTTTCAAGGTAAAAACTCAAGGATTTAATGCTACATAAAATTGCAATATTGGTCAAACAAATGTAGTCAAATGTAGTCACCCGAGCGAGGCATCATTAGGGGAGAGGAGAGAGTAGAGTCGTAATATAGGGATGATCAACATAGGGAGGCAGAAATGTTAATTTGTTAAGAATTGTAAAAATCTCTTTCCCCCATTTTTCTGCTCTTGATAAAAAGCTTTTCTGAAGACAGTCCTGCGCAAACTGTCCAAAACTGCTTCACTGCACTAACATACTCAATCTTGTGCTGAGCAGGACTACCCCAGTTGTGTTTTTGTTGCTATTGTGCTGAGAGAAATACAATATTTTCGTCTTCACTATACTGCTCTCTTCTTTTAGTTTTTATCACCAAACCTTGGTTTGATAGATCATAGAACCACCCGTTTATCTGCTTCAGACACAGGTACATTTTATCATCATTATTATCATTATTGTTATTATTATTATTATCATTATTATCGTTATTATATTACCACTATAATCTCCACTATTATTTGTGGAGGGGGAGATCATATTATAGTCATTAGGTTTAATAAGTAGGCACCTGTTGGAATCCATGCATCTCAGGGCCTCGTATTTTTTCTTTAACTCTTTTCCCTCGTTATGGGAGAAAGAAGAATATTTTTGTCTTCATTTGCTCCCTCTTTTTTATTTTTATCAACAAAACTTGGTGTGATGGACCATAGAATTACCCATTTTATTTCCACTTGGAAATTCAAAAAAAAAAAGCGGTCGGCAAAGCGAGGGTTTCCTCTACGTCCGCTCATCTTATGAATATTCATGTTTACAGCAGCCCTACAGTAAATGAATGGACAGCGGCGCGTGTAATCTGATATGGAAGGATACGATCGGCAAGGACAAAATTTAAGTGGATATTTAGCCGTCCTAAACGGTCTGAGTACAATGATACCCGCTTGAGAGTAAACTAAATGACGTACCTGAGCTGCATATGTATAGTATCCTGCAGTTGTGCAAAATACAATAAAATAACAGCATTCGTTGTTTTCATTAGGGCACGCCAATGCCAATGGCGAACGTCACTGTACGTAAATGCCCTTGTATGACCGCGCGCGCCGTGTATTATACGATATGAGAGTCCATCACGCGAAAGCAGATAGTGATTCATGTAACCATCGTCAATACGTACACACAGGCGCAGGCCACACACTGGCGTACCGTGCCCACCCGAGAGTTCATTGTGTGCGTGCCTGCGTGTCCGCCGGAAGATGTCAAAGATTTCGCTGCACCCATCATCTTTAGTATCCCACTGTCTCTGCCAGATAAATGATGCACTATCGAGAAAGTAGGAGTCCAGCGCAGGATTGGTGAATATTAAAACGATCGGCTCTTTCGTCACGCACAAAAATGCATTATGCATGTAGCTAATTAATTTTTCTTTTTCGTCCTCCACGTCGACACGGAGGCGGAGAGGGGACGAAACCCGCGCCATTCGATGCAGGATACTCTCCTGCGGCCGACGGCACCGGTCGCAGCTGCCCGGAGCCGACGGCTCGGGAGGAGATAGACAATCCAGCAACGCCGGAATAAAACAGGAAATACATAAGGCCGCGACAACAACAACAACTTCGAGTATTATAGTATAGGACTAAAGTAGGTTCATGTCATGTATGCATGGATTATCAAATTAAACATACTTTCAAAAGTCTAGTCCCCTCGTCGTACATCCATGCTGCCTGTCCTCACGACCAATTATGGGCAGCGGAGAGAACATATCACATTATGATGCTTTAGTTTCTAGCTAGTGGAAAACCCAATGTGTTTGTTCAGCTTTTAATAAGAATTTTAATTTTTGCCCATGAAAAGTATGGTACAATGTATAGAGTTGGTGGAGATGAGAATTGGGCTTTTATCTTTTAGCAAGATATCAAGAAACCACTTGTGAAATAGTACAAAGCATACTATTCTCAGAGCAATTCAAAGTTTAATTGATGAAACTCTGTTTTGGAATGGCTGAGATATCAAAGAAAGTAAAATAAAACAAAGCGATCGTATAAAAAAGGTTGATTTCACCTTTTATTATAATTGCTTTATACAGCCACTACAAAACCAATTTTCATCAAAATAAACATCTTTTTTCTCTTGGAATTATATTCTCTTTTATATTTTGTAAGAGGTTTTTCATAATCTCACTCAAAACTGTTAGAAACCTGGAGTTAGGTCTCAACCCAAATTTTGAATGATCCCTTTAAACTATACAGAACACAAAGATTTTTTTGGATGAGTTTAGTCTAAGATTCAAAGTCAAATCTAAGCTTTTTATTAGAGAGAGCTGGCAACAGCAGAATATTTTAACAATCACCAGTTTAAGCTCTAAATAAACTAATTTCTTCTCTGCATATTTCGAGGATAACACCAAAAGATTTCCGAACAATTATGATCTTTTTGACAATCACAGCCACTGATGTTAATATCTTACACTTGCACAATTAAGAGAACATTATTTTCACTAATGAGAATTAAACGTATTGTTGATAAATATTATGACGTAAGGGAACGGAATTAACAAGTAGCCCTAACGAGATCAACGACGCCATGATTCTCCTTTGAAGCACCACAAATATTACTGCCCCCCTAAAAAAAATATCAAACAAACAAACATGTTTTACTAACGTTGTTGAAAAAAAAGCCCAACAACAACGTCATCGTCCTTTAGTGTGTGTACAATATGTTCACATAGTCGACTAAGATGATTTCACACTGTGATGTGGATTTTCACAGAGTGTCGATATAGTAACGTTTTGCTCACACTGTGAATTGATGATTCGCAATGTCGAGTTACAACGCTACAACCTTACAATGTGAAGAGATTTCACAGCGTGTTCACAATGCGTTTACACTATTGTAAAACACCACATTTTCGCGGCATGAAATTTTCGCGAGTTGCCTCTAACATTCAATGAGCACACATTCTTATTACTCGGCTGGTAACCGACATTGCTAAACTGAGTGCAGGATCAAGAAATAAAGTTCGTCTTACCGTGTCCAATTTTGCCACAGAACAGAGTAACAGCACATGTTAATAATGCCCCAGTCACATAATGCTCTGCGTCCGGCGTTACGTCCAAAAAAGTCATTTTTTCCGCGGACCCCCGCGGATCCTTTGCCGTCACCAGAAATTTGTACAAAACATGCGGGCAAAAAATGCGGGCGATACGGACAGATACGACCAGATGCGAATACTTGCGTCCACTTGCGGATATTCTTACGAATTGGCACATAATAGTTCTGAACACTTGCGGAGAGTTGCAGATATTTTCTGATAGTTACGGATAGTTACAGATTGTTATTAATAATTATGGACAATTTGGTTTTCTCTTACGATTCCTGCTAAGTCAGTGTATTATGACAGCAAGGTTATCACATTTTGGACTGTCTTACATTGTACACTGGGGAAAACTGAAATTGAATTACGTACAAGTTGTGAAAAAATCGTAATCCTTTAATTTACTTACAATAATAAAAGATATATGAAATTTTGAACTTGAAGTTTGAATTTCGTTTGTGCAACTCAAATATGAATAAACGTCATAAATGTAAAGAATATTAATGTGACCGTGCATCACAAAACGAACAAAAAGTCGCACACACTGAATTTGTGCGAGGAATTTGTGCGGTGAAATGGGTCAACCGAGCCGATCTTGACTTGGCTACCCTGGATAAATAAGGCCTTATCATTATAATAATTATTATTATTATCATTATTATTATTATTATTATATTATTATCATTATTATTATTATTATTACTACTACTATTATCATTATTATCATTATTATCATTATTATTATTATTAGATTATTATCAAATTCAGTTTAATCTGATAATCCCCTCATTGTTGTTACTCCGGTGGTTTCCATCCTGTTTTTTGTCCCATTCATCGCACAACCAGCACGGCTTGATAAAGATTAAGCGCTTGAATAGACACTGTACTTCAGAGCCTCTTTTCTCAGTTTACACTTTTTCTGAGTGTGTGCATTCTTTCCACTATTTAGATAGGTTAGGAAAGTCCATTTGATTTGAGTAATACATCATTTTAAAGCTTAAAGTCTGCTCTTTCAGAATATGCTCTCAACTAAAATTTCATGTATGGCGACTTTTTGTGTGTTTTGTGGTGCAGGGTCATATAACATCACTATACCACAAAGAAAATACAATATAGATCGAAAAGTTAAACATTAGAGTAAGAAAATATTACTTGCAGTCATGGAATAGACAAACTGTGGTTACGCTGTCGTTGTTCAGCGATATTCATGACTTACTGGGTTATGTTAAGGAGATATTTATGATAAAGCAATGCTTATCAAATTTACAGAAAAAAAAAGACATCAAAACTTTCAAACACCCCTCCCACACCCAAGTACAATATCAAGTCATCTCTTGAAGTAATGTATTTTCTGTTTGAATTTCTTGTATGCATGTCATTTTGTAATGCGCAGTAGAGTATATTATTATAGTAGCTGCGCAATATAAATGTCCTTTATTATTATTATTATTATTATTATCATTAAAAAAAATGTAATACACATTCGATGGAGCGTAAAGTGCATGGGTAAGACTATAGAGAAATAGTAAATTCGTTCTCATTAGTTGTACCTGTCCCACACCTTCCCCGGCCAGAAAAGTGAATAAAATGCTATCACCCCATCCCTACCCAAAATTTGCTTTTTTCGAAAAATATACATTCGAAGAGTACAAGAAAAAAAGTTCAGCACCAAGAGTCAACCGATGTCATGAGTATACATAGTACATGGTATATGGGTGCCACTTAAAATGACCATTAATTGTGGGAGAAATGTCATAAGTTGACCATGCAGTTCTGCCTCTCCACCGCTCCGACTGTGTCGTAGCATTCCTTCAGGTAAAGGCGCTGCAGCTTGGCAACAGGAGTAGTGTGCCTTCCCACGAGTCTCTGTGTTCCCATGCGAGTGGAAAACGGAAAACGTCGAAGGACGTAATTGTCCGCAACATCCGTAGCTGTCCGTAAATATCCGTAAGCGGACGAATCTGTTGTGATACGTTAGCTTGCGGTTAATTTCGGATACTTACGGTGGACGTAAGCGAACGCAAACGGACGGAAGGTAAATTTTTTTGCGGATGGTCTGCGTCCAAGCCACGGGTAGTTACGTTCAGTTACGGATAGTTACGTTTGGTTACGGTTACTTGCGTAAGTTTGCGTCCGTGGCGTCCCTCTGCGAAATTTTGAACATTTCAAAATTTCGCAGGTTCGGCGACGTCGTTTTGCGTTTCTTTACGGATGAGTTACGGACAATTACGTCTATATACGTCCCTGCGGATGCCTGCGTCCGCGCTGCGTCCCCCTGCGTCCACTCATTCGTATCTATCCGCGGCGGACGTAATCCATCGTAAAGCACTGTGTGACTGGGGCATAAGAGAACGAGGTCGTATCTTTTATCCATCACAGGTAGTCAAAGATTAAGATACAGTTCATCAAGAATGAGTTGAATGTACGTTTTGATCGGAATGTCCGGAAAGACTGCGAAGTAATCCCAATTATCACAATTATTAAAAAAAAGAAGATGGCTACCGTCGAACACACCCAGATCAGTGTGTCTTTCCCAGACAAACGGAATTTATTTGTTAGATAAATGCGTGGAAGTTTATGTGACGCTCCTCTCTGCGATGCAGCCGTTTGCCTTGCTACTATGTGTGTGAAGTCTTTGTATTCCCAACATTATGTCCCATAAAGGGTACTTTTGGCACAATTGAGTTCCTGGGAGACATATAGCCGTTTGCTCTGTCGTGCGTGAATGACATCTTACAATACACACATTCTCTTCTCAAATCCAAAGGTAGACCTCCAACGGAGTGCTATCCGTACAATTGGATTGCGTGCAGTCTTCAATTTTAGTGCACGGCACTTCAGCATCCATAGTTATGATGAATAAAATGGTACGCGTTCATAGGCTTACAATGGAAATATCAAGAATACACTACTTACACAGCACAAAGTCAGTTTCAGATACCAGAATAGAACAGTGATATTGCAATGGTTCATCTGATAGCATATCATATCCACACTTTACGTACGACGCTTACTCTAACACACAATTTAGCACACACACATACACACATGCGCGTCTTATTCATGGTGGAAACCGAGGACCTGTTTTACCCATTAAAGAATTTTACCACAGGACCGAGGACCAGTGTGTAAGTAGGACTCTTGTCATCCAAGGACTCATTCGTATATTACCATCCAACCGTGGACTTACATGTACATATTACAATATAATGGTAATCGAGGACCTACAAAAATATACCCCTACATGCAAGAGCACGCAAAAGCAGACCGTTGGGGATGGTCTGCGTACCGAGGACGTTCTCGGTTCTCTGTGTGTCCTCGGTTTAGATATAAAGTTCGTATGTGTGTCCTCGTTTTACACCATGAAAGTGCCATGGGTAAGTGCACGCACACACACATACACGAATGATTGGCCCTTATTTTTTTCAAGGAAGCAGGTCTAATAACATATGTCCTACGTGATGTTATTAAGACAAAATGTAAATGGTTTTATATTGTTACATGATAGGATATTGCTACTATTCTCAGAATGCGGCATTGCGTTTTCTGCCTAAGAACCTTATGAGCTCCTTTCAAAAATGGTTATTAGATCTAGGAGGAATCCCGAGAGAAAACCTGGAAGAATCAAAAAAATAATTATGCGATGTCATGAAACAAGGGGACTGATCTCCACAGGTTTAAAAACTAATGGTTCGTCTGTCATTTCCAGTGTAATTAGGTCTATCATTTACAAACTTTCCGATGGTTTCATTCGGGGAAAACTTTTATTCGTCTACTTTGTTATTTTCCTAACACGCCTGAAAGGGACAATCATTTAAAAGAAAATGGACGACACCATAAAAAACAATAGCATTGTAATAAATAACTTCAAGCTTGTTCTTAGTGCTGGTATTGGCGTATATAATTTCCAAAACAACTGCAATAGACAGAGAGCAAGCCGTACTAATCATCGTTATACCCAATACTAGTATTTTCTTCTCTGTTGTACCACCGAGGAATCTGCGTTGAAACTACACGACGAAAGAAAAAGTGATTGCCGTTCCTCGAAATAAAGAAAAAAAAAAAGATACAGGCATGACTGTGCTGCATTACACAAGTTACGGAAGAAGAATAAAGATGCATTTTTCATTCATTCATGTATTTATTTTCCATCTCCAACAGGTCTACCTAATAAACATTTTACTTTCCACATAAAATGTAAGTGCATATGTCAATATTACAAAATATGATAAAAGGAATTTATTGATATTCAAATGATAGGGTGAAAAAGAAAAAGCACAAAGAGCATTCATTCTGAATTTAATGTAGTACAATAAATAATACGTCAAATTCCATTTTCTTCCCAGACACAGATTTGTGTAGTCATGTTTAGTGTTCATGGGCTTTCCACGGTGACACCACATTTCAGTAGACGGCGAGTTGTAATTTTTCGAAATTTTCTGTAGATTTTGATTAAATTTTTTTCTCTATTTCCCCTATTTTGGGGGTGCTGAACACGGATCAACTTGTTGCCATTTTTCTAACTGACGTCTTCACCCGTTGCCATGGCAACGCATTATTTTCCTTTAAAGAACATGTATTCTTCATTAGACATCATAAAAACATGTAAACACCAAAATATGTCATTGTAAACCCTCTTTAATCAAACTAAGAAAAAAATTACAATTTGTATAATGTCATGGTTACCTTATAGCTTTGACGGTTACCATGGCAACAACTATTTATAAAGAAAAAAATACATTTTCATGGAAAAGCAAAAAAAATGACAAGATTCAGTGAAATATTTATCATAAACTACTATCTTGATTATCAACTTATCTTACGACTATATTCATTTCGCATCATTTTCATTGCTATAGCAACAACATGACAAAAGCTGCCTTTTTAACAAAGAAAAATAAGCATTGCCATTGAAAGAATAGCAAGAATATGATGCGTTGGTAGAAAATAAATTTCTGTATAATGAAATTTTTTTTTGTGCTATTTCCTTTATGTTGGAAGTGCCGAACACGAATTCACCTTTTTCCGTATTTCTAAATCATATCTTTAGCCGTTGCCACGGCAAATTATTTTCGCTAAAAAACATTCATTCTTCATTAAACATCATAAAAACGTGTTATAAAAACAAAAATAAGTCAATATAAACATATCGGTTGAATCAAAAAAAAAAAACTTCATAGCAATGACGGTTGCCATGGTAACAACTTTTTTTAAAGAAAATTATATTTTTGGTCAAAAATCGTGAAAATATAAAAAGTTTGAGTAGCATACTCATTACAAATTACTATAATAATTATCAGCTTTTTTCACTATGCTCATGCCACATTATTATCGTTGCTATGGCAACAACATGATTTTTCCCCAGAAAGGAGAAATATGTCATTAAAAGAAAAAAAAAAGTAAATGATTAATTTTTGTAGAGTTTAATTTCATCAACTCTTTTTTTCTATTTTGGGAATGCTGAAAAGGCATGCACCTGTGGCCACTTTTCTAAATGATGTCTTCAGCCGTTGCCATAGCAACAAATTATTTTCTTTAAAAGAACATGAGTTCTGCATTAAACATCGTAAAAACATGTTGTAAGGCCAAAATATGTCAATGTATACATTTTTGTTCAATAAATTTAAAAAAAAAATCTGTTTTTTTATTACATTATTACATTATAATAGCAGTGACAGTTGCCATGGTAACAGTTCTTAAAAAGAAAATATTGATATTGTAATGAAAAGGTATAAACAATGACGAGATTGAGTAGCGTATTCATTACAAATCACTATCTGCTTTAGTTTTCACAACGTTCATTCCACATCATTTCTGTTGCTTTAGCAATAACATTAGAATTGTTTTCTTTTTCATGGATAAAAGTTCTATATTAATCTGTTGAAGTTGGTAATAGGGGAGGTATCGTAGTCATTTAAGGTTTTCAAATGTCTTGGATACATTAATGCTGTAACAGAGTACATCATGAAAAGAAAATTGGAACTTTTGGAAAGGTTTTTACCCATTTGTATTGCTTGTTATTTGTATTTTATATACCATAGGTATTTCTATGGTTAAAAAACTCTATTCCTGAACATGTAGTTGCTACAGGAATACGCAATGATGTTCCATGAACAGAATTATGTATGGATTATAGTCTTGCTCATATGCAATACTTCAAAATTTAGGCCATAATTTGATTTTTCTTTCTTGAAGTTTTTTTTTTCTTAAAAAATGATGCATTTCCATGGCAACCATTTTGAATATCAACCATTATTACGGATATTTAAGGTTTTGAAGGTTTAATGTCATCAGAAATTCAGGAAGCTGTCTTAACTTTTGTGTTTTTACGTATTTGCTTTTTGTTTCGTATTTTTTTCTTATCTAATGATTAATGCTATTTTTTCTTTAAAAAGCAGTTTTTCTCATGTTATTGCTATAGCAACAGATACGATGTGGGATAAATACAGTGAAAGAAAACTGATAGTAATTTGTTATAGATATGTTACTCAATTTTTCATGTTTTTTATGAAAATATTTTCTGTAATAAATTGTTACTATGGCAACTGTCATTGCTATGAGCTAACCATGAAATTGAAAAATTGTGATGTTTCACCAAATTAGAGAGACATGTTTATCTTGACACATTTTGGTGTTAACAGCATGTTTTTATGATGTTTGAAGAACAACACATGTTCTTTTAAAGAAGATAATTTGTTGCCATGGCAACAGCTGAAGACGTCATTTAGAAAAATGACCACAGGTGCATTCCTGTTCAGCATCCCCAAAATAGAGGAAAAACGCAAAAGATTTAAACTTTACAGAAATTGATCATTTGTTTATTTTATTCTTTTTTTTAATGAAACAGTTCTTCTTTCTATTAAAGAAAGTTTTCCTCATGTTTGTGTGTTTGTTTTGTTTGTTTGATTTATTTTTCTTCCAACACAATTTCATACACAATTTCATACATCACATAAAATATCAGTAAGCAGATTACAATGTACACAATTCAAAGATGGAAACTTGATGTATAAATTAATTTCATTAACAAAATATACTCATATTACCAAATTTCCAAATAATTATCTGAGAAATTAGGCGGAAGATGGATTGCCAGTATAAGCAAAAGCTTGAATACGTGGCAGCCCAGGGACCTATCTATATAATACACATATATTGTTCGCGGAATGGGGAAATACTACAGAATAATTATAATACACTGTAAGTGCATTATGTTTTATATTCTAGTGCATAGATACGAATAAAAGTAAAGTGACTTATGATGATGATGATGATGATGATGACAGGGTAATGATGAGGAAAAAAATGTGATAATGAAGATGAAAGTGACGGTGGTGATGCTGAAGATAATGGGAATGAAATGAAATGATAGACACAGAAACATTGCGTATATTTGTTGTAGTTTTACATTCAATTTACAGGAAAAGAATTGTGATCAAACAAAACAAAATCTATATTCAGATGCTATGTTCATAAATTGTAATCTGACAGTAACATAGTTTTCAATCCTAAAAGAATAAAACGTTTTACATGATTTAACATAATCTGGGAGTGTGTTCCAAGGATTTGGTCCATTATGCCTTATAGGTTTTTGTGCAATTAATAATTTGGGATTTACTAAATTAAAAATTTCCGAATTACGAGTGGGATACGAATGAACGGTATAATTCAGTTTAAAGAAATAGTGAAAAGTGTTTGGAAGTAAGTTGTTCAAAAAAAAAAAAAAGAGAAGGGGGCCTAATATTGAGACCTGGGGCACACCACATTATTATCTGTAAAAAAAATTGACGACATGTCATTATGTACAACATATTGCTGTCTACATGATAAATAATCCCTAAACCACGAGAGTGCAACACCATAAAACTGTAAATTTTTATGTAAGATATCATGTTGTAACGTATCAAACGCCTAAGATAGATCCATAAAAACTCCTATAACATGTTTTCTATTTGCCATTGCGTTTGTAATTTGATCATACAACTGGACCAAAGCCAAATCTGTAGAATTATCCTTTCGGAAAGCATATTAAAAAAAAAATGTAAATTCAAAACTGTATGATTATGCAAAAATGTATAAAACCTATCATATATAAATTTTTCAAGAATTTTAGAAATACCAGGGAGAATAGAAATGGGTCTATAGTTACTAATTTGACAGGGATCATCCTTCATAAACACTGGGTTTACCTTTGCAATTTTCAAAGAATTAAAAAAAAAACTTTCCAGACAATATGGAAAGATTGAATATGTGAGTAAGAGGATCAGCAATTTGATATATAATTTGTTTAAGCACTAATGTGCTTATTCTATCACAATCACTTGCCCCGCTAGAATTCAACTTTTTCGTAATATTAATATCTGTGGGATTTGTAGGATTTAAAAATAACGATGAGGAAATAGGTTCTGGCAAAAATTTCAAAAAATCTTCATTTACATCATCAAATGTATTTGCCAGATTATGTTGTTGCCATAGCAACGATAATAGTGTGGGGTGAGCATGGTGAAAGAAAACAAAAGCTGATAATCATAATAGGACCCTAACTGGTAATGAATAACTAGTCAATCATGTTTTCATGCTTTTGAATAAAAAAAAATCATTTTCGTATAAAAATAGCTGTTACCATGTCAACCGTCATCGTTATGAGGTAGCTGTGACATTCGGAAATTTTGATTTTTAATCTAAAAAAAGAAATATGTTTATATTGACATCTGTTTGAAATTACAGTATGTTTTCATGATGATTAATGAAGACTACATGTTCTTTTAACCCTATAAAGCCTGGGGGGGGGGGATGGGCACATTGTGCGCCCTACCAGATTTTCATTTGCTACTCCCTCGCCCTTAATCCAATTTCTACCAAATTTGGTGAATTGTCCTAAAATCTTAATGCAAACATTTTGATATATAATTTACTTATATTTGATGTTGCTGGTTACTATGGCAACCATAAACTGACAATCATGTAAGTCAGATTTTGCATCTTTTTTTCAGTTCCGATTTCATTTAACAGCATTACAGTGTATGAAATGGGTGTTTCTTGGCTGAAATTTCTTGAAGGAGCAAAATTTGAAGTAATTATGGTCCTGGGAAGTTTTTCTTATTACTTCCTTTGTTTTTCTGTGAAAAAGGCATGAAACAATAGATGTGATAGAGAAAACTGAAAACAAAAGTACTTTCAAAAGATTGCCCTTCTATTTTGTGTAATTTTGATTCCTTCACCAAATCATGCCTCTAATATCAACAGTTTATCATATTATCAATCTGCAATCTCAAAATCCCTCTATTATGCAAATATGAAATGTCATATTGACTATACATGCACCCATCCCGAACATTTCATATCAGGTCTCATAATATATTTCTTCATATTGATATGAGTAGCGCCCCCATGTGGTTGAGAAATTCCAACCATAACAAAATTTATCCCACTTGCTTATCATTTGTGGCAAATATGAAAATGATTGGCCTTTTATGAGATACACATAATGGGGTTAAAGAAATTATACAGAAAAAATAATGTTTTAAGCATATTTCCTATGTATTTCTTTATATTTTGGTAAATAGCGCCCTCCATTGGTGACCTTGAGAAAATCCAAACGTACGGTCATATAGAGTATGAGTTACTCTACCCATGTGCCAAATATGACGATGATACATCAAATGATTTAAAAAAAAGTTATATTGGGGGCATATAGGGGGCACAATATTCATAGGATAATCTCTCATTTGTCCACAAAAAAAAAAAGAAAAAAAGGTTGACGGGATAGCTATGATCAAGGTGGCAGGGTTACTGGAAGGCAGTTGTCCGTAGCTCGACGGAGGGGGCGCATGAACTATATTTCCGAAAGACTACACTCACCTGGGTGTACCACTGCATCAGCTCCTATCATATATAATCAAGTTATTCTGTTGGATGCGTTCTTAGTTCAACTTATGTAAAATCAAGTTGGTAAGATGGATTCAAAAAGGACTTTTAGCGTTTAGGTAACCGATCTTCATGCTGAATACTCACGCTGACTTTGCGTACTATAGTGCATAATGTCGATCTCCGGAGTTTCATTGGGATCTGTGTGGTGTATGATGGTATGTGTGCGTGCGTGCGTGTGTGTGTGTGTGTGAGTGGATGTATGTGTGTGTGTGTGCATGCGTGTTGTTTACTCTCTAAAAAAAAATCGAGTGAAAATATTCACTCTTGAAGGAGTGAATACAAAAAAGAGTGAATTTAGAGTGAAATTGGAGTGAATTTTGAGTGAAAATGCTCATTTTCACTCGCTTTAGAGTGACCTCAGGGATCACTCCAAAATCTTCGAGTGATCCCTGAGGTCACTCCAAAATGAGTGAAAATGAAAATGTTCACTCAAAATTCACTCCAATTTCACTCTAAATTCACTCTTTTTTGTATTCACTCTTTCAAGAGTGAATATCTTCACTCGATTTTTTTTAGACAGTATGTGTGTGTTTGTTTGTTTGTGTTTGTGAGTGTGGTTACTTTTCTGTTCATGGAATAAGCACTCGTGGATGCACCACTTTGTAAACAATAAATTCCCGATTCCATTCACACGTCATCAGTGGTCATAATCATCTTATTTGGAGGAGTATTTGCCTCTTCGACATCACTTTTGAAAATCTAATACTGTCATCATTATAAAAATCACAAATAACAAGAGAAAAGACTTATCGATCATGCTTGTACACAGTTATGGGAAGCAGTCATGCTCACCTTTTTTAGCACTGCCCAAATAAAAAAATGTAGACATACACCTCACTTCTCATCACGATGAAATACATTACCACATGATATAAGATGATCATGTAATATATATATTTTTTTTTCAGATTTGTATTCACAACACTATCATATTGTGTCAGTAGATAAAGTTACGGTTATAGGGACCGTACAGTACTGGATGAGGTGGGGATTCAGGTTTATAATATTAATAAGCGAGATAAGGAGAAACCTATCATGAAATATGAAAGAGCATGTAATTTTAAAAAGGATTCAACGTTAATTTGATGAAAATTGGTTTTCAAATGGCTGAGATATCCAAAAAAGTGATAACAATAAAAGGCGACAGGCCACGCCTTTTATTAGGAGCTCTTTGTTTCACCTTGTTTTTGGATATTTCAGACATTTCAAAACCAATTTTCATCAAATAAACTTTTGATACCCCTTAGAATTGCATGCTCTTTAAATTCTCATAGAGTGGTTTCTGAATATCTCGCAAAGCATTAAAAGCTAAATATTCATCTCAACTAGAACTGTACACACCCTTTAAGGCTCCCATTAGCGGCAAGTACTGGGGTTAGAGTAAGAGCTAGATACCAATTTAACTTCAACATTATTAGAAACGGCAGTGCGCCATCAACGTTAGACATGGAAAAGCCTTGGAGTAAAGCTGTTCCTTGTCAGCACTATCTATCCGTCGATGTTTATCGGGCAACGTCATTGTCATGAGCGTCGGACTTTTAGGTATATGAAATACAGACAAGATAATGTCGTTGGGGGATATCTTCGCAACCTGAGTTACGGCGATACTTGAGTGAGCTACTGTATATTAAGACAGCGAAATAAAGTAGAAAAGGAGGCAACAATATATCGGCGGATGATTAACGCAACGACAAGCTGTTAAGTGTTTACAAAGAATTATTTGACTCTTATTTGACTGTGTTGTTGTAATTACTTCAAATGGCTTGGAGGCAAATCTACAAACTGCCTTGGCAAGACAATTATTTCTAACATGAATTGATTTTCACCTTTCATGATTTCTCATTCGCCCGTTTGACTTTACATCTCGACTTGAAGATTTTCTATTGTATTAACAATGTTTTAGGAGGTGCTTACTATCTTGCAATAAGTGAAGATGATTATGTGAAATGAAGTGGAGTACACATAAAATCATCTCAAAGATTAAAAACGAAAAGAAAAGAAAAAACCGAAAGAAAGCAAAACAAAAAATGTACGAAAACAAAAGCCCAAATATCCGTACCCGACAAATTTAAAGTCAAGCGATATCAGTTTGCATCTTGTCATAACTGATCACATAATATCAAGAAGGTCATAACTTTTGGTAAGCATACAACGTACGTTTCTGCGAGACGGAGGTCACATAATTAAACAGCAGTGTTTACATAATCAAAACTTCTGACGTCAATACTTCGGAAGCATTCGCAGAATTTGTACATAATGCACAAAGCCCTTGACTATCATCGGGTACCTGATTAAGACACAAATGAGAGGAAAAACGAATTACTGAGGCATTCCTTGAATTTCAAGATATCCATTCTTCAAAAATAATTCAGATATATTCAATTTTGAAAGAAGGAAAGCAGATGATTGATATCATTAACATTAATGTCCAGGCTAATTTTGATTAACGAGAAGTTATTCAAAATGTCAGGATCCTTGCGTCAATCTGTTAAGCCTTTATTAGCTTGTACAAAATTTTGTCACTTGTATGAATTTATATTACAATTGTTGTTCTTCTTCTTTTAGATCCAAATTAATGATACAGGATAGAAAAGTTGAAAGTTGAATTACAACATTTTAGCAGTACACTATCTGTTATCACCGATTTATTTAGTAACTGAATTCATCCGTGTGGTTTCCATTTTCAAATTTCTTTCACTTTTTTTAATCTGTTTATTTTCTCTACGTTTACAGTATGACCAACTATCTGTACAGCCATCAAATGGATACAAGCACACACGGTTAAGGTTTCCATATTCATATTTCTCACAAAATCAGAGAGAATTTATTATCACCCATCGCAGATTATTGAAATTTGACTGATTCCTATTTAAGATAAAAAAGCAATCAGATACAATAAACAAATGAACTAAATAATTGCTTTTCATAACCTTTTGCTACATTAAGCGACTGACAAAAGTAATGTTTGGAGAAGACTGAGGCAAAAAAACCATCTTCTGACTAATGTATGAATAAACAAGCTCTTTCTATGAATGAAGCTGCTACTTTACGTCTGCTTCGTAAGACCAAAAATGACACAAGCATAGCATGCAATCAAGAAGACGTAGGGTTACGAGTGCGCGCTCACAAATAACAAACGTATATACACACATTGAATAGTCAGGACTACGCAGCTCTCTTGATATATGTAGTACAGTGTAGTTTATTTCCATTCAATCATGAGCCCATTTGAATTGCCATCCGGGAACCCGCTCAACCAAAGCTATAACTGCTTATTCATGCCGTACAGGCGTGTTTAACTTCCATGTACAACATCACTTATAACATACATGATATATACAAATACACACGTTATACACACACTCGCACACTTACCCATACACACACACGCGCGCGCACACTCACACACAAACAAACACACACAAACACATACACACATAAATATATATAGATATATACATAATATTCCAACCATATCAAATGTCATGCATTCAAGTTTTTATACTTTCATCAGTAGATATGGAGTTAGTATCCTCATCAGAATTTCCGTAGTCACTTAGTATAGTTAATAAAATGCATAAACATTTTATTTTCTGAGGCGCCGTGAGTTCCTTTAAACGACCCTCGGTGTTTGCGTCAGGGCAGACGACACGGGACAGCTGAACTAAATTTGGGCTTTCCTGACGGGGGCACTTCCCCTTCGGACCGAGACATCCAACCCGGTAACGGGTCACGTGACAGAGATTTGATTACACGAGTGGAAGCATCTCCCCGCCCCGGTCACATTGCTGAGGAGTTAGCCCTGAATGCCCTTCTGTCTCAGGCTTGCTGTCTGCGGCTTACAGTCTTTGGTTCTTATATTATCGTTTCAAGCTTTGCTCTGTGCTCTAAGGAGGCTTCTGGTCGATCGTTCAAGAACTGAACTCGCCTCCTTCATAATTTTAATAGACCCACAGAAACACGTCTCAAAATTGTCAGCAGTACTGCCCTACGACGCTACCGATAACAATTTTTGATTCATAATTATATTCGTCGAGGAACGTACCAACAAATTATCCGAAGGATTATATGCACATTACAATTCTTTATCATCTTTGATCATACATACATTTCATTTATTATTTCTCTATCTATATTCCCTTCTATAACTAAGTATCTATCTGTCTACCTATCTACATGCCTATCTGTTTCTGCATCTATCCCTCTTGTCTCCTTGTCGATTTCTATCTGTCTGTCCATCTATCTGTTTACCTTCACCTTTTAGTCTTTTCCAAATGTGCACCCAAAGATTGCCAATTAAATCTCGTTACACGTGCGTAACATACGGAGCCGCTGGATAGGCAATGACGCAAACCGCAATGACAGTTCGTTGTTTTAAGGTCAATAGCTTGTGGTGTGAACATGTGACTTGTTTCATACGCACAGTGAATTCCCGACATCAAATTCAATTAGATATGCAGGCGTTACAGCTGTATGAGATAAAGTTAAGTAATGATTAATAAGACATAATCTCTGAAATACTATTTTTTAAACAAGAAGTAAAGATATAACGTTGGTAAAATGTCATCTCTGTCTTATAGATTTGAAATAAAATGAATTAGCAGTTAAAAGGGACTTTGCAATGGACAATTATGTAAGAGCTCAACTGATGAATGTCCATCTGGTCACTGTGACCTTACTGATAAAAATAATGATTGACTCTTCAAAAGCGACTTTATTGCTTCTTGTATTTTTTCTTTGTGTGTATGTGTCTCTGTGTATGCGTGTGTGTATACGCTAGTTAAAATCCAGGCGGAGAAAGCGGGGCAGTTTATTTGTGCAATCCGCTGCCCAGAGTTCGTCGGTAGTCGCCCCAGTCTCCCATGCATACCTCTCCCTGCGATCGGATGACGGATGGGCGATTAGAGTTTGGATGGCATCTCCATTAGAGCGGTCCCTTGCTGTCCCTTTCTCGCGCTCTTTTATGCAACAGGCTCAGGGCGCGTTAAACCCGCCACACGCCGTTCAATACACGGAGATCCTCGTCTTACCCGCCGCCATCGCCAGAATTCCACGCCGTGCGCCCGGATAAACCGCTTCCAATTAGCCTAGCAGGTAATCGTTTTCATGTTGTTTGGTTTGTGTCGCTGGGTTTTTCCTCACATCTGGCTTAAGCCACTGAAGCGTTTACCGATATTCTGTTGTATGATTCTGTTTTGTGAGTGTAATTTTAGTTAAATGACCCCTAGTTGTACGGTGATATCTCGTGGTATGCCAGACGCGCAGGCTTCAGTAGACAGGTATACGTGCCTACACCGTGACTATGCCTACATGCTGGTCGTGTAACGAAGTAGTCCAGCATAGGGTTGCTATGTCAGATTTTTTTTTCGATTGGATGTTTAAGTTGTTGCTCAATCGTACTTTTTCCACTAGTACATCGTGTGGACATTTGCTACACAGACTTTTCATTTTCGTGCATCCATCGTCATCTATCGGCCTATACCTTCATAATTATTTCACTGATAGATAAATCAGTTTAATGCATAGTGTTGCGTACGTAAGAGACAATTTTTTATTCAAAGTGACAAAACAGTATATATATATAT
Source organism: Diadema antillarum (assembly GCF_040938485.1). Lineage (NCBI taxonomy): Eukaryota > Metazoa > Echinodermata > Echinoidea > Diadematoida > Diadematidae > Diadema > Diadema antillarum. Next base: position 1,569,615 of record NW_027270934.1, read on the forward strand.
ATATATATATATATATGTATATTTTATTCTCTTGTGTGTCATGTCTCTGTTCGAATCAATCAGACACAGCAGAAAAGTAAGCTGGCCTAGTTTATACAAATAAACCGACAAACAATCGACTTCAGGGATTAAATGTAGCATCTTTAATACAACTCCATTTGCAAGATCACCAAACTCATGTTAAAAGAATATCTATTAAAAACAAAAGATTTCTTTTATTCACAGCGATCTCTATAGCTTTCTTCTACCCTTTTCACACACACACACACACACACACACACACACTAAAAACACATGCACATAAATTAAATGTTATAATTATGTGTAAGAATTTGGAGGCTATACTTTTCATCATAATATATTCACGAGGTTGAAAGAGTGGTTAGATGAAGATAGAACATAATACATAGAACTTATTATGTACATTTCTGCTCATAAGAAAAAAAATGCTGACAACGATACTTCACTCGTGTGTCTGTGTGTGTGTGTGTGGGGGGGGGAAGGTTGTTTGGAGGTGGTATAGAATGATAATAGATATCAAATCTTGGGTATAAAATGCCAAGGATCTTTGACATAATAACATACCTTTGGCAATACCCAGCTTCCTCGGTAAGAGGATGGTAGTGATATCTCAAATGGTTTGCATATGACTAGTCACATTCTTTGAGTGTTAAACATTTCCGCTCTATCATGCCATGTTACAGTATCTGTTGTGTGTTCATGGCAAAATGTATTTCCGGTGTTGCTTACACCGACACTTGCTTCAGCCGCTGTACTTACTGAACAGTGAAATACTATAGTAGCTGTTGCAATGGTGACGCAGGTTGTATTGCGAGTCATTCACCTTGTCCCTGTCTCATGTCGTCAAAATATCCATGTCTTTTTCTTTATAAATATTAGCAAATGAAGGAAAATATTTGAAAATTGTCTGCAAAATGTTCATCATTAAATGAAATAACAAAATAACATTGTTGAAGGGTTCAATATATGCCAACAATTGGTTCTTATATCAGAGTTTAATGAACTTGGCTCCGTGTAGTTTTAGTCGATTGTCGAGTCTCAACTGTGAGGATCAAAGAAACTACTATCTGTGACTTTCATTTACATCATTTTGTATCATTGTACAAACTAACAACAACAATCAAGGCCAAGCAAGCCAGTGAATTTACCAGACCTTGCTACTTCCAAAATACAGAGTTTAATCCAATAGTCTTTCTGTCTGCCACGTCATTGTGAATTTGTGAATTTTCAAACGTAATGTACATTGTCACGCGACAGATGTAATTCCCATGACTGTTCTATTATCAACTGGCATTTACAGAGCCAGGCTGTTGCTGTTCATTTTCAGTATCACTTCTATACAGTAAAAATGTTTTTTTATTGTTGTCTTTTTGACTGTTCATAGGAATGTACGCAAGGGTTATCACTCGGGTTATAAATGCTTACCTCATTTTACACATTCCCACACACTTCCAGGACATCTTTAAATTGGCTAATGCTGAATGAAACCCATTCTTCAACGCGTACTGGTGATCAGAACTATGTCGATGTTTATCTTTATACAGAACAATGGATACGTTATTAGAGTGCTTCTAAGAAAATTCAGGCCGAAGTTGTATTTTAAGTTTCACTTCAAATTACTAGTATGGTGATCATTTATGATATTAAAATTTTCTCAATTTCAATATAGATTTAAAAAGTCGTGAACTCAACCACTGTAGAACAAGAAATAAATAATATGTTTATGTCCTGGAAGAAAAAACAAACTTGTAGGTGAATATGAAATATTAATATCGTATGAAAACTGCGAAATTAGTCTTTAACACTTTTTTTATAATGTTGACTCTAGCTCTCTTGATATCTTATAGGATAATGATTTAGGTCTAAATTGCAGTACTTCTGAAACGCATCCTGCTTTGAGTAATACCTTTACCCGCTTATACCTAATGGTGGCATGTATACACAAACATCTGAACACACGATTTTCCTCCTTCTGTTTCATGATTAAGGAGCTCAATATAAGTCCATTTCTCTGAATACACTCATTTTTACTTTGCTCTTTGTGACTTGCAATGCAATCATGGCGTTTTTACTTTCAAAGTACCTACTTGATTTTATTATACCATGTTATAGAAATTAATTGTGATAATCTAACTTGGTTTAAGTAATAAAAGAAAATTATATGTTTTGTTTGCCAAGAGCTTATTGTTCTCTTATATATATTTGGTCATAACTACCCAACGTGTTGTATGCACCTTGTTCCGTTATTGGCATCATCTGTTTCACTACATCGTGTAGGACTTGTAGTAGTCTCTGTTCCATCCCTGGTCTAGAATTATTTATGTGTTATTTCTCTTTTCATGTTGGACATTGCACATGTCTACACATTCGTTTTTCCTGCTGAACCAAAGGTTTCTCTCTTTTTCTTATCCCTTCTTATCACACTGATTTTTGAAAGTCCTAAAGCCTTATTTGACAAAATTAATGTTAGATATGGTAATTGTCATAGGTCGTTTAAAGTGCAAAAAAAAAAATGGCCTCTAAGTCTTGAAAAAAGAGTAGTCGTGACTGTGACTTATGATTGCAGTGATCGGACATTAAGTTATACCCCTGTGTGTGTTTGTTTGTGTCTCCGCCTATCCTATAATCAGTAATCACCTCCATGTTGCATAATGTTATCATTCCAATGTTATCTCTCTCTGCCCTGGCTCTTTCTGCGTCTCCTGTAAATTTTAAAGGGTTAATGAATGATGACATTCACTTTCACATCGATTTTAAAAGCTTTATTTCATAGTTCGATCATACAATTATGCTTTGGACTTTGGGCTAAACGCTTCACGTTGATTGATGATTCGTAATAAGTTAATAAGCCAGTTTGGGGTTCCAGTTTGCGCATGAACAGAAAAAGGTAATTTGTAGCGTATTGAGAGTCAGGTTGGTTTTTAAATTCACTGAGATAAGCATCTGTGATGCGATGATTATTCATATAATCCTTATTAATGGTGCCTGCCAGTACATCCACCTGACAGCAAGCCTGGTATTTGGCAATGTTAACAGAAAAAAAAGAAGATTGGTCATGCATTCAATACAACACAATGAAATTAATACTTCCCAAAGTGTTGATTGAAGAACCATTCTGGTCACTGTCTTGATCTACGCAGGTTCATTCTGTGTTTGAACACGAGTTCCATGAATTGATGTTTTGCAAACTGATGCATTGTATCGCTTTTAGTCGAGTGAACTGAGTAAAATGAAGGGTCATCTGTACTCTCTAAAAAAATCGAGTGAAAATATTCACTCTTAAAGGAGTGAATACAAAAAAAGAGTGAATTTAGAGTGAAATTGGAGTGAATTTTGAGTGAAAATGTTCATTTTCACTCATTTTGGATCACTCGAAGATTTTGGAGCGATCCCTGAGGTCACTCCAAAACGAGTGAAAATGTACATTTTCACTCAAAATTCATTCGAAATTCACTCGAAATTCACTCTTTTTTGTATTCACTCCTTTAAGAGTGGATATTTTCACTCGATTTTTTTAGAGAGTACCCATGTGCAGATGAGCTTTCTATAAACTGGCTTACTGGACTGTCACAATTATTGCCCAAGTCTTGAACATAGGCTAATCCGCAGGCTACCTCGCAGGCTTGTCATTGCTGTATGGCCCAGGGTCTGATGGACATGTTTATAATCTGCTGACCTACTGGCGTCACCAGTCAGGACAGGGTATAGTCGTGGAGTATCTGATTTATAGACATTGCGTGTGCTCTTAAAAGTGCATTCCTCCTTTGAAGGTCCTACAGTTTCCTTAAAAAGCTCAATTTTAAGGGATATCAGAAATGGGTTGCATAGTGCATTACACACTCACAGCCAGTCTAAGCCACAGCTAAGTTGAACCCTGGCTATAAAGTGAATTAAATGCTAGAGAGAGAGAGAGAGAGAGAGAGAGAGAGAGAGTTTGTTTGTTTGAATAACTTTCTTCAATTTAGTATTTCATATATAAATCAAAACTCTTTTCAGTACTATCTCAGAAAAAAAATCAATATACAGATTACAATGTACATGATTCCAAGCAAGAAAATAAATGTGTACATTAATTCCATTATGTATATGGTATTATCAGATTTGCAGATTGTGTGTGTGTGTTATGTGTACGTTTGTTACCTTGAAGTAAATTGCATCAAAGTGCGTGTGTGTGTGTAGAGAGAGAGAGAGAGAGAAAGAAATTAAGAAATGCAATGTATTATATTGAAGAGTGTATACATGTAGTAATGTTACGTATACATTCCAGAATGCCAAATTTTGTGCTGACAATTATGTCTAGCTTTTTCTCATATCGTTTTCCAATGACAGCTCTTCCTCTGAACCTGCCGAAGCAACAGATTATCTCAGCCAATCCTAGACGAGGACATTTCTGGATTACATCAAATATACAGGAATAAAAGCATGTCAGGTAAGTGCTTTATCAAATATCCATTGAAAAAAAAAGTAAAATGTAGTCAGCTAAAATCATTGGATTACGTTCATCCTAAACCTGTCTGTAAGAGGCAGAAAAGAAAATAAGAAGAAGGGAAGAAAGAACAAGACTGTCCGTACGTGGCTGAAATACAAGAAATATACACAAAGGAGGATGTTTGTAAGATGTAATCATTCTGCCAGTTAACCTTTCTTTAAAAAAAAACACCCCACACAGTTGGATAATGTGTGTTTATCCCATTGTCAGTAAAAAGTCACGTGGTCAAGCGATCATAATCAACCTTGACGTAATCGTTCCATGTTATGATATACTGCTGCCTGCAGGCAAATGTTGTTTTGCATTTTACCTCACTTCAGATATCTTGAACCATTTTATTCCACTCGCTCGTTGCTCATTTTATATTCATTCAATTCACTACATAATGCAAGTAAATGCTGTTCTGATCACATGTCCACATTGGATGTCGATTCATTTTGATTTACCAAAAAAAAAAAAACAACCCTATAACTTGCATAATGTTCACTTTATTATGAGAAAGCCTCTCCACCTGCAAAACAGAAAGACAAAAATGTTCACGTGATACTGCTATGGGCGTACTTGGTATCATAAGTGTTTGACCGAAAACGTCTACTTCTCAGCCCAAACAGAGTGTCTCCATGGCTGAAGAAGATGAATTTTCATTATTAATTTGTCTTTTAAACCGAAGAGAGTGTCATGAATAGTTATCAATCAACTCCGCAGTTGGAATGGCAGTATTCCTCAGAAAAAAGAAAGTTGTTAAACAAAGCACATTCCAAACATTTGGCGCCTTCAAATCACGTGGGCATGCATGGCATTGTGCACATAAACCATTATTCTATAAAGTCTGTTATTCCAAAGTAAGCCTGTGTATCAATCTAAAACTTCATGATGCCTTCCGATGCCAAAGTCCTTATCAAATTGTCATTTTGACTGCTTATCACCCCATTCCCATTACGTTATGCCATTTACCGCTCATCAAGGATATCTACAAACTGACATTTGATATATCATCATTATCACCTATGCAGACACAAACAGTGCATTTACCTCTTCCCTATACTTTGATCAAACATCATTCCTCTTTAATCTCATGCTCATTCTCATTTATCTTTTCTACAGCGACGTGATATCTCCTCATGTCAAAAACTTCTATTTTTGTTCACGCTATTGCTATTACTTCTCTTTTAAATCTTGGCGTTCACACTATCACACCAGTCTCGTTCGCTCATCAAGGTATCTACAAGCTGTCATTGATATGCCTCACCTGTGTGCAGACACAAACAGTGCATTTACCTCTTCTCTCCTTTGATAAAATACTGAACATCTCTTTGCCGTTCTTTTATCTGACGTTCATTGTCATTAAGGTTATCTCTTCTACAGTCACGTGATATCTTCTCATTTCAAAAATGTCTTATGCTACTTTTTTCTTCTTAGTCTCGACGTTCACACTATCACACCAGTCTCTTTAATCATACATTGACATTCTCTGCTCTTAATCAAACATTATCTCTATGTAACTGCACATTTTTTGTTTTTAACTTTTGCTCCCTTCTTTCTGCGTCCCACGATGTACAGTACTTCTCACGGTCTCACCTTTTCTGCACTCCTGTTTTACGATAAAAGGAATAGAAGCATGGGTGAAACGCTACCAGAGAATATTTAGAGTACTCTGCTCTTAGGTTTATTTGAACACACTATTCAATTGGACTATTCCTTTGCGTTGCAAAAGAGTATTCTATTAATATAATATGATGTTAAGCTGTCCAGATCATCCCCCGAATGTAAGTTCTCCTCCAATAACACTCTCAATAATAATCTCATCAACACGATAGGAAATAATAATAATTGTTAATATTTTTAGAGCGCTGCCTTTTGCTCTGGATCAAGCGCTATTACTATTATTATTGTTGTTATTATTATCATAATTGTTATTATTACTATTATAATTATTATTACTATTATAATTACTATTACTATTATTATTACTACTACTACTACTACTACTACTACTACTACTACTACTACTACTACTACTACCACTACAGATAGAGCGTGAGTTTTGTCATTATTCACAGAAGAAATGAAAAATAACAGCATCTTGACTGAACAGATTGTACATAGACTTCAAACACGTTTTACGACAAAGATGGAAGAAACGAAAAAAAGTTCTAACTACCAATCCTACTCACTCACACTATCGTTTAACCATTTCAGTCAAAGCTATTTTTGCTTCGAGGGAAAAGTAAACTGGTAAACGAACACAATAGTGAAAAAGGATTCGTATATGACATATCTATACTATCTTACATATCTATATACCTTATATGTATCATATGCTGTATCTTACAAATGTTTCGAAAGGTCTTGCACAAGGCTCGACGCCTTGCCAACAATTCATCGACAAGATAAAGGGGAACGTCAATCACGGCTGGATCGCAGGCCTGCCTTTCATACTTCTTTCGCTGTGGTGCCGTTTAATTGATAACCTATACACATGTGTGCCAACTCATGTGCAGACACTCAAAAGTTACAGCGCCTTACCTGTCTTATTTCATAGTAGATGATACCCCAGGGACAAATAGGAGAATCAAGGTTGCCGCAATGACGTTATTCTATAAAGTCCTAGAAACAAGGTTACCTTTTTATCATGGTGTTCTAGTTTTTATAAGACAAAACTGAATAGTCGCAAGCAAAGATGGAAACAGAAAATAAAATCTAATTCTGTTTGTAATATAACACACATAAACTTTGACGTGTATATCAATAATAATAATGATAATAATGATGATGATAATAATGATAATAATAACAATACAATAATAATAATAATAATAATTATTATTATTATTATTATTATTATCATTATTATTATATAACAATAATGATATATAATTATATGTTTACGTACACACACACACACACACACACACACACATAGAGAGAGAGAGAGTATTTGTAGGTGAAATAATGGACAACGAATTTACTTTTCATTAAATCGCAAGCAGAAATCCGGTATATATTGCGAGCATATTCATGCAGAAAAGTCTTCTTACACGTGAAAAATATCAGGGTCATATTTCGTCTGTTAAACAAGTTAAATAAGTTATGCATCTGACGTCGCAGTCACGTGCAGTGCTTACAGGGTGCCATCATTGCTACATTAAATGGGACCTCCGCATGATTTTTAGACTTTTACATTTGAACAACTATAAATTAGTTACTGTGTACATTGAGATTGGGATGAGGAATAAGAATGTTTTCAAATTTTATAACAAATTGCAATGAACAAGAATGATGACATGGCAGCCTCACCATAAGAATGTATGAGTTGAGGCTCAAAGGAGCAGAAAAAAAGAAGAAGGCATGCATAGATTCTACATAGGTGAACTTGTTAAGCAAGCTGTATCGTAATAGAAATGCACTGCTACATCTCTGAAATATGTGAGGTTTCTATGTTATCATCATTGTTCAGTGTAATTTGTGTGAGATTTTTCAAAGTATTGGTTTCTCTGCTCAAGGAACACAATAAATTCAACAAGTATAGTATACACAGAGCTGTCGATTTATGTTACGAAGATATGAAATTATAAAAATCGTTCCGAATTCTCCTTCAATAACGTCCATGCAGTAATTGTCTTCATAATGTTTGTCCTTGTTAGATTCTGCAGTTATATGAATTTCTGTAATTCTCCCTGATTTACGTTCAAATGGTCTTCTCTTTTCTAAATTAATTTTCATTTCAAATAGTCAGATTTAGTCCCATACAAATTATTTGATAGTCTTTTGTCATTCCGCAGCAGTTGATCTCATCCGCTATTTGATACTGTACTGTAGTCGGGTCGGGTCACCTGTCCGTGGCCTTACAAACATGACAGTTGATAAAGCTAAAGTAGCATTACAGAGCCTGTTGCTGCAGCCGAGCCAATCAATTACAGGACGCGTTCATGTATACCCGTACGATAGGCCAAGTTGTAAAATACCATTACATGACACTTGATATTGAGCCGTATCATTATGCTCCTAGCTTTTCAACGCGTGCCTTCTTGAACTCACAAAATGGCAACAAGGCGTTAAGCTGTTATGACAATGATGGAATAGAACTACGTGACAAGGTGATGAGAAGAGGGTAAAAAGGGGGAGACGATTTTGAAGATCGGGTAGGGAGTCTAGAAACACGTATATTCTCTTTAAAAGTGAAAATTTTCTGAGCCAACTCTAGGTACACGGTAATCTAACAAACCGAACATCGAAAGTTTCTTTCAAACCGGACAGAAAGTTAGAATATAATAAAAGTGTTAATTTTGATAATATTTTCAGCATAGAGTATAATCGGTTGCAAAGACATATGCAAAAATAAAACAACGAGCTGAAGGCGTCGCCTCAAAACTTTGTATTTGGTTCGTACATTGAAGTTTAATTCCTTTCTTCGTTGTTGCTGTTTTTTTTTGCAATCTATAATCCACGTAATATATAGTGTAATATCTTACAGTGCTTCACTTTACATTAGTGATGTTAGTTATCAGTGTTGTATTGTGTCAACGTTATCGATTTGTGGCGAGCAACACTACTCCTACTTTTACAATTCATATCTACACATAAATTAAAAGAAAATTCCATTCTTATGGATTGTATAAATGTTGTTCAATGTGAAAACAGGAAAAGTAAAGAAGCGAATCCGTGAAAAGTTAGGACAAATATCGGACACATAAGTAAAGTTGAGAATAGCGAGAGTTTAGAGAGTAATATTAAGACTATACTGCCAACTCTGTGGAATGTAAAAAAAAAAAAAAATCTAATATTCTGTCCGTCAGTGATTTACCTCATTTTTCGTAATTTTCAAATGAAACAAAACTCTCTCCCCTTATATCCACACTTCATTTTAGCCTTAAATCCTAGCTCACACATCCCTGCTCAGACTTTCAATATATTCCCTTCTCAAAGAAAATACGTCACACTTTAGAATGATAATGAACATTAAAGTCATTTAAACTTCTATTAATTTAGTGATTTAACTCATATAGGAAATCCTATATTTTTCAAAGAATTTCTTTTGACTGGACTTATCTTGACCGAGTAAATTAGCACGTTATTAACGTAATTCATGAATAGCAATTCGGATAAAATTAACCATTTTTCCATAAAATCAATTATTTTTCGTGTTGAAAATATCAAGAACCACCCATGAGTATTTTGAGTACTTCTGAGTCATCGCTCGATTCAAAACAAATAGATAGAGCAAGTAGAACAAGTTGATAGTTACAATTGACATTGAGGGATTACTAAAATAAAATCGTGGCTTGTAAACTGTGGACCTCTCAGGAAAGAATAAGAGTTATACAGAACAAATACAAAGCGTAGGTAACGAACATAATAAACAAAACAAAATTAAGAACTACGAACGAAATTACACAGACATAGTATGTCCTATAGACTACCTATCAAGACTCTGTGTGTGTGTGTGTGTGTATGTGTGTGTGTGTGTGTGTGTATGTGTGTGTGTTTGTGTGTGTGAGAGAGAGAGAGAAAGAGAGAGAGAGAGAGAGAGAGAGAGAGAGAGAGAGCTGTGAGTCTGTGATTTGCTGACTCACCCAAAAGGAAAGACATTTATCAAGACTTGATTTTATAACTACCTACTTTCCAAAATTCACCATCTTAGAATATTTCAAGATTTGAGACCCTTGGCCTTTCTATTAAACATAATGCCACTAAGGAATTTTGAATTGATATATTCGTGTAAGATAAGTAGCATTAACTACAAGCTGGACTGCATTTACCATCGAAATTCTTCACAATTTGTCCTAGTGGTGGCATTTAGAAGTTGCTCATTTTTTAAATTTTAAATAGAAAAACACTTTTGCTTAAGGTTTTGAAAATAAAGTGGCCATAAAATAATAGCTTTTTTACCTATAATAAAAAAAAAATCAACAAGATCGAGTAGAAAGTCTTTCAATTCTATGTTTTTTTTTAACTCAGCATATAAAACGCAAACATTGCCGGTACTTGTTATCTGTGCCAACAGATGTAGTACAGCTCGATAAATGATGGCCCGTTACCTTATCCTAATGGTTACAGTTCGTAATTCTGAAGGTTCGTTAATCCGAAAATGACCAAAGGTTCCTTATTTCGAAGGTTTGTTAATCCGAAAACGAGATAAGGTTCGTTATTCCGAAAAAGAAATGAGGTTCGTAATTCCAAAGGTTCGTCAGTCGCACCTTCTCTTCGTTTTCCTATAACGAACCTTACTTCATTTTCGGATTAACTAACTTTCGGAATAACGAACCTCATTTCATTTTCGAATAAATGAACCTTTATTATAACGAACCTCATTTCATTTTGGGATTAGCGAATCTTAGAATAACGAATCTCATTTCATATCTTTGAATTCACGAACCTTCAAAATAACGCCACAAACACAATGCTCATTGTTGGACTAACGAACCCTTATTTCATTGTCGGATTACAACGAACATCCATATATACGGAATTTGTGTATTTCGGAATAATGAACCTTCGAAAAAACAAATATATTTCATTTTCGGATTAACGAATATTTGGAATAACGAACATCACCGAGCTTAATAGTGACTGAACAGAAGTAAGCGCAATAGGTATAACATTTCATTATGTGAGGTAGACTATCTATATCTTTATCGAGTACAATGTGTATTTCACCCCCTTTCGTTATGATGTTTGATGCTTGTAAATATTGTCTTATAGGGATATGTGATTACAATATTTAATTTGTCTGTTGGATGGTCCAAGGCAAGATGACAGAATTGATTTAACGACAATACCTATGAACGGGACCAACCCACTACAAGCACAAAGCCCATATGGTCTCCTTTCAGGCTTACGGTTTCCGTTGTCACTCTTATAGTAGATTTTAAACTGCAGCATCAAGATTATTTTACGACAGAAGAGAACTGTACCTGCAAATCAATCGCAGGATATTACTGAAGTATTGATAATTTCAAAGCACAAAAGTAGACTTTCTCTTTCCTCTGTGCAACAAAAGCTACATCGTTTTGATAACTATTCATAAGCTTGAAAACAACTTTGCATTCGAAACGGCAGGAGTGACTGCATTGTGCAGCTGATTAATTCAATTCCAAGGGCCAAGCACAATAGCATTAAATGAAAACATAATTAGGGTCCAATTCAGCGATTTAAGGGAGATTTTTTTTTGTTCTACCTAAATCTTATTTTGATTTTACACCAATTTTATTTGATGAAAGGCTCCTCCTGAGCCACATCAATAGTGGAAAGAGTGAAGTTTTTTCCCCAATCTATAGGTTTTATCTTTAATTTCTTACTTTCTTAATTGTGGTCAATCGAGACAAGAAGTATATTGAACTGAACGTTTCTAATGTTTTCCCATGCATACACCATTTTATTTCTGCCATTGGCTATCGGAATGCAATTTCATGTCATTGCAATCCAAAGCATTATCACATATTGGTCATGCATTTACATCCATGCAACATTTCCATTTTCTCTTTCTCCTCCCACTCCCCTCTCTCTCTCCATCCCATCCCATTTTCCATCAATCGTATACGTCCATCCCATATGTCTGTTCGGATGTTCCGTTTCCGCGTGTCTGTCTGTGTGTTCGTTTTGTCTGTCCGTTTCGGTTGTCTTCCCGCCAGCTGGAAACAAACCTAGCTACAAGGGGCCCAAGATCGAGGTCCGACAGCAAGACGAAGGCAAGAGGGTCAATCTTTTTTGTCGACTTACAGAAGAACCCGACTCAGGTAAGTATAGACATGAGAAGAAGAGTTTCAAGTGGAAGAAGAAAGTGCAGTTCGTTTTATTACAACCATCATTTAATGCCTACATAATTAACCATTTGCAGATGAAACAAAAACCCAGCTTTAGTGCTTCAAAATAGTTCCAAAATGTGTGTTACGGATAGAAACGGCCAATGTACAAATTTGAATCAGCATAATCAATGTTAAGTACTGCTGAATAAACAAAATGTAAACAATAGTTATAATAAAATTGTCTCTCTATAGAAAAAACCGTGCAGCTTTGCTTACAGAGAAAAATAGTGATATCTCCTTATATTTTAGGTTTTCTTGCAATTTTTTTTTTATATTTGAAGTTGTTTTGTGATACAACTGACCAATGCATATGCTTCAAATGTGATAACTCGAACATTTCTTAAATCACTGCTCCCAATGGTAAACGATACCTTTAAGTTAGAGTTTGAAGTGAGGCACTGTGAGGGAGCTAGTGACCAAACCCGATCGATCAAAGCGACGGTGCTGGTAGTGGTGATGGTGTGTGCGGGGGGGGGGGGGGGGGGGGGGGCGATGAAGTGGAAGGGGAGTGTGTACCCCCGCCCCCTTCCCTTATTCAACCGGAGGGAGCTTTGACAATTTTACATTTAGATGGTGCACTCTGGTGCGTAATTCGGTAAAGATTTCAACAAATAATAATAATAATAATGATAATAATAATAATAATAATAATAATAATAATAATAATAATAAGGTCTTATTTACCCAGGGTAACCTCTTCAGTATTACCACTGCTCTACCAGAGGGCCCCGCCATTATTACTACCATAGCCTTGCCAGGTACCCATTTATACACCTGGGTGGAGAGGGACATGGTGGGTAAAAGCATCTTGTACAAGGACGTAAACACTGGGCGGGACTCGAACTCGGGTCCTCCGATCGGTAGTCGGGAGTTTCATCCACTATGCCACAGCGCCCCCATGTACATGGATAGACCTTGCCCGTTGGAAAATCTTGGAAGTTTGAAAGTTCGGATTATCAGGGATGGGGGGGGGGGCATTTCTTGTGTTACTCCTATTTTTTGAAGTTCAACGTGAGAATGCCTTCATCAGAGTGAGACAGTTAAAGGGGATGGCTAGTAACTGATCAGTGGGAATCAGTGGGAATGCTAGGGGATGATTGTTCCAATCCGTGTGGGATTCAAAGAGTACATTATATATCTATTGTGTGAAAATTATTTGCTTCAGAATGGTCTCATACACATATTCAAGTAATGTGCAGTTTAATGTTTCCAGATTAGCATGCCTGTACAGTGATGGGACATTAAACTGTGCATTACTAGAATATGAGATTGTTCTGAAGCAAATAATTTTCACACAACAATAACTATATAATGTACTCTTACATGAATCCCACAAGAATTGGAACAATCATCCCCCAGCATTCCCACTGATTCCCACTGATAAGTTACTAGCCATCCCCTTTAAGGTTTGGTGAACTGAGTGAGAGTTGGAAGCCCTGATCAAGATGTTCAAGATTTTCAGTCAGTTCGTAACAGGTTGCAGTCCTCAAAGACATTTTACAGCCTTCTACATTGATTCACTTTACAAGGACAAATATTCATAAAATTGCCCCTGCAATTATAGGGATAGCGGTTACATAACGATTACTTTTTGGACATTTGATATTAGCATCTTAATGTTTAAGGTTATGTTAACTTCATAATTCAATCCACATCGATTTGTAATCCTAAACTTCAGATCACGGCTTCGAATTGATTATCGAGATGTCTATGATGGTTGCTTTCTACACACAGAGGCCTCGTAAATGAGGCCAACCGTATATTGTTGTATTGGATACTACCAGTGATTTGTTCTTTATTCCGAAGATTCGTCAATCTGAAATATGGTTGCTGATTCCAAAGGTTCGTGACTGCGCACTTTTTTATGATTTTTAGAATGAAAGGAATTTATTTGAGCCTTCGGAATTATATACTTTGTTTAAATTAAATTTTCGGACAAACGAATCATCGAATAACGCAAGAAAGGATCGGATTGACGAACCCTATTTCTTTTTCTAAGTACAAACATCTAGGTAAACGTAATTTGTTTTTTCCCAATAGCAAACATTTGAAATAACATGCCTTATTTCACTTTCGAATTAACAAACCTTTTTGATGAAGAACGTCAACCATCACAGTTTGAGACTCTTTTCTGCATTTCCTCCATCTGCAGTACATTGGATACTTGACGATGAGGACATTGTTGATGGTGGGCGTTTCAAAGTGTGGACCGACAAGTGCGACTGCCACTGCCAGATCCTGGTGACGCGGCCGGATGACGAGGGTCTGTACGTATTCAAGGCCAGAAATAAGAGGGGCGAATGCTGCACAACTTTCAGCCTACACATCATCCCATCAGTCAAACCATTGTCAGACGTCGACGTCAAAGAGCTGCTTTGGCAGAATACCCAACAGAACGAAGACCTGTTCGGTAAATAGGAAACGAGGGGGGACTTGCTGTCTCCGTACAGCCCCACCTCGTGGTCGGTAGTTCGTTGAGGTCTTCCGCCAACTCGCTCTTCTAAGTCAACAGGTCACGATGGTGTTCAGAAAGTAGATATGCTCACCAGCTGTTTGTGTCTATTGTGTAGTACACATAATATGTTTGACGTTGAAAACACTTAGTTTCGATTTGTGTTGGTTGCTAATTTAAATTCCCTCAACGTAGTATTAAACAACGAAGAGCACTGCTTTTGATTGACTTTATTTACTGGCGTAAAAAAGACAATTCTCGCAAGGGACCTAAAAGAAGTGTCACGAACCGAAATAGAACTACGTATAAGAGACAAGGGGTTAATATAGATTGTGATTAATAACAATATTGGGAATTACTTTATGCGTGATAGAGGCGATATACGTTTGGAAGGCGTAATGATATTCATGTGGTTCTCCAATCAAAGGAACATTGATGATTGTTCAAAACGAAAAACAAAGGAAGATTATGTAGGGAAAATTAATTATTCTTTAGGAATTAGCATTGTTTTGTGATTTGTTGGATTTTTTTTTTCAAAGCAAATTTGCTCTCATCAAGAGCGTTGTTCATCTCCTTAAAAAAAGATCGGTTGGTGTACATGTCGTAATTAGGTCTTTGTTCAACTTATCAATAATATCTATACTTAAATCCTATCGCGCAGTATTTATCATCCAATTTCCAATATCTCACCCAGCTTCATTTTGATGTTAAGCAAATCATTAAGTTATGTGGAATATACACTCCGTTCATCTATACATTTTGTACATATAATATCTGGGGAAAATGTCTTCAAAATACATGTGAAAAGCTTTCAGTCACTGAATAGTTCTAACCGGTGAGTAGGTTCAGGTTCGATCTTACTATCATAAAAAGATGATGTTTGAATGAACAGACTCCGGTAGACAAAATGTACTAAAATTGTGTCCTTATACATATCGGTTCATTTTAACAGGTTACAAATAGTAGTTGATACAGTACCGATGTTAAAGCAGGGAAACAGATGAATTGCGTGAAGATTTAAGCAATAGTTTCTTTTTGTTTACTTGTATTTTGCTGTGGCATGTATGTACAATTCAATTTTTAACTGTAAACGAATGGTCACTGGAAAACAATTGAGCGACATTATACCAAAGCGGGTTTACAAATCAAATTTTATTTTAACAATTTGTGATGTATCCATTCAATACATAAATCTCATTGTCAAGATCTATGACATAATTAACTAGAATATTAGTAAGTGTTGACAGCATCATTATTTCTATCGATGAAGAAGAGTTGATTTGCACAGATGTTTCTTTACTTTCTTAGATTCTGTTCTTACATAGATTCATGTTTTAAAACGACACTCAGAGTCTTCTAGGAAAGTACAATGGCGGCCTTATAAACTTTGTGCCTTAATAATGTTACGTTTGAGTGCGTATGCGGCAAGGAAAACTTGTCAATATAAAAGATTCATCTAATAACACAAAATGTTTGCATTTCATTTGACTTTGTCATGAACCCGTCCATTGATTTGACTTCTAGACGTAAACTGTAAATTATGACAGCATTTATCATGATGTGTAAAGTGTCAAAATATGAAAAAGACATGACTTTATAGTCACTTTAATGCACCGGAGAATTAACGAAAGAAAATGAGTGTAGCTTTGATTATACATAGAGCGCTCGACAGTTGATCAATATCTTGTACATTTTACTATATGATTGTTGATTATCTTAAAGTGGACAATATCGTTTTGTACATCATAAAGTGACAATGTCACTTTCACCATTTTAGGGAGTGGATTTCCAAGATTTTCATGTAAAGCATGTAAAGAAGCAAAGTTATCAAAATTTTGGAATGCAAACAAATCTGATGTCTTACCCATGTCGTTGTCCACGATACATCTTTACATAGCCATAATAACCACCATTATTAAAATGGACGATTCATGCTCCCAACAATTTGATACGGAATCATAATATATAGCGATGAAAATGACGCGGCAGTAGCCTATTCTAGTAGTAAACTAGTGGTGATAGTTATTGACCTAAAAAATAGCTTCACTGTGATATCATTTGAGGCCTTACGCCATAACATGTTCGTATCAAGAAGTCTTTTTATTTCATTAATATCAGTGTACATGTCACCATCTCGTCTGGCACTAGGCTGAAATTGATGTTGGAAAGATATGGTGCATTTACTTCCGGGTCATGACTCTATATGAAGTGGTCATGGCGAATACTGAACATTTCAGATTGGAGCATCACAACTCTTGTGTGAAGACGACTACCTATGCACATTCATACAGTGTAGTGACTTACTGATTATAAACAACAATTGACACTACTTATTTCTATTAATTTGTTGTGAAGAAAAGGCTGTAGGAAAGGGTGAATATACCGATCGAGATGGAGATAAAGGATGTGGATTTTAGAGTTGATGGGCGCCTAGTTACCGACGATGGTGATTCTATCACATTGTAAACATTGGAACTAAGGGTATACTGGTTCTGTATCGCTGCAGATTTTGCTAACATGAATGTATCACTTTTCTTTGGTTACAAATCAAAACTTCCCCTCAGAGTGGTATGAGATCGAAAACGGTTGGATGCGTGTCTGATATGCGAAGGCTTAATCAAGTTATGTGTAACTGTACAAAAAAGAAAGAAAGAAAAGAAAAGCGACTGCCAAATAAGAGATTTAGTTCCAAAGATATCTTCCTAGATGTTTTTTGAAAACAAAATAACTCTAACACCGGTTGAATATTTTGTGTTTTTTATAAGGGTGTCAATGGCTGAAGGACATATATTTGGGTCATTTTGACGGAAAATCCTGGTCTGTTCTGTACACCTGTGGCAGCATTAAAGCAGGATGGAATAAACCGAACTGGCTTTTCCTTGAATGTTTTTTGCTGGGGTGAAAGATTGATTTTGAATGTTTACGTCATTTGTGAGGTGATTGGCTTGACTACAAGTGACTGTGCACACACACACACACACACACACACAAATATTACGATGATATACATGTCCACAAGTGTGTGTGTGTGTGGTGCGTGTGGATGTGGGTGTGGATGTGTGTGGCTGCATGTATAGTTTTGAATGCACTTCTACTTACATGCACTACAGTCATATAATAGATAATGTTTAAACTCAATGTCATAGATATTTTTAGCGAAACAATCAAAACATAAAAAGAACTGCAGCATAAATCTCGACAATGTTATGTTTTAACCAGGTGGTTCTTCAAGTATAATCTCGATTCATTTTTATACTCATGATTATCATCCATCATATATATTTGCATCCATGTGTGAAATCCCCACCGAAAAGAGTACAACAAGTTGAGTTACGCTCTGTTTCATACAACCATATCCTACTTACACCTTTACGCTTGCAACACCAGACACCATACACCACTTCTAATTGTAAGAGATTTGCAGCAACCAAACTGTTGCATTATCTGGAATAACTAGTGTATACACTAAAACCAAATGTTTTCTTTCTACAAGGTGCAAGTTTTCCATTTTTTCCTGGTTCTACATCAAGAACCTCCCTCCATCTATTGACATCAGTGCACCTGTGACACACCGCGCGGCATCGGATACCAGATACTCCGTTGCCTTGACAACCTCATTCACCGTGCCGTGTCGACCAATGGGATGCATGGACTTGGACCACTCGATAACTTGCTCGTCAGACTTTCCAAGCAGGCTGTAGAGAGGGGTGAGGATCACTCCGGGGCTGTAATGACGTAATAATCACAGAGACACACGAAACGGCCGTTTAAGTAATTAGCTTGATATAACAGTCAAAACTTGTACAACCACGACAACTCTGAAAAATAGTCCTAATCTTATTACATTAAAAAATAAGGTCTTTACATTAAGAAAAAGGAGTGGAGAAAAATAGTATCTCTAAGACGCACACACTCACAATTACACATATACACAAATTCACTTCTTGATGAGCTTATCAAAGTATTTTGTCATGTTTTGTGTAAAAAGTTAACTTGTCCCACTTAGTACCCTAGAATGAGGAGAAGACCAAATTTAAATATGGAGAGGGTGAAAAAAAAAGAGAAAGGAGGGAAGACAATATTACCTCCCATACACAATTGATACCAACACGTACACTGGTCACGTACACTGTTTTTTTTTCTTGTCGAAACATAAGAAATATATTTTGGACACCTCCATCATGTTGATTTCACACACGAACATAACATGCATAAGAAAACCTTAAATGCAGCTACAGTTTATGGAACATGTTGATTCCTGTGAGAAGAACACTGATCATTTGTTTTTTTAGAATGAGAACTAACTGTATCAAATCAAAAGCAAATCTGTGTTGTATCAGATACTTCTCTTATAAACTTACTTCACTGAATTCACCCGAACTCCGAACGGACCCATCTCTGCAAAATTGATAGCCAAATTCGAAAAGATACATTTCATTGTGGTAACTAAAGATAAACTCGTCATCAAGATATCGAAATATTTCGACCAGATCATTGCCAACAAATCGTCACTTTTTGATTCGCATCGATAAAATCTTATTGAATGAATACTACATACGTGGTGCTGTTCATTGTATGATGATATTCCGAACGCAAATCCATGTCCATGGTAAAAAATCTCTTTGCGCTGTTTGTGAATACTGAGGTTAGCGGGTTCGGCATTGAGAGTACATGGGATGCTGTGTTGGTATACAAGTAACCTATCAAGGTTTGCCAAATTAAACGAATGTTATGGTGTTATACTTTGTTTTGCTTTTTTATGACTGACGAAGCTTCATTTTATTGCTTCACTGTAGCACACTTTTATCATTAAACACTGTTAAATAAGACGGGATGCGTTATGAAAACGGCATTATATACGCCAGCTACGGCGACTTCTATCATTTTGTTAAGGCAAAAATGCACCATGATCCTTTTTCATTATGAGCGTTGTTTATTAGTCTGGCTTGCACACATCATTATAAATCCTAAAATAATGAATGATGGCTCATGATGATTGATGCTTAATGCCTTCAGGATCATCGTTATAAAATGCCACTTGTTTTGCATAATCCTAATCAATAGTCAGGCCATCAACGTTAGTACTGCAGTATATGACTATGAGGTATTGTAGAATGACGTCACGCACCTACTGCAAAGGATTTGGTGAACTGATCCAGCGCTGCCTTCGATATCGTGTACGTTGGGTTGTAATCACACTAAAAACACACAAAAAAAATCAAGATACATGATACTGGTTTAATCGATGGAAGATAAAAACAAAAGCGATAGCATGTGCTCCGAAAGAATCATTCGTTTACGCTAACACGTTTGCAAAGAGACAATCTTTCGAGTAAATGAACACTTGTTTTAGATTCTGATCAGTCCGAGATGTCTCTTCCTTTCGAAAGCTGAATAAACTAAGGGTACTGGTACGAATTACAAGCTGGAAGTTTTCACAGCACAATTTATGAATTTCACTCTTGCATAATACAGTCGTCACACCATCTCACAATCGAGCTCAGATGGAGACACGATAAAGGAAATGTTCAAATTCGGCTCTTATAGTAAAAACATCTAGCCATTGATGAAGGCATGTTAAGCCATCCCAATAATTGACCTTGGATGGAGTTTCTGAGGCTCTGGTAGCAACTTTGTGAGCGGTGGCAAAATCCTAGGCAACCCCCCCCCCCCCCCCCCCCCCCCCCCCGGCCGCCATTGCCTAAAGACTTGGAATGCGAAGGTTCATTTCTTCTTTTTTTTTTCAATTCAATTCAATTCAATTCATTTATTTTCATTCTCATTTTTTCAAACAAAACGTAACACGGCATAAATCAGGAATTATATCATGAGCATATATGCATTTG
Source organism: Diadema antillarum (assembly GCF_040938485.1). NCBI lineage: Eukaryota > Metazoa > Echinodermata > Echinoidea > Diadematoida > Diadematidae > Diadema > Diadema antillarum. The sequence continues at coordinate 1,590,228 of NW_027270934.1, forward strand.
TATTGCCATCTTATGTCGATTTCGGGACAGTGTGGCGCCACCCTTATTAAGATTTCCAATTATTACTCAAACCTACAGTGGATGCATTCTAATGACTGAACATTTTGAAGGAATCCTAGTTTAGTATCGGAGCTCTAGAAAAAGTATCTGAAGTACCAGTAGACGTTCACGATTTTTATATGTATGAAATACAATAATAAAATCAGTTTACCGTTGTTTTGCTTGCGACGCTTGACGTGTTTACAACGCAACCTGTAATCAAGAGGATACAATAATCATAATGATAAATTGGCAGATGACATTTCAAGACAAAATTTGCGAGAAAATGCACACAAATTGTTATTAGAGGAGGAAACGATCGAGATTCTTTGTTGCTTTGCCTCCATGCATATTACTTTGCATTTGATAGTATACTTTATTTTAATTCAATAGCTCAACATTTTCTCGGAAGAATTGAGTGAATGGATTTTTCTTTTATTAAGAAAGTCCTCGACCTGTAACAATGGAAACGGGGCCACGGCGTACGTTTTGACCGTACCAATATCAATATGTCAACCAATATCATAGATCGAATACCGAACGTACCACTCTCTCGCTAAGTTCCCGCTAACTTCATTCTTCTGTGGACCAGGTGAAAGCCAAGTCGCACGTGCGGAAAACGCTCGGTAGTACTAACGCTATAGGGAGATATAGTTGTGAAACTTTTAACATCCACTCACCGAGGTTTTAGGCCATTTCAGACTCTACAACTTAACGATGGAACCTGGAATCGCTGAATGGTGTTACGACGGTATTAGGGTGAAGTTTCCCCGAGACTTTGTTATTGTTAACTTGATATATGAATGGCCGGAAATAACCTGGATGCAATGGGCCTGTCCAGCAAGACTTGGCTCATCTACAATAATCTGAATGGAAACTTAACTTACAGGCAAGTTAGCGTATGTATAGCTCAACTTGATTTCAGCCTACCTTTAGATTCCTTGAGATAAGGTATCGCTAACTTAGAAAGGTAGATAACAGAGCGAAGGTTAAGTCTCATGACCATGTCGAAAAAGTCCATGTCCAGCTCACAGATTCTCGATTTTGCTGGTCGACCTGCATTATTGATCTGAAAGAAAGAATGAAAACTTAGTATGCCATCTAAGGTTTGGTTGCCATCGACTCTACAAATGATTTCCAACAATGTCTTTGTGGCTAATTTCACATAGTTTATCGTACTTCTGCTCAGTAAGAGGAACCTGTTATAGGTTTCTACTTCTTAATTCTACTCTTACTGCTACTACCACTGACTTCACTACTATTACTAGGCCTGTTTTTATTCCAGTTATATGATTATTGTTTGTATAGTACATTTTGACCACTTTGTGTTAATTAGAGCGCTTCGAGACGTATGTGCTGACGAAATATCGCCATAATAGGTTTCTATGCCGCTATTATTTACGCACTCACCAAAATGTCAATTCATGTGTTCAAGACAATTAACGTACACGGTGTTCATAAACTACACCACTTTCAAATACAAGCACACTTTACTGGACTTTGCTGGCTATCATGCAAGTTGCAGATAGCTACAGGATCGACGCACAAAAAAACTGAAATAAAAAATACCAATTATCTATCCACCATTGCTGATACACACAACACGCACAATTCTAAACCTTGCTTCAACATAGTTCAACACAAATTATTCGTGTATCATATTATGATCTATGGCCTGTAAAAAATGTTAAAAAGCCTTTGTCATTAAAAAAAGAGCAATACACATATTCTAAATATGTCAAAATATGTTACAATCACAATATGATTGGTTGTAAAGCAAAGATGCATGATATTAACTGCATAACGTTGAATTGGAGGGGAAGCTATAAAGCAGGGCTTGTATGCTTTCTCCTCAATAACGCAATATAACAGATAGAAAGATTACTGGTCTATACTAAACAAACAAGCAAACAAACAAACGAAGAAACAGCATGAATATTCGTTAACTTACTATTGTACATTATGTTCTCGCATAAAGTACACTTAACTCAATGAATCTCATTAGACAAACTAATGACAAGTTTAAAGAAAATTTAGAAAGAGGGAGAGAGAGAGAGAGAGATAATTCCGAAACACTTCCTAAGAGGAAAAACAAGTGATCAAAGTATGACTGCAAGAGGAAATACACACACAATAACGCAGCAGCAAAGTTCTTACCAAGATATCTAACCGACCAAACCGATCGATAGTCTCGTTGAAGATTCGATCGATGTCTGCATCGATAGTCATATCGGCAACCACGAGCAGGACCTGTGGTAAAGGGGAATACGAAAAAGTGACGACTGCAATCTAGTGTAATATCTTGTTCTATAGAATGTGGCTAACCTTACAATGATACTTCCATTCGAACCTGGTAAATTACTTTCCATACGATTTCTGCTACTACCTCGTTTCATATCACTATACAACTTCTACTACTATAGGTGTTACAAAAAACATTTCCCACTTTTGAACCTTACAGTTAAAAAACTATATATCAGATAACACTGGCATTGATATGAGTAATAGCTAAATGGCTGAAACCTGACTTAAAAATAAATCTTGAATTCAATGAAACTGATTTATGCCATCATTTTTAAACTACCTCCAACAAAATTGTACATTATTCAGCTATTGCTCATATCATTGTTAGTTTTATCTGATATATAGTTTTTGAACTATTAAGGATAAAAAATGGGGATTTTTTTTAACACCCAGTACTACTATACTACTACTACTACTACTACTACTACTACTACTACTGCTACCATCACCACTCCTGGTACAACAATAACAATAACAACAACTACTACTGCTGCTGCTACTACATTGTATTTCTTTTTCTATATAGCCACAGAACTGTACATACTTATCACGTTGCCATTATGCCTTCCATTTTTCATCGACTTGTCGCTGTCCTATCATACTAATTCCCCTGCTTTATGAAAGATGTTAGTCAATTGCTCTTTTGTAATGCTAGAAAAGTGCACACAGTACGTTGAACTTTCTTTTGTAATTTCTTTACATTATTGTCCATACATGACGTCATGAACTGTAGCAGTCATTTTGTCCAGCAATATTCCACGGCACCGAAAGAATAACTTTTGAATCAATAAAATTGTCCGATTTTCTTCAAACTTTCGTTGAATTGTTCTAGTAATGTTGCTGCTTCCACTCAATCCACATTCACGTATGAGTTTTAATTTGCTTTAAAACCGTCCTGCTAGAAAGAACGCAGTGCTCCACAGTGTGAAACACAATGTGAAGAACAGTGTGAACACATTGTGAACACAGTGTGAAATCTCTTCACACTGATAAATTCGAGCGTTCACAATGTGAACACATCGTGAATCATCAATTTACAGTGTGAATCAGAACATTATTATGTGAACTCTCTGTGGAAAAAAAAAACACACACACCACAGTGTGAAATCATCTTCACACTGTTAAATTCGAGCGTTTTCACAAAGTCGACTAGTGAACACATTGTGAACACATTGTGAACACACTGTGAGACACTGTGTTCTTTCGAGCAGGTCGTATTTCATTGTACTTGGAGACATCTTACGTCACTGTCGCTGAGGCCGCGATCTTGACAGCGTTTTCCAACAGCCAGAAGTCTGTCTGCGTCCCGGCCAGTCAGGGCCAGACGACAACCAAGCTCAGCGAAACGCTCAGCGACGCCCGCGCCAATTCCAGAGCTTGCTCCTAGTGAGAATATTACACATGACGTCATCATTCAGATTTGTCCATAACTCGACTTGCTGTAACGTATTCCAAATTGAATATACAATGTTTTCGTTTCACTATTCAATTGCAGGTGAAGAGCACAAACTGATTTGTTGTTTGTACCCCCAGTTTTCATTTCTAGTTTTACAAAGTCATTTCGTGATCTTCATGGTTGAATGAAACCATGTTTTCAGTTCAGTCATCACAGACAGTGATCTGTATAAAAGGACCTTACGCACTTTGTTAAACTGCACGGTTTTGCATTAATTGACTCTTTTTGCTAGGAGTTACCTTAGAATACCTCAGACGATTCGCTGGTACCATAACATCAACATGCTGGTATACATTGCTCTTCAATTGCCTATGCCATCAAATGAGCTACTGTAGTACCATCAAGGTACGTGATTGTATTCTCTTCAATGCTGTAGCATGTCTACAAGACATGCGCTAATCCGACATGTTGCATTCTCTGCCGAATGCAAACAAACCCGCGACAATCTCGGAAAATTATGCTTTAACCAGCAGCGAGATCAGCGCCACAAATGAGTTATTAGAATTGAAATATCTTTTAACACTAATTGCAGCCTTGTATTGCTCTATTTGTTTCCACGTGATACAAGATTTGATGTATTACAGCTGCGTGTGGTCTGGTCCACATTTCCCGCTCCAAATTTATTTTAAAGGAATATAACTTTATTTTTGTGTTGGCGTGAGGTTAACCGGATATAAGCTACAATAATGAATTACGAATTCCTTAAGTTCCTAATCTAAAGATATTTTGCCCTTTTTTCAAATATGTATGTAGGCGGGTATTATAGGCCTATGTTTTGTCATTAAAGGGAAGATAAACCCCAAGAGCAATGTGGATTGAGTGAAAGCAACAACATTAGTAGAACACATCAGTGAAATTTTGAAGAAAATCGGACAATCGATGCAAAAGTTATGAATTTTTAAAGTTTTGATGTTGGAACCGCTGGATGAGGAGACTACTAGAGGTTATGACGTATGAGTGGACAACAATACCAAGAAAATATAAAGAAAATTCTGCAAAAATCCATTTTTCATGAATATTACAAATTCCATCAACTTGATGTTGACATATGTTAAGGGTAGCAACTATTCCCCCTGCTTTCTGAAAGCGGTTGGTCCATTGCTCTTTCATAATTCTAGAAAAGTGAATTTTTGTTGAATTTCCTTTATATTTTCTTTGTATTGTTGTCCACTCATACGTCATATCCTGTAGTAGTCTCCAGCGGTTCCAACACCAAAACTTTAAAAATTCATAACTTTTGCACCGATTGTCCGATTTTCCTCAAACTTTCACTGATGTGTTCTACTAATGTTGCTGCTTTCACTCAATCCACATTGTTCTTTGGGTTTACCTTCCCTTTAACTCCACTTCGTGTTTCCTAAGGAATAGGGCCGACTATATACAATGAGTTTGATTTTGTCTTTGTTTTGTTTGACTGTGATACAGGGAATTGGTTAGATGCTTATACGCCATCCAGTAACCAAGTTACAAAGAGTGTAGGATCCTTTCAGAAGGAACAGACAAGGGGGATAGGAATGGAACACATAATGACGCTATACCTTCTCTTCTATACTTGACAGCGACTTAGTGTTGGGCTTTGTCCAGGATTATTTGTGTATAGGCATGATAGGACTAGTCAGGTTATGTATGTGACGGAGTTTTGTAGTTCCGCTTTTGATACAGTGTAGTATAGGCCCTCTACCAATCATGTAATTTATATCATTACATGGGGGGGGGGGGGTGTGCATCGTTCAAGTATTGTCTTTTTAGCATTCTTTCCCATTTCCAGCAATTGTATGTACTCAAAATATTTTGCAAACTTAAACATTTCGTTTATCTATTGTACATTGTCATGTTTTATACACTCAATTCCTGTAAAAATGTACATGTTTCTGTTGGCAGGAAAAATGAATGAATGAATGAATGAATGAATGAATGAATGAATGAATGAAATAATCAATCAATCAATCAATCAATCAATTAATTAATCAATTAATGAGTGAATGATGGAATTAATGAGTAAATGATGGAATGAATGAATGAATGAATGAATGAATGAATGAATGAATACCGCTGCATACCAGCAGACTGGAATGAAGGACCTCAAGATTAGATAAGTCTCTGGTTATCCAAGTTAACGAAACGTAAGTACATTATGTTCAGTTCATATTATCAGCATTTACACCACACGACTTGACGCCGTGTAAGCTGCTGGCTCTGATATTTTTGATGTGGCAAAAGTTGACTAAGAATGACACTTAACCATTTGTTCAGGTACGATCAAAAGCATTGGCAGAAAATGCAGACAAATAGACGCATCGCACAATTTTGACCACAATGATATCACTTCCGGGACAAACCTCTCTAATAAAGTCCCGATCTCCTAAAACCTTCAAGACATAATCTTAAACAATGGTGGCTCTATCTATAATGGGAAGATTGAAATATTGTCGAGTTTTGTTTACTGAGATTTTTTAAGGATGTGTAATTGGATAAAGGAACCAAAAAACAAAACAAAAAACACCCACCCCAACTTTATTAGATTTTTTTTTCTTAAATCAATGCTGTACTAGCTGTAAATGATGCTAATAAAACCTAATTAGAATGCTAGTAAATAATATGATAAATACTTACAGATAAATATAATAGATATAACGATTATTCACCAAGCTATCGTAGGATAAGCTCACGTGGTAAATCTTGTCACGTATAGGCCTATCATTCTCGCTTTCTTGAAGCATCTGGCTTCATTTTCAATTCCAGTTTTTGTCTTCGCTTTGATTTTACTAGGTACTAGCCACAGGACTATCGCTGTATACGATAGTGTGCCACTCAGATGTTTATACATGGGAATATTGCTTGGAATGGGAAAGAACCCAGTTTAAAAACAGAAAGCAAAACGATGGATATAAGATAATGAAGACACAAAAGTATAGACAGTTACCTGTGATGAGTGCCACCTTTCCATTCATGTTCACTCAGCAACGTTGTTCGTCAGACGAGAGCCTATAAACAGAAGGAATTTCCCTCTTGATCGTGTCTTCTGGCAACTAAAACTGTATAGTACCATAAGACTCCGTCTATCAGTATACGGCTTAATGTAAAGCGAGCATTCTTATCACGCGGGCTGTACTTCACCCACCATCATAAGTCTCCCGCTTATAAATGCGGGCATGAGCTCGCACTTCGAATGTTTTTTTTTTTTTTTTTTTTTTTTTTTTTTTTTTTTTTTTTTTAATAGCTCCCTATCAAAAGTACCTTCACACTCTGGTAGCATGCAAGACCACACAGCTCAAACATTAAATGGATGGAATAGTTTCGGACAGGATGAGACTTCAACTTTCCAACGTTTACTGAGGATCAGTTTTTGAGATAATGAAAAACATCGTATGAACTATGAAAGAGCATATTATACAGTGTAATTGTAATGGAAACTCTAAGTTTATTTGATAAAATGTTGGTTTTGAAATGGCTTAGATATCCAAAACGAAGGGATTTCAATAAAAGGTGAGACTCACCTTTCATTAGGATGGCTTTGTTTTAACTTGTTTTTGGATATCTCAGTCAATTTAAAACCGATTTTTGTCAAATGAAATTTGAATTTTAACATTATAAAGTGATTTCTAAGTATGTCGCAAAATCTCAAAAGCTGACTCCACATCTCAACAAATACTTTACCATCCCTTTAAGCCCAGGAGTTCCACTTTGCTAAGACAATAATAATAATGCTGTTGCGTATTATAGTCTACACGATAAAGGAACATTTAACGATGTTTGGTTGTTGTTTTTTTCTAAGCATACAACCTCTGTTCTTTTTGCAACCTACAACCTGAAACTTTGTATTCATTTTTATACAAAGAGTTGTGATAAGCTATAAAATCGTTCTGGGAATTTGTAAATCACCGTTTGGGAATTAGGACTCATTTTATCATGCTCACGGACTGATGGAGAGATATTCTAGGTGGAATTTCGTGAATAGCTTGATTATCTTAATGAAATAGTGTAAAATTTTCAGATCTAGGACAGAAGATAGAAGGTTACTCACTACTATAGAAAAGGTAAATAAAATTATTCCCGAATTAGTAGATGTGAAAAAGAGTTTGGCTACCAGCAAGACCAAGGCTGGGAAGTTGCATTTCATTAATTTACAAAATTGGAAACTTTATAAAGTCTTCTGAATAAAACGAATTAATTCAGTGAAATCCACGGTAAGTGATGTTCATGGCAATTTAACGAAATATTTGTCTTTAACGATGTACTGATGTGGAAGAAGCTCCAGTATCTTATACCCCTACTACTGTACACTGTTTGTTACTGTTCCTTGCTCGTAGTTCTCATTTGTATTCCGTTTAGAATAAGGAACTTTCTCTCTGTGCCTTCCCCTTTCTTTCTTTCTTATTTTTTAATCTCTCTTTCTTTAAAGGACAAGTTCACCTTCATAGACATGTGGGTTGAGTGAATGCAGTAATATTAGTAGAACACATCAATGTGAGTTTGAGGAAAATCGGACAATCCGTTCAAAAGTTATGAATTTTTGAAGTTTCTGCTCAGTCACGGCTGGGTAAGAAGACTACTATAGCTTGTGATGTCATACGAGTACAACTACATAAAGAAAGTATAAAGAAAATTCAAGATATTCTCACTTTTCTTACATAATAAAAGAACACTCGACTTCTCTCTTTCAGAAGTCAGGGGAAATAATATTACCCCTAACATTAGTCAGTAACATGTCAAAGAAATGTGCACTTTATTCAAAAAGTCAAGTTTTGTGAAATTCTCTTTTTATTTTCCTTATATTGTTGTACGCATGTGACATCATAATATTATACACTGTAGTAGTCTTCTCCTCCAGCAGTGATTGCACAGATACTTTAAAAATTCATAACTTTTGAACGGATTGTCGGATTTTCCCCAAACTTTCACTAATGTGTTCTACTAATATTGTTGCCTTCCCTCAATCCACATGTATGAAGGTGAACTTGTCCTTTAATTCTTCTCTCCCTCGGCTCTTCATTCTCTTTAATATTTTCCGGTGCACTCGATCCTCAATGGCGGGTTGATTCTTATAATTTTACACTCCTTAATTGTTGGCAGGCTAGAATGTGTGAGTGCATGGAAGCAGTAAACCAATTGTCATAAACCGCAATCATCAATATTGTGTATGCGCATTCTATTATGTTGTTTGAGTTCTTTGTTTGTTGTTGTTTTTTTTGATTATTATTTGTCTTTATGAATGGCCATGCGTGTGAGGTGTGAATATATTAGGGGGTGACGGGATTATAAGGGAAACACAAGAGAGGGTAAAGGGGTCAGACGTGTATTTCTGTGCTAATGTGTGTGTGTGTGTGTGTGTGTGTGTGTGTGCGTGTGCGTTCGTGTATCCTTCCTTTTTCAACTCCACTTTTATTATAGACTATGAAATAAAACACTGAATAACAGACATTCAACCAAATTTGTTGTGAGACGTTGCACTATGGCTTGGACACTGGTAAGGTGATCTCAACCAAATGCTAACTGGATGAGTATAATGTTATCATTGTCTCACAAAGTTAGCCTGCACTTATGGATGATCTGCGCTAATTATCTATCAAGATTGTTAGTTTAGGTTTTTTTTTTTTAGTTAGTTAGTTAGTCAGTTAGTTTGTTTGTTAGGTTTTTTTTTTTACATTCGATTCAACAACAAAAGCCTTCTATGCTTCAAATCCCAGCTGTGTAATTAAAAACCTATCACACTGCGTGGTGAAAGAATAAATTTCTTGAAGTCATTCTGCAATGGGTGGTTCCCAGAGAACTCGTACAGCTCCTACTGCTCTCGGCCTCATCTGCATTTGAGTGGTTTGAGAACTGTCCTTCGATCACTTTGCAACTGCAATGTTTATAATGATAAATTGTTATTGAAGTCACTGTCACCCTGGACTGAAGCAAGCAACCACTGGCCTACCATTAGTTGGTGTTGAAAAAAAAAAGTGTTTTGTTCTTTTATACCGAAGTTTAGTGCAGAATGTTTCTCTAAACTCCGTTCGTATTATTGCACACAGTGTACACGGTAGAAAATGCGCTCACGTTTTTAATAATAATAATAATAGTGAGACTCTTATAAAGCGCACATTTCTACCTAAAAAGATACTCAAGGCTCTATAGAACAGAGTACATATTGTGTCACGTTACAACAGTATCACAGAAAATAATAAGACAATAAACCAACAAACAATAGTCATATATACGTACACATACTACATACAGGTATACAATATTTTCAATTCAAATTAAAAATATGTCTTGAGATTCTTTTTGAAACTATCAATGGAAGATGCTTCTCTAAGAGATTTTGGTAGGCCATTCCATAGTTTTGGGCCCATATATGAAAAAGCCCGATCCCCCCAATTATGCTTGATTCGAGGTACCTGTAATTTTAGCGAGTTTGATGAACGGAGATTACGTGGTGGTTGGTGAAGATGAAGAGTATTTTGAAGGTAGACAGGGGCAAATTTACGCAATGTACGGTAAACAAGAAGAAGAATCTTGAAGTTATAATACGTTTTTCTACAGGAAGCCAGTGTAGGGACCGAAGTATTGGGGTAGTATGCACAGTTTTCTTCTTAAAAGTAAGTAATCTAGCGGCACAATTCTGAAGACGTTGCAGTTTACTGAGTTCTTTTTGTGGAAGGCTGCGAAACAGAGAATTGCAGAAATCTAGACGAGACGAAATAAGAGCATGCATCAGTTTTTCTGCTGCTGATCTAGTTAAATATCTCCGAATTGAGCCCATGTTACGCAAATGAAATCTTACAGATTGGGATACTATATGAAATGTGGTCTTTGAATGTCAGATTTGCATCATAAACAACACCAAGATTACGAACTTTGAAGGCTTGATATTACTATTGCCAATTCTAACAAAACATGTATCAGAATTCACTGTAGACAACATCTGTTTGGATCCTATCAGAATAAATTCTGACTTACTGTCATTAGATTTGAGACCATTTCTTTCCATCCATGCCTTAACATCATCAATACATAATTCCAATCGTTTTAACAGCTTCAGTGAGTTCAGTCCTGGTTGGTGAAAAGGATACAAATATTTGTATATCATCTGCATAACAGTGATACTGAATGTCGTGTCTTTCAAAAATGTGTCTAATCCTTGAAAGATAAAGTGAAAATAGAAGTGATCCACCTACAGACCCTTGCGGGACACCGCAAGTAAGTGCAGCCGGATCAGAGTTACTGTCATTGATCTTAACATAATTGTGAACGGCTGGCAAGGTAAGATTGAAACCACTCTAATGCAAGTCCTGTGACACCAACAGATCTGAGAGTCTGGGTGAATCGATACATATAGGTAGGATTGATACATATAGGCCTAGAAAGAAGACGATGAAAACAAAACAATGATCACTGGAAAAAGAAGCCTTCAATAAATTCAATTCAAACTGCATAAATTTTGACCACCCGAGGATAATTGTATTTTAGGCCTATTCAGTTCTGTAGTCCTGAGTCATCGTGCACGCACGTATCAAATCGATACAGTGCGATTGCATCATCACCGATATCATTGTGATCGACATCGTTTGCGTAACCCGAAATTCTGCTACCGATTGGTAAGTATGACTACGAACCATAAACTTTGCAACGCGTACCTACTTTCATATCATCAAAACTTTGCTTAAAGCTGTCCTGTTAGCTGTCGTGACGGCACGTACGCATTGTCATATTGTAAGATTATATGAAAATGTTATGCCAGGAATTTGCACTTTTAGACGTACAGGTGATCTGGTGACAGGGGCGTCGTGCGTCTTCGTAGTCCCGTCAATGCAAATCGATGTGGGATATGCCTTAGCTAGATAATGTTGCAAGAATTTGAGCCCACTACCATACTACTAGTAAGTGCAATGCCATGGCATGGCAGTGCTTGAAGCCTTGCCATGTATTTATTTCCTAAAGTCTGTCGGTCATTCCCGTAAGGACTGCGTCTAAGTATGAGGTTATGACATATGTCCAGTGAATTCAATTGATACACAAGGTATTTGCATAAGTCAACAAGACTCAATAGGAGTCAATCAAAGGCTTGGCTTGTTTTCAGCTTCAGACTGGTTCAACTCAACTGAACTGTAGATCTAGATCTAATGTTAGTCGTTAGTCAAAAGATCAGTCTGTATCTGGTCGTCGGGGATATGTTCCGCGGAGACTGCGCCTGGCTTCACGGATCCCCTCCTAAACAGAAGAGGGTTGGCGATAGTACGTAAAAAAAAAAAGACTCCTCTGGACAGACGGATCTTTCTGTCTAATCTAGACTAGCTCTATATTAACGTAATACTAATAATAGATGCACGAACAACAATGTCAATGGCTTACACAAAGTCACAAAGTTTGTCTCTGTCTTAGCCATCATTCAAACCTGTACTTACAAGATTCTCACATTCTCTTTCTATGTGGGATTCATCGGGTCTCATTTGATAGTTTAGTAGATTGAAGGTGAGTTGATAATGTTACTAGGTAATTGTTCCATACTAAATTCTGAAATCCCCATAGACTTAGTAGGTACATTAATTGGATGATGAAGACTTGCCTGCTATATGAGAGATATAGAGGTTATCGACTGACTTCAAGCTAGCACTGTGGAATTCTGTGTGAAATAATGACCTTGTCATAACTGATGGAGCATAGAGGTATCTATAGTTTTGTGGGAAATGAACATATTTGTGATCAATGGCTCTGTGAGATAAGTATATCAGAAGTGCCCAAATATTTTGGCATGCAGAGACACATATAGGGAGTTTCTCTCGCAGCTTCTGAAGTGCAAGCTTAGTGCAATGATTCATTCCCTTCTCTCTTATCTCCTGTCTACAGTAAACCAAGTTTTGCCATCATGTCTGACTATGTGAAGATAGCTGGAGCTGTGGTGCTTCCCTTCCTTGGGGGCTTTGCCTCGGCCAGGGTGATGAAGAAAGACACCATGACGTGGTACGACACCCTCAAGAAACCCTGGTGGACTCCACCCAAAGCGGCCTTTGGCCCCGTCTGGACCTCTCTCTATGCAGCGATGGGATACAGCTCATACCTTGTTTGGAGAGATGGTGGTGAGGGATAAAGCAAGCTCACAAAGAAACAAACAAATTGATGAACGGACAAATAAAGAATAAAGTAACAAGCACACAAACAAACAATAGACTGGTGCAATTTATACCTAGACTGCACATCATCAAGACCTGGGGCCACCTTAAAGTTTGTTTGAAGTGCAAAATGTGTGTTTGATTAGTTCACCTATGACACACAACATGAAAACATTTGACATATGAAAGAAAAGATGTTAACCTGTTGAGGATGAGCTCATTTCACTATAACACACATTACTCGTAGACACCTGCACCAGTATACTTTGGATTACTCTTCAATGGCTTTAAAATATGTTTGCCCATTATGTCTGGTAGTCATTGGGGAGATGCATGCATGCATAAGATTTAAACACATCACATTCACAGTGTCGTTATATTTTATTTCCAGGAAAACTGGTGCATTATTCATTTATACAGGCTGTGCTACTTGTCAGTATGTTTCCCACCAACTCAATTCTGCAAGATTTGCTTTTCATCTGTCTATGTATTTGTCAATGCTTGTATGTGGTCACGTATCACATGAATTTTAAAATTGGTATGAATTTAGCACTTCCAATTAATGCACTCTTGAAGAACCAAAGAGTTGCAGTATTCACAGAACAGTCTGGCTGAGTAATGAGCACAGGTTTAAAGATCCTGTAGAATGGGGAAACATGGGTGCTCTGATCATGGAACTACAACAGACTCTGTTGTAGCTCCATGGTCTGATTTAATTGATCCTTATCCCATGGCTCGACACTAACTTTTTTGTTTGGTGGCCCGATGGGGCCACCAAAATCCTAAATTTCAAATTTTTGTGGCCCAAGAGAAAAATTTGGTGTCCTGAAAAAAAAAAAACAATAAAAAACATTTAAAGTCCTTTCTTTTAATGAGTCAAATATTTAAGATTTATGATAGTAAGAATTAGAAGTTGGACATATCTACTCATAAATTTACTGCGACCAGCCCCATACGCATAGCGTAATGGGGCTGCGGACGGTAGCATTTACGATCGTGACTAGGTAATATCGCGTCCAAATATCAACTTTAAATCGAAAAATTTATTCAATTTGAAGACTTACCACTGATGTTGAAGTATTGACAACAGGGTTCTTGCAACGTTTGGTTCTGTCAATAGTCCCTTTCTGTTCGAATTGATGACTTAATGTGACTCGGTCGAGAGAAACCTGGGAAAGCTACACTGAATTGACTGCCAGCGCATGCGCACACAGACATCATATCCAGTCAATGGATTAGAAATTTGTGCGCATGCGCTGGCCGTCAATTCAGTGTGGCTCTCCCAGGTTTCTCTCGACCAACTTCACTGGTTAGTCTTCAAATTGAATAAATTTTTCGATTTAAAGTTGATATTTGGGCGCGATACTACCTAGTCACGATCCTGAATGCTACAGTCCGCAGCCCCATTACGCTATGCGTATGGGGCTGCTGGTCGCAGTTACTCATAAATAAACTTCAACAAACTTGCAACACTCACTCTCAGGCACTCATTCAGTCCTTTTCATCCATCCTTTGAACAAATTTAACTGCTAATTTCTGGCGCAAAAAGTTACGAATTTATCGACATACTTTTCAAAAAATTTTGGTGGCCCGAGGCGGGCCACCAAATTTGCCCTTTTTTGAAATTTGGTGGCCCGACTTTCATTTTTGATGGCCCCGGGCCACCGCTAGTGTCGAGCCCTGCTTATCCGCTGCCCAGCAGGCCAGCAGAGTACATTTAAAAACCACAAAATAGGACCTGTCAGCAACATATATGTTCATCAAAGTGTATGCTCATCGGTAACTGTCGACTTCAGTCAAGATTGTTTGGCTGTGTGTGTACTTACAAAGAGATGATGATGATGATAATGATGATGATGATGATGGTGGTGGTGGTGGTAAATGATGATTATGATGATGATGATACTGATGAAGAACAGCATGTATGCTACAACTGTATCACCATTCAGTGATAAAGCTGCACACAAGTTATTATGGGGATTCTCAATTATAGCTGAGCTGGGCCAATCTTCCCACTCCATGGTAGCCTAGCACTACAGGGTCTGTTAAAGAAATCTTGTTGTGCAATGTTGGATGTGATTATGCCCTTACCATTCACTCACCTCCCTCCCTACCCCCTACATTGTAGGTGGTTTTGAAGGAAAAGCCTTGGTACCTCTCTGTGCGTATGGGGCTTCCCTGGCACTCAACTGGGTCTGGACTCCAGTCTTCTTTGGTATGAAGAAATTAGGCTTGGTAAGTAATTACTACGTGACTTATGAAAATATTATGATTAGGTCATGTTGCATCTTCATATTAACACCTATATTTTTCATTTGGTATCGTGCTGAGGACCCAGAAGTGAGCTTCTCAGTACGACTTTCTCTGAATCATTCAAATTTTTTGCATAATGTATTTGCAACCAAGTGTATTCTTGACTACGAGACAATGAGACTGAAACTAGCCTGGCATAGCAACAGCCAGTGCTGGGATAGAGACAGGTGGATTACGTTGTAAATGCACATGTATCTTTGTTCAGTGTCTGGGAAAAAGAGTAGGCCTATAGCAGAGTAATCTAGATTCTGGATTTGAAAAAAAAGAAAAAAGAACAGAATATCTATCCTGAAAGTGCATCACACATGTGTCAAACCATAACATATCCAACCCAGATAACCTTAACAAAACAAACCAATAGTTTACATGAAAACACCCTAGCTGAATATAACAATATCCTTGGAACATCTTTACTCATTGAAAACCACCTGATTTTGCTGTGATGCTTGTTTCCCATGGACATCTGCCTTGAGAGAACTTGGGATTAATCTTGAATGGGTCAAGCAGAATTCTGAAAGGTATCTAACATACCATCATACAGTTCTACTCTGAATTTTTAACCCAATCTGTAACTAGGGCATTTTGGTCTGGGCTGTTCTGCCTTTGGATGAACATAGCTAGTGATAGTGCCATCACACCACATAGTGTATGTGTAGTGTGTGGTGTATGTTCAATTCCACTGGAGTTGCCAATACACTGTGTAGATTTTGTGAGTGTGTGTGAATGTGTGTGTTGTGGGAGAGGTGGTAGCTATTACTCACAGAAATAGACAAGAGCTCTATCCCATTAGTCATAAACATTTGTGGTAAGCATCATTCACCTGCAAAGGAAGCATTGAATTGCCACTAGGGTGCTGATTCATCCCTGAAACCCCCTCTTCCCTTCTTCATTTTTCAGTCCGTTGCCATCATCATTGCCTATGGTGGTGTCACTGGGGTGACGACGTACCTCTTCCACCCGATCAATCGCACCGCATCCATGCTCCTCTTCCCCCTTCTTGGCTGGATCTCCCTGGCATCCAGCATCAACATCTACACCTGGCTGTACAACCGAGAGGAAACCAAGACAGAGTGAGGTGTCCCCCAAGGCAGTCCATCTCTCCCAGTTTGTAGAGGACAGTGTTTTCTGGATGATGTGATGATGCTAATTACAGTTCGTAATTCCAAAGGTTTGTAAATCCGAAAATGAAATAAGGTTCATTATTTCAAACATTTGCTATTCCAAAGGTTCATCAATCTGAAAGAGAAATAAGGTTTGTTATTCCAAAGTTGTATTAATCAGTAAGTGAAAAAAAAAACTTCATTGTTCTGAAGGTTCTTTGACCTGAAAGTGAAATCTGGCTTTAAATTCTGAGGTTTCATCTGTACACACCGTCTTTACATTTACATATTGTCGAACCTTTTTTCAGTTCCAGATGAACAAGCCTTTGGAATAAAGAACCTTATTTCATTTTCAGATTAGCGAACCTGCGTAATAAAGAACTTTATTTCATTTTTTGGTATTAACCAGCCTCCGGAGTAATGAACCATATAATTATCATTTTTGGAATTACAAACTTTTAGAATAATGCCATAAATGTTCAGGTTTATGAACATCTATGTACACTGTATATGAAATTTCTGTGTTTTGGAATAGCAAACTGTCATTTTTGGATTAATTGGACCGTGGAAATAACGAATGTCACCTGCTGATATCATGCGAGTCTTTGGACAGTATGAGGTTTGTTTTTGGAACTCTGGCGAATGCTTTCCTCTCACTGAGAATGTAAACAATCTCCCCTTTTTATAATGTAGACCTGTGTACTTAAGTTTAGTGCAGGTTTAAATATGGCCATCAAACTCTAATCAGTAGGGAAATAGCACTTATAAGCCCATTAAAAATAGAGAGAAAACCCATGTCAAAATAATGAATAGTGAAATCAAGAGGATTTTGGAGCTCATTCTCCTATAAACTGGGAGGACTTTTTCTCTTGAATTTTGTCATTGTCTTTACCGTGTAACCAGTTTTAATTGAAAATGTTTATACTGACTTGTATGAAAAGAGATTCCAGACATATAATGCTTGTATGTGCCACTACCTGGCAGCCATCTTCGACAATCACATGCCCCTGTGACCCGTAGAAAAATAAACGAACAAAGATATCAAAAACTCAAAGATATGATACCGTAGCTCCCAGCTGGGGATCTTTCAGCAGTTTTATTTTGATGCAATTCATTAGTCAGCATTGAATCTAAAGAAACCAGTAATAGTAAAAACTGTGGAATAAGCTGGCACAAAGTGTGTAAGTTTGTGCTATTTGCTGTCCTTCAATCAAATCATGTAATCTGTGAGTTTAGATAAAAGGGAGATGTACTGTCATATTTGCATTTGGTGAGGTATTCCATGCCAGTTGATTGTTAAACAGATAAGCCAAGAAGATAGAGTGAGAACCAAGCTAAGAAAATTCTCAACCTTCTTCCAATCATAGTCCAAAATCCTTATAGACTTTGTACAGGAGCCACCAGGGTGCATGTGGGCAGTGTGTAAAGTGGGTATCTCATTGGCTTGGGGTCTAAGTGGCGACCTGGTGACGACTTGAATCTCACTGGTTGCTGAGTGGTCATGGAGATGTCTCTGCTGTGTGGCGTTTCCTGGAGACTTGCCCTGGCCTCCAGGGACTTGCCAGAGAATCAAACATGTTAAGATTTTGGGAGACTTTTCCAGTCTTCAGTTGGTCTCAAGGCATCTCTGCAATGTTTCCACAACATCTTAGTGGCGGCCGAGTAATACAGACTGATTTTGTCTGCAAGGTCTGTGATACATCTCCTTGACCTTGCAGAGATGTCTTCTCGACTGAGAAGACATCTCAGAGGCATAGTGGCGGCATCTCTGCGACTTCCTGGCGAATAAAGTTGTTGTCTAGGTTGAAGACATCTCGGACACTGCCTTGGAGTCACCTTCTTGGTGAGAGCGGAAGCTACGTGTATTTCTTGGTCTTTAAAGTCGAATGAGTTGTGGCGACTGATTAGTCGAAGCAGTCATGGCGAAGTCTCCCCCAATAAGATAGGTCCTTAAATAACCCAAGAAGAGATTTTATTAGAAGCACACTCATGTATTCATGACAGGGACTACTGCCACATTGCAATTCTTCTGAGGTGTACAGTCATCTACCATTTAAATTTAACTCTGTACATACCACATGTCTTCCTCTTATAGCTCTGAACACTGCATTTATTCACAGTCACGACGATTTGACCAAATTTACCTACAGCATGTGATCATGTGCCATAATTGGTTTGACAGTTCACTACATACATTTGTTGTTCTGTTTGCATTACTTGTTGTTGCCATTTCTTTTTTCCTTTCCTTATTTTTTTTTTGCTGGAAATTCAAATTAGTATTGCATGAATGATGTGCTCACTGTTGTTATTCTCTTCCGAAGATAGATCTGCAGTTCTTGTAGTCGATGATATTAATGGAGTACTGTATACACTGTTATTTTCGTGCACATATATTTTTGTGAATGAGGAGGTCACAGACATTTTCGCGAGATTTTGGTTTCGCGAATTGACACAGAAGCCTTCACAAGTGCACTATTACCTTAGCACATGGTGACATTTTCGCCTGTTGTTAAATTCACAGTCCAACTGTGATTCGCGAAATTTGTGAAAATTAAACCCTTGCGAAAATATCAGCTTATACAGTATGACAAATTTATAATTTTTTTTTTTCTCCATTGGAACTTTGTTTTTAACCTCATCATAGCGATGTTATATTTGGTCACATGATGCTATGTAAACCAATCACTGGACAGGATTTCACGAATGAGGGATATGATATGAGTTTTCATCAAAAAACATTCAAGTCTTTGATGACAGTTGGTGTTTGTTGCACCTTCAGAGGCCCTCACATTGTAAGTCACCCCTTGTCCCTGGCATAACCCCATAGCAGTTTAACAAGACAAACCTGGCTCCCACAATTATTTGGTTAAGACTTAAACTCTCATGATTTTGCATTCATAAGATACAATGACTCTGAATTGCTTCAATTTGACCAAATGTAGTTAAGATGTAATGGCCAGTATTTTTTTTTTCAAGGTGATTGTCTATAATTATCATGTTATTTCTTCCATTCCAGTCAAATTAAAATTGTGGTAAATTTGAAGTTGTAATCTTCAGTTTAGACACATAGCGCCCTTAAGTTTTTATGATATTGCTGTTCAATTATTTAGTGAGTACTATGGTCATTTCGCAAACATAAGTAGGCATACCGTTTATGACATTGAATTGCCCATCTTTTAATCGCATTCATCTTTTTTTCTTTCTTTAAATTCTTGCAACAAAAATCTCATCTATGCATATTGAAACCAAACTAAACCAAAAGTACTTGCAACAGGAAGAAATTTTTTATTTTGAACTCATGTACTGATATGAGAAAAGGAGAATGTATATGCCTGATATATAACTGAATGTGCAGTTTATTTATTCATTCTTGCCATGTTGTGTGTCCACAGCATAGAGGTTTCACGGACAATACTTGCGATTGTAATCCAAGATGTGCTTGCACATGTATTTTAGATTCATCTGTGTTTGAGTAGCCTATTTAGACTACAGGTTACCAGTGCTTTTAAGCTGCTGATATCAAATGCCATGTCCAGTGAATGTACTGCCACACTACGTGATGTGTATTCCGTTCACGATCTTATTGATATGGAAGAGGTGGACGTGTAGCGTTTATGCCACACAAAATATACACCGCACAAATTAGACGAGACTGTGAAATTGGAAAGAAAAAAAGCTTATAACGGGATGGCATAGTTTGAATTGAGATGGGGCTTTAGGTCTCCAACATTTTTTGTTAAACAATGAGAAACCTCTTACAAAATCTGAAAGAGCACACAATTCTATGAGGAATTAAAAGTTTATTTGATGAAAATTGGTTTTGAAATGGCCGAGATATCCAAAAACCAAGAGATCCTATTAAAAGGTGGGACCCATCCTTTATTAGGACCACTTTGTTTTACTCTGTTCTTAGCCATCTCAAAACCGATCTTCATGAAATCAACTTTTAATTCCTCTGAGAATTGTATGATCTTTAGTATTTCATGAGTGGTTTCTAATTATCTGGCAAACACTTAAAATCTGAATCCTCCATTTCAACCCAAACTATACCATCCCTTAACTTCTGTATTCTTGATTATCTTTTTAAAAATCATTCAATGAAAAGTTAGTACCTGTTGTTATGCTCGACATCTCACTTCCGAGGAATTCAAGTTAGTTTTCATTGAACAATGAAGAAAAAACTAATGACAATTTGTGAAAATCTGGGGAAAAAAATTGGACAAAGAATGAGGAAGTTCGGCTTTTTGAAATTTAGTTGTCACTTATTGGCATTTGTCATATCTGATCTAGTGTCGACTAGTGACAAGTGTCCATGTCTCTTGTACGTGAATTTTTAATGTTTTCCGTCGTTTGTTGTGATTTGGATTATGCCTTCTGGAATCAAGATAAAGCATGGTAATACGCCTGTATGTATTTGACTTGACAACAAGTTGGTGTGTGGAAAAAAAAGGAGATCAGAAAAATATACATATTCATGTAAGAGTCTTGTGAGATTTTGCAAACAAAACTGCATGGAGAGTCGTGTACAACTTGTCCCCCAACATGATTTTCTCCCTCCTGTGATCATGCACTTTGTTTTGTGCCCTTAAATCATAGCATCATATCATCATATACTGCACCGTGTTAGGAACTCGTGATAACAGTTTTGATTCCTGTCACCAATTTGAAATGAAATTTTCACTGATTCTTGTTGTTTTTTTCAACATTGTATCATGGAAGGAACTCAATACTGTATTGGGGTTCTGATTCCTGTTCGACAGCTGCCAGCACAAACTTTGGTTGCACAATTTCTTACACAAACAGGTATGCAGTAATCAAATGTGGCTTTTTTTTTTATCTCTCTCAGTTGAATATGTTACCAATGCATATGCTATGATGCACATTGTACTATAAATGTTGAATATCCGTTGTCTGTGTTTTAGCTTCATTTTGCTAAACTCTCTATCTAAAAACTATGGACGTATGACTTTCATTTATATGTCGGTACCTACATGTATGTAGATATTAAAGATGAATTATATGTATGCCTCGTTGCAATTAGATCCTGAAATTGAACACAGCAGAAAATTAAAGCTTTGTTTAATACCTATGTATGTACCACCATTACGAGTGTTGGTTTATTTATTTTGATCGATATGCAAGTTCATTAATGATGATGATGATGATGATGATGATGATGATCATTTCCACATTCATTCATGGTGTGTATCATTGAAACGATAGATTTGTCACATGATTGTGCATTATGTACGTATCATGTTACATAATTATAAATTAAGTACCGTACGTACATGTATGTGTGTATTCATGTGTGTGTGTTTGTATGTGTATGAGTGTGAAATGCCTGCGAGCAAAAACTTATACGGTACACGTACAGTCTGTGCTCTCCTTGGACAATAGGGAGATATATTTGAAATAATGTCTAAAGAGGTCGGCATCTACCATGAACCACCAAACCAATACGACACGGTCAACAAATATCCAAGCAAATGCACTTGTATATGACATATTGTATCAATGCAACTGTTCACAGTATAAAAGATATTTATTCAGCATGATATCTTGATTTCAAATAATGGTCCAGATAGTAACAATGCTATGTAAAGCATAACACGATTCCATCTTGCAAAACAATATTTTGGGACACGTCGGGGATATAGACACTTATAGACACTAATATTGGCAATATAAATAATAGGCTAGCACTTTAACATCACACCAGATCGAATTTCTTCCAGACTCTGACTGGAAATTCGCCATGCAAATAAAAATGAAAAGATGTGTATAATAATGACCAAAAAATATAACAAAAATGATAATGGTAAATATTAATATTACTATCATAATCAAGAACTCAAGATTCATAGAGGTAGTTTATTTCATAATACAGTGGAATATCATTATAAAGAGACCAGATATAACAAAACTCACATGACAAGGTGATTTTTCCGGTCCCGACTCTTTCAATTTCTTTGTTTTGTACACCGATATAGTGGAAAACCTGATATAACAAGGTAATTGTCATTTTCTTTTTAAGTCCACGTTACATAGATTTTTTCCTATACGTCTTTCAGCTACAAGACCCAAAGTAGCCATCGAGTTTTAAAACGATAATTAATAGCGAGCTTGTCGATCTGCGACGCGAACGCTAAGACGATGCAGCCTCCCGGGTTGGACAATAGAAACAGCTGTTTCGCGCATGCGCAGAACACAATTTTTTGTATTATTCATTTATTCATGTATTATTTGTATTATTTTTTATTTATTTTTTTATTTATTATTATTATTTCTTTTCTTTCTTTTTTTTCTTTTTTTTTTTTGGGGGGGGGGGGGGGGTATTTTGCGTCGTCTTAGCGTTCGCGTCGCAGATCTATCATCTCAGTCTCCCAAATGTGACTCCAAGAATGCATCCGTGATGGGCGATGGCCGATTCATGAAACAAACTATATGGATCACAGGATTAATATCTCCATGCATATTATTGCGGAAAACGACGAGCATTCTATCAATTTCCCTTCCTCTTCAGGAGTAAATGATTTGGGGCTCATGGCGTTACATAACAGCAGTGTTTATCAATACAAATTAACTTAATGAAGAATAGATACACCTTGCATGAAGTATGCGGGAGGATATCTTAATGGAGTGGAAATATCATTATGTCACTAATGTTCACAAAACTTCACGAATACATGTTTAAACTAAGACATAAATCACCGGCAAACTCTTGCAAGGCAGAAAGCTCTAATTACAGGCCATTATAATTCTCTCTATAGATAAAGCCATATGCGATGTTGCCAAACCTTAAGTTTACACAGTGGTCAGTTGGATCTACAATTACGTCAGCTTTTTCCGGGCCTATCGAACGGTTAAATGCATAGAAATAATATCCATCTTTACCCGTATCGCCATTGTGCATTGATGAAGAACGGAGGAAACGAGCCAGGTACATTGTGAAAGTCTTGCCTGACACAAACAAAAGATAAAACAACAATAACAAAACAACGACTCGATAAAAACCTGGAAAATGGGTCAACTTATGTTAAATGGTCGAGTGAGTTATTACTATGGGGCCCCTACTAGGTGCCGCGTAAAAAATGACAAATGATATTTCGAAATCTATCTGATATGGGAGTTACAAGCTTGGCAGAACTCATACATTTCAACGTCTTCGATATGATGGAATCCTGGAGAAAGTGACGATTTCAACACAATTTTGCATTAGAGACATTTCGGAAAAAATCGATAAAAACTTCTCACATTCTATCACTTGTGGCGGCATTTCGAGGTGCCCACTGTGACGTCATGTCACGTGATTTAAACACATCTCTGTTCACTTACTCTTTAATCAGGTAAGTTGGCAAGATATCTTACCCTGTAACACACGTCTCTACAGCCAATGATTTTGAACTGAAAGTTACTACCACTACATGGTGACGTCAGGCCCATGCAGAAGAGCTCTACAGTTCCCTACTATCGCATGTAAAGCACCGTGAGGGTTTGTAATATCAACTTTTGTTTAGCAAGTTCTCCCCCCCCCCACCCACCCCCCCCCCCCCCCCCGCGTGATTGCAACAACACGGATTTTCCACAGACAAAGAAATGCAGGCAGTATAAAATGCGTTTTCTGAAAATGTAAATATTTCGGTTTTTCTGAACCATTCAACAAGAGGCAGGACACCATTATGGTTTAGCTGTAGATTAATGTAGCTAATACTGACCAAACTAATGTTTAATGAAGAAATCCACCCCAAAGTAAATAAACTTCAAAAGAAAGAGAAAAATATTCTCCACAGAATGATACAAAAATGACAAAAAATCTGATAAGAAATAAGGAATATATGACATTTGAAATTTCGCATTTTTTCAGAAAACATTTCTTGACCAGTCCTTATGAATATTCAAATGAGTGAGTTGATGATATTTCATAACTTTCTTATCCGATTTTGGTTATTTTTCATATCGTTGTGTAGGGAATATTTTTTTCTCTATCTTTTGAAGTTTATTCATTCTTGAGGTGGATATCCTCTTTAATCAATGTATAAATTTAGAGGTTGAATTTAGTCATTATTTTTCGTAGATGATTGTCCACGCAGCCTTATCTCGTATTTTGTTGATAAGCGCCTTGAAACATTAATGATTTGCGCTATATAAGAATAAACTGTAATAACACCATTATCATCACTATTTTCATCATTTCGTACCAGTAAATTTCTCATCATTTCATTTCATTACATCTTATCATCATAATAATCATTATCACCATTATAATTACTTTTATTCATTGCCACTCGATGATGTAGGTCTACCACGAAATGAAGCTGCTGAGGAGTGCTAGTCTAAACATCCAGACAGGCTGCCAAAATGGTTCTATAACCTTCAAGACCGAACATTAATTTGAGATGTAGCCGTGAAGTTGATTTCCATTTCATATCCATGTGGACTTCATCAAATGAAGTAAAACAAACAAAAAGAATGGTCGAATTTCATCGAAATTGGACAGAAAAAAAGAGTCAAGCGTTGAAATATTTAGATTTCACGTATTTCCATGAAATTTATTTCATAGAAATGTAATGCCTTGAGCTAGGAATACTTGGTTCCTACCGTTACACATTGCGGTGGCTCTGCAGGTGTCACCAATACAGAATAAACTGCTCTGCACTGACGTTGCCTGATTGTATAGTCCTCTCAATAAAAAATGCGCGTTGGTCAACCTCCCTGAAAGGCAGCTTGGAAACTTTCAGTTATACTACGGTTATATAATAGCAATGTCTTTGATTATTCGTACAAATGCATTGGCCCAGAGTATAACAGAAAAACGAACAAACAGTGACATCGATTTCTACGTATAGAGGCAGTATAAAAATATATATTCATATTAATAATACAGTGCATAGATATAAAACAAAGAAGTCCCATGATTCGTGACATTATCGAGCTTCAAAGCTACTATGAGGCACTTATCTATTGAGGCGTTCACGCTTGCTAATACTGATTCGCATGGGAAGACTTCTTTACAAGATGACAATAAAGGTGTAGTCT
Organism: Diadema antillarum; assembly: GCF_040938485.1. Taxonomy (NCBI): domain Eukaryota; kingdom Metazoa; phylum Echinodermata; class Echinoidea; order Diadematoida; family Diadematidae; genus Diadema; species Diadema antillarum. The sequence goes on from NW_027270934.1 coordinate 1,615,574, forward strand.
GATTTACGGGTTACAATCAAACCTGTCTATAACGGCTACCCAAGGGTGACTAAAAAATGGCCGCTACAGACAGGTGTCCGCTATAGACAGGTTCTTTAACATGCCTTTTCTCTCAGAGGGAATTGTTTTTAGTGGTCGTATACGGCAGGTGACCGCTACAGACAGGTGGTCGCTAAAACAGGTTTGACTGTAGGCCTATTTGGATAATTTATGATAGTTATTCAACTCTTGAACAAGAGTCGTACATGATTCTGTATGTCTGAAGCGATGACAGTCGAACACACATCGTCTATAAAATCTTCCTCATGTACTATATGAAGAGTTTGTTCGCAAAAACCGATGTCCATATTTGCCAAATGGAGATATTTGCGATCAAAGGTCAAGAGAAATAAAGAGAATAATAAGAAAATTTTTGATTCTTTTGACCATAACTTCAAAAATGTACCTTCATATGCAGTGACCAATATATCATTTAAAAGGTATTATTTTGTACTTTATGACAGAGACCGTACTTCAAAATCTTCAAAAATGGACTTATCGGTTTTTGCGAACAAACTCTTCATATATTATCATACTAGTATACACTTAAATAATGACCCGTGCAACAAAAATACACTAAAAATGATATGATGACAAGATGCTTCTGAATCATCATTGAGCTGATTACTCGTTTCTGACTAAGGGGGTACCAGAGTCACACAGGTTTGATTTGTCTTTTATCTTGTTTCATGTATACCACATGTACGCTCTACTTCAACTTGGAAAAAAAATGGCCTCAGGTTTTTCACTTAGATAACAAACTTCGGCAACACAGATCTCGGTTTGTTTGTTTGTTTGTTTGTTTGTTGTTGTTGTTTTTCCGAGAACATAAAAAAATTCTGTAGTCAGTTGGGTTGGATGGTATGAAAGCTTGAACGTGTATCCACTGGACACTGCTCACAGGGACGTGTGTATGGAATGTTCAAGGCAGGTAGCGACTTTAGGTCCTCACTTACAAACTATAGCGCAGGTTACCTCCCTAAGGGATGAATGCATCGCAGTTTACCACGGCAACTCACGTACGTGACAAAAACACGTCACAAACCATGCTACGAAGTTTTGAAATGAAACTGAACGCTTTAACACTGTGCTGAGGCTATTTCATATCAAGCAAATTGGAGGACGGATTAGAGTTTAACAAGATAACAATTAAGGGAATACAAGTAAATGATTTCAGAATAGGCCACTAGATCAATGGCGCATTACAAATGCTGTACTTATTATTATTATCTTGTTGCAATATCATGATAGTTGGGACAAGCCAGGTTCATTTTACTTGCACAAACGCTGTCTGATGCTGATACAATTGTGACAATATTAGACGTTAAGTGATACAGTGGCACTGTAGGGGCCTACACATTTATCTGGTCAAACTTGATAAAGGCCTAGGTTGTGTTTTTTCTACAGATAACACAAAAGATTACCATATCTTCTTCCTTTTTTTTATTCTGTGCGACCATGTGTCATGGACAAGTCGGAACAAAATAAGAGCCGGCTATAGTTTCAACAGTGATACAATTATTTTCATCAGCCGATTTTGCTGTCACTTGCATAGTCGCCTCCGCCTATTATATAGCTCAGAGACTTTTTGATTGCCGAGCCGAAATAGTAAAATGTGGCGTGTTGACGTCGTTCTATAACTGGTTTATGCACGCGGTTACCGTTCTTGCCCATGGTCTGAATTGAGAATAATGAGTCTAATGAAATGTCGTCATCACCTTGAATCGAAATCGCTTATTCGCCTCATGGATGGCTCACGTGCTACCAATATGACGTCATTAACCTGCTGCTGTTGTTTTTGTTGTTGTGTGGAATCAAATGTTTTCTAAGTCAGATGTTATCATGGCCGATATACGTTCGTGACCGACGTGAAGGTATTGTAATACGCTGCCCAAATGATTCTCAATTGCATTGTGGCGAAGCATAGGCCTGACTGTCGGTCTGCGTGTGACGTCTTTAATACACAACGGATGTAAATCATCACGGAGACAGTCGCTCGAGTCATTCTGATGAGATGCTGTACGCGACGTTGAGGGCGCGTGTCACGACCAATTCTTTCTCTCCTTCATCTTGTGGGCCATGGGAGGTTGCAAAATGTCTCGTGTGGATTGGATATCACACCAACATGCTTTAAAGACGTAATGACAACCAACATCACAATTGTTTGGAGAAGAGATAAGAGGTCATACGCTATCGTCGATCATCATCTTTATCATGATCATCATCACCATCATCATCATCACTGTCACAGCTGAAAAGTTTGCTGCTTAGAAGAAGCTCAGCTCTAGTCCCCGTGAACATGCTTTGCATTGTTTGCCGATGTAATGAGTTCGGGGTCACGATGGGACCAGACGATGCTAACCATGTAAATTTGGGATACAGCGCGCTCGTTCGCAGGCTACGCATTGCTTGACGGCTCTTTTTGCGTCTATCTAACAACACGTTTGGACACAGTGCATTTTTCTACAGGTATGCTAGGAAGTTGCTCCGTTTTCCTCAACGACCGCGTCTTTGCCAGTGGCGACATCAAGATCACTTTGATCGTCATTATCACTCGGAGTCCTGTATGTACTCGCTGGTTTATACGTACACCAGGCCGTGATGTACATCAGTCCGCTGACTATCTTGAGGGCGCACACTAACACGACTAGTCTCCACGCCAGGTTTTCGTTGTGGTAGAGCCAGCAGGAGCCGTACGTGCTGCACGTCTCCTGCCATTGCAGACACGTGCTGTCGATGATAACGCCGAAGAGGATGGGGCCTGGAATGGAGCCTAAGGAAGGCGGAGGAGAAAATAGAAACACAATATGCCAATTCAAGTTGACCTTAAATACGTAGAGCTAAGAAAACGTTTACGCCAAATGGATATAAACATGTGATATAATCCAATAATGGCCAAGCAAAAATTCACGTAAGTCGAAGAACTTTTCTCTGGTTCCTTGGATTCGATTTTAACCCTCTGCGCGCCACATTAATTACCTCTCCACAGGTTTGTGTGTGACATGTGTGCATATTTGACTCTATAGCATAGAAAGGGTTAATACGCGAGATTGACTGTGATTCTATGATATAGGCCTACGAAAATTCTTTAAACAAAATCTGTATAGTGGTCTGTTCTCCGCTTTGATAACTGTCGTCATTATTGATAGCGTGCCACTCATGCCCAACGAGGTTATGGTTGGAGTTGTAAGATAACAAGATAAATACAGAAAGAGGTTTCTTACCCAGACACCTTGCAATCACGGACTGCAGACCCAGCGCCATTGATCTCTGGGTCTCAGGAACTGACCTATAATAGAGAACACGAGATAACAGTAGTCTCAACAATACGGTGACTACTGTAAACCCTACCAAAACTATACAACTCGTCAACTGGAGTCAGAAATGAAACCATGTTCTACATCAAGTCGGCCTTATACAAAGGCGGCTCGCAATGGACTCGCATATTAATACGGTGGGCGGGGGACTCGCGCGCACGCAGCGATCGGATGTGAAGGCCGTGTCACACCTTTCCGGGCAAGCTACGCGGGCATGTGGCGAGGAGGTAGTTTCCAGCACGTAGAAGATTTTCCGCGGGCGAACAAGAATGTTTGCAAATTTTCGCATTTGTTTCTTACCTACTAGACGCGTACTACTTAGCTTCTACTTGCGTGCATTCCGTGTGACCTGCGTGAGAGCCAACTCCTGCGAGGTGCTGCAGGTAAGAGTCTCCTACTGGTGTTCTGCGTGTACCTCTGCGAGCGAACCCCACGACTCACTCGCAACAAGTTTTGAACATGCTCAAGGCCTTGTTATATCGTATCTGGGGAAGTTTTGCGGCTTGACTTGCGGGGAAACAAATTTGCTCCCTGGAGCTCTCCGCAGTTGGTCCGCATCTGACAGTACCTAGCGCGTATCTCGCCTGTACTTGCCCGGAGGTGCTCACGCAAGTCCGATTTAACCGCAGCCAAGTTTTGAGCCTGACCAAAACTTTTTCCGGGTGAGTCGCGGGGATGCGCGGAGAGGTCCGCGCAGAACGCCAGTAGGAGGCCCTTAGCGGCAGCACTTCGCAGGCAACTCCTACGCAGGTACTTCGCAGTCCCCGTATGCAGCTGCCAAGATAATGACATTCCGTGGGACTTCAGTCATTCCATCAGAGGAATTCCTTCACTGAGTTGTCAGCCCCACGCGACTGGTACAAAGGTCACACAGTATACCCGCAAGTAGAATTTAAGTAGAACGCGTCCAGCAAGTAAGACACTGTCATGTACTGACTCGCCCAAATCCTTGTTCGCCCTCAGAAATTCCCAGTATGCTGGAAAATCCCTACACGCAACAGAATGCATAGCTTGCCCGGAAAGGTGTGACAGGACCTAAACATGGTTGCGGGTAAAAAGATTTGCGTGCACACCTCCGGGTGACTACGGGTGAGATACGTGCTAGGTACTGTTATGTGCGGCTCATTCCGGGGACCTCCGGGTAGTAAAAATTGTTCTTTGCAAGTCGCAAGCAAGGCTTGTCCGGAAAGGTGTGACACGGCCTTGAGCGAGCTCCCTACTATCGCATCTCGCCGGTCGCGCGCTGTGTGTGCGAGTTCATTGCTCTCTGTGTGCGTGGGCTGAAATTATAGCGAGCTGCCTTTGCAAAAGGCGAACATCATGTAAGACTCCAGTATATACTCAATTCTGAGTGATACACGCCATTAAAACCAAAACAAAACAACAAGGCAGCAAAGGAGACAAACGACTTTCACTACTCATCGTAACCTTTCTTTTATCTTTAATGTGATGAACCCCTAATTATGAGAGGTGAACACAATGACTAATCACAATATGTCACATACCTCTCTTTTAAACATCATTTCCTGGGATTTTTGCCACTCTTTATTGGTCTAACGTACTTTGGTGAATTTCCTAGAACTGCTAGAAATATGGAGACACAAGGATCTCGTACAGAGGACGCTGCTGGAATGTCATTAGCAATGCTCCTCGCTCGCACACGTAAAACAGTGCAATTTTTATCCTTTTTTTTGTAGAAATATTCCTTTGACAAACGTCAAAACGTGTGCAGTTTGCAATAATCTCATCATTATCATCATCATTGCAAGAGTAGGTATATAACTGCCAAAGCCCACTATGGCAGTGGTCTCCCAAAGTAGGGTTTATTTAGTATTTAGTCAACCTGACATTGCTTCTCGGGGTGAATCCCACTCCTTACCGTAACGTGACGTTCAAGGCGGGAACCATCGGCATAAACATGACGACCAGAAGTATCACCAACAGAACCACGAAGATTGGGAGAGCGACGCAATCGCGACTGCACTTTCCCGGTTCCACCGTAGATGTCGCACCACCTGATACATACTCTGCGCAGGAACAATTGGTGTACGTCTACAAAGAGCAACGAATCATTATAATCAAAGAGTGTGTCAAGGGACCCGGCGAACACATTCTCTCTACTTTATCTCAACACATAGTTAGAGAAAGTCACACTCGCAAATTCGCAAATGTCATCCCGCGACCAGTAGACAGTTTAAACCCATTATCGTAATCTTTTTTTTTTCTCTTGATCATAATGTTTGCTTGATTTAACTGCATTAAGTAGAAAATAATATATTGGATATGGAATGGCTAGCAGAAGCTTCAACCAGGTAAAAACTGTATAATTTTGTTTAAAAAAAAAACACAAATCATAAAAACTAACAAGAACTGGTCGATATTGCTCCAATACCTAGACTTTTACTTCGCCACGCACGCATAAAATGTGCACTAATGTAATATTCAACTTGCATGAATTCCAAAACTGTGATTCGGGCAATTAATAGCGATCAAGTACAGGCAGAGAGGAGGAGAGTCTACCTCTTTGCTACAGGTCTTTGCTAACAATCTTATCAAACGTCAGAATATGAATATTACACTCTTATGTAACAGTCTTATGTAAAGTCTTTGAAGGACCGGTACAACATGTCCCAAACGTCTATGCTGCAATGCCAGGGAGGGACCACACATTCTGGGGGGGGGGGGGGGGGGGGGGGGGGGGGGGGGGGAGGAGAAGAAAATGGATTTTCCAAAGAAATAAAGGGATGCCGAGGAGAAAGGGACTTACCCCGTTTTCAAACTCCACCGTGCATCCAGCGTGGCAAGGCGTAAAGAACTCCAAGCCGACTTCCTTCAGACACACCGGCACGTATTGGGCGGTATCACACTGGCAGTCCGCGTTACACGTGTACGTCAGATTAGAGGGGGAGTGAATAGCGCCAACAACGTCCGAACTGGAGAGCATAACGGTGAAAGTAGAACACGTACATGTAAGAACATAACAACAACGGAGAATAAAGGGTGAAGTCAACAAATATGCACGTAAAAAACACATTTACGGCTAACATTATGCCTAACCCGTTTATTTGAAATTGATACCACCCAAGAACTTGTCAGACACATTACCACCAAGCCATCACCTCTTTTTGCCTAAGAATTGAAAACACGTGAGATCTTTCTCCTAGAGTCCTATGTAATGTAAAATGGATCTCCCATAGGTCACCTTACGTTGCGTGTTGAAAAATCACTCGTCACCCTTTGACCTCACATATGTGTATATATAGACCAGCGAGTAAAGTTTTATCGACCAACCTGAGGAGTTTTATCGACAGATATTATGTCAAGTTTCCATGAGTCCACTTCAAGTCTATACCCCAGATGTTCTACATTTTTGAGTGCAATCATCACGTGGACAGCACATGATCGTGCAATAAGGACAGAAAAACTTGTGCAACTATAGCTAGAACTCACATTGTGTTTCTACCCCTATGAAGTAAACACATAACTACGATATCTATTTCTGTATCAACCAATTTATGTACACAATATACTTGAACTGCTTTGGAAACGTGCATTTGTGAAAAAAAAAATCAAAACATCGCAAACGACAGCCTAATTGTGGCATTTTTTTTCAACAGTGAAGTATATACAAATATAATACAGCAACGCATAGTGTACACACATAAGTGAAAAAGTAATAGCAGATTAAATAAGAATAGAATGTGCGAGATATATAAAAGAAAAGTGAATGTTCATTCCATGCATTAGAGCGCTACATAAAAACAACCCCCCCAAAAAAAAACCAAAAAAACAAAAAAACAAAAACAAAAAAAAAAACAAAAAAAAAAAACAAAAAAAAAACTCACCAAAAACCAACTAAACAAAAATTAACGTGCTAATGATCTTATATATAAGCCCTATCAATAATATTTCATTGGGCAAATCGTACTGGGGTTTTACCCTGATTTGAAATGAACGTACTATAATATGGTATGACAGACTGAGAGAATGGGAAAAGACAGACAGGCAGACAGGCAGACAGACCGACAGACCTTAGACAAACGACACCTACGTTGTTTGCTGGTAGCCGGCCGTGACGCCAGCCAGCGCGTTCTGCGGACACCGCAGGAAGAGGCTGGGGAAGACCAGGGTGGTGACGATGGTCATCAGTGTGCAGAACTTGAGCATGCCCGACACGCGGAGTTTGAGGCGTCTCAGCAGCCAGCCTCCGAGAAAGACTCCTCCAGCACCGCCCGGCACGATGCACGTCCCTATGGCAAGGAGCACACGAAGAGAGTTAGTCGGAAAGTGGACGAAAAAAGTGAAGAAAAACAGAAGCCAACTATCTTCCGGTACACTGCGATTTATGGGTGTTATGTACGTACCCATATGTACTGAAAGAAGGGAGCACGTTGAAAAAAATGCAGTGCCAGATACATACGAAACTGACATAAATAGTGTAAGTTGTAGTAATGACAATCTACATGCATTACAAAGGAGAATGATATTATTACCAATGCTGATTTAAAGATGATAAAACTAATCACCTAACAAGTTGAATTATTAATTTATCATGATTGATATTACTTCCATAATAATCATCATTCATTATACTTCCATTATAATCATCATTTTTATACTTCCAGCATAATTATCACTATGACCAATATCATGATAATTTATGTGATGATATGGTTTTATGTACCAAGGGCAGCCCCCTCCAGTATTCATGATACTGTTCTCTCAGAGGCCTTCTATACTGATCATTATTTCCCGTCACCATAGATACCAGCATTCATGGTCCTCTGTCAGAGGGACCCCTTGGGTTAAACATCTTGATAGACGGACTTTGCGGGATTCGAACCCTGGTACTCTGTTTTTAAGGGATCTTGAGCATTGTCAACTATAACACACACAGTCATATTCTGACATTTGGAAGCACAGACAGCACACAAACAATGTGAGGTTAACCACTATCGAGCTCACAGGATCGAAGGTTTCACAAGTAGGTCGAAAGAGGTGTGTCTATCGCAGAAATTTCGCGTCTGCCATCTAGGTCTTATACAAGAAATTGTTGCTAGAATGTGGAACTTGCGCCTGTTTGGCTTATAATTTTGTGATCACTGAACCCAGACGCTAACACGTAGAATCTACACCACTCATATCATTTCCATGGTTTGACAGACATTGATCAGGTTTCAGGAACAAAATACCACAACACGATCAGTCATGCAGAAGCAGACGAATTAAAGGGAAACATCTCGCTCTGCCTGATGATGGAAGTATGAAGAAGGCGTCCTAATCATACCAAACTGAGGAAAGTTGCTTGAAATCATCTCCAAACTTCACTATGCATGGATCGTTATCTACATACATGTATAATCGTTCATCCTACTTTGTGAGAAACATGCAGTTTCACTTGTTATGTGGAACTTTCTACCAATCCCAACTACACCTCGAAACATTCACACCTGAACTGATGACTTATTGTTTCCCCTGGACCTTTGTGATTAATGTGTGACACATTGTGGGAGCCACGAGCCTTTGAATGTTTCTACAGATAAATGGCGATGTATAAACACTATTTCATCATCATCATCATCATCATCATCATCATCATCATCATCATCATCATCGTCACTTACACCACTTAAAAGCACATTGCTATTGCCAAACAGGAACACGTAACATTTCAAGGACACTATGTTCGCACGGGCAGCAATATGAGTCATGACTTGTTGGTTTACTTGTTTTTACCAGCTTGAAGAAGAATAATTCAATGACGTCATAACACGTGACGAGATTTCCCTCCTTCCCCCCCCCCCCCCTTCTGTGTACGGGACGCGTGTTTTTTTTAGACGGCACAGATTGGGGAAACTAAAAATCTATCGGGGACCCTATCCCTAAACCTAACCCTAATCCTAATCCTAACCCTAACCATCAAACCCTAACCCTAACCCTAACCCTAACCCTAACCCTAACCCCAACCCTAACCCTAACCATAACCATAACCAAAAACCCTAACCCAACGTTTTTCCCATAGGTTTAACACGCGCCATGCCCCAATCTGTGCCGTCTTAAAAAAAAACGCG